>NC_072418.2:43494166-44811250 GCF_028858775.2 Pan troglodytes
TGTGTGTGTGTGTGTGTGTGTGTGTGTGTGTGTGTGTGTGTGTGTGTTTAGACAGGGTCTTTTTTTTTTTTTTTTTACTTTGTTTTTCTTATTTATTCTTTCCACACAGGAGACTTAATGAGACAGGATCTTGCTCTTTCACCCAGGCTGGCGTGCAGTGGTTCAATCATATCTCACTGCAACCTCAACCTCCTGGGTTCAGGTGATCCTCCCACCTCAGCCTCCTGAGTAGCTGGGACTACAGGAATGCACCACCAAACCCGGCTAATTTTTTTTTTCCGGTAGAGACAGGGTCTTCCTATGTTGCCCAGGCTTGTCTCAAACTCCTAGGCTTTAGCGATCCTCCTGCCTCGGCCTCCCAAAGTGCTGGAATTCCAGGCCTGCACCACTGCACCTGGCATATACTGCCTCTTCTGATGAAGGGTTTCTGCCGGATTTTCTTCAGCTCCTTATTAATTTAGCTCCTTTGCGCGCCAATGAATTCACTGCCTTGAGTCTTAGCCTGTGCCAGACACTGCACTAAGGACATTACATATGTTAATTTTCTTCTCCTCACAGTGACCCATAAAATAGACCCTGTTATTATTTCCATTTCACAGATGGAGAGAATGAGGCACAGAGAGGCCAGAAAATGTCTCCTTGCTGCCCTAGTCTGTGCCTCCCCATTGCCCTCAAGTGCGCCTTGCAGGACACATGGGCACTCACCTCGGCACTCCGGCTCCTGGCCTCCATGGCGTTGCTGGGAGGCACCTGCACCCCAGGCTCCTGTGTCCTCTCCCCTTTCTGCTGCAGAACCAGCTTCAGTTCTGCATGGAGCAGCTGCCTCTGAGCCTGCGGGAGGACAGCAGTGGAGGCTTGAGGCCAGTAGGGGACGAGAGGTGGAGGCCATGCTTACAGGGAGAAAGCAGGGTGGGTATTGGAAGGGGAGAAGGGCCCCCACCCCAGCTGTCCTCTCACCGCTGCCTGGGTGCAGGCACTTCCTCCTAACAGGAGCCCAGCCCGAGGTGCCGCACAGCTGTCTGCAGGGCTCACGCCCTTCCGTGGGGTTCTTGCTGCCTGCCAGGGAAAGGGCAGGATGTGAAGCTCCAGGCAGGCAAGGAAGGGGTGGGGAGGGGCATATGGCACCAGCCTGCGCTCACCTGAGGGTCACCTCCAGCTCCTTGGGCCTCCTGGGTCCGGCGCTCTAAGAAGAATAATGTGAGCAGTGTTATTGGCTAACACCCACCGATGACTTCCTGAGTGACTGACCCTGCTGCGTTCTGCTGATACCCTATCCCCGTCGTGCAGGTGGGAAACTGAGCCTCAGAAGACCTTTACCCAGGATGACTCAGCTGGACAACACCCGGTAAAGCCAAAACTGACTCCGAGGCCTGTCTGGCAGCAGAGCCCCCGTGCCAAAGATCTTGGCCAACTGAGGGGGCCAAATTCACTAAAAAATAATTGCTATTTGAGACAGGGTCTAGCTCTATTGCCCAGGCTGGAGTGCAGTGGTGCAATCACAGCACACTGCTGCCTCGGTCTCTGGGCTCAGGCGATCCTCCCACCTTGGCCTCCCGAGTAGCTGGGACCACAGGTGCATGCCACAACACCTGGCTACGTTTTTTTTGTTGTTGTTTTGTGTGTGTGTGTGTGTGTGTGTGAGAGAGAGAGAGAGAGAGAGAGAGAGTTTTGCTCTGTCACCTAGGCTGGAGTGCAATGGCGCGATCTTGGCTCACTGCAGCCTCCAACTCCTGGGTTCAAGTGATTCTCCCGCCTCAGCCTCCCGAGTAGTTGGGACTACAGGCACGCACCTTGGGACTACAGGTACGCACCACCATACCCGGCTATTTCTTGTATTTTTAGTAGAGACGGAGTTTCACCATGCTGGCCAGGCTGGTCTTGAACTCCTGACTGCAAGTGATCAGCCCACCTTGGCCTCCCAAAGTGCTGGAATTACAGGCATGAGCCACCGCACCTGGCAACACCAGGTTAATTTTTAAAATTAATTTGTAGAGATGGGGTCTCCCTAGGTTGCCCAAACTGAGCTCCAACTCCTGGGCTCATGCTATCCTCCTGCCTCAGCCTCTTGACGCTATAAAATAGTTATAGCCATTCCCATGTACTCCCAGTGAGCAAATCACAGCGCCTCTCTGTGCTTCAGTTATGTTGTCTATAAAATGTGGAGAATAAGAGCTTTTACCTCGCAGGGCTGTTCCGAGGCTCAAATGAGTTAATAAGTGTAAAGTGCCAGGCACCTGGCAGGTGCTTTATAAATACTTGCTATTATTATTATTATTATTATTATTATTTTGAGACAGAGTCTCACTCTGTTGTCCAAGCTGGAGTGAAGTGGTGCGAATTCGGCTTACTACAACCTCTGCCTCCTGGGTTCAAGTGATTCTCCTGCCTCAGCCTCCCAAGTAGCTGGGATTACAGGTGCCCGCCACCATGCCTGGCTACTTTTTGTATTTTTAGTAGAGATGGGGTTTCACCATGTTGGCCAGGCTGGTCTGGAACTCCTGACCTCAGGTGATCCACCCGCCTCAGCCTCCCAAAGTGCTGGGATTACAGGCATGAGCCACTGCACCTGTCAGGCCATTATTATTACTAAGAACTTCCTATGGCCCTGACCTTGTGTCGAGCGCCCCACATGCTCCACTGCACATGGCCCTCAGCACAGCCTTGTGCAATCAGCTACTACTGAGCCCAGTACAGAGGAGACACCTGAGGCTGGGGGAAGGACTGTCACTAGCCCAGGTCACAAATGGTCGAGCCAGGACTTGAATTTGTCTAAAGGCTCCAGCCCTTTATCTGGGTAGTAATAATACCTGATGGGTACTGAGTGGTTAGTATTTGCTGGCCCCCGTGCTAAGACCTTCACCTTCTACTTCACCTCGGAAAACCCCATTTCCTGAGAGGCCAAAAGAACTTGCTCAAGGCCTCATAGCACAGCCAGAAGGAGGCAAAGCTGAAATTCACATGCAGCCACCCGCCAGGCCCATCTGGGGAAATGGAGATGAATACTCTCTCCCCCAACCCCCGACTCTGGGCTTGTCCTCACAGCCCCCACCTGGCATGCCAACCCGCCAACCCCTATTGCACAGGGAAAGGTCAGGCCTCACGCGGCACATTCCCTCACACAATGGCCCGTCTGCTGTGCTCAGTTGCATTCCGCCCCTGCCCACCCACCCTGGCCACACAATGGCCTTTCATAGCCCATCAGTGGCCAGGAGAGAGGACACGGGGACCCCTTAACACTCCCACAGCACCCACGCCCCCCACAGTGTAAGAGGGCTTCTCTCTGCATCTCCTAGGGGGTCCTGGTCTCTGTGGCCTTCCCTGGGATCCCCTGTGAGCCCCCTGCACCTTCCAGGCTGTGCCAGGACTTGAACTTGTCTAAAAACTCCAGCACGGGCTGGGCGCGTGGCTTAGGCCTGTAATCCCAACACTTTAGGAGGCCGAGGTGGGTGGATCACGAGGTCAGGGGTTCGAGACCAGCCTGGCCAATATGGTGAAACCCCGTTTCTACTAAAAATACAAAAATTAGCCAGGTGTGGCAGCTGTGCGCCTGTAATCCCAGCTACTCGGGAGGCTGAGGCAGGAGAATCGCTTCAGCCTGGGAAGCGGAGGTTGTGGTGAGCTGAGAATGCACCACTGCACTCCAGCCTGTGCGACAGAGCGAGACTCCATCTCAAAAAAATAAAAATAAAAATAAAAAAAGCTCCAGCGCTTTAGCTGGACAATCACAATAACAACTGATGGGTATTGAGTGGTTAGTATTAATATTAGCTGGTCCCTGCACTAAGACCTTGTCTGCCATGTCTGGGGCATTTCCTCTGAATTGGGCCCTGTGCTAGCACCCACAGGCCTCAAAATCACCCTAGATGTTGTGGCTGTTACGGGGTAGAAACTGAGGCTCACAGAGGGGTCACCCAGCCAGAAAGGGGCAGAGCTAGGACCCGTGCCTGCCCTTCACCCCTGCTTCACCTTAATTTGCATTGGTGGCTCTGCGCACTGGGGCAGGAGCTGGGTTGGGCAGGAGGGGGCCAACGGTGCTAGAAACACACCCAGGCCAGGTGCCGGGCCTGGACCGGGCAGGCGCTTTACATACTTGACCTTGTGGGACCCCATTTAACTGATGAGTCAATGAGAGTTAAGAGACCGGTGATCACAGTGACAGAGTCGAGACTTGAGCCCAGGTGTGAAAGCGAACTCAGTTCCATTACCCAGGACTGATACACAGCACAGAGTCCTGAGCTGGGGACACGAGAAGCCTGAACCTTGTAGGTGGTAGTAGAGGGGGTCTCCTGGGTCATCAGCTCTCTGTCCCAGGCCCGTGGCTGTGAGGGTCATGCCCGGAGCCTGGCACAGGAAGTTCAGGCAGGGCAGGGACAAGAGAGAGTGCCCTCCTTCTTCGTCCCTGCCTGGACAGGCACCCAGCCCAGGTTATATTTAGCCCAAATGTGCTCTTCCTGAGCCACGTACCCAGCCCCTGGGGTAAGGTGGGGGCAGCTTCGGAAGGAAACCCACAGAGAGGACTCTGTGTTCCCAGCTCTGACTATCCCACTAGGCAGGGGAAAGAGGGGTGGGGAGGCTCCTGGGGAGGGTCCCTGCCTTGTGTTAGAGGCAGATCCACTGGGACCAGGCAGACAACTCCAGATGCCAGCAGCCTATTTCTTGGGTAGTTACTGTGGCATGACCCTGGCATATGCCAGAACTTTCAGAATCCCCAGGGTCCCCATTTCTTGAGCACCTACTATGTGCTAAGATCCTTCCTGTCTTGGCTCCTTAAATCTTTGTAACATCTCCCTGGAGTGGGTACAACTGAGATATCCATTTCAGATGCGACTCATGCCCTTCAGAGCAGCTGGGAGCGAGGGGTTGTCATTTGGAGGCTGCTGAGGGATCGGCTGAGGGCATTGCCCTTCTGGCCCTCTTTCCCTGGTGACTGCCACCAACTTCACTTGGGAACCCTGCCTGCTCAGAGCCTCAGCTTTCCCCCGCCACCAGCGTGATCTCTTATAGCAATGGGGGTCAGGGATTGGGCTGACTCATCCAGACCTCTAAACATTATCTGAGGCCACCTAGGGGGTCAGGGGGAGTTAAGGCAGTGGCCTCTGGCTGCCTCGGTTAGTCCCTGCTCCAGCACTTCCCAGGTGTGAGGACTTGGGCAAGATCCTTCATCTCTGGGGCCTCAGTTTCTCCATCTGTAAAATGGAGCCAATAAGAAAGGCTTTGAAGATTTGTGAGAGAACAGCAGGTGCTTAGAATATCCCTCATGTATAGTAAATGCTTAATTAATATAAACTCGTCTCTGACAGCAACAGGGAGAGTACGGAGGGAGGGAGCTGTTCCTCTCACAGTGTTGCACATCCAAGCTTTGCTCCTCAGTGGCCCCCACTTTCTCTGCTACCAAAGGGGAGCTTTGGCTGAGCGACAAAACCCAGCTCAGGCACCAGCCTGCCACCAACAGGATCCATGCTGCCTCCCTAGCACCCTACTCCAGGGACCCACCCCAGGCATCCTGCCCCAGCTCTGGTGTTTGTTAGTTTGTTTTTTGGAGACAGGGTCTCCCTCTGTCACTGAGACTGGAGTGCAGAGGTGTGATCACGGCTCACTGCAGCCCCGACCTCCTGGGCCCAACCCAATCTCCCATCTCAGCCTCCAGAGTAGCTGGGACCACAGGCATGCACCACCATGCCCAGCTAATTTAAAAAAAATTTTTTTGTTTTGTAGAGCTGGGGCCTCTCTATGTGGCCCAGGCTGGTCTCGAACTCCTGGGCTTAAGCAGTCCTGCCGCCTCAGCCTCCCAAAGTGCTGGGATTATAGGCATGAGCCACCATGCCTGGCTGCCCTAGCTCTTTAAAAGCAGCAACTCATTTACTCGGCGCCAGCCCTGTGAGGTGGCCTCCAGACATCAGCCCATTTTAGAGGTGGGGAAACAGAGGCACAAAGGATGAAGTATCTTGCCCAAGGCTGCACAGCCAGAAAGGAGAGGAAAGGGGATTTGAACCACCAGCTCCAAAGTCTGTACCTTTAACACCTACACCACATGGCTTCCTGAGCCCCCAGACCCCCTCCCAGCACCTCCCGGGACCCTGAACCTCATTCCCACAGTGTCTCAGCCTGGCCAGGGAAGGGACCGGCCGGCTGATCTCTTACCGCTGAGCCTCCAGACACCTCGAGAGCTCCTGGTCCCGTCTGTCAGCCCTAGCCCTAGGCTGGGGGGGAAAAGGAATGGGGAGGGGGGAGGAGAGAGAGACCCCAGCCATTGGCTGCAGGGGTGTGACGTCACCAGAGGGTGGGTGGTGGAGAAACAAACATCCCCCTCCTCCAGCTACATCTATCCCCAAGGGGTGGGGGCCACGAGACAGCCACCAGCCGCCTCTCTCTTGCCTGGGCCGAGATCTCTGCCATGAGCTCAGCTTCAAGGATTTGCACGTTGGCTTCCTCGACTTGGAGAATCAGGACCCCACCCCAGCCCCACTGTTTCCTGGCTCCAGGACACGGGCCTGGCCAACTGCCTCTACTGTAAACTCCTTTCACTCCCTCTCCCTGTCAACTTGGGTTCAAATCACAGCGCGACCACTTCCTCGCTGGGTGACCTGCTGCCAGTCACAGCTTCTCTTTGCGGATAGTAAGAGTACCCACCTTAATGGGTTGTGGTGAAGATTAAACGAGTTAAAAGAGACTGAAAATGTAAGACAATGCCGGGCACATAATGAGGGTTACTAATAAGTATTTGGTATTATTTTTCACACAAATTAGGTGGCTGGCTCATCTTGCTGGGGGGTTTTGGCCCCTTTTCAGTAAGGCTGGGCACAGGGGACCCCCAGTTCTCTGTCTAATGGAGTTAATGTTTAGGGGGACACCTATCACATACTAAGTACCATGCTCAGTGCTGAAGCCCTGCTTTTGAATCAAGGGTGTAACATGGGCTCCTTATGCTCCCCACCCTTTTTTTTGAGACAAGGTCTCACTCTCTTGCCCCGGCTGGAGTGCAGTGGTGTGATCATGGCTCACTGCAGCCTCAACCTCCTGGGCTCAAGCAATCCTCCCGACTGAGCCCCCTCAAATAGCTGGGACCACAGGTATGCATCATCATGCCCAGCTAATTTTTGTATTTTTTGTAATGGCGAAGTTTCACCATGTTGCCCAGGCTGGTCTCGAACTCCTGGGCTCAAGTGATCTTCCCACTTCGGCCTCCCAAAGTTCTGGGATTACAGGCGTGAGCCACTGCGTCCAGCTATGCCCAATTTATAGCTATGTGGCCAGGAGGTGGTGAAGCTGAGGTCCAACCCCTGTTCTCCTGGACCACAAAAACCCTGCTATACTCTTCTGCCCCTTCCACTTTGCAGACCAGAAGGCTCAGAGAAGGTAAGTGACTCTCCCAATATCACCATAGCAGGTCATTGGCAGGGGTCCAGAGTTGAACCCAGACCTGCCCGACTCCCAAGCCAAAGCTACCAGGCCTCACCCCCAACCCCTGGACCCTGGTCCAGCCCCCAGCCTGCCCTGACTCACCAGACCCCGGGGGGCGGCACAGGGAGCACAGGTACCCCCACATGCCACTTGAACCCACCCGGCTGCTGCCTCGGAAGCTCGTCGCTCTCTGAACCCAGGCCCCAGGCCTGGGCTGGGCTGAGGCTGGGGGATTACCCCCAAAGTGCATGTCAGCAGCTTCTGCCCCATTGTCCAGCCAGGCACAGACACCAAGCCCTGGCCTCTGTCGGCACCCTCGCCCCTCACACCAGCCTGGGTGGCCCCTCTGCAGACCTGTCCCCCATCTCACACCAGAGGGTTGGGGCCTACTTCAGAGGGCGTGGGGGACCAGGCCAGGATGGCAGGATCCCGGAATGCTGGGGGCCTCCCTCCCTTCTCTCTGAAATGCCCCCTGCCCACTCTCAGCCACCGGGGAAGGCAGGAATGTGCTGAGCTCTGGGAAATGCCTTCCAGGCCTGGCAGCAACCAAGCATTGGGGTGTGGCCAGAAGCCAGCCAGAGCCCTCCTCCCGGGAGGGGTAGAAGGGATGGTATGGTCGGGGCTCCCGATGGGCCTGAGGAGACCCTCACTTCATTGCAGTCTCTCTCCTTCATTGATTCACGCAAACATTCTTTCGTTCCTATATTCATTCAACAAACACTCACAAGCCCTGTTTAGTGGTAGGTCTTTTGCTGGGCACAGGGGACATCAACAGATCTAACTCCACCCCAGGGAGGAGGCGGCAAACTCAGGAAAGGATCCTGCAGGAGGTGATATCGGCAGTCAAACTGAATTAGCCAGGCGTGGTGGCGGGCACCTGTGATCCCAGCTACTCGGGAGGCTGAGCAGGAGAATTGCTTAAACCCAGGAGGCAGAGGTTACAGTGAGGCAAGATTGCACCATTGCACTCCAGCCTGGGTGACAGAGCGAGACTCTGTCTCAAAAAGAAAATAATAATAAATAATAAAAGGAAGTCAAAATGGAAGATTGAGGAGGAGGGAGCTAAGGAAAAAAGGAGGGAAGGGGGTTCCAGGCAGAGGGACAAATGTGGGCAAAGGACCAGAGGTGAGAAATGGAGCGGGTCTTCATTCACCATCAGGAAACATTCAGTGAGCACCTGGTCTTCTGTCCAGTCCCAGGCTGGATGGTGCTGGGGACACAGTGTGACTGGGACAGCTCAGGCCTGCATCCACACCATTCACAGTCCAGCAGGGAACAAACCCAGAAAGAGGAGGGTTGTGATGGGGCAATCATAGGCAGAGAGGTCAAAGCCTTGATGGGGAAGTCCAGAAAAGGTGGCTGCCCCAGCCTAGGAAGAGAAATCAAGGAGGGCTTCCTGGAGGAAGTGGCATTTGAGCTTGCACCTGGAGGATATATAGGAGTTAACCCAAAGCCATGGGTGGTGAAGGAATGACAGTGTGTTTCAGGTAGCGGGAACACCCTGTGCAAAGGCCCTTTGAGAAAATGGTTAAGGTGAGAGTATGAGGGAAAGGTAAGAGGTGGTCCAGGGGTCAGCAGGGCCATGAGGAGGGCCTCAGACTTTGTCCTGTGGGCCCTGAAGAGCTATCAGAGGGACAAAGTATGAATAGCACTGAGCTTTTAGGTACCTGAAGGCAGAAAGAGGCTGAGCTATCAGCCAGGCTAGCGTAGGGAAGAAAATCCCCCTCTCTCTGCTCAGGGTCAAACAGAAAAGGGAGGCTGGTACACAACATTCCCCTCTCTTCCCTTGTCTCAGAGAGCAGAGATCTTTGCTTGTTCTCAGTCTTAGGGGAAAGCATTTAACCTTTTGCCATAAAGTAGGAAGTTAGCGGTCCGTGTTTTGTAGATACGCTTTATCAGGTTAAGGAAGCTTCTTTCCCTAGTTTGCTGTGAGTTTTTTGTTTTCTTGTTTTTGAGAGATGCGGGTCTCACTATGTTGCCCAGGCTGGCCTCAAACTCCTGGCCTCAAGCGATCCTCCTGCCTTGGCCTCCCAAAGTGCTGACATTACAGGCATGAGCCACTGTGCCTGGCCTGCTGTGAGTTATTTTCTTTCTTTTTTTTTTCTTTTTCTTTTGTTTTTTTTTTTTGAGGCAGAGTTTTCGCTCTTTCACCCAGGCTGGAGCAAAGTGGCGCAATCTCGGCTCACTGCAACCTTCGCCCCCTGGGTTCAAGAGATTCTCCTGCCTCAGCCTCCCGAGTAGCTGGGATTACAGGCGCCTACCACCACACCCAGCTAATTTTTGTATTTTACACTTGATCTTAGCCAAAAGGCCAAGAAGCAATAATTTTGTATTTTTAGCAGAGATGGGGGTTTCGCCATGTTGGCCAGGCTGGTCTTGAACTCCTGACCTCAGGTAATCCACCCGCCTTGGCCTCTCAAACTGTTGCGGTTACAGGCATGAGTCACCACACCTGGACTGTTGTGAATTCTTATCACGAATGGTGTGTCTCTCTGTGTGTCTCTATCTTTGTGTCTCTCTGTTCTTCTGTTTCTCTCTGTCCTTATTCTTTGTCTCTCTTTCCTAGTTTCTTTCTGTCTCATTCTGTCTGTGCGTTTCTCTCTCTCTCTCTCTCTCTCTCTCTCTCTCTGTCATGCTTTCCCTCACCCAAGGGGGTGTGGCCATGGGAAGCTAAGTTGGGGGTGGCCCCAGTGTCCTGGTTCCGGCTGTGGCCACGGCAGTAAACACAGGACATCCTGTGAGGCTAGGGAAGGAGGTGGACGCTTCATCTCAGGGACCACCCTCTCCAGACTCAGTCTGAGCCAAGCAGGAGCCTTGGCCTGCCCTGCGTGGCCTAGCCACTCCGCCCCACCCAGTCCAGCCAAGGGACACTGGTGTCTCCCTCGAGCCCACCGTTCACGCCCACCCCCACACCCCAGTCCTCTCTCCTGAGCTCCCGGCCCAGGGCCCGGGCAGCTCCATGCCTTCCCCTGGGTGTCTCCCCAGCCTCTTGCACCCCCTGGGTCCCTCCTTGGCCTCAGCCCCAACCCCAGACTTGGTTCTCTCCCCAGTTGCCATCTCAGGGATGGCCCCAGTGTCTCCCAGTCCCCTGATTAGAGCCCTGAGCCTGGTCTGAGACCCCTCCTCCAGGCCTTGTCAGTCCCACAGCCTGTCTGCTGGGCCTCCTGAGTGCCTCTTCCCTCCCAACAGCTGCTCCGTCCCTCCCCAGATTCTCCACCCCTGGGATCCTGGGCTCCTGGCCTCCAGTGTCACCTCCCCGACGATGCCACCCACCTAGTGAAGGGATCCTTTTACTTCATGACTCCCCAGCGTCTTCAGAGTTAAGTCCCCCATCCAGGGTCCTATATGCCCTGGCCCCTGCGGACCCTTCCAGTCTTGTCATTTACCTTACTGCTTTCCTCCTCCTTCCAGCCAAACCCAGCAGCTTAGAGATCCCTGAAAATGTTGTAGGGTCTCTCTCTCAGTGACCCTTGCTGTTTCCTTGCCCACCAGAACAATAGTTCTTTGGGGCAGATACTGTTACTGTTCCAGTTTACAGGTGAGGACCCCGAGGCTCAGAGAAGTTAAGTACCTTGCCTAGAGTCACACAGCCACAGAGCGGTAACTCTTTTTTCTTTTCTTTTCTTTTCTTTTCTTTTCTTTCTTTCTTTTCTTTCTTTCTTCCTTTCTTTCTTTTCTTTCTTCCTTTCTTTCTTTCTTTCTTTCCCTTCCTTCCTTTTTTCTTCTCTCTCTTTCCTTTCTTTCTTCCTTCCTTCCTCTCTCTCCCTTCCTTCCCTCCCTCCTTCCTTCCCTCCTGCCTTCCTTCCTTCCGTCTTTCCTTCTTTCTTTCTGACAGGGTCTTGTTCTGTCACCCAGGCTGGAGTGCAGTGGTGCAATCATGGCTCATTGCAGCCTCAAACTCCTGGCCTCAAGTGATCTTCTCACCTCAACCTCCTGAGTAGCTGGGACTACAGGCGTGAGCCGTCGCATCTGGCCAAAGCTGGGGTTCAAACCCAGGCAGTCTGGCTTTCAGGAACAGTCTCTTCTCTCCAGCTTACTGCTTCAATAATATCTCTGTTAGATTTCTAAAGTGTGCCGGGACTGCATACCATAGGTGCTCAATAAGTGTTTTTTAATTTTGTTTGCTTTGGTTTTTTTGAGATGGAGTCTCACTCTGTCGCCAGGCTGGAGTGCAGCGGCACAATCTCGGCTCACTGCAACCTCCGCCTCCCGGGTTCAAGTGATTCTCCTGCCTCAGCCTCCTGAGTAGCTGGGATTACAGGCCCGCCACCTTGCCCAGATAATTTTTGTATTTTTAGTAGAAATGGGGTTTCACCATGTTGGCCAGGATGGTCTCAATCTCTTGACCTTGTGATCCACCTGCCTCGGCCTCCCAAAATGCTGGGATTATAGGCGTGAACCACCATGCCCGGCCGCTCAATAAGTGTCTAATGAATAGGGACAGAGGTAGAAGGTGAGCCTTGGAAAGTACAGAATTCAGACCCCAGAGAAGTGGGGTAATAAGGGCCCAGGGGCAGGGGAGAGATGTGGTCAGATTTACTCTTTACATAGGGATAGGCACACAGTAGGTGTGTGCTCATAAATTTTTGCTGAATGAAGGACAGGAAGAAGGGAGGGAGGAAAAGGAGACAAGATAGCTGGTCACAGCTCTTCCAGGTGAGAGAGAGAGAGAGAGAGAGAGAGTGTGTGTGTGTGTGTGTGTGTGTGTGTGTGTGTGTGTGTGTTTGGGGGGTGGTCCTGTGAATGCCATGGAGGAAAACTGGCCTAGGGGGTGTCATGGCAAGCATACACAGAGGCTCTGTGAAAGGTGGCAGTTGTGCCAGGGCTGGCGGCTCAGCTAGGAATGGTGTGGGCCCTGGAGTCTGCTGGCCAAGGTGGTGTGGCCTCCTGGGGTTGAGCCTGAGGGTGGAGCAGCACACCAGAGCCAGGGAGCCTGCACAACCCATCTGGGGGTGACACATGGGGAGAGAGGGGCAGGTCCTCACACATGAGCCATTCATAAACCTGAGGGCACCGGGCAGATGGGACCAGGGCTGATGTAGCCCATATGGTGCTTTTGTGTAAAAGACATGCCCCTTCCTGGAGGTACTTGACCTCCATCTGCTGGGAAACTTGTAATAAATATGTAAATGCAGGGTACCTGGAACACCAGTGGCAGCCCCTTACACACGGAGCCTATATGCAGTGCACAACCTATGCAACTGTACCTAGAGGCTCTGGGGAGAGGGGCCATCACTGGCAAAGCAGGCACAGGGGCAGATGGAAGGATCAGCTCACCCCATATTGGGCCTCGGAGACATCAGAAACAGGTCCTTAGCTGGGCACAGTGGTTTGTGCCTATAGTCCCAGCTACTCTGAGGGCTGAAGCCAGAGGATCCTTTGAGCCTAGGAGTTCAAGGCTGTACAGCACTATGATCACTCCTCTGTACAGACAGTGCTCTCCAGCCTGGACAACACAGTGAGACCCAATCTCTTTGAAAAAGCGGGGAAAGGAAAGAATAAGAAACAGGTCCACGGGAATCCCAGCAGTTTGGGAGGCTGAGGTGGAAGGATTGCTTGAGCCTGGGGGTTTGAGACCAGCCTGGACAACACAGGGCAACACTGTCTCTACAAAAAATTTTAAAAATCGGCCAGGCGTGGTGGCTCACGCCTGTAATCCCAGCACTTTGGGAGGCCGAGGCAGGGCGGATCACTTGATATCAGGAGTTCAAGACTAGCCTGGCGAACATGGTGAAACTCTGTCTCTACTAAAAATACAAAAAATTAGCCGGGCATGGTGGCAGGTGCTTGTAATCCCAGCTACTCGGGAGGCTGAGGCAGAATTGCTTGAACCGAGGAGGCAGGGGCTGCAGTGAGCCGAGATTGCACCATTGCACTCCAGCCTGGGCGACAGAGCGAGAATCCATCTCAAAAAATAATAAATAAATAAATAAATAAATAAATAAAAATAAGAATAAAAATAAAATCAGTTGGGCGTGGTGGCGTGCACCTGTAACCCCAGCTAATTGGGAGGCTGACGCGGGAGGATTGCTGAAGCCCAGGAATTCGAGGCTATAGTGAGCTATGATCGCGCCACTGCACTCTCCAGCCTGGGCGACAAAGCGAGACCCCGTCTCTAAAAAAAAAAAAAAAAAGAAAAAGAAAAGAAAGAAACAGGCCCGCAGAGTGTTGTAAACAGAGGGCGTTCATGATCCCTCGACCACTGGACAGATGTCCGGGGAACCCAAGACGGCGGCATCGCAGAGCCCGACTGGACACCAGGGGGCGGTGCTGAGCTCAGCCCAGGCGCCCAAGTTTTGAGTCTGCGGCAAAGCAGTCCGAGTCCCATTTGCCCGGGGCTGGAGTCACTCGGGGTTGGAGTCAGGCGCCTGGAAGACCCTCAGCCTGGACGACAGCTCCCCGCAGGCCATTTTCACCCGCTTCCGCGGCCCGCCTCATCCACTTCCAGAAATGGGCACAACTTCCTCTGCTCCTCCAGGAAGCGCCACTCTGCCCGCCCCTTCCCGGCCCCTGGGGCCGACCCAGGCTCCCCATCTGGCCCAGCTCCACTCCTGCGTCTGCCTCCCCGAGGCTTCTGGCCAGAAGCGAGGCTCTGGGACCCCTCGATGGCGGCGTTTCCCTCACTCAAGGCCCCGCTGGCCCCTCGGGTCACCGTCCAGCCCCCTGCGCCTCTCTCCATGCGCACCCGCAGTTTTCACGGTGACACTCCCTCCCCTCCGTGCACCCCCCCTCAGGCTCCGCCCTGTCCCTGCGGCCGTCAGGAAGGACGCAGCCTGGGTCCCGTGCCAGGCCGCTGAGTGTGCGGCCCCTCCCAGCCAGGCCTGGAATGCGGCTGGACCGCGGGGGCGGCCGCTGACACCCGGCGCTCCAGCCAGGCCCAGCACACGGGCAGGTGGCCCCAGCTCGTCCGGGTCTGGGTTTCTTCTAGAAGGAAGGCACAGCTGCCTGCCCTGAGCTCCCTCTCTGCAGTCCAGCTACCAAGCCTAGTGGCTTTATTTCAGACACAGCTCCAAGCGTCCCTATCCTTTGCCCAGAGATTTAAGACCAGGAGTGAATTTTATTTTTAAAAATGGGCTGTTGTCCCCCTTTCCTCCCCCATTTTCCTGGAGAGCCGACTCTCAGGGCTCCTTGGAGAGGATCTGTCCAGGGTCCAGGTTTTGTGTTTTTATTTCGGGACCATTCTGAAAGCAATCTCCCCTTCGCTCCTCAATAAATACAGGTAGACTCCAGGCGAGGACTTGCTTTCATTTTTAAAAAGTTGCCTTGACTTCCTGCTAGCAAGGAAAAGAAATAAAATTTAAGAAAAAAAAAAAAAAAGGCCAGGCACAGTGGCTCACGCCTGTAATCCCAGCACTTTGGGAGGCTGAGGCAGGCAGATCACGAGGTCAGAAGATGAAGACCATCCTGGCTAACACGGTGAAACCCTGTCTCTACAAAAAATATAAAAAATTAGTCGGTCCCAGCTAATTGGGAGGCCGAGGCAGGAGAATCGTTTGAACCTGGGAGGTGGAGGTTGCAGTGAGCCGAAGTCACGCCACTGCACTCCAGCCTGGGTGACAGAGTAAGAATCTGTCTTAAAAAAAAAAAGAAAGAAAAAAAAAAGTGGCCTGGTAGGAGGATCGCTTGAGCCCAGGAGTTTGAGGCTGTAGTGAGCCATGATCAGACCACTGTACTTCAACCTGGGTGACAGAGCGAGACCCTATCTCAAAAAAAAAAAAAAAAAAAAAAGTTCATAATTTAAACCCCACCTCAAGTGATAATCTTGGAGCCTTGGTTTTCTCACCTGTAAAATGGGGATGATAATACTACCGATCTTGTAGGGCTGTTATAGGATTAAATGAGTTAACACAGTGACGTGCTTAGAAACTGTGCCTCGTACACAGTCTACGCCCAATAAAATGATGTTTTTATCTCGCCTTCACATTTGCCCAGAGACAAAGCAGCACACGGATTTGAGATTTCCCAGGACTGGCTTTAATTTGAAAAATCTGATTGGGGTCTCTTCCCATATCAGAGAAGGAACAGCCCAAGCTATGACCCCAGGGCCAGGGAATTCAGTCCCCACCAGACCCTGTCATTCCATCACTAGGGTGTAATTCCAGGCTCCCCCTGCCAGCCCTGAGACAGGAGGACGGATGTGAAGTTGCCCAGGACTGGATTCTGTCTCTCCAAAGTGGCCCAAGCCCTGTTCTCTGTACTAGGGAAGCCAGCTGTGTCTTTTCGAGGACAGTTGATCCAGCCAGCAGGCTCAGTTCAGATACCAGACAACCATCCCAGCACGAGGGCTCAGCGCCCTGGCCCCGGCGGCCGCTCCAGTGCCTGTGTGCCCACCAGCACATCCATGAGGTAGTCCAATTCGGCCTCGTCCAGCTCCGGAGCTTCCTCCTTGCCCGGCCCATCCTCAGGGACTGGTTTGAGGCCCTCAGAGGCTGGTGCCCAAAGTTCATTGTCATACATAGAGGTGTCAATATCCTCAAACAGGCCCTCGAGCCCATCGTCCAGTAGACAACCAGTGGCTGGGCCCAGCAGGTCCAAGGCACCCAGGCTGGGCGCTGCTCCCCCGATGCTACGGCCTGGTGGCCCTTCGTCTGCCAAGGGTTGGGGAGCCTGACTCAGGCCCTCAATGTGGCTGAGGTCCTCCAGGAGGCTGGCCATGGAGGCTGAAAGGGCAGCGTCTGAGCTTGCCAGTAAGTTGTCAGCCACACTGGGGGCTGCAGGTGGGCTGGGCACAGGTGGCAGGGCAGCCGCGGGTGCCATGGACGCCTGGATGCGCCGCAGAGTGTTCACGACCAGCACCAGGTGCCGCAGGTCCGGCTCACTCTGCTGCAGGCTGTGGTGGAGCTTGAGCACTGAGAGGTCAAAGAGGGAGCTAGAGGCCACGGCCGGGGGTGCCTGTGCCACCGCTGCGTGGCCAGGATCTAGCCACCAGGCGTCGACTGCCAGAGGTTCCTTCTCCTCCTCCTCCTCCCGTTTCCGCTTCAGACCCTTGCTCAGCATCTGCAGAGGGCAGGGAGTTATGGAGTTGTAGTCAGTTATAGAAAACAAATGTTAAGTTCAAAGCCTGGATCTGACAGTTGCTGCAGGTAGGATCTTGGGCAAGTCACTTAACCTCTCTGTGCCTAGCTTTTCTTAGGGAACTTTAAAGATATAGACAATTTTTATTTAACTGTATATGTATATTTATAGATTTTTTTTGAGATGGAGTCTCGCTCTGTTGCCCAGGCTGGAGTGTAATGCCGTGATCTCAGCTCATTGCAACCTCTGCCTCACGGGTTCAAATGATTCTCGTGCCTCAGCCTCCCCAAAAGCTAGGATTACAGGCGCACGCCACCACACCTGGCTAATTTTTGTATTTTTAGAAGAAGCACGGTTTCACCATGTTGGCCAGGCTGGTCTCAACCTCCTGGACCTCAAGTGATCCGCCCACCTCTGCCTCACAAAGTGCTGGGATTACATGCGTGAGCCACCGCGCCTGGCCTATAGACTTCTTAAATTTTAAATTTTATATTTAAGTATATTTATAGACTTTTTTATCTGAAAAAATAAAGATGGGGTCTCACTATATTGCCCAGGCTGGTCTCAAACTCCTGGCCTGAAGCGATCCTCCCCCCTCAGTCAATAAGTACTTTTTTTTTTCCCTTTTATTTTTTGTAGAGACAAGGTCTCACTATGCTGCCCAGGGTGGTCTCAAACTCCTTGCCTCAAGCCATCCTCCTGCCTCAGCCTCCCAAAGTACTGAGATTACAAGTGTGAGCTGCCTCACCCTGCCAATAAGTACACTTAATGATAACATTATTATTTCTTCAGTGAACCATGTGGAATGGCCAATATTCAACTTTTTCCCCTACAAAAGCAGCTGTTTCACATATTTTATTATAATAACATAATTATATCTAAATAAGTTATAATATTATAAATACTAAACTAGTTTCACGTAGTTTAATATTTATTGTCTACTATGACTATGTTTCAAACAGTAAATAAATAAGGAAACACAGGAAATGTACAGAGAATTACAGGAAGACACTAAAAGTTCCTAGAGACCTTTTAGATGATCAGAGAAGGCTCCTGTAAGGAGGTGACATTTGAATGGAGCCCTCAGGCCAGAGAAGTCAGCCATGGGAGACCCTGGGAAAAGCATTCCGGGAGGAGGGAACAACAAAAAAAGGCAGAGAAAAGCCCAGAGGCTGGATGGGCTTGAACTGGAAAGAGACCAGCATGGGTGGCACACAGAGAGTGACATGGTAGCAGACCAGATTGGGGAGCAGCTAGGGGAACGGGCACAAGCCAGGTCACAGAAAGCCACATATGCAGAAGTAGGGAGTTTGGATTTTATCCTGAGTGTGGTGGGCAGTCATTAAAGGAATTTGAGCAGGGAGGGAATGGTGCTGTGAGCTGATTAGGTTTCCGGAAGATCCCCCCCCATGGCTGCTTCGAGGAAGACTGTGGGGGGCAAAAAGAGGGGGGATCTGAGACCCACTGGTAGGCTGTACTCGTTTGGGACGGACGATGGTGATGGCCTGGAGTAGGAGCTGGTAGTGGCATGGAAGGAAGTCGGTCGAGTCAGGACTTATTTGGGAGGCAGAATAGACAGGGCTTGTCGGGAAATCGTGATCGGCACCGGGGTCAGTCACTGAGATAAGTTTGAGGGTCCACTGTTCTTGGAGTGGCGGGGGTAGGGCTGGAGTTTTGGACCCCTGGCGCTACCTACTTTTTTGGGCCAGGAAGACTGTAGAGTCCAGTTTCGGGACCCTGCCTAGCAAGATTTTAAGAGTGGCCCACCACACTACTCAAAACAGGGTCTTCGTCCCCTTCCCCGCAGTCCGGGGAGTCCGGAACCGCAGGAATTCCGCCCCCACCCCCGACTCCGCCCCCGGGTCCCGGCGCCCCCTAGCGGTGCCCAGGCCGGCTTTCCCCCGGGGATTCTGGCCCCTCTGACCCCAGGACCCCTTCTACTGCCCCGATTCCCGGCTGTGATTCCTGCCGGCCTCCCGGCGCCGTGCGAGCCGGGACCCCTGGCGGGCTGTTCTCTGCGCCCGGCCTCCGCTCGCTTCCGGCAGTGGAGGCGGCTCCTCCCGAAGCGGCGGCGGCGGGGGCGGGTGAGTCACGCAGCCGGAGCCAAGAAGCCGGCGCCTCCGCCCCCTTCTCGGACTGCGGCGTGATTCACCCGGCCCGGCCGGGGCAGACAGCACGTAGAGGTCCGTGCGTCTCGATCCCGGGCAGCCCCGGCGGGCACCTGTCGGACAGGTCAGGGATCGAACTCCGTGAAGGACCCGGCCGCTGGTAGCCCTTCTGTTCCCAGGCCCCTTCATTTACATACCTTGCTCACTAGCGGCCAATCAGAACGAAGAGGTACCCACCCACAACCAATCAGGAAACGGCGGCGGCAGCATCGCTTGCTGGCGCTCCTCCGGAAACCGGCGCCTGGGTCGCGAGACGCAGTTCTGACTCTGGCTCACGACTCCAGACTCCTAACTACCCTTAGCGACCGCCCACTCTCGTGGCTGCCCCGCCCTCCGCCCCAGGGATTGGCCCTGCATGGTGATGGGCGGAGCCTGTAGGGGGCGGATTCTGAAGGAGGGGCTTCAGGGCGCATGCCCGGGCAGCTGCGCGAGTGAGGGGTGGAAAGAGGTGGCTTTTTACTCCGGGGAACGGTGGCGAGTGGGGGCTTTTGCCTCTCAAAATACGAGCCCCTCACAACTACCCATGCACCTGCCAAACCCGGCAATTAAGCTTCTTACACATCCAGCCCCGACAGGGGTCTACACTACAGATAATGCCCGGGTTCAAATTCCGACTCCGGATTCCCCACTCACTGGATGCGTGACCTTGGAAAAATGATCAACCTCTTCAAGCTACACAAAGTTAAATGGGGATCGTCTTGCCTACCTCTTGACAGGATACTTTAAATAGGATCGTATCTATAAGAACACAATACCACACTCAAGCAATGCTGGACAGTTGGACTTAATTGTGGTTAAAGGCGGGAGTGAGGTGGGAGTGCGATACCAACGGAATCACATCCCGGGCTCCATTCCCTAAGCAGCTGTGTGACCTGGGGCAAGTGTTTTAATCCCTTCTGGTCTGTTTCTCCTTTAAAATGAGAGAAAATAGCGCCTAGTTTACAGGATTGTTTTTAAGGATGAAATTAATTCATGAAAAATCTTCAGAGTGGGGTGCAACATGTTTTGTGTTTTTTTTTCATTTTATTTATTTATTTATTTGAGACAGATTCTCACTCCGTCGCCCAGGCTGGAGTGCAGGGGCACGATCTCGGTTCACTGTAACCTCCGCCTCCCAGGTTCAAGCAATTATCCTGCCTCAGCCTCCCGAGTAGCTGGGACTACAGGCGTGCGCCACCAAGCCCGGCTGATTTTTGTGTTTTTAGTAGAGATGGGGTTTCACCATGTTGGCCAGGCAGGTCTCAAACTCCTCACCTCAGGTGATCCGCCCTCCTCGGCCCCTGAGTGTTGGGATTACAGGCGTGAGCTACCGCGCCCAGCTGCTTATTATTTTTTTCTTTACTTTTTATTTTATTTTATTTTGTTTTTGAGACAGGGTCTCGCTCTGTCACCCAGGCTGAAGTGCAGGGGTGCCATCTCGGCTCACTGCAGCCTCCCGGGTTCAAGCCATCCTCCTGCCTCAGACCCCCAAGCAGCTGGGACTACAGGCGCACACCATCATGCCTGGTTAGCAACGTTGTTTCTTTGTTAGTAGTAATAGCTGTTGTAATAAGACAAGCTCTTAGTTCAAGGTGGATAGACATGCAGGATGGGGCTAGAGGTAGACAGGGTATAATACTCCTCCCATGGCCGGATGCAGTGGCTCACGCCTGAATACTCTCTCACCTAGATTTAATTGATAGTTGTTAGCTAGGCAACAAATGTAATCCAGTACTTTGGGAGGCCAAGGCAGGAGGGTCACTTGAGTCCAGGAGTTCACTTGAGTACAGCCTGGGCAACACAGTGAGATCTCATCACTACAAAAAAATTTAAGAATTAGCCAGGCGTGGGCCGGGCGTGGTGGCTCACGCCTGTAATCTCAGCACTTTGGGAGGCCAAGGTGGGCAGATCACGAGGTCAGGAGTTCGAGACCAGCCTGGCCAACATGGTAAAACCCTGTCTCTACTAAAAATACAAAAAATCAGCCAGGTGTGGTGGCAGGCGCCTGTAATCCCAGCTACTCAGGAGGCTGAGGCAGGAGTTGCAGTGATCCAAGGCAGCGCCACTGCACTCCAGACTGGGTGACAGAGCAAGACTCTGTCTCAAAAAAAAAAAAAAAAAAGGATTAGCCAGGCGTGGTAGCATGTTCTTGTGGTCCCAGCTGCTTGTGGGGCTAAGGTGGGAGGATTCCTTGAGCCCAGGAGGTCAAGGCTGCAGTGAGCCATATTCATGCCACTGCACTCTAGTCTGAGTAACAGAACAAGACCCTGTATCAAAAAAAAAAGAAAAAGAAAAAAGTAATAGTTGGTAACATTGTAGATAAAAGTTGCCTTTATCTACATATGTGTATATATTGTTTCTTTTGCTAAACCTTTGGAGAGTAAATTGCAAGCATCTTGATATTCTACCCTTAACAGCTCAGGAGGCATCTCTTAAGAATAAGGACATTAGGCCCTGTGCGTTGGCTCACACCTGTAATCCCAGCACTTTGGGAGGCTGAGGCGAGCGGATCACCAGAGGTCAGGAGTTCGAGACCAGCCTAACCAATATGATGAAACCCCGTCTCTACTAATAATACAAAAATTAGCCGGGCATGGTGGCATGTGCCTGTAATCCCAGCTACTCAGGAGGCTGAGACAGGAGAATTGCTTGAACCCAGGAGGTGGAGGTTGCAGTGAGCTGAGATTGCATCATTGCACTCCAGCCTGGGCAACAAGAGCAAAACTCCATCTAAAAAAAAAAAAAAAAGAATAAGAACATTCATGTACAAGCCACAAAAATACTATTTCACATCTAATAGAATCAAGAATTCCACAATATCACCTAATAGCCAGTCTATATTCAAATCTCTCCAACTGACCCAAGAATATCCTTTATAGTTGCTTTCTTTTCTCCAAAATCAGGATCCAATGAAGGTTCACATGCTAATTTGGTTGTAATGAAGAAATTACATACTATATTTTATTCTTGAATATTCCCCCACCCAAATCCCTTTTTTTTTTTTTTTTTTTTTTTTTTTTTTTTTTTTGAGACAGAGTCTCGCTCTGTCGCCCAGGCTGGAGTGCAGTGGCGTGATCTCGGCTCACTGCAACCTCCATCTCCGGGTTAAAGTGATTCTCCTGCCTCAGCCTCCCGAGTAGCTGGGATTATTGGCGTGCGCCACCACGCCTGGCTAATTTTCTTGTGTTTTTAGTAGAGACAGGGTTTCGCCATGTTGTCCAGGCTGGTCTCAAACTCCTGACCTCAGGTGATCCACCCGCTTTGGCCTCCCAAAGTGCTGGGATTACAGGCATGAGCCACCACACTCAGCCTCAAATCCTTTTTGATGTTTTGTTGACATTGAATTTCTGGCAAAACAGCCTAGTCATGCTGCATAGTGTCCCACATTCTGGATTTGTCTGACTGTGTTTAATTTGTTCCTCTCTTTTTCCAATAAGCTGGAGGTTGGGTCTAGGGGCCTGGTGAGATTCTGCTTATGCAGTGAACAGGGAGACTCCACAGGGTGTGTCCTAATCCTTATTAATGTACTTCCTAATCCTAACGCATTATAGTAGTTGGCACCAGTGTCAGGATGTCCCACCATTGGTAATGCAGAGTTTCATCACGTGATTAAGATTGTGAGGGTTACATTGTAAAATAAATTTATCCTTTCTAGTTAGCAAATAACCTTTGGGATGATGCTTTAGAGCCTGTCAAGATCCTATCTCCAAGATGTATGTGGTGGCTCATGCCTGTAATGCCGGCACTTTGGGAGGCCAAGGCGGGAACTTGAGCCCAGGAGGTTTTGTGATTTTTTTTTTTTTTTTTTTTTTTTTTTTTTGAGATGGAGTCTCACTTTGTCGCCCAGGCTGGAGTGCAGTGGCACGATCTCGGCTCACTGCAAGCTCCGCCTCCTGGGTTCACGCCATTCTCCTGCCTCAGCCTCCTGAGTAGCTGGGACTACAGGCGCCCGCCACCTCGCCCGGCTAATTTTTTTTCCTTTTTTTTTTTTTTTTTTTTGTATTTTTAGTAGAGACGGGGTTTCACCATGTTAGCCAGGATGGTCTCAATCTCCTGACCTCGTGATCCGCCCGCCTTGGCCTCCCAAAGTGCTGGGATTACAGGCGTGAGCCACCGCACTTGGCCAGTTTTTTTTTTTTTTTTTTTTTTGAGATGGAGTCTTGCTCTGTCGCCCAGGCTGGTGTGTAATGGCGCGGTCTTGGCTCACTTCAACCTCTGCCTCCTGGGTTCAAGGATTCTCCTGCCTCAGCCTCCTGAGTAGCTAGGATACAGGCGCATGCCACTATGCCTGGCTAATTTTTGTATGTTTAGTAGAGACAGGGTTTCACCATGTTAGCCAGGCTGGCCTCAAACTCCTGACCTCAGGTGATCTGCCCACTTTGGCCTCCAAAAGTGCTGGGATTACAGGCGTGAGCCACCTTGGCCTCCCAAAGTGCTGGGATTACAGGCGTGAGCCACCATGTCTGGCTTTTTTTTTTTTGGGGGGGGGGGATGGAGTCTCTGTCACCCAGGCTGGAGTGCAGTAGCACAATCTCAGCTCACTGCAACCTCTGCCTCCCGCGTTGAACAATTCTCCTGCCTCAGCCTCCTGGGTAGCTGGGATTATAGGCGTGCACCACCATGCCTGGCTAATTTTTGTATTTTCAGTAGAGACGGGGTTTCAACATGTTGGTCAGGCTGGTATCGAACTCCACCCACCTCACCCTCCCAAAGTGCTGGGATTACAGGCATGAGCCACTGTGCCTGGCCAGAGCCCAGGAGTTTGAGACTAGCCTGGGCAACACAGCAAGACCCAATCTCCACAAAATACTGGTATTTGTTTATGTTTTTTGTTTGTTTTTGAGACGGAGTCTCGCTCTGTCGCCAGGCTGGAGTGCAGTGGCCCTATCTACAGAATACTGTTTTTAAAAACTTATCCTAGCATGGTGGCATGCACCTGCAGTCCCAGCTTCTTGGGAGGCTGAGGTGGATCACTTGAGCCCAGGAGTTTGAGGCTGCAGTGAGCCATGATTGCACTAGTGCACGCCAGCCTGGGCGAAAGAGTGAGACCCCAAAAATATCCTGTTTTCCACTAACTTTTCACCCAACTGTTTGAGCATTCATTGACAATTGCTGCCTGAATTAACTACTGTAGTTAGCATTTTTGAGAACTTACTTTGGCCAGGAGCTTTATTCAAAACTAAAAGCTCTTCCCACAGCTCTGGAATTAACAAATGAGCTACTTGAAGAAGGTTAAGTCTCATTGCCAATTTATGGGACGAGTTTTTTTTTTTTTTTTTTTTTGAGACGGAGTTTCACTCTTGTTGCCCAGGCTGGAGTGCAATGGCACGGTTTCGGCTCACCACGGCCTCTGTCTCCCGGGTTCAAGAAATTGTCCTGCCTCAGCCTCTCGAGTAGCCGCGATTACAGGCATGCACCACCACGCGTGACTAATTTTGTATTTTTAGTAGAGACGGGGTTTCTCCCTGTTGGTCAGGCTGGTCTTGAACTTCCGACCTCAGGTGATCCACCTGCCTCGGCCTCCCAAAGTGCTGGGATTACAGGCATGAGCCACCATGCCCGGTCCACGCCTGGCTCTTAAATTTTTTTGTAGTGATGAGATCTTACTATGTTGCCCAGGCTGATCTTGAACTCCTGGACTCAAGTGACCCTTTTGCCTTGGCCTCACAAAGTACTGGGATTATAGTTGTTCCCTGTCCAACAACTATCAAATAAATCTAGGTGAGATAGTATTCAGATGCTCAGAATACTGTTTTCCCCATCTTTTCTATGTGCTTGAATTTTTAATAATAAAATTAAGGTAAGATGCTAATTAGAACCAGGCCCTCGCTAGGCAAATTCACATTTTCTGCCCTCCAGAATCCATTTTTATGGCTGGCAAAAGGGAGGCCTGGACCTGGAGTCTCCCAGTGGCTTACTCCAGGTCATACACTGAAGGAAAAGGAAATTTTCCTTTATGCCTGTAGTTCCAGCTGCTTCAGAGGCTGAGGTGGGAGGATCGCTTGAACCTGGGAGACAGAGGTTGCAGTGAGCCAGGATCAGGCTGCTGCTGCGCTGCACTCCATCCTGGGCGACAGAGCAAGACTCTGTAAAAAAAAAAAAAAAAACAAGAACAAGAGCTCAGAGGAATCATCTGATTAATATATATTTATTAAACACCTACTATGTGGTGGCCACTGTTGTAGATGGTGAGGATACAGCACTGGGTAAATTTCACAGAGTCTCCCCTCTCATGGATCAGGGTAGGAGGTGAAGAGAGAAAATATATATGAAAACGAATGCATTCATTGATTTGCAAACATTTATGTCTTGAGCCCCTTTTGTGTGCCAGACACTGTTATAGGCACTGAAGAAAGGGCAGTGAAATTACAGATGAAAATCTCTTATGGGAGCAGATGAACAATAAACAAATTACCTTGGCCGGGCGCCGTGGCTCACGCCTGTAATCCCAGCACTTTGGGAGGTCGAGGCAGGCAGATCCCTTGAGGTCAGAAGTTCGAGACCAGCCTGACCAACATGGTGAAACCCCATCTCTACTAAAGATACAAAAGTTAGCCGGGTGTGGTGGCAAGTACCTGTACTCCCAGCTACTTGGGAGGTTGAGGCAAGAGAATCGTTTGAACCCGGGAGGCAGAGGTTGCAGTGAGCCGAGATCGTGCCACTGTGCTCCAGCCTGGGTGACAGAGCAAGACTCTGTCCGAAAAAAGAAAAGAAAACAATCTAAACAACAACAACAAAAAAAATCGAAAAAAGAAAGCAAATTAAATCAATTTAATTTGCATTTTTAGTAGAGATGGGGTTTCGCCATATTGATCAGGCTGGTCTCGAACTCCTGACCTCAGGTGATCCGCCCGCCTCGGCCTCCCAAAGTGCTGGGATTACAGGCATGAGCCACCGCGTCTGGCCAGTTTTTTTTTTAAATTTTTTATTTGTAGAAGCAGAGTATCCCCATGTTGCCCAAGCTGGTCTTGAACTCCTGGGCTCGAGTGATCCTCCTGCCTCCGATTCCCAAAGTGCTGGGATTACAGGAGTGAGCCACCTGGCCGGGTCTACTTCTTTTGTTTCATCAGGTCTCTGCTGAATTGTCCCCTCTTCAGACATAACACCTCCTCCTCCCCAAAGCTGCACATCTCTCAGCTCACTGCAACCTCCATCTCCTGGATTCAAGCAATTCTCCTACCTCAGCCTCCCGAGTAGCTGGGATTACAGGCGCCTGCCACCATGCGCGGCTAATTTTTTTTTTTTTTTTTTTTTTAATAGAGACGAGGGTTTCATCATGTTGGCCAGACTAGTCTCGAACTCCTGACCTCAAGTGATCCACCCGCCTGGGCCTCTCAAAGTGTTGGGGTCACAGGCAGCCACTGCACCCGGCCTGCTTTTTTCTTTTCCTTTGCAATTACCTGCTCCTAAGGTACTAGATAATTTGTGTGTTTTTGTTTTGTTTTGTTTTGTTTTGTTTTGAAAGTAGCCCGGCGTGATGGCAGGCGCCTGTAGTCCCAGCTACTTGGGAGGCTGAGACAGGAGAATTGCTTGAACCCGGGAGACGGAGGTTGCAGTGAGCCGAGACAGTGCCACTGCCATCTCAAAAAACAAAAACAAAAACAAACAAAAAAATTAGCCGGGCGTGCCTGCAGTTCTAGGTACTTGGAAGGCTGAGGTAGGAGAATCACTTGAACCTGGAGTTTGAAGCTGCAGTGAGCTATGACTGCCCCCACTGTACTCCAGCCTGGGCGACACAGAACGACTCTGTCTCAAAAAACGAACAAACCAAAACAAATGAGAGAGGTAGGAAAACTAGAGGAAGAGCATTCCAGACAGAGGCGAGAGCCAGTGCAAAGGCTCTGAAGTGCTGCCTGTCAGGAGACAAGGCCAGGGCAGCTGGACTGGGAGCTGCCGGGAAGGAGGTCCGAGAAGTGAGGCCTTTTAGCCTATTCTGTGGACCTTTGTTTTTTACTCCGAGCGGGATGAGAAGACCCTGGAAGATGAATCGATGAGAAAAATAATTTCCGTTTCCGTTCAGTGACTTGAAGAAAACAAAATAAGACGGGATAATCGCCTGTAACCAGGGTGGTCCTAGAGAGAGATTCTTCGAGGCGTTGACATTGGAGCTGGGGCCAGAAAATGGAGACGGAGCCAGGAATTCAAAGGCTGGGGGAAGGGAGAAGAGGAGAGGCCGGGCCTGGGGAAATGAAACCATCGGCGAAGCCACCGGGCCGGGCAAGCCTGGAGAGAAGCCTCCGCCTGCTGGGGAGGGAGGGAGGGAGGGGGGTCGGGAGGCGCGGCCCGCCCCATCCGGCCTCTGGGGAGGGAGGAGGCGCCAGGCCGGCTCCCAGCCGCGGCCGCCTCCCGGGTACCCCGGCCGGCCCAGGGCGGAGGGTGGGCAGCGGGGAGGGACTGGGCCTTCCCGCCACGCCCAGGGCGGGCCGCGGGCCCATCCCCCGCCGCGGAGGAGGGCAGGTTGGGGAACGTGGACACTGCCCTCGGGGACTCGGTTCCTTCTGCAGGGCCAGCCTTTCCACTTCTGTGGCCAGTTCTTTTTAACAAGTGCGGTGTTAAGGAAGGCGCTGGGCCTCTCGCAGCCTCAGTTTTTTCATCTGGAAAGAGGGTGCTCCTCTTACTGGCCTCATCGCGGTGCTAAGGAACTGTGCGATTCCCCTTCCCAGGGTTATCTTCAGGGCAGGCAGAGAGCTGCAGGGATAGGGGGAGGGCGGGGCACGGTGGCTCACTTTTTTGTTTTTGTTTGTTTGTTTCCAGACGAAGTCTTGCTCTGTCGCCCAGGCTGGAGTGCAGTGGCGCCATCTCGGCTCACTGCAACCTTCGCCTCCCGGGTTCAAGCAATTCTCCTGCCTCAGCCTCCCGAGTAGCTGGGATTACAGGCGCCCGCCACCACACCCGGCTAATTTTCAGTAGAGACAGGGTTTCACCATGTTGGCAAGGCTGGTCTCGAACTCCTAACCTCGTGATCCGCCTGCCTCGGCCTCCCAAAGTGCTGGGATTACAGGCATGATCCACCGCGCCTGGCCTGTTTGTTTTTGAGACGGAGTTTCGCTCTTGTCGCCCAGGCTGGAGTGCAGTGGCCCCATCTCAGCTCACTGCAATCTCCACCTCTCCGGTTCAAGCAATTCTCCTGCCTCAGCCTCCGGAGTAGCTGGGATTACAGGCAGCTGCCACCTTGCCCAGATAATTTTTGTATTTTTAGTAGAAATGGGGTTTCACTATGTTGGCGAGGCTGGTATTGAATTCCTGACCTCAAGTAATCCACCTGCCTCAGCCTCCCAAAGTGCTGGGATTGTAGGAGTGAGCCAGGGCGCCCTACCTGTTTTTGTTTTTGAAACAGGGTCTTGCTCTGTAGCCCAGGCTGGAGTGCAGCAGTGGGATCTCCTCTCACTGCAACCTCTGCCCATTCTGGGCTCAAGCGATCCTTCTACCTCAGCCTCACGAATAGCTGGGACTACAGGCGAGCACCACCACACCCAGTTTTTTTTTTTTTTGGTTTTTTTTTTTTTTTTTTTGAGTAGAGACAGGACCTCAGGGCCTCGCCATGTTACCCCAGGCTGGTCTCAAACTCCTGGGCTCAAGCAATCTGACTGCCTTGGCCTCCCAAAGTGCTGGGATTACAGGGGTGAGCCAACTTGCCTGGCCCTTCTTCAGGTTTTTACCCAAATGTCACCTTGTCTCAGACGCCCTATCTGGCCATCCTATGTAAATTGCAACACCCTCCTCACTCCCCTGCTCCCCCCTGCCCCCACAGCATTTATCACCACCTGGCTGACTTACACATTTTCACTTCTTTTTTTTTTTTTTTTTTTTTGAGACAGAGTCTTGCTCTGTCGCCCAGGCTGGAGTGCAGTGGTGTGATCTCGGCTCACTGCAACCTCCGCCTCCCGGGTTCAAGTGATTCTCCTGCCTCAGCCTCCTGAGTAGCTGGGACTACAAGTGTGCATCACAATACCCAGCTAATTTTTGTATTTTTAGTAGAGATGGGGTTTTACCATGTTGGCCAGGCTGGTCTCGAACTCCTGACCTCAAATTATCCACCCACCTTGGCCTCCCAAAGTGTTGGGATTACAGGCTTGAGCCCCCACACCCGGCCTTATTTTTCTTTTTATTTACTTAATTATTTTTGAGACATAATTTTACTCTGGTTGCCCAGGCTGGAGTGCAGTGGCCTGATCTCAGTTCACTGCAACCTTCACCTCTCAGGTTCAAGCGATTCTCCTGCCTCAGCCTCTGGAGTAGCTGGGATTACAGGCGCCAGCCACCATGCCCAGCTAATTTTTTTGTATTTTTGGTAGAGAGGGGGTTTCACTGTGTTGGCCAGTCTGCTCTTGAACTCCTGACCTCAGGTGGTCCACTCGCCTTGGCCTCCCAAAGTGCTGGGATTGCAGGTGTGAGCCACAGCGCCCGGCCCTATCTAACTATATCTATCTATCTATCTATCTATCTATCTATCTATCTATCTATCTATCTATTTGGAGTGGGAGTCTCACTCTGTTGCTTAGGCTGGAGTGCAGTGCTGTGATCACAGCTCACTGTAACCTCCAACTGCTGGGCTGAAGAAGGGATCCTCCCACCCGAGCCTTCTGAATAGCTGGGACTAGCGTGCCCAGCTAATTTTTTTTTTTTAATTGTTTTAGAGATGTGGTCTTGCTATGTTGCCCAAAGTGGTCTTGAATTCTTGGCCTCCAATAATCCTCCTGCCTCAGCCTCCTGAGTTACTGGGCTCATAGTCACGTGCTGCCGTGCCTGGCATTATTTTTCATGTGTATTTCACTCTTCCCCCACTGTTAAATTTCATGAGAGCAGGAATTGTCTATTTTATTTATTTTCCTGCTGAAGAGTGCCAGGTCCACAGCAGGCACTCAATAAATCTGAGCCATTATTGGAATCCTTGGCGTGCCTCAGGCTCCCTGACACTTTGTGGTGTGAGGCAGGTATTACTCCAGATCCTTCAGTTTGGAATATGGTGTATATGAGGAACAGCAGGGAATGGTGTGGTGGGAGTATAAGAGTGAGGGTGTGTAGGGGAGATGAGTTCAGAAAGGTGGGAGGGAAAGTTAGTCATTGCTAGGTCTGGAGTTCATTTTTTTTTTTTTTTTTGAGACGGAGTCTTGCTCTGTCACCCAGGCTGGAGTGCAGTGGTGCAATCTCGGCTCACTGCAAGCTCCGCCTCCCGGGTTCACGCCATTCTCCTGCCTCAGCCTCCTGAGTAGCTGGGACTACAGGCACCCGCCACCTCGCCCAGCTAATTTTTTTGTATTTTTAGTAGAGACGGGGTTTCACCGTGTTAGCCAGGATGGTCTCAATCTCCTGACCTCGTGATCTGCCCGCCTCGGCCTCCCAAAGTGCTGGGATTACAGGTGTGAGCCACCGCACCCGGCCATTTTTTTTTTTTTTTTTTTTTTGAGACAGGACCTCCCTCTGTTGCTCTGTTCCAGATGGAGTGCTGGAGTGCAGTGGTGCTATCTCTGCTCACAGCCTCCATTTCCTGAGCTCAAGCGATCCTCCCACCTCAGCCTCCTGAGTAGGTGGGACTGCAAGGGCATGCCATCAGCCCAGCTAATTTTATTTTAGTTTTTTGTAGAGATGGGGTCTCCCTATGTTGCCCAGGCTGGTCTTGAACTGGACACAAGCGATCTTCCTGTCTCAGCCTCCCAAAGTGCTGGGATTACAGGCGTGAACCACTGCACCTGGCCAAGTTTTTCAACAACAAATAATATTTTTTTTTTTTTGAGATGGAGTTTCGCTCTTGTTGCCCAGGCTGGAGTGCAATGGCACGATCTCAGCTCACCACAACCTCCGCCTCTTGGGTTCAAGTGATTCTCCTGCCTCAGCCTCCTGAGTAGCTGGGATTATAGCCATGTGCCACTACGCCTGGCTAATTTTGTATTTTTAGTAGAGACAGGGTTTTTCCATGGTGGTCAGGCTGGTTTCGAACTCCCAGCCTCAGGTGATCCGACCGCCTTGGCCTCCCAAAGTGCTGGGATTATAGGCGTGAGCTACCGTGCCTGACCCTTCAACAACAAATAATTTTTGAGAGTGCAATTGTGCCAAGTATAGTTCTAGGCACAGACCAACACAACCCTCAGAGTTCCCAGGAGAGTAGGAGGCTACCTATAGATGAGAAATAAGTAACTCGAGATTGGGTAGATGCTACTAAAACAAAATCAGTCCGGGTGCAGTGGCTCATGCCTGTAATCCCAGCACTTTGGGAGGCCGAGGCGGGCGGATCACCTGAGGTCAGGAGTTCAAGACCAGCCTGACCAATATGGAGAAACGTTGTCTCTACTGAAAATACAAAATCAGCTGGGTGTGGTGGCGCATGCTTGTAATCCCAGCTGTTCGAGAGGCTGAGGCAGGAGAATCGCTTGAACCCAGGAGGCGGAGGTTGTGGTGAGCCAAGATCGCGCCATTGCACTCCAGCCTGGGCAACAAGAGTAAAACTCCGTGTCAAAAAAAAAAAAAAAAAAAAATTAGCCAGGTGTGGTGGCACATGCCTGTAATCCCAGCTACTCGGAAGGCTAAGGTAGAAGAATCGCTGGAACTGGGAGGTAGAGGCTGCAGTGAGCCAGGATCATGCCACTACACTCCATTCTAGGAGACAGAGCAAGACTCCATCTCAAAAAAAAGAAAGAAAGAAAATCAAACAAGTTGTGGTGGGGTGGTGACCCACCTGGATGTGTTGAGCTAGGAAGGGCAGGGAAGACCTCCCTGAGAAGGGGATATTGGGATTGGTGAAGCTATTGGGGAAAATGTCCACTGGGAAGATTTAACAGTTAGGGCAAAGGCCCTGGGGTGAGAAGGAGCTGGGGTCAAGGGAGCCCAGTTGAGTGATGGAGAGAGTGGGAGATGGAACTGAGAAAGTTGTCCGAAGTGAGAATAAGTCAGTCCTTGCAGGTCTTGGTGGAGTTGGCGCTTTATTGAGTGTGTCAAGAAGTCACTGGAGGCCGGGCGTGGTGGCTCATGCCTGTAATCCCAGCACTTTGGGAGGCTGAGATGTGAGGATCGCTTGATTCCAGGAGTTCAAGACCAGCCTGGGCTACATGGCACAACCCCATCTCTACAAAAAATACAAAAATTAGTCAGGTGTGGTAGCACGTGCCTGTAGTCCCAGCTACTTGGGAGGCTGAGGCTGAGGTGGGAGAATTGCTTGAGCCCATCAGGTGGAGGTTGCAGTAAGCTGTGATTGTACCGCTGCACTCCAGCCTGGGCGACAGAGCCAGAGACCCTGTCTCAAAAGAAGAAGAAGAAAAAAAAAGGCACTGAAGGTTTCAAGGAGGAAGACATGATTCAATTGCCATCATATTGGGATGCAGACCTGGTTGCTTACCTTTTATTTTTATTTTTTACAATTCCACAGCAAATATCCCACCTGGTTGCTTTTTTTTTTTTTTTTTTTTGAGATGGAATCTCGCTCTGTCACTCAGGCTGGAGTGCAGTGGTATGATCTCAGCTCACTGCAACCTGTGCCTCCTGGATTCAAGTGATTCTCCTGCCTCAGCCTCCTGAGTAGCTGGGACCACAGGTGTTTGCCACCATGCCCAGCTAATTTTTTGTATTTTTAGTAGAGACAGGGCTTCGCCATGTTGGCCAGGCTGGTCTCAAACTCCTCACTTCAGGCAATCCTCCCGCCTTGGCCTCCCGAAGTACTGGAATTACAGGCCTGAGCCACCGCGCCTGGCCTGTACCTGGTTGCTTTCTTTAGATCCTCTGGGCCACCTCATTCCTCTCTCTCTGGATTGGCACCCACCTCTTCAGGTTATCCCTCCACTTTCTGACAATGACCCCTTCAGGTTGAGAAATCTGGCTTTGACCCAGAAACCACAAGCAAAATCCCCATCCTTTCTCCACCCATGGACTATACTCAGGTGTTGTTCCTCCTCGCAGCCCTTCCAGAAAAGTCCCTAATGCTGTGTAGCTCACTTGCTTCATCTCTTCAAAGACCATTGTAAAGGCATAGCCTGTACAGGTATCACATTACCTCTTCCTTCACTTCCTTCACCTCCTTCTCCTCTCCCGTATCTCAGCAGCCTGGGCTTGTACCTCCGAAATAAAGCATCAGCACAGGTCAGGCACAGTGGCTCATGCCTGTAATCCCAGCACTTTGGGAGGCTGAGGCAGGCGGGTCACTTGAGGTTAAGAGTTGGAGACAAGCCTGGCCAACATGGTGAAACTGTCTCTATTTTTAAAAAAATACAAAAATTAGCTGGGCGTGGCGGCAAGCACCTGTAGTCACTGCTATTCGGGAGGCTGAGGCAGGAGAATTGCCTGAACCCGGGAGTGGAGGTTGCAGTGAGCCAAAATCCTGTCATTGCACTCCAGCCTGGGTGACAGAGTGAGACTCTGTCTCAAAAAAAAAAAAAAAAAAAAGCATTAGCACCATGATTCTAATCTGGGCTCTGCTTCCTAGCCAACTCTCCTAAAGAGGTCTTTTAGTACTGGGGGTCTTTGGGCATTTTCTTGCCCCTCTGGGCTCAGCAGCACATTCAGTGACACATACTCCGTGTGACTCAGTTTCTCCCTCCTGTGCCCACCCACGTGGCTGGTTAGTCTAAGAAGCAACATTTATAATAGTGAAGGACAAGGCTCTGGAGGCCATTTCAGCGTAGCTCCCTGGTCCTTGTTCTTCCTAGCTGTGTGGCTCTGAATTAAGTGACTTGTCCTCTCTAAACTTCTGGTTCCTCCTGTATAAAAAGTGGTAACAGTACTTACTTCTATATAATTATGAGGATTAACAGACTTAATTCAAATAAAGTGGCTAGAACAGTGCTCTTAACAAGCACTAATTTTTTTCTGAGGCTGGAGTGCAGTAGTGTGACCATGGCTTACTGCAGCCTCAACCTCCCAGGCTCAGGCGATCCTCCCAACTCAGCCTCCCCAGTAACTGGGACTACAGGCTGCCATGCCTAGCTCCTTTTTGTATTTTTTGTAGAGGCAGTGTTTCGCCACATTTCCAGGCTGGCCTCAAGCAGATCCTCCCAAAGTGCTAGGATTCCAAGTGGGAGCTAGAGCACTCAGCCAACAAGCACTCAATAAATGTCATGTACAATGATACACCTACCCCAACTATGGCACGGAAGTGGTGATGATGTTTAGGAACTTACCAGGTCCCCCCCACTGACCCAGTGAAGTTTAGAAACATTAGACAACATCCCTCCTTCCAAAATACTTTTATTAAAAAAAATTACAAACAATCCAAAAAAAAAAAAAAAAAGCCACCACAAACTCTGCCTTTCTTTTAAATAACGCGGCATGGAGCAGTTTGGTTTCCACCCTATTGCACGTGGTCCGGCCTGGTTATGAAATCAGGAGGCTGCTGAGACTGGGGTCCTGCCGAGGAAGTGGGGTTCAGCCTGGAGGGAGGAGACCAGCCCCTCCCACCCCCTCAAGGTGCAAGAGGCAGAGCCTGGGTTTCTATAGCAACCTGGCAGCACATCCCTGTCATCCTTCGACAGGCCCAGCTTTATCTTCCCTGAGGCCCCAGTGGTCACAGGGGAGTGGGAACTAGCAAGAAAGGTGGAAGAAATGTGTAAGTGGAAAATCAGACTCCCAGAAAGAGTCTCGTTAAGGCATTTGGAATAGATAAATTAATTCAGGAAGACCCACCTTCACAGAAGGTTGGGGTAACCAGACACACACACACATGCAAGACAGTTTGTGGAACCCTGAAATGGGAACAAAGGAGGCCATAGTCACTGCTTCGAGCCCCCACAAAAACACACACCCAGAGTTGCATTCAGGGATCCAGGCCACCGAAGATGACATGAGGAAGGATCCCCTCTATCACAGTTTTAGGACCCCAGAATGATTTCCATGATGTGATCCAGTTCATTCCACTCCCAGGAACCTGGGGCACAGAAGAGGTTGTGAGGAGGCTCTGGTGGGGCCCGTGCAGGCTCCTTTTCTACCGCAGATGTGTCAATGTCCAGAAAGAAGTCATCCAGGCCAGAGTCCCCCAAGTACCGGGAGCTCAGAGCTTCTAAGAAGACTGGATCAGGCTGGGGTGGCACTTCATTCTGGAGGCCAAGGGGAGTCACTGGATTCTGAGGGGGCTCAGTCCCATCCATGGAGGTGTCCAGCTCCCTGAGGATAGAGCCAATGGTGGCTGACAGGGAGAAATCCTCCTCGCCCAGGAAGAGGGGCTCGGGGGGCAGGGCAGGGGCGGGAGCCAGGCGAAGTGCAGCCTGCAGCTGTTGGAGGGTGTTATGGATGAGGACATGCCTGCGGAGGCTGGGTGCTCGGGGGCCCAGGCTGCGCTGGACTTTGTCTAGGGAGATGCGGAGCAGGGCTTGCTGGTAGCTCTGAAGGCCTGCTGGACTCCACTCCCACCTCTCCTCCTCCTCTTCCAAATCAGAGTGTTTCCTCTTCAAGCCTCCCACCATGATGCCCTGTAGAGAGAAGAGGCGCATAGGGGAAGGTCAGACACCAGACACCGTAGTGCTGGCTCAAATCCCACTTTCTCAGGCCTATTGAGTTGTTAGTGATTTTTAATCATCGGAATCTCAGTTTACTGATCTATAAAATGAAGGCTGTCTGAATCCTACAAGGCTAAGAAGGTGAGTACATATACGATTAAGAAAATAAGATCTGGCCTTAAGTACAGCTAGATTTAAATCTCACTTACTTGCCTGTTGTGGCCTCAAACAGTGAATTTACATCCATGAGAATCAATTTCCTCATCTGCCAAGTACGGATCCTAACTCAAGTTCCTCTAAGCCTTAAAACTGTTCTTCCACAATATTAATTTCTTCAAACATGGAGCACGAAAGACAAGTGTGGAGCACAGAGACCTGGATTGGAAGTAGGGAACCCCAAATCTGAATTCTGTATTGGAAACTGCTCAGCTGCGTGATCATGGGAAGTGATCTGAATGAGTCAATTCTCAGGGCCTCAGTTTCCTCATCTGTAAAATGGGGACTGTAAAAAAATACTTCTCACCACCTCTGTCAAGGAGATGCCACGTATCTATAGGGCCCACCACACAGGAAGTGCTTAATGAACAAGAGTTGTGTTTGTTTTTTGTTAGAGACAGGGTCTCGCTCTGTCGCCCAGGGCTGAGTGCAGCAGCGCTATCACAGCTCACTGCAGTCTCGAAGTCCTGGGCTCAAGCGATCCTCCCGCCTCAGCTTCCTGAGTAGCTGGGATTACCACCACACCCGGCCTCGATCAAGAGTTAATTGCCAGTTATTCGCTCAACAGATTTACTGAGTGCCTACTATATTCGAAATCTCCTGGAGCCCTGTTGGGGAACCTATGTTGAGATTCTTCTTCAACAGTCGGGATATTTCTATGTCCTCTTCCTTAACCGACTGGGAGCGCTCCCAAGAGTAGGAAAGGGGCCTGTCTCATTCCCTTTGCCCGCGCTTTCAGATTCCCCCAAAGCGCGCCCCATAGGAAAACTTGGCTAGAACTCAGCTCAAACCAAGCCCCGCCCCCTCGGGGGTCCCACTCAATCAGACCGCGACACTGTAAGGCCCCGCCCCCCCATGGGTCCTTACAGAGCATCCAGGAACGCCCCAATTTGGCCCAGGGGCTTCTGGGAAACGGGGGCCAACAGCCGCCAGGTACACGAATTGACGTGGAGCACGCACTACAATCCCCAGAGGGCTCCGCCCGTCCAGGGGACGAGCCACCCCCCTCACCCCGCTCTCCCTCAGGGCATGCGCACAGGGGCACAGGCGGGTGGGGGAAGGGAACCCGGACGTCCAGCTGCCGGCGCCCGCCGAGCCCCGCCCTCCATTGCCTCCGGGGCCGCGAGTCTGAGCTCCAGGCCCGGAACACCCCTCCCCCACCCCAGAGTCCGGCTCTAAATTTGCTTTCTCCCGGTCCCTCCGTTCCTTGAAAGTCCGCGATTCTCCTTCCAAACTGCCCTTGGATCCAGAGACCCAGATCCGAACACATCGCTCAAAGACGACAATGCTCCGATCTAGTTCGGGAGACTACGTATCCTAATTCTGATACTTCCTCCCACTTCTCCTAGTCTCCTGACTTTCAAACGCCCCTGGACTTCACCTCCAAACTCGCTGTCCGGCTCCAAGACCCGAACATTGAACTCTTCCCGGCAACCCCCTTCCCCCGCCAGTGCGTCTTGGAGTCCCAAGAATCCTTGACCCTAGTTCTCTCGCTTCTCCAAATACTCAGAATCTCAGCTCCGTACCTCTCACACCTTTTCCAGAACACGATAAAGCCCCGAATTCAACCCGTCCGGAAGACCCAAGTGGAATCGAATCTCCAGGTTCCCTGTCTCAAAAGTTCCTCCCCTCTGTTCTCTCGCTTCTCCAAAAGCCCAACGTCCCAGCTTCAAACTCCCTCCACTTGAAAATACTGCCCCAACAACCTCGCCTCCCCTCCTGGGTCTCGAACTCACTCTCAGGTCCCCAGACCCTCCCTATCATCACCCTGAATCTGAGGCCCCCTCCCCCGGTCCCACCCAGACCCCGCCTCCGCAAGTCCCCGGGGCGCGCTTCTCTCTCCCCTAGCCTAAGGTAAATTCCCAAGCCAGGCGACCACTCCTCACCGCAGCTGCCAGGTTCGCCACGACCACCTCCTGGAACGCCCACAGCGTCGCGACCCGCCAGTGCCAGGACCCACCAGTGATCGGCTGGAGCCTCGCTCACCTCGGCGGGGCCTCTCCGTCTGGCCTCTGGCCCACCAGCCCCGCCCCGGAGCCGAGCCGCGAGCCGCGATTGGCTGGAGTCCCGCCCGCCGCGGGGCGTCGATTGGCTGGGCGGAGCCATCCGCCCGTGCCCCGAGACGCCGGATCCGCCCACCCCTCCCTAGTGCCCCGGGCCATTTAAAGAAGTGCAACTGGCAGGGGGCGGGGCAGCGCCTCCGGGGTGGAGGGCGGCCGGTCCAACAGAACCACTTCCTTCCACTCAGCTACAGTCCTCGCTCCAAGATCGTCACCATTGCTCCCTGCGGTTCCTTTATGGTAGGCCTGGACTCAACCGTGGAGCCAGAGGGGCTGGCATGCCCCTCCCCAAGTCGCTGTGCAGGCGGGCGGGGCCGAGCAACCGGAGGAGGCCGCGCCCCCGGGGCTCCGAGGGAGGACGCTGGGGCGCGGGGGATGACGTAGCGAAAGACCAGCCAATAGTGTGGCGCGGCCCGCGTTGCCTAGGCGATCGTAGCCTCGCCCCCTTGCTGCCCCTCCCGCCCCCTATACATTACCGCGCGGCCCCTTCTTAATCCTCAGGTTTTCTCAGCACGTCCTCTGGTGGTCCCACCTAGGTCTTCTGACACCCTCTTTCCTTCCCCGCTCCATCAAGATGACTCCTCTGCTACTGTTCATGGCTTCCTACCCACCCCGAATACAAACTTCAAACTCCTTACTTTTGCCACAAAGCCCCTCACGACCTTGCTTGATGCGTTCTCCTGGTTCTCTCCGATCCTGCCCCATTGAGTCACTTCCAGTTTTTCTAAAATGGCTTCAAGCTCCCATTCACCCCATCAGGAAAACGAAAGGATTTTCTCTGTTTGTTTTCTTCCCTGCTTTACCCCAGTGTCTACAACAATGCCAGGTACATAATAAGTTCGCAAACATGACAATAAAAGGCCTCTGGATCTTTATTATTAATATTATTTTTTGCCGGGCGCAGTGGCGCACGCCTGTAATCCCAGCACTTTGGGAGGCGGAGGCGGGCAGATCACTTGAGGTCAGGAGTTTGAGACCAGCCTGGCCAACAATGGTGAAACCCCGTCTCTACTAAAAATACAAAAATTAGCTGGGCGTGGTGGCGCACGCTTGTAATCTCAGCCACTTGGGAGGCTGAGGCAGGAGAATCGCTTGAACCTGGGAGGTTGAGGTTGCAGTGAAGGCGAGATCGTGCCACTGCACTCCAGCCTGGGTGACACAGAGATGGGGGAGGGGGGGAGTGGGGGTTTTCTTGTGTTGCCCAGGTTGGTTTTGAACTCCTGGCCTCAAGCAATCTTCTCGCCTCTGGATATTTAAACTTGTTTCCTCATCCTCAAAATATACCCTCAATTCCCAGGCTGCTTCTCAGAACACATTTCAAAGGTTTCCTCCTCTCCGAAGCCCTCCCTGGCAGTCCAGGTTGGGTTAGGATCCATTCTAGGATTCCATGGCCTCCTGTGCCGCCATCCCAGTCCTGGATTGTCAGTTACTATATGGACTGAGGAACGCCCCGCCGAGGGCAGGTACCAAGGATATCTCTGTCAACCACCTCTTGGTCTGCAGGATCACCTAGCACAGGGCTGGACACGTAGCAGGTCCCAGTGAAAGTTTGCTAAATGCTCAGGAATGTGACAGAAAAATAAGGCAGAAAGAAGACACTGCTAGTGTCCTGAAAGCCCACACCCGTAATGCTCCGCCCCTACAACGAGTTTCCCTAAGGGGAGGAGGCAGTTTTCTCCAGGCCACCTCTGGGAAGGGAGGTTTAAGCCTCCTCAGACCAGTTCTTGCCGGTTGGAGTTTGTCAACCAAGTCATCCTGATGTTTGCAGGATAAATGGGAGGGGAATAGGTAGGTGGGTGGTGTGGGTTGGAGGTAGGGAGAGAGAAGTGTCTTAGCTCACCCAGGCCTAGGGAAGGTGTCCCTGGGAAAAAAAGAAAGGGACAGTAGGTTCCAAAAAAGGACATAATTAGGAAGGAGCAATTCTTCCCCTTACTCCTCCAAAACCTGCTCCTCCTATAGGGTCCACAACTCAGGAAAGCCCTACTGCATTTGGGTTTTTGTTTTTGAGACGGGGTCCCACTCTGTCGTGGATGCTGGAGTGCAGTGGCGCACCTTGGCTCACTGCAGCCTCAGCCTCCCTCCTGAAGCACTAGTGTAACTCTGTCCCCGGGTTACAGCCGTGTGCTTCTTTCTGATGCCTCCCCTCCACCCCTCACCAACTGTCCACGCAGGCTCCCAGGCATTCCTCACACCCACTCTCTCCTCCCTTCCTTACAGCTCCTCCTCCAACTCCCTCTGGGCTATCAGCCTCCATTCCTGGACCCTTCCTTTCCACCTTCACAGAGTAGCCAAAGGAAGCTTCATAAAACACCCAACTGTCCCCCCTGCCTTACCTCTCTGGTGCTCCACTCCTTGCATAAATCCTCAAAATAAAGCACAAACTTTTTTTTTATTTTCAGAAACAGGGTCTGGATCTGTCCTACAGGCTGGAGTGCAGTGGCCAGGCCTTGACCTCCTGGTCTCAAGCCATTCTCCCGCCTCAGCCTCCTGAGTATCTGGGACTACAGGTACATACCACCATGCCCAGCTAAGTTTTTAAAAATTATTTTGTAGAGATGGGGTCTCACTATGTTGCCCAACCTGGACTCCTGGCTTCAAGCCATCCTCCCACCTCAGCTTCCTGAGTATCTGGGACTATAGGTGCACACCACCATGCCCAGCTAAGTTATTATTATTATTATTATTATTATTGAGATGGAGTCTCGCTCTGTCACCCAGGCTGGAGTGCAGTGGCACAATCTCGGCTCACTGCAACCTCCACCTCCCAGGTTCAAGCGATTCTCCTGCCTCAGCCTCCTAAGTAGCTGGGATTACAAGTGTGCATCACCACGCCTGGGTAATTTTTGTATTTTTAGTAGAGACAGGGTTTCACCATGTTCGCCAGGCTGGTCTTGAACTCCTGACCTCAAGTGATCTACCCGCCTCGGCCTCCCAATGTGCTGGGATTCCAAGCATGAGCCACCATGCCTGGCCAGACTCAATAAACTGTTACTGGGCGGGGCTCAGTGGCTCACGCCTGTAATCCCAGCACTTTGGGAGGCCGAGGCAGGCGGATCATGAGGTCAGGAGATCAAGATCATCCTGGCTAACACGGTGAAACCCTGTCTCTACTAAAAATACAAAAAAATTAGCTGGGTGTGGTAGTGGGCGCCTGTAGTCCCAGCTACTGGGGAGGCTGAGGCAGAGAATGGTGTGAACCTGGGAGGCGGAGCTTGCAGTGAGCCAGATTGCGCCACTGCACTCCAGCCTGGGCGACAGAGCAAGACTCGGTCTCAAAAAAATAAAAAAATAAAAATAAACTGTTACTGAACAAATGAATGAATGCATACCAAGCAAATCTTACACAGTGGCAGGCAGACACACCAAAATACTCAGACAGAGGCAGAGAGAGGAGGAGTCACACAGTCGGTTTCTCTAGAGTAATTTGAAGCTCTCGGCTCAACATTTATTGCCCCCTTCCTTTGCTCCTCATGTCCCAGAATGCCACCCTCCCAGATGGGGACAGAGTGCTACTGGTACTGGTGGGAGGGGTAGGTGCTGTGTCCGTCGTACTCATCGGTGGTGAGGCAGCGCAGCATGAAATGGCCCAGGTCATGTTTGGAGATGACCCTTGAGGGCCCTCGTCCATCCAGGGTCACTGTGTACGCCCCAGTTAGCGGCTGGTCTCCTATGAAGTAAAGACAAGACGGGCTGGATAAAGCAGACACCTTTCCCTTCCCCCAAAATTCGACCCCCAGAAAGACCTTCCCAGGGTGCCTACTGTGTGTCCAGCCTGGGTGGTGTCACAGCCAAGAATGGACTTTCCATATGCAGGTGCTCATCTATATCCTTTGCTTCATTCATTCGATAAATCCTTATTGATTACCTATTGTGTGGCCAGGTGCTGGTCACCCAAGCAAGGGACAAAGCAGACAGGAATCCCCTGCCCTGGCCAGTGGCGGTGGCTCATGCCTGTAATCCTGGCACTTTGGGAGGCTGAGACAGGAGTATCACTCAAGCCCAGGAGTTTGAAACTATCCTGGGCAACACAGGGAGACCCTGAGTCCACTAAAAATACAAAAATCAGCCGGGTGCAGTGGCATGCCCCTGTAGTCCCAACTACTCAGGAGGCTGAGGCTGGAGAATTGCTTGAGCCAGGGAAGTTGAAGCTACAGTGAGCCATGATCGTGACACTGCACTCCAGCCTGGACGACAGAGCAAGACCTTGTCTCTAACAACAACAACAATAACAACAACAAATATATATATATATTTGTCAGATAGATAGATATATATCTATCTGACAGTAACCAACTAAACTTAGGGATAAAATGTACCATCACCCAAACAGAGACAGGCTGGAATTATGCACAGTATGGAACACACACCCTTGGCTGTGTGTTTGCTTGGGACAAAGCAGACAGGAAGCTCCTGCCCTGGCTGGGCACGGTGGCTCACGCCTGTAATCTCAGCACTTTGGGAGGCCAAGGTGGGAGGATCACTTGAGCTCAGGAGTTTGAGACCAGCCAACATGACAAAACCACATCTCTACAAAAAATGCAAAAATTCGCTGAGTGTGGTGGCTTATGCCTGTAGTCCCAGCTACTTGGGCAGGAGAATCACTTGAGCCCGGGAGGCGGAGGTTGCAGTGAGCCAAGATTGTGCCATTGCGCTCCAGCCTGGGCAACAGAGGGAGACCCTGTCTCAAAAAAAAAAAGGAACACACACCTTCACCCATGTGGCATTCCTGCCCAACATGTTTAATCTGAATCTGTGACAAAACAGCTAGAAAAATCCAGAATGTGGGCCTTTAAAGTCACCTGGCCTGGTTAATGTTATGAGAAACTTAAAGAAAAAGGGCAGGGTGGGTTGAATTTTTTTTTTTTCTTTTTTGGATAGAGTCTTGCTCTGTCACCCAGGCTGGAGTACAGTAGTGCAATCTTGGCTCACTGCAACCTCCGCCTCCCAGGTTCAAGCAATTCTTGTGCCTCAGCCTCCCGAGTATCTGGGATTACAGGTGTCCGCCACCACACCTGGCTAATTTTTGTATTTTTAGTAGAGACGGGGTCTCACCACGTTGGCCAGGCTGGTCTCGAACTCCTGACCTCAAGAGATCCACCCGCCTCAGCCTCCCAAAGTGCTGGGATTACAGATGTGAGCCACCACCCTGGCCTGACAGTTGGGGAAATTTTACTACGGAGTGGATACTAAATGATATGACAGAGTAAATGTCACTTTCCTTAGGTGTGAGCATGTTTTGTGTGCAAATATCTTTCTTTTAGGAGATGGCTATCTAGGTATTTAGGAGTGAAGTGCGACAATGTTGCAATTCCTCTCAAATGATTAAGCCAAATATACATATGCATATATTTTTTCACAATATATTCAGCAAAATCTAACTATATATTCATGGAGAGAGAGAGAGGAGGAGAGAGGGAGAGACAACAGGATAAAATGCTAAGCATTGAACCTAAACAAAGGGCTGATGTGTATTCATAAACCTTTAATGCTTTCAAATCGGGAGGTGTGGAAGTTTTCACACACTTGGCTGGGTGTGGTGGCTCACGCCTGTAATCCCAGCACTTTGGGAGGCCAAGGTGGGCAGATCACGAGGTCAAGAGATCGAGACCATCTTGGCCAATATGGTGAAACCCCGTCTCTACTAAAAATACAAAAATTAGCTGGGCGTGGTGGCACGCGCCTGTAGTCCCAGCTATTCGGGGGGCTGAGGCAGGAGAATCACTTGAACCCAGGAGGCAAAAGGTTGCAGTGAGCCAAGATCGCACCACTGTACTCCAGCCTGGCGACAGAGCAAGACTCTGTCTCAAAAAAAAAAAAAAAAAAAAAAAAGCCAGGCGCGGTGGCTCACGTCTGTAATCCCAGCACTTTGGGAGGCCGAGGCGGGCGGATCACAAGGTCAGGAGATTGAGACCATCCTGGCTAACACTGTGAAACCCCGTCTCTATTAAAAAATACAAAAAATTAGCCAGGTGTGGTGGCGGGCGCCTGTAGTCCCAGCTACTCAGGAGGCTGAGGCAGGAGAATGGGGTTTCACCATGTTAGCCAGGATGGTCTCGATCTCCTGACCTTGTGATCTGCCCGCCTCGGCCTCTCAAAGTGCTGGGATTACAGGCGTGAGCCACCGCACCCGGCCATTAATATCTATCTTTTCTTGTCTTTTTCTTTTTTTTTTTAGACAGGGTCTCACTCTATTACCCAGGCTGGAGTACAGCAGCCTGGGCAACAGTTTATTGCAGCCTTGATCTCCTGGGTTCAAGCCATCCTCCCGCCTCCCAGTAGCTGGGACCACAGGTGTGTGCCACGACGCCCAGCTAATTTTTTTTTTTTTTGTAGAGATAAGTCTATGTTGCCCAGGCTGGTCTCAAACTCCTGGGCTGAAGCAATCCTCCCGTCTTGGCTTCCCAAAGTGATGGGATTACAGGTGTGAACCACCATGCCTGGCCTATGTATCTATCTATCTATCTATCTATCTATCTATCTATCTATCTATCTATCTAATCTCTATCTCCCATACTAGAAATGTAAGCCATGGCAGGGCATGGTGATGCAGGCCTGTAATCCCAGCTACTCAGGAGGCTGAAGCCCCAGAATCCATAGACATAATGGATTAAACCATTAGCCAGTGGTAATCCCCTCAACCTTCAATCCCTCACCACTCCCCAGAGGTGAAAGTCCCAACCCTGTAATCCAGCCTTAGTCTTTCTGGTGACCAGACCTGAAGCTGCCTAGGGGCTGCCAGCTCTCAGTGAACTCATTAGCATAGAAAAAGACATTTACCATTTTGGAGATTCCAAGGATTTTAGGAGTTGTATGCCAGGAAACAGGGACAAAGGCCAAATATATGTGTCACAATATCATAGGAAGGTTTGCAATTTTAGGGTGGTCAGGGAAGGCCTTGCAGATCTCCCCAGAGGGCAGGAGGGAACAGGCAGATGGCATTGGTGCCACCAGGTCCCTGCCCTGCTTACCTATGTGTGGCGGCATCACAGCCACGTACTTCAGGCCTGATTCCTGCAGCACCTTGTGCATCCGGATGTGGTCATCAGTCACAGCCTGCAGTCGTGGGGGCACCTTGGTAGGGTCCCAGAGCAGGAAAGCTGGAGGGGAACACAGGGCAGGATCAGCCTGGGCTCTCTTGTCTTTTTTTTTTTTTTTTTGAGACAGAGTGTCGCTTTGTCACCCAGGCTGAGTGCAGTGGCGCAATCTCGGCTCACTGCAACCTCTGCCTCCCGGGTTCAAGCAATTCTCCTGCCTCAGCCTCCCCAGTAGCTGGGATTACAGGTGCACACCACCAGGCCTGGCTAATTTTTGTATTTTTAGTACAGACAGGGTTTTGCCATGTAGGCCAGGCTGGTCTCAAACTCCTGACCTCAGGTGATCCACCCTCCTCCACCTCCCAAAGTGCTGGAATTACAAGCATGAGCCACTGTGCCCAGCCAAGGGCTCGCTTGTCTTGATGCCAGGACAAAACCCTGCCATGGCTGACCATTGCTTTCCAGTTGCAAAAACAGGGGAGTCCTCTGGGGCTCCTCTTTCCCTCACACCCCAGGTAAGAGCTGTCTGCTGATCACAATAATTCCAAATCTGACCTCTTCTCACTCCGCCTGGTCCTGTCCACTGTTACCTCTTGCCTGGACCAGCCCAGCAGCCTACTCCCTGGTCTCTCAGCCCCTCCTTCCCTCCTCCCAAGGAGCCCGTGAACACCCCTATCAGTTCACATCCATAGCTCCATCTCACTCAGGGTAGAAGCAAAGTCCCCATGGCCAGCCCTCAAGGCCCCACCTGATATGGCCCCATCAGCCCTCTGACGTCCTTGCCTACCCTGCCTACCACTGTCTCTTACACGCCTCTGCTCCAGCCAGGTTCTGCCTCCCAGCCTTGGCAATGTCTGATTCCTCTGCCCCTGATGCATTTCCCTCTCTTTTTTATTTTCTCTGAGACAGGGTCTCATTCTGTTGTCCAGGCTGGAGGACAGTGGCGTGAACATGGCTCACTGCAGCCTTGACTTTCTGGGCTGAAGTGATCCTCCTGCCTTAGCCTCCTGAGGAGCTGGGACCACAGGGGTGAGCCACCAAACCCCACTATTTTTTTTTTTTTGAGACAGAGTTTCCTTCCCTCTTGCCACCCAGGCTGCAGTGCAATGGCATGATACCGGCCAAGCCTGGCTAATTTAAAAAAAATTTTTTAGGCCGGGTCTGGTGGCTAACCCCTGTAATCCCAGCACTTTGGGAGACTGAGGAGGCCAGATCGCCTGAGGTTAGGAGTTTGAGACCAGCCTGGCCAACATGGTGAAACCCCATCTCTACTAAAAATACAAAACTTAGCTGGGCATGGTGGTGCATGCCCGTAGTCCTAGCTACTCAGGAGGCTGAGGCTGGAGAATTGCTGGAACCCTTGAGGCGGAGGTTGCAGTGAGCTGAGATCGCGCCACGGCACTCCAGCTTGGGAGACAGAGCAAGACTCCATCTCAAAAACAAAGCAGAACAAAACAAAACAAAAAAAACAAAAATTAGCCAGGTGTCGTGGTGCATGCCTGTAATCCCGGCTATTCTCAGGAAGCTGAGGCAGGAGAATCCCTTGAACCTGGGAGGCAGAGGTTGCAGTGAGCCGAGATCGTGCCATTGCATTCCAGCCTGGGTGACAGAGCAAGACTCCGTCTCAAAAGAAAAAGAAAAAAAAATTTTTTTTTGTAGCGATGGAGGTCTTACCAAGTTGCCCAGGCTAGTTTTGAACTCCCGGGCTTAAGCGATCCTTCCATCTCGACCTCCTAAATGCTGCGATTACAGGTGTGACCCAGGACCCTTTGCCATTTCCCTCTCATAGCCACATGGCTCCCTGTTTTCTTTGCAGACTTTGCTCAAAGGTCACCTTTCCATGCAGCTTTTCTTGACTGTCCTGTTTAAAATTGCAAAATCCTGTCTCCCCCAGCCCAGTTTACCAATCCCTTTTCTTGGGGCCTTGTTTTCTCCCTAGGACCCTTCCCCTGCCACCACACCCTAGAGTTATCCTGTGACTCTATCACATTTCCTGCTCCAATCCCAGCCCTTAGAAGCATCTGGAACATTGTAGGTACTTACTAAATATTTGTTCAGGAATTAGCTTTCAACAAGCTATAACTTGGCCAAGCTACACCAGCTGACATTTATAGAACTTTTACCTCAAGCCAAGAACTATGCTAAATATTTTTAGGAGCAGTTTCGTGAATAGTTAAAGAGCTTGGGTTTTGCCTAAAGTCAAGTACTGGATCGACCACTGGCCAGCTTCTTGTTTCCTCATGTGCAAACTGGGATGATATAAATTGTTCAAAGGCTGGGCAGAGTGGCTCACACCTGTAATCCCAGCACTTTGGGAGGCTGAGGTAGGAGGATCAGTTGAGCCCAGCAGTTCTAGACTCACCTGGGTACGATGGTGAGACCTGTCTCTACAGAAAATTAAAAAATTAGCCAGGCGTGGGGACCTGTGGTCTTAGCTGCTTAGATGGCTGAGGCGAGAGGATCGCTTGAGCTCAGGAGTTCGAGGCTGCAGTGAGCTGTGATTGCACCACTGCACTCCAGCCTGGACAACAGAGCAAGACCTTGTCTCAACAAAAAGAAATAAATAAATAGTTTGAGTAATATTAGTGGTTATAAAAAGGTGTGTCACAGAGACCAGCCTGGGCAACAAAGCCAGACCCTGTCGCAACAAAAAAATTTTAAAAATTAGATGGGCATGGTGGCACATGCCTGTGGTCTCAGCTACTCAGGAGGATCCCTTGAGCCTAGGAGTTGGAGGCGGTAGCGAGCTATGATGACATCATTCTCACTGCAACCTCCACCTACAAGTTTCAAGTGATTCTCCTGCCTAAGCCTCCTGAGTAGCTGGGATTACAGGCGTGTGCCACCACACCTGGCTAGTTTTTGTATTTTTGGTAGAGACGGAGTTTCACCATGTTGGCCAGGCTGGTCTCGAACTCCTGACCTCAAGCAATCCACCTGCCTTAGCCTCCTAAAGTGCTAGGATTACAGCGTGAGCCACTGCGCCTGGTCTAGGATTTCCTCTTTACAGATGAGAAAACTGCGGTGCAGAGTGTGAAGTGGGTTTTTGTCTGCAGCCTCCAGTCTCCAGTTCACAATCTCAAATCCAGTCTCTAACTTACCCCTAGTTTCTTTTTTCTTTTTTTTTCTGAGGCAGTCTCGCTCTGTCATCCAGGCTGGAGTGCAGTGGCACGATCTCAGCTCACTGCAAGCTCCTCCTCCCGGGTTTACGCCATTCTCCTGCCTCAGCCTCCCGAGTAGCTGGGACTATAGGCACCCGCCGCCACGCCTGGCTAATTTTTTGTATTTTTAGTAGAGACGGTGTTTCACTGTGTTAGCCAGGATGGTCTCAATCTCCTGACCTCGTGATCCACCCACCTTGGCCTCCCAAAGTGCTGGGATTACAGGCGTGAGCCACAGCGCCCGGCTGTTTTGTTGTGTTTTGAGACAGGGTCTTGCTCTGCAGCCAAGGCTGGAGTGCAGTGGTGCCATCACGGCTCACTGCAACCTCTGCCTTCTAGGCTCAAAGGATCCTCCTACCTAAGCTTCCCAAGTAGTGGGGACCACAGGTGTGTACCACCACACCCAGCTAATTTTTTGTATTTTTTTTTTGTAGAGATGGAGTTTTGCTATGTTGCCCAGACTGGTCCTGCACTCCTGGACTCAAGCAATCTGCCCACCTTGGCCTCTCAAAGTGCTAGGATTACAGGCGTGAGCCACTGTGCCTGGCCTTACTCTGGGTTTCTTTCTAATCCTCTCAGATGCCTCCATAAAAAACAATCCTCCCCAAGCCCTAATGGATAAACTCCAAGCTCCTTAGATGACAAAAATCTTTCTAATCTTTTACCTTGACATTTGAATATGGAGGGAAGATTAAACTCTAATAATTAGAGGCTGGAAGATAATTAAAGTGTGACAATAGCACTGTGGTGCTGGAAGAGAAAGGTCCTTTTTCTTGGGACTTGCCGAAGGTGTCTGTGGGTGTGCAACTCCATTTCAAATAGTTTAGGAAGTCTGGGCGCAGTGGCTCATGCCTGTAATCCAGCACTTTGGGAGGCCAGATCACTTGAGGTCAGACCAGCCTGCCCAATATGGTGAAACCCCATCTATACTAAAAATACACACACACAAAATTAACCAGATGTGGTGGCAGGCACCTGTAATCCCAGCGACTCAGGAGGCTGAGGCAGGAGAATCCCTTGAACCCAGGAGGTGGATGTTGCAGTGAGCCAAGATCACGCCACTGTATTCCAGCCTGGGTGACAGAATGAGACTCTGTCTTAAATAAAAACAAACAAACAAAAAACCCAAATAGTTTAGGAGAACAAAACCAAAATCTATTTGTGTATGTGTATGTGCATAGATAAACCAATTACAAAACACAATCACAATTTTAAAATCAGGAATATGGCTGTTGGCCAGGTGCAGTGGCTCAGGTGTAATCCCAGCACTTTGGGAGGCTGAGGCTGGTGGATCGCTTGAGTCCGGGAGTTTGGGACCAGCCTGGGCAACATGGCGAAACTCAATCTCTACCAAAAATACAAAAATTAGCCAGCCTTATAACCCGGTCTCAAAATAAATAAATAAATAGATAGATAGATACAAACTTAAAAATAAAAAAAGAAAAGGAATATGGTTGTTCACACGACTATTAACTTTTCTGTTTAAAAATTTTTATAATAAAAAGTTAAAAAGTATATTGAGGACCTACACATTGAAGTAAGCAGCCATGATGTATGTAAGCTAACTTCAAATGGGTCAGAAAAAAAACATTGTGTGTCTGTGAACAGAGGACGATAGGTGTACTGGTGTCCTTTCAATTTTTCTGTAAGTTTAAGATCATTTCCCGATAAAAAGTTAAGCTGGACTCAATGGCTCATACCTGTTGCCCCAGCTATTTGAGGGGCTAAAGTGAGGGGATTCCTTGAGCCCAGGGGTTCAAGGGTACAATGAGCTGTGATCAGGCCACTGCACTCCAGCCTGGGTGACAGAGCGAGACCTTGTCTCTATGTTTGTTTTTTTTTAATGAAAAAAAAAAATCCTGGCACACCTAAGACTTTAATATTTAGAAAACAATCTAAACAAAAAAAAAATGAGAAAAAAGAAAGCAAATTAAATCAATTTTACAGGTTTGTCTTTTTCATGGAAGCAAAACTTAACCACTTAAATTGGTTTTTAAGACATGGGAGAGTCTGGACGTGGTGGCTTATACCTGTAATCTCAGCACTTTGGAAGGCTGAGGTGGGAGGACTGCTTGAGGCCAGGAGTTCAACATCAGCCTGGCCAACATGGCGAAACCTTGTCTCTACCAAAAATACAAAAATTAGCAGGGCATGGTGGCAGGCGCCGGTAATCCCAGCTACTCAGGAGGCTGGGGCAGGAGAATCACTGTGGGCCACGATCTTGGTCCCAGGCACCATGAACCCGGGAGGTGGAGTGGCGGTTGCAGTGAGCTGATATCACGCCACTGCACTCCAGCCTGGGCAATGGAGTCAGACTTCATCTCAAAGAAAAAAAGACATGGGAGAAAAAAACAAAACTAAAATTAACAGCAGACCATTCCAATCTGCGAACAAAAGTAAGACCTTGTCTCTACAAAAATATCAAAAAATTAGCCAGGTGTGGTGGTGCATGCCTGTAGTCCCAGCCGCTTGGGAGGCTGCAGTGGGGAGGATCACTTGAACCCAGACTGAGGCTGCAGTGAGCCATGGTTGCACCACTGCACTCCAGCCTGGGTGACAGAAAGTCTCAAAAAAAAAAAAAAAAAAAGTGAACCATTCTGAAATCGCAAGTTTACTTGTGTATTACTTTTCCATTTCAAAGCTTGAGGAAAAAAGCCATAAATGATTTTGCTTCCTACCCTCCAACTAGGTCTGGCCTCCAGGCCTCTTTGCTTGCTTTGTCCTCTGCCTGGAGTGTAATTACAATCATCAGGCAGCCCTCCCTCATGCCACTTCCCTTTCCAGGGAGGCAATTTGTGTCATGAAACACACTTGAGGTCAGGAGTTCGAGACTAGCCTGGCCAACATGGCGAAACCCTGTCTCTACTAAAAATACAAAAATTAGCTGGGCATGGTGGTGCACACCTGTAGTCCCAGCTACCTGGGAGGCAGAGGCAGGAGAATCACTTGAGGCAGGAGAACCACCTCTGGGAGGCGGAGGTTGCAGGGAGCCAAGATCACGCCACTGCACTCCAGCCTGGGCATCAGAGCAAGACTCCATCTCAAACAAACCTCAAAATAACTATAAATAAATAAATAAATAAATAAATAAATAAATGATTATACAACTATTTGCTTAATGTCCATGTCCCCATAATCGGGAGCTCTGTGAGGGCAGAGACCTAGTGTGTATCCACAGCTCTATCACTTCCTCTGGGAGGCCCACCCTGACCTCTCTCAGCCTAAGTCAGACGCCTCCTCTGGGCTCCCATAGTCCTGTAGTTTCTCCCATTGTGGCCCTATCCCCTCTGCCTGTCTCCCCCATCCCAGCTCCGATGATCTGGATGTCAGTTTGATCATGGATCTGTTTACCACCTCTCTCTGTGAGCCTTGTGTGTGCAGGGCCCAGGGCTGTACAGGTCACCACTGTGTCCCCAGCATCACCCAGTAAGGTTCAGGCACACAGCTGGTGTTCAGTAAATGCACAGTAACATGGAATGGCTTCAGCGTCACCTTTCAGAGGCCCCTGGGCTGCCTCCCCAGTACCCCCCAGTTCAGCCCCACCTCCATGATCCCACCACCCACCCGAGGTGCAGGCCACGACCTTGTCCACACCATGAGCCTTCATGGCTGCCACAATGTTCCGGGCGCCCTCGGACATCACTGTCGTGGGACCTTAGAGGGGACAGAGAGTGGCTATCACTGGTGGGCGGCGGCGGCGGCAGGGGTGGCAGGGGCGGGGCCGGGGGCGGGGGTGGCGCTGGGGGCCGAGGTGTAGGGGAGGGCCGTGGGCAGAGGGGGGGCTCAGTACTGAGGTCATTGCGGGTGCCCAGCAGCACGATGACAGCGTCCTGCCCAGCCACGGTCTTGTCCACATCGGCTGCCTGCAGAACATCCCCCACTACCACGTGGGCCGGCTGGGGCCCCTCTGATGGCAGCCTGGAGGAGTCCCGCACCAGCACTGTCACTTCGTAACCTGTGGGCAAAGAGGAGCAGAGAGCCTGGTCAGTGGGCTGGCACTCTTGGGCTCCAGGAGCTGGGTCCTAGAAGCCACCATGAACTCTCAAATCCATCCCCTCCTCTGTTCTGGGGAAGTGGTCGTCAAACATTTTTGGTTTTTTCTTTTTGTTTGTTTTGTTTTTGAGACAGGGTCTTGCTCACTTGCCCAGGCTGCTGTGCAATGGTGCAGTCACAGCTCACTGCAGCCTCAACCTCCGGGGTTCAACTGATCCTCCCATCTCAGCACCCCAAGTAACTGGGACCACAGTGCGCACCACCACACCCAGCTAATTTTGCAATCTTTTGTAGAGAAGGGGTTTTGCCATGTTGCCCAGGCTGGTCTTGAACTCCTGGGCTCAGGTGATCTGCCTGCCTCAGCCTCCCCATGAGCCACTGCGCCGTGGCCTTCAAACATTTTTGCTGGCATACCTACAGTTGATGCTTAGTATTGGGCTGATTATTAAAATAGACCATACCTTGGCCAGGCATGGTGGCTCACGCCTGTAATCTCAACACTTTGGGAGGCTGAGGCGGGCAGATCATCTGAGGTCAGGAGTTTGAGACCAGCCTGGACAACATGATGAAACCCCATTGCTACTAAAAATACAAAATTAGCCAGGCATGGTGGCACATACCTGTAATCCCAAGTACTTGGGAAGCTGAGGCAAAAGAATCACTTGACCCGACAGGCGGAGGTTGCAGTGAGCAGAGATTGCGCCAGTGCACTCCAGCCTAGATGACAAAGCGAGACTCTATCTCAAAAAAAAAAAAAAAAAAAAAGACCATACCTTCATGATAATTCATAAATAATCTGAACTGAAGCCTCCAAGCACCACACCCTGTAAATTCCTTACCTTCTATTTATTATTATTATTATTTTTTGAGACGGAATCTCACTCTGTAACCCAGGCTAGAGTGCAGTGGCACAATCTCGGCTCACTGCAACCTCCGCCTCCCGGGTTCAGGCACGTGCCACCACACCTGGCTATCATTATTATTTTTTTTGAGATAGAGTCTCACTCTGTTGCCCAGGCTGGAGCACAGGGGCATGATCTCAGCTCACTGCAACCTCCGCCTCCCGAGTTCAAGCGATTCTTTTGCCTCAGCCTCCCGAGTAGCTGGGACTACAGGCGCATGCCACCACATCCAGCTAATTTTTGTGTTTCTAGTAGAGATAGGGTTTCACCATGTTGGCCAGGCTGGTCTTGAACTCCTAACCTCAGGTGATCCACGCACCTTGGCCTCCCAAAGTGCTGGGATTACAGGCATAAGCCACTGTACCCAGCCAGCAACTTCCCTACCCTCTAACAACTAAAGGGTTAATGCAGGCATTGCACTGGTCTCTGTCTCCCATCCATGGTCCTGGAAGAAACTGAGGTTCTGAGGGGGACATGGGTTGCCTACAGACTGACCAGTGCTGGGATTGGTCCCAGCCCCTGCTGCCCAGCCTTACTGCTGGGAAGCCCAGCCCTCCTTTAGTGCTCATTAAAGATTTTTAATATTGTCTTAGTATGTTCCTTCCCAAAATAATTTTGGATAATTTTGTTTCTCTTCAACACACACACACATACACACACATTTTAAAGTTCACAACTAACATATTTCTTCCTTTGTTTTAAACATTGGCAAAGGATGTTAACATTTGGGTATACTGTAATAGCAATATATATATATATATATATATATATATATATATATATATATATATATATATATTTAGAGACAGGGTCTTGCTCTGTTGCCCAGGCTGGAGTGCAGGGGCGCCAATCATAGCTCACTGTAACCTCAAATTCCTGGGCTGATGCCTATTATAATCCCAGTGCTTTGGGAGGCCAAGACAGGAAGATTGTTTGAGGCCAGGAGTTTGAGACCAGACTGGGCAACAGAGTGAAACCCCATCTCTGCAAAAAAAAAAAAAAAAAAAAAAAAAATCTAGCCAGGTGTGCTGGCGCAACCTGTAGTCTCAGCTACTCAGGTGGCTGAGGCTGTAGTGAGCTATGATTGTACCACTGCACTCCAGCCTGGGCTACAGAACAAGACTCTGTCTCAAAAATAAATAAATAAAATAAAATAAAATAAAATAAAATAAACAAAAAGTTTAGGCTACTACCTGGCACAGAAATAAGAGCTACCTGGTGCTGGGCGCGATGGCTCACGCCTGTAATCCCAGCACTTTGGGAGGCCAAGGCAGGTGGATCACCTGAGGTTGGAAGTCCAAGATCAGCCTGACCAACACAGGGAAACCCCGCCTCTACTAAAAATACAAAATTAGCCAGGCATGGTGGTGCATGCCTGTAATCCCAGCTACTCGGGAGGCTGAGGCAGAAGAATCGCTTGAACCCAGGAGGTAGAGATTGCAGTCAGCTGAGATTGTGCCATTGCACGCCAGCCTGGGCAACAAGAGCGAAACTCCGTCTCAAACAAAACAAAACAAAACAAAACAAAACAAACAACAACAACAATAAACATAAAAAACCAAAAAACCCAAAAAGACACAATAAAAAAATTAAAAAAAGAGATGGGGTTTTGCATGTTGGCCAGGCTGGTCTCGAACTCCTGGACTCAAGTAATCTGCCTGGCATGGCCTCCCAAAGTGCTGGGATTACAGGCATGAGCTACCGAGCGTGGCCTATTACACCTTGTAATCATTTTGCAACTTTATCTCCTGGCCTGATCCAGGCCTACGTCTCCTTCCTGGTCCCTTGAAATGCCCTATGATAAAACCCATGCTCCTCATGCCAGCCTTCCAGGCCCCTCGGGATCTGGCTTCTCCTCTCCAGGCTCTGCTGAAGCCTCTGCCCTCTTCACCCACAGCACATTTTCTTTTTTTTTTTCTGAGACGGAGTCTCGCTCTGTTGCCCAGTCTGGAGTGCAGTGGCGCAGTCTCGGCTCACTGCAACCTCCATCTCATGGGTTCAAGCGATTCTCCTGCCTCAGCCTCCTGAGTAGCTGTGATTACAGGCGCCTGCCACCATGCCTGGCTAATTTTTTTGTATTTTTAGTAGAGATGGGGTTTCACGATGTTAGCCAGGCTGGTCTCGAACTCCTGACCGTGTGATCCACCTGCCTCAGCCCCCTAAAGTGTTGGGATTACAGGCGTGAGCCACTGCACCCGGCCCCAACTGCTCTTCTTTCAGTTCCTCAAATGCATGGTGCTGCTTCCTGCCTCCTGGACTTTGCACGTGCTGTGCCCTCTGCCTGGAATGCCCTTTACCCTCTTTACCCGGTCCCCCCAGTAACTTGTACTTCCTCTGTCACAGCCCTCTTTATGCTGACCTGCAGCAAACCAAGCACCCTGTGGGTCCAGGAACTGTGTCATATTTTCTGCCATCTCCCTGAACCTTTATAAACACAAAAGCACAGGCATTACTGCCCCAGGGACCTTGATCCAAACTCCAGCTCTGCCACTTACCAGCTGAGGAACCTCATGCAACCTCTTCCGTGATTGGACCTCAGCTTCCTCATCTCTGAAGTGAGGATCACAGCACCAGCCTCCCCGTGCTATGTGACCACCTTTCATAGGGGAATGACACAAGATCTGTGCTGCCCTCACACATGGGGGAGCAGCAGGGGCTTGCATGGGCCAATATGGGCATTCTTTTTTTTTTTTTTTGAGATGAAGTCTCACTCTCTTGCCCAGGCTGGAGTGCAGTGGCGCAATCTCAGCTCACTGCAACCTCCGCCTCCCAGGTTCAAGCGATTCTCCCACCTCAGCCTCCAGAGTAGCTGGGATTATAGGTGTGCACCACAACACCCGGCGAATTTTTTGTATTTTTAGTAGAGATGGGGTTTCACGGTGTTAGCCAGGGTGGTCTCGATCTCCTGACCTTGTGATCCGCCCGCCTCGGCCTCCCAAAGTGCTGGGATTACAGGCGTGAGCCATGGTGCCTGGCCTCTTTTTAAGCTTTTTAAAAATCTCAGCCATTGGCCGGGCGTGGTGGCTCACGCCTGTAATCCCAGCACTTTGGGAGGCCAAGGCGGGCGGATCATGAGGTCAGGAGATGGAGACCATCCTGGTTAACACGGTGAAACCCCATCTCTACTAAAAATACAAAAAAAATTAGCTGGGCATGGTGGCAGGCGCCTGTAGTCCCAGCTACTTGGGAGGCTGAAGCAGGAGAATGGCTGAACTCGGGAGGCGGAGCTTGCAGTGAGCTGAGATTGTGCCACTGCACTCCAGCCTGGGCGACAGAGTGAGACTCTTGTCTCAAAAAAAAAAAAAAAAAAAAAAAAAAAAAAATCAGCCATCAATACAAAAAATTTCATTGCCTAACCTGGTGTACACAAACGCATACATATATAATTAAAATGAGTTTCACAAAACTAATACTTAACATGTGATACATTTTGATACTATGTCATCATTTGTTACCCTATATTGTTGATACCCATATGTTTCAGATCTCATTGTAACTCACAGTTTGAGAAGCATCAGGTTGCAACAACCCTGCAAGGTAGGTATCATTATCCTGTCCACATTGATGGGGAAACTGAGGCAATTTTAGGCAACCGGGCCAGGATCACACAGCTAGTAGGTAGAGAAGGTTGAATTTTTACCTAAGTAAGTCTGATCCAGAGACTGCAAAATTCAATGCTAGTCTAAGTACTTCCTATATAAGATCTCATTTAATTATCCCAAGAGCCCTAGGGCAAGTACTACCAGTTTTGTCATGATCTTACACATATCTAGGTACACAGATGACAAGGCATTTGGTCACAAAGGCTGTAAGCCGCAGAGCTGGTGACTTGAATGTGGGCAGGCTGGCACCAGAGTTCATGCCTGTTAAGACTCTTGGCCCTACAGAACCATTGTGAACTCCAGTTAATCCAAGCCCCTTCTCCCTCCCTCCCTCCCTCCCTCCATCCCTCCCTCCCTTTCTTCCTTCCTTCTTTCCTTTCATCTTGCTGTGTCACCCAGGCTGGAGTGCAGTGGTGCAGTGATGCAATCTTAGCTCACTGCAACCTCCCAGGTTCAAGCGATTCTTGTGCCTCAGCCTCCCAAGTACCTGGAATTACAGGCACGTACCACTGTGCCCAGCTAATTTTTTTTTTTTTGAGACAGAGTTTCACTCTTGTCGCCCAGGCTGGAATGCAGTGGCGTAATCTCGGCTCTGCACAACCTCTGCCTCCCGGATTCAAACTATTCTCCTGCCTCAGTCTGCCGAGTAACTGCGATTATAGGCACCAGCCACCATGCCCGGCTAATTTTTCGAATTTTTAGTAGAGACGGGGTTTCACTATATTGGTCAGGCTGGTCTCGAACTCCTGACCTCGTGATCCACCTGCCTCAGCCTCCCAAAGTGCTGAGATTACAGGCGTGAGCCACCGCACCCAGCCTCTTTTTCTTTCTTTTTATGTATTTTTTTAAATTTTAGAGACAGGGTCTCACCCTGTCACCCAGGCTGGAGTGCAGTGGTGCAAACACAGCTCACTGTAGCCTTGAACTCCTGAGCTCAAGCAATACTCCCACCTGAGCCTTCTGAGTAGCTGGGACTACAGGCATGCATCACCACGCCCAGCTAATTTATTTTTATTTTTTTGTATTTTTGTAGAGATGGGGTCTTGCTATGTTGCCCAGGCTAGTCTCAAACTCCTGGCCTCAAGCCATCCTCCCGCCTTGGCCTCCCAAAGTGCTGGGATTATAGGCATGATCCACCGTGCCTGGCCAGCCCTTCCCTTTGCTGAGGGGGACAGCAAAGCTGAGAGCTGGGAAGAGATTTTTCAGAGCCACAGCTCTGAAGCTCCCTAGGCTCCAGTTCTTAACCCTCTGAGTGCAGTCCCAGCTATGACCAGCAGGGTGGGCGAGTGGAATTCGGTGGAATTAGTGGATTTCCAGGTGACTCAGCACCTCTCAACTTCTCTCTCTTACTTCCTTCTCCATTACTCCCGAATAAATGCTTATCAGCAAACTGGTTTTTACTGAGAGGCCCACAGCTCCCCACTCTCCACAAGTCAAGATCCTCACGTGGTCTCCCTGGGGAATGGGAGAGTTATGGACCTAGAGAAGAACTTTCAGAGTCCCTCCAAGAGAGAGAGCAGAGTGGGGTCCTGTTGGCCTCCACCCTTTTGGGGCACGCAGATAGTCAATATCTTCAGCGTCCCCAAGGCCTGCAAGGGTGGGGACCCATATCTGGAAGTCCCAGGCCCAGCTGGGAGTTGGTCAAGTCTGGGCTGGGGGCAGGGAGTGCTGGGGGATGGTTATCCCCTTTTCTGCCCTCTCTCCTGGGGCAACTCCAAATTTTCAGCGCTCATTGACTTTCCCAGGACTGCTGTCCCCAAGTCTTCACTCATGTCTCTCTGTGACTCCTTCCCATTAGGTACTCACAGCAACCTGACCCCCCAACTTTTTCAGTTTCCAGCCTGGGGACTTGTGGTGGTTAAGAGCATGAGCTGAGTTCAAATCCCAGTCCTGTCAGTTAACAGCTGTGTGATATTGGGCAAGTCACTCTCTGGGTCTCAGTTTTCTCATCTGTCAAGTAGGGTGATACTAGTTCCCACCCCATTTTGAAAGCTCTCATGTGAAGAGACGACAGAGCAAGCTTGGCTTAGTAAATCCTCTCTGGGAGTGCGAACAACCACCACCACAACCACAATAATGACAACCGCATTGCATAAGAGCCCTGGACTTACACACGACTGTGCCAGTGGAGTCCTCCCGGGGCTCCCAGGGCTCCCGGGGCCAATTCCTCTCTGGCTTGGACTCACATAAACTTGGATCTCACATCTTTCCCCATTTCTGCCCCCGTGGCCACTTGCTTTGGCCCCTGAGTCCTCATACACCTGGCCGGGGCGCTCATGGCCCCAATCAGCCTCGGCCCGACCCCATGGTGCCCCTTCCTAAAGTTCTGCCCGTCTGTCCCGTGACATGCCCCGCCCGCCCCGGCTCATGCCTGCTTGCACCGCCTGCGCCAGGGTGGTGAGCCCGGTCTGGCCAGTGGCGCCGAAGATCGCGATCTTCTTGACGGCCATCCTACGGGATCGTGGGGGTGCAAGGCCTCAGAGTCTCGGCACGCGCGGGAACCCACTGGCTGCTGGGCGGTGCTCTCTGCCCTACTCAAGCAGGAACAACGGGGCGGAGCTGGCTCGAAGGGCCACGCCTCAGCCTCTCTCCGCCCGCGGCTCAGGTCAAGGGGCGGGGCCAAACGCGGATGGGCGGGGCAGGCTTGCATTCGCTCACCGTCCAGCACCGCCCTCTCTGCGCGCCACTTAGACTGGAAGGCGGGGCCACAGAAGGCCACGCCTCCACATAGCAACAAATAGAGTGGACGGAGCCGAGATAACTTGTCACTCAGCGCTCTGCCTCCGCGCTCCACCTCCCGGAGAGGGGCGGGGCCAGGCGAGCCACACCCACGGCCTCTTGTAGCTCACGCCCCCTCTCCCAGAGCCTGGAGCGGATCTGGGGCGCACTCTAAGCCCCAGGGCCTCCCAGAACCAGCAAGGGGAGAAAGTTAGGGAGGACAGAGTGTGTGTGTGCACTTGGATGTAAGACACTGTGTCACGGCGTACCTATGCACTTATATGACCCAGTGTGACTCAGTGACCCGGAGGGCAAGCAGGACTGTGGGTGACACCTTGTGTCATCCTCTGAGTGTGATCCCGTGTTACAGTGTGACTACACGTGCGTGACACCACGTGTGGCAGGCATTGATTCTGTTCTTTTGTGACCTTGTGTTGACACCGTGGGTGACACTGCGTCAGCCTGTACGATAGGGTGTGGGACGTGTGAGGTGTGCTACATGGAAGCGTGAGACTAATTAGACTGTGACAGTGTGTGACACCACATGTCTCGTGTAAGGATGTGTGACACCGGGACCCCATTCGAGTGTGTGGCTGTGGGTGTCTGTGTTGCGCTGCTCATTGTGACCCCCTGTGACTATGATGTGTGAGGTGCGGCGGTGCAGCATGTGCGGGGCGACTGCTGTGAAGGTTCGAGTGTGTAGAGTGTGTGACACTGTGGCTGTGAAGCTGTGCGTGATGTGTGGGCCTATGACACTGTTTGTGACTGCCGGGGAGTGTGCGGCTGTGTGTGACAGGTGCATTTGTGTGTGACGCCGCGTGGGCGGTGGTGACCCTATTGGATTTGTGTGGTGGTGGGTGACACCGTTCCAGTGTGGACGCCGCGTGTGACGGCGTGAGGGTGTGACCCCGTGAGACCCCACAGGAGGGAGTGACGGCGCGCAAGCGCGTGGATGCGGGGGTGAGTTTGTGCGCCGAGGCCCCCGCGAGTATGGCAGCGTGGCGAGCGTGACCCCGTGGGAGTGTGCAGCGCGTGACGCCGCCGTGCCCTCGCGAGTGCAGCCGTGCACCCCACGCCGCGGCCGGGTGTGACTGCGCGTGGGCCTCGGGCGGCGGGGCGCGGGGACCGCGGGCGGGAGGGGGTCCCGGGGGCGCGCTGAGCGCGGCGGCGGCGCGAGAGAGGGAGGCGCGGCGGCGCATGCGGATCTGGCTGAGCCGCGGGCCGGCGGGGCCGAGCTGAGCCGGGCTGGGCCGGGCCGGGCCGGGCCGGGCAGCGGACGCCGACAGGGAGGGCGGTCGGTCGCGGCGAGCAGCGGAGACAGCGACGCTGGCGGCCGTGGGCCCAGGTGAGCTGCTAGGGGGGCCGACAGCCCCTTCCCCAAGCATGTCCCCACCTGGCGAGCATCCCTCCTCCGCGCGCACGGGGCATGGCTGGAGCCCCGGGTCTCCCCGGCTGGAGGGAGGCAAAGGGTCGAGGGCAGGACGAGCCCACAACCCCCCCACCCGGTCTAGCTTCCGCGCCACGCGTGGGTCTTACCCCCAGGCCTTGTCCTTCCCAGGCCCCCTCCTTGGGCGCAGTGTCTGGACCGCAGGGAGAGAGGCGCGGCCTGGGAAGGGTTAAAGCCTCTGATGCCACCGCAGCCCAGCGCCCCACCAGCCTTTGCGGGGGGGGGTGTTGCGGGGAGGCTCGCAGGACACCCCTTCCCGGCTTCCCTATTACCTGCTCCCTTCCTTCCCATTCAATCGCGTTATGGCCAGAGCTGATCCTTGGCCTGGCCAGAGGGCTAACAGGAGTGCTAAGGGCCTCCCCATCTCTAAGTGTCCTCCACTGAAGAAAACAGCTGTAACCACCGTTTAACAGGGAGGGAAACTGAGGCACAGAAAGGCCAAGTTAAAGATACTCGGTTAAAGATACAGCAAGAATAAAGCGGAACTTGAACTCATTTCTGTCTGACTCCAGAAGAGGCAAATTGATTTGCTGAGATGTGTGAGGAAAAGATGAAGAATAATAGCAAGGAACATGTATCGAGGGCTTGCAGTGTACCAGATACCATGATCCCTGCATTAATAACTTACCTCTTCAAACACCGCTAAGAAACGGGTACGATTATCATTACTTTTTTTTTTTTTTTTTTTGAGACGGAGTTTCACTCTTGTCACCCAAGTTGGAGTGTAATGGCGCGATCTCGGCTCACTGCAACCTCTGCCTCCCGACTTCAAGCAGTTCTCCTGCCTCAGCCTCCCAAGTAGCTGGGATTACGGGCATGAGCTACCACGCCTGGCTAATTTTGAATTTTTAGTAGACATGGGGTTTCACTATGTTGGTAAGGCTGGTCTCCAACTCTTGACCTCAGGTGACCCACCCACCTCCTTGGCCTCTCAAAGTGCTGGGATTATAGGCATGAGCCACCACCTGGCCTACCCTTTTTTGTGTGTGTGACAGAGTTTCATTCTGTCATTCAGGCTGGAGTGCAGTGAGTCGATCTCAGCTCACTGCAACCTCCATCCCCCAGGTTCAAGCGATTCTCCTGCCTCAGCCTCCCAAGTAACTGGGACTACAGACACGTGCCACCACGCCTGGCTAATTTTTGTTTTTTTTTTTAGTAAAGACCGGGTTTTGCCATGTTGGCCAGGCTGGTCTCGAATTCCTGGCCTCAAGTGATCCACCTACCTTGACCTCCCAAAGTGCTGAGATTATAAGCATGAGCCACCGTGCCGGGCCATCATTACTATTTTGCAGATGAACAAACTAAGGCCCAAAGAGTGGAAGTATTTCAGCCAAGGTCACACAGGTGGTAGGTAGCTGTGTGCTCACTTTCACTTTTCCATGGAAGGAGGGAGGAACAAAAATGGATTTGGGACTGGGCACAGTGGCTCACATGTGTAACCCCAGCACTTTGGGAAGTTGAAGTGGGCAAATAGCTTGAGCCCAGATGTTTGAGACCAGCCTGAGCAACATAGTGAGACCCCCTCTCTACAAAAAATACAAAAATTACCTGGTCATGGTGGAGCTTGCCTCTAGTCCCATCTACTCAGGAGGCTGAGGTGGGAGGATCGCGTGAGCACAAGAGTTGGAGGCTACAGGGAGCTATGATTGTGTCACTGCACTCTAGCCTGGGTGATAGAGCAATACCTTGTCTCAGAAAAAAAAAAAAAAAAAGATTTCAATGTGTCCCCCTAAGGGACAATTTCCACTCTACTCACTCTACTGACCAAGACTTAGACCCTGCCTTCCTAGAATTCAGTGGGTTGGCAATTGTCTGGGTCTTTTGAGGACATTGATCTCCCAACTTCCTCCTTTGTTAGTCTTTTTTTTTTCTTTTTTCTTTTGAGAAGGAGTCTTACTCTGTCGCCCAGGCTAGAGTTTAGTGGCACAATCTCGGCTCACTACAACCTTCGCCTCCCAGTTTCAAGCAATTCTCCTGCCTCAGCCTCCCGAGTAGCTGGGATTACAGGCACCTGCAACCTCGCCCAGCTAATTTTTGTGTTTTTAGTAGAGATGGGGTTTCGCCATGTTGGCCAGGCTGGTCTCGAACTCCTGACCTCGTGATCCACCCGCCTCAGACTCCCAAAGTGCTAAGATTACAGGTGTGAGCCACCACGCCCAGCCGTTAGTCTTAGAATCAGGCCTGGGGGCCCAGAAGGTAAAGGAGATACATCTAATGTCACTTAACCCTTTAAATTTCTTCTCTTTTTTTTTTGTTTTTTTTGAGATGGAGTCTCACTCTCTCACCCAGGCTAGAGTGCAGTGGTGCGATCTCGGCTCACTGCAACCTCCGCCTCCCCGGTTCAAACAATTCTCCTGTCTCAGCCTCCCGAGTAGCTGGGATTACAGGCATGCACCACCATACCCGGCTAGTTTTTATATTTTTAGTAGAGGCGGGGTTTCACCATGTTGGCCAGGCTGGTCTGGAACTCCTGACCTCAGGTGATTCACCCACCTTGGCCTCCCAAAGTGCTGGGATTACAGGTGTGAGCCACTGTGCCCGGCCAATTTCTTCTTTTTTTAAATAATTTTTTGTTTTCTATTTTTTTATTCTCATTTAATTTAATTTTATTTTTTCTGAGATGGGGTCTCACTCTGTCGCCCAGGCTGGAGTGCAGTGGCGCGATCTCAGCTCACTGCAACCTCTGTCTCCCAGGTTCAAGCGATTCTACTGTCTCAGTCTCCTGAGTAGCTGGGATTATAGGTGCACAACGCCATGCCTGGCTAATTTCTTGTATTTTAGTAGAGATGGAGTTTCACCAAGTTGCCCAGACTGGTCTCGAACCCCTGAGCTCAGGCAATCCACCCGCCTTGGCCTCCCTAAGTGCCAGGATAACAGGCATGAGCCACCGTGCCCAGCCTATTTTTATTTTTTTTATTTTTGTTTGAGATGATGTCTCGCCCTGTTGCCCAAGCTGGAGTGCAGTGGTGCCATCTTGGCTCACTGCAACCTCTGCCTTCCCAGGTTCAAGCGATTCTCCTGCCTCAGCCTCCTGAGTAGCTGGGATTGCAGGCATGCACTACCATGCCCAGCTCATTTTTGTATTTTTAGTAGAGATGGGGTTTCACCATGTTGGCCGGGCTGGTCTTGAACTCCTGACCTCAAGCGATCCGCCTGCCTTGGCCTCCCAAAGTGCTGGGATTACAGGTATGAGCCACTGTGCCTGCCCCCTCCACTTTAAATTTTTTTTTTTTCTTCTTCTTTTTTTTTTCTTGAGAATGAGTCTTACTCTGTCGCCCAGGATAGAGTGCAGTGGCACAATCTCAGCTCATTGCAACCTCTGCCTCCTGGGTTCAAACGATTCTCCTCCCTCAGCCTCCTGAGTAGCTGAGATTACAGTAGCCCGAAACCACGCCCAGCTAATTTTTGTATTTTCAGTAGAGACCGGGTTTCACCATGTTGGCCAGGCTGGTCTCGAACTCCTCACCTCGTGATCCGTCTGCCTCGGCCTCCCAAAGTGCTGGGATTACAGGCAGGACCCACTGTGCCCAGCCCCATTAATGCAAACATTCTATCACCTTTTTTTTTTGAGACGGAGTCTTGCTCTGTCTCCCAGGCTGGAGTGCATTGGCATGATCTCGGCTCACTGCAGCCTCCACCTCCCAGGTTCAAGTCATTCTCCTGCCTCAGCCTCCTGAATACCTGGGATTACAAGTGTGTGACACCACGCCCAGCTAATTTTTGTATTTTTAGAGACAGGGTTTCACCATGTTGGCCAGGCTGGTCTTGAACTCCTGACCTCAGGTGATCTACCCATCTCAGCCCCAAAAAGTGCTGGGATTACATGCATGAGCCACCACGCCTGGCCCTATCATCTATGTTTGAATCCTAGATACTAACTGGCTGTGTAACCTTGGAAAAATAGATCAACTCCTCTGTGCCTCAGTTTCCTCCTCTGTAAAATAGGTGTAATAATAGCCAACTGTTAGGGAATTAAATTTGTGGAAATAATAAGAGAAGGTACATGAAGTACTGACCGCAGTGAAAGTGTTCAATATGTTCATTATTGTTATTACTGCATTACAGAACTCTATTGTTCTAATTATAACAGTGACAATTTGCTGAGCCCTTAATATGTGCCAGGGGCTAAGCCATGTGTTTTATCACATCCTGTGAAGTGGTGAGGGTGAACATTATTATTATTATTATTTGGAAATAGGGTCTCGCCATATTGCCCAGTTTGGAGTGCAGTGTCACTATTATAGATCACTGTAGCCTTGGCTTCTTGGGCTCAAGCCATCCTCCTGCCTCAGCCTCCTAAATAGCTGGGACTGCGGGTGGCAACCACCACATTTGGCTAATTTTTAAATTTTTTTTAAAGACAGTTTCTGGCTCTGCTGCCCAGGCTGGAGTGCAGTGGCACTATCTTGGCTCACTGCAACCTCCATTTCACAGGCTCAAGCCATCCTCACACCTCAGCCTCCTGAGTAGCTGGGATTACAGGCACGTTGCCACCACATCCGGCTATTTTTTTTTTTTTTTTTTTTTTTTGAGACAGAGTTTCGCTTTTGTTGCCCAGGCTGGAGTGCAATGGCATGATCTTGGCTCACCACAACCTCCGCCTCCCGGGTTCAAGCGATTCTCCTGCCTCAGCCTCCCGAGTAGCTGGGATTACAGGCATACTCCACCTCGCCTGGAGAATTTTGTATTTTTATTAGAGACAGCGTTCTCCATGTTGGTCAGGCTGATCTCGAACTCCCAACCTCAGGTGATCTGCCCGCCTCTGCCTCCCAAAGTGCTGGGATTACAGGTGTGAGGCACCGTGCCCGGCCAATTTTTGTATTTTTTTTATGAGACAGGGTTTCACCATGTTGCCCAGGCTTATCTCGAACTCCTGGGCTCAAGCAATCCGCCCTCCTCAGCCTCTCAAAGTGTTGGGATTATAGGCCTGAGCCACTGCGCCCAGCTTATTTTTATTTTTATAGAGATGAAATCTTGCTATGTTGCCCAGGCTGGTCTCCAACCCCTGGGCTCAAGCGATTCTCCTGCCTCTGCCTCCCAAAGTGCTGGGATTACAGGCATGAGCCACTGTGCCTAGGCCTTATCATTGTTATTGTGTCCACTTTAAAGACAGAGAAATTGAGGACAAGAGAGGGGACAGGACTCAAAGCCAGTCACTGTTAGAAATGAGACTTGATCCTAGACCTAACCTACCTCTCCCTATGTCCAGGCCTCACCTTCCCTGATGGCGCAGGTACCAGGGGAAGTGGACAACATGGAGGGCCTGCCTGCTCCTAACAACAACAACCCTGCTGCCCGCTGGGAGAGTCCGGATCGGGGCTGGGAGCGGGAGCAGCCGGCTGCGTCCACCGCAGCGGCCTCGCTCTTTGAGTGCTCCCGGATCAAGGCCTTGGCAGGTACCTGGAGGAGGGCTGGGGTGGGATGAGGAGGAGGGGGAAGGGGGAAGGGTGCCCGAGAACCTTGGTGGCTGGGAGGGTGGGAAAAGAGACCAGCACTGTCCAGTAGAACTTTCCATGATGGTGGAAATAGTCTATATCCATAATGTACAATATAATAATCACTAGTCTATGTGACTTTTGAATGCTAGAAATGTGGACAGTGCTATGTGACAGCCTTCGAGTTTTAAATTTTATTTAGTTTTAATTAAGTTTATTTATATATATATTTTTTGAGACAGAGTCTTATTCTGTTGCCCCGGGTGGGGTGCAGTGGCGAGATCTTGGGTCACTGCAATCTCCACCTCACCGGCTCAAGCCATCCTCCTACCTCAGCCCCCTGACTAGCTGGGACTACAGGTGCCCGCCACCACACCCGGCTAATTCTTTTTGTATTTTTAGTAGACACAGGGTTTCACTGTGTTTGCCAGGCTGGTTTTGAACTTCTGACCTTAAGTGATCCACTTGCTTTGGCTTCCCAAAGTGCTGGGATTACAGGCATGAGCCACTGCACCCGGCCCAGTTTTTTTTTTTTTTTTTTTTTTTTGAGACGGAGTTTCGCTCTTGTTGCCCAAGCTGGAGTGCAGTGGCGCGATCTCGGCTCACCACAACCTCCACCTCCCAGGTTCAAGCGATTATCCTGCCTCAGCCTCCTTAGTAGCTGGGATTACAGGCATGTGCCACCACGCCCAGCTAATTTTGTATTTTTACTAGAGACGGGGTTTCTCCATGTTGGTCAGGCTGGTCTCGAACTCCCAACCTCAGGTGATCCACATGTCTCGGCTTCCCAAAGTGCTGAGATTACAGGCATGAGCCACGGCACCCGGCCTGTTTTAATTAAATTTAAATAGCCACATGTGGCTTGTGACTGCTGTATAGGTCAGCACAGCCTTAGAGCCTTAGAAATGTACAGTCCCAGAATGGTGGGACTCTGTAAGCATATTCCCTTAGATTCCCGAAATGCAGAGCCATCAGATCCTTGGAACTTGAAATGTCTAAGAGATTCTTAGACCTCTTGAAATGAAGACCTCTGGCCTGGCGCGGTGGCTCACGCCTGTAATCCCAGCACTTTGGGAGGCAAAGGTGGACAGATCTCTTGAGTGCAGGAGTTCGAGACCATGTTCGCCAACATAGTGAAACCCTGTCTCTACTAAAAAAAAAAAAAAAAAAAAAAAATTAGCCAGGCGTGGTGGCATGCATCTGTAGTTCCAGCTATTTGGGAGGCTGAGGTGGGAGGATGGCCTGAGACTGTGAGGTGGAGATTGCAGTGAGTCAAGATCGCGCCACTGCACTCCAGCCCCAGCAATAAAGCAAGAACCTATCTCAAAAAAAAAAAAAAAAAAAAAAGAGCTGTGGAAATGTGAAACATTATCATCACAGTCCTAAGAAATTTTAGTCATTGTTCCCTAGGATCATAGGCCCTTAGAAACTGAAACTGTAATACACAGGAACCTTTGGGACTTGATAATACTAAACCTTTGGAGTTTCCAATTAGAAATGTGGATCTTGAGAAATTTGACATAGAGTGACCAAAACCTTCCTGCTTTTACCACCGAAACTGTCAGCCTTGGGCCAACCAGTACAGTGGGTCACCCTACCATTTTTTTTTTTTTTTGAGTCAGGGTCTCACTCTTTCACCCAGGCTGGAGTGCAGTGGTGTGATCATGGCTCACTGCAGCCTTGAACTCCTGGGCTCAAGTGATCCTCCCACCTCAGCCTCCTGAATAGCTGGAACTACAGGCATGCGCCACCATGCCTGGCTAATTAAAAATAATTTTTTTTTTGGCCAAGCATGGTGGCTCATGCCTGTAATCCCAGCACTTTGGGAGGCTGAGGCGGATGGATCACTTGAGATCAGGAGTTTGAGACCAGCCTGACCAATATGGTGACACTACTAAAAATACAAAAATTAGATGGGTGTGGTGGTGGGCACCTGTAATCTCAGCTACCCGGGAGGCTGAGGCAGGAGAATCACTTGAACCCGGGAGATGGGGGTTTCAGTGAGCTGAGATCACACCATTTCAATCCAGCCTAAGTGACAAGAGCGAAACTCTGTCTCAAAACAAAAAAAAAAAATTTTTTTTGTAAGATGGGGTCTTGCTATGTTGCCCAGGCTGGTCTGGAACTCCTGGGCTCAAATAACCCTCCCACCTCGGCCTCCGAAAGTGCTTTGATTACAGGGGTGAGCCAGAGTGCCTAGTAGTCACCCTACTTTGATGTATCAGAACAATATTAGCAAAGACCAGAGAACTTTATAGTTAGAGAAAGACCTTAGACCTTTAGAACTGTAGACCCTTGAACCTTAGTACTTAGTATTCATAGAGGTTTGGAACCTTAGAAGTGTTTAATCATCAGCATTAAAACTGGCAAAGACCCTGAGGAGCCTCAGAGATATGGAACTTCATAATCATAAGCCTTTAAAACATGACACCCTAGCACCTTTGACCCTTGGGACCTTAACATCTTAGAAACACGGAGTGCTAGAATCGTAAAATATAGATGATCATAATCATGAATTCTTAAAACCCAAAGGTCAGAATCAGTTCCCTCCAAATCTTAGAACTTTAGTAACTCAGCAGTTTATAATCACAAGATGGATCTCTGATACTAAGATTTTTGGAACTTTATTTATTTATTTATTTATTTATTTATTTATTTATTTATTTGAGATGGAGTCTCACTCTGTTGCCCAGGCTGGAGTGCAGTGACGCAATGTCAGCTCACTGCAACCTCCACCTCCCAGGTTCATGAGATTCTCCCGCCTCGGCCTCCCGAGTAGCTGGGACTACAGGCCCGCACCACCTTTTTTTGAGACGGAGTTTCGCTCTTGTTGCCCAGGCTGGAGTGCAATGCCGCAGTCTCGGCTCACTGCAACCTCCGCCTCCTGGGTTCAAGCGATTCTCCTGCCTCAGCCTCCTGAGTAGCTGGGATTACAGGCGCCTGTCACCTTGCCTGGCTAATTTTTGTATTTTTAGTAGAGATGGGGGTTTCACCATGTTGGCCAGGCTGGTCTCGAACTCCTGACATCAGGTGACCCACCCGCCTCAGCTTCCCAAAGTGCTGGGATTACAAGCATAAGCCACTGAGCCTGGCAGAAGCCAGCTCTTAAAGGGCCTTGCGGGGTACCAGGGAGCTATGGAAAGATTTTAAGCAGAGGTGGGAAGATTTTAAGCAGAGGTGGGATATGGTAAGATGAGAATTAAGGACTCTCCAAATCTTAGAACCATGCTTCTGAGAGCATCTTGCCCAGGGAAATGTAGAAATCCCCTTTAAGATTAAAAAAAAAAAATCCTCTCCAGTTTGGGCAACAAAGCAAGATCCTGTATGCACAAAACTTTAAAAATTAACTGGCCACAGTGGCATGTGCCTATATTACCCTGGAGGCTGAGGCAGGAGGATCGCTTGAGCCCAGGAATTGAAGGCAGTGATCTATGATGGCACCACTGCATTCCAACCTTCCAGCTTGGGCAACAGAGTGAGATCTCACCTTAAGAAATTTTATTTTATTTTCTTTTTTTTGAGACAGAGTCTCGCTCTGTCACCCAGGCTGGAGTGCAATGGCACGATCTTGGCTCACTACAACCTCTGCCTCCTGGGTTCAAGCTGTTCTCCTTCCTCTGCCTCCCGAGTAGTTGGTATTACAGGCGCCCGTCACCACGCCCAGCTAATATTTTGTATTTTTAGTAGAGATGGGGTTTCACCATGTTGGCCAGGCTGGTCTTGAACTCCTGACTTCAAGTGGTCCACCTGCCTCAGCCTCTCAAAGTGCTGGGATTACAGGCGTGAGCCACGCCCGGCCTGTATAATTTTCAAAAATGCTCACAAATGCACAATTCTGCTTAAATCTCCCATGCTTAGGGTTCACATATAGCTCTACAAGTAAAACACATTTATAGAGGAACTCCAGACCCCAAACCAGTAATATTCAGCTTAATAGTAACTTCATGATGCTGCTCTCCTGCTGAAACCACCTTGCCACTCAAAGTGCAAATGTGACGTAGACCACTACGCTGCATTTCTTTTGCATCCCTTTGCCCAGCTCTCTCATGGTTTTTCTCCCGCTTTTATTTTGAGGCAGAGTCTCACTCTGTCACCCAGGCTGGAGTGCAGTGGTGCGATCACGGCTCACTGCAGCCTCGACCTCCCAGGTCTCCTGTAATCCTAGCACTGAGGCGGAGATGGGAGCATCACTTGAGCCCAGGAGTTTGAGACCGACCTGGGCAACATAGTGAGACCCTGTCTCTATCAATTTTTTCAACATTAAGGAAAATTGTTTGGACCCCATGTTCAGTGTGTTCTCCTACTCACCCTCCACAGTTTGTGGCTCACTACTGTCATTGATCTGTGTGACGCCTCTCTCCAATTCTCTTTTATTCCCAAATCTCAAATCAATTTCTTCTCCCCTGTAGGCAACCACTGACATTGTTTTGTTTTGTTTTTTAAATAAAGATGGGGTCTTGCTATGTTGCCTAGGCTGGTCTTGAACTCCTGGGCCCAAGCAATTCTCCCACCTCGACCTCCCAAAGTGTTGGGAAGCCACTGCTTCTGACCCCATTCAGATAGTTTTTAATGTGAATCTTTTTCTTTGCATGAGAATAATTTTGCAAAATGTGCATTGCTAATGAGTAAGCATATATGTATATATATATTTAACTTTTTATTATTAAAGTAGTTCATGACACAGAATGGCAGATAAATCATGCCAATATTTCCACAAATGAGTACTGTCTTGTAACCAGCACCCATATTAAAAAACAGAATATACAACGGGGTGTGGTGACTCATGCCTGTAATCCGAGTGCATTGGGAAACTGAGGCATGATGATCACTTGAGGCCAGGAGTTCAAGACCAGTCTGGGCAACATAGAGAGACCCCGTCTCTACAAAAAAATAAAAATTAAAAATTAGCTGGGCGGGGCCAGGCGTGGTGGCTCACGCCTGTAATCCTAGCACTTTGGGAGGCAGAGGTGGATGGATCACGAGGTCAGGAGATTGAGACCATCCTGGCTAACACAGTGAAACCCTGTCTTTACTAAAAATACAGAAAATTAGCTGGGTGTGGTGGTGGGCACTTGTAGTCCCAGCTGCATGTGAGGCTGAGGCAGGAGAATGGTGTGAACCTGGGAGGCGGAGCTTGCAGTGAGCGGAGATCAAGCCACTGCACTCCAGCCGGGGCAACAGAGAGAGACTCCGTCTCAAAAAAAAAAAAAAAAAAAAATTAGCTGGGTGTGGTGGCATGAGCCTGTAGTCCTAGCTACTCAAAAGACTGAGGTGGGAAGATTGCTTGAGCCCGAGTTCCAGGCTGCAGTGACCTAAGAAGGTGCCACTGCCCTCCAACCTGGGCAACAGAATGAGATACCATCTCTAAAAAACAAACAAACAGAATGTGACATATGACAGCTCCAGAAAAGCATCCTCATGCCACCTCCCTATCACTACAGTCCAAGGGTGTACTCTCTTAACTTCTAACAGCTCAGCTTCATTTTGCTGCTGTTTTAACTTTCTTTTTTTTTTTTTTTTTTTTGCCTTCAAGCATCTGTTTAACAAAGCACATCTTGCACCGCCCTTAATCCATTCAACCCTGAGTGGATACAGCACATGTTTCAGAGAGCACAGGGTTGGGGGTAAGGTCACAGATCAACAGGATCCCAAGGCAGAAGAATTTTTCTTAGTACAGAACAAAATGAAAAGTCTCCCATGTCTACCTCTTTCTACACAGACACGGCAACCATCCGATTTCTCAATCTTTTCCCCACCTTTCCCCCCTTTCTATTCCACAAAACCACCATTGTCTTCATGGCCCGTTCTCAATGAGCTGTTGAGTACACCTCCCAGATGGGGTGGTGGCCGGGCAGAGGAGCTCCTCACTTCCCAGTAGGGGCGGCCGGGCAGAAGCGCCCCTCACCTCCCGGACGGGGCGGCTGGCCGGGCGGGGGGCTGACCCCCCACCTCCCTCCCGGACAGGGCGGCTGGCCGGGCAGAGGGGCTCCTCACTTCCCAGTAGGGGCAGCCGGGCAGAGGCGCCCCTCACTTCCCCAACGGGGCGGCTGGCCCGGCGGGGGGCTGACCCCCCCACCTCCCTCCCGGACGGGGCGGCTGGCCGGGCAGAGGGGCTCCTCACTTCCCGGTAGGGGCGGCCGGGCAGAGGCACCCCTCACCTCCCGGACAGGGCGGCTGGCCGGGCGGGGGGCTGATCCCCCCACCTCCCTCCCGGACGGGGCGGCTGGCCAGGCGGGGGGCTGACCCCCCCACCTCCCTCCCGGACGGGGGGGCTGGCCGGGCGGGGGGCTGACCCCCCCACCTCCCTCCCGGATGGGGCGGCTGGCCGGGCGGGGGGCTGACCCCCCCACCTCCCTCCCGGACGGGGCGGCTGGCCGGGCAGGGGGCTGACCCCCCCACCTCCCTCCCAGACAGAGCGGCTGGCCGGGCAGAGGGGCTCCTCACTTCCCAGTAGGGGCGGCCGGGCAGAGGCGCCCCTCACCTCCCGGACGGGGCGGCTGGCCAGGCGGGGGGCTAACCCCCCCACCTCCCTCCCGGATGGGGCAGCTGGCCGGGTGGGGGGCTGACCCCCCCACCTCCCTCCCAGACAGAGCGGCTGGCCGGGCAGAGGGGCTCCTCACTTCCCAGTAGGGACGGCCGGGCAGAGGCGCCCCCCACCTCCTGGACAGGGCGGCTGGCCGGGCGGGGGGCTGATCCCCCCACCTCCCTCCCGGACGGGGCGGCTGGCCGGGCAGAGGGGCTCCTCACTTCCCAGTAGGGGCGGCCGGGCAGAGGCACCCCTCGCCTCCTGGACGGGGCGGCTGGCCAGGCAGGGGGCTGACCCCCCCACCTCCCTCCCGGACGAGGCGGCTGGCCGGGCAGAGGGGCTCCTCACTTCCCGGTAGGGGCGGCCGGGCAGAGGTTCCCCTCACCTCCCGGACGGGGCGGCTGGCCGGGCGGGGGGCTGACCCCCCCACCTCCCTCCCGGACGAGGAGGGAGGACGCTCCTCACTTCTCAGACGGGGTGGCTGCCGGGCGGAGGGGCTCCTCACTTCTCAGACGGGGCGGTTGCCAGGCAGAGGGTCTCCTCACTTCTCAGACAGGGCGGCCGGGCAGAGACGCTCCTCACATCCCGGACGGGGCGGCAGGGCAGAGGTGCTCCCCACATCTCAGATGATGGGCGGCCGGGCAGAGACGCTCCTCACTTCCCAGATGTGATGGCGGCCGGGAAGAGGCGCTCCTCACTTCCTAGATGGGATGGCGGCCGGGCAGAGATGCTCCTCACTTTCCAGACTGGGCAGCCAGGCAGAGGGGCTCCTCACATCCCAGACGATGGGCGGTCAGGCGGAGACGCTCCTCACTTCCCAGACGGGGTGGCTGCCAGGCAGAGGCTGCAATCTCGGCACTTAGGGAGGCCAAGGCAGGCGGCTGGGAGGTGGTTGTAGCGAGCCGAGATCACGCCACTGCACTCCAGCCTGGGCGCCATTGAGCACTGAGTTAACGAGACTCCGTCTGCAATCCCGGCACCTCGGGAGGCCGAGGCTGGCGGATCACTCACGGTTAGGAGCTGGAGACCAGCCCAGCCGACACATCGAAACCCCGTCTCCACCAAAAAAATACGAAAACCAGTCAGGCGTGGTGGCGCGCGCCTGCAATCGCAAGCACTCGGCAGGCTGAGGCAGGAGAATCGGGCAGGGAGGTTGCAGTGAGCTGAGATGGCAGCAGTACCGTCCAGCTTCGGCTCGGCATCAGAGGGAGACCGTGGAAAGAGGGGAGAGGGGAGAGGGGGGAGGGGAGAGGGGAGAGGGGAGAGGGAGCTCTATCTACCACACAGTCTGTTTTAACTTTCTATAAATGGAATAATGCATTGTGTGTTGTTTTATGTCTGGCATTATTCACTCAACATTATGCTTGTGGGAGATTCATCCATGTCTCCCTGTGCTTGTGGGTTGGTCCTTCTCCTTGCTGTATAGTGTTGCATGGTGTGAATGTACCACAGTGTGTTTGTGCATTAACCTGTTGATAAGCATTTGGGTTGCTGCTAGTTTGGGGCTACTATAAATGGTGGTGTTGGGCCAGGTGTGGTGGCTCACACCTGTAATCCCAGCACTTTGGGAGGCCAAGGCAGGCGGATTACTTGAGTCCAGGAGTTCAAGACCAGCCTGGGCAATACAGTGAGACCCCATTTCTACTAAATATACAAAAAAGTTTCCTGGGTGTGGTGGTGCATGCCTGTAATCCCAGCTACTCAGGACGCTGAGGCAGGAGAATCACTTGAACCCAGGAGGTGGAGGTTGCGGTGAGCCAAGATAGTGCCACTGGACTCTAGCCTGGGTAACAGAGTGAGACTCTGTCTTAAATAAATAAATACATAAAATAAATGGTGATGTTCTCAAGTTTCTAGTACACATATTTCGTGGACATATGCGCTTGTTTCTGGTGGTTTACACCCACGCAGGAGTGAAGCTGTCCAATCATAGAGTAAGGGTATATATTTTATTTTACGTATATATGTATCTGTTGTTGTTAATTGAGACAAGGTCCCGCTATGTTGCTCAGGCTGGTCTCCAACTCCTAGGCTCAAGCAGTCCTCCTGCCTTGGCTGCCCAAAGTGTTTGGATTACATGTGTGAGCCATGCGCCCGGCCAAGTGAGTGCATATCTAACTTTAGTAGAGACTGCCTGTTTGTATCGTTTTATATTCCCACTAGCAGTGTACCAGAGATTCAGTTGCTGTGCACCCCACCCTTGCGATGGTCAGTTTTTTTGTTTGTTTGTTTGTTTGTTTTGAGACAGAGTCCCACTCTGTCGCCCAGGCTGGAGTGCAGTGGCGCAATCTCTGCTCACTGCAACCTCCGCCTCCTGAGTTCAAGCAATTCTCCTGTCTCAGCCTCTCAAGTAGCTGGGATTACAGGCGCACACCACCACGCCCAGCTAATTTTTGTATGTTTAGTAGAGACGGGGTTTCGCCATGTTGGCCAGGCTGGTCTCGAACTCCTGACCTCAGGTGATCTGCCTGCCTCAGCCTCCCAAAGTGCTGGGATTACAGGCGTGAGCCACCATGCCAAGCTGATGGTCAGTCTTTTTAATTTTAGCCATTTTGGTGGCTGTGCATTCTGTTGTGGTTTTACTTTGCATTTTCCTGATGACTAAGAACAACGAAGAAGGTGAAGCACATTTTCATACATTTATTGGCCATTCAAATATCCTTTAGTGAGATGGCCATTCAAGTCTTTTTTTTTTTTTCTTTTGAGATGGAATCTTGCTCTGTTGCCCAGGCTGGAGTGCAATGGCACGATCTCAGCTCACTGTAACCTCTGCCTCCCAAGTTCAAGCAATTCTCCTGCCTCAGCCTTCTGAGTAGCTGGGAATACAGATGCCCGCCACCACACCTGGCTAATTCTTATATTTTTAGTAGAGATGGGGTTTCACCATATTGGCCAGGCTGGTCTCGAACTCCTGACCTCAGGTGATCGACCCACCTCTGCCTCCCAAAGTGCTCTGATTACAGGCGTGAGCCACCATGCCTGGCCTGATTTTTAATTTTTTATACAATGGGGTCTGGCTATGTTGCCAAGGCTGGTGTGGAACTCCTGGCCTCAAGCAGTCCTCCTGCCTCGGCCTCCCAAAGTGCTGGGATAATGGGCATGAGCCACCATGCCTGGCCTGATTTTTCTATTCCTGATTACAGTCTTGTTAGCATGGAGCAAGAGTTGAGAACTGAAATGCCCACCAAGACCAGATGGGCTGCATACACTGAGAGAACTGGGACCTCCTGTAAGAGGGCAGTGGCCACACAGCTCCCGTGATGGCAGCCTGGCAGGAATGGAGGTCTAGGGTTGCCGTATCATGTGATATTTCATGAGAAGCCCAAAATCTAAATTTTTTAAAGACAAAGTCTTCCTATTTTAAAATGTTGGCAACTGATTTACATTTTTATAAAACGCAGTCGGGGTGCAACCAAATATATCTCAGAGGCTGGGCGCAGTGGCTCATGCCTGTAATCCCAGCACTTTGGGAGGCTGAGGCGGGCGGATCACCTGAGGTTGGGAGTTCGAGACCAACCTGACCAACATGGAGAAACCCTATCTCTACAAAATATACAAAATTAGCCGGGCCTCATGGCGCATGCCTGTAATCCCAGCTACTCGGGAGGCTGAGGCAGGAGAATTGCTTGAAACTGGGGGGTGGAGGTTGCAGTGAGCCAAGATTACACCACTGCACTCCAGCCTGGGAGACAGAGGGAGACTCCATTTCAAAAAAAAAAAAATAAATAATAAAATAAATAAATAAAAAATATATGTATACACACACACACACATAGACACACACACCCCTACCTCTCTCAAGTATGAGTTCCCAAAATCGATGATCCCCCAGAATCCATTGAAGAAAGCCAAATCTAGTCCAAATCTCTCTTTTTGCGAATGTGAAAACTGGGGTCCCAAGAGGGGAGATGACCTCGAGAAGTCACCTGGCCAGTTATTAGTACAGACAGGGCAGAACCCAGTTGTCCTCATTCTGGTACCACTCTAGGGATGCACTAAAATTCCACTTTGGCTTTAGTACTAGCCAAAACCTGCTATTTGGCATGGGCATCATCTGTTAGAAGGCAGAGGATTAAATACTCAATTTAGCATCTTTTCTGCCATCACTTTCTCAGGTATGATTTATGATCAGTATTCACATAGGGTCCCATCTTATCTAAACAGCACAAAACCCACATTGACACAAACAAGATATTTCCTTTGCATTTACTGTTAATATTTGCATATTTGTTTTCAAACTAGAGGTAAACATTCAAGGTGCAATTTAAAGTTAAAAAAATACAGATAAGTAAATGTATATTTTCTACTGCTAGAGTAAGAAGCAATATTTTTTTTAATTGTATTTTTAATTTTAGTGGGTACATAGCAGTTATATATATTTAAGGGATAGATACTTTTGTGTTGCAGACAATCCAATTATACTCTTTTAATTATTTTAAAGTGTGCAATCAGGCCAGGTGCAGTAGCTCATGCCTGTAATCCCAGCACTTTGGGAGGCCAAGGCGGGTGGATCACTTGAGTCCAGGAGTTTGAGATAAGCCTGGGCAACATGGCTAAACCCTGACTCTTCTAAAAATACAAAAACTAGCCGGGCGTGGTGGCGCATGCCTGTAGTCCCAGCTCTTCGCAAAGCTGAGGTGGAACGATGGCTTGAGCCTGGGAGGCAGAGGTTGCAGTGAGCCATGATCTTACATCACCGCACTCCAGCCTGGATTTTATACAGGGCAGACCCTGTATCAAAAAAAAAGAGAGAAAAACAAGTACAATTAAATTATGATTGAATATAATCACCCTGTTGTACTGATATCAAATACTAGATCTTACTCATTCTTTCCATATTTCATACCCATTAACCATCACCCCTTCCCTTAACCCCACTATTGATAATGTTACAAAAGGTAAATTTTATGAAAAAGGAAATTATTGAGAGATTTCAAATGGTTGAAGGAGAAATAGACTGGAAATATACATCTTTATTCCTGAATTAATGGAAAACTTAATAGGAAACAATATTATTTAGTAATGGGATTTTAACAGTAACTGTACAGGCTAAGCTGCCAACAAATCGACTTCACAGTACAGTGGCTTAATGGAGAAGCTGTTTCTCCCTCCCAGATAACCTCGAGATGATCAACACAGTTGGCAGGAAGACTCAGCTCAGAGAGGTCAGTGTACATTCCAGGTTAATTTCATCTTGTATTCTGTAGACATTGACCTTGGTTTTCCAGTTTATGGGAGTCAGGGGAAGAAAGAGGAAGGCCAGGCAGCAATTTTCTTTTTCTTTTTTAAACTTTATTTTTGGCCAGGTGAGGTGGCTCATGCCTGTAATCCTAGCACTTTGGGAGGCCAAGGGGGGCAGATCACGAGGTCAGGAGATCGAGACCATCCTGGCTAACATGGTGAAACCCCATCTCTACTAAAAAAGAATACAAAAAAATTAGCCGGGCATGGTGGCGGGTACCTGTAGTCCCAGCTACTGAGGAGGCTGAGGCAGAAGAATGGCGTGAACCCGGGAGGCAAAGCTTGCAGTGAGCCGAGATCGCACCACTGCGCTCCAGCCTGGGCGATAGAGTGAGACTCCGTCTCAAAAAAAAAAAAAACAAAACCCAAAAAACAAAAAAACACTTTATTGGCACCCACCACCATGCCCGCTAATTTTTGTTTTTCTGGTAGAGGTGGGGTTTCACCATGTTGGCCAGGCTGATCCCGAACTCCTGTCCTCAGGTGATCCACCTGCCTCAGCCTCCCAAAGTGCTGGGATCACAGGCATGAGCCACCGTGCCTGGCCTAAACTTTATTATTTATTTATTTTGGAGGCAGAGTCTCGCTTTGTAGCCCAAGCTGGAGTGCAGTGGCACGATCTCGGCTCACTGCAACCTCCACCTCCCTGGTTCAAGCGATTGTCATCCCTCAGCCTCCTGAGTAGCTGAGATTACAGATGTGCGCCACTAAGTCCTGCTAGTTTTTTGTATTTTTAGAAGAGACAGGGTTTCGCCAAGTTGCCCAGGCTGGTCTCGAACTCCTGAGCTCAGGCAATCCGCCTACCTTGGCCTCCCAAAGCGCCAGAATTACAGGTGTGAGCCACCGTGCCCGGCCTTTTTAAAACTTTAGATTATGAAATAATTACACATTCATAGGAAGTCGCAAAGATAATAGAGATGATAAAAAGACATGTAACTGGCTGGTTGTGGTGGCTCGAGCCTGTAATCTCAGCACTTTGGGAAGCGTACGTGGGAGGATTGCTTGAGCACAGAAGGTTGAGACCAGCCTGGGCAACATCGTGAGACCCTTGTCTCTACAAAAATAAAAATAAAAAAATCAGATGGGCATGGTGGCATGTGCCTGTAACCCCAGCTACTCAGGAGGTGGGAGGACTGCATAAGCCTGAGAGGTTGAGGCTGTAGTGAGCCATGATTGTGGCACTGCACTCAAGCCTAGGCGGCAGAGTGAGATTGTGACTCAAAAAAAAAAAAAAAAAAAAGAGTAATTCTACTAAAAAATGTCCAAGGGATTTGAATGACATTTCTCCAAAGATATACAACTGTCTGATGGAGCATGAAAAGATGCTCAACATCATTAGCCATTAGGGAAGTGCAAAAGAAAACCACAGTGAGGTACAACTTCACACCCACTAGGATGGCCATAAAAAAAAAAAAAAAAAGTAGAGGGAAATGACCAAGCCCAGTGGCTAACACCTGTAATCCCAGCACTTTGGGAGGCCTATGTGGGTGGATTCCTTGAGCCCAGGAGTTTGAGACCAGCCTGGGCAACATAGTGAGACCCCTGTCTCCACACCAAATACAAAAATTAGCCAGGCCTGGTGGCATGCTCCTTTGGTCCCAGCTACTTGGGAGGCTGCGATGGGAGGATCACCTGAGGCTGGGAGGCAGAGGTTGCAATGAGCCAAGATTGCACCATTGCATTCCAGCCTGGGCAACGTAGTGAGACCCCCGTCTCAAGGGAAAAAAAAGGAGGGGTTGGGAAACAGCAAGTGTTGGCAAGGATTTGGAGTCCTCACACATTGCTGGTGCAGCAACATTTTTTTTTTTTTTTTTGAGACAGGGTCTGGCTCTGTCACCCTTGCTGGAGTGCAGTGGCATGAGCACAGGTCACTGCAGCCTCAACCTCCCAAGCTCAAGCGATCCTCCTGCCTCAGCCACTCAAGGAGATGGGACTACAGGGGCATTCCACCCTGCCTGGCTAATTTTTTGTATTTTTTTGTAGAGACAGAGTCTTCACCATGTTCCCCAGGCAGGTCTCAAACTCCTGTACTCCAGCAATCCACCCGCCTTGGCCTCCCAAAGTGCTGGGATTACAGGCATGAGCCACCATGCCTGGCCTATGGTGCAGCTACTTTGGAAAACAGTTTGACAGTTCCTTAAGGCCGGGCGCAATGGCTCATGCCTGTAATCCCAGCACTTTGGGAGGCTGAGGCCATGGCTGTATTTATCCATGTCCTCTCTGAACTGAGCTCTGTGAGGGCCCTGCTGTATTCACAGAGCCTTGAACAGGCACAGAGTGTGCATTCGAATATTTATTGAATGAATGAATGACTAGAGCCAACTGGGGTCACAAGCAGGGAAGGCTTCCTGTGCAAGTGACATGTCAGGAAAACTTCAAGGGACAGGAAGGTTGTCACCAGGTGGGTGGCAGAGGGTAGGGGAAGGCGTCACGGGTAGGGGAAGTCGTCACAGGTAGGAGGAGACATGACTGCTGAGGCTGGACTCTCTCTCTCTTTTTTTTTTTTTTTTTTTGAGAAGGAGTCTTGCCCTGTTGCCCAGGCTGGAGTGCAGTGGCGTGATCTCGGCTCACTGCAACCTCCGCTCCCTGGTTCAAGCAATTCTCCTGCCTTAGTCTCCCGAGTAGCTGGGATTACAGGCAGGCACCACCATGCCCGGTTAAGTTTCTTTTTGTATTTTTAGTAGAGACAGGATTTCACCATATTGGCCAGGCTGGTCTTGAACTCCTGACTTTGTGATCTGCCCGTCTCAGCCTTCCAAAGTGCTGGGATTATAGGCATGAGCCACCGCGCCCAGCCGACTCACTCTTTTTTTTTTTTTTTGAGATGGAGTCTTGCTCTGTCGCCCAGGCGGGAGTGCAGTGATGCGATCTTGGCTCACTGCAGCCTCCGCCTCCCAGGTTCAAGCAATTCTCCTGCCTCAGCCTCTCCAGTAGCTGGGATTATGGGCGCCCGCCACCATGTCCGGCTGCTTTTTGTATTTTTAGTAGAGACGGGGTTTCACCATGTTGGCCAGGCTGGTCTCGAACTCCTATCTCAAGTGATCCGCCTGTGAAGCTGGACTCTTGCAGAGAGCTGGGCCTGAGCAGGCTTGGCTCGCGGAGGGCTGGGGTGAAGGTGGAAGCGCCTGGGGGCTCATCAGGGCCTCTCCTCCAGATGAGCGGGAAGCCGTGCAGAAGAAAACCTTCACCAAGTGGGTGAACTCGCACCTCGCCCGCGTGGGCTGCCACATCGGGGACCTCTATGTGGACCTCCGGGACGGCTTCGTGCTCACGCGGCTCCTGGAAGTGCTGTCTGGAGAGCAGCTGGTGAGGGGGCCTGAAGGGCTGGGGCAGGGGTCCTCCCTGGGGTCTCAGGCTGGGGGTTGGGCTTCTCTGGAAGGGCTGAACTGCAAGCAGGGGCCTGGCTCATGGGCGAGTGGAACGTGCTGGAAGGGCCCTGTGGGTAAGAGGTCCCTCCACTCGGGTGTGTGGGGCTGTGGCGCTGGGGCGGAGCTTGGTTGTGAGAAGCCTGGGCGCGTGGCTGGAACCGAAGCTGATGGCTCGCTAGCTACGGTTGCGAGGCGGGGCTTCGGTGGAAGGGGCCGGGCTCTGTTGCAAGGGGCAGGGCTATTAGAGAAGGGAGGAGCTTTGTTAGAAGGGACTGGCCCGGGTTATGAGCTAGCAGGGGCATGCTATAAAACAGGGGCAGAACTGTGTTGCGGGTTGGGGGTGGGTAGTGGATGAAGGTGCGGGGATCTAGGCTAGGGGGCAGTGTTCGTTGGTAGTGTGACACCTAGGTCGTGGGTGTCTAGGGACGCAGACGGTGTCCTGGGATGTGGCTTGTTGTATAAATTGGGGCTGTGTCTCTGGGCTTGAATGGGGTTTCATCTAAAAGCGTGGGATTCTCATGGGGTAGAGATTTGTTAAAGGACTGGAGCCTGGATCTCAAGGAATTGTGAGGGGCATGGCTATGGAATAGGAACAAACAGCTGGGCGCTGTGGCTCATGCCTGTAATCTCAGCACTTTGGGGGGCCACGGCGGGAGGAACACTTGAGCCCAGGAGTTTCAGAACAGCCCGGGCAACATAATGAGACCCCCGTCTCTACGGTTTGTTTGTTTGTTTAAATTAACCAGGCGTGGTGGCGCAGGCCTGTAGTCCCAAGTACCCAGGAGGTTGAGGAGAGAGGATCGCTTGAGCCTGGGAGGTCGAGGCTGCAGTGAGCCATGATTGCACCACTGCTCTGCAGCCTGGGCGACAAAGCGAGACTCTGTTTCTCTCTCTTTTTTCTTAAATTTTTTATTCTTTTAAATAGATACGAGGCGTCACTATGTTGCCCAGGCTGATCTAGAACTCCTGGACTCAAGCGATCCTCCAGCCTCGGCCTCCCAAAGTGCTGGGATTACAGGCGTGAGCCACTGCGCCGGGCAGAGACCCTGTCTCAAAAATAAATAAATAAATAAATAAATAACCCAAGCGCTGTGCTGAGACCCGTTTCTACAAAAAATTTTTTAAAAATCAAAAAGCATTAGCCGGGTGTGGTGGCGGGCACCTGTAGTCCCAGCTGCTCAGGAGGCTGAGGCAGGAGAATTGCTTGAACCCAGGAGGCAGAGGTTACAGTGAGTCAAGATCGCGCGACTGCACTCCAGCCTGGGCGACAGAGTGAGACTCCGCTTCAAAAACAACAACAAAAGCCAAAAAAAAAAAAAAAAAAAAAAAAAAGGAATAGATAGGAACCAACGCGATTGGAAGGAATTGAGCTATAAACAAGGGGAAGAGCACTGGGGCAGGGCGGAGCTTGATTGGGATGGGCGTGGTTCTAGGTAGGGACCCGAAAGGGAAGCAGCGAGGGGTGTGACACAGGAGTTTTTGTTTGTTTGAAACGAAGTCTCACTCCCTCACCCAGGCTGGAGTGCAGTGGTGCGATCTCGGCTCAACTGCAGCCTCCTCTTCCCGGGTTCAAAGGATTCTCCTGCCTCAGCCTCCCGAGTACCTAGGATTGCGGGAGCGCGCTACCAAGCCCGGCTAATTTTTGTATTTTTAGTTAGAGACAGTGTTTCACCATGTTGGCCAGGCTGGTCTCGAACTCGTCGCCTCAAGTGACCCACCCGCCTCGGCCTCCCAAAGTGCTGGGATTACAGGATTGAGCCACTACGCCGGGGCGGCCATGGGATTAGTGGCAAAACATTGGTAGAGAGGGATCCAATGGCAGGGCCAGGGCTGAGACTATGGGCTAGGAGGGCGGGGCTTCATGATAGGGGGCGTGGCTATCAGGTTCGAAGTGGGGCGCCCGTGGAAGGGGCAGAGCCAGGGACGTGAATAAACCTTGAAGGGATGTGTTCTTTAAAGGGTCTGGCTATGGGAAGAGACAGGGCTTCTTTAGAAGGATTGAGTCCTGTGTCTTGGATAAAACGAGAGGAGGACAGCCTGATCCTGGACACTCAGGGGGCGTGGCCATGGGAGGCGGGCTTCTTTGGAAGCTGTGGGGTCGAGGGCGCCATACTCCTGTCTGTCCAGACCCCCGATCGCCCACCGCCCCTGTCGCCCTAGCCCAGGCCCACGCGCGGCCGCATGCGGATCCACTCACTGGAGAACGTGGACAAGGCGCTGCAGTTTCTGAAGGAGCAGCGCGTGCACCTGGAGAACGTGGGTTCGCATGACATCGTGGATGGGAATCACCGGCTGACGCTGGGGCTGGTCTGGACCATCATCCTGCGCTTCCAGGTGACCCGCGAGTGGCCCCTGCCAAGCCCCACAACATGGGACTTAGGAAGGCGTTCCCCACCATTTACCCATTCATTCTTTCCTTCCAATAATATCCTAATATGCTGGAATCCTATTCCAGGTGGTAGGGATGAAAATAATGATAAAAATAATTGTCACGATCACCACCATCACGATAATCATTTTGTATTGACCCTGTTCCAAACACTCTTCTAAGCACTTGACATTTAATACACACAGCAACCCCATAAATTAGGTACTATTTAGTACCCCATTTTACCAGTGAGGAAATGGAAGCCCAGATAGGTGGTGTCATCTGCCCAAGATCACATATAGCTGGGTGCTGGAGTTGAAATTCGAATCCAGGCAATCTTGATCCAGTATAGAGACAAATAGACAAAGGTGTGTCTTTTAGGAGCTTACATTGTGGTGAGGAAGACAGATAATAAATACATAAATATGTAAAGAAGACATGTATGGAAAAAGGACCAGTTCTAGTTAGAGAAGTTTAAAAAGCTATGCAGGGCCAGGTGAAGTGGCCTGTAATCCCAGCACTTTGGGAGGCTGAGATGGGAGGAACACTAAGGCCAGGAGTTTGAGACCAGCCTGGCCAACATAATGAGACCTTAAATAAATTTAAAAAATTAGCCAGGCATGGTGGTGCGTGCCTGTGGTCCCAGCTACTCAGGAGGCTGAGGCAGGAGGATCACTTGAGCCCAGTAGTGTGAGGCTGCCGTGAGCTATGATCATGCCACTGCACTCCAGCCTGGGCAACAGTGAGACCATGACTTAAAAGAAAAAAAAAGCTACGCAGAAAAATACAGATTATGATAAAACAGTAATAGGGATATAAAACGTCAGTTGGTGGTGTTGAGATTTTAGATATGGTGGTCAGAACAGTGCTGTCTGGGAAGTTGATGGCTGAATGACATACAAAGATGAAGAGAGAATGCATTCCAGGCAGGGAGCACAGCAGATGCAAAGTCCCTGAGATAGAAATGAGCTTGGCATGTTGGAAATACAGGAGGAAGAGCAGTGTGGCTAGAGAATGGGAGGCAATGGGAGACATGGAGGAGCTGAGGCTCAGGGGATGGAAGGGGCTAGGTGATCTGTGATGAGTAATTTGGATTTTATTCTGTCTGAGATGGGGAGAGGTTGCAACATTTTATCGAGGGAGGTGCATACAAGTTTAGAAAGATAGAACCCTTTGGCTGGGCATGGCGGCTCATGCCCATAATCCCAGCACTTTGGGAGGCTGAGGCAAGAGGATTACCTGAGTTTAGGAGTTCGAGACCAGCTTGGCCAACATGGTGAAACCCCATCTCTACTAAAAATACAGAAATTAACTGGGCTTCGTGGTGCATGCCTGTAATCCCAGCAACTCAGGAGGCTGAGGCAGGAGAATGTGAGCCGAGACCACACCACTGCTCTCCAGCCTGGGTAACAGACAGAGACTCTGTCTCAAAAAAAAAAAAAAAAAGTGACTGGGCTTGGTGGCTCACGCCTGTAATCCCAGCACTCTGAGAGGCTGAGGTGGTTGGATCACCTGAGGTCAGGAGTTCGAGACAAGCCTGACAAACATGGAGAAACCCTATCTCTACTAAAAATACCAAATTAGCTGGGCGTGGTGGCACATGCCTGTAATCCCAGCTACTAGGGAGGCCAAGGCAGGAGAATCGCTTGAACCTGGGAGGTGGAGGTTGCGGTGAGCTGAGATCACACCATTGCACTCCAGCCTGGGCAACAAGAGTGAAACTCCATCTAAAAAAAAAACAACAACAAAGAAAGATCCCTCTGGGTTGGAGGTGTTCACCAACACTGGGAGCTGAGAGCCCAGGGAGGAGGATGGAGTTGGACCAGGGTGGGACTATGGGGAAGCAACAAGGGGCAGGTGGGGAAGACACTCAGGGAGTGGAGTGGACAGGCCTTACGGGAGGGGAGAGGGAGAGGGTGTCCAGGGGAAGACTCAGAGCTCTGGCCTGGGGACTAGAGGATGATGGGGCTGCCCTGAGACAGGGACAGGGAGAAGGAGCAGGTGTGAGGAACACCCTGAGGGCAGTTTGAGATGGGTCCAGTGGTTATGGGTCCAGGACATTGGAGTTGGGGATGTTCCAGGTAGATGGAACAGCCAGTGCTAAAGAACCAAAGAGGGAGGATGCTTGTGATTCAGGGAAAAGGCCAGCAGGTATGGAGTGGAGTGAGCTGTTGAAGATGAGGTCATCAACTTACTGATGGGAGATCATGGGAACTTGTACTTTTACCTTGAATGAAACAGAGATACGGAGGGTGTTGAAAAGAGGAGCAAGGATCTGATTTGAGTGTTCGCAGGGTCCCTCTCTCTGCCATGTGGAGAACAGACTGTGGATGCAGGAGTGGGGAGATCAGCATGAAGGCCACCGCACTAGCCTAGGCAGGAGACGGCAGTGCCTTAGACCAGGAAAGTGGCCCAGATGCTCAGTTTGGAGGCTTCCTTGGAAACAGAGACTGAAGTCCTAACTGCTCCCCTAATTGTGGATGTCCTGGCCCTCAGGAATTATCCTCACACTCCTGGACCCCCACCCCCAGCCAGAAGCTGCCTCCCCCATCTCCTCTGTCACCTGCCACCTTCTCTGGTAGCAGATGGTGAGTGGGGGGCATTCGAAGCCTCGAGCTCTCCAGGCCCTGGTAGCCATTTTTTGTATCTTCACAGATTCAAGTCATCAAAATTGAGACTGAGGACAACAGAGAGACACGCTCAGCCAAGGATGCTCTGCTCTTGTGGTGTCAGATGAAGACAGCTGGGTAAGCACCCCCACCACCTTCCTTAGGAGGTTAGGCAAGTGGTCCCCTAACCTCTGCAATTCCTTCCCAGACAAGAGCTCAAGGGGCAGCCCATGTCCTCAGGGTCAAAAAGTTACATCTGAAACTAACCAGCTGGTAAATAAAATATGTCCACTTATCCAGCCTTGAGTAATAATCCTTCCTAACATGCTGGAAGGCCAGGTTCAAATTTATTTTGAACTTGCTCTGTCACCCAAGCTGGAGTGCAGTGGCATGCACTGAATAGCTCACTGAAGCCTTGATCTCCTAGGTTCCAGTGATCCTCCCTCCTCAGCCTCCCAAGTAGCTGGGACCACTGCACCCCACCCAGTTTCAAATGTAGAACTCTTGGCCTCACTAGGCACAGTGTCTCATGCCTGTCACTTTGGGAGAATGAGGTGGAAGGATTACTTGAGGCTAGGACTTTGAGACCAGCCTAGGCAACATAGCAAGACCCCATCTCTACAAAAAGTTGTGGGGTTTTTTTGTTGTTGTTGTCGTTGTTGTTTTTAATCACAGGCATGGTGGCAGACGTCTGTAGTCGTAGCTTCTCAGGTTCCCAGGAGGCTGAGATGGGAGGATCATTTGAGTCCAGGAGTTCAAGGTGCAGTGAGCTACGATCATGCCACTGCACTCCAGCCTGGGCTACAGAGCAAGACCCTGTCTTGAAAATAAATAACAAACACATAAATAAATAAACAAATAAATAAATAAATAAAAATAAAATAGAACTCTTGGACTCCTCAGAGACCAATGCTGGAAAGAGGTGAACTGTCCCCAGCCTGCTCTCTTCTCTCTCTCCCCCATCCCATTTCATCCTACATTTCAAGAGATCTCACATTCACCTATGTGGACCCTCAGTGCTATGTCCAAGCTCTGGCCACCCTCTCCCGCTGTGAGCATCACCCTTCTGCCTCACAGGGCATACACAGGAAAGTTCAAAGTCCTTGGTCGCTTCAGTGTGGCTGAGCTGGTGGCGGGGTGGGGTGCAGGCTCTACTGGGAAGGTTCCCTTTGGCCCCCAACTCTCTGCCCTGCAGGGAGCAGTAAGACCTGAAACTCAATTGTCCTCTGTAGAGCAGCCCCTGGGAGGATGGAGGGAGGGGCAGGTGTGGGATGGAGGTGGGCTTCTCTGACTCTCATCCTTCTGGCTGTCTTGCAAAGGAGATCATGGGGACTTTTGCCATCTGTTTCTCCATGTGTCTATCTCTATATCTGCTTTTCCTTGTACTTATCTCTTCTCTCCTCCCTCCTTCCCTCCTTTCCTCCTTCCCTTTTCTCTTCATGTCTTCTTTCTCTCTCCTCTCCTTTCCCTCCCCATCTCTGTCTATATCTTGCTCTCTGTCTTGATATCTCTCTCCTTCCTCTCTCTCTCCTTCCCTCTCTTCTCTCCTTTCTTTTGCTTCTCTTTTTCTCTTCTCTCCTGCTATCTATCTTCTATCAATCTATATATCTATCATCTATCAACCTATATCTATTATGTATGTATGTATCTATCTATCTATCTTCTATCAATCTATATATATATCATCTATCAACCTATATCTATTATCTATCTATCATCTATCTATCAATCTATCTATCACCTATTTATCATCTATCTATGTATCTACCTATCTCTCTCTCTACTCACCATCTATCACCTGTCTGTCTATCATCTATCTGTGTATCTACCTATCTCTCTCTCTACCTACCCAACACCCACTCATCCATCCATCTTTCTATGTTCTACCCCCTCTCTCTCATCTTCCTTCCCTATCATTCGGTCTCCCTCTGTCTTTTTCCCCTTTCTTCCCTCCTAACTCTCCCCATCTCTGCCTCTGTTTCTCCCTTCACCCTTCCAGTTACCCTGAGGTAAACATCCAGAATTTCACCACCAGCTGGCGGGATGGCTTGGCCTTCAATGCCCTCATTCACCGGCACAGGTACCACCTGGCCTGGGACAGCCCAGTCCTGCCCTTCAGCCCCCCATATCCCTGCAGCTGCACACCTGTACATGTACGTGTGTAGATGGCACACACAGACATAAAGACCCATCCCTTCGCCTCTACACACACATACACTTTTCTTTCCCTTCACACACATGCCCTGCACATTTACACACAGGAACACACACCCACACAGGCTCCTGTCCAGGCCACATACCCTGTGCACACATGGACACACATGAGCCCTCGCACAGATGCATACACACACACAGATACCCATGCACGTGCACAGCCTGCCCGCAGGGTAGGAAGCTCGCTCCCCTGTCACTGTCATGCCGCTGTGTACCCAGCACCTCCTCCTATCAGAAAATGCTTTCTCAGGCCAGGCGCGGTGGCTCACACTTGTAATCCCCGCACTTTGGGAGGCCAAGGTGGGAGGATCACCTGATGTTAGGAGTTCAAGACCAGCCTGGCCAACATGGCAAAACCCCATCTCTACTAAAAATAAAAATAAAAAATTAGCCAGGTGTGGTGGTGCGCCCCTGTAATCCCAGCTACTGGGGAGGCTGAGGCAGGAGAATCGCTTAAACCCAGGAGGCAGAGGTTGCAATGAGCCGAGATTGTGCCACTGCACTCCAGCCTGGGCAACGGAGTGAGACTCCACCTCCGACCCCCCCACCACCACCAAAAAAAAGAAAAGAAAAGAAAAGAAAAGAAAACACTTCCTCAAAGTGAGCCCTTAGAGTCCCCGTCCCTGTACACCCACGGATTCATACCTTGGGGCCTGATATTGAAATGGCTGAGGGTCAGACACCCACACAAATTAGACACACATCATGATCATTCACATGACATATTGGGGAAACTGAGACTCAGGCGCAGGAAGGGGCTTGTGGTGGTGTAGCTGAAGCCAGAACCCAGCTTTTTCTGCTGTGGACACCTGTCCACTCACAATCCCTGCCTCTCACACCTACACACACTCATACACACATGGGGAGACCCAGACCCACCTCCATACACAGAAACTCACAAGCTGCACCAGGGTCATCCTCACACTAGGTGACATTCGCTCAGTGTTTTCTATGCACAGGCACTGTTCTAAGGGCTTCCCACTAAAACATTCAATAGTCAATGTATCCATTCAGTGTGTCCGATCCACCTATGGGCAGGTGCTATTTTTATTTATTTATTTATTTTGAGGGCGAGTCTCACTCTGTCCCCCAGGCTAGAGTGCAGTGGCACGATCTCGGCTCACTGCAACCTCTGCTTCCCAGATTCAAGTGATTCTCCTGCCTCAGCGTCCTGAGTAGCTAGGATTACAGGTGCCCGCCACCACACCTGGATAATTGTTGTATTTTTAGTAGAGATGAGGTTTCACCATGTTGGCCAGGCTGGTCTTGAACTCCTGACCTCAGGTGATCCACCCACCTCGGCCTCCCAAGTAGCTGGGATTACAGGCATGTGCCACCACGCCCGGCTAATTTTGTTTGTTTAGTGGAGATGGGGTTTCACCATTTGGGCCAGGCTGGTTTCAAACTCCTGACCTCAAGTGATCTGCCCAACTCAGCCCCCCAAAGTGCTGGGATTACAGGGATGAGCCACCATGCCTGGCTGGCAGGTGCTATTATTATCCCCATTTTAGAGGAAACCAAAGCACAGAGAAACGCAGTAGCTCACCTAGAGTGACACAACCAGGATATGACCAAGCTGGGGCTCAAGCTCTGATGAACTGGCTCTGGTCCTCACACTTCTAACCACTGCATAACACTACATAAGAATCCCCAAAGTAAGCATATGTGTGTCCGAGGTACATGTGTCCTGGCCAGACGCAGTGGCTCACACCTGTAATCCCAGCACTTTGGGAGGCCTAGGCAGGCAGATCACTTGAGGTCAGGAGTTCGAGACCAGCCTGGCCAACATGGTGAAACCCCGTCTCTACTAAAAATATAAAAATTAGCAGGGCATGGTGGTGCACACCTGCAATCCCAGCTACTGGAGAGGCTGAGGCAGGAGAATTGCTTGAACCTCGGAGGCGGAGGTTGCAGTGAGCTGGGATCGCGCCCCTGCACTCCAGCCTGGGTGACAGAGCGAGACTCCATCTCAAAAAAAAAAAAAAAAAAAAAAAAAAGAGGTACATGTGTCCTCACACAACACACATAAGGGCTGTACACACTCGTATTGTCATATGGTTTCACAGAGACATACACAGGCAGGCACCGTGTGAGCTCATCTCTTCCAAGCACACTCAGGCTGGCCTACCCATTCGTCTGTGTGCACAGGCCGGCCCAGCAACAAATGCACATGCACACACACATTCCCGGGAACGCACAGAGACATGCCCGCGTCCATCACACTCACATCACAGCTAAATGCTGCACAGCACACACAGCTTGCCCCTTGGCTAGACTGTGCCCTTCTGCCCATTGCCCTGGGCGGTGCTCAGACAAGGGTGGCTTCTTCCCTGCTTGCCCGCCGGCTCTGGAGCCTGCCTGCTGCCTGCCTGCTCTGTGCCCCTGCCCAGGCCTGATCTCGTGGACTTCAGCAAACTCACCAAGTCCAATGCCAACTACAACCTGCAGAGAGCCTTCCGCACAGCTGAGCAGCACCTGGGGCTGGCGCGGCTGCTGGATCCTGAAGGTGAGCCTCGCGCGGGCCCAGCCCAGACTTCGTCTTGGGGGACTCCCAACCCCAATGCCATGTCACACTCAACTCCATCCCACCCCAGCACCATCCCAAATCCTGAGGCCTCTCCAAATCCCAACTCTTTCCAAATCCCAACTGTCTCCTCAGCCTCCTCCCCTTGTGCCTCCCCTTCCTCATGTGCGATCCCTCCCACATCCCATCCTCACACCTCTTCCTCTCTCATCCCCAACCCTGTCCCAACGTAACCCCTCCTCTTCCCCATTCTCAATTTCCACCCATCCCCAACACCCTCCCCAACCCCGCTTTCAACCATCTCCCCCTAAACCAACTCCCACTCCCCTACCCCAGCCCCAAACCCAGTGGCATCTCCAACGCCATCCCCACCGCTAACGTCAACCCCATCTTCAAGTGTCTCCATCCCCACCACATCTTCGGCTCCAAATCCATTCCTATCCCCACCCTAATCCATTTCCAACCTCATTTCGCCCTAGCCCATCCCCATGTCTATCTCTCCCACAACTCCATCCTCATCCTCAGCTGCTTTTCCATTTCCAGTCTATCCCTAATCCCATCCCTGACTTCAGCCTCAGCCCCAAACCAGGATCAGCCCTGACACCCGTCTCCCATCCCAAATCAAAGCTGCTCCCTTCCTCTGAGCTCTACTGTGTGCCAGACACATGTCTGGGAACCTTATCAGAGCTGTTCACTTTCATCTTCACACTGACCTGGTTAGAGAGAATTTATCAACCCTGTTTTATTTTATTTTTTAATTAATTAATTAATTTATTTATTTATTTTTTGAGATGGAGTCTCACTCTGTCGCCCAGGCTGGAGTGCAGTGGCATGATCTTGGCTCACTGCAAGCTCCACTTCCTGGGTTCACGCCATTCTCCTGCCTCAGCCTCCCAAGTAGCTTGGACTACAGGCGCCCGCCACCACACCCGGCTAATTTTTTGTATTTTTAGTAGAGACGGGGTTTCACCGTGTTAGCCAGGATGGTCTCGATCTCCTGACCTTATGGTCCACCTCCTTGGCCTCCCAAAGTGCTGGGATTACAGGCATGAGCCACCATGCCCGGCCTATTTATTTAATTTTTGAGGTGGGGTCTGGCTCTGTTGCCCAGGCTGGAGTGCAGTGCCATGATCTCGGCTCACAGCAACCTCCACCTCACAGGCTCAAGTGATTCTCCCATCTCAGCCTCCCAAGTAGCTGGGACTACAGGCATGCGCCATCACACATGGCTAATTTTTGTATTTTTAGTAGAGGTGGGGTTTCATCATGTTGCCCAGGCTGGTCTCAAACTCCTGACCTCAGGTGATCTGCCCACTTTAGCCTCCTAAAGTGCTGGAATTATAGGTGTGGGCCACCGCGCCTGGACATTTTATTTTATTTATTTATTGTTCTTATGTTTATTTATTTATTTCTTTATTTGAGACAGAGCCTCGCTCTGTCACTCAGACTGGAGTGCAGTGGGGGCGATCCTAGCTCACTGCAACCTCTGCCTCCCGGGTTCAAGTGATTCTCCTGCCTCAGCCTCCCAAGTAACTGGGACTACAGGTGCATGCCACCAAGCCTGGCTAATTTTTTTTTTTTTTAATTTTTAGCAGAGACAGGGTTTCACCATTGTTAGCCAGGCTAGTCTCAAACTCCTGACCTCAAGTGATCTGCTCGCCTCGTCCTCCCAAAGAGCTGGGATTACAGGCGTGAGCCATCACACCTGGCTTACTTATTTATTTTTTTATCCAGCTGAATTTAATATTTAAACCCTGTTTAATTATTATTATTATGTTTGAAACGGGGTCTCACTGTGTTGCCCAGGCTGGAGTGCAGTGGCACAATCTTGGCTCACTACAGCTTCAACCTCCTGTGCTCAAGCAATCCTCTCACCTCAGCCCCCAGAGTAGCTGGGGCTATAGGTGTGCATGACCATGCTCAGCTAATTTTTGATTTTTTTTTTTTTTGGTAGAGGTGGAGTCTCGCTATGTTGCCCAGGCTGGTCTCAAACTACTGGACTCAAGTGATCCTCCCACCTTGGCCTCCCAAAGTGCCTGGGATTACAGGCCCGAGCCACATGCCTGGCTTAACCTGTCTTCTAAAGTGATGAGAATGACAGCTCAGGGATGTTGTCACTTGCCCAGCATCACACTGAAAATCAGGAAACCAGACCTTATGACTCCAGAATTCATGGTCTTAATCAGTCCTCTACCCTGCCTCTTATAGCTGTATCCTGTGCTCAGTGCCTAGTACGTAGTAGGTGCTAATGGATGTCAGTTGGACAAGGCAGTGAAGAATAAAGGCCAGGTATACTGTTGTGTATCCAGTGGGTAAATTAAAATGATATCACTCAGTCATGGTGATGGCTCGTGCCTGTAATCTCAGCACTTTGGGAGGTTAAGGCAGGAGGATCACTTGAGGCCAGAAGTTCAGGACCAGCCTGGGCAACATAGCGAAATCCCATCTCTACAAAAAAAAAAAAAAAAAAAAGAAAAGAAAAATCTTTGCTGAGCATGGTGGTACACACCTGTAGTCCCAGCTACACAGGAGGCCAAGGCAGGAGGATCACTTGAGCCCAGGAGTTCGAGGCTGCAGTGAGCTCTGATTACAACACTGCACCCCAGATCCCAACTCAAAAAGCAAAAAACAACAACCAATTAAAGTGATGTTAGAATTTGTTGAGTTTCCCCTCTGTGCCAGGCTAGTCTTTCTAATACTTACATTGTTCCCAGGAGGCAGGAACCATGATAATCTTTATTATAACAATGGGGAAACTGAGGCTTAGAGAAGCTAGGTTATTTTCTAAGGACATGCAGTGAGTAAGTGTTGAACTGGGATCCAGGTGCATGCTGCCTCCAAAGCCTATGTTCTTGACATCAAGCCTTGTGCACAATTTGCAAGCTAACTAAATTTTAATTTAGCACCTACTGTGTGCTGGGTAAGACAGAACAGTGATAAAGAAGATAGGCATATGGCTGGGCCCACGCCTATAGTGGCCCATGCCTATAGTCCCAGCACTATGGGAAGCTGAGGCAGGAGTATTGTTTCAGCCCAAGAGTTCAAGACTAGCCTGGGCAACACAGAGAGACCCTGTCTATGTTTTATAAAAAATAAAAAGTCTATTAAAAAAATTACAAAAAATTAGCCGGGTGTGGTGGTGTGTGCCTGTAATCTCAGCTACTTGGGAGGCTGAGGCACGAGAATTGCTTGAACCTGGGAGGCAGAGGTTGTGGTGGGCCAAGATCACGCCATTGCACTCCAGCCTGGGCAATAGCTTGAGACTCTGTCTCAAAAAAAAAGAAAGGAAAAGAAAAGAAAGGAAAGGAAAAGAAAGAAAACAGGCATAGTGTTTGTCCTCATGAAGCTCAAGCTCTAGATAATGACATAATCACATAAGTGAATATGTAATTACAAATTGTGATACATTCTGGGAAGGACATCATAAGATGCTAAGAGGAGAATAACATGAGGATTATCAACTATAGACAGAGTGAACATGGAGGCTTGTCTAAGGAAATTTGAGTTGAGCCAGGCATGGTGGTTCACACCTTTAGTTCTGACTACTCAGGAGGCTGAGGTGGGAGGATTGCTTGAACCTAGGAGCTCGAGGCTGCAGTGAGCTATGATTGCACCACTGCGCAATCAGCCTGGACAAGAGAGCCAGACTCCATCTCTTGAAAAAAAAAAAGTAAAAAGTTGAGCTCTGAAGAATAAGTGGGAATTAGGAACACAGAAAAGGAACAGTGCTCCAGACAGTGAGAACAGCACATGCAAAGGCCCTGAGGTGGAAGGTAGAAAGGTGTGTTCAAGAAACAAATATAGGCCAGGTGCGGTGGCTCACATCTGTAATCCCAGCACTTTGGGAGGCCGAGGTGGGCGGATCACCTGAGGTCAGCAGTTCGAGACCAGCCTGACCAACATGGTGAAGCCCTGTCTCTACTAAAAATATAAAATTAGCCAGGCATGGTGGTGCATGCCCATAACCCCAGCTACTTGGGAGGCTGAGACAGGAGAATCACTTGAACCTGGGAGGTAGAGGTTGCAGTGAGTTGAGATCGTGCCATTGCACTCCAGCCTGGGCAACAAGAGCAAAATTCCATCTTAAAAAAAAAAAAGAAAAGGAAAGAAAAAGAAAAGTATAGCTTATTTCTCTGTGGTGGTTTATATGTGTCAGGCACTATTTAATTCCAGGAGGTAGATTTCTATTTGACGGATACAAAACCTGAGGAACAGAGAGGTTAATTATCTTGCCCAAGGTCACACAGCTAGTGAGAGTGGCTTCTCCATCCCTCCATCCAATACCTTCAAGCACGCTGTCAAAGTGCCCACTGTCTTGTTTCCCCACTCCCTCTTGCTTCCAGATGTGAACATGGAGGCTCCAGATGAGAAGTCCATCATCACCTACGTGGTCTCTTTCTACCACTATTTCTCCAAGATGAAGGCTCTGGCTGTGGAGGGGAAGCGTATCGGGAAGGTATAAGGAGCCAAGGAGTGGGTGAGTGGGAAGCTGGAAGCTGGTGGCAGGCACGGGTGGGATGAGGCTGACCCCCCTTCCTCTGCTGTGTCAGGTCTTGGACCAGGTGTTGGAGGTGGGGAAGATCATAGAACGCTACGAGGAGCTGGCGGCTGAGCTACTGGCCTGGATCCACCGCACCGTGGGCCTCATCAGCAATCAGAAATTTGCCAACTCCTTAAGTGGGGTGCAGCAGCAACTCCAGGCTTTCACGGCCTATTGCACGCTGGAGAAGCCTGTCAAGTGAGGCCCAGCTCTGGAGGGAGGGTGGGCAGGGGTGGCATGACGGCAGGGCTCCTGAGCTCATGCCCCTTCAGGTTCCAGGAGAAGGGGAACCTAGAGGTGCTGCTCTTCAGCATCCAGAGCAAACTGCGTGCCTGCAACCGTCGCCTCTTTGTGCCTCGGGAGGGCTGTGGCATCTGGGATATTGACAAGGTGAGGCCGGGGATGCAGGGGAGAGGCGGAGTTGCACTGTGGAGTTGTATAGGTTGCACACTGCTCAAGGGAATCATTCACATTGTAGACATGATGGATTAGATATTCATTCTGACAGTTTTTCAGTAGTAAAGTGTCATAAGGAAGCAATATTTTTTCCAATTTGCATGAAGTTGCCATAATGCTATGAGTGACCTCAGACTAAGTCAAGACCATTAAACTGTGGGGAGCTGTCAGAGTCTGAGTGCCTCCTCCCATCTCCTGCAGGCATGGGGTGAGCTGGAGAAGGCTGAGCATGAGCGGGAGGCTGCCCTACGGGCTGAGCTGATTCGGCAGGAGAAGCTGGAACTACTGGCACAGAGGTTTGACCACAAGGTGGCTATGAGGGAGAGCTGGCTGAATGAGAACCAGCGTCTGGTCTCCCAGGTACAAGGTGTAGGGCTTGGCTCCAGGGGAAAGGGACGGAGGGCGGGGCTGATGGTCCTGGGACCAGAGAGGGAGACTTGATCTTCTAGGCAACAGGGAAGAGTTAGATTAGTCTCCTGGTGATAAATGAGGATGGGGATGGGAGACTTGGCCTTCCAAGTGATTGTTGGGTGAGGGGAATGGGCCTGATCTCCAGGGTAATGGGAGAGTGAGGCTGGTCTCCAGGGTAACTAGAGAGGGCAGAATTCATCTTTTCAGGAATAGGGGGAGTGTTTTAAGTGACAAGGGAGGTTGTATCTTGTGTCTAGGGTAACTCAGAAGGATAGAATTGGTTTCCTAAGTAACACAGTCAGGTAAACCTGGTCCCTAATCTCCAGGACAGGGGAAGCATGGGCCTCCTTCCTGGGTAACAAGTTTAAGGTTAGAGATGTAACAGGAGGGTGGGACTTGTTTCCAGGGTAACTGGGGAGAGTGGGGCTGGTCTCTGGGGAAACGGGAAGGTGGGGTTGGTCTCTAGGGCAACAAGGGAGGGTGGGTCTGGTCTCCAGGGTAACTGGGGAAGATTGGGCTGGTCTCCAGGACAACAGGGGAGGGTGGAGCTGGTCTCCAGGATAATTGTGGAAGATGGGCTGGTCTCCAGGGCAACAGGGGATGGGGGGTTGGTCTTTAGAGTAACTGGGGAGGGTGGGGCTGGTCTCCAAGGTAACAATGGAGGGTGGGGCTGGTCTCCAGGTTACCTGGGTAACAGGGGAGGATGAGGCTGGTCTCCAGGATAACTAGGGAGGGCAGGGCCAGTCTCCAAGGTAATGGAGTGGGGAGTCCCCAGGGTCACGCAGGGTCAAGGTAACAGGTGGACTGCTGAGGCAGCATGGGTGAGTGTCTGGCTCACTGCCCCAGGACAACTTTGGGTATGAGCTGCCCGCAGTGGAGGCAGCCATGAAGAAACACGAAGCGATCGAGGCAGACATTGCGGCCTACGAGGAGCGGGTGCAGGGTGTGGCGGAGCTGGCCCAGGCATTGGCAGCCGAAGGCTACTACGATATCCGGCGGGTGGCAGCCCAGCGTGACAGTGTCCTGCGCCAGTGGGCCCTGCTAACTGGGCTTGTGGGTGCCCGGCGGACACGGCTTGAGCAGAACCTCGCCCTGCAGAAGGTCTTCCAGGAGATGGTGTACATGGTGGACTGGATGGAGGAGATGCAGGTGCCGGAGGGGGGCGGGGATGCGGGTGGAGTGCCAGGAGGGAGGGGAGGATGCAGACGCTGAAAGAGTTGTCAGACAGCTGGAGATGGAGAGGGAAGGGCAGAGATAGAAGAAGATAGAGAGAAAGCCAGGGAGACAAAAAGAGAGAACAAGAGAGAGAGGGAGAGAAAGATACAGAGATGGACAAGAGAGGCAGACAAAGAAACACAGAATGAGAAAGAGACAGAGACAAATAGAGAGAAATAGAAACATGCTGGACACGGTGGCTCACACCTGTAATCCCAGCACTTTGGGAGGCTGAGGCGGGCAGATCATCTGAGGTCAGGAGTTCAAGACCAGCCTGGCCAACATGGCGAAACCCCATCTCTACTAAAAAATACAAAAATTAGCCGGGCGAGGTACATCTACTCGGGAGGCAGAAGAATCACTTGAACCTGGGAGGCGGAGCTTGCAGTGAGCTGAGATCGTGCCACTGCATTCCAGCCTGGGTGACAGAGCCAGACTCTGTCTCAAAAAAAGAAGAAGAAGAAGAAAAAAGAATGAAAGGGAGGAAGGAAGGAAGGAAGGAAGGAAGGAGAACAGGAGACACAGACAGGAAGGTGAACAGGAGACGGAGAGAAAGAGAAAAGGGTAGAAATGTAGAAAGAGAGGCAGAGAAAGATGGAGACAAAGATGTATAGATAAGAAAGACGTGGAGGCAGAGAGACTGAGCCACTGTGACAGAGACAGAGCCCAGAAATGTGGAGTCCACGAGAGATGGAAACATTCAGAGAGAGACTGGTAGAGAGAGAGGGAGACAGAGACAGAACACCATGGCTAGCTGTGAGAGCTGACAGCAGCTGGGGCTCAGCTTTTTTCTTTCTGATGAGGAAACCGAGGTCCAGGCCACAGAGCTGGTAAGAGAGTCTTGAGGCTGGTCCATATCTCTCCAAGAGGGTCAGAGTCGGGAGTGATGGTGCAGAGTAGCAGGGGCTGGCACAGGCGATGGGGGAGAGGTGAGTGGCCCAGGGCAGTGCCAGAGGTGTGCTCAGTGCTGTCCCCGCTTGTAGGCTCAGCTGCTGTCCCGGGAGTGTGGGCAGCACCTGGTGGAGGCAGACGACCTGTTGCAGAAGCATGGACTGCTGGAGGGAGACATTGCGGCCCAGAGCGAGCGGGTGGAGGCTCTCAATGCCGCTGCCCTGCGCTTCTCCCAGCTGCAGGGTGAGTCTTGGGGCTGGGGCTGGGGCTATGGGTGGAGACTGTCAGGACTGGTGCTAATGGAGGCAAGAGTGACTCCTGAGAGAAGGAAAGAGTGAGCTCCTTGTCCTTGGAGGCATTTAAGCAGAGCCTAAGATTACATTCCACTGGGGAAGTCATAGGGAGAATCAGTGCCCTGAGTGGCAGGATGGGCCACTCAACCTCTTCCTGCTTTAGATTCTGCAGTAATAACCCACATTCATTGAGCACTTGTTATGTGCCAAGCCCTTCACAGATTGATCTCAACGAATACCATTTAAAAAGACTTGTGTGGGCTGGGCACGGTGGCTCATGCCTGTAATTCCAGCCCTTTTGGAGGCCAAGGCAGGAGGATCACTTGAGCCCAGGAATTCAAGACCAGCCTGGCCAACATAGAAAGACATCATCTGTACCAAAATAAATAAATAAATAAATTAGCCAGGCACGGTGATACAAGCCTGTAGTGCCAGCTACTTGGAGGCTGAGGCAGGAGGCTCACTTGAGGCCAGGAATTGGAGGCTTCAGTGAGCCATGATCATGCCACTACACTCCAGCCTGGGTGACACGGTGAGATCTTGTCTCTTAAAAAACCAAAAAGAAAACTTGTGCTAAGTAATGTTAATCAGGGCCTATTTAACACAAGTGATAGAAACTCAGTTCAAATGGCTTAAGGTGAAAAGGAGTGGATTGGCTAATGTAACCAAAATGTTCAGGGAAGCCTAGTCAACATGGCGAAACCCCGTCTCTACCAAAAATACAAAAAATTAGGTAGGCATGGTGGTGCACGCCTGTAGTCCCAGCCACTGCAGAGGCTGAGGTGGGAGAATCACCTGAGCCTGGGAAGTCGAGGCTGCAGTAAGCCAAGATTGTGCCACTAAACTCCAGCCTGGGCAACTGACTGAGACCCTGTCAGCAAAAAAAAAAAAAAAAAAAAAAAAAAAGTCTGGGGAAGGGTGGGTTTTACCTCAGGCATGGCTGGATCCAGGTATGGCTCAAGGGTGCTTTTAGGACTCCATCTGAGACCAGGCATGGTGTCTCATGCCTGTAATCCCAGAGCTTTGGGAGGCAAAGATGTGAGGATTGCTTGAGGCCAGGAGTTTTGGGCAACATAGCGAGACCCCATCTCTATATCAAAAAAGAAAAAAAAAAGAAAAAGACTCAGGCCAGGCACGGTGGCTCATGCTTGTAATCCTAACACTTTGGAAGGCCGAGGCAGGCGGATCACTTGAGGTCAGGCTTTGGCCAACATGGTGAAACTCCGTCTCTTCTAAAAATACAAAAAAATTAGCCGGGCATAGTGGTGCACACCTGTAATCCTAGTTACTCAGGAGGCTGAGGTGGGAGGATTGCTTGAACCCAGGAGGCAGAGGTTGCCATGAGCCGAGATCGCACCACTGCACACTCCAGCCTAGGTGACAGAGCGAGACTCCTTCTCAAAACAAAAACAAAAGACTCCATCTCTCTCGTCTCTCTCCATCACTAGTCTTTGTGTTAGTGTCACTGTTGAGCAGTCCTGTCCCTTGTGGTATAAATCTGGGATCATTCAGCCCCAGGTATACAGCCTAACAGGTTAGCAGAGCCAATGGGACCCAGGCCCCTTTCTCCCAAGAGTTCTGACAAAAAGTCCTCGGAGAGCTTGCATTGGCTCACAGTGGGTTCCATCATTGCTCAGCCAATCATTGTGGCCCCAGGGCATGCAGTGATCTAATCGGCCACATGCACGTGACCTGCCTACCCCAGGGCCAGGAGTGGGGTCAGCCCATTACAAAGGCTTAGACTGAAAAAGAGGAGAGAGGGACAGCCTTACCAGATATGGATGGGACATGGATGCTGATAGGCAAAACCAAGACTGGCTCTAATAAGGTTCCTGTCTTACTTATGTCAATGCCCTCCAGCCAGAGACCACCAGGAGTCCCTCTGTGGTCAAACCAAGTTGGGTTTGGTGGCTCTTTACACCCACCATGGGGAGCCGTGGGGCTTCTCAGCAAGAAAGTATGATGGGGGGCCAGGCGCGGTGGCTCACGCCTGTAATCCCAGCACTTTGGGAGGCTGAGGTAGGTGGATCACATGAGGTCAGGAGTTCGAGACCAGCCTGGCCAACATGGTGAAACCCCATCCCTACTAAAAATACAAAAAATTAATTGGGTGTGGTGGCATGAGCCTGTAATCCCAGCAACCCAGAAGGCTGAGGCAGGAGAATCGCTTGAATCTGGGAGGTGGAGGTTGCAGTGAGCCTAGATCGTGCCACTGCACACCAGCCTGGGCAACAGAGCGAGACCTCATCTCAAAGAAATATATATATATATATATATGACTGATGGCTTATTGTAGGATTTGGGCTTGTGTTAGGTGATTTGGAAGATGATTCAGTGTAGTGAGTTTTGCTGTGGATTGGATGCTGTCAGAATATGAGGGTGACTAGGTGATTGGGGTCTTAATCATTTTGATCTAGGTGGTGGGAGGAAGAGAAGGAGGCTGTTGCAGTCATTGGCAGCTGTCATTCATCTGAGCCGGCGAGGGGATGCGTGGTCATTTTTGTGGTTTGCACAGTGACCTTGATTTTGTCTGTGCTCAGGCAAGATTATGGAGCGAGCTTGGTTTTGTCCTACTCCATCGCGGTCAGAGTGGCCCCATCTGATATGAGCGTTCTGTGAGATTTTTTTTTAAATTATTATTATTGTTGTTGTTTATTGCTTTTTTTTTTTTTTTTTTTAGACACTTGATCTCTCTATGTTACCCAGGCTGGTCTTGAACTCCTGGGCTCAAGCAATCCTCCCGCTTCCACCTCCCAGAGTGTTGGGATTACAGACGTGAGCCATTGTCCCTGGCCATTTCTGTGAGATTATTATTTTTACTTATTTATTTATTTTTGAGATGGAGTTTTGCTCTTGTTGTCCAGGCCGGATTGCAATGGCGCGATCTCGGCTCACTGCAACCTCTGCCTCCTGGGTTCAAGCGATTCTTCTGCCTCAGCCTCCTGAGTAGCTGGGATTATAGGCATGCGCCACCATGTCCGGCTAATTTTGTATTTTTAGTAGAGACTGGGTTTCTCCATGTTGGTCAGGCTGGTCTCAAACTCTTGACCTCAGGTGATCTGCCCGCTTTGGCCTCCCAAAGTGCTGGGATTACAGGTGTGAGGCACTGCGCTTGGCCTGTGAGATTATTTATACTCCTCAGAACACGATGGCTAGCCCTGAGTGCTGATGGCAGTTGGGGCTGCTTTATTTCTTTCTCACTGATGAGGAAACTGAGGCCCAGGCCATGGAGCTGATAAGAGGTTCTTGAGGCTGGTCCGTATCTCTCCATTAAGATGTTTTCCTCCTTTATCTGGAGCCCACAGCCCTTTGGAATCTTGGAGCATTATTCGAAAAGGAAGAACCTGTCTGGCTTGCAGGTTGATGGGGAAGTTTCTCACCCTAGCCGACCTGGGTCACATCCTAAATGCAAATGCTGAAGTTTCCCTCCACGCCCTGGTGTGGACATCCTGACCCTGGCTCAGCTCCCTCCCATCCCCATCTCACCTCCAGGGGAGGTTGTTGGGACCCTCTCCTTCACCTTAGCTAGGTTTGTCTCAGGAAGCTCCCTTTGCCCTCGCCTTGTGAGTTCTCGGCCCCTGTGACAATCAGCAGCTCCGAGAATACAGCAGAGGGGCCAGTGTGGGGAGTGCGAGTGTGGGGAGTGCGTTGTCATGGGGATGGGAGGCAGCGCTTCCTGATGGGTGGTCCAGAGTGTGAGCTCCTGATGGACCGCTTCTTAGCTGATCCTAGGGCAATCCTTCCCCTCTCTGAGGCTCAGTCTCTTCATCTGGAAAATGGGGCTGATAAGGATACTGGCCTCATAGGATGGTTGTGAGAATCAAATGACATTGTGTCAGAGTAAGGGCTGGGTACATGGAAGCTGTTTTTTGTTGTTGTTGTTGTTTTGTTTTCTAAGACAGAGTCTCACTCTGTTGCCCAGGCTGGAGTACGGTGGCACTATCTCGGCTCACTGCAGCGTCAACATCCCTGGCTCAAGTGATCTTCCCACTTCAGCCTCCCGAGTAGCTGAGACTACAGGTGCACGCCACCATGCCCAGCTAATTTTTGTATTTTTGGTAGAGATGGGGTTTTGCCATGTTACCCAGGCTGGTCTCAAACTCCTGACCTCAAGTGATCTGCCTGCTTCGGCCTCCCAAAGTTAGGATTACAGGTGTAAGCCACTGCGCCTGGCAAGAAGCTGTTGTTATTGTAACTATTATTCAGTTGGATACCTTGTGGTTTGAGTCAACATCAGCAAATGTCCAGAATTACAGAAATCTCGCATTCCACATAGGGTAGTGTCTCACTTTTATGATCCAGTAAGAAATACACAGCCAGGCAGTGGCTCACGCCTGTAATCCCAGTACTTTGGGAGGCCAAGGTGGGTGAATTTCTTCAGCCCAGATATTGGAGACCAGCCAGCGAGACTCTATTTCTACAAGAAACTTAGAAAAAAAATTAGCCAGGCATGGTGTTGTGGGCCCATAGTCCCAGCTACTCAGGAAGCTGAGGCGGGAGGATTACTTGAGCCCAAGAGTTGGAGGCTGCAGTGAGCCATGATCATGCCACTGCACTCCAGCCTGGGTGATAGAGTGATACCCTATCTCTAAAATAAATAAATAAATAAATACACTTACCTCATGACTCAGAGTTCACATGCATACATGGGCACACAGGCTAACACAGAGGTTTTATAAAACAATACTTCCAGGCTGGGCGCGGTGGCTCATGCCTGTAATCCCAGCATTTTAGGAGGCTGAGGGGGGCGGATCATGAGGTCAGGAGTTCAAGACCAGTCTGGCCAACATAGCGAAACCCCATCTCTACTAAAAATACAAAAAAATTAGCTGGACATGGTGGCACGCGCCTGTAATCCCAACTACTCTGGAGGCTGAGGCAGGAGAATCACATCAACCTGGGAGGTGGAGGTTGCAGTGAGCTGAGATCAAGCCATTGCACTCCAGCCCAGGCGACAGTGAGAGACTCTGTCTCAATAAAACAAACAAACAATACCAAACAACAACAGCAACAACAACAACAAAAATACTTCCCCTGACCTTGTTTTGCATTGTGATATTTTCCGTTCCTTCTATTCCATTCCACCAAACAAATGCTGGCTGTGACCCATTAAATTAACTTCACTGTTTTCTAGTCGCCAACTAGCCATCCAGGAGGAAGGTGAACCTATTTAAGGAAAAAGAGGGAGTTCGGGGTTAAGCACAGTGGCTCATGCCTATAATCCCAACACTTCGGGAGGCCAAGTGGAAGGATTGCTTGAGGCCAGCCGTTCAAGACCAGCCTGGCCAACATAGTGAGATCCTGTCTCTATTTTAAAAAGAAAAAGGAGTGCAGATAACCACTGGGATTGATAGATAATGCAACAGAGAATGACAGAGGGAACCTAGAAACATGGCTTAAGAAAAGAGAAGTTGGCCGGTGGCAGTGGCTCATGCCTGTAATCCCAGCAGTTTAGGAGGCCAAGGCGGGTGGATCACTTGAGGTCAGGAGTTTGAGACCAGCCTGGCCAGCATGGTGAAACCCTTCTCTACTAAAAATACAAAAATAAGCCAGGCGTGGTGGCGGGCGCCTGTAATCCTAGCTACTGGGGAGGCTGAGGCAGGAGAATCGCTTAAACCTGGAGGTGGAGGTTGCAGTGAACCGAGATCGCGCTACTGCACTCCAGCCTGGGCAACAGAGTAAGAATCTGTCTCAAACACACAAACAAACAAAAAACAAAGAAGTTTCATTTGACTCAGTTCTGACATAAGCACAATTTTCACTCAAATATACAGAATCTGAGATGCTCTGAATCCATCCATCATTCAGTCAACAAATCACTACATTCACTAGGCTACAGCTCTGGGCTCCACCTTTTGCTGGGCAGTGTTTGGGATAGGGTGTGACAGACCCAGGTCCTGCCCTTAAGGAGCTCTCAGTCCAGTGGGGGAGACAGGACAAGGCAATGACAACACAGAGTAGTCAGGGCTAGAATGGGGAAGCAGAGAAGCCTGAGAGGGTCGAGGAGGAGCCTGCTCCAGCCTTGGGGTGTCAGGGAAGGCTGCCTGGAGGAGGAGCCACGTGACCCGGCATCTGATGAAGTCACACCAAGGACAGGGTAGGTAGCCCGCACCATCCTCTCTTGGGCGCCCCTTGGCTTGTGACCAATCCTGGATGCTCCCCTTCTCCTGGCTCAGGCTACCAGCCCTGCGACCCGCAGGTCATCTGCAACCGCGTGAACCACGTGCACGGCTGCCTGGCGGAGCTGCAGGAGCAGGCAGCGCGGCGACGCGCGGAGCTGGAGGCTTCGCGGAGCCTGTGGGCGCTGCTGCAGGAGCTGGAGGAGGCCGAGAGCTGGGCGCGCGACAAGGAGCGTCTCCTGGAGGCTGCGGGCGGCGGCGGTGCGGCGGGCGCAGCGGGCGCAGCGGGAACAGCGGGCGGCGCGCATGACCTGTCCAGCACAGCGCGTCTCCTGGCCCAGCACAAGATCCTGCAGGGCGAGCTGGGCGGGCGGCGGGCGTTGCTGCAGCAGGCCCTGCGGTTTGGCGAGGAGCTGGTTGCGGCCGGCGGTGCCGTCGGCCCGGGAGCAGACACCGTGCACCTGGTAGGCCTGGCGGAGCGCGCGGCGAGCGCCCGGCGCCGCTGGCAGAGGCTGGAAGAGGCGGCGGCGCGGCGAGAGCGGCGGCTGCAGGAGGCGCGGGCGCTGCACCAGTTCGGTGCTGACCTCGACGGGCTGCTGGACTGGCTTCGCGACGCTTACCGCCTGGCAGCCGCCGGTGACTTCGGCCACGACGAAGCTTCCAGCCGCCGCCTGGCGCGCCAGCACCGCGCGCTCACCGGGGAGGTGGAGGCACATCGCGGGCCCGTGAGCGGCCTGCGGCGCCAGCTGGCGACACTCGGGGGTGCCAGTGGCGCAGGGCCACTGGTGGTGGCGCTGCAGGTGCGCGTGGTGGAAGCAGAGCAGTTGTTCGCTGAGGTGACCGAAGTGGCGGCGCTGAGGCGCCAGTGGCTGCGGGACGCGCTCGCTGTCTACCGCATGTTTGGCGAGGTGCACGCGTGTGAGCTGTGGATCGGCGAGAAGGAGCAATGGCTGCTCTCCATGCGTGTGCCGGATTCACTCGACGACGTCGAGGTGGTGCAGCACCGGTGAGCGCGCACATGTGGGACTCCGGGGTCCCCTTCCTCATGCACCCAGTCTCACCTTCATTGGCTCAACAGTTCCCATGTTTGCTCAGCTGAAACTAGGAGTTCCAATCCCTGCTTCACCCATAGCCAGCTTTGTGACAGTTCTGCAACCTGCCTAATCTTCCTGAACCTCAGCTTGCCCACCTGTATAATGGGGGTGATATTAGTCCCTACCCAGGCTTGTGATGAACGGTAAATGAGTTCATACATGCAGAATACGAAGCAAATGCCTGGGGGTAGAGGAAGCATTCCCCCGGCATTTGCTCTTGTTACCCAGGCTTACATTCGCCAAGCATGAAATCAACGACCTATGCTTCTACAGGGACACCTCAGTCTGGCCCCTCTGCTGGGAGGCCTCCCATTGCTTCTGCACAAATGTCACCTCCCTAGCTACTAAAATAGCTCTGACTCTTGTGATTTTCCATTGCTTCATCCTGTTTTACATTTCTTTGTAGCACTTACCATCCCATGACATATTATATACTGACTTGTCTGTTGGCTGACTTAGCAATGAGTTGTTCAATTAGTGGGTGAACAATGCCTATTCCCCCTCTGCACCACTCTCTCTGAGCATCTTATTCATCCATACATTCATTCAGCAGGTGTTTACTGAGTGCCTATGCCTTTCTAGGTCTTGTGCTGGGCACTGCTGGAAACACAGGGCTGCTCCTTGCCCCTACTGTGCCTGCAGTTGCCCAGTTCTTTGAAACATTGATTTAAAGATGGGAGGACCATGTCTAGCTTAAAATAGACCTCAGTGGCTGCCATGTGGAGGGCGGGTTGGAGCGGGTAAGAGTTGTGGCTGGGAACCCAGAGAGGCAACTGGGCTGGGGACCCAGATGGAACGGAACAAGATTAGACCAGGGCGGGAGGTAAGTAAACAGGCCATGGAGACCGATGGGCTGGAGCGATTTTCCAAAACAAAGCCCAGGGCTCTGGCCTGGCAGATGACAGTGCTGTCCCCAACATGGGGGCCCAGAGGAAGAACAAGTTTGAGTCAGGTGGGTGTGAATAGCCCCAAGAAGGTATACAGTAGGCTTTGAGGTCGAAGACAGGTTCAAAATGTAAGAGGTTGAGGCTGGAGACTGAGGTGTGACTGTCATGAGTTCAGGGGCAAAGACCAAGGCTGTGGGGCTGGGTGGAATCGTCGAAGAAGGGTGTGAAGGAAAACCCAGAGGGCTCAGGGTGGAGTTGCTGCTGAGGAATCTCACATTTAAACATCAGGTAGAGGCTGGGCGTGGTGGCTCACGCCTGTAATCCCAGCACTTTGGGAGGCCGAGGCAGGTGGATCATATAAGATCAGGAGTTGGAGACCAGCCTGGCTAACATGGTGAAATCCCGTTTCTACTAAAAATAGAGAAGTTAGCTGGGCGTGGTGGCGCATGCTTGTAATCCCAGCTACTTGGGAGGCTGAGACATGAGAATCGCTTGAATCCGGGAGGCAGAGGTTGCAGTGAGCCACAATCGCACCACTGCACTCCAGCCTGGGTGACAGAGCGAGACTCTGTCTCAATACATACATACATAAATTAATTAAATTAAATTAAATAAGTTAAATTAAATTAAATTAAATAAACAGCAAGTAGAAGAGAAGGAGCCCACAAAGGAGGCTAAAAAGGAGGGTGGATTGAGAATTAGGAGTAGAACCAGTAGAAGGTATTTCATAAAACCAAGGTCCGCAGGGTTCGGGTGTCTGAGCATCTCCATCCTCCTTCTGCAGATTCGAGAGCCTGGACCAAGAGATGAACAGCCTGATGGGCCGCGTTCTGGACGTGAACCACACGGTCCAGGAGCTGGTGGAAGGAGGCCACCCCAGTTCAGATGAGGTGCGTTCCTGCCAGGACCACCTCAACAGCAGGTAGGAGGGCCTGGGGCTGGGAGTCCCTCCCATCCTTCCCTTCCACACTCACACAGCCATGGACAGCAAGATGTGCAATCTCAAACCCCTGGAATCATAATGGCCACCTGATAAATCAACAAAATGTTGACCAAAAATCATAATCCCTAATACTGGTGATGATGTGGTAAAATTAAAACATTTCAATTGGCTGTTCATTTATTTGTCCAGAAAGAATTTATTGGATATCTACAATCTGCCAGGAGTATTCCCAAGTACTTTATATACCTTTCTAAAGTATCCCAACATTCTTCCGGGCACAGTGGCTCATACTGTAATCCCAGCACTTCAGGAGGCTGAGATGGGTGGATCACTTGAGCTCATGAATTCAAGACCAGCCTGGGCAACATGGTGAAACCCCGTCTCTCTCTCTACACACACACACACACACACACACAAAATATATATACACATATATATACACACACACATATATATACACACACACATATATGTATATATACACATATATGTGTGTATATATATATACAAAATTTAGCCAAGCATGGTGGTGCACATTTGTAGTCCCAGCTACATGGGAGGCTGAGTTGGGAGGATGCCTTGAGCCCAGGAGGTAGAGATTGCAGTGAGCAGAGATTGTGCCACTGCACTCCAGCCTGGGCAATAGAGCCAGACCTTGTCTCAAAAAAAAAAAAAAATTCCCACTATCCCAATTTCCATAGTAAAGATCCTAGAATTCAGAACTCTCTCTCTCTCTCTTTTGAGACAGGATCTTGCTCTGTTGCCCAGGTTGGAATACAGTGGCATGATCATGGCTCATTGCAGCCTCCAACACATAGGCTCAAGCGATCCTCCCACCTCTGCCTCCTGAGGAACTGGGACTACAGGTGCATATCACCATGCCCAGCTAATTAAAAAAATTTTTTTTGTAGAGACGGGGTCTCACTGTGTTGGCCATGCTGGTCTTACAACTCCTGGGCTCGGCTGGGCGTGGTAGCTCACACCTGTAATCCCAGCACTTTGGGAGGCCAAGGCAGGTGGATCACCTGAGGTCAGGAGTTCGAGACCAGCCTGACCAATATGGTGAAACCCCATCTCTACTAAAAATACAAAAATTATCCGGGCATGGTGGCATGCGCCTGTAGTCCTAGCTACTCAGGAGGCTGAGGCAGAAGAATTGCTTGAACTCGGGAGGCAGAGGCTACAGTGAGCCAAGATCACACCACTGCACTCCAGCCTAGGTGACAGAGCAAGAATCTATACCAAAACAAACAAACAAACAAACAAAAACCTCCTGGCCTCCTCCCACCTCGGCCTTCCAAAGAGCTGGGATTACAGTGTAAGCTACTGCTCCTAGCCCAGAACTCTTTAAGATAAGTAACAAACTAATATCAGTACCTCTGGAATACTACCAGCAATTCTCCCAGTGCAGGTGGGGTTCATAGATGAAGATACAAGTCCAAAAAGGTGAACTCCTTATCCAAGATTACTCAGTCTATAAGTAGGAGTCAAATACAGTTCTGGCTGAATCCTGAGCTGTAGCTGTTTATCTAATATATCCAGTCTTCCTGGTAACACTATGAGGTGGAAACTACCCCACATTAGAGAGGAGAAAACTGGATCTCAGAGAGGCGAAGATGGAGGCCCAAGGTTACACAGCAAGTTAGGGGATCAAACCGGGCTTTGAAGATGGATATGTTTGACTTCAAAGACTGTGCTCTTTTATTTTTTTTCTTTCTTGAGACAGGGTCTTGCTCTTTCGCCCAGACTGGAGTGCAGTGGTACGATCATGGCTCACTACAGCCTTCACCGCCCCCAACCCAAGCTCAAGAAATCCTCCTGCCTCAGCCTCTTGAGTAGTGGGACTATGGATGCACACCACTGCACCCGGCTAATTTTTGTATTTCTTGTACAGATGGGGTCTCACTCTGTTGCCCAGACTGGTCTCGAACTCCTGGGCTCGAGTGATCTTCTGCCTTGGCCTCCGCAAGTGTGGAATTACAGGCATGAGCCACTGCGCCCCACCCAAAGACTATGCTCTTGACTCTGTGCTGTAAGATTCCAATATTCAGGGATTTTAAAACCTCTGTAGCCGAGACCATCGCAAAGCATCCAGGCCTAAAAAGATAACTACAATCATAACAATTTACAGCATGTAGAGAGATCTATATGCCAAGTGCTTTAGCCACATGATCTCGTTACACACTCAATGAAGTGGACTTTATTATCCCCATTTTCCAGATAAGGAAACTGAAGATCAGAGAAGGAAATGATTTGCCCAAGGTCACATGGCAAATCTGGCCAGAGCAGAACTTGAACTCGGGTCTGCCTGATTTCAGAGTCCTAATCTCTGTCCTCGTGGTGTGTCCATTCTAGAGGGGGCAGAAAGACAGTTAAATACACTAATAAATGAACAAGATATTTAGAGAATCATAATGGCTTTATGCAAGAAACAGGCAGGGCATGGTGGCTCACGCCTGTAATCCTAGCATTTTGGGAGGCCGAGGCAAGCAGATCACTTGAGGTCAGGAGTTTGAGACCAGCCTGGCCAATGTGATGAAACCCCATCTCTATTAAAAATATAAAAACTAGCCGGGCGTGGTGGTGCACGCCTGTAATCCCAGCTACTTGGGAGGCTGAGGCAGGAGAATCCCATGAACCTGGGAGGCGGAGGTTGCAGTGAGCTGAGATCGTGCCACTGCACTCCAGCCTGGGCAACAGAGCAAGACTCTGTCTAAAAAAGAAAACAAAATTAAAAAAACCCAAACTATTGAGGACCCCAAGAGCTTGTTTTAGTGGGTCATATCTATTGCTATTTACTATATTAGAACTTAATACTGAGAAAATTTAAAATGTTTTTATTTTTATTTATTTATTTTGAGACAGGGTCTCATTACTCTGTCACCCAGGCTGGAGTGCAGTGGCACAATCATGGCTCACTGCAGCCTCGACTTCGCAGGCTCCAGCAATCCTCCCATCTCAGCCTCCCAAGTAGCTGGGACCATAGGTGTGCACCCCCACGCCCAGCTAATTTTTGTATTTTAGGAGTCTCACCATGTTGCCCAGGCTGCTCTCCAACTCCTGAGCTCAAGCGATCCACCTGCTTCCGCCTTCCAAAGTGCTGGGATTACAGGTGTGAACCACTGCACCCGGCTGAGAAATTTGAAAACATTATTTAAAAATAACAATAAACTGGGAGTGGTGCATGCCTGTAGTCACAGCTACCTGTGAGGCTGAGGTGGGAGGACCACTTGAGCCTGGGAATTGGAGGCTTCAGTGTGCCATAAACGAGTTCATGAATAGCCACTGTGTTCTAGCCTGGGCAACATAGTGAGATCTCATGTCTTAAAAAATTTTTTTTTAAAATCTAAATATCTAACATGTTAATATAACTAACTTTTTTATTAAAAATAACTTTTCATAACACAAAATGTACTAAGAGTGGCATTGTTTCGTACCTTTGCAAATCTCTTTAAAGTCTGGTTTGAGAGATGGCAGCTGGGCTTCTCTTAAATCAGAGTCGGCTTCTGCACTCAGTCTCTCCTGCCGCCTCTGGAAAACTCCACTGAACACTCGGGAAAGAATGAGAGTGAAAAAGCAAATGGCGTCTTAACACATTTTTATGAAGATAGTTTTGTCCTCTGTCAGATTACATGTTGAGAACGGCTGCCCTAAGCAAAAGTGCTGCGTAGGGTTCCATTTTACACCGGCAGAAACTGGAGAAACTTTCTGAGGTCACACAATGGCTGGGTGGCTTGGGCCTGGATTCTACCCTGGGTCGGCTGGCCCTCCGCGCCCAAGAGGAGTCCCTGTCCTCCTCAAGTCACTCTCTTTCCCCTGGGCAGGTGGAACCGCATCGTGGAGCTAGTGGAACAGCGCAAAGAGGAAATGAGCGCGGTGCTGCTGGTGGAGAACCACGTGCTGGAGGTGGCCGAGGTGCGCGCCCAGGTGCGTGAGAAGCGGAGAGCTGTGGAGAGCGCGCCCCGGGCCGGCGGCGCCCTGCAGTGGCGTCTTAGCGGCCTAGAGGCCGCTCTGCAGGCGCTGGAGCCGCGCCAGGCGGCCCTTCTGGAGGAGGCAGCCCTGCTGGCTGAGCGCTTCCCGGCGCAGGCGGCGCGGCTGCACCAGGGCGGGGAGGAGCTGGGCGCTGAGTGGGGCGCGCTAGCTAGCGCGGCTCAGGCCTGCGGCGAGGCGGTGGCGGCAGCAGGGCGCCTGCAGCGCTTCCTACATGACCTCGACGCTTTCCTGGACTGGCTCGTGCGCGCCCAGGAGGCGGCGGGCGGCAGCGAGGGGCCCCTGCCCAACAGCCTAGAAGAGGCGGACGCGCTGCTGGCGCGCCACGCTGCGCTCAAGGAGGAGGTGGACCAGCGCGAGGAAGACTATGCTCGCATCGTGGCGGCCAGCGAGGCGCTGCTGGCCGCCGACGGCGCAGAGCTGGGCCCGGGCCTGGCACTAGACGAGTGGCTGCCACACCTCGAACTTGGCTGGCATAAACTGCTCGGCTTGTGGGAGGCGCGCAGGGAGGCGCTGGTCCAGGCGCACATCTACCAGCTCTTCCTGCGGGATCTACGCCAGGCGCTCGTGGTGCTGCGTAACCAGGTGCCCACTCGGGGTGTACATTTTGGAGAGGGAGAGTCTGAGGCCGCGGGGGGATTGCAGGGACAGGGACATGCGGGGGTGGGGAGGAGGGTGTTTCCTGGGACCACTGGGTTCTGAGGTGGGTGGGAGGTGAGAGAGTATCCGGAATGGATAACTGAGTTTGTGGATCATCCAGTGTGTGTGGAAGTGTGTATGTAACAGAATTTGAGGAGTATCATCAGTGGGGTAGGTTGGTGTCTTATCGGAGGTGACAGTTTGTGGGCTATCCCGAGTAAGTAATGCACGAGGATATTTATTGGAGTGGCTTCCTGGGTTCGTGGATTATCTGAAAGGAAATAAGACTATGAGGTTGATTGGCGATGGTTAAATGGGGTTCAAAGAAGATCTTGGTATGGATAACAAAGGATTAGGATTATGGAGGTAGGTAACAGGCTGAGGGGTTATTGGAGTCAGTCAGTGATTGTGGATTACATGGTGTGGATGCCTAAATTAGCACGATATCTTCATTTCTGGGAATGACAACTATGGATTCTCTGGAGAGAGTAACTGTGTCTGTGGCATGAGGAACCAAGTGCAGTGGTTATCTGGGGACAGCCAATCCACTTTGGAGATCACTCTGGGATGGGAACCAAGTTTGAGAATTTTGGCAAGATGGAACAGCCAGTTTTCAGATTGTCCAGTGTTTGGGGATCATGTTAGAAAGGGTGCCTGCCTATACTGGTTATATAAGGGATGCTGACCCAGTTTGAGGATTATCTACAGCAGTGGTCCCCAATCTTTTTTTTTTTTTCTTTAGATAGAGTCTTGCTCTGTAGCTAGGCTGGAGGGCAGTGGTGTGATCTTAGCTCACTGAAACCTCAGCCTCCCGGGTTCAAACGATTCTCCTGCCTCAGCCTCCCGAGTAGCTGGGACTACAGGCGCGAGCCACCACGACCAGCTGATTTTTGTATTTTTAGTAGAGATGGGGTTTCACCATGTTGGCCAGGATGGTTTCGATCTCTTGACCTCATGATCCGCCTGCCTCGGCCTCCCAAAGTGTTGGGATTACAGACATGAGCCACTGCACCAGGCCCAGTCCCTAATCTTTTTGGCACCAAGGACCGGTTTTCTGGAAGACAATTTTTTCCACAAACCGGTGGGAAAAGGAGGAATGTTTTCAGGATGATTCAAGCGAATTACATTTATTGTCTGCTTTATTTCTATTGTTATTACATTATAACATATAATGAAATAATTATAAAATTCACTATAATGTAGAATCAGTGGGAGTCCTGAGCTTGTTTTCCTGCAACTAGACGTTCCCATCTAGTGACATCTAGGGGTGATGGGAGGCAGCGACAGATTATCAGGCATTAGATTCTCATAAGGAGTGTGCAACCTGGATCCCCCACATGCGCAGTTCACAATAGGGTTTGCATTCCTATGAGAATGTAAAGCTGCTGCTGATCTGACAGGAGGCAGAGCTCAGGCAGTAATGCTCACTCGCACCCCCTCCACCTCCTGCTATGCGGCCCAGTTTTTAACAGGCGATGGACTAGTACCCCTCTGTGGCTCAGGGCTTGGGAAATCCTGATCTAGGGAGTGGAGGAGAAAGGACAGAGAGGCCCTGAATCATAAGATTACTAAATATGGAGCTGAAGTGGCCTTGAGAGACCCTTTCTGACCCACCCATTTAAAAAATAGGGACAGGATCTTGCTATGCTGCCCAGGCTGGTCTCCAGCTCCTGGGCTCAAACAATCCCCCTGCTTTGGCCTCCCAAAGTGCTGGGATTGCAGGTGTGAGCCACCATGCCCGGCCCTGACCCACTCATTTTACTAGTTAGAAAACTAACCCCAGAGGGAAAAGAACTTCCTTGAGTTCACACAGTATCCAGTTTAGTTGTCTTCTTTTTTTGAGACAGTACCTCACTCTGTCACCCGGGCCAGAGTGCAGTGGCACGATCATGACTCACTCTAGCCTTGATCTATGGGGCTCAAGCAATCCTCCCACGTCAGCCCTCCAAGTAGCTGGGACTACAGGCACGTGCCACCACGCCTGGTTAATTTTTTGTATTTTTAGTAGAGATGGGATTTCACCATGTTGCCCAGGCTGGTCTTGAACTCCTGGGGTCAAGTGATCCTCCCGCCTCTGCCTCCCAAAGTGCTGGGATTATAGGCATGAGCCACCGTGCCCAGCCTTCAGTCTTCATAGTAACCAAATTTTTTTTTTTTTTTTTTGAGATGGGGTCTTGCTCTGTCACCCAGGCTGGAGTGCAGTGGTGTGATCTTGGCTCACTGCACCTCCTCCGCCTTCTGGGTTCAAGCGATTCTCCTGCCTCAGCCTCCTGAGTAGCTGGGATAACAGGTGTGTGCCACTACACCTGGCTAATATTTGTATTTGTAGTAGAGATGAGGTTTCACCATGTTGGCCAGGCTGGTCTCGAACTCCTGACCTCAGGTGATCCACCCACCTCGGCCTCCCAAAGTGCTGGGATTACAGGCATGAGCCACCATGTCCGGCCTAATATTAACCAAATATTTACTGAGTGCCTCCTCTGTGCTGGGCACTATTTTGGGGCTGAGCACACCTCAGGCAACAAAATACAAAATCCTGCCCTCATGTGGCTGACATTCTAGTATGTAGGGGAGGAGAGAGTAAACAAGTCAATGCATCGCTAATATTGCCAGGTACATGCTATGAGAAATAATACATGAGGGTTGGCTGGGTGTGGTGGCTCACGCCTGTAATCCCAGCACTTCGGGAGTCCAAGGCAGGTGGATTACCTGCGGTCAGGAGTTTGAGACCAGCCTGGCCAACATGGTGAAACCCCGTCTCTACCAAAAATACAAAAAAATTAGCCGGGCGTGGTGGTATGCACCTGTAATCCCAGATACTTGGGAGGCTGAGGCAGGAGAATCACTTGAACCCAGGAGGTGGAGGTTGCAGTGAGCCGGGATTGCACCACTGCATCCAGCCTGGGCAACAGAGTGAGACTCCATCTGCTCCCTCCCTGCCAAAAAGAAATAATACAGGAGGGTAGTGGGATAGGGCTGGGGTGGGAGTTGATAAATTTGGCAGGGTGGTCAGAGACCTGAAGAAAGTGAAGGGAGCCAGCCATGGGGGTATCTGGAGGGACAGACTCCCAGGCAGAAGCACCAGCATGGGCAACGGCCCCGAGGTGGGACCACAACTGGAATGTTCTATGCTTGCAAGGTTGCGGGGAGTGGTGGCAAGCCAGGCTGGCAGCCTCTCCCAGGTCCTGGAATGAAATGAGGCTGACCTTTGCACCACGCTCCCTCCTCCCCAGGAGATGGCGCTGTCTGGTGCGGAGCTCCCGGGCACAGTGGAATCGGTGGAGGAGGCCTTGAAACAGCACCGTGACTTTCTCACCACCATGGAGCTGAGCCAGCAAAAGATGCAGGTGGCCGTGCAGGCTGCAGAGGGCCTGCTGAGGCAGGGCAACATCTACGGGGAGCAGGCTCAGGAGGCTGTGACCCGGCTGCTGGAGAAGTAGGTCCCCTAGACCCATCCACCCCAGGGAGGGGGCAGAAGATGGGGCCCAGCATAGGGGAGTGGTGTGGGAGGCCAGGGTCCCACTCCTTTCATCACGATTTCTGCTTCTCTGGGGCTCTTTCCTATTTCTATTTAATTCTGTGTTGTCTTAGATTTGATTTAAGTGGATTTTTTTTTTGAGACGGGGTCTCACTTTGTTGCCCAGGCTGGAGTGCAGTGGCACGATCTCGGCTCACTGCAACCCTCACCTCCCAGGTTCAAGTGATTCTCCTGCCTCAGCCTCCCGAGTAGCTGGGGCTACAGGCATGAGCCACCACGCCGGCTAATTTTTGTATTTTTAGTAGAGACACGGTTTCACCATGTTGGCCAGACTGGTCTTGAACTCTTGACCACCTGCCTTGGCCTCCCAAAGTGCTGTGATTAGCGGCATGAGCCACTGCACCTGGCCTTAAGTGGATATATTGTGAAAAGGTAACCTGAGGCTGTCAACCCAAAAGATACAGAAGGATATACAATGAAAGGTTTCTTTCTCAAGTCTGCCCTGAGCATGGGATAGCTGGTCCTGTTGTTAAAATGTTAGGCTGGGTGCAGTGACTCATGCCTGTAATCCCAGCACTTCGGTAGGCTGAGACGGGAGGATTGCTTGTGCCGAAGAGTTCCAGACCAGCCTGGACAACATAGTGAGACCCTTTCTCTAAAATTAAAAAAAAAAAAAAAGCTGGGCGTGGTGATGCGTGCCTGTAGTCCCAGCTACTCTTGAGGCTGAGATGGGAGGACTGTTTGAGTCCGGGAGATTGAGGCAGCAATGAACTGTGATCATACCACTGCACTCCAGCCTGGATGACACAGCAAGATTCTGTCCCCCCTCCAAAAAAAAAATGTGTTAACTTACTTCCCTAGATGCCTCATTATCCATCCTGCTCTTCTGCACCCTCCTTGGGAACCCCCAGACCTCCCCAGATCCAGCAGCTAGAGGCCAGGCACAGGTGTGCTCCAGCTTTCCAGATGGGACAGTGTCCCCTGCCAGGCTGGTTGTCAAATATTTTGCATAAGCACCTCTTCCTGGCCCCAGCCACTCTAGGAAGCATGCAAAGTGAGTGTCCGCGTGTCTCTGTGTCTCTCTCATCTCTTGAACCTCATTGTTCTCTGCTTCTGTCACCATCTGTCTCTTGCCACCACTCTCTTGTCTGTCCTTGCACTAATCAAGTGAAGATATTTATTGAGCATCTACTGTGTGCCAGGCACTATTGTAGGTAGGCACTGAACAAAACAACACCACCACCTCCAGCCATCATGGGAAGTCCTTTCTTGTCTTCCAGACCCAGTTCTGTCTGTCATTAGAGCTGTTTCTGCTCCTCCTGGTGACCCTAAATTTCTCCTCTCAGGCTCTCTGGCTCTCTCCGGCATGATCCAGGCCAGAACGGGACCCGGTACCCCTCCTTCTGTCTTCCCATCTCCTGACAGAAAGCATCCCTGGTCACTTCACTGTGCCACCCCCAGCCCCAGGACCGCTACCCCTTTTCTGTTTACGGCTCAGACATCCTTTCCTTAGATTTATCTGGGGCAAGGCAGCATGCTTCTAAAGGAAACTTTTATGGGAATTCTGTTCTTGAGGATGCAAACTCATCATTTAGTGCCCCTTTTCCATCCAGGCCTGGATCCTTCCTTTGTTCCACTTTTTTTTTTTTTTTTTTTGAGACAGGGATCTTACTCTGTTGCCCAGGCTGGAGTGCAGTGGTGCAATCATAGCTCACTGCAGCCTGGAACTCCTGGGCTCAACCAACTCTCCTGCCTCAGCCTCCTGAGTAGCTGGACTATAGGTGTGAGCCACTGAGCATGGCCTGTTCCACATTTCTTGAGCACCTGCTGCACGCCAGGCTTAGCAAAACGAGGAGGAGGAGCCCGGGGGACTGTTCATTCCATGATTCATTCATTCATTACTTTTCAGTCATTCATTAATTGCTCCTTTCACTCTATTGTTTATTCACTCATCCTCCAGTCAATTAAACATGTACTGAGCCCGTGCTCTGTACGGAGTGGGGGTGTGGTCACAGAAATGACCAGGACAGAACATGATTCCTGCCTCACAGAGCTCGAACGTTATCTGACAAGGATGGCCCAGAATGCTCGGGGCTGGGATGGAGGAAGCCCAGGCAGAAAGGTCAGGGCCCGGATGGGAGACGTGCAGCCGCTGTGGGAGAGGCGGCATTTGCCCCAGGGTTGTGGTGGGTGAGGTGTGGACACAGAGGGATTGAGACGGACTAATCTCTACACCTTCCCACCATCCCAGTCATTTATTTGTCTAGGGACACATTTCCCGCCCTGTGGGAGGAGTGGGAGGAGTTTCCACATCCGCCAAGGGGGCAGAGCCATACAGAGCTGGGGACTGGGGCCCTGGGGGTCTTAGACCTGGCTTCACCCCTGAATCTGTGACATTCAGGGCAAGTCACTTAGAGCTTCAGCTTGCCTGGCCCCTCACCTGGAACCTGTGTGTGAGGTGCTGTTCTTTTTTTTTTTTTTTTTTTTGAGATGGAGTCTCGCTCTGTCACCCAGGCAGGAGTGTAGTGGCGTGATCTCGCCTCACTGCAACCTCTGCCTCAAGGGTTCAAGCTGTTCTCCTGCTTCAGCCTCCTGAGTACTGGGATCACAGGAAAGAGCCACCATGTCCAACTAATTTTTGTATTTTTGGTAGAGACAGGGTTTTGCCATGTTGGCCAGGCTGGTCTCAAACTCCTGACTTCAAGTGATCCACCTGCCTCGGCTCCCCAAAGTGCTGGGATTACAGGCGTGAGCCACCGCGCTGGCCACTAGGTGCTGTTCTTATCTGCGTTTTGCATGTGAGGCTCAGAGGGGAAAACTGACTTGCCCAGAGTCATGGCCAGGAAGTACCACAGCCTGGATTTGAACCCTGTTGCTTTCTTTTCTTTCTTTTTTTTTTTTTAAAGACAGGGTCTTTCTTTGTTGCCCAGGCTGGAGTGCAGTGGTGCGATCACTGCTCACTGCAGCCTCAATCTCCTGGGCTCAAACAATCCTCCTGCCTCAGCCTTCTGAGTAGCTGGGACTAAAAGCATGTGCCACCTTGCTCGGCTAATTTTTCATTCTTTTTTTGTAGAGATGAAGTCTCACTATATTGCCCAGGGTGGTTTCAAACTCTTGGGCTCAAGCAATCCTCCTACTGTGGCCTCCCCAAAGTGCTTGGATTACAGGCGTGAGCCATCGCGCCCGGCCTACTCTGTTGTTCTTTCACCCTCATGGAGACTCAGGGTCTTCCTCATCTCTAGGACTGATGCTTGACAGTTTGGCTGCTGAAGGCCCGGAAGGATTGATTTCAGCTCAATTTCAGAGGCATTTTGTCTTTCCTGGCTCCTAAGCTAAGTTGGGCAGGAGGCAGTCAGTGCTTCGCTTGCTTGTCTCAGGCCCTTCCTGTTCCTTCTCTCTGGTTCTGTCTCTGCAACTGTCTCCTATACACTCTGTCTCTTTGCTTCCATCTATCCATCTATTTCTGTATCTCTGTTTCCTGCTCCCTCTCTGTTTTTCTCTCCCTCCATCTGCACCTCTCTAACCCTGTCTTTTCTGCCTCTGTCTTTCACAGATACTGTACTTTTGTTTCTCCCATCTTTTTTCTCTCTGCCACTGTGTTTCTTGCATTCATTCATTTAACAAATATAAGTGGAGTGTGTACTGTATGCCAAGCCCTTTTTCTAAGCATTGGGGACACATCTATGAACAAAACAGACAAAAATCCCTGCCCTCGTGGAAATGATATATCCTAGCATGGGAGACAGCCAAGATAAATAAGTAACATATAGCACGTGTTAGATTGCGTTAAGTGCTAAGGAGAAAATTAAAGAAGGGAAGAAAGCCAGAAAGTGTTGGGGAGTGGTCAGGAGGGACCTCACGAAGAAGGTGATCTTTGAGTAGATGTTGGGGGAAGGAGCATTCCCAGCAGAGGGAACAGCTAGTGCCAAGGGCCTGAGGCTTGCTCAAGGCACAGCAAGAAGGGCAGTACAGTTACCACAGAGTGAGGGGGAAGAGTGCAAGGAGAATAAGAGTTTGGAAAGGTGGGGGTGTGGAGCCTGGTAGGTCAGAAAGGCCTCTGAGATTGGCTGAGTGCAGGAGCTCACTCCCATCCCAGCAATTTGGGAGGCCAAGGCGGGTGGATCACTTGAGGTCAGGAGTTCGAGACCAGCCTGGCCAACATGGCGAAAACCTGTCTCTACTAAAAATACAAAAATTAGCCAGGCCTGGTGGTGGGCGCCTGTAATCCTAGCTAGTTGGGAGGCTGAGGCCGGAGAATCGCTTGAACCTGGGGGGTGGAGGTTGTAGTGAGCCGAGATCATGCCACTGCACTCCAGCCTGGGCGATGGAGCGAGACTCCATCTCAAAAAAAAAAAAAAAAAAAAAAAAAGGACTCTAAGGACTCTCATGGAGACCCTGGGAGGATAGTCTCATTCTCTCTCTCTCCCTGGGGGAGACAGATAGCAACAGAGCAGGGATGCATGGGAGCCCATGTGGGATGCCCCAGCCCCATCCACCAGGCCTCTTGGGCACTTTGCCTTGCACTGTGGGCAGGAGGCCAGACTGCCCGGGGCCCATGGTCCCAGCCGGCTCCAGGGTGGTACGGCCTGGGTCCAGCCTGGTCAGTTCAGTCAGGCCAAGGGCCTCGCTCTGCCTGCAGGAGTGCCCACTTCAGCTTCTCTGCGACTTGCCGGGCGCGGTGGCTCACGCCTGTAATCCCAGCTCTCAGGGAGGCTAAGAGGCGGGAGGATAGCTTGAGCCCAGGAGTTCGAGACCTGCCTGGGCAATATAGCGAGACCCCGTTCTCCAGAAAAAGGAAAAAAAAAAAAAAATAAGCGTAGCTTCTCTGCGACTCTGCTGTCATCTCTCCCCATACTCTGCTCTCTTCCCTCTCTCCAACTCTGTGGCCCCCTGGTCTGTCTGTCGTCTGTGGGGCTGTCTTTTCCTGGTGGCATTTGCCACTCCTCTGCCTGTCTCTCTCTGGGCTGTCCCTGACCGGACTCCTCCTGTCACTTTCCCTCTCTCTGCCTCCTGTCTTTCGTCGTCTGCTGCTCCCTGAGTATCTTTCTGGCTCTGCCTTGCTCCATCTCTTTTCTCGTCTTTTTTTATTCTCTCTCTCGCTCTCTTTCTGGTGTCTCCTCTCACTTTCTCGTTTGTTTTGTTTTGTTTTTGTCCCTAGGTATGTCTGTCTTTACTTCGCTGTTATCTTTCTCTCTGGACTTGCCTTTTTTTCTCTCCGTCTATATCTCTTTCTTTCTAAGTGCCTGTCTCTGCCTCTCCCTTTCTCTTCCTCTGTCTCTCTCTCTGCCCTTCTTCAGCCCTGTCCCTGCGTCCCTGGCTTTGCCCCACTAATTCCTCTCTCTCTCTTACATATTTTCCACGCCCTTCTTCCCCTACCCAGCCCAGTGCCCTCACAGTCCTACTGCCAGCGCCGCACCCCCCAACCCGGGGCCTTTCCCCAGCCCTTATCTCCCCATCCCCAGGAACCAAGAAAACCAGTTACGGGCCCAGCAATGGATGCAAAAGCTACATGACCAACTTGAGCTGCAGCACTTCCTCCGAGACTGCCACGAGGTAGGAACTCCAGGTGTGCTGGGGACCGAGACATCCCCTTTAGTCGGGAGGGAAGTGCTTCTCGGCCGAGGTGGGGGTGGGGACGCCCCGTCTAAGTGGGTCGCGGAGCGATGCTCGCTCTAAGCCGCCAGGGGGCGCGCGGAGCCGGGTCTCAGTGCGCATGCTCCGCAAGTCCCTGCCCGCCCACGCCGACTCCGGGAAACGAAGGAGGGGCCCCGGGTGCCCCTGGCAACCGCGCGTGTCCGCGCCTACGGGTCCCGCGGGGACGCGCGCTGATCTCACCTTTCTCTCCTGAGATTTGTGAGAATCGCTCTACCCCAGGAGAGGGGCGGGGCGGGCGGTGGGGATAAGGGCCGAGGGCCGTGGGGGGGCCAGCGGCCCTGCGCCCTCCTGCAGCCAGCGATGGCTCTGAACCAAGCCCTCGCCCCTTTAAAGGTGTTCAGGAATCAAGCCCCTTCCCTTAGGGATGATCTGCACACATTAGGGACGATCTCCCCTAATCCGAGATGGTCCAGGCCCCCTTCCTTATTAGTGACGGTTCCGGAGACCTGCTGTCTTCCCCTCCTTCCCTTGCATTCCATAGAAACGATTCTAGACTTTGGCCACATTAGAGATGGCCTAGTAAACATTTTCCTAAACCCTAAACAGAGATAGGCCTGGCCCTGAGCCCCTCCATCTGTGTGACCCAGGATCATCCCCTCCTCCATCATCACCCCGTACCTAAGTTTCTTCCAACCAAAGCTGGTTCAGGAACCAGGTCTAACCCCTAAACCCCTCAGCCTCAAAAGACGATTCGACCCTCCCCCCTATGTTGAACGCCCATGGGAGATTGTTCTCTCCGCATACGGAATAAACAAGGGCCTCCATACCGTGCCCCCCTCCCCCATAACTGGGGTAGGCCGGGACTTGAGCCACTGGAGGAACCCCCTGTTCCCCCTCGCCCCCACTGGAGATTGTGAGATGTTCCAGGTCGCCCTCCCATATCCCCTGTCCACATGTGGTGGCCAGGAGCCCGAGCTTCTTCCCATTAGAGATGGTTCAGGAGGCCCCCACCCAGCCCCTCACCATAATCCCCACTCCCATAGTGAGGCAGTCCAAGCCCCAGGCGCTCCCTCCCGGCATTAGATTTGGTCCAGGAGCACCCCCCATCCCTCATGAGATTGTTCTGGATCAGGTAGCAATCATCTGAGATGGCACAGAAGCCCCCCACCCGAAGCCTTGGGGCGAGTGGTGGTTCCTCCTGCACCCCCACCTGGGGCCCCGCAAAGAGGCGGGCAGGAAGGCAGGCAGGGGGCGCACGCGGGCGGGCGCGCGGCCGCGGCGCGGGGGCGAGGGAGGGGGCGCGCGGCCGCCGGAGCCTCAGCCTTCGCCGCCGCTGCCGCTGCCGTCGCAGTTGAGGGGCGAGCACCCGCCCGCCCGCTGCAGGGACGCCCCGCCAACGCCACTGCCGCTTCAGGTCTCGGGGGCGCCCAGGGGAGGGGGTTGGCGCGCACCCCGCGGACGCAGACAGGGGAGGGGGCTCGGGCGCGTGCCCGCCCGCCAGGGCCGCGGGAGGGAGGGGCGGGGCGGCGCGGGGGCGGGCCGGGCAGGCGCCCGGACCCCCGCCCTGGGGGAGGGGCAAGGACGCCGGGAGCTGTCCGCGGTGCTGGCGCGGGCGGGACTGAGGGGCCGGCCCCCAAGGGAGGGGAGCGAAGCGGGGGGACTTCTAAGACCACTTCTAGGGTAATCTGGATTTGCCCTAAGGGTTCAGGGCGTCTCAGCCTTTCGAGGGGGGGCTCTTCTCCGGGTAATGGGGCATCTAAGATTTGCCCTGGGGTTGGAGGTTTCTCAACCTTTTGGGGGGTTTCTTTCTTGTTTTGGGAGGATCTGTTTCAGCCTTGGATGATGGAGGTGAATCACTTTTGGGGGGCTCTGCCTTGGAAGATGAGGGGCCTTGGATTTTCTCTGGGTCTAGGGGGCTCTGACTTTGTGGGGCTTTTCCTGGGTTGTTGGATAGTCTGGTTTTGCCCTCCATCATGAAGGAATCACTTTTGAGGGGGCTTTACTTTGAGGATGGGGTACCATCTCTTTAAGGGCTCTGCTTTCACTGCGGGCTGTGGTTGCCGTTGGACTCTTCCCTGCACGTCGGGAACCTGTGAATTGAGTTGGGGGGTTCAGCACTGGACTTGGTTCTAGTGTGTGTATGAAGGAGTGTGATGCTGTCCTGGACCCCTGGGGAGCACATGCTCAGGGGACATGGGCTGGGGTTTGGCCAGCTGGGGATCTGGGATTTGTCCTTGGCTGTGACTGCATTTGCCTCCCGGGACCGCGGAGCTGGAGTCCAGTGTTTGTTTTTTTTTTTTTTTTTTTTGCAGGAGGGAGGAGGGAGGATCTTGTGACTGGAGTGGGAAGGAGAAAGGGGAGGAGCAAACTGTTTCAGGTGCCAGGTTTGGTCATGAGTGGGGAAGTTCTGGCTTGGAGGATAAGTCTGGTGTTTTACTGGAGGGGGTTGGGGGAGGCTCAAAAAGCAGCCTGTGATTGATCCTCTCTAGTGCCGTGAGAGGGGCCCACTCTTGGTGCTTGCGTTTTGGATGAGTGGTTTTGTTGGTGGGTAGGAGGACTAGAACTGGCTTTAGTTGTAGGGGTGGGGGTGCTGGCCGGGCTTGGGAGGTCCGATCTGATCCACGATGGAGAGTCTGTGGCTAGATTTTGGGGTAGACTGGTTTGGAGAGCCAGAACACAGCTTTGTTTTTCACATTTGGCTGGGGTTGGCTTTGGTTGAGGGCTAGAACTGGTCATGGTTTGGGGATCTGTGGTCTTAGAGTCCCAGGGCTAGAATTGGGGAGCCCTGTGGGCTCATTAGGGGTGCTAGATCTCGATTATGGAGGATGGGTCTACTCCAGATTAGAGGGTTAGTTTAGAGAGAGCTAGAGTTGGCTTTAATTGGGAGGTTGTTTGGGGGGTTTATCTGGCCACACTGGAGGAACTGGGGCTAGATATGGGGGCTTCATTTGATACCCTTGGGAATGGGTTGAGGCTCTTGAATTGGTCCTTATTGGGGGGTGGCTAAGATTGAATGAAGTGTCTAAGTGTTGCTATGGGAGGGGTGGTCCTGGGGATGAATTGGGAGTTAGCTAAATTGGGTTGGAGAGCTTGTTTTGGGGGGGTGATCTGTCCCCAAGTCTAAGAGGCTGACTGGCCCTGCCTTGGGGGCTTGTGGGGAGTTGAGGAGGGCTTCCCTCAGGACAGGGGACAGGGGAGCAAAGGATTGGGCATTCTGGGGACCCTTCCATCCATCCTCTATCCAGGAAAGAGCTTGAGCCGCACCCACCCCCAATATAAAGGCCTCACTTGCAAAGGTTTTTTCATCCTTTCCTATTCCTTCCACCCATACACCCTAGCAGCCCAGGCCCTGAACCTGGGACTTCCTGAAGGGATGGGGGGCTGTGGCAGGTTGAGGGGACCAGCTGAGCCCTCCTGCCCTGTTATGCACAGCTGGATGGCTGGATCCATGAGAAGATGCTGATGGCGCGGGATGGCACGCGGGAGGACAGCCACAAGCTGCATAAGAGATGGCTCCGGCACCAGGCATTCATGGCCGAGCTGGCTCAGAATAAGGAGTGGCTGGAGAAGATCGAGCGGGTGAGGAAGCTGATGGCCCCTCTGCCTATGCCAGGTGCAGGAGGCCTCCAGGGAGCCCACGTCTCACCTGCTGCACCCGCTGCTGCCATCCTGCTGGTCTTACATCTCTGGACTGACTCAAATCAGCTCCAGATCTGCTCCTAGCTATGTGGCTTTGAGTGATTCATGTAACATCTTTGAGCCTCAATTTGCTCATCTGTAAAGTGGCCAGCATCTCTTCTGAATGGTGCCTGTATCCTACTGTTTGTTAAATATTTCACTTCTTAATATAACCTCCTCTACCAGGTTCCTTCCATACCATTTGGGGCATTGAAGATGGAAGGTTGGGGAGATGGGCTGGGACAGACCCTGGGAAGCCCAGGGTTAAAGTAAACTTTGGATTCTTAGAGCCCTGGTTTCTAACTGTGTCTATGCCTGTTACCAGCTGTGGGGCCTTAGGTAATTGTGTTAACCTCTGGGAGCCTCAGTTTGCTCTTCTATAAAATTAAGGAAATAATAAATATAGCTACTTCCTGGGCTCTGTGCACATAAAGTGCTTAACACAAGGCCACGCACCTAAGAGCTGTAATTACTGTGGTCTTGTTACTTTTAATACTTAATGTTACCTAAGTAGCTCTGGGCCACTAAGAACCTTGACTTCAGTCTTGGAGGGACTGAGGTAGATATTTGCTCCAAGCCTCAACCCTCAGAACTTCCCCCTCCTCTGGCTGAACCCCTAGACCTGTAGCCCTGGATATACACACTTTTCTGACTCACACAGAGACACCCACGTTGGCCTTAAACCCTTAAATGGTCATTGATGTTTCATAAATGGTGGCATATGGCGAAGGCAGTCTTCTTGACTTTGAGTTTAATGGAAGTTCATTCTCTCCCTGCCTCTCTGGCTCCCTCTGTCTTTCTTTCCTGTCTGTCTATCCCTCTATCCTTGTCTTTCTTACGGTCCTCTCCCCATGTTTCTGATTTTCTGTGCCTGTCTCTCTGTTGATCACTCTGTGACTGTTTGTCTCTCCCTGACTCCTTCCCATGTCGCTGTGTCCATCTATCTCTCCCTCTATCTCTCTGTCTCCCTCCCCTCACTTCTGTCTGTCTGTCTCTCTCTTCTTGTCTCTTTTCCTTGGTTCCTTCCATTTCTGGGCCTATCTCTGCATCCACCCCTCATGTCTCTCTCTCCCTATGTGTCTCCCACTCCCTGCCTCTGATTCTCTTTTCACATCTTTCCCTGTGTCCTGTCACTCTCCCACACTTCTCTGATTCTCCCCACCATCTATCTTTCTTCTCCATCTCCTGCCATCCACCCACTTGGGGCAGGAGGGCCAGCAACTGATGCAGGAGAAGCCCGAACTGGCGGCCTCCGTGCGGAAGAAGCTGGGCGAGATCCGCCAGTGCTGGGCAGAGCTGGAGAGCACCACCCAGGCCAAGGCACGGCAGCTCTTTGAGGCCAGCAAAGCAGACCAGCTGGTGCAGAGCTTTGCTGAGCTGGACAAGAAGCTCCTTCACATGGAGAGCCAGCTGCAAGACGTGGACCCTGGAGGAGACCTGGCCACTGTCAACAGTCAGCTCAAGAAGCTGCAGGTATGGTCTTCCTGGCCCAGATGAGGGCTCCCTATGCCACATGGGGGCCAGGTCAGGGTCCAACCCCACTCAAGGTATGTCAAATGGAGGGGATTTAATACAGGGATTTATTTCAAACTTGTAGAAGATGAGAAAGGGAATATTGAAGCAATCCAGCTAGTAATAACTGTTGGAAGCAGCCACCACCCCCTAAGGTATGGAGTACAAAGGGAAAAGGAAGGATCTAGAGCCACAAAGCAGTAGGTAAATGACTAGCATGCTAAAGGTTTCACAGGACCCTGACACTCATTTCCTGGATGGAGAAACCAAGGCTCAGGGGTATGGGAATGGCTTTGCATGGAATAACAATGACATTCATTGAGCATTCCTCTACCAGTCTCTGGGCCAAGCACTCACTGAACTCCTCCCAGCCACTTCTGGAGATTGGTACTGTTATTATCCTGCTTTACCAATGGGGAAACTGAGGCACAGAAAGTAAGGCACCTGGCCCAAGGACACACAGCTAACCAGTGTCTCCTTTATGAAACAGGGCACTCTTAGAGAACAGACGCAGCGTCTGCTTTGTATCTGCTCCCAGTTTGGCAGCTCCATGCTTGGTACACAGCAGTTCACGTGGAATGACCAGAGGTGAACGTAGCCATTGTTTCTCACCTCCCAGGGAGTAATGGCTCCTGCCTTTGATTTTCTTTTTTTGTTGCTGTTGTTGATGTTGTTGTTTGTTTTTTTCTTCAAGATAGTTACTCACTCTGTCGCCCAAGCTGGAGTACAGTGGCTTGATCTCAGTCCATTGCAGCCTCAAACTCTTGGGCTCAAGTGATTCTCCCACTTCAGCCTTCCAAGTAGCTGAGACCACAAGTGCATACCACCACGTCTGGATAATCTTTTTAAATTTTTTATAGAGACAGGGTCTCACCATATTGCCTAGGGTAGTCTCAAACTCTTGGGCTCAAGCAACCCTCCCGCCTAAGCCTTCCAAAGTGCTGGGATTACAGGTGTGAGCCATGGTATCTGGCCCACGTGACTCCTGCTTTTACCTGTCAGGAACAATGCCTGACTGACTGATGGGAAACTGAGGTTCCAGGAGGTGAGAGGTGAACTTACTTGTCCAGAGTAGCAAATAGCAAAGCCTGGATTTCAATCCAGTGCCCTTGACTCTTCACTCCTCCTTTTTGATATATTTCCTATGTAGTTATATAGTGCTTGGCATAGTGTATGGCAAAAAAAAAAAAAGGCTAGTAAGAAATACATAATGACACTGATTAATATGTATTCATTCATCTCTGTGGCAAATAATTATTAGGTACCAGCTGGGTGTGGTGGCTCACGCCTGTAACCCCAGCACTTTGGGAGGCCGAGGCGGGCGGATCGCGAGGTCAACAGTTCGAGACCAGCCTGACCAATGTGGTCAAACCTCATCTCTACTAAAAACCCAAAAAGAAATTAGCCGGGCATGGTGGCGCATGCCTGTAATCCTAGCTACTCAGGAGGCTGTAATCCCAGCTACTCAGGAGGCTGAGGCAGGAGAATCACTTGAACGGGGAGGCAGAGGTTGCAGTGAGCTGAGATTGCATCATTGCACTCCAGCCTGGGAGACAGAGCGAGACTCCATCTCAAAAAATAAAAAAAAAAAATAATAATTAGGTACCTACTACGTGCCCGGCACTTTTCTGGGTGTTGGGATATAGCAGTGGGCAAAATGGATGAAAAGTTACTGCCTTCATGGTGATCCCATTCTGGTTGGGGGAACAGGCAAAAGAACAAAAAGACAAACAGATCTGAATGTGATGGCCAATGAGGTCAGTTCGTTCTTTTTCCCTCCACTCCCCTCCCCTTCCCCTCTCTTTTCTTTTCTTTCTTTTCCCCTCCCTTCCTTCCTTCCTTCCTTGCTTCCTTCATTGGAGTCTTGCTCTGTCACCCAGGCTGGAGTGCGGTGGTGCAATGTCTGCTCACTGCAACCTCTACCTCCCAGGTTCAAGCAGTTCTCCTGCCTCAGCCTCCTGAATAGCTGGGATTACAGGCATGTGCCACTACACCCAGCTAATTTTTTTATTTTTAGTAGAGATGGGGTTTCACCATGTTGGCCAGGCTGGTCTCGAACTCCTGACCACAGGTGATTCACCCGCCTTGGCCTCCCAAAGTACTAGGATTACAGGTGTGAGCCACTGTGCCCGGCCAATGAGGTCACTACTTTATATAGAATAGCAGTTCTCAAATGTCTGGGTCTCCAGGACCCCCCTTACACTCTTAAACCGCATTGAGATCCTTAGAAAGCTTTGTTTGTGTGGGTTAGACCTATTGACATTCACTGTATTAAAAATGAAAATCGAGGCCAGGCATAGTGGCTCATGCCTGTATCCCAGCACTTTGGGAGGCCGAGGCAGGAGGATTGCTTGAGCCTAGGAGTTTGAGACTAGCCTGGGTAACAGAGCAACAGCCTGACTCTATTTTATTTTATTTAGTTATTTGAGCTAGGATCTCGCTCTGTCAGCAGGCTGGAGTGCAGTGGTGCGATCACGGCTCACTGCAGCCTCAACCTCTGGGGCTCAAGTGATGCTCCTCCCTCAGTCCCGCAAGTAGCTGGGACTACGGACCCACACCACCATGCCTGATTGATTTTTTTTTTTAAGAAACAGAATCTCACTATGTTGGCCAGTCTTTATCTCTATTTATTGAACTAAAAAAAAAAAATTAAAACGGAGTCTGGCTCTGCCACCTAGGCTGGAGTGCAGTGGCTTGATCTCGGCTCACTGCAACCTCTGCCTCCTGGGTTCAAGCAATTCTCCTGCCTCAGTCTCTGGAGTAGCTGGGATTACAGGCCTGTGCCACCAAGCCTGGCTAATTTTTGTATTTTTAGTAGAGATGGGGTTTCAGCATGTTGTCCAGGCTGGTCTCGAACTCGTGGCCTCAGGTGATCGGCCTGCCTTGGCCTCCCAAAGTGCTGGGATTACAGGCATGAGCCATGGCATCCAGACTGTAGTTCTCTTTCATGTCTAGAATAGAAGAGAGCTAGCTTCTCCCATCCGTGTCTGTATTCAATCCATTTCACTAGCACAGGTCATCAGGTCTCTGAAAAACACTGCTGCATGCTGGAGAGAGAATGAGAATGGTGAAGGCAAATAACATCTTAGTATTTTTATAAAAATAGTTGTAACCTTGCAGATGCCTTGAAAAGATCTCAGGGATCCCCCAGGGGTTCCTTGGCCACAGTTTGAGAACTGCTGATGTACAAAATGTGCTGGGCACTGTTAACTCCTCTCTCCTCCCCAACAGCCCCATGAGGGAGGTCCTATTATTATCCCCACCCAGCAGAAAACCACAGCACAGAAAGGATCTGTGGCTCACAGAGGTCACATGGCTACCAAGTGGCTATTCAATACCACCTTTAGTCCCTCCCTGAGCCTCTGTCCTCCCTCTTAAATAGGACTCTATCATCAGTGCAGGTCTCCCAGGGCCAGGTGGGGATGTGCACAGAAAGGAGCCACTTAGCACAGCGCCCAGGATGTGGTAAGCCTGCAAGAAAGGGGCATCTGACTGTCAGGGTCCCAGCCAGAAACAGAAGCAGGCTCACCTGCAGAAAACTTGAGTTTCTTGACAAAGGTGTGAGTGGAGAACGGGGAAGCTGCAGGAAGCATATAGGGCTGTGGGACTCATGGAGGGGAGCTTTTGCTCCTCCCTAGCCAGAGAAGGTAGAGAAGGAAAAGTTATTGGAACTTGGAAGGGGAGAGTTGCCAGACAGGAGCTGGCACTCTTAGTCAAGAACGGCAGCCATGGCCAGACGCAGTGGCTCACGCCTGTAATCCCAGCACTTTGGGAGGCCAAGGCGGGTGGTTCACTTGAGATCAGGAATTCAAGACCAACCTGGGCAACATGGCAAAACCCCGTCTCTACTAAAAATACAAAAATTAGCCGAACGTGGTGGCACATGCCTGTAATCCCAGCTACTCGGGAGGCTGGGGCATGAGAATCGCTTGAACTTGAGAGGCGGAGGTTGCAGTGAGGCAAGATTGCACCACTGCACTCCAGCCTGGGTGACAGAGTGAGACTCTGTCTCAAAAAAAAAAAAGAAAGAAAGAAAGAAAGAAAGAACGGCAGCCAGACCATGGCACCATAGCAGGGAAGAGCTGGGGAAATAATACCCCAGACTCACTTTCCTCTGGGCTTCCCTTTGTCAACCAGGGCTGGCTTCATGGGTGTTTGCCCGTGCAGTGACACAGGGCTCCATGCTTGGTTTAATGCCCTACTATTGATGTCTTGAATTTTTTTGTTTTTGAGGCAGTTTCTACCTCTGTCACCCAGGCTGAAGTGCAATGGCGTGATCATGGCTCACTGCAGCCTTGAACTCCTGGACTCAAGTGAACCTGTCACCTCAGCCTCCTGAGTAGCTGGGACTACAGGCGTGTGCCACCACGCCCAGATAATTTTTGTAGTATTTTATAGAGACGGGGGCCTCACTGTGTTGCCCAGGCTGGTCTCAAACTCCTGGCCTCAAGTGATCCTCCTACGTTAGTCTCCCAAAGTGCTGGGATTACAGGGGTGAAGCACTGCCCCTGGATAAAATTCTTAATAAATATTTGAACAAGGGACCTTGTGTTTTCATTTTGCACTGAGAAGTATAAGCCATGTTTGAGGCCAACCCACATGGAAGCCAGAGGACAGGAGGGCTGGTCCATGCAGGTCAGTCCTGCACAGGACAGGGTGAAGAAGCTTGGACTATGGGTCTCAAGATCCCGGGCTGAAGCATCCACCCACCTTGGCCTCCCAAAGTGCTGGGATTCCAGGCGTGAGCCACTGCCCCAGCCTATTGCTAGGATTCATAATTATCTTGCAGTGATTACTAATTCTTCCCCAGCAGTGTTTTGCAGTGGCTGAAGGCACAGACTTGGGACTCCAGCAGGTCTGGTTCTGAGTCACAGCTCTCCCACTTGCTGCCTTTGTCTCTCCCTCTGAGCCTCAGATGCCTTCTCCTTGCAATGGGAAGGACCTCAATGCTCACCCCCTGGTGGATAGCAGGAGTGTGGGAAGCAGCAGAGCATCTCAGTGAAGGGCATGGATGCTGGCGCTGGGCTGCCTGGGTCAAGCCCTGGCTCTGTGCCTTATCACCCGGATAGCCCAAGGAGGTTACTTTTCTCTCCGTGCTTCAGTTTCTTTTTCTTTTTTTAAGAGGGAGTCTCACTCTGTTGCCCAGGCTGGAGTGCAGTGGCATGACCTCGGCTCACTGCAACCTCCGCCTCCTGGCTTCAAGTGATTATCCTGCCTCAGCGTCCTGAGTAGCTGGGATTACAGGCACCTGCCACCACGCCTGGCTAATTTTTGTATTTTTAGTAGAGACGGGGTTTCACCATGTTGGCCAGGCTGGTCTCAAACTCCTGACCTCAAGTGATCCACCCACCTCCACCTCCCAAAGTGCTGGGATTACAGGCATGAGCCACCGCGCCTGGCTGTGCCTCATTTTCTTCTTCAGTAAAATGGGCATAATGATATTTCTGACCTCATAAGGACATTGTGAAGGTGAAAAGACATAATGCATTAAGTGGTTTCAGAACTGCTGACCCAACAAATCTAAGATTCAGTATTTATTCACAGGTCTTTAATTTTTTTTTTTTTAGACCAAGTTTTGCTCTTGTCACCCAGGCTGGAGTTCAGTGGCACAATCTCGGCTCACTGCAACCCTCTGCCTCCTGGGTTCAAGTGATTCTCCTGCCTCAGCCTCCCGAGTAGCTGGGACTACAGGCACCCGCCACCATACCCGGCTGGCGGCTGGTGGGGTTTCGCCATGTTGTCCAGGCTGGTCCCAAACTCCTGACCTCAAGTGATCCGCCCGCCTCGGCCTCCCAAAGTGCTGGGATAATAGGCATGAACCACCGTGCCTGGCCAGTCTTTAATTTTAACTGTCATAAAACTGAGAGCATATCACCATCACTCTACTGTTTTCAAAAGCTCGTTGTTTCACCTTCGCTTTGGTTGTTACTTATGTGATACACGGTTACTTCATTTGTTTTTGTTCATATTCCATTTGGGGCATTTACCCCTCTCCATGCTGCTTTTTAATTTTAATTTATTTTTATTTTTTGATAGATGGGGTCTCACTATGTTACCCAGGCTGGTCACAAACTCCTGGGCTCAAACAGTTCTCCTGCCTTAGCCCCTCAAAGTGCTGGGATTATTCGCGTGAGCCACTGCACCTGGCCCCAAAACACATTTTAAAAAAGCAACATGGATGATTGGGCACAGTGGCTCATGCCTGTAATCCCAGCACTTTGTGAGGCCAAGGCAGGAGGATTGCTTGAGCCCAGGTGTTCCAGACCAGCCTGGGCAACATAGCGAGATTCACATGCCTGTGTTCCCAGCTACTCAGAAGGCTGAAGTGGGAGGATCACTTGAGCCCAGGAGGTTGAAGCTGCAGTGAGCTGTGATCGTGTCACTGCACTCCAATCTGGTCGACAGAGTGAGACCCCCATCTCAAAAAAAAAAAAAAAAAAAAAGAAAAGTAATTTGCAGGTGGTAAATGAAATATTTATATAGTGTTAAAAGTTAGAACCATCTTTAGCTCACTTGCTTTTGCCAAATTGCCTGCCCAGGTCCTTCTGTGGCTGCTCACTCTCTCCCCAGCAGTACACATGAGCTCCTGTTTCCTCTCGTCCTTGCCAACACTTGGTTTTGTCAGACATTTTAGATCTTTCTCAGTCTGATGGCTGGGAAGTGGTATCTCACTGCAGTGTGTGTATTTGTATTTTTTTCCAATGCTACTGGCGAGCTTGACCATCTTTGACCTTCTTTTGTACTATTTAGGTTTTAGAGGAAGGAGTTGGGGCCTCCTGCTTTAGCCAGAGTACAGAGTTAGCTCTTCCCTCCCTGTAGGGGGTTCAGTCTCAACCAAGCCCAGCAAACCATGAGATGGGGGTCCCCATTGTTCAAGGGAGGGGCTGAAGCCCAGAGGAGACAAGGGAGTGGCCCTGGGGTCACACAGTGATGGGTGCCAGAGGCAGGCTCCAGCATGAGACTCCTGGGCCCTTTTCCCAGCAGAGGGAGCCCGAGGCAGGAAGTGACTGTGTGGGCCATGGCACCCAGACGGAGCCCAGCTGCCCCTCAGGAGCTGCTACTGGGGAAGGGACCTGCCAAGGCCCTGCTGTCCCCTGGGGCATACACAGGAGAGGGGTTGGCTGCCATCCAGCCTGGCACGTTTCCTGCTGTCCCATCCACCCTTAGGGCACTGGGGCCAGGCTGGGCTGAGGGAGGTACTGGCTCGGGGTCTGAGGGGTGTAGTGGTGTGCAGTGTGTGAGCGATCTGTCCCCCTCAGCCTCTGTCCTGTCCTCCCGTCGCCATCTCTGTGTCTCTCTCTTCCCTTTGTGTCCCTCTCTGTCCTACTCTCTCACTCCCTTCTCTCTGTCTCTTTATTTATTTATTTTGAGACAGAATCTTACTCTGTCACCCAGGCTGGAGTGCAGTGGCGCGATCTTGGCTCACTGCAATCTCCGCCTCCCAGGTTCAAGCGATTCCCCAGCCTCCCGAGTAGCTGGGATTACAGGCACCCGCCACCATGCCTGGCTAATTTTTGTATTTTTTTATTTTTATTTTTTCTTTTTGAGACAGAATCTCACTCTGTCACCCAGGCTGGAGTGCAATGGCACAGTCTCAGCTTGCTGCAATCTCCGCCTCCCAGATTCAAGCGATTCTCCTGCGTCAGCCTCCCAAGTAGTTGTGATTACAGGCGTGAGCCACCACGCCCGGCTAATTTTTGTATTTTTAGTAGAGATGGGGTTTCACCATGTTGGCCAGGTTGGTCTTGAACTCCTGACCTCAGGTGATCTGCCTACCTTGGCCTCCCAGAGTTCTGGGATTACAGGCGTGAGCCACCACCCCAGTCTCTCTGTCTCTTTTTATTTGACTTCTCTGTCTCTGCCTCCTTCCCTTGTTCCTCATGTCCTCCTTGTGTCCTCTCCCTCATCCCGCACCACACCCGCTGCTGCAGCAGGCTCTCTGGGACCCCACCTCCCAGGTCCTGGCCACGTGACCCAGAATCCTCTCTCGGGGCCTGTCGCCAAGCTGTGCTTCCTGGCCAAGAAGCCAGATGGTGGAGTCTCAAGTCCCGGCTCCCCAGCCCTCAGGGACCTGGCCAGCTGGTCGGCCTCAGCCACAGGCTCCTGCTTGGAGAGGTGGGGGACTGGTCTCCTGCCAGATGAGAAAATGCACTAGAGACTTTGCAGCTGCCAGGCTCTGTCCCTGGGGACCCCACACTTTTTCCAGGCCCACACCCACCCTAAGCAAAGCTCTTTCTCTGGCCAAGGAAACACCCTCCTCCCCATGTTCTGCTTCTCTGTCCCATGTTTTTGTATCCAGCTCAGCATGGCCTAGGAGAGGAGTGCACATTCAGGGACTATACAGTCCCAGTCCTTGCCTTATTGGGACTCAAGGCAAGGGACCCCATCCTTTCTTTCTTTCCTTTTTTTTTTTTTTTGTTTTTTTTGTTTGTTTGTTTTTTGAGACAGAGTCTCACTCTGTTGCCCAGGCTGGAGTGCAGTGGCGCAATCTCGGCTAATTATGTCTTCATAATTCACAAATTATGTCTTCAATTTATGAAGGTGCTGGCTCGGGGTCTGAGGGGTGGAGTGATCAGTAACTCAAATTACGTCTTCACAAATCTCCTTGTCTTTATTTCTGAGCACCGCTTTCTTCTGTGTTGGCCTCATGGTCAGGGAGTCCCTGATGTTGGCAGGATGACCCCAGGATGCCCGGCCTACCTCCTCCCAACTTAGGAAGCCCATGGGAAAGAGAGCATCTCTTCTGTGCACACACATTTTCCTGGCGAAAATGGGGAGAGTGGCCGGGCACAGTGGCTCACACCTGTAATCCCACACTTTAGGAGGCCAAGATGGGAGGATTGCTTGAGGCCAGGAGTTGGAGACCAGCCTGGCCAACACAGCGAGACCCCACCTCTACCAAAAAAGAAAAAGTGGGAAGAGTTTTCATTGGCCCATCTAAGGTTACGTGCTCGTATCTGACCCAATCTTTATGACCAGGGTGTTTTCAGTGTTCTGATTGGCCCCATTTGGGTCATGTGATTACCCATGACTCTCTAGGTTTCATTTGCCCTTCAGGAAGCTCAGGACCTGAGAGTGAGTTTTGATGTATTTGGAAGGAGAGGATGGATTTTGGGCAGGCAAAACCAACAACTCTGCACTACAGAACCTTGAATCAAGAAGTCTTGGCTTGGTTCTTGAGTTTGGGGTTTTGTTTTGCAGTCATTTGTGGTAATCTGCTACCACTTAATTTTTTAATTGTTATTTTGTTTTCTTCTCTAGCTTTCCTCCATCTGTTTAGAATTACAAGGGTAATATATGAATATATTCTTTTGGGAAAAAATTTTACTAACCGAGCAGTCTTCAGTAAAACATAAAGTCTCACTCCTATCTGCCTCCCAATCCCACATCCCAAAGAGAGCCTCAGTTATTTGGTGTGCATCCATCTAGACGTCTTTCTGTGCATTTACAAGTGTACCTATATGGATGTTTAATGTTTTTATATTATTTGCTTTTCATGTTTAATTTCAATTTTTGAATAAATAAATTTTCATGGTGAAGACATCAAAACCTCTAGGGAAATCCCATGGGAAAATTATCCCCTTCATCCCTGTTCCCCATTCATTAAGTTCTCATCCCCTCCCCCAGTAAGTACCATCTGTTATGAACTTCTTGTTTACTCCAGGGAATTTTTATGCATGTGCAATCCACTATAAATTTATATTCATAGGTAGGTTCTAAATTGCTTCTTCTTCTTCTTTTTTGTTTGTTTGTTTGTTGTTGAGACTGAGTTTCACTCTTTTTGCCCAAGCTGGAGCGCAATGGCGTGATCTCAGCTCACTGCAACCTCCGCCTCCCGGGTTCAAGCAATTCTCCTGCCTCAGCCTCCCAAGTAGCTGGGATAACAGGCGCCTGCCACCATGCCCGGCTAATTTTTTGTATTTTTAGTAGAGACCGGGTTTCACCATGTTGGCCAGGATGGTGTTTATCTCTTGACCTCGTGATCCGCCCGCCTCAGCCTTCCAAAGTGCTGGGATTACAGACGTGAGCCATTGTGCCCGGCTTTTTTTTTTTTTTTTTTTTTTTTGAGATGGAGTTTTGCTTTTGTTGCCCGGGCTGGAGTGCAGTGGCATGATCTCGGCTCACTGCAACCTCTGCCTCCCGAGTTCAAGTGATTCTCCTGCCTCAGGCTCCCGAGTAGCTGGGATTACAGGTGTCTGCCATCACGCCTGGCTAATTTTTTGTGTTTTCAGTAGAGATGGGGTTTCACCATGTTGGCCAGGCAAGTATCAAACTCCTGACTTCAGGTGATCCACTCGCCTTGGCCTCCCAGAGTGCTAGGATTACAGGCATGAGCCACCGCACCCAGCATGCTTTTTCTTCTTAACAGTAACACTTGGCTATTATTCCATACTGGTCTGGATTTGTTTAACCATTTTACTCTTTTTTTTTTTTTTTAAGAGAGGGGGTCTAGCTGTGTTGCCCAGGCTGGTCTCAAACTCCTGGGCTCAAGCATTTCTCCCACCTCAACCTCCTAAGTAGCTGGGATTACAGGCATGAGCTGCTGCACCTGACTTAACCATTTCTCTCTTGATGGGCATTGAGATTGCTTCCAGTTTTTTCCCATTAAAAACTCTGCTGTGATACTACAACTTTGTGCATCTGTGCCAGTATTTCTTTTTTTTTTCTTAAAAAAATATATTATTATTATTATTTAAAATTTTTTTTTTCGGGATGGAGTCTTGCTGTGTCACCCAGGCTGAACTGCAGCGACGTGATCTCGGCTCACTGCAACCTCCACCTCCCAAGTTCAAGCAATTCTCCTGCCTCAGCCTCCCAAGTAGCTGGGATTATAGGCATGCATCACCACGCCTAGCTAATTTTTGTATTTTTAGTAGAGATGGGGTTTCACCATGTTGGCCAGGCTGGTCTCAAACTCCTGACCTTGTGATCTGCCTGCCTTGGCCTCCCAAAGTGCTGGGATTACAGGCGTGAGCCACTGCACTTGGCCTATGACAGTATTTCTTTAGTTATATTACTAGAAATGCAAGTGCTGGGTCAAGCAGATGCATATTTTGCATTTTGATGCAAAGACCTGCCAAATTGCCTTCCAAAAAGGCTCTACCAATTTATGCCACCACTCACAGTGGCTGAGTGTGCCCATCTCCAAACATCTTTGCCAGCATTAGATACTATAAGTCTTTTACATTTTTGCCAACCTAAAGTGTAGAAAAGAATGCCTTGGCCAGGCGCAGTGGCTCACTCCTGTAATCCCAGCACTTTGGGAGGCCAAGGTGGGTGGATCACGTGTAGTCAAGAGTTCAAAACTAGCCTGGCCAACATGGTGAAACCCCATCTCTATTAAAAATTCAAAACTGGCCAGGCATGGTGGCTCACGCCTGTAATCCCAGCACTTTGGGAGGCCAAGGCAGGCAGATCACGAGGTCAGGAGATCAAGACCATCCTGGCTAACATGGTGAAACCCCATCTCTACTAAAAATACAAAAAAAATTAGCCAGGCATGGTGGTGGGCGCCTGTAGTCCCAGCTACTTGGGAGGCTGAGGCAGGAGAATGCCGTGAACCCAGGAGGCAGAGCTTGGAGCTTGCAGTGAGCCAAGATAGCACCATTGCACTCCAGCCTGGGTGAAAGAGCGAGACTCTGCCTCAAAAAAAAAAAAAAAAAAAAAATTCAAAATTAACTGGGCGTGGTGATGTGTGCCTGTGATCCCAGCTACTCAGGAGGCTGAGGCAGGAGAATCACTTGAACTGAGGAGGCAGAGGTTGCAGTGAGCCGAGATCATGCCATTGCACTCCAGCCTGGGCAAAAAGAGCAAAACTCCATCTCAAAAAAAAAAAAGAAAGAAAAGAAAAAAGAAAAGGAAGTCTTGTTTTAATTTCTATTTTCCAGCTTATTAATAAGACTGGGCATCTTTTCATATCCTTGTTTTGTCTGTTGCCTGTTCACATCTGATGCCCATTTCTCTTTTTGGGCAGTCCTTTTTTTTTGCTGATGTCATTCATGTATGCATTGAACAAATCATAACTGGAGGCCTATTGTGTACCAACAATTGTTCTAGGCTTTCAAGAATATAGCAGTGAGTGTGACACAGCCCCTCCCATCATGTGGGTCACATTCTGGAAGCAAGGGACCAATAAAAATACAAAAGTACCTGAGTGCAGTGGCTCACACCTGTAATCCCAGCACTTTGGAAGGCCAACGTGAGAATAGTTTGAGTCCAGGAGTTCAAGACCAGCCTGGGCAACATAGCAAGACCCCATCTTTATGACAAATTTCAAAAATGAGCTGGGCATGGTGGTGTGTGCTTGTAGTCCTAGCTACTTGGGAGGCTGAGGCAAGAGGATCCCTTGAGCCCAGGAGTTCAAGGCTGCAGAGAGCTATTATCTCCCTACTGCATGCCAACCTGGATGACAGAGCAAGACCCTGTCAAAAAACAAAACACACACACAAATTAAGAGAGTTGTCTGATGGTGGTAAGCACTGTGAAGACGAAGCAGGATGGAGGGAAATTCTTTGATTGTTAAACTAGTTCCTTGCACTGATACATATCAGTTTTTACAGTTTGTCATTTGCCTTCTAACTCTATGAAATTTTGGTTGATGCAGAAGTATTTTTTAATTATTTTTTTAATTATACTTTAAATTCTAGGGTACATGTGCACAACGTGCAGGTTTGTTACATAGGAATTCATGTGCCATGTTGGTGTGCTGCACCCATTAACTCGTCATTTACATTAGGTATTTCTCTTAATGATATCCCTCCCCCCTCCCCCCACCCCACGACAGGCCCCAGTGTGTGATGTTCCCTGCCCTGTGTCCAAGTGTTCTCATTGTTCAGCTCCCACCTATGAGTGAGAACGTGTGGTGTTTGGTTTTCTGTCCTTGCGATAGTTTGCTCAGAATGATGGTTTCCAGCTTCACCCATGTCCCTACAAAGGACATGAACTCATCCTTCTTTATGGCTGCATAGTATTCCATGGTGTATATGTGCCACATTTTCTTAATCCAGTCTATCATTGATGGACATTTGGGTTGGTTCCAAGTCTTTGCTAATGTGAATAGTGCCACAATAAACATATGTGTGCATGTGTCTTTATAGTAGCATGATTTATAATCCTTTGGGTATATACCCAGTAATGGGATCACTGGGTCAAATGGTATTTCTAGTTCTAGATCCTTGAGGAATCGCCACACTGTCTTCCCCAATGGTTGAACCAGTTTACATTCCCACCAACAGTGTAAAAGTGTTCCTGTTTCTCCACATCCTCTCCAGCATCTGTTGTTTCCTGACTTTTTAATGATCTCTATTCTAACTGGTGTGAGATGATATCTCATTGTGGTTTTGATTTGCATTTATCTGATGACCGATGATGGTGAGCATTTTTTCATATGTCTGTTGGCTGATGCAGAAGTATTTTTATGTGATCAAATTATAAATCTTTCCCTTTATGTTTTTTATGCTTGGAAAGATTTTTCTCCATCCCAACATTATAAAAGCATTTGCCCAGGTTTTCTTTTAGTGCCTTATGGATTTACTTATGCCGTTTAGGTCTTTAATCCATCTGGAATTGTTTTCAGTACAAACAGCAAGGAAAAGATCCAGCTAAATTGGTTAGCCATTGGCCCATGACCATTCATTAAATAATCCATCTTTCCCTTGGGGATTTGAATTGGCACCTATGAAACACATGAATTTTCCTGTGTATTTGGGTCTGCTTTTGCACTTTCTGTCTATTCCTATGACACACCAGCCATCCAAATTACTATAGCTTTGCATTTATTTTTGATAATTTCTTACTATCAAATTTTTTTATCCGGTAATCCCAGCACTTTGGGAGGCCAGGATGGGCAGATCACTTGAGGTTATGAGTTTGAGACCAGCCTGACCAACATGGTGAAACCCCATCTCTACTAAAAATACAAAAAATCAGCAAGGCATGGTGTCAGGTGCCTGTAGTCCCAGCTACTTGGGAGGTCAAGGCACGAGAATCACTTGAACCTGGGAGGTGGAGGTTGCAGTGAGCTGAGGTTGCCCACTGCACTCCAGCCTGGATGACACAGCACCCAGGCTGATTTGTTCATCCGTCTCCAAAAAACAAAAAACAAAAAAAAAAATTCAGCTGGGTGCCGTGGCTCACGCCTGTAATCCCAGCACTTTGGGAGGCCAAGGTGGGCGGATCACCTGAGGTCAGGAGTTCAAGACCAGCCTGGCCAATATGGTGAAACCCCATCTCTACAAAAATACAAAAATTAGCCGGGCATGATGGCAGGTGCCTGTAATCCCAGCTACTCAGGAGGCTGAGGCGGGAGAGTCGCTTGAGGCCAGGAGGTGAAGGTTGCAGTGAGCCAAGATTACGCCATTGCACTCCAGCCTGGGCAACAGAGCGAGACTCCATCTCAAAAAAAAAAAAAAAAGCGTTAACAAAAAATTATTACTATATTTGATGGTAATAATTTTGGAAAGTTGACTCTTTGGACAAATTCTTTAACTTCTCTTGGCCTCGGTTTCCTCATCTGTAAAACAGGGAGACTACCAATCTTGAAGGGTTGTTCTGGGAATTAGTGAATTAATGGACCACTTTAGTTCCGGGGTCAGGTAAGCCTCTTTGAGAAGGTAATACTCCAGCTGAAATCTGATTGACAAGGAAGAGCATGCCTGGCAGAGGAAACAGCAAAGGCAAAGGCTCCGAGGCAGGGACTAGCTTAGTGTGATGCAGGTTCATGCGGAGCGCATCGCTCCTGGAGGGGTCTGAACAAGGAGAGGGTGGAAGGGTGGGCCGCGGTGAGGGGTCTGGCTGTCACCATAAGGGTACTGGAGAGCCACAGCAGGATCAGGAGGGCGGGTGGGGCCCATTGACCCTGCCTCTGTCCCCACAGTCCATGGAGTCGCAGGTGGAGGAGTGGTACCGCGAGGTGGGAGAGCTGCAGGCGCAGACGGCGGCGCTGCCGCTGGAGCCGGCGAGCAAGGAGCTGGTGGGTGAGCGGCAGAACGCGGTGGGCGAGCGCCTGGTGCGCCTGCTCGAGCCGTTGCAGGAGCGCCGCCGCTTGCTGCTGGCCTCCAAGGAGTTGCACCAGGTGGCGCACGACCTGGACGACGAGCTGGTGAGGCCAGCGCAGGGGCCTGGGGCGGGGCGGGGCGGGGCGGGGCGGGGCGGGGGAGCGGAGAAGGTGGGCATGGGGCGGGGCTGAAGATGGAGAAGGCTGAGACCCTCCCACTCATACGCTGAAAGACGCATTCAGTCCTTCACTCATTCATTCATTCACACTCATTTACTCACTTTGAATCATTCGTTGATTTATTCATGAAGTCACTCATTTATTTATTCACTCATCCATAGTTTGTTCTTTCCTCCACTCATTTATTTACTTACTATTCATTCATTCACTCCTCTGTTCCTCATTCCATCACTCAATTTCCTGATTTGCTCATTCATTTGCTCACTCAGTTGATCATTCTAGCCCCAGCCCTGTGTTTGGATGATAGTGGGACCACAGGGGTGGCCAAGGCAGACCCCATTGTGCCCCAGAGGGTTCAGAGTCCAACGGGGAAAACAGACTTGTCCCCAGACAGTGACAATTGAGGGTGGTTAGGAATATGATAGGAAACAAGACCTGTATGTGCAAAGGCCAACGGTGTGAGCCTGGCTTAAGTGCAGAGAGCAAGAAAGAGTATGTCAACAGAGGAGACTGAGACAGGGGTGGTGGTGCCTGTAGTCCCAGCTACATGGGAGGCTGAGGTAGGAGGATTATTTGAGCCTGGGGATTCGATCCCATCTCAAAGAAAAAAAAAAACAAAAAATGGAGGAGGCTGAAGATTCAACTGGGCTCTTAGGCAAGGAAGGGCCTGGGATGCCGTGCAGGTTTAAAGTTTAGTTGCGATGCAGGGGTTCTTGGATGCATTCTCCCCTTGACCTGCTTCCTGTGTCCTCTCCAGGCATGGGTTCAGGAGCGGCTGCCACTGGCCATGCAGACAGAGCGAGGCAACGGTTTGCAGGCTGTCCAGCAGCACATCAAAAAGAACCAGGTGAGCAGAGCCAGGTGAGGGAGCGAGTTAGGACATTTGGATACATGTGATAGAAACAGCTGAAGGTGGTTAAAGCCAAAACAATGAATGTATTGGCTTTTGGAATTAACAAGACTGTGGACAGCAGATACAGATGTATCCAGGTGCTGCCATATATTTTCATGACTCTTGGCTCTATTTTTTTTTTGTTGAGATGGAGCCTTGCTTTGTTGCCCAGGCTGGAGTTTAGTGGCACAATCTTTGCTCACTGCAACCTCCACTTCCTGAGTTCAAGCGATTCTCTTGCCTCAGCCACCCAAGTAGCTGGGATTACATGTGTGCACCACCACACCTGGCTAATTTTTGTATTTTTAGTAGAGATGGACGGCGGGGGGTGGGGTGTTTCACCAGGTTGGCCAGGCTGGTCTCGAACTCCTGGCCTCAAGTGATCCACTCGCCTCAGCCTCCCAAAGTGCTGAGATTACAGGTGTGAGCCACCGCGCCCGGCCTGTTTGTTTTTCTGCATGAGTTTTCTTCTTAGGCCAGTCCTCCTCTCCTGGTGATAAAAGGCCTCCAATGGATTCAGGTTTACCTCCCACCAGCAAAACTGAAGAGAATTTCCCACCTCAATAATGTCAGCAGTAGTCTCAGGAATAACTCTCATTGGCTCACCATGCCCATGGCATCCCACGCCCATCCCTGAACTAATCATGATGGATGGGGTTTCGGACTGCTCCTTGGGCTGGCCTGGTTAAGCGCCCTCCCCTGGAACCTGCTGCTGGAATCAGCCTTAGCTTAATTACCAAGGCTGAGATGGAGGCAAAGGGGGTTTCCCAAAGGAAAATCAGGGGCTTGAGACTAGAAGGAAGGGGAATAGCTATTGGACAAGGAAAAAGTAAAACAACAACAAACAAAATCACAAAACATCGAGTTAGCCTGGTGTGATGGTGTACCCCTGTAGTCCCAGCTACTCTGGAGGCTGGGGAGGGAGGGTCCCTTGAGTCCAGAGGTCAAAGCTGCAGTGAGCCTTGAACACCCCACTGCACTCCACCCTGTGCAACAGAATGAGACCCTATCTCTCTCTCTCTCTCTCTCTCACACACACACGTCCCCCAAAACAAACAAACAAAAACACCCATAGGGACAAAGGACAGAGATAATCAGCAAGAGGATACTACTGCCCCCTAACCTGAGCAAGGTGGGGGAGGGGGCCTTTCAGCTCCTAAAAAATCTCTGAATCTGTTCATTCCTCTGGGGCTCAGTTTCCACGTCTAAAGTAGAGTTGGTTTAGAGCAGTGGTTCTCAAACTGCATACGAAGGGAACCTGTTCCTTGGTCAAAGCCACTATTTCACCAAAGCCTAAAGCAAGACATAAAAGAGGAATAATAATAATAAGGCATTGTGCCAGGTGTGGTGGCTCATGCCTGTAATCCCAGCACTCTGGGAGGCCAAGGCGGGATGATCACTTGAGCCCAGGAGTTTGAGACCAGCCTGGGCAACATGGGGAAACCCCGTCTCTACCAGAAATACAAAAATTAGCTGAGCGTAGTAGAAGGTGCCTGTAATCCCAGCTACTTGGGAGGCTGAGGCAGGAGAATCGCTTGAACCCAGGAGGCAGAGGTTGCAGTGAGCCAAGATCACACCACTGCACTCCAGCCTGGGTGACAGAGTGAGACCCTGTCTCAAAAAAAAAAAAAAAATCGATTAAAGATTTACTATGTGCTGGCTGGGTGCAGTGGCTCATGCCTGAAATCCCAGCACTTTGGGAGGCTGAGGTGGGTGGATCACCTGAGGTCAGGAGTTCGAGACCAGCCTGACCAACATGGTGAAACCCTGTCTCTACTAAAAATGCAATAAATTAAGGCCAGGTGCGGTGGCTCACGCCTGTAATCCCAGCACTTTGGGAGGCCGAGGCGAGTGGATCACGAGGTCAGGAGATCGAGATCATCCTGGCTAACACGGTGAAACCGCGTCTCTACTAAAAACACAAAAAATTAGCCGGGCGAGGTGGCGGGCGCCTGTAATCCCAGCTACTCGGGAGGCTGGGGCAGGAGAATCGCTTGAACCTAGGAGGCGGAGGTTGCAGTGGGCCAAGATTGCACCATTGCCATACAGCCTGAGTGTCAAGAGCGAGACTCCGTCTCAAAAAAAAAAAAAAAAAAAGATTAAAAAAAAAAAAGATTTACTATGTGCTAAGTACTGTCTTAGGGTTTATGCTGATTATTTAATTTAATCCCCTCTATAACCCTATGAGGTGGATATTGTCATTATCCTCATTTCACCAAACAATGTATGTTGGAAGAATAGGGCACTGAAGGATGGTGGGGAGGTGGGTCTACAGATTATTTTGGAAGCTTCCTGATCATTCTGCAGTAGGTAGAGTTATTTAAGAGACTGGAGTTTTGCTGAGATTTTGTTTTCCTGTCTTGATGAAAATACTCTTGGCTGTCAACAGTGTTGGGGACAGAACTGGCTTATCGTTGTCATGGTTGAGGAAACTGATCAAGTGCACTTAGTACTTAAAATTGGGGGAGCTCAGCTGTGTGTGCAGTGAGAGTGCTGGATACACAGGGGCTGTTAAGCAAAAAATAGCTGCAAATATTATGCATTTGGTGCATGCAGGCTCAGTTCCAAGTGCTCCATAGTTTATCACCTTATAACAACCCCGCAAGGTAGATTATCTCAGCCTGATACTAGCTGTGTGACCTTAGCAAATTCCTCACCCTCTCTGTGCCTCAGTCTTCTCATCTGTAAAATGGAGATGGTAATGTTGTCTGGCTCCATAGGTTGGGAGTGAGGAGGTGTGAGGCTATATTATGTAAAGCTCTTACTTAGCAAAGCACCTGGCAGGTAGCAGGGTAGCAGACACTCAAGAATCGTTGGCTGGCCGGGCACAGTGGCTCATGCTTATAAGCCTAGCACTTTGGGAAGCCAAGGTGGGAGGATCGCTTGAGGCCAGGAGTTCAAGACCGGCCTGAGTAACATAGCAAGACCTCGTCTCTCCAAAAATATTTTTTAAAATAGCGGGGCATGGTGGTGCACACCTGTAGTCCCAGCCACTTGGGAGGCTGAGGCAGGAGGATCACTTGAGCCCAGGAGTTTAAAGCTGCTGCATTCCATCCTGGGTGATAGAGTGACACCCTGTCTCTAAAAAAGCAAAATAAGAAGAGGACTTGCTGGCTGTTATTATCTTTATCAGTTGAGTCACACAAAAAGTTAAATAACGTTAAGGCACACAAAAAGTTAAAAAAGACTCACAAAAAGTTAAATAAGGTACTCTGTAAGTAAATAAGGTTAAGGCACACAAAAAGTTAAATAAGGTACTCTGCAAGTACACAGCTGGTTGAGGGAACCTTCTGGGGGATGGAAGTGTTCCGCACGCTGATCTGGGCACACCGGTGTATGTGTCTGTACAAATGTGTGCAACTGTATACCTAAGATTTGTGCACTTCACCGTATACAAATGATACCTCGGCTGCTAAGCTGCAGGGTTTCTTTATTAGGGCCCATCTTGGGTCGGCAAGCGGCTTGGCTCAGAGCACAGTCTCTGGAACCAGCCTCCTGTGTTCAAATCCTGTCACTCCTTACTGGCTGCTTGTTCTTGGGCGCCGTACTTCGCCCCTCTGTGCCTGTTTTCCCACCTGCAGCAAGCATAGGGTTATGATGAGTGAGGGAGTATCAGCAAAATGTTTACATGGTCTTGGCACGTGGTTAGCGAGCTGGGGGTGCTTGTTAATTGCCCCGTGGGCCGTGCCAGTAGCAGAGGAGCGTGTGGTCTTGCAGGGCCTCGGAACGCCCCCTCTCCACCCACATCCCCTTACCTCCTGCCCCCAGGGCCTGCGGCGGGAGATCCAGGCGCATGGGCCGCGCCTGGAGGAGGTGCTGGAGCGCGCGGGCGCGCTGGCGTCGCTGCGCAGCCCGGAGGCAGAGGCAGTGCGCCGGGGCCTGGAGCAGCTGCAGAGCGCCTGGGCCGGACTGCGGGAGGCTGCCGAGCGACGGCAGCAGGTGCTGGACGCCGCCTTCCAGGTGGAGCAGTACTACTTCGACGTGGCTGAGGTGGAGGCGTGGCTGGGCGAGCAGGAGCTGCTCATGATGAGTGAGGACAAGGGCAAGGTGCGCCCGAGCTGGGGGTGCGGAGGGCCTGGGGGCGCTGGAGCTGGGGGCCGCCGCTGCCGCCTCATCGTGGGCGCTTTGTGCCCCCAGGACGAACAGAGCACCCTGCAGCTGCTCAAGAAACACCTGCAGCTGGAGCAAGGCGTGGAGAACTACGAGGAAAGCATCGCGCAACTGTCGCGCCAGTGCCGGGCGCTGCTGGAGATGGGGCACCCGGACAGGTGGGCGGGCGCGTGGCCGGTTCACAGGAATGGTCCAGTAGGACCTGAAGCTTCGCTGTTGGGAGTTGGCGCAGCGCTGGAATTGGACGTTGGGTGGGAGAGGGCCTCCTTGCTGTGTGCTGGAGCCCTCGAATTTGGCAAGTGGGCGGGCCGGAATGGGGGGACACGGCCCAGGGATGGTTGAGAGGGTGGGGCCAGGAGCACCTGGATTTGAGTGTAGTAGTGGGGACCTTGTCGGGGGAGAAAAGAGTAGGCGATGTCTAGGACTGGGGTAGAGAAGAATTTACTCAGGACAGGCAAGGGGCTCTTTCTACTCAGTGTCTGGGAGGACAGAAAAGCCTGTGCTGAGATTGGCTATGGCGGTGGGGCTGGAGACCTCCTGGTGCAGTGGGGTGATGTTGCCTAGTGTAGGCGGATGCTGAGCTCCAGGCCTGGACCAGGGATGGAATCTGTAAGGAGGTACAGAGAGAGACCTCTGCCCAAGTGGGCTCAGAGATTGGGGCTAGAGGTGGGATGCATTGGCTGGGGACCCAACCTGGGAGTCCAGAGTCCCACCGAGGTTCCTGGATAGGAGGGGCGTGAGACTGAGATAGAAACCGGGTGAGGCTGCCGAGGTGGGCGGATCACTTGAGGTCAGGAGTTGGAGACCAGCTTGGCCAACATGGTGAAACCCTGTCTCTACTAAAAATAAAAAATTAGCCGGGCATGGTGGCACGTGCCTGTAGTCCTAGCTACTGGGGAGGCTGAGGCAGGAGAATGGCTTGAACCTGGGTGGCAGAGGTTGCAGTGAGCTGAGATCGCGCCACTGCACTCCAGCCTGGTGACAGAGCAAGACTCCGTCTCAAAAAAAAAAAAAGAAAAAAGAAAAAAAGAAAAAAAAAGAAAGGAAACTGGGTGAGGCTGGATAGAGGTGAGCTTATCCATTTAGGGAAGCAGAGCTTTCCCTGCATGCTGAAATGCAGGGCTTTCTGAACCCAAGACTTGCAGAAAACAGAGTCCTGGCCAGGTGTAGTGGCTCACACCTGTAATCTCAACACTGGGAGGCTGAGGCAGGAGGATCGTTTGAGCCCAGGAGTTTGAGAACAGAGGGAACATAGTGAGACCTCATCTCTACAAAGAAATCAAAAAGTTAGCCAGGTGTAGAGTCATGTGCCTGTGGTCCCACTTGGGAGGCTGCAATGGGAGGATTGCTTGAGCATGGGAAGTGGAGGCTGCAGTGAGTTGTGATCACACCACTGCACTCCAGCCTGAGCAACAGAGCAAGACCCTGTCTCCAAAAAAAAAGAAAAAAGAAAAGAAAACAGAGCTCTACCTGGGGACACAGCCGTGTCTGAAGATTCCAAGGAAACACAGCCCTGTCCTGGGGAGGGGGTTTAGGGGGGTCACGCTCTGCCCCAGAAGTCTCAGGGGTCCATCCCTGCCCCTCCATGTCCCCCATCAGCGAGCAGATCAGCCGGCGGCAGTCTCAGGTGGACCGCCTGTACGTGGCGCTCAAGGAGCTGGGTGAGGAGCGCCGGGTGGCTCTGGAACAGCAGTACTGGCTGTACCAGCTCAGCCGCCAGGTGAGCGAGCTTGAGCACTGGATTGCCGAGAAGGAGGTGGTGGCTGGCTCACCCGAGCTCGGCCAGGACTTTGAGCATGTCTCGGTGAGCATCATTAGTAATAAGTGATACCAGGAGCTACCATTAAGGTTCTCTGGGCCTTAGTTTCCTCATCTATAGTATGAGGATAATAACAGCACCCGCCTCATGGCTCTGCTGTGAGACAAATGAGTTAATATAACGTAAAGCACTGAGGACCCTGCTTGGCACACATGCTGCCTCACACAGTGTTGGTTATTATTATCAGCTTATTATTTTATTGTTACTTATTGTTATTTTTATTGTTACTGTTTTGTTACTATTCTTGCCAGGTGTTCAGTAAGTGTTAGATATTATTTTTTATGATGATGATGATGATGATTGTCATTACTCTTACCTGCCACAAAATGGTAGCCTCTGCCAGGTGTGGTGGCTCATGCCTGTAATCCCAACACTTTGGGAGGCCAAGGCAGGTGGATCACTTGAGGTCAGGAGTATGAGACCAGCCTGGCCAACATAGTGAAACCCCGTCTCTACTAAAAACACAAAAAAATCAGCTGGGTGTGGTGGCGCATGCCTGTAGTCCTAGCTGTTTGGGAGGCTGAGGCAGGAGAATCGCTTGAACTGGGGAGGTGAAGGTTGCTGTAAGTGGCTGTTGAACCGCTGCATGCCAACCTGGGCGACAGAGCAAGACTCTGTATCAAAAAGAAAAAAAAACATTGTAGGCTGGAGGGGGCTGGTGTATGCTGCCCCTTTACTCACTTTGCTGTACACCCCCCTCCCCACTTCCTGATGGCAGGTGCTGCAGGAGAAATTCTCAGAGTTTGCCAGCGAGACAGGTACGGCAGGGCGGGAACGGCTGGCAGCTGTGAACCAGATGGTGGATGAGCTGATCGAGTGTGGCCATACAGCAGCGGCCACCATGGCCGAGTGGAAGGACGGACTGAACGAGGCCTGGGCTGAGCTGCTGGAGCTCATGGGCACACGGGCCCAGCTGCTGGCCGCCTCTCGGGAGCTTCATAAGTTCTTCAGTGACGCCCGAGAGCTTCAGGGACAGATTGAGGAGAAGCGGAGGCGGCTGCCCCGCCTGACCACCCCGCCTGAGCCGAGACCCAGTGCCAGTTCCATGCAGCGGACCCTGAGAGCCTTTGAGCATGACCTGCAGCTCCTCGTGTCCCAGGTGGGGCGCCGGTGGCCATCAGGGCAGGTGGGAGGGCCTGGACAGCTGTGGGCAGCAGAGTGGGCAAAAATCAGGCTGTGGAGCAGGTCGAAATTAGGCAGTGGCACAGACAGAAAGCGGACTACAGAACAGGAAGAAATTAGATAATGGAGCAGATAGAAAATGGACTGATGGAATGGTATATAGAAATCAGGTACTGGCAGGGAAAAGTGGTACCTTAGAAGGTCTCACAGATATTAAACAGCTTCTGGCTGGGCGTGGTGGCTCCCTTTGGGAGGCCAACGCAGGCGGATCATCTGAGGTCAGGAGTTTAAGACCAGCCTGGTCAACGTGGTGAAACCCCATCTCTACTAAAAATACGAAAATTAGCCAGGTCTGGTGGCGGGCACCTGTAATCCCAGCTACTTGGGAGGCTGAGGCAGGAGAATCACTTGAACCCGGGAGGAGGAGGTTGCAGTGAGCCCAGATCTCGCCATTGCACTCCAGCCTATGTGACAAGAGTGACCCTCTGTCTCAAAAAAAAAAAAAAAAAAAAAGCTTCCAATAGATATTGGGCAGTGGTTCTCCTAAAACTGTGAGTTTTACCTAAATCCAGATCAAGGGTCTAAAGGGAATTTTGAGAAGTCTGAGAGGAATTTGACTGTGGTGTAGATAGAAATTAGACGACAGACAAGGCCAGGCGCGGTGGCTCACGCCTGTAATCCCAACACTTTGGGAGGTTGAGGCGGGCAGATCATGAGGTCAGGAGTTCAAGACCAGTCTGACCAACATGATGAAACCCCGTCTCTACTAAAAATACAAAAATTAGCAGGAATGGTGGTGGGCACCTGTAATCCCAGCTACACAGGAGACTGAGGCAGGAGAATCACTTGAACCCGGGAGGCGGAGGTTGCAGTGAGCTGAGATCACGCCACTGCACGCCAGCCTGGGCGACAGAGTGAGACTCCATCTCAAAAAAAAAAAAGAACTTAGATAACAGGTCTCTGATGGAAATCATATGACTTTTCTGAAATTAATTTGATGGGGGCGAATTTAATGAAAAAGGCAACAGAGATATTAGAAATTAGGCAGAGGTTCTGGCCAGAATTCGGATGTGGATCTGAGCAGTCAGATGGAAATGAAGCTGCGGGCCCAATACAACTCAGGCAGCAGGAAATTGGGTTGCAGTTCTAATGGAAGGTAGAAGTTGGGCAATTTTTGTTTGTTTGTTTGTTTATTTTTGAGACAGGGTCTCACTCTGTCACCCAGGCTGGAGTGCAGTGGCGCGATCTCAGCTCACTGCACCCTCTGCCTCCCAGGCTTAAGCGATTCTCCTGCCTCAGCCTTCCAAATAGCTGGGATTACATGCACGCGCCACCACACCTGGCTGATTTTTATATTTTTAGTAGAGACGGGATTTCACCATGTTGGCCAGGCTGGCCTCGAAATCCTGACCTCAGGTGATCTACCCGTCTCGGCCTCCCAAAGTGCTGGGATTACAGGCATGAGCTACTATGCCCAGCTGGCAATTATTATTATTATTATTATTATTATTATTATGAGGCAGAGTCTCTCTTTGTCACCCAGGTTGGAGTGTAGTGGTCTAATCTCGCCTCACTGCAACCTCTGCCTCCCGGGTTCAAGCGATTCTCCCACTTCAGCCTCGAGTAGCTGGGACTACAGGTGCGAGCCACCACACCCAGCTAATTTTTGTATTTTTAGTAGAGATGGGGTTTCACCATGTTGGCCAGGCTGATCTTGAACTCTTGACCTCAAGTGATCTGCCCACCTTGGCCTCCCAAAGTGCTGGGGTTATAGGCATGAGCCACCGCACCCAGCCCAGTTATTTTTTATAAATCCTACAAATGACTTAGAAATCAGGCTGAGAGATTCATAGTAATAAGTGGTGGATCTGTTAGAGATGGGGAGGTCACACCAAAATAAATCAGGAGATTGAACCAACAGCGTGAGCAGCAGGCTGAGCACAGTGGCTTATGCCTGTAATCTCAGCACTTTGGGAGGCCAACCTGGGAGGATTGCTTGAGCCCAGGAGTTCAAGATGAGCCTGGGCAACATAGTAAGACTCCATCTCTATTACAACATATATGTATATATCCTGGTACAGTGGCATGCACCTGTAGTTCAGCTATTAGTAGGCTGAGGCAGGAGGATCACTTGAGCCCGGGATGTCAAGGCTGCAGTGAATTGTGTTTGTGCCACTGCACTGCAGCCTGGGCAACAGAGCAAGACCCTGTCTCAGAAAAACAAACAAACAAAAAACCCAAAACCCAAAAGAGAGTGAGCAGAGCTCATACAGCAGAATGAATGGAAATTGGGCAGGGGACTAATGGCAATTGAACAGCCATCGTGTAGGAAACTGGGCTACTATGAAGGAGTGGGTTTGAAATAAACCGAGTTAAAAAAAAATTAGCACATCTAAAAGACATCAAAGTGGAAAGGGGTTTCCTGAAAGACCCAAGGTAGGGGTGGGCCTGCCTGAAAACATAGGTGGCAGACCCAATAGAAATAAAGCTCTCAGACCAAAAGAAATCCGGCAGTGGGTTGAAAGAGACGTGGTAGTAGATCTAAAAGAAGTCAGAACGCGGGTAAGTCAAAGAGAAATCAGGCAGCAGATAGACAGGAGCCTGGCTGTGGGATCACAGTGTGAGGCTCCTTATATCTTGAGGTTCTGCGCTGGAGCAGATGGCGGGAGGGAGGGCACAGCCTGGGCCCCGTGGAGGGCTGGCGCCCGACCTGGCATGCCCTTCAGGTACGGCAGCTGCAGGAGGGGGCGGCCCAGCTGCGGACGGTGTATGCGGGTGAACATGCTGAGGCCATCGCTAGCCGGGAGCAGGAGGTGCTGCAGGGTTGGAAAGAGCTGCTGTCAGCCTGTGAGGATGCCCGCCTGCATGTCAGCTCCACAGCCGACGCCCTGCGCTTCCACAGCCAAGTCCGCGACCTTCTCTCCTGGATGGATGGCATCGCCAGCCAGATTGGGGCAGCCGACAAGCCCAGGTGCCCCTCATCCCTCCTCGGGCTTCCTGCCTCCCCCTGGTGGCCTCCCCCAGCCACCCCCAGCCCATTGACAGCCCCCTTCTCAATGGAATGACAACAGCCAATATCTGTGTGGCGCCTCTGTGTGCTAGGCACTGTTCTAGGTGCTTCATGTGTATTCAGACCCCTTTTTTAGGCCTGTCATTGGGGACTTCGGTCATGGGGCATCCTTCTGTCCGCTGTCCTTCCCAGTTGCCTATTATTACCCTCTCCATGGGATGTCGCAGCATGAAACAGGCTAAAGACAGGATGGGCAAGGGAGGTGTGGGACTGTATTTGTGAGGGTAGGTGAAGAATTCTAACAATTCCAGCATCTCAGTGGCTTCATTAGTGGGCATTGGCTTATTGCTCACATAGTGGTTAGATGTGAGTGTCCAGCAGAATCCTGTCCCCTGGTGATTGGGAGCCAGGGTCCTTCCATCATGCCACCCTGGGAGTCACGTGCTGGACCCTCTGCATCCCGCTGCAGATGGGAAAAGATAGCAGGAGGATCACACAGAAGGTTTTAGGGATAAAGCCGGCACCCACACACTGCCAGCCCGGTGGCCTAACCTGTCTGCCAGGGAGGCTGCAAATTTTTTTTTCTCTTGAGATGGAGTCTTGCTCTGTTGCCCAGGCTGGAGTGCAGTGGCACAATATCACCTCACTGCAACCTCCGTCTCCCAGGTTCAAGTGATTCTCCTGCCTCAGCCTCCCAAGTAGCTGGGACTACAGGCGCCCACCACCACGTCTGGCTAATTTTGTATTTTTAGTAGAGAAAGGGTTTCACCGTGTTGGCCACTCTGGTCTCAAACTCCTGGCCTCAAGTGGTCCACCCGCCTCAGCCTTCCAAAGTGCTGGGATTACAGGCGTAAGCCACTGTGCCTGACCTAGGCTGGAAATTTAGTTTCATGGTGTGGCTAGGAAGAAAAGGACCTAGGGAATCAGGGACACCTGGCATTGCTTCTGGGAATGCAGATCCTGCAGCCTGCATTCATTTACTCAGCAAATATGTATTAAATGCATATGGTGTGCCATGTGGTGAGCAAGGCCAAGCACTTGCCCTGAGACAGATTGCATTCTCATAGCACTTATTACTCTCTGAAATATAGCATGGGGATGGGGCACAGTGGCTCACGCCTGTAATCCCAGCACTTTGGGAGGCTGAGGCAGGCAGATCACCTGAGCTCAGGAGTTTGAGACCAGCCTAGCCAACATGGCAAAACTCCGTCTCTACTAAAAATACAAAAATTAGCCAGGCATAGTGGTGGACACCTGTAATCCCAGCTACTTGGGAGGCTGAGGCAGGAGAATCGCTTGAACCCGGGAGGTGGAGGTCACAGTGAGCCAAGATCGTGCCACTGCACTCCAGCCTGGGTGACAAGAGCAAAACTCCGTCTCAAAAAAAAAAAAAAGAAAAGAAAAGAAAAAAAAATGAAATATAGCGTGGGTATATATACATAGGAAGGGAATGATAGCTGGCAAAGTCTCTCTGAGGATGTGCGTTTGACTGGAGACCTGAATGAAGTGATGGGTGAGTCAGGTAAAGTTTTGAGGGAAGAGTTTTCTAGGTGGAGGGACCCACAAGTGCAAGGGCCCAGAAGTGGGCTGTAGTTAGGCATGTGTGAGGAAAAGCTAGAGATCACTGTGGCCAGATGGAGGGAGGGAGTGAGGGAGTGTAGGGTGAGAGGAAGTGAGTACAGAGGGGCACTGGGGCCCTGGAAACCACACATGGTGAGGAGCATGCCTTCTCTATGAGGAACGTGGGAGCCATGTGAGAGTTTAGAGCAGAGTGGAGTGATGTGATGTGTACATTTGAGAAAAATAGGCCGGGCATGGTGGCTCATACCTGTCATCCCAGCACTTTGGGAGGCCAAGGCGGGTGGATCACTTGAGGACAGGACTTTGAGACCAGCCTGGCCAATGTGGCGAAACCCCGCCTCTACTAAAAATACAAAAATTAGCTGGGTGTTGTGGCATGTGCCTGTAATCCCAGCTACTGGGGAGGCTGAGGCAGGAGAATTGCTTGAACCTGGAAGGTGGAGGTTGCAGTGTGCTGAGATCGTACCACTGCACTCCAGCCTGGGCAACAGAGCGAGACTCCGTGTCAAAAAAAAAAAAAAAAAAGGCTGGGCACAGTGGCTCACACCTGTAATCCCAGCATTTTGGGAGGCTGAGGTGGGTGGATCACTTGAGGTCGGGAGTTCGAGAGCAGCCTGACCAACATAGAGAAACCTCATCTCTACTAAAAATACAAACTTAGCCGGGTGTGGTGGCACATGCCTGTAATCCCAGCTACTTGGGAGGCTGAGGCAGAATTGCTTGAACCCAGGAGGCGGAGGTTGCGGTGAGCCAAGATTGTGCCATTGCACTCCAGCCTGGGCAACAAGAGCGAAATTCCATCTCAAAAAAAAAAAAAATTAAATATACAGGGAAGTAAAGGTAACCCACATGTGTATCGTGAACACTTGGCTTGAACAACCATCAACATTTGGCCAATCTAGCCAAAAGAGGTGGCTCACGCCTGTAATCCCAACACTGGGAGGCCAAGGCAAGAGGATCACTTGAGGCCAGGAGTTTGAGACTACCCTACACAACATAGTGAGACCCCATCTCTACAAAAAAGAAAAAAATTAGTCAAGCATGGTGGTGTGCATGCCTGTTGTCCCAGCTACTTGGGAGTCTGAGGGAGGAGGATCACTTGAGTCCAGGAGGGTCAGGCTGCAGTGAGCCATGATTATGCCATTTCACTCCAGCCTGGGTGACAGAGCGAGATTCTGTCTTAAAAAAAAAATTTTTTTTTTAATTAGCTGTGCATTGTGGTGCATGCCTGTAGTCCCAGCTACCCTGGAGGCTAAGCCAGGAGGATCACTTAAGCCTAGGTGGTAGATTCAAACCATAGCATGAAGCTATGATTGCCAACTGATGGAACCTTCAGAAACTTGGAATTTGTTTTGGACATAAGATGGCTTAGAATGGTGCTGTCCAATAGTTATATAACACGAGCCACAAATGCGAGCCACATATATACTTTAAAATCTTCTTGTGGCCATACTAACAAAGCAAAGCAAATGAAACTTAATTTTAGTAATACATTTTTATTTAACCTGACATACCCAAAGTATTATCACTTCAACAGGTAGTCAATATTAAAACTATTAATGAGGCCAGGCAGTCTCGAACTTCTGGCCTCAGGTGATCCGCCCGCCTCAGCCTCCCAATCTCAGCCAAGTGGAGATCGCACCACTGCAGTCCAGCCTGGGTGACAGAATGAGACTCCGTCTCAAAAACAACAACAAACAAAACAAAGAAACAAAACTATTAATGAGGCCGGGCGCAGTGGCTCATGCCTGTAATCTCGGCTGAGATTGGGAGGCTAAGGCAGGCAGATCACCTGAGGCCAGAAGTTCGAGACCAGCTTGGCCAACATGCCAAAAATCCATCTCTACTGAAAATACAGAACAAAAAATTAGCCAGGCTTGGTGGCGGGCACCTGTAATCCCAGCTACTCGGGAGGCTGAGGCAGGAGAATTGCTTGAACCCAGAAGGTGGAGGCTGCAGTGAGCCAAGATCACGCCATTGCACTCCAGCCTGGGCAAGAAGAGCAAATCTCTGTCTCAAAAACAAACAAACAAACAAAGGCTGGGTGCGGTGGCTCACGCCTGTAATCCCTGCACTTTGGGAGGCCTAGGCAGGCGGATCACCTGAGGTCAGGAGTTTGAGACCAGCCTGACAAACATGTTGAAACTCCGTTTCTACTAAAAATACAAAAAAAATTAGCCAGGCATGGTGGCAGGCACCTGTAATCCCAGCTACTCAGGAAGCTGAGGCAGGGGAATCGCTTGAACCTACCTAGAAGGGGGAGGTTGCAGTGAGCGGAAATCGCACCACTGCACAACAACAACAAAAAACTATTAATGAGACATTTTACATTCTTTTTTACATTAACTCCACAAAATCTGGTGTGCATTTTACACTTTACACCAAAATTCAGACTGGCCACATTTCAAGTGCTCACATGTCTAGTGGCTACTGCCTTGGAGAGCACAGACTTGGAACGTTAAAATCATTGGCTAGTGGAACCTTCAGAAGCATAGCTAGAAAAAGAAAATTTGGATCTTGGCTGGGTGTGGTGGCTTATGCCCATAGCCTTGAACTTTGGGAGGCTGAGGCAGGTGGATTGCTTGAGCCCAGGGGTTTGAGACCAGCCTGGGCAACATAGCAAGACCCTGTCTCTACAGAAAATGAAAAATTAGTTGGGTGTGATGGTGTGCACCTGTGGTCCCCGCTACTCAGGAGGCTGAGGCAGGAGGATTGCATGAGCCCAGGAGGTTGAGACTGAAGTGAGCTGCAATCTTGCCACTGCACTCCAGTCTGGGCAACAGAGCAAGACCCTATTAAAAAAAAAAAAGGAAAATTTGGATCTTGAAATCCTAGAAGGTTAGAATCACCAAAGTGTGAAATTTTAGAAACTTGGAAAATTTGAATCATTGAATTAGTGAACCATGGACCCTCAGAATTTGGTCATCGCAAGTAGGTGTCTCCGTCTGGTTTGGTGACTCACGCCTGTAATCCCAGCACTTTGAGAGGCTGAGATGGGAGGATCACCTGAGGTCAGGAGTTCAAGACCAGCCTGGCCAACATGGAGAAACCCCATCTCTACTAAAAATATAAAAATTATCTGGGCGTGGTGGCAGGTGCCTGTAATCCCAGCTACTCAGGAGGCTGAGGCAGGAGAATCGCCTGAACTCAGGAGGTGGAGTTTGCAGTGAGCCGAGATCGCCCCACTGCACTCCAGCCTGGGCCATAGGGTGAGACTTTATCTCAAAAAAAAAAAAAAAAGAAAAGAAAAGAAAAAGTAGGTGTCTTGAGGTGGTATGGGATGTCAGCCTCAAGGATTTGGGGTCACCAGGAGCCACATGTATGGGGCAGGCTGAGGAGGCTCCCTGTGGCTCAGATCCCTGCCTGCCACCCACTGCAGGGACGTGTCATCAGTGGAGGTGCTCATGAACTACCACCAGGGCCTGAAGACTGAGCTGGAGGCACGGGTGCCTGAGCTGACCACCTGCCAGGAGCTGGGGCGATCTCTGCTGCTCAACAAAAGTGCCATGGCTGATGAGGTGGGGAGCAGGGAGGGGGTCCCCCTCTGCCACCCGGGCACATTGGGGTGGAAGCCATTCCACACCCTGACTTCCCTCCCACCCACCTGCCACTCCCAGATCCAGGCACAGCTGGACAAGCTGGGAACCAGGAAGGAGGAGGTGTCGGAAAAGTGGGACCGCCATTGGGAGTGGCTGCAGCAGAGTGAGTGGGGGCCCAGGCACACGTGGTTCAAGGGCACAGGGACATGCTCCAGCCTGTCCAGCCAAGGCCCAGAGGGTGACAGGAGCATGCTTTGCACCCTACCCATGGGTCTCCAGAAGCAAACATAAGGGCCTGGAAGGGTGGACAAGGGGGCTGCCTTGCCATTGAATACCCACCCTTGAAAAAAAAGTCTTAAAGTCCTGGGTGGGAGGACATTAAGGAAGGAGGAATGGGAGTCAGAAAGGAGGAATGATGCCCACTGAAATAGCCCCAGCCTCTGCCATTCCTGCAGAGCCCAGGATGGCAGGGCTGGGGTATGGAAAGCCGGAGGGGTGTGGAAGGCCAGGGGAAACAGCCATTGCCCCCAGGAAGGGCCCCAGATGCCCCAGAATCCTTACCCTGCATGCCCCTCCTCAGTGCTGGAGGTGCACCAGTTTGCCCAGGAGGCGGTGGTGGCTGATGCCTGGCTGACAGCCCAGGAGCCGCTCCTGCAGAGCCGGGAGCTGGGCAGCAGCGTGGATGAGGTGGAGCAGCTTATCCGGCGACATGAGGCCTTCCGCAAAGCGGCTGCAGCCTGGGAAGAGAGGTTCAGCTCTCTGCGGCGCCTGACCACGGTCAGCTCCCCAGATACTGCCCCATTACCCCCACCCCCACCAAGACCCCCACACCCATGGCTCTATATGAGACAGACACACCGAGACGTGGTGCTTGGTCCTGTGTTGTGTGAGTGCCAAGACAGACTCTTGCTAGGCTCCCAGTGGAGCAGAGGGACAGACCTGTCACCAGTGACAGCCCAGAATGTCAGGGATGTGATAGGGGAAGAACAAGCAGAGGGATAGTGCCTGGGATGGGGGAGTGGGAGGGGGAACTGGCCTGGGGGATTCTATTCTGAGACTTGAATAATTAGGTGAAGAGATTGTAGTAATAAAAAGGATTAGGCCAGGTGTGATGGCTCATGCCTGTAGTCCCAGCATTTTGGGATACCAAGATGGGTGGATCACTTGAGGCCAGGAGTTTGAGACCAGCCTGGCCAACGTGGTGAAACCCCATCTCTACTAAAAATGCAAAAATTAGCTGGGCGTGGTGGTGCACGCCTGTAATCCCAGCTACTCGGGAGGCTGAGGCAGGATAATCACTTGAACTTGGGAGGCAGAGGTTGCAGTGAACCAAGATCGTGCCACTGCCTGGGTAACAGAACAAGACTCCATCTCAAAACAACAACAACAATTAAAAAAAAAAAAAAAAAACCGCTTAAAGTCTGGGTGGGGTGGCTCACACCAGTACTCTCTTTGGAAGCCTAGGCAGGAGGATCACTTGAACCCAGGAGTTCAAGACCAGCCTTGGCAACATACTGAGAACCCGTCTCTACCAAAACCAAAAGCAAACAAAGAAAAAACAGCCAGGCGTGATGGCACATGCCTGTAGTCCCAGCTACTCAGAGGGGTGACTGAGACTCGAGGATCACTTGAGCACTGGAGGTCAAGGCTGCAATGAGATATGATCTTGCCGCTTGCACTCCAGCCTGGGCGACAGAGCAAGACTGTCTCAAAAATAAATAAATAAATAAATAAATAAATAAATAAATAAATAAATAAAGTCTTAAAGTCCTGGGTGGGGGGACATTAAGGAAGGAGAAATGGGAGTCAGAAAGGCACGCAGAGCAATTGATTTACCCAATTTAAAAAAAAGTGATTTAGCCAATTCTTAAAAGAGCAATAGGTGTTTGCCGGAGAGAATAGGCTTTAAGTTCTTGGCAGAGAGCAAAGCATCGCACAGGCCTGGACACCTTGCTTTTTCAAGGAACTGATCAATTGAGTGATGAGGCAGAAAACCCAGGCCGCCTCCCCGGACCTCCCCCTTACCCTGCCCCGGCCCCACGCCTCCAACCTAACCCTGGTCCCTCCATCCTCAGATCGAGAAAATCAAAGCGGAACAGAGCAAGCAGCCGCCTACCCCACTGCTGGGGCGCAAGTTCTTTGGGGACCCCACGGAACTGGCGGCCAAGGCGGCGCCCCTGCTGCGGCCAGGGGGCTATGAAAGGGGCTTGGAGCCCCTGGCCCGCCGAGCCTCGGACACGCTCTCGGCCGAGGTGCGGACTCGGGTGGGGTATGTGCGCCAGGAGCTCAAGCCCGAGCGCCTCCAGCCGCGCATTGACCGGCTGCCGGAGATCCCGGGGAGGGTGGAGCCCGCGGCCCTGCCGGCCGCACCAGAGGACGCGGCGGAGACCCCCGTGACCCCCGCGGCGGCGGAGCAGGTGCGGCCACGACCGGAGCGCCAGGAGTCAGCTGATCGCGCGGAGGAGCTGCCCAGGAGGCGGCGGCCCGAGCGGCAAGAGTCAGTCGATCAATCCGAGGAGGCTGCGCGGAGGCGGCGGCCGGAGCGGCAGGAGTCAGCGGAGCACGAGGCGGCACACAGCCTTACCCTGGGCCGCTACGAGCAGATGGAGCGGCGGCGCGAGCGGCGTGAGCGGCGCTTGGAGCGGCAGGAGTCCAGCGAACAGGAGATGCCCATCAGAGGAGACCTGGTCAAGGGGTGAGGTGCCCGCCTTATGACCAGAAAGTGAGGGGAGGGGAAAGCGGAGAGCTCCTAGAACCCCTCAGGCCCAGTGAAAGGGCTTCAGGGCTCAGAACTTCCCAAAGAAGGAGATATCGCCGCGGTACCCATTTTGCAGAGGTGTAAACTGAAGCTGCAAGATAATCGATGTGCCCATTGTTACACAGAAAGGGGAGCCCTTCCTGTTGAAAGAAAAGGCAGACTGCCTTTCTCCAGACGTAGGTTCTCGGCCCCTGGGTTGTGACTCCTGCATCAAGTCTCCCGGGTACCCCGAGGCAGGGATTTTGTCCTCTCTGTGCCTCAGTTTGCCCACTGGGCTAATGGTGGAACCCTCACCTCCTTGATTGGAGAGGAGACCCTTTATCACAATTCTCTCAGCAGCCTTATGAAGTGGGGGCTGTTGTCTTCTCCATTGTATGACTAGGGCAACTGAGGCACAAAAAGGGCAAGTCACTCAGCTTAAACGAACCAGGACTTTCAGAATCCAGAGTTGGCCAGTGTGTGTTGTGCAGATCTGTCCAGTCAGCTGTGTGTGTCTCCAGAAAGAGGCCTTTGGTCAGGAGACAATGACTTCTTGATTCTTTTTAAATTTCACATTTCATGAACATTTGCTGAGTGCCCACTCTGCCTGGCATGTGCTGAGTCGAGCGGTGACTGAACCAGTCCCATCCCTGACTTTAGAGACTCACAGTCCATTGAGAAAAACAGGCTTGTCATCAATGATGACCCAGAATTATCTGGGCTGGAATGGGGGCGATCGGGGGACTGGAGAGTCAGCGGTGGGTGGAGAAAGGCAACGTTTGCAAGTTGTTCTTTGTGCTGCTTAAAATTCAAAGGGGCATCTGGGCGCGGTGGCTCACGCCTGTAATCTCAGCACTTTGGGAGGCTGAGGTGGGCGGATCACTTGAGGTCAGAAGTTCGAGACCAACCTGGCCAATATAGCAAAACCCTGTCTCTACTAAAAATGCAAAAATTAGCCGGCATGGTGGCGCACGCCTGTAGTACCAGCTACTTGGGAGGCTGAGACAGGGGAATCGCTTCAACACAGGAGGCAGAGGTTGCAGTGAGCCGAGATCATGCACCACTACACTCCAGCCTGGGCAACAGAGCAAGACTCCGTCTCAAAAAAAAAAAAAAAAATTCAAAGGGGCGAGAGGTTTGGTCTTCCATTCAGCAGACACGTCCCAAACACCTGTGGTACCTAAGGCGGGCATCTGAGAGAAACAGCTGCAGAAGTGGGCAGGGGCCTGGCACTTCCAGCTAAGAAGTGGAGGCTCCTCTGCCCAGCCAGACAGGTCCGTGGGAGAAGGAACCCTGGTTTCATTGGGTCTTTCTGTCCCCCATCCCCCAGGAAGGCCACCCTGGCTGACATTGTGGAACAGCTGCAGGAGAAAGAGGCAGGCCCAGGGCTGCCTGCTGGGGTAAGTTGAGCCTCGGATGGGTGGGGATACGAGGACCCCTTTTTCAGAGCAGGAGGCAGGATCTCAGAAACAGCCAGTGCCTAGCCCTGGCAGGACCCATTCCCTACCTGGACCCTGCAGAGACAGCATGGACTCTCAGGGTCCCCAGAATCTGAAAATGTCCCCCTTAGAAAGACGGGGCACCTACCTAAGAGACCCCTACTCCCCCTCCACAGACAGACACACACACACACACACAGACACACACACACAGACACACACACAGACTCTTCCCACATCTGTCCTGGACTCCGTATTTCTTCAGCCCAGTGGGGTCCCAAATTTCTTCATAGCCTCATACACACACACACACAGAAGGAAGCCCCAGGTTCCTCCTGCAGACAGTGGGGACACGCCCTGCTTGCACCCCCACCTCCAGAGATCTGGCTGCCTCTTCCCACCACCGAGAGGGATTCCAAACCAATGAGTCCTAACAGACTCACTCCCAAGACCCATGGGGCCCTAAGAATTGGGCCTCCAACCCTGAGGTCCTCCCATACTCGCCTCCGAGACAAATGGCCCTGTAGACAGATGGGACCCCAGACCCATGACTCCCCCAAACAGATGACCCCCACACCCTCTCCATGGACAGCACCCCTCTTCCCCCTCCCTTCACACAGCCGCCGCTGCCTCAGCCACGCGAGCTTCCCCCAGGTCGCCTGCCCAACGGGCTTGAGCTGCCCGAGCGGACACCTCGGCCGGACCGGCCCCGGGCGCGGGACCGGCCCAAGCCGCGACGGCGGCCGCGGCCCAGAGAGGGTGGTGAGGGCGGGGGAAGCCGGCGCTCGCGCTCCGCCCCGGCCCAGGGCGGCTCCGCCCCCGCGCCTCCGCCACCGCCCACTCACACAGTGCAGCACGAGGGCTTCCTACTGCGCAAGCGCGAGCTCGACGCTAACCGCAAGTCGTCCAACCGGTGAGCGTGTGGGCGGGGCTTTGGAAGGTGGGTCTCAGGCTCAGGGTGACCATTGCGTGGAGCGGTGGGACTGAGGAGGGGGTGTGGCTCAACTTCAGGCCCTCCAGCAGGTGGGGGTAGTAGGTGGGGCCAGAGCTGGGGGGGTGGTGGTGGCTTAAATCAAGAAAGCCAACCAATGAGCAGGAGGGGGTGTGGTTTAACGTCAGGCCCTCCAACCCGTAGGGGTAGTAGATGGGGCCAGATGAGGGGTGGGGCTCAACTTTGATGATTCCAACCAATGAACAGGAAGGGGTAGGACCTAAGGTTAGTGCATCTAATGGATGATGGGTAGAGCTTAGGTGGGAACAGAAGGAAAATGTTCTGAAAGTGAGTAAATTGGAACCTAACCTCTTAGCAACCAACCCAGGAGTTGATTAGCTAAATAGCAAAGAGGGAGGCATCTAGTTGAGAAGGTTTCAATGGCTTGTCGTGGAGCTTGGAGAGGTCACTCAACCAATGAGTGGGGTGGGTCTACCCTTGAAGTTTCAAATTGGGGGAGGGTCCGAAAACGGGCAGAGCCCAAACTAATGAGGGTAGGGGTTGGGAAGGGGGAGTCATCTCATACAGGTTTCCAAATGAGGGTCTAGCCATGATGTGCCTGCTCTTGGGGAGTCCAGCTCCTGCTTGTCCACCCTCTTTTTGTCCAACTGAGAGGCAGAATCAGGGGACAAGTGGAGCCAAAAAGGGGTATCACCGGCCAGTAATGGAGTGAGTCCCAAGATATGAAGTGGGCAGGACAGATTCAGATTTTGCTAGTGGAATCTGTAGGTGGTCTTTCTTCCTCGTACCTAATGCCAAGGTAGGAATAAACAAGGGCACCTAGTATGTCTTGCTTTTGGAGGGATTCCTCCAGGATCGAGGCTTTGGATGACTGGAGAGACAGGAATTCTTTATTCCAGACAGTAGACCAATAGACTTCCCTTGAGAAAGCTCCATGAGTGGGGAGGATTGAGTGGAGCAAAGGCTTATGGAGGAGACAGTTTAAGACTTACCTTCAGGAAATTCAGTATGGGAGGGGATAAGGAAGGGAAATCTCAGCCTGGGCAAAGGCTTGATACTGAGAGACTTAGATGCTCCCCTCAGGGCAGCAACAGCCTTAAGGAAGAGCATTTTAGGCCCAACTAGGGCGCAACTAGGGCGCAAAGGTCCAGAGGTAGGAAGGCTCAGACATATTCAGCCCTTGAGGATGTTAATGAAGAGTTATTAGGCAGAGTGCTGCGGCTCTGCCTTGAGCTCCATCTTGTCGCTCCAGGTCGTGGGTGAGCCTGTACTGTGTGCTTAGTAAGGGGGAACTGGGCTTCTACAAGGACTCCAAGGGCCCGGCATCCGGGAGCACACACGGTGGGGAACCGCTGCTCAGCCTGCACAAGGCCACCAGCGAGGTGGCTAGTGACTACAAGAAAAAGAAGCATGTCTTCAAGCTCCAGTGAGCCCCCCAATGGGCAGGAGGGAGGGATCCAAGGCTCAGCTTCAACTCCCAGTGGGACCCTGGCTTCCCTGGGGGACACTTGGTGGGCAGGTGGCCTGGGCCGTTTCCCCAGATCTCTCAAGTCCTGTGTCCCTTCCTGCAGGACCCAGGATGGCAGTGAGTTTTTGCTCCAGGCAAAAGATGAGGTGAGATCTGGTCCTTTCCTCCCTCTGTGTGGACCTCAGTAATGACCTGGCTGTCTGGCTCCTGACCCAGAGTGATGGGGCTGTGAGAAGGGTCACTCACAGGCCAGAGTTATCAGGGCTGTAATGGGAAAGCCCACAGGCACTGAGAGCCCAAAGGAGGTTCCTAACCCAGTGGGGAGTGGGAAGGGCTTCAGGGAGGGCTGCCTGCAGATCCTGATGACAAAGTCCAACATCTTTGCCGTGGTCACTCAGGTGAGACTGGAATAGGAGGGAGTTCGCTTTAAAAAGGGGTGATTTGGCCAGGCGCGGTGGCTCACGCTTGTAATCCCAGTACTTTGGGAGGCCAAGACAGGCAGAACTCCTGAGGTCAGGAGTTCGAGACCAGCCTGGCCAACATGGTGAAACCCCGTCTCTACTAAAAAATACAAAAATTAACTGGGCATGGTGGCAGGTGCCTTAATCCCAGCTACTTGGGAGGCAGAGGCAGGAGAATCGTTTGAACCTAGAAGGCGGAGGTTGCAGTGAGCCGAAATGGAGCCATTGCACTCAAGCCTGGGGGACAACAGCGAGACTTCTTTCGAAAATAAAATAAAAATAAAAAGGGTGATTCAGAGGGACGGTGGGGGTCTAAAAAAAGGAGTGATTCAGGTTGGGCACCATGGCTCATGCCTGTAATCCCAGCACTTTGGGAGGCCAAGGCAGGAGACTGCTTGAGCCCAGGACTTCAAGATCAGCCTGGGCAACACAGAAAGATCCCATCTCTATGGGTAATAATAATAATAAATTAGCCAGGAGTGGTGGCACATGCCTGTGGTCCCAGCTACTCAGGAGGCCGAGTGGAAGGAACACCTGAACCAGGGAGGTCAAGGCTACAATGAGCTGTGATTGTGCTATGGCACTCCAGGCTGGGTGACAGAGTGAGATTCTGTCTCAAAAACAAGAGGGGGTGGGTGATCTAGGTAGAGGGAACTGCAAGTGCAGAGGACCAGAGGTGCAGTATTGCAAAGGGTTAACTGCTGGAGGACAGAGTTCATGGAAGAAGGTCCCAGAAAGGTTCCCAGGAGATAGGTGTCTCAGGACAGGATGGGCCATTTGGAGGAGATTGGATTTTTTACCTAAGGGCACTGGAGAGCTAGGGGGGATTACAGTGATGTGTAAAAAAGATTCCCGGCTGGGCGCAGTGGCTTACGCCTGTAATCCCAGCACTTCGGGAGGCCGAGGCGGGTGGATCACCTGAGGTCGGGAGTTTGAGGCCAGCCTGACCAACATGGAGAAACCCCATCTCTTATGGTGCATGCCTGTAATCCCAGCTACTCGGGAGGCTGAGGCAGGAGGATTGCTTGAACCCGGAAGGCAGAGGTTGCAGTGAGCTGAGATAGCGCCATTGCACTCCAGCCTGGGCAACAAGAGCAAAACTCCATCTCAAAACCAAAATAAACAGGCCGGGCACGGTGGCTTACGCCTGTAATCCCAGCAGTTTGGGAGGCCGAGGCGGGCAGATCACAAGGTCAGGAGATCGAGACCATCCTGGCTGACACGGTGAAACCCCGTCTCTACTAAAAATACAAAAAAATTAGCTGGGCATGGTGGCGGGCGCCTGTAGTCCCAGCTACTTGGGAGGCTGAGGCAGAAGAATGGCTTGAACCTGGGAGGCGGAGCTTGCAGTGAGCTGAGATTGCGCCACTGCACTCCAGCCTGAGCGACAGAGCGAGACTCCATCTCAAAACAAAACAAACAAACAAAACAAAACAAAACAAAAAAAGATTCCTTTGGCTACTTGGGTGGGTAGCCCAGGCCGCGGCCAGGGCAGGGACCCAAGTGGGAGAGCGCATGGCTGGGCCACACAGGCCTGTGGGGAGAGGAGGAAGAGGGGTCTGAGAGAGGCAAGCATAAAGGTGGTTTGAAGAGATGTTGAGAGTAATAACTAACACTTGTTATCTCATTCAATCTTCACAAGATGCAATGAAGAAGTGGGCTTTTTTTTTTTTTTGAGACAGAGTTTCTCTCTTGTCGCCCAGGCTGGAGTGCCATGGCGCAATCTCAGCTCACTGCAAGCTCCACTTCCCAGGTTCAAGCGATTCTCCTGCCTCAGCTACCTGGGTGGCTGGGATTACAGGCTTGCGCCACCATGCCCGGCTAATTTATGTATTTTTAGTAGAGACGGGGTTTCTCCATGTTGGTCAGGCTGGTCTCAAACTCCTGACCTCAGGTGATCCACCCGCCTCAGCCTCCCAAAGTGCTGGGATTACAGGCATGAGCCACCACACCCGGCCAGAAGTAGGCCTTTACCCACTACATGCCTTCTTTTACTTATCTGCACAATGAAGATTAAAAATAGTTTCTTGGCCTGGCATGGTGCCTCACACCTGTAATTCCAGCACTTTGGGAGGCTGAGGTGGGCAGATCATTTGAGGTCAGGAGTTCGAGACCAGTGTGGCCAACATGGCGAAACCCCATCTCTACTAAAAATACAAAAAGTAGCCAGGCATGGTGGCACGTGCCTGTAGTCCCAGATACTCAGGAGACTGAGGCACAAGAATCTCTTGAACCTGGGAGATGGAGGTTGCAGTGAGCTGACATCGAGCCATTGCACTCCAGCCTGGGGGACAGAGCAAGACTCTGTCTCAAAAAAAAAAAAAAAAAGTTTCTTATCATAGGGTTACTGTGAGAATTAAATTGCTCCATGTTTAATTGATACATGATAAACTGATAATTAGCACAGGGCCTAGTAAATATCAGTGCTCTAGTAGTGCCTGCCCATATTATTATCATTGTTTGTGTCATTTATCTCTGTAGTAGGAAGTATATACAATCCTATTGCATAGGTTTAAGGGAATTAATCCACTAAAGTGTTTGGAACAGAGCCTGGCACATATTGCTATGTAACTGCATCATCATCATCATCCCTTTTTAATAGATGAGAAAACGGAATTTCAGAGAGGGTAGTCTGATCTGAAATTCACCTATTATTCCAGCTTCTCTCTTCCAAATACGGCCTCTGTGCCCTGTTTCTTCCCCCAGGAGGAGATGAACGGCTGGCTGGAGGCTGTGGCTTCCTCGGTGGCGGAACACGCAGAGATCGCCCGCTGGGGCCAGACACTACCCACTACTTCATCCACAGATGAGGGCAACCCTAAGAGGGAAAGCGGGGATCGCAGGGCCAGCGGGCGCAGGAAGTGACTTCCCACCCCCAGGACCTGACACATCTCGTCTCCCCTCTTTTCCGCACTGTGGGCACAAAGACACTTTTTCTTCCGCAGGGGCGGGAGCCCCTAGTTCCAACATTGAGGACGCGTGACATGGTGGGCACCGGAAAGGAGGGGACTTCTCCTGCACCCCAAGAAGTGGTGGGGAGATTGCTGCCCCTATAGCCATATCTCGGCCCCTTCCCACTCACCACCCCCACCCCAGGTGCTGGGGGTCCCTTCTTTTTATGCAATAACTGAGCTTGATGGGGGTGGGCAGGGGGCCAGTTGAGCCAAGCCCCCAGCCCCGATCTGCAGATCCTGCCCCAAGAAGCTGGGGTGGTGGGGGCAGTAATTCCTGCCCCCCTCTCTGCCCAAGGGATGGGCACGGGGGCGCTGGTGAGGTCCCCTGGACCATCCAGGGTGCTAGGGGGCAGGGAGGGGACACCCCCTCCCCGCCTTTACCTCACTTCCAATGCTGCCTTGATCTCTGTCTGGGAGGGGGGAGTGAAGGGGCCCTAGCCCCCTGCACTCCGCCGCCTCAGAGCCATGTGGTTAATTCCTGACGTAGTTTATTTTTGCAAAACGTCGATCTCCTCCTCCCCCGCCCCGCATCCGCGAAGGCTTTTAATGGGAGGGGCGTCAAAGCTCAAAACTGTTTTCCTCTCTCCTCCCCCCTCCAGTTGTAAATGCCACTTCATGAGGGGAGGGGCGAGGGGAAGCCCAGCCCTGCATGCTTCTGGCTGGAGCACCTCCCTGGGGAGTCGGGGGATTGGGTTGTGGGCAGTCCCCATGGCCGCCTGGAGAAGCCGCTGGGGCCCGGGGGTGTGGGGCGGTGTGGCGGGCGCACACTGTATGTACCTATAATAAACCCTTTGGCTTTGACGGTCTATGGTCCTTTGTTTGGGTTTTCTGGGCTGCGCCCGGGAGGATTGAAAGGAGGGCTGTGGTGGCTGTAGGGGTGGGTGCGGGGTGGGGAGAGGGGCACGGGGGTACCGTGGCTGCGGAGAACATCCAGATGTACCCTTTTATGTGGACTTAATTTCGGGGTCTGAACACACGCCCCTTGACGAGAACCTAGAGGGATGGAGAATATTTCGTTATGCTTCGTAATAAACTTCCCCAAAGGAGACTCCGGGTCCGCCCCGTCAAGTTCAGGAAAGGCGGACCCCTTTAAGGAGGCGGAAAAGTTAACCGCGATGGGCAGGCGCTCTGTCCAATCGCTAGTGACGCCTGGAGTCTCTGGCCCAATGAGCAGCCTATGGAGGCGGGGTCCGGGTGCACACCCGGAAGTGGGTGCGGGCCAGCCGGCTCGCCCGGGGGCCATGGCAGCAGCGGCTACTGCTGCCGAGGGGGTCCCGAGTCGGGGGCCTCCCGGGGAAGTCATTCATCTGAATGTGGGAGGCAAGAGGTGAGTGTGGGAGACTCCTGAGGTCCCATCCTCGGGGGCGGGAAGCGGGGTGGGAGTATCCGCCTCTCCTGGGGGAATCCCTGTCCATCAAGGGTTGCTCCGCCCCCCCCTTTGGAGGCGCGAGATTCTGGAAAAACGCCGGGGGAGGGGGAAGGGGAGGGAACCCTGGATCCTGCGGGAGGGGGACGCATTCCTCACCCGCTCCTCTTCATCTCTTGCGTCCGTTTACCTTCCCCGCCCAGATTCAGTACCTCTCGCCAGACTCTCACCTGGATCCCAGACTCCTTCTTCTCCAGGTGATCGGGAGAGCGAGTTTGGGGCGAGGGTAGGAGGGATGGAGAGGGCGTGGGAGACCTAATATCCACTCCCCCGGCCCGTGACGCCTGCTCGGTGTCCCTTCCCTGCAGTCTTCTGAGCGGACGCATCTCGACGCTGAAAGATGAGACCGGAGCAGTGAGTCGGACAAGAGCTGAAATGGGATGGGGGGGAGGGGTTGGTAGGAAGAGGGGCAGGACCCCACTCAGTCCTGCCTTTTACCCCATCCATCCTCTGCCCCCCTTTCCCGCAGATCTTCATCGACAGGGACCCTACAGTCTTCGCCCCCATCCTCAACTTCCTGCGCACCAAAGAGTTGGATCCCAGGTTGGCATGGAAAAAGGGGAGGGAGTCCCTCACTGTCTTCACCCCCTGAGGAGTTCTTTCACTTCCTCTGAATGTCCACGTGAGCTCCATTCTATTAGAATTCTCATTCAGAACCTTGATCACAGGCCGGGCGCGCCGGGATTGCTCACGCCTGTAATCCCAACACTTTGGGAGGCCGAGGTGGGAGGATCACTTGAGCCCAGGATTTGGAGACTAGCCTGGGCAACATAGCGAGACCCCTTCTCTAAAAAAGCAAACAGGCAAAACTTCATGAGAATCTTGATCGTGTTAAAATTTTATGTCCTTCGATTTCTCCCTACACACACACACACACACACACACACACACACACACACACACACACTCAACATTTCCTCCACCCATATCATCACTCCTTAGCATCTTTATTCCATCAAAACTTTCTACCCCTTGACATTCTCTGTGCAGTTTTGAAAATTACCCTCTCAGCATTCTCTGTTCACCCCCACACCTAGACCCTGACCTCTAGTCAATTCTACTACCCAGGGGTGTCCACGGTTCCAGCCTCCTCCATGAAGCCCAGTTCTATGGGCTCACTCCTCTGGGTAAGTGGGAGCCCCCAGCTATCATCCTCATTGTATAGAAAACCAACTCTGTGATGCTACCTGCCCCTCTTCCCCTTCTCTCCTGAAAGAGGGCTGGGGTAGAGGTGGGAGGACTGGTTATGGCCCTGGCCGGGTCTGTATTCGTACTGGGAGGAGTATTGGTACTCTGTGTAGAAAGAAATGGGGAGGGGGAAATGGGGTGGCCTCAGCATCTCCCTAAGTCCCAGCCTTTAAGTCCTCCTGTTGCAGTTCGTCGCCTGCAGCTTCGAGAGGAGTTGGATCGATCTTCTTGTGGAAACGTCCTCTTCAATGGTTACCTGCCACCACCAGGTAGGCACTCCCAATGGAATGGAGGGGCGCGGAGGTGGGCTAAAGACTACATTTCCCATTAGGCTGCAGCTCTCGGGTGCCTGTGCTGTGAGTCCTGAGATACAGTGGGAGGTGTAGTTCCCTATCAGATGCTTGGGCTGATGCTTGGAAAGGAAGTTGGAAACAGCATTTCCCATGAGGCAATGGGCCAGCTAACTCTTGAGGCTCAGAAGGATGTCTTGGAGCCCCATGGGAGTTGTAGTCCAGGTTTGGTTTCTTTGTAGGGGGGCTTTGGAAGACCTGGGATTCTTCGCATGGAGGGGAGAAATATTAATAGGAAGTTATTGACAGTAATGCCCATGATAGCCAGCCCACTGGCCATGGAAGGTATGCCCCAGTGGTTATTGGAACTAGGCTTTTCTGATTGGTAGAAGGAACAGAGTAGGGAAATTTCATCTACAGCTTTATTCCCCTAACTGCAGTCAGCACCTGCTACCTTCATGAAAGTTGCCAGATATAAAGACCTGTAGTAGTACTTTTCCAACTTAGTTTTATCCTGTTTTCCAAAAAACAATCATTTATTTATTTAATTAATTTTATGAGACAGGGTCTGGCTTTGTCACCCAGGCTGGAGTGCAGTGGTGCGATCTTGGCTCACTGCAACCTCTGCCTCTCAGATTCAAGCCATCCTTCCACCTCAGCTCTGCCACTGAATAGCTGAGACTACAAGCACTCACCACCATGCCCGGCTAATTAAAAAAATAATAATCATTTTAAATGCAAGCTTTATATTATAAATACAAAGTAAACATGAAAATAAAACCCAAACATAGCAGTGTTATTAAACTCTGGTCTGTAGCAGTGGCTCACACCTGTAATCCTAGCAGTTTGGAGGCCGAGACAGGTGGATTACTTGAGACCTGGAGTTTGAGACCAGCCCAGGTGACACAGCAAGACCTCATCTCTGCTAAAAATAAAAAAAAATTAGCCAGGTGTGGTGGTATGCACCTGTGGTCCCAGCTACTTAGGATGCTGGAGTGCGAGGATCGCTTGAGCCCAGGAGGTCAAGGCTGCAGTGAACTATGATCACGCATTACACCCCAGCCTGGGTGACAGAGCGAGATGCTGTCTCAAAACAAAACAAAACGAAAAACAACTCTGGCTAGATGCTATTGCTTGCCAAGGGTGCAGTCTTCCATTTATTAAAAGTGAAAATTAGGGCCAGGCACATTGGCTCATGCCTGTAATCCCAGCACTTTGGGAGGCTGAGGTGGGTGGATCACCTGAGGTCAGGAGTTCAAGACCAGCCTGGCCAACATGGTGAAACCTTATCTCTGCCAAAAATATAAAAGATTAGCCATGTGTTGTGGTGGGTGCTTGTAATCTCAGCTACTTGGGAGGCTGAGGCAGGAGAATCACTTGAACCCAGGAGGCAGAGGTTGCAGTGAGCCAAGATTGCGCCATTGCACTCCAGCCTGTGCAACGAGCGAAACTCCAACTCAAAAAAAAAAAAACCAAAAAAAAAACTGGAAAATTAGGTAATACTGCAGATTCATTAATATCACAGCAGCACTAAACTCAGTCTCCCTCTGTGCTGGGCTCAAGGGAACTGAAAGGGAAGTAACTTGCTATGTGGTTCAGTGTCATTTCATGCTGTGTCACTGCACCACTTAAAATCTTCACCCGGAGACTATGTCCCACACATGGGGAAATCAATCACCGTCATATTTTAAGTGCTTGCTGTGTGACAGCCACGATTACAATGACTGTTACTCTACCTCTTATTCTCACTGTAGTGTTCCCAGTGAAGCGGCGGAACCGGCACAGCCTAGTGGGGCCTCAGCAGCTAGGAGGACGGCCAGCCCCTGTCCGACGGAGCAACACGATGCCCCCCAACCTTGGCAATGCAGGGCTGCTGGGCCGAATGCTGGATGAGAAAACCCCTCCCTCACCCTCAGGTACGTTTCTATCTCGTGGAAGGTTGGGGCAGCTGTGGGGTCCCTGTGACCCTCTTCTGATCCCTACTCTTCCCCTCAAGGACAACCTGAGGAGCCGGGGATGGTGCGCCTGGTGTGTGGACACCATAACTGGATCGCTGTGGCCTATACCCAGTTTCTAGTCTGCTACAGGTGCTTGGGGAGGGAGTGGCAGGAGGTCCCAGCCCTGTTGATGAGAAGGGCATGCGGTGAGGGTTGGTGATGTCCCCTCGATCCTACAGGTTGAAGGAAGCCTCTGGCTGGCAGCTGGTGTTTTCCAGCCCCCGCCTGGACTGGCCCATCGAACGACTGGCGCTCACAGCCCGGGTGCATGGTGGGGCTTTGGGTGAACATGACAAGATGGTGGCAGCAGCCACCGGCAGCGAGATCCTGCTATGGGCTCTGCAGGCGGAAGGCGGTGGCTCCGAGATAGGTATGACCCCAAGCCTTTTCCAGAACCCTCTGTCCTTTAAATTCTATGGCCTGTTAAAGTGACCCACCCCATAAAATCCTCAAACCCATAAGAATTCTCTGCTCTATTAGATCTGTTTGTGTCATTAGAATGCTCCAGCCCTTCAGAATTCTGTATCCTGTTAGAATTCCCTGGCTTCCTAGAAAAATCCACCCACATACAATTCTCCCTCCATCAGAATTCCCTGCCCTGTTAGATCTCTTGGTTTTGTTAGAATGTGCTATTCTGTGTGGCCATGAGAAATGTCTGACTTGGCCCGGTGCGGTGGCTCATGCTTGTAATCCCAGCACTTTGGGAGGCTGAGGCGGGCAGATCACTTGAGGTCAGGAGTTTGAGACCCCCTTGGCCAACAGGGTGAAACCCCGTCTTTACTTCAAAAATACAAAAAAATTAGCTGGGTGTGGTGGCACGTGCCTGTAATCCCAGCTACTCAGGAGTTTAAGGCAGGAGAATCACTGGAACCTGGGAGGCAGATGTTGCAGTGAGCTGAGATCGCACCACTGCATTCCAGCCTGAGCGACAGAGTGGACAGAGTGAGACACCATCTCAAAAAAAAAAAAAAAGAAAAAGAAATCTCTGACTTATGGCTGGGCACAGTAACTCACACCTGTAGTTCCAGCACTTTGGGAGGCCATGGCAGGAGAATTGCTTGAGGCCAGGAGTTCGAGGCTGCCGTGAGCTATGTAAGCCATGATTGCACCACTGCACTCCAGCCTGGACAACAGAGCAAGACCCTGTCTCAAAGCCACAACAACAAATCTCGGACTTACTAATCTGTCCCCAAATAAATCTCAGCCCTCGTAAGAATCCCCTGCCACCAGTGGAGGTTTTTTTGCCTTATTGCAAAGCTCAGTGCTGTTAGAATTCCAGACCGCTTTAGAATCCCATACCCCATCAGAAATCTTCTGGCCCATTTTATCTTCTCTAATTCCTGCTGGAATCTTCACTTTTTTTTTTTTTGAAATGGAGTCATTCTCTGTTGCCCAGATTGGAGTACAGTGGTATGATCTCGGCTCACTGCAACCTCTGCCTCCTGGGGTCACACAATTCTCCTTCCTCAGCCTCCCAAGTAGCTGGGACTACAGGTGTGTGCTACCACACTCAGCTAATTTTTATATTTTTTAGTAGAGATGGAGTTTCATCATGTTGACCAGGCTGGTCTCAAACTCCTGGCCTCAAATGATCCACCCACCTGAGCCTCTCAAAGTGTTGGGATTACAGGTGTGAGCCACCGTGCCCAGCCCCTGATGGAATCTTCTATCCTTCAAGGATTCTGTGGTCCCACTGAATCCTCTGGTCCTTGGAGTTCTTCCTCCCACCTCTCCTCCTCCATGAGGCAGGGTTCCAGCTGAGCCCTTTTTGCCCACTGCAGGGGTCTTTCATCTGGGGGTGCCTGTGGAGGCCTTGTTCTTCGTCGGGAACCAGCTCATTGCTACAAGCCACACGGGGCGCATCGGGGTGTGGAATGCCGTCACCAAGCACTGGCAGGTCAGAGTTCTGGCCAGCCTGGCTGCCCCCTTCCCAGTTTTCCAGACTGTACAGACCGAGGAAGGGGTTCACGTCTGCCCCCACCCCCACCCCCTAAGCCTGGAGGAAGCCAGAGAACCAGCAGCTGGCCAGAGCCTGGGGATGTCTGTGATAAAGGCCTAAGGAGCATCAGGGAAGCCTTCCTGGAGGAGGTGCTGCAGAGCCCACATGAAGCATGAATGGGTTTGAAAAGCAGGAGGGAGGATTGTCTTGGGACTGGGTGAGAGAACAGGTTAGGGGGGATGCTGTAGAAGACAAGAACTGGCTTGGCTCGGTGGCTCACACTTGTAATCCCAGCACTTTGGGAGGCTGAGGTGGGAGGATGGCTTTGGGAGAAAGACAGACAGAGGCAGAGAAAGAGACAGAGAGGCAGAAAACCAGGCAAATAGAAAATCAGAAGGAGGTGACAGAGAAGGGTAGACAGAGTCAAACCAGACTGAACCACTGTGGCAGATGGGGGAACTCAGAGAGATAAATGGAGATGAATTAGAGTCATGTCAGAAGTACATAGTGGAGGCCGGGTGCAGTGACTCCCGCCCGTAATCCCAGCACTTTGGGAGGCCGAGGCAAGAGGATGGCTTGAGCCCAGGAGTTTGACGCCAGCCTGGGAAACATAATAAGACTCTGTCTCTACAAAAAATTTAAAAAATTAAAACTTTAAAAAGTACAGAGTCCAGGAGAGGCCAAGAGTCAGACAGACAGATGCATCAAAGGGAGGAAGGGAGGGAACAAGACAGGGACAAAGGTAGGCCTGGGGTGGACGGGGCTGGGGAGCAGTGGGTGGGTTCTGGAGGTGGAGGAGAGGGCCCATCCTCTGTGAGGGGTCACCACGGAAGCAAAGGAATGGAAGGGCTCCCGGCTGCAGCCTGTCCTGCCCCACCCCCAGGTCCAGGAGGTGCAGCCCATCACCAGTTATGACGCGGCAGGCTCCTTCCTCCTCCTGGGCTGCAACAACGGCTCCATTTACTACGTGGGTGAGCAGCAGCCTGTGTCCCGGGTGCCCGAGACCCTCCCCTGGGAGAGGGGAAGGGAGGGAGAGAGGCTGGGGCACCTGGAACAAACCCGCTCCACCCTCCCTGCCCACCCCAGATGTGCAGAAGTTCCCCTTGCGCATGAAAGACAACGACCTCCTTGTCAGCGAGCTCTATCGGGACCCAGCGGAGGATGGGGTCACCGCCCTCAGTGTCTACCTCACCCCCAAGACCAGTAAGCTATGACCCGGCTTCCCCTGCTGCTGTCACCTGCCAGCCCCAGCCCCAGCCTGCAGCTGTCCCCCAACTTGTGTAGCATGACCCAGGGGGGTTTATCGAGGGGCGGCAGATTCAACTCTCTCTCATTTTTTTTTCTGAGACAGAGTCTCATTCTGTTGCCCAGGCTGGAGTGCAGTGGTGCAATCTTGGCTCACTGCAACCTCCACCTCCTGAGTTCAAGCGATTCTCCTGCCTCAGCCTCCCAAGTAGCTAGGATTACAGGCGCCCACTGCCACGCCTGGCTAATTTTTGTAGTTTTAGTAGAGATGGGGTTTCACCATGTTGGCCAGGCTGGTCTTGAACTCCTGACCTCAGATGATCCTCCCGCCTCAGCCCCTCAAAGTACTGGGATTACAGACGTGAGCCACCGCGCCCAGCCAGATTCAACTCTCATCCAGTCATTCAACAAATATTTACTGAGTATCCCTGTATATAAGCACCGTTCTAGGTGCTAGATGGTGGCCAGCCTCTCCACTAGGGGCAGAATGGACCATTAGGAGTTAATCTTTGTGTTTCTTTCCCATCTTTGTGATTAAGGCATGATGTTCACATGTTCATAAAACAACACAGATGCAGGTTTTACAGCAGATGAAGCTGAGTTCTCTTACTTGAGACAGTTTTTTGTTTTGTTTTCTTGACATCAAATGCAGAATGGGTTAATTTTTGAGACGTAATTCTCATACCATAAAATTTCCCATTTGAACGTGCACAATTCAGCGGATTTTAGTATATTCACAAGGTTGTACAACTATCACCATGAACAAATTCCAGAGTATGTTCATCACCCCCGTAAGAAACCCCCTGATCTTTAGCAGTAACTCCACATTTCTCACTTCTGATACCCTCTAGAAATCACTAATATGCTTTCTCTTTTTGTTTGAGACAAGGTCTCGCTCTGCTGCCCAGGCTGGAGTGCAGTGGCATGATCTCAGCTCACTGCAATCTCTGCCTCTTGGGTTCAAGCGATTCTCATGCCTCAGCTTCCTGAGTAGGGGAGGATTACAGGTGCGCATCACCATGCCTGGCTAATTTTTCTACTTTAAGTAGAGACTGGGTTACGCCACGTTGGCCAGGCTCAATATGCTTCCTATACCTATGGATTTGCTTGTTCTGGACAATTCCTGTAAATGGGATCATACATTATATGGTCTTTTGTGTCTGCATTTTTCACTTAGCATATTTTTTTAAATGGTTAGTGTTTTCTGGGTCTTAAGATATCCTTACCTATTCTAGGTTACAAAGATCTTCTCCTGAATTTCTTCTAGAAGATTTACAGTTTTAGTTTTTACGTGGAAGTCTGTTCTATCAGAAATTAAATTTTATGTATGGTGTGAGGCAGGGATTATTCTTTTTTAAAAAAAAATATAGACAGGGTCTTGCTCTGTTGCCCAGGCTAGAGTGCAGTGGCATGATATCAGTTCTCTGCAACCTCCGCCACTCGGGCTCAAGCGATTCTTCTACCTCAACCTCCTGAACAGCGGAACCACAGGCATGCATCACCACACCTGTCTAATTTTTGTATTTTTTTGTAGAGACAGGGTTTTGCCATGTTGCCCAGGCTACTCTTGAACTCCTGGGCTCAAGTGATTCTCACACTTTGGCCTCCAAAGTGCTAGAAATACAGACTTGAGTCACTGTGCTTGGCCATAGCTGCTGCTGCTGCTTTTCTTTTTTTTTTAAAGCAGAAATAAGTTAATAATACACCTAACTTCATGACACATTATCACCTTTCTTCTTTGTAAGGCCCTTTTCTTATTTCTTTTTTTTCTTTCTTTCTTTCTTTCTTTTTTTTTTTTTTTTTGTCTTTTCCTGAGACAGAGTATCGCTCTGTCATTCAACCCAGGCTGGAGTGCAATGGTGCAATCTCAGCTCACTACAACCTCTGCCTTCTGGGTTCAAGCAATTCTCCAGACTCAGCCTCCCAAGTAGCTGGGATTACGAGTGCCTGCCACCATGCCCAGCTAATTTTTTTGTTTTTAGTAGAGGCAGGGTTTTGCCACGTTGGCTAAGCAAGTCTTGAACTCTTGGGATTCTCCTCTCGTCGTCTCCCAAAGTGCTGGAATTACAGGCATGGGCTGCTGCACCCGGCCTCTTTCTTATTTCACTTACTTACTCATTTCCTCCTCATCTCCCTTCCCGCCACATGCCACTATTATGTCATTTTTGTTTGTTTTTTGAGACAGTCTCGCTTCGTCACCTAGGCTGGAGTGCAGTGGTGCAATCATAGCTCACTGCAGCCTCACCCCCTGGGCTCAAGTGATCCTCCTACTTCAGCCTCTTGAGTAGCTGGGATCATAGGTGAATGCCATCACACCCAACTAGTTTTTTAAAAATCTTTTGTAGAGATGAGGGTCTCACTATGTTGCCCAGGCTGGCCTCAAACGCCTGGCCTCAAGCAATCTTCCTGCCTCGGCCTCTGTTCTCTGTTTTACTTTCTCTTTCCTCTCTTATTTGCTGTTTCACTGTTACAATTTCTGTCTCTGGGCCTCTCCTCCTCTGACCTGTGCCTTTGTCTCCCTGTTCCTCCATTTCCCGCATCTCATCACCATCTTTTTGTGTCCTTCCCTCTCTCCTTGCTTTCTGACTGTGTCTCTGTTCTGTGTCTCTTTCTTTCTTTCTTTCTTTTTTTTTTTTTGAGACAGAGTCACATTCTGTCATGCAGGCTGGAGTGCAGTGGCGTGGTCTTGGCTCATTGCAACCTCTGCCTCCTGGGTTCAAGCAATTCTCATGCCTCAGCCTCCTGAGTAGCTGGGATTACAGGTGCGCACCACCACCACCAGCTAATTTTTGTATTTTTAGTAGAGACGGTTTCAGCACGTTGGCCAGGCTGGTCTTGAACGCCTGACCTCAAGCGATCCACCCACCTCAGCTTCCCAAAGTGATGGGATTACGGCGTGAGCCACCGTGCCCGGCCTCTCCTTGCTTTCTGACTGTGTCTCTGTTCTGTGCCTGTTTCTTTCTCCCTGCCCTGGTTTCTGTCTCTGTGGCCCAGGCCCTCTCCTCATCCTTGGCCCCTCACCAGGTGACAGTGGGAACTGGATCGAGATCGCCTATGGCACCAGCTCAGGGGGCGTGCGGGTCATCGTGCAGCACCCGGAGACTGTGGGCTCGGGGCCTCAGCTCTTCCAGACCTTCACTGTGCACCGCAGCCCCGTCACCAAGATCATGCTGTCGGAGAAGCACCTCATCTCAGGTGAGCCTCTGTGGGGTGCTCCAGTGCTGGGAGAGACAGCTCAGATGGGAGTGTGGAGACAGGAGGATGAGAATTTCCACTGGGGAGGGACATTGTGTAGGAAGAGAGCTCTGGCGGAGAGGATTGACCTGGGATGGGACTGTAATTGCAGAAGTGAGAGAATACCATAGGGGATCAGTCTGGGGAAGAGTGAATCTGTGTGTGTTTGGGAATCCATCAATTCAGCAACGATTTACGGGGCACCCACCATGTGCCAGGCATAGGGGATACAGTGATGAACAAGACAGGCCAAGTCCCTGCCCTCTTGGAGCTGACATTCTAGCAGGGATGGCAGACAATAAATCTATAAAAATGGACATCAATGGCCAGGTGCGGTGGCTCACACCTATAATCCCAGCACTTTGGGAGGCCAAGGCGGGTAGATTACTTGAGGTCAGGAGTTCGAGACCAGCCTGGCCAACATGGTGAAACCCCACCTCTACCAAAAATATAAAAAATTAGCCAGGTATGGTGGCGCGTGCCTGTAATCCCCGCTACTCGGGAGGCCGAGGGAGGAGAATTGCTTGAACCTGGGAGGTGGAGATTGCAGAGAGCCAAGATCATGCTACTGCACTCCAGCCTGGGCAACAGAGCGAGACTCCATCTCAAAAATAAATAGATAAAAATGCAAATCAGGCTGGGCACTGTGGCTCATGCCTATAATCCCAGCACTTTGGGAGGCCAAGGTGGGAGGATTGCTTGAGGCTAGGAGTGTGAGACCAACCTGGACAACAAAGTGAGACATTGTTTCTACAAAAAATTTTTTAAAAATTAGCCAAGTATGGTGGCATGCACCTGTGGTCCCAGCTTCTTGGGAGGCTGAGGTGGAGGGATCACTTGAGCCCAAGAGTCAGGGGCTGCAATCGGCTATGATTGCACCCCTGCACTCCAGCCCAGGCAACAAAGCAAGACTCTATCTCATAAAATATTAATAAAATAATCTAAATCAACACCAGGCAATGATAAGGGCTATGAATAAACATGAAGCTGTGTGTGGCTAGAGAGTGTCAAGTCGCTGGAGAGGGGTCGTTCAGGGAAGGCCTGAGGAAGGACCTTTGAGCAGAAATAACGGAATGAGCAGTGCAGATTGGTAGGGACAAGCATTCAGGCCGAGGGAACAGGCATTGCAAAGGCTCTGAGGTGAGAGGATGCCTGAGGAAGTGCAGGGAGCCACTTGTGCCTGGAACAGAGTAAATGAGGGGGAGAATGGGAGGAGATGAGGGTATGGAGGTGACAAGGGCAGGAGCCACAGAGGGCTCCGAGCAGGGGAGGGACATGACTAGCTTCAGGTGTTCACAGGCTCCACCTGGCTGCCCGTGGGAGCACACTACTGGGATAGGACAGGAGCAGGGACCTCTGGGAGGGGCGTGCTGATACGGTCCAGGCAGGTGACGAAATGGACCAGGACCAGTGTGGGGCAGAGGATAGGGCAAGGTGAGATCAGGCTCTGGAACAGTTTTGGAGGCAGAGGCAACAGGGTTTTTAACATTTGGAATTCTGGGGAGGAAAGGATTCTGTGAAAGGGAAGAACTCAGCAAGGGCTGACCCTCCTGAAACGGGGCTGTCCTGAGGCTCTGGACGGGCAGGCAGCATTGATGCCTGCACCAGGCCTGACTTCCTGCTCTCCTTGTGCCCCTCAGTCTGTGCCGACAACAACCACGTGCGGACATGGTCTGTGACTCGCTTCCGCGGCATGATTTCCACCCAGCCCGGCTCCACCCCACTCGCTTCCTTTAAGATCCTGGCTCTGGAGTCGGCAGATGGGCATGGCGGCTGCAGTGCTGGCAATGACATTGGTGCCTACTGGCTCCTGGCCTTCCCACCCCACTGACCCCCTTACCTGACCCCTGTTGACCTCCACTGATTCCCACTTGCGGCCACCTGACCCAGGAGCCTGCAACGATTGGGGTGTCCTGATCCTTGAGGCACCTGAACTCCACTGACTGCCGCAACCCCCCAGCCCTCTCTGGCCCTGCCCAACTCTAACAGCCTGGGGATGGGACTGGGGTCTTGGGGTGGTGGGTTTCATCAGTGGGGAAGGAAGTCTGAGGCTGAGGGAATCCCAGCTGGCCCTGACCCCTGCCCCTGCCTGGCCCAGGCCCCTACGGTGAGCGGGACGACCAGCAAGTGTTCATCCAGAAGGTGGTGCCCAGCGCCAGCCAGCTCTTTGTGCGTCTCTCATCTACTGGGCAGCGGTGAGGACAGTCCTGTCCAACAGGGAGGGAGGACAGTCCTGTCCAACAGGGAGGGAGGTCAGGGGAGAAGGCAAGATGCTAGCCAGATCACTGAGGCCAGAAAGGGGTCCCAGCCAAGGAGCATTGAAGGAGCAAAGGCTGGGAGGGAGGACAGGCCTGGTAGGTTTGTCTTCTGGTATCAAAGGTGTGACAGGTGTTGGTGGGAGTGACCTGGCGCAGTGCCAGCCCAGTGCAGGCAGGGCCAGGTTGAAGGCACAGGGGGTGGGGTCAGGGTGGGATGGGGGCCCAGGGGGAGGGGTCGGGGTGGGATGGGGGGCCCAGGGGGAGAGGTCGGGGTGGGATGGGGGGACCAGGGGGAGGGGTTGGGGTGGGATAGGGGGACCAGGGGCCGGGGTCGGGATGGGATGGAGGAGACCCAGGGAGCTGTAGGAGCCTTGCTTCAGCTGGGAAAGGGGCCTCGGAGGATGTTCTGGATGAAGAGACTCTGAGCAGAGACCTAGAGGACAAGTAGGAAGGAACAGAAGAAAGAAGGGAGGGGAAGGGGGCCCCAGCCTGAGGGAACTGTATGTGCAGAGGCTGAGAAGGGCCAAATAGGGTCACATGGGAAGGACACGTGGGCTCCTGGGCTGGAGCACAGAACAGGAGGTGAGGATGGGATGCAGATGCGGGCGGGCCTTGTCAGGCTGTGGAAGGGCTGAGGCTTTGTCCCGTGTGTGGAGCTGTGGCCACTGCATGGGGGATGAAAGGAGGCTTGATGGGAGGCCAGGAGCCCAGGGAGGAGGCCAGGAGGCTGATAGGAGGTGGGGGAGCAGCTGGGACGGGCCTCGGGTCTTCCCTGCAGTGGGAGCAGGGAAGAGCAGAAGCTCTGGGAGACTCCCTGGGTGTTTGGGGCTGGGGTGTCCAAGAGCTGCTGGACCCTTGGGACTGGAACTCAAGAGAAAAGCAGGCTAGGGATGGATAAAGATTGGGATGGCCCCTGGAGAGGCAGGAACTGCAGCCACAGTGGTGGGGACTGGGACTAGGAAGGGTGAGAAAGCGAGGGTGACCACCTCCCCCACTGCACCCCCCAGGGTGTGCTCCGTGCGCTCCGTGGACGGCTCACCCACGACGGCCTTCACAGTGCTGGAGTGCGAGGGCTCCCGGCGGCTCGGCTCTCGGCCCCGGCGCTACCTGCTCACCGGCCAGGCCAACGGCAGCTTGGCCATGTGGGACCTAACCACCGCCATGGACGGCCTCGGCCAGGCCCCTGGTACTCCCTGCCCCACCCCAATCCCGTCCCAAGCCCCACAGCCTCACCCAGAACCACTCTCCACAGCCAACTTCTTGATCTCTCTCCCAGGCCCTTGCCCTCTGACCCCTTTTCCTTTGACCCCCTCTCTGCTCCCCATCCCTTCCTGCCCTTGTTTTTCAACCCCTGTCTCAGCCTCTGGCCCCCATGCGTTGATCTCTGCTTCCTCTCTCCTGTCCTGACCCTCGGTGCTTGCACTGCAATGCAACCCAGGCCCTTGCCCTATAACCCCTGTCTTGCCCCCTGACCCTGCTTCCGTGCCCCCCAGCAGGTGGCCTGACGGAGCAAGAGCTGATGGAACAGCTGGAACACTGCGAGCTGGCCCCGCCAGCTCCCTCAGCTCCCTCATGGGGCTGTCTCCCCAGCCCCTCACCCCGCATCTCCCTCACCAGGTAGCCACAACTCCACTTCCCCTTCTGTGCAATGAGGGGAGAGGGGACAGCGTGGTGTTCCCGGGGACAGAGTGGCCCAGCTGCCCCGTGATGACGTGCACTTACTGTCCTTACTTCCTCAGCCTCCACTCAGCCTCCAGCAACACCTCCTTGTCTGGCCACCGTGGGAGCCCAAGCCCCCCGCAGGCTGAGGCCCGGCGCCGTGGTGGGGGCAGCTTTGTGGAACGCTGCCAGGAACTGGTGCGGAGTGGGCCAGACCTCCGACGGCCACCCACACCAGCCCCTTGGCCCTCCAGCGGTCTCGGCACTCCCCTCACACCTCCCAAGATGAAGCTCAATGAAACTTCCTTTTGAACAACGCAACTGCCATGATGCCTTGGGATGCCCTGGTCCTGGGGGACTCAGGTGCCTCCCTGATTCCTGTGGGAACCCCGGGTTCAGGGCCAGGGCCTCCTTGGAATAAATGGTTATTGTTACTAGGTCCCCACCTTCCCTCTTTTCTGGAAGCCAAAGTCACCGTCCCCAATAAAGTCCTCACTGCCAACATCTTGCTTATTCTTAGCAGGTTTGGGACTCCCCAGGAAAGGGGTGGGGAAGATGTGGGACCCAACCCGATATATGCAAAATCAGGAACATCTACCTCTCTTGTTTAAGCAAAGGGAGGCCAGGCATGGTGGCTCACACCTATAATCCTGGCACTTTGGGAGGCCAGTTTGCTTGTGCTCAGGAGTTTCAGACTAGCCTGGGCAACATAACAAAACCCCATCTCTACAAAAAAATACAAAAATTAAGCAGGCATGGTGGTGCATGCCTGTGGTCCCAGCTTCTTGGGAGGCTGAGGTGGGAGGATCACTTGAACCTAGGAGGCCAAGGCTACAGTGAGCCATGATCACACCACTGTACTCCAGCCTGAGTGACAGAGTGAGATCCTGTCTCAAAAACAAAACAAAACAAAAAAGGTGTTGCAGGGGAGGAATGTGTTGGCTTTTACTCTGCCTTCAGGCATGGCTGGATCTGGGGGTTCAAACACTAATTTAGAATATCTTTTTTTCTTTTTTCTTTTCTTTTTTAAAGTCTCACTCTGTCATCCAGGCTGGAGTGCAGTGGTATGATCTCATGCAACCTCCACCTCCTGGGTTCAAGCAATCGCAATCCTCCTGCATCAGCCTCCCGAGTAGCTGGGATTACAGGTGCGCACCACCATGCCCAGCTAATTTTTTGATTTTTAGTAGAGACAGAGTTTCACCATGTTGGCCAGGCTGGTCTCGAACTCCTGACCTCAGGTGATCTGCCCACCTCAGCCTCCCAAAGTGCTGGGATTACAGGCGAGAGCCACTGTGTCCGGCCCAGAATATCTTTTTATCTCCTAACTTCACTTACCTCTGGAATACATCTTCAATCAGGTTTTCTCTCTGTGGCAAGGTGACTCTAAGCAGCTGCTTAGCAACTCTTTTTTCCCTAGCAACAGCAAAAATCACAAGACTGATTTTCATTGGCTTGAATTAAGTCAGGTGGCCATTCCTGAACCAATTACTGTGGCCAGTGTGATGAAGGCCTTCCATTATTGCAGCCTGGATCATGTGTCCTGCTGTATTTTTAGTAGAGGCAGGGTTTCACCATGTTGGCCAGGCTGGTCTCAAACTCCTGACCTCAGATGATCCACCTAACTCGGCCTCCCAGAGTGCTGGGATTACAGGAATGAGCCACCTTGCCTGGCTGGCCTTGGGATTTTTTTTTCCCCAAATAATGCCCGTTCCTACGGCACTTCCTTGAGGAGGTTTTCTGCATCTTTTTTCCTTGTGCCAATAAAAAAGGGACAGAAAGTGGGGACAGACTAGGAGTAGAGAATACTAGAACATGCTAATTCTAGAATTCCATAGTTTCTGGAATGCCAGAGCTTCTGAAACATAGTAGAGAGGGGTCTCGAACATTAGGACATCTCGGACACAAGGATATTCTGGAGTGCTCATGGATTAACAATATTAGAGTTCTCCCCTGCTTATCAGAGAATCCAGAATATAGAAGTTTCTGACAAAAAGGACCTGAAAAATCACTGATTCTAGAATAGGGGAGTGTCAAGGGGAGTTCATACCCATGAATCTCCACCGGTAGGAATATTTTGCATGCCAGGATGTCTGGAATGCTGAGAATTATAGGATACAGAAAGGAACCTGGATTACTAGGAAATCTAGAGAACGGGAGAGATCCTGGACTATCCGCCCTTCCAGAGCACTGGAAGGTTTGTTTGCGTTCCAAGAAATCCATAATGGCAGGAGATTCCGGATTATCAGAGAATCTGGAACACAAATGGGAGACGTAAAAGGTGAGTGCCTCTGAAACCGGGGTGTTCTGAAATAGCTGTGCACCTCAAACCCTAGTTTTGTTTTTGTTTGTTTGTTTTTGAGACAGGGTCTTGCTTTGTTGCCCAGGCTAGGGTGCAGTGGTGCAATCATGGCTCACTGCAGCCTCGGCCTTCTGGGCTCAAGTGATCCTCCTGCCTCAGCCTCCTGAGTATTTGGGACTACAGGTGTGTGCCACCACAGCCAGCTACTTTTTAAGTTTTTTTATAGAGACATTGTCTCACTATGTTGCCCAGGCTGGTCTCAAACTCCTGGGCTCAAGCCATTCTCCTGCCTTAGCATCCCAAAGTGCTGGGATTACAGGTGTGAGCTACCATGCCCAGCCTCACACTCTAGAAAATTTTTTACATGCCAGGATATTCAGAATATTGGGGGATATTGGCATGTTAGGAAATCTAGTATGTGGGGGGAGGGCCTGGAAGGTCAGGAAATCTAGAATATGATGGTGTTTTGTAATGCTCACAGATCTAAAATATTAGAGTCATTTTTTTTTTCCAGGCCGGAGAATCCAGAATGCTCGTGTTGCTGGAATGCTGGTCATTCTATTTTTATTTCATGTTTAAATTTTTATTATTTTCTTTATTTCTTTTTTTTGAGACAGGGTCTTTCTCTGTCGTCCGGGTTGGAGTGCAGTGGTGTGATCTCAGCTCACCTCAACCTCTGCCTCCCGGGTTCAAGTGATCCTCCCACCTTAGCCTCTTGAGTAGCCGGGATTACAGGCGTGCGCCACCATGCCTGGATAATTTTTGTATTCTTAGTAGAGACAGGGTTTCACTGTGTTGGCCAGGCTGGCCTGAAACTCCTGACCTCAAGTGATCTGCCCTCCCACCTCGGCCTCCCAAAGTGCTGGGATTACAGACGTGAGCCGGCCTTTTTCTGGGGGAGGGGGTGGGGGGGGAGAGAGAGAGAAGGGAGAGAGAGAGGAGAATTTGGGATGTCAGCAAATCTAGAACACTGAAGAGCTGGGTTTTTTAAATGCTAGAGATAGTATTATCCTAGTATAGTATTAACTCTGTGTGGTTTTGTGTGTGAGAGGGCATGGGGGGAGGGGTGGAAGATTCTGGAATGCGGGGGGACTAGAACTCTGAGGGATTCTGAAGGGTTGAGATGAGTTAGGATTCAAGAGGTGACATAGACACGATCCTGGGAGATAGTGACACTGATGGGAGGGATGGGGAGCTGGGGACTCCAAATTCTAGGGGGAGGGGAGGCTAACGCCGGAAGTTGCAGTGGTGAGCCAGAGGCTGTTGCCTAGCAACAAGCATTGAAGATGCGCTGGATCCCGGACAGAAGGGAGAAATTTCAGCAGCGCCCCCAGCAAATGCTCCAGCCACAGGGTAGGAGGTGGTGAGGGGGGAAGCGGGTAGGGATATGCTGTCCTGCAGGGTCATGTTAGCAGGGGTCTTGGGGGTTATACAAAAACAGGGTCATGGAGTACAGTCATGGGGCAGAGCCGGGCTCTGGGACAGCCCACGAATAGCTGTGAATGGAGTGTGAGTGCCGTCGTCACCTGCCCCAGGGACTGTGTGTCCCTGGACGGTGCTGGACCCAGATTTCTGGGTGTCAGTGTGGGATGGAGGCATGGATTGCCGTAGGTGGCAGTAACGGTGTGTAGCCGTGTGAGTCAGCCTGTGTGTCTCACAGTGAGGGGGGGTGAAGGGCTTCCCCGTCAGTCCTGCACACCCTCCTGGATTGGAAGAAGGAGCAGGAGTGGGGGGTGGGGGGTGCAACTGGATCAGTTGCCATTTTTGGTCTGGGGTGGGCTGTGTGGTCACGGCGTGTGGCCTAGTACCCTGTGTGGGTGGAGCCTGGGATCCACGAGGTGGGGGCGGGGCTAACGCTACAGAACTGGAAAGCTTAAGAATCCAACTGCTGTGGGATATGGGGCCTGGAACCCCAAAGCGAAGCAAACATGAAAGGGGTGGGCTTGGGATCCTACATGTGGTCACGTCCCAGTTTTCTGTGGGAAAGGGTGTGGCCTGAAACTCTGGAAAAAGAGGTGATTAGGGGCAGAGTGAAGCTCTGAGGGTGGTGCCTTAGGGAGAGAAGGGGCTTGTATTTCAGAGAATATAGGGTGGAGCCTTGAATTTATGATGATCTTCTCAAAGAATTGATCCCTTCTCAAGGCCCTAGGCTTCAGGGGTTCCAGGCTCACCATCTGCAAAAGCTTGCTCCCCGAATCTCTGTCCCTCAGTGAACCCAGCCAGGCTCTGCCCCTGACCCACAGGATCTGCTCCCAGGGGGGTCCTGGGGGCTCCTGGCTGTGCCCCCTCCTGCACCTCACTTATTGCCATCCCCAGAGGGTATCAGACCCCCTTCCTTGCCTGAGTCTTTGAATGCTCCCAAGAGCTTTGAGTCTCAAGCTGGGCTTGAGACCCTGAGTTTGAAGGCTTGAAGCCTGGAACCCCGGTGTGGACGGGGTTTAAGGGCCCCTGTGGCTTGCAGCTCCTAGTGGTGGAGACTCTTAGGCAAGGAAGGGATCGGTACTCTCTTTTATATAGTTTTATGTATTTATTTATTATTGAGATAGGGTCTCACTCTATCGTCCAGGCTGGAGTGCAGTGCAGTGCAGTGGTGCCATCTCAACTCACTGCAGCCTCCACTTTCCAGGCTCAAGTGATCCTCCTACCTCATCCTCCCGAGTAGCTGGGACTACTGGCTCATGCCACCATACCCGGCTAATTTTTGGATTTTTTTTTTTTTTTTTTTTTTTTGAGACGGAGTCTTGCTCTGTTGCCCAGGCTAGAGTGCAGTGGCGTGATCTCGGCTCACTGCAACCTCCACCTCCTGGGTTCAAACGATTCTCCTGCCTCAGCCTCCCCAGTCGCTGGGATTACAGGCGCCCGCCACCGCGCCCAGATAATTTTTGTATTTTTTAGTAGAGATGGGGTTTCACCATCTTGGCCAGGCTGGTCTCGAACTCCTGACCTCATGATCCACCCGCCTCGGCCTCCCAAAGTGCTGGGATTACAGGCATGAGCCACCGCGCCCGGCCTAATTTTTGGATTTTTAATAGAGATGGGGTCCTATGTTGTACTATGTTGCCCAGGCTCACCTCAAACTCCTGGACTCAAGCGATCCACCTCGGCCTTCCAAAGTGCTGGGATTACAGGCCCGCGCCAGGGCACCTAGCCGGAACTGGGAACTCTCTAAGGAGAAAGTCTGCAATTCTGGGTGGTGGGAGGCTGCTCTTGGGAGCATTCAAAGACTCAGGCAAGGAAGGGGGTCTGATACCCTCTGGGGGCGGCGATAAGTGGGGTGCAGGAGGGGGCAGAGCCAGGAGCACCCTGGGAGCAGAGTTTGTGGATCAGGGGCAGAGCCTGGCTGGGTTCACTGAGGGACAGAGCTTCGGGGAGCAAGTTTTGCAGATGGTGAGCCTGGAATCCCTGAAGCCTAGGGTCTTGAGAAGAGATCAGTTCTTTGAGAAGATCCAGTGTGAACTTGGGACCCTCAGAGGGGCAGGACCTGGGGGCTGGTGCAGGGTTGGTGCACCATTTGCAGAATCCTCAGTCTCTCTCGTGGAAAGGGGTACCCGTGGGGGGCTTCCAGCTTCTACGCCAGCGAGGGAGCTAAATTCTGACCGAATTCTCCCAGAACTGGGAGCAGAGAGCTGAGGACTGCCAGATGGAGTCCAGCTTAGGGGACCCTGCCCCCAACCCCGCTCCCGTATCCCTCCCATTTGTAAGCACCCCTACGCCTGGGACCTCTGTTCCACGAGAAGGTTCACGGAGCCAGTACCCGAGTCCTAATTTCCCCCCACCGCGTGGGGAACTCGAGGTCCCCCGCGCCCCTAGTCCGGCACCTGTCCCTGCTGCCTCCTGATTGGCCGCGCGGCGAGCGCTGGCGGCGCCGGGCTGTGATTGGCGGGAAGTTCGCAGCCCGTGGCTGGACTGTGGAGAAAGTGAGTCGGCCTCGGGCGGGGGCGGGGGCGGGGGCAGGGGCGGGGCCGCGGCTAGCCTGACCCGCTGGACAGACTGCCCGCCCGGAGCGGGACTCGGCGCCCGACACGATGCGGAGGCCTGGCACCAGCGGCCGCCGCCCCCTCCTGCTGGTGCTGTTGCTACCGCTCTTCGCAGCCGCCACCTCCGCCGCCAGCCCCAGCCCCAGCCAGGTCGTCGAGGTCCCGGGGGTCCCCAGCCGCCCGGCCAGGTAAGCCCCCTGCTTCCTTGTGCCCCTTCCACCCAATAAGTCTGGTGGTCCAGGAGGACCACGGCTTTCGGATTCAGGGGAAACTCGAACTCACTGCTTCGATGCGGAGATGCAGAGGGCCTTTGGATTTATTAGGCGCCCTCAATTTGTAGGGGTTAGATTCGGGGAGTACTGAGATTTTTAGGGGAAAGAGTCCCCTTTATTGTGGTGGAGAAGGCTAAGTCTCCAGAGAATCCTGGGGTTAGTTCGGGGAAAGATCTCTAGTTTATTGGGGCGGGGGGTGGGGGGCTGAGCTCTCCTAGAATGATAGAGACGTGTGGGGTCTCCGAGCTAGGATGGAGCTCCCCAAGTTTCTTGGGCGCGTAAGGAGGAAAGGTGTTGGGGGATTCTGGAGGGACTTTATGAGGCCGCTGAGTTGTCCTGGTTTTCTAGGATTTGGGGGCTCTGTGTTCATGAAAAGCGACCTTTGGGTTTTTCGAATTGGTCAGGAAGACGTAGACTCTTGCGTTGATGGCGGAGGGGCTTGTGGGGAGTGGGGTCGGGTGGGGGAGTCCTCAGGCTTCAGAACGGTTGGGGTTGCTCAAGTTTCCTAGAATTAGAGGACTCTGGGATTGAATGAGGCTCCAGTGATTTCACCGCGAGAGATCCAGGATTCCCTATAGATCTGGGGGCTATAGGCGCCCTTCCTGTCTGCGGGTGACGGGACTGAAGGAAGCCGTCTGCCCAGCACCCCCACCCACCCTCCCCGCCTGGCGGCCCAGCGCTCCGTTACAAAGGCCCCGGGCTCGTCTCCCGCCTGGGTCTCTGCGAATGCGTTTAGTAACCCGAGCCGCGGCGGGGGCGGGGCCGGGAAGGGGTTAACCTGGAGAAAAGGCGGGAGGGATGACGGCAAGATCGGGGATCCCCGAGGCTCCCCACCAGATGGCCTCATCCTCCACTCGGCCCCACCCACCTGAGAGGGGCCCACGCGCTGGACACCCCCCTCTCTGCACCCCCCACTGCTCTCCTCTCGGGGTCTGGGCGCGCGCCCTCGTCTCTAGACCCCCTTAGCCTGGGGATAATGGACTTGTCTGGGGGGCCCCTTCATTGCGACGCACTTGAACCGGAGCTGGAAGCTCCGCCACTGAGACCCTCTGGGCTGGGAGATGTCTGCAAGAACGGCACCTTTCTCCTGGTCAGGCGGGAAACTGAGGCCCAAAGACCAAGAAACGCTGGCTTCTGGACACACATCGTGGAAGGGCAAGAACGGGCTAGAACTCAGGCTCTGGGATTCTCAGTCCTGGACTGTGACTCCCGTATCCCCCTCCACCTCAGCACCCTGCTGGACCCACAGTTAGAGGGAAGAGCCTTCCCTCCCCAGCTGCCGAGGCCTGTGAAAATGGCGCCACCTGTCGGCCAGGCTCAGGATGGCGTCTGAGTCCCGGACCGGGATGTGCGGGAGGGCGGGGTTCTAGATTCCCAGACAGTCCGGGCTTAGAAATGCTCTTAGAAATCGAGTCTTTTGTTTTTGTTTTTGTTTTTTAATCACTTTTAAAAGGCTTTAAAATAACGTATTTTTTCAATAAAATCTTACGCCAAAATCTCTTCATAAGACAAAAGTACGGTTTCTGTGCCCTTCAGCCCGAAGTCTAAGCCAATTTGCCTCCCATTGTACAGATGGAGAAACTGAGGCGTGGGGAGAAGAACCTCGTTAGTCATATACCTGTTTCAAGCCCCCTCAGGATGCGTCTTGGTTTCCCCTCCCCGATTGCCGTCCTTTGCAGAGTTCTGGGGTGCTAGGGGCCTGAGTGACTTCCACTCCACTATTTATAGCGTTGCTGTTTGTCGCTGCTGCCCGGGCCAGACGTCTAGGAGGAGCCGCTGCATCCGAGGTGGGTTCTGGAAGATGGAGTATGAGTAGGGGGCAAAAGGGAATAGGAGGAGAGGGGCAGGGAGCTCCCCATCCCTCCCCTCATCCCACTGGGAGAGCTGGATGCATTTGGTAGAGAAGTACTTGGTCCCCTCCTTCCCCACTTAGTCCCTGGCTGTCTCCGAAGCCTTCTGCAGGGTCCGAAGCTGCCAGCCCAAAAAGTGTGCAGGCCCCCAGCGGTGCCTGAACCCAGTGCCTACAGTGCCCAGTCCCAGCCCCAGCGTGAGGAAGAGACAGGTGTCCCTCAACTGGCAGCCACTGACGTGAGTGGGCAGTCCCTCCCCTACCAAATCCTCCCTCAGGAACTCCCAGCTTTGCCCCCGTTTCCGCTCCTCCTCCCTTCCCCCCTCCCTCTCTCCCCGCTCCCTCCCCGGCTCTTTCTTTTGCTATCAGCCTGTCTGTCCGTTTCTATTTCATCCCCTCCCTGCCTATCTCAGGCTCTTCCCATCTCTGCATTATTTCTGTCTCTTTCTGTTTCTTTCTAGTTACCTGTCTCTTTTCCTCTCTCTCTTTCTCCCTGTGTCTCACTGCCTGCCTCTATGTCTAAGTCTCTCTGCCCCTTCTCTCTTTCTCTCCCCCAACCCCCATCATCTCTCTTTCTCTCAGGGTCTTTGTTTCTCTCCCACTAGAGGCCTGGTCCCCATAAATAGGTGTTGTGGGGGGAGGGTTGGGCAGAGCCGCTACTGAAAGACATTTTCCTGGCATGGAGGCCCTTTGGTGGGGAGGTCAGTTTAACCCGGTGACAGCAGCTTTTCCGTCCTCTCCCACCCAGGCTCCAGGAGGCCAGAGCTCTACTGAAGCGGCGGCGGCCCCGGGGGCCAGGGGGCCGGGGACTACTGAGAAGGAGGCCCCCACAGCGTGCCCCCGCTGGCAAGGCCCTGGGTAAGCACATCCGCCTTTCCTCCGCCTGGGGCGAGGGGGGTTCCGGGCCAGATAAAGCCGTCTGGTTCCCACGGTCCAGCCGCCGCCTACCCGCCCCCCGTTGTAGCTCAGCCCCCACCCCCAGGACGAGGCCCCCTCTAGGGACCCCAGCGTCCGGCCGTGCGAGGTGAGCCCGGGACAGGACCAGACACAGGCCAGAGGCACTGACCCGCGGGGGTGGGGCCGGGAAGCCAGGCGTCCGGGCTCCCCGCGGCCGAAGAGGGAGGGCGCTGGCCCGTTAGAAAGCTCCGCCGAACCAGCCCAGACAACAAAAGCGATTGTGCGGGTTGGCGCCTGCCTGGGCACCAAATGCTCAAGATTGTGGGGCGGCTGGGGGCCAAAGGCCTCCTCCTGTTTCCCGAATCCTCCCCCTGCCCTCCTCCCACTCCAGCTCTTGACCCCTAGTCTAGAACACCCCTCATCTCAAACACCCTCAAAACCCTCCTCTTGCTGTAGCCTTCAGCCCAGATGTGACCCCTCCCCCTAAAGTCTTCCAGATGTGAGCCTCGGGCCAGATGTTAGTACCCCCGCCCACAGCCTCCCTTTATCCATTGTGACTTCTCCCGCCAGGTGTGGCGTTCTGGCCAGATGTGGCTACATCTTCACATGTATCCCCCCCCCCACCTCCAGCCTCCTGCCCAGGATCTAGACGCCCAATTCCTTTATGTGCCCAGGTGTAGCAACCCTTCTCCCATCCCTCAGATGTCCCACCTGGCTGTCCAGATGTGCCATGATAGCCCCCTATCAAGATGAAGCCCCTTTCTCTGTGCCCAGGGCAGAAGAGGATCAACTCTTAGCTGTCTCCCCAAATGTGGCCCCCACTACTCTTAATGGATTTCCTCTTTATGGATTCAGCTCTGTCTGGGGGGAAACCCGCCCGCCCCCACCTGTTCCCTTCCCCGCCGCTCCCCTACAGGCCTGGTCCACTTGTTGGTGCGCGGATGGGGACAGAGGGGGCGCCCCGCTCACCCCTGCGAGTCTAGCGCCCAGCCTGCGAGCCTCTGGCTAAGCGCCCAGCCCCACGCGCCCCCGCGCGGCCGCCGGGGAGGGAGTGGTGAGGAGGGGGGGGCCTGAGCGGGGGCGCGGCCGCCCTCCCCCGCGGGCGGGCGGGCGGGCGCGGCCGGGCCCCTCGGGCGGGCTGGGGCGGCGGCGCGGCGGAGCGCGGCGCTGCAGCCATGGCGGGCGGCGTGCGGCTGCTCTGGGTGTCGCTATTGGTGCTGCTGGCGCAGCTAGGGCCGCAGCCTGGACTGGGCCGGCTCGGAGAGCGTCTCCGCGTGCGCTTCACCCCGGTCGTGTGCGGCCTGCGCTGCGTCCATGGGCCGACCGGCTCCCGCTGTACCCCGACCTGCGCGCCCCGCAACGCCACCAGCGTGGACAGCGGCGCTCCCGGCGGGGCGGCCCCGGGGGGACCCGGCTTCCGCGCCTGTGAGTGCGGGGTGGTGGTCCCGAGAGAGCGGCTCCGGGGGGGAGGAGGATCCCTGGGGATGGAGGAGACAGTCCTCCAGGGAGAGGGAGCCCAGATTCCATATGCAACAGTGCAAGGGAATATCAGGGGCTATTTGAGGAAGGGGGCCCCAAATTCCTGGCTTTTGGGGTTGGGTCCTGAGGGTTCCGATTTTGCAAGCAATGAGGGTTCTTAGAGGCCTGTGATGTCCCACGTGAGGGAATTGGCGCCAGCTTTCATGCTTTGAGTCAAAATGGGGATCTCAGAATTGAGGGGCCTGAGAACTTTTGGGAGGGGGGCTCGAATTCTGAGACGCTGAGTAAGGAGTCCCCAGGGACCAAGCAAGAGTCTCAGGACCGCATGGGGGACGTCTCAGTTTCTGTGTGTTTGGGTGGGAAGGTTCTGTATGGGAATGCCTGTGAGGTGGGGTACTAGAGAGAAGAAAGTTAATCCGAAGAGCTAAGAGGGAGAGGGGACAGAGACGGGGGTTGTGTGTGTGTGTGTGTGGCGGCAGGGGGGTGAGGGGGGGGTGTCTCCGCAGGACCTGAGTTGCAGGGGTCCCACGTGCGACAGAAATCCAGATAAGAGGGCTTACGGAAGGGGCGCCCCCTGGGGGCGGAGGGGACAGGAGGTGTATGCACCAGGCACTCCTAGAGATGGGGAGCCTTGGGGGTTCAGGTGAGGTGGGGGAGGGCGCACCACCTGTTGTTCCAGGATGCAAAAGTGGGCAGACTCTCTGGGATCGGGCCTTCCTGCCCCCTACCCCGCAGACCCTATGGAGTGGGGAGTGGGGGCCCCTGGCGCGGAGAACTCGCCCAGCCTGGCCCCCAGCCAGCCCAGCCCGGCCGGCGTGAGCTCATCTCCCGCCTGAGCCCCCGCCCGCTGCCACTCCCTCTCTCCTCCCCTTCCTCCCTCTTTCTTTCACTCTTTCCCGGCCCAGCCCCAACGTGCCTGTGCTAGGCGCCATGCCCAGGCGGGTGCCAAGCCCCTGGGGGTGCAAGGAGTGGCATGTGAAGTGGGGGCTGACCTCAAAGGGACCCCTATGTCCTCAGCTCCCCGCTTGGCCAGGGCTGTGGGGCATGACGTTGGCTGTGGCCATCTAGTGGCCCACCCTGGGTGTAGGCACCCCCAGGGAGCTGGCCTGGGGGCCTGCATTCAGGCCAAGAGAAGGCAGAGAAATGCCTCTGGAGCCTGGGAAATACCCTCAGACCTGGCTGGTTTCCCACCCCCTCCATCAGAGACCCTTACCATTTTGCAATTTTGATTCCTAGTTAAGCCTCTCCTAGGCCCCACTATTCAATTAAAAGCCCCCATTAGACCACCCTGGAGTCGTGGCCCCACACTCCTACCTAAGGGGAGCTGAGTTTTTGCTCCAGGCCCTAGACCCGCTCTCCACCCCTGGCAACAGACTTTAGAGACCACTCCTCCAGTGAAATTCCCTCTCATTCTTCCCTCCCACCTCCCAAACTGTGCCTTTCCCCAGATAACTCTGTAGTATTGTCCAGAAGTCCTGTTCTTCTAGCTCACCCCCTTCCCCAGGAACTTCTGATCCCATTTATCTTCAGAGAACCCCAGGGTTGGTCTTGATAAGTGGGTTCTCGCAAGAGGACTCCAGACACTGTGCTCCTTACAGGCAGCCATTAATAAAAAGCCTTTGGCACTTAATCCTTAGCTGGGAGGGGAGGGGATTCCACATAGGGACTCGGCCAATTGAGCCTCTTAAGTGCTGATGACTTCCAGGAATTCCACTTCACTATCTAAACGCTGTTTTCAGCACCGTCAAACTGGTTGTCTCCTAGGCGGCACTAGAGTCCTGTTTTCTAGGTAACTGTCCACAAAAGGACTCCTGCTGAAAGGGCGCCTCAGTTTCCTCTGAGCTGGGTTCCTCCATCCCAGAAAACTCCAGCCGTCTTTGAACTCGAGAGGACTGCCCTTTAGTCGATCTCCTCCCAGGACTCCAGTCCCTTTATCCTTCTAAACGGAGGTGGCTCTCCGCATCCTTTCCTCTCTACAGTTGTGGCTCAGAATCCCACACGCGCCTCCCCCGGCCGCCTGCCTCCTCCCTCCCCTCCGCACAGCTGTCTCCAGCTGTTCTCTGCAGCCCCGGGAGAGAGAGGGAGGGGGTGCCCTCGCAGGACAGCCCGGCCTCCTTTGGCTCAAAGGTCCCGGGGCTCCCCAAGGGTCCGGAATGTGGAGCCTCCGCCCTGCCCCCGCCGCACCTCTCTCTTTGTTTACCCCGCCGCACAGCTGGCAGTGCCCCGCCCAGAGGTGGCCTGGGGCCCAGCGAGGGCGCGCAGAGGGGAGTGGAGGCGCGTTCCCGCTCGTGGCCCCGCCCCGGTGCTACTGGAGGCTGTAAGGCCGAGCTAGAACTCTAAAGCCCCAGCCAGAAAGAAGTTGGGCGGAGACACAGCGCGGTGGGCGGAACTAGGGCACCCGGACAGCCTGGAGGTGGGGTGGGAGGGGCGTGAACAAGTGAGCCGGGCGAATCAGAGTGCGGAAAGGAAGGTGGGAGGGGCTAGAGGCGGCAGGTTAAGCTCCTGGATAGGCGGGGTTTAGAATCCCGCGGGTAGAAGGTAATGTGAGAGGGGCTACAAAGGGGGCACAGCCAGGGGGCGGGGGTAGGACTTCGTGGACCAAGCAGAGGGAGTGTGGGCGGGCATAGAATGCGAAGGAGACAGAGTTGGGCGGGGAGTTATGCCAGGGAGTGGTTAAAATGTGGTTTGAGTCAATGGAAGGGATCAGCATTGGGTGGGAGGGGCTGGAACAGCAAAGGGTTCCGTCGGACTACGGAATGGGCGGGGTCAGCGCCGTCTGGGCTGGTCTGGAACTCCGTGGACTCAGCCAGAAATTGGGATCCGAGAGGTTGACATGAAAGTGAATAAACAGCCTGAGGGCTGGCTGGGCTCACGCCTGTAATCCCAGCACTTTGGGAGACTGAGGCAGAAGGATTGCCTGAGCCCAGGAGTTCAAGACCAGCCTGGCCAACATAGTGAGACCCCCGCCTCTACCAAATTTTTAGAAAACGTAGCCCGATGTGGTGCACGCCTGTCGTCTCAGCTACTTAGGAGGCTCAGATGGGAGGATCACTTCAGCTTAGGAGGTCGAGGCTGCAGAGCCATAATCAGGCTACTGCATTCCAGCCTGGGCAATAGAGCGAGATCCTGCCGACTTAGTGGGTGGGACCGTACCTCTGATGGCTGAACAACTGGACTGGGCCAATGCTGATGCCAGAATTGGGGCGGGGCCACATGACAGCTGAGGGCGGAGCGACTTAGAAATGAATGATACCTTGAGGGAGTAGGGACCCCAGGAGAACCTGCCAGGAATGGTGGCGCCCCTGAGTGTCCTCGTTCTCCTCCCAGTCCTGTGTCCCTTGATCTGTCACAATGGCGGTGTGTGCGTGAAGCCTGACCGCTGCCTCTGTCCCCCGGACTTCGCTGGCAAGTTCTGCCAGTTGCACTCCTCGGGCGCCCGGCCCCCGGCCCCGGCTATACCAGGCCTCACCCGCTCCGTGTACACTATGCCACTGGCCAACCACCGCGACGACGAGCACGGTGAGGAAAGTGTGGCCAGAGTCCCCTCCGACCCCTGTCAAGCATTTCACCTTGCCCCTGACCCTCATCTTTCCCGCCTTCCCGAGCACCTTTGCCCAGCTCGCCCTCCCCGCCTTGTCTAGCCCCAGCCCGTAAGAACCCGTGTAGACATCCGTTTGCCCGGCCGTGCCTCCCCTAGGCGTGGCATCTATGGTGAGCGTCCACGTGGAGCACCCGCAGGAGGCGTCGGTGGTGGTGCACCAGGTGGAGCGTGTGTCTGGCCCTTGGGAGGAGGCGGACGCTGAGGCGGTGGCGCGGGCGGAAGCGGCGGCGCGGGCGGAGGCGGCAGCGCCCTACACGGTGTTGGCACAGAGCGCGCCGCGGGAGGACGGCTACTCAGATGCCTCGGGCTTCGGTTACTGCTTTCGGGAGCTGCGCGGAGGCGAAGTGAGAGGAGGCCGGTGGGGAGGGGCCCGGAGCTTGCCTCCGCGCGGGGGCGCGCTCACCCAACACTTCCCCGCAGTGCGCGTCCCCGCTGCCCGGGCTCCGGACGCAGGAAGTCTGCTGCCGAGGGGCCGGCTTGGCCTGGGGCGTTCACGACTGTCAGCTGTGCTCCGAGCGCCTGGGTAAGCCCCAGGACGTCCCCGAAGTGCTCGGAGCTGGGGAGTGGTGAGAACCTCACCGTTCCTCCTACTCTGCCCTAGATAAACCCAGTTCACAAATTGTAGCCACGCCTACCCCATTGTGGAGGCGACTTCCAGTCCTGAGCTTTTCATACCGCTCTGGGACCACCCACCCCATTTGCTGACTTTGGCCACTCTGTTTTCACCCTGCGTTTGTGCCTTGGCCCCCCACCATATACTTTGGGAGTCTCCAATGTTGCCATTTCAACTGCCAACCTAAGGCTGTCCCTGCACTTAAACTACAGCCAACATCTTTTAGTCCCTCCCACCCCGTCTTCGTCTCTGCCCACTCCATTCTCGCTCTGCCCACCTGTCCCTGGCCCACCCCTCTCCTCTCGCCACAGGGAACTCCGAAAGAGTGAGCGCCCCAGATGGACCTTGTCCAACCGGCTTCGAAAGAGTTAATGGGTCCTGCGAAGGTGCAACGGGGCAGGGGTGGGAGGGGCTTGGTTCTGGGGGCGGGATTTGCAGGGATCAAGTTCCTGACTCCACGGTGACCTCCCCAACCCTGGCAGATGTGGATGAGTGCGCGACTGGCGGGCGCTGCCAGCACGGCGAGTGTGCAAACACGCGCGGCGGGTACACGTGTGTGTGCCCCGACGGCTTTCTGCTCGACTCGTCCCGCAGCAGCTGCATCTGTGAGCAACCAGCAGGGAGCTCAGGCTGGGTCCCGCCCTCCCTGCCCTCAGAAGTCCCAGAGCATCCTGGGGCCTTTAATTCCCTCGGACCCCCCCAGACTCCCGGGTTCCTCTGTCAGCCTTAGAGCCCCCTCAGAACTTCTCAGATTCTTATACAGCTTCAGCATCCCTGGACCACCTTTAGACCTTCCAAGCCTTTTGGATCCAGATCCCTCCAGACTCCCAGACTTTTTTTTTTTTTTTTTTTTGGAGATGGAGTCTCACTCTGTCGCCCAGGCTGGAGTGCAGTGGCGCGATCTCGGCTCACTGCAACCTCTGCCTCCTGGTTTCAAGTGATTCTCCTGCCTCGGCCTCCCGAGTAGCTAGAACTACAGGCGGGCACCACCATGCCCGGCTAAATTTTTTTGTATTTTTGGTAGAGACAGGGTTTCGCCATGTTGGCCAGGCTGGCCTCAAACCCCTGGCTTCAAGTGATGTGTCCACCTCAGCCTCCCAAAGTGCTGGGATTACAGGCGTAAGCCACTGCGCCCAGCTCTCCCAGACTTTCTGGAATCCTTCTCAGACCCCCAAATCCTCTCGTCCCCCTCAACGACTCGACTATCTTCAGATCTTGAGATCCTTCTCAGAGTCTCTCATTCACCACTGACACCCCACTGAGGCTCCAAGCCCTTCTCAGACCTCCAGAGCCCACTGCTCTCCTTCAGACCCTCTCAGACCTCTCCCAAATGCCCCTCGCACCCACCAACCCCCCACCCCCAACCCCAGAACCATTCCCCTCTCTCCCAAATCCCTCAGTGCCACAGCATTCCCAGCCCCGCCCTGAAGGATTTCCTCCCTGCTCCTCGCAGCCCAACACGTGATCTCAGAGGCCAAAGGGCCCTGCTTCCGCGTGCTCCGCGACGGCGGCTGTTCGCTGCCCATTCTGCGGAACATCACTAAACAGATCTGCTGCTGCAGCCGCGTAGGCAAGGCCTGGGGCCGGGGCTGCCAGCTCTGCCCACCCTTCGGCTCAGGTGAGCCCCTGCGGCAGTGCCTAGCCCTACGCGCAACACATGTGGCGCTCATTCTACGCCCCACCCTCCAACCCTGAGTTCACTGCCCCTAACCTGACTGGCTGGGCTCCAGCCTTGGCCACGCAGCAGCCTCTGAGACCCGCAGGCCTCAGGCTGGACAGCATCCATGGCTCCACCTCCATCTGTAGCCATACCCACCCCTCCATTCGTAGCCACAGCTACCCCGGAGCCCCCAAGTTAGGTTTTGTCTCCTGAGCGTCAACGCCCAGTCCCACCCTGTCCCTGAACTTTGACCAAGTCCTTGGCTTCTGAGACACTGCCTTCAGCTTAGCCCCACCCCAGGCATGCCCCTCCCTGAGACACCTCCCTGGCATTCTATCTTCTGCTTAAAACTAAATCCCACAAGGGAGCTATTTCCTAGCCTCCAACTCTGTCCCTGTAGACCCAACCGGACCCTGCCCTCAACCCTGTTCCTACCACCATCCCAAATGTGGGAAAACGCTCTTGGCCCCACCTGTAGCCTCTAAGACATTCTACTCTTTGGCCAGGACACCACCCCATCCCAGCCTCCAACTCAAACCCCTCACACTCTCCAGCCAAGCCCTGCCCCTAGCCAAGGCCAGAGTCTGGGCTTGCCATCGTTTTCTTCCCGCTCTCTTGTCCTCTCTCTGTCTCTCTTACCTATTCCCAGAGGGTTTCCGGGAGATCTGCCCGGCTGGCCCTGGTTACCACTACTCAGCCTCCGACCTCCGCTACAACACCAGACCCCTGGGCCAGGAGCCACCCCGAGTGTCACTCAGCCAGCCTCGTACCCTGCCAGCCACCTCTCGGCCATCTGCAGGTGAGCTGGCTCCGGCAGAAGTGGGTGCCATCTTCAAGGGGCTGCCCCAGCCCCACAGTGAAAGGAGGCAAGAGAGGATTTGGGCTCCACTCGTTGATAACCCTTCTTTATCAGGCTTTCTGCCCACCCATCGCCTGGAGCCCCGGCCTGAACCCCGGCCCGATCCCCGGCCCGGCCCTGAGCTTCCCTTGCCCAGCATCCCTGCCTGGACTGGTCCTGAGATTCCTGAATCAGGTTTGCTAGAAAGAACTGAGGGCATTGGGCCTGGAGCAGTGGCTCACGCCTGTAATCCCAGCATTTTGGGGGGCTGAGGAGGGTGGATCACCAGGTCAGGAGTTCGAGACCAGCCTGGCCAACATGGCGAAACCCTGTCTCTACTAAAACTACAAAAATTAACTGGGCGTGGTGGCAGATGCCTGTAATCCCAGCTACTTGGGAGGCTGAGGCAGGAGAATCACTTGAACCCAGGAGGCAGAGGTTGCAGTGAGCTGAGATCATGCCATTGCACTCCAGCCTGAGTGACACTCCATCTCAAAAAAAAAAAAAAAAAGAATTCAGGGCATTGATGGGGGTATTACAGGTGGGATTCTGGGGTAAAAGACTCCAAGGTGAAGATTCCAGGTTACAGCAAATAGGAATGGTATGGGCAGAGATAAGCGTTTGAAGGGTTGGGTGGTAGTTAGATCAGGAGCTGGAGTCACAGTTGGGCTCTTCTGTGTCAATCGAGCAAGCCATTTAACCTCTGAGACTCGGTTTTCTCATCGGTAAAATGGGGATGGTTGTTGAGATGCCTCTGAAGTGTCTGACACCTAGTAAGTGCTCAGATAAATACTTATGGTAGATAATTATTTTTCATTATCTAATGTTAGATAATTATTTCTCAGGTAGGGCACTAAGAATGTATCTCAGGCGGAGGGTTGGAGAGCAAACCTCTCCATGATGAGGGGATTCGGCCAAGGATCTGATGAGAACGTTCCAGGATAAAAAAGATGGAGATCAGAAGAAGACTGAGCTTGCTTGGGGAGGAGACATCCATGAAGGTGTTTTATGGATGTCTCCGGGGGTGGGGGTTTTACTGGGATGAAAGGAACGGAGGATTCAGAGATGGGGGAACCCTGGCTGACTGGACCCCCCAGGTCCCTCCTCCGGCATGTGTCAGCGCAACCCCCAGGTCTGCGGCCCAGGACGCTGCATTTCCCGGCCCAGCGGCTACACCTGCGCTTGCGACTCTGGCTTCCGGCTCAGCCCCCAGGGCACCCGATGCATTGGTGAGCAAGGCGGAGGGCGCGGAAGGAGTCGGGGCGGGGGGCTTTGCCTGGTCACCTTGTCACCAGCCCCCTCCGTGTCCTCAGATGTGGACGAATGTCGCCGCGTGCCCCCGCCCTGTGCTCCCGGGCGCTGCGAGAACTCACCAGGCAGCTTCCGCTGCGTGTGCGGCCCGGGCTTCCGAGCCGGCCCACGGGCTGCGGAATGCCTGGGTGAGAAATTTGCCCCACCCGGCTCCAGGCCCACCCCAGGGTCTCGCTCCTGCTCTCACTCCAGAGCCTCTCCAGCCCTCCCACGCTTCCCCTCTCGGGTCCCGCCCCAGGACTGCTCTGCCCTGGCCCTTGGCCCCTCCCTTCCCTGACCCGCCTCCACCCAGCTCCAGCCTCCCTTTGACCCCACCCCTACCCAGCTCCCAAACCGCCAGTTTCTATCGGGGCCTGGTCGCGCCTCGTATTGCTCCGCCCCCACGCCCAGGCCCCGCCCTTATTGGCCACGCCCCTCCCTGACTAACTCCCTCCCCCAGGCCCCGCCACTGTCCTGCAACTGCGGCAACCAATCTCCTGACCACGACCCCGATTCCAACCCTGCCACACCAGAGCCCTATCCCCAAACTGCTCCTTTCTTCTCTAGCCCCTACCCCACCTTCCCTTAGCTTGGTCCCCAAAGCTCTCCTTTCTGCCCTTGCCCTACCAAACCCTCCCCTCCACAATTGCCTCTCTCACTGTGCCCCTCTCCGGCTGTCCTGGCCGGGTCCCCATCCTGGCTCTGGCCCAAGCTTGGTCCCGCTCCCGCTTCCCTCTACCCCCGCCTCCCTGCGTCACTTCTCCCGGGACTGTATGCCCCAGTCCCAGCCGCCTGGTCTGTGCCCACAGATGTGGACGAGTGCCACCGCGTGCCGCCGCCGTGTGACCTCGGGCGCTGCGAGAACACGCCAGGCAGCTTCCTGTGCGTGTGCCCCGCCGGGTACCAGGCTGCACCGCACGGAGCCAGCTGCCAGGGTGAGGGCCTGGGAGGGGCAGCTGGGAAGGGGTGTGAGCGGTTGGGTAGAGCGCAGTGATGAGGGCCAGAGAGACTGAACAACAGGGCAAAGCGAGTTGATTTGGAGACAGAGGCCAGGCTCTCAAGCAGACGTGTGGCCTGATGGCAGTAGAGAGAGACCTGGGATGCAGAGGCCAAGTGATGGGAAACAGAAAGGCTGAGTCATGAAAGATGGAGAAGCAGAATGAGGAGGGATGGAGATGTCAGTAATCGGGTAAGGGGAGCAGAGTTATGGAGGACAGGGGAGAAGGAGGCCTTCTCATGGGGACTACAGAGACAGAACCAGCCAGACAGCTTAGTAGGGATTGGTGGAGGATGCAGAGTCAGATGATGGTGACAAGGAGGAATAGAGATGGGGTCACGGGGACAGAATGTTGGAGGGTGGAAAGCCAAAGTGACAGAGGTCAGGGAGGCAGAGGGGAACAAGTGACCCCGGGCCCCCTGCCCTGTGCAGATGTGGATGAATGCACCCAGAGCCCAGGCCTGTGTGGCCGAGGGGCCTGCAAGAACCTGCCTGGCTCTTTCCGCTGTGTTTGCCCGGCTGGCTTCCGGGGCTCGGCGTGTGAAGAGGATGTGGATGAGTGTGCCCAGGAGCCACCGCCCTGCGGGCCCGGCCGCTGTGACAACACAGCAGGCTCCTTTCACTGTGCCTGCCCTGCTGGCTTCCGCTCCCGAGGGCCCGGGGCCCCCTGCCAAGGTGAGGGTGCTGAGCCCAGCCCTACTCCATCACTGTTTGCTGTGGAGACTGGAGAGAGATTATTGAGGGGCAGAGAGGCAGAGTGATGGGGCTCAGGGATGGAGAACAGGGGCTGAGGGATGGGGACCTCACTCCAGAGTCTTCTCTCCCTTCAACAAAATAAGGCAGTCCTCCCCACCCCTTCTCCCTTTTTGAAAGATACTCTTGTGCTTATGGGAACCCCGAGGAGGGGGTCACCTGAGGCAGGGCAGGCAACATGGAGTTGGTGCCTTAGCCCCACCTTAGTAGCTGGAGAGACCATTGAATGGGGACACGAGGAAGGCATCTGTCTTCCTGGGAAGAGGGAGCAGCCTGAGGCAAGTCCAGAAGGCAGGCTCAAGACTGGAATGCTGGGGTGGGTGGTGATGGCCATGGGAATGGATTCAGGCCCCTTCCTCAGCCTCATTGGTCCCCTCTGCCCCAGATGTGGATGAGTGTGCCCGAAGCCCCCCACCCTGCACCTACGGCCGGTGTGAGAACACAGAAGGCAGCTTCCAGTGTGTCTGCCCCATGGGCTTTCAACCCAATGCTGCTGGCTCCGAGTGCGAGGGTGAGGCCAGGGAGGGAGGGAGGAGTGTGGATGGGTGAGGGGGGAGTTGGACCACTTCTTCAAGGCCACCCTCTCCCCTGCCCCCCAGATGTGGATGAGTGTGAGAACCACCTCGCATGCCCTGGGCAGGAGTGTGTGAACTCGCCCGGCTCCTTCCAGTGCAGGGCCTGTCCTTCTGGCCACCACCTGCACCGTGGCAGATGCACTGGTGAGACCAGGCCCTGGCTGTGACCTTGGGCCTGCATCATGACCCCCGACCCTTGACCCAGATCACAACTATGACCTGGCCGTAACCTCCTGACCTGGACCTCAGTCCCTCAGTCCCCAGAGCCTGTGACTCCTGACCCTGACCTGGACCACAACTCTTGACCCTGAATGTGACTCCTGAGACCCAACTTGACAGTAACATTTGACCCTAACCATCACCCTTGATGATAGTCCCTGCCCATACCCTGATAGCAATTGTGACCCTCATGACTCTGGCCCTGAATGTGACCTATAACTCCTGAATTTGACTGTGACATTTGACCCTAATCATAACCACTAACCATAGCACTGACCATAACCTTGACTGTGTGACTCTTGGTCCTGTCTCTTTCACAGCCCCTGCCTCTTCTCAGAATCCCTTCTCTGGAACCTGGTTGGGTTCATAATCCCTGACCCTGGCCCCTGACTTGAGGCAGAATTCTGGACCCTGACTATAACTTCTGATCCTAACTGGATTCAGATTCCAGTCACTAACTCTGACCCATGGCTCAGCCGAATCCCATCCAATGATCCTAGTTTATAATACTTGACTGGTCCCTTGCCCTAGTTCATTTCTGATCCCTGTCTAAGCTAGAGTCCCCTCTCCTGACTCCAAAATCCTGGCACAGGTAGTTCCTAGAAACCTAGACCCACAGGACTTGCAACCATGGTCCCCGGAACCCGGGAACCTTGGTCAGCCCTCCCCCAGCCTCCAACTCATGAGACTTCCCACCACCTCCCCCAGACACCCTACTCCAAGGGGATTGGTCGGGTGTGTCCCGAGACTGGACCCTTTCTGAACACCCCCACCCCCCACAGATGTGGACGAATGCAGTTCGGGTGCCCCTCCCTGTGGTCCCCACGGCCACTGCACTAACACCGAAGGCTCCTTCCGCTGCAGCTGCGCGCCAGGCTACCGGGCGCCGTCGGGTCGGCCCGGGCCCTGCGCAGGTGAGTAGCATAGGGACCCGCCAGAGAGTCTGGGAGTAGGGCCCTGGGTTCCAGGGCAAAGCCGGCTGGAAAGGTGGAGGCGGGACCAAGGCGCTGTGGGAGGAGCTTAGAAACCTGGCATTGGCGGGGGCGGGGTTACTGCGATGTGGGCGGAGCTTGTCTGGGAGGCCGGGTCCCGTGACTCCGCCCAATCTCCCGCGTACCCTAGACGTGAACGAGTGCCTGGAGGGCGATTTCTGCTTCCCTCACGGCGAGTGCCTCAACACTGACGGCTCCTTTGCCTGTACTTGTGCCCCTGGCTACCGACCCGGACCCCGCGGAGCCTCTTGCCTCGGTTCGTACCCAGGCTGATCCTGGCCCCGGAAAGGGTGGGCTTAGGGCAGGAAAAGGCGGGACGGGGAGAAGAGGGCGAAAAGGGGAAAACGAGTTTTTAGCCGGAGTCTTCCAGCAGGATCAGGGGGCAGATGGTGGGAGTCTCGAGGCAGTGAGGGGGGGCGGGGCGTGGAGAGAAAAGGGCCGAGTCTGGGTATTTGGACCGTGATTGTAAAGAAGCTGTTCTAAACCCGTCGGGGGGCGGTGTTTGCAGGGAGGGAAGTAGCGTGAGGCAGGTTGGGGAAGGCGTGAAAGGCCTAGGAGAGCCGAGGGGCGGTGGAGGGGTGTGGCCTAGAATGTTAGGCGGAGCGGGAGGTGGGCCGGGCCTTCGGACGCCCTGTCCCGCAGACGTTGACGAGTGCAGCGAGGAGGACCTTTGCCAGAGCGGCATCTGTACCAACACCGACGGCTCCTTCGAGTGCATCTGTCCTCCGGGACACCGCGCCGGCCCGGACCTCGCCTCCTGCCTCGGTGAGAGGCCCCGCCCCGGCCTGATCCGTCCTCCCTCCGACTCCCCGACTCGCCGATTGGCCTCCCACCTCTGTCTTTCCTCCTCCGCTTCTCCCCTCCCCTTACCTCTTTCCCCCGCCTCCTCTCCTAGCCTCCCCATCTCTCCTCTACCCCAATCTTCTGCCCTCTCCTCTGCTTCCCCGGCCTCCCCCTTCTGACTCTCCTCTCCCCTCTTTGTATCCCCCATCTTGCCTCCCTGCTTCCCACATCCGACCACCCGACCTCTCTCCTCAGACGTGGACGAATGTCGCGAGCGAGGCCCAGCCCTGTGCGGGTCGCAGCGCTGTGAGAACTCTCCCGGCTCCTACCGCTGTGTCCGGGACTGCGATCCTGGGTACCACGCGGGCCCCGAGGGCACCTGTGACGGTGAGCCTGCCCCCACCCGCCTTCGCTAGCGCTTGCAACGGGGTGCTGGAGGCTGCTCCCTTGGGGACTGAGGAGGGGCGCCCTGCTTCCCAGACTTAGGGGGAGGGAAAGAACACCCTCTCACCGTATCTCTGTAGTGGAAATAAGCCGCCACCGTGTCCGTGTATTTTCTTGTGTCAGGATCACGGCCAAGCCTCCCTTCCAGCCGCAGTCCATTCCCCCTCTGCAGCTGAAGCGGGTCCACATTTTAGGCTATGCCTCCAGTAAGACACCGCCCCAAAACTGTTACGCCCCGCCCCTTCCAATCGGCCTCTGGATTAAAACCCCCTCTTCAGGCCCCTTCTCTTCCTAACAGAAGTTTGGACGCGCCCTTTCCCCGCCCTCCACCAGTCCTACTTCCAGCCTTCTCTCCAAAGAGGCCCAATCCCGGTGGCCCTGGGCCCCATTCTTTCCCAATGAGAAATTCCCAAGGTGAAATTCTCCTAGCATTGGCCCCCGCCCGTTTAAGCTCTGCCCTTCCTTGGTCTCTCTAGACAGGGCTTTCCATTCGCTCGGATGGCTCCAGTCTCTCCAAACACTTAGGCCCTCCCTTCCTATCTTTGCTCCGCCCACAGACCCGCCCCTTGCCTTTTCTTATTTTCCAGGCCTTCCCTCCCGCCCCGCTCTTTCATCCCTCCCGGTTCAGGCTCCAGCGAGGCAGGAGGGTGGGGCTAATCTTCCATATAGTATATATTTTTTTGTGTCGGGGGGGGGTGATGGTGTGTGAGTCCGCATCTTGTGGAACACATGAAACAAAACATCTGTGGGCTGCCGTTGACTCTGCTAGACCTCTGACTCATGGAAGTCTAGCTTCATAAGATCTCATTCATTAATTCCAAAAGAATTCACTAAGCACCTACTCTATGCCAGCGTCTGGAAAAGGTAATAAGAGCAACAGGAAATAAGTCATATAAAAACCCCTGCCTTCCTGGAGTTATTGTGGGGTAATAAATATGTAAATAAATTCAAGATTTATACAGCAGGCCAGGAGCTGTGGCTCATGCCTGTAATCCCAGCACTTTGGGAGGCCAAGGCGGATGGATCACGAGGTCATGAGATCGAGACTAGCCTGGCCAACATGGTGAAACCCCGTCTCTACTAAAAATACAAAAATTAGCTGGGCGTGGTGGCATGTGCCTGTGGTCCCAGCTACTCAGGAGACTGAGGCAGGAGACTCGCTTGAACCCGGGAGGCGGAGGTGGCAGTTGGGCCGAGATCGCGCCACTGCACTCCAGCCTTGGCGACAAAGTGAGATTGTCTCAAAAAAAAATTTATACAACAAAAAACTGGGGGGCACCTTACTATGTGTTGGGCACTGGAGATGTAGCAAGGAACAAAATAGACACAAATCCCTGCTATTGTAGAGTTTGTATTCTAGAGAGGCGACAGTTGACATACCAATAAATACATACGTATAACATCAGGTTTAGGAAGGAAAACAAAGCAAGACAAATGGGACAGAGATGACAGAGCAGTGGATGGAGGAGTGCTAGGAGGGCTTGACCTAGACACCAGACAGAAGCGAGGGAGGCAGCCATGCAGAGAGCTGAGGGGAGACTGTTCCTGGCAGAGGGAAGAGCCAGTGCAAAGGCTCTGAGGCAGGACCATGCTTTTGAGAAATGGCAGTGAGGACTTGAGAGTTATCAACTATGCTAGGTGTGGTGGCACATGCTTGTAATCCCAGCTACTTAGGAGGCTAAGGTGGGAGAATTGCCTGAACCCGGGAGGTTGAAGCTCCAGTGAGCCATGATCCTGTCACTACACTCCAGCCTGAGCAACAGAGCAAGACCCCATTTAAAAAAAAAAAAAAAAAAAAAAAGGCCGGATGGGGTGGCTCATGCCTGTAATCCCAGCACTTTGGAAGGCTGAGGCAGGTAGATTGCCTGAGGTCAGGAGTTCAAGACCAGCCTGGCCAATATGATGAAACCCCATCTCTACTAAAAAAAAAAAAAAAGAAAAAAAATAGTGGCTGGGCGTGGTGGCTCACACCTGTAATCCTAGGACTTGAGGAGGCCGAGGTGGGCACATCACTTGAGGTCAGGAGTTCGAGACCATTCTGGTCAACATGGTGAAATCTCATCTCTACTAAAAATACAAAAATTAGCTGGGCATGATGGTGCATGCCTGTAGTCCCAGCTGCTCTAGAAGCTGAGGTAGAATTGCTTGAACCCAGGAGGCAAAAGTTGCAGTGAGCCGAGATTGAGCCACTGCACTCCAGCCTGAGTGAAAGAGCGAGACTCCGTCTCAAAGAAAAAACAAAGTTTTCAACATTGTTGATCTTTAGAAGCTCAGGCTCCTAGAATACCAGATTGCTAAAGACTTCTTAGTCTTGGGCACCGGAAGTGGTGTTAGAACTTCTGAATTCAGGCCTTTGACTCCCCTTTCATCTCCTCCACACTCTGCAGATGTGGATGAGTGCCAAGAATATGGTCCCGAGATTTGTGGAGCCCAGCGTTGTGAGAACACCCCTGGCTCCTACCGCTGCACACCAGCCTGTGACCCTGGCTATCAGCCCACGCCAGGGGGCGGATGCCAGGGTGGGTGTCCATCAGGCATCGGGTGAGATGTGGAGATGGTAGAAGGTCCAGAAATGGCCTGACTGTCTGGTGGTTGCAGATGTGGACGAATGCCGGAACCGGTCCTTCTGCGGTGCCCACGCCGTGTGCCAGAACCTGCCCGGCTCCTTCCAGTGCCTCTGTGACCAGGGTTACGAGGGGGCACGGGATGGGCGTCACTGCGTGGGTACGGGACTTCAGGAGGTGGATGGGACCAAAGGGGGTGGGGGAGGTTGGTCAGGCCCTGTCCCTCCCCATATATCTGAACAAATGGGAATTTTCGGGTTGTGGAATTTAGACTTTGGAATATAAGATCATCTTCATGCCAGGCACAGTGGCTCACGCCTGTAATCCCAGTACTTTGGGAGGCCGAGGCGGGCAGATCACTTGAAGTCAGGAGTTTGAAACCAGCCTGGTCAACATGGTGAAACCCCGTCTCTACTAAAAATACAAAAATTAGCCGGATCTGGTGGCACATGCCTGTAATCCCAGCTACTCAGGAAGCTGAGGCACAAGAATTGCCTGAACCCAAGAGGTGGAGGTTGCAGTGAGCCAAGATTGTGCAATTGCACTCCAGCCTGGGTGACAGAGTGAGACCCTGTCTCAAAAAAAAAAAAAAAAAAAAAAAAATCAGAACTGTTGTAGTGGCTGGTGACAGAAACCTGACTTAATCAGGTTTTATTTTTGTGTGTGTGCTTTTAAAAATGTATAAAGTATAAATGTATAAAGTACTAATCTTAAGTGTTCATAAACGTTAATCTTTCCTAACATTTTATGAGGAAAATTTCTAAACACAAAGCAAATTGAGAGAATCATAGAATGAACACCTACCTACTCATGATCTAGATTATATTATCATTTTATTACACTTGCTTCCTCACATATCTATCCATTAATCCATCTAATTTTTTGGACAGAGTTAAAAGTAAATTGCAGGCACCAGTCTGTTTCCCCATAAATTCTTCAATATGCATATCACTAACCAGAATTCAATATGTGTTTACCAATGTATTCTTCTCTTCTCTCTTTTTTTTTTTTTACTTTGAGGTGGGGTCTTGCTCTGTTGCCCAGGCTGGAGTGTGGTTGTTTGATCATAGCTTACTGCAGCCTCTAACTCCTGGGCTCAAGCCATCCTCCCTCCAGAACTGAGCTTCCGAGTAGCTGGTACCACAGGCACACGCAACCACGCCCAGCTAATGTTTTTAATTTTTGTAGAGATGAGTTTTTTTTTTTTTTTTTTTGGAGACGGAGTTTTGCTCTAGTTGTCCAGGCTGGAGTGCAATGGCATGATCTTGGCTCACTGCAACCTCCACCTCCCGGGTTCAAGCAATTATCCTGCCTCAGCCTCCCAAGTAGCTGAGATTACAGGTGCCCACCACTATGCCCAGCTAATTTTTTGTACTTTGAGTAGAGATGGAGTTTTGCCATGTTGGCCAGGCTGGTCTTGAACTCCTGACCTTAAGTGATCCGTCCACCGTGGCCTCCTAAAGTGCTGGGATTACAAGCATGAGCCACCACGCCTGGCCTGTAGAGATGAGTTCTTGCTCTGTTGCCCAGACTGGTCTCAAACTCCTGGCTTTAAGCAACCCTCCTTCCTTGGCCTCCCAAAGCACTGGGATTACAGGCATGAGCCATTGTACCCTACAGATATTTTCATTCAACGTTCAATTTATATACAGTGAAATGCAGCAATCTTAATTATACATTCTGTAAATTTTCACAAATGCAAACACAACAGGTTTTATTTCTTTAAAGGGAATTAAAACTATAAAGTCTTGGGATATATTTGAACTCCAGGCATAACTGGATCCAGGAATTTTAACAAGGCTATTTCTATCTTCTCCAAGTTCTGCTTTCTTCTATTGCATGATTTTCAGGCAGATTATTTTTCACAATGATGAAGGTGGCCCTAGAACCTCTGGGCTAACATCTCCAGTTGGCCACCCGAGAGCTAAAAAGGGAGGTTTTTTTTTCAATATTTCTAGCAAAAGTGCCAGGCCTGGCTTTGATTGACCCAGCATGATCACTGCCTATGTCTGAACCAGAGAAATGCCGTTATCTGTTTGGCCATTCCTGGAACTTGTGCCCACCTCTCAGAGTAGATATAGCCCTACTCAAAGAACAGGATTGAAAATAGAGGAGCACAGGGTTCCCAAGGGAAATTCAAGGTTTCTCACTAGAAGAAAAACAGATGATGGGGTCTGGGCCATTAAATATACGCATTATATTTGACAGCTCAGACTTTCGGACCTTTGGAATCATAGAAGCTTATAACCACTGAGTCCCTCTCCCCTGTTGTCTCCTGCTTACAGATGTGAACGAGTGTGAAACACTACAGGGTGTATGTGGAGCTGCCCTGTGTGAAAATGTCGAAGGCTCCTTCCTCTGTGTCTGCCCCAACAGCCCGGAGGAGTTTGACCCCATGACTGGACGCTGTGTTCCCCCACGAACTTCTGCTGGTGAGACTGATGTGTCTATTTAACTGATGGCGGCTGGCCCCATGGGAAAATCATGTGGTCTAATCATTCCTGATGTGGACAGCTACCATCAGTTAAATACTATTGTTTTAAACATCAACAAAAGACACATAAGTTAACATGGGTAGTGAGACTGTGTCAGGAGAATTAGATCCTGGTCCTGACTCTACCAGATTCTTTCATTCAACAAATGTTCACAGGGTGTGCACTGTGTTCAGGCCATCTTCTGGGCACTGAGAACATAGTAGTGACCAGAAGGGATCACTTTCTGTCCTCAAGGGGCTTACAAGCCAATGGGGCAGACAGAGATATCACCAGATAGTGACAACCCAGAGAAATCAACAAGACTGTGATGGGGAAAGCCCAGGGGGGTTTTGGAGGAGGCGCCTGGCCCAGCATGAGAAGAGGATTAGGGAGTTCTTCCTGTAGGAGAGGACATCTGAACTGAGAGCTGTGGGATGAATAGAAATGAGCCAGGCCCGATGTGTGAGGAGGGCATTCTGGGCAGAGGACACAGCAAGGGCAAAGGCCTGGCAAAGCCAGAGAGCATCTGGCATGTGAGAAGAACTGAAACAGGTTCAACATGGCATGATTTAGAGAGCAAAGGAAGGGGTAGGGAGAGATGGGGCCAGGGAAAGAGTCAGGTGCCCGATCACACTGACTTATCACAGTAAGAGAGCACTGCGGTACCGTGGAAGGGGTTTCGGCGTTTTTTTTTAGAAAATTTTTTTTAAATGTTTTTTTTTTTAAGACGGGGTCGTACTTTCACCCAGGCCGGAGTGCAGTGGCGTGATCTCAGCTCACTGCAACCTCCACCTCCTGTGCTCAAGTAATCCTCCAACCTCAGCCTGCTGAGTAACTGGGACTACAGGCACATACCACCACCACAGCTAATTTTTGTATTTTTTGTAGAGATGTGGTTTTGTCATGTTGCCCAGGCTGCAGTATTTTTTTTTTTTAATTTTTAAATGTTACATATTTAGGCTAGGATTGGTGGTTCAGGCCCGTAATCCCAGCTCTTTGGGAGGCCGAGGCGGGAGGATCACCTGAGGTCAGGAGTTCGAGACCAGCATGGCCAACATGGCAAAACCCTGTCTCTACTAAAAATACAAAAATTAGCTGGGTGTAGTGGTGCACGCCTGTAATCCCAGCTACTCGAAAGGCTGAGGCAGGAAAATCGCTTGAATCCAGGAGGCGGAGGTTGTGGGATTGCACCACTGCACTCCAGCCTGGGTGATAGAGGAAGACTCCGTCCCCAAAAAAAAAAAAAAAAGCTATGTATTTATTTATTTTTAATAATTTCCATCTTTACTTTAGATTCAGGGGATACATGTGCAGGCTTTTTACCTGCGTATATTTCGTGATGCTGAGCTTTGGGATACAAATGATCCCATCACCCAGATAGTAAGCACAGTACCCAACAGCCAGTTTTTCTTTTTTTTTTCTTTGAGACGGAGTTTTGCTCTTGTTGCCCAGGCTAGAGTGCAGTGGCGCGATCTCAGCTCACTGTAACCTCCACCTCCCTGGTTCAAGTGATTCTCCTGCCTCAGCCTCCTCAGTAGCTGGGATTACAGGTGTCCGCCACCACGCCCAGCTAATTTTTTGTATTTTTAGTACAGACGGGGTTTCATCATATTGGCCAGGCTGGTCTCGAACTCCTGACCTCAGGTCATCCACCTGCCTCGGCCTCCCAAAGTGCAGGGATTATAGGCGTGAGCCACCATGCTCGGCCCAACAGCCAGTTTTTCAACCCTTGTACCTCTGTCCCTCCCCCATCTAGTGGACCCCAGCAACTATTGTGGGCATCTTTACATCCATGAGTACCCACTGTTTAGCTCTCACTTGTAAGTGAGAACATGTGGTATTTGGTCTTCTGTTTCTGCATTAATTTGCTTAGGATAATGGCCTCCAGCTGCATCCATGTTGCTGCTAAGGACATGATTTCATTCTTTTTCATGGCTGTGTAGTATTCATGGAAGGGTTCTAAGCAGGAAAGATAGAATCAGATTTTGAAACCTCCCTCTGGCCGCCATGTGAAGGTGATTGAAGCGGGTGATATGGAGGCTGGGAGCTCAGGGAACAGGCTGGGGCAGGGGCCTGGACAGGAGAGGACAGGGGTGGACCAAGGCAGGGGCTGTGGAAGGGGAGGAGAAGGTGGTGGGAGAAAAACCCAAGAGGCCATGTGGACAAGCTGTGGATGTCTGGGTGGGGAAGCTGTGTCCAAGACAAGGCATAGGTTTTTTGTTTGTTTGTTTTGTGACAGAGTCTCGCTCTGTCGCCCAGGCTGGAATGCAGTGGTGTGATCTCGGCTCACTGCAACCTCCGCTCCCGGGTTCAAGCGATTCTCCTGCCTCAGCCTCCCAAGTAGCTGGGATTACAGGCATGCACCACGACACCCAGCTAATTTTTTCTATTTTTAGTAGAGACCGGGTTTCACCATGTTGGTCAGGCCGGTCTCGAACTCCTGACCTCAAGTAATCCAACTGCCTCGGCCTCCTGAAGTGCTGGGAGGACAGGCAGGAGCCACTGCACCTGGTGACAAATTGTAGGTTTTGAGATGAAGACTCAGCCAGTTTGCTACACACTGGATAAGAGACCCAGAGAGGCATCCAGGAAGCCAGGGAAGTTCCCTCACCACCCACCCAAGCTGTTAGCTGCAGTGACAGGAAAGTGCGAGGTGGGGAGGCAAGAGATGCAGAAATGACAGGAGGTGACAGTGGGAGAAAGAGAAACAGTGACAGAGGAGTGTGAGAGGTGTGGAGTCTGGTTCTGCCACTGATGGCTGCCACCCTCTGTTTCCCTATCTATGCCAGCCTCAGTTTCCCCATCTATGATAGTGGCGGGGCTGGGGATTCAGCCCACACTGGGCTAAAGCTCCTTGTCTCCCCAGGCACGTTCCCAGGCTCGCAGCCCCAGGCACCTGCTAGCCCCGTTCTGCCCGCCAGGCCACCTCCGCCACCCCTGCCCCGCCGACCCAGCACACCTAGGCAGGGCCCTGTGGGGAGCGGGCGCCGGGAGTGCTACTTTGACACAGCGGCCCCGGATGCATGTGACAACATCCTGGCTCGGAATGTGACGTGGCAGGAGTGCTGCTGTACTGTGGGTGAGGGCTGGGGCAGCGGCTGCCGCATCCAGCAGTGCCCGGGCACCGAGACAGGTGGGCATGGGCTGATGGGGACACAGGGCTGAGGGCTTGGGTGGAAATACTGGGTGGGGTGTGGGCCTGGGACAGGGGACACTTTTGGACAGGGCCTTGAGGTACTAGTACTGTCAGGGCAAGGGCGAGCTGCCAGGCAGGTGGGCATGGGCAGACATAAGGCTGAGAGGTGGGCACTAACAGGCACAGGGCCAGAGGGACTTTTGTGACAAGTGGGCACAAGCAGGTCAGGGCTGGGGCTGGGGCTCTGGTGTCCTGGCTCAGGCTTGTCTCTGTGTGTAGCTGAGTACCAGTCATTGTGCCCTCACGGCCGGGGCTACCTGGCGCCCAGTGGAGACCTGAGCCTCCGGAGAGGTGAGGCCAGCCTTTGACCCTCCACCCCACTCAGCTCTGAGGCCCAGCTTCGTCTCTTCCTGTTTTCTTTGCCTCTGTCTCTCACCCTTTCTGTTTCTCTGTATCTGTCTCCCCGACCCCACCCGTACTCTGTCTCTTTCTTTCCTTTCTTTTTTTTTTTTTTCTTAAGATAGAGTTTTGTTCTTGTCGCCCAGGCTGGAGAGCAATGGTGAGATCTTGGCTCACTGCAACCTTTGTCTCCCGGGTTCAAGCGATTCTCTTGCCTCAGCCTCTGGCGTAGCTGGCTACAGACACTAGCCACTACGCCTGGCTAATTTTTTTGTATTTTTAGTAGATACAGGGTTTCACCATGTTGGCCAGATTGGTCTCGAACTCCTGACCTCAAGTGATCCGCCCACCTTGGCCTCCTAAAGTGCTGGGATTTCAGGCATGAGCCACCGCTCCTGGCCTCTCCATCTTTCTTTCCCTGTCTCTACTTCTTGGTCTCTATCACCAGCTCTGTCTCTGTCTTCCCACGTCATGCCCTCACACACTCCACCCATCCAGCCCGCCCCCATCTCTCTCTCTGCTTTTCGCACAGACGTGGACGAATGTCAGCTCTTCCGAGACCAGGTGTGCAAGAGTGGCGTGTGCGTGAACACGGCCCCGGGCTACTCATGCTATTGCAGCAACGGCTACTACTACCACACACAGCGGCTGGAGTGCATCGGTACAAGCCCCACCTCCCCCAACCCCCGGCAACTCTCTCCAACCCCTAGCCTTGCCAGCTCCCCTCTGGAATGTGGCCACCACCAGCGGGAAGTCTTTCCTGGAGTCTAGACTCCATCCATCACACTGCCAATGTGCTGGGAAGAGAAATGGGAAAGGGTGAGGAGAGTTGAAGGGGATGCCTCTTAATCATCCTCTCCCTAGATAATGACGAATGCGCCGATGAGGAACCGGCCTGTGAGGGCGGCCGCTGTGTCAACACTGTGGGCTCTTATCACTGTACCTGCGAGCCCCCACTGGTGCTGGATGGCTCGCAGCGCCGCTGCGTCTCCAACGAGAGCCAGAGCCTCGGTAACCCCGCCCCGAAATCCGCTATGCCCCGCCCACGCCATCCAGGCCCTCCTTCCCTTGGCTCGGCCTCACACCCGCACCCGGGCCACACCTTTGCGACGGCCACGCCCTCCGAAGGCCACGCCCCATGCTCCTGGCTCGACCACGCCCCACTGAGCCCTCACTCAGTCTCTGTCCCACTGTCTGTCTGTCTCTCTGAGGCGAGCTGGCTAGGTGGTTAAAGGCAAAAGTTTTAGGGGCAACCTTTGCATGTTGCCTCTTGGACTCCAGGTTTCTTTCTGCACACTGGGTGAATAGCCCCTACCTTATAGGGTGGCTGTGAGGAATCTTATTTAATTTTATTTATTTATTTTTTGAGACGGAGTTTCGCTCTTGTTGCCCAGGCTAGAGTGCAGTGGCGCCATCTCAGCTCACTGCAACCTCCACCTCCGGGGTTCAAGCGATTCTCCTGCCTCAGGCTCCGGAATAGCTGGGATTACAGGCATGTGCTACCACGCCCAGCTAATTTTGTATTTTTTTCTTTAGTAGAGACAGGGTTTCTCCATGTTGGTCAGGCTGGTCTCGAACTCCCGACCTCAGGTGATCCACCTGCCTTGGCCTCCCAAAGTGCTAGGATTACAGGTGTGAGCCACCACACCTGGCTGACGAATTTTATTTTATTTTATTTTTATTTTTTAATTTTTAGTTTTATTATTTATTTTTTACTAAGTACCACATGAGTGCTACCTGTTATTATTTATCTGCATCTCTAGGTCTCTGTCTCTTTCCAGCTGTTTGTGGATTTCTGTCTTTGGGGTTTTCTCTGAATTTCTGATACCCTCTGGATCTTTGTTTTCAGGTCTCTTTCTCCTGCCTCTGTATCTTTGTTTTCCTGTTTTGAGTCTTTGACTCTTTGGATGTGTTTCTCTCTCTCTCTTTGGGTCTTTTTTCTCCCTTTTCGTTTCTGACTATTTTCCTATCTCTAGGCCCCTGACAACTTCTGCTGAAGCTCTGTCTCTTGAACACTCTACTTGTCGTTGTTTGTTTTCATTTTTGAGACAAGATCTCGCTCTGTCATCCAAGCCGAAGTACAGTGGCACAATCACAGCTCACTGCAGCTTCCACCTCTCATGCCCAAATGATCCTCCCACCTCAGACTTGCAGTAGCTGGGAGTCCAGGAGCCCGCCACCAAGCCTGGCTAATATATATATATATATATATTTTTTTTTTTTGTAAAGATGGGTTTTTGCCATGTTGCCCAGGCTGGTCTTGAACTCCTGGGCTCAAGCAACCCCCCCACCTCAACCTCCCAAAGTGCTGGGATTACAGGCTCCAACACACTCTCTCTGTGCTTCTTGCCACCTCTCTTTTTGCCCACTGTCCCAACCACTCTTCTCTCATTTCCTGTGCCTTCAGCACTTACCCCCATACAGTGAGATGTCAGACAATGCTCAGAGAAGCAAAGCAACTGCCCCGAGGTCACACAGCCCTCCAGAGGCCAGACTTGGGTAGACCCCTCTCAGGCCCTACCTCCCAGTCATTGGACACCTTCTTCTGCCCTCTCCTCCTATATGACAGTCTCCTTGTTCCTCAATCCAGAACCCTGGAGTGACCTCAGAGAACTTCCAGAGTTAGATCACAGCTGATGAGAAGGATTTGCTGATAGGCAGAGGGTGGCTGGGCTGCTCAGCAGGGGAAGGGTCCAGCCCCTGGGAGGACCTGAGTGCCAGGCCCACTCTGACACATGCTGTCTCCACCTACAGATGACAATCTGGGAGTGTGCTGGCAGGAAGTGGGGGCTGACCTCGTGTGCAGCCACCCTCGGCTGGACCGTCAGGCCACCTACACAGAGTGCTGCTGCCTGTATGGAGAGGCCTGGGGCATGGACTGCGCCCTCTGCCCTGCGCAGGACTCAGGTGCTGGTACTGGCCTAGGCTGAACTCAGACGCCTTGCCCCATGGGCTCCAAATCTAGGCCCTCAGATCCCCAGTCGCAGAACCCCCAGACTCTACCCAAACTCTGTCCCCTAGACCAACCCCCATGTCGCAGCCCATCCCAAAATCTTGGTCCCCGAGTCACACTCCAAAGACTTCCAAGTCTCAGCCACAGACATCCCAAGGCCTGACCCAGCAGATCCCACAGTACCAGACCCACAGGCCCCTGAGGTCTGGTCTCTCATATGCTCAGCTCCTGGTCTCTAGAACCACAAGACACAGCCTATGAGATGTCCTCCCCTAAATCCTGGGCCCTTAGACCTGAAATACCAGTTGCTCAGACCTCACCATCCTGGCCCCAGACCCCCTGGTCACAGCCCCACAGACCTCCAAGTCCCATTGCCTTAGACACCCTCCAAGTCCCATTGCCTTAGACACCCTCCAAGTCCCATTGCCTTAGACACCCTCCAAGTCCCATTGCCTTACACACCGCATCCGGGTGCCTAAGACCCCAACACACAGCCCCAGAGATTCCCAAGTCTTGGTTTCTACAACCTCTGAGTCCCTCAGTCCTCAGCCCTTAGGAACCCAGTTCCAAAGCCCCAGTCCTGGGTCTTCAGACCTCCAGGTCCCAGTGCCTCAGACCGTCTCCCATGCATCCTGCCCCCTCAGGTCCCCAGCAGCAATCCCTGGGATTCCCCAGTCCTGGTCCACAGAACACCCCCATCCAATTTCTTCAGGTCCCTAGTCCTAGCTCCCATGGGTCGCTCCAATTCCAGCCTCTCAGACCCTGATTCTTAGCAGGCTTCATTACCCTTGATCTCAGCACGTCCGAATCCCAGTCTCAGCCTTCAGATTCTCAGTGCTGGCTCCAGAAACCCCGGGGCCACCCAGGACCCTCCCCATCCACTCCTCTGCCTCCTCTCCCAAGGAGGGTATGTGAGTGGTGGGTGTGGGGGCCAGCAGGGGCTGATTGTTTGCCTTGGCTCCTGTTCCCAGATGACTTCGAGGCCCTGTGCAATGTGCTACGCCCCCCGGCATATAGCCCCCCACGACCAGGTGGCTTTGGACTCCCCTACGAGTACGGCCCAGACTTAGGTCCACCTTACCAGGGCCTCCCATATGGGCCTGAGTTGTACCCACCACCTGTGCTACCCTACGACCCCTACCCACCGCCACCTGGGCCCTTCGCCCGCCGGGAGGCTCCTTACGGGGCACCCCGCTTCGACATGCCAGACTTTGAGGACGATGGTGGCCCCTATGGCGAATCTGAGGCTCCTGCGCCACCTGGCCCGGGCACCCGCTGGCCCTATCGGTCCCGGGACACCCGCCGCTCCTTCCCAGAGCCCGAGGAGCCTCCTGAAGGTGGAAGCTATGCTGGTGAGCACTGCCAGCGCGTGATGAGACTGAGATGAGGGGTGAGGTGTGCAGAGAGAGAGAAGGGAGGGAAACAGAAGGCGGGAGGAGAGACGGAACACAGGTGCAACTGGAGAGAGCCACAGAAAGGGACAGAGAAGTGTCTATAGCCCGGCAAAGAAAGAGAAGGTGGCAGAGGGAAAGCTGGCGAGAGAATGAGGTAAGCTTACTGGCCCCGCAGCACCCGCCACAGCCCTGGAGCGGGATGGACAGTTTACAGCGAGAAAGATGGAGCCAAGGACGCGCACCCACCGTGGTGGGTAAGGGGCGAAGGCAGGGACCTCAAGTCATAGGGCCCCCGCATTTCCCACAGGTTCCCTGTCTGAGCCCTACGAGGAGCTGGAGACGGAGGAGTGCGGGATCCTGGACGGCTGCACCAACGGCCGCTGCGTGCGCGTCCCCGAAGGCTTCACCTGCCGTTGCTTCGACGGCTACCGCCTGGACGTGACCCGCATGGCCTGCGTTGGTGAGGGCGGGCCCGGGGCCAGCATTCGCAGGGAAAGGCGAGGCTTGTCCAGGGAGGGTGGAAGCCCTGACAAGGGGGTGCTGGTCAGGGACGGGAAAGGACCTCACTACAGGGGACGGGCCAGCCCAAAAGGGAGGAGTAATTCTTCCACCTGGGTGGGGCTTGACTGAAGAAGGTGGAGTCAGGGTGCCAGCAGGGCAGGGCTTGACCACCGGGCTGGAGCCGGGCCTTGAAGCAGGATAGAGGGATAGAATAGTGCTGGTGTGACTTGCAGTGCTACCTTGGGCAGTCTGCAGGACCTCTTTGGAGAGCCTCAGTCTTCCCACCTGTAAAATGGGAATATTAATCAAGTCTGCCTAATTTGGATGGCAGTAAAGCCAAGTGATTAAAATCAAGAACATAGCCGGGTGCGGTGGCTCACGCCTGTAATCCCAGCACTTTGGGAGGCCGAGGCGGGCGGATCATTAGGTCAGGAGTTTGAGACCAGCCTGGCCAATATGGTGAAACCCCGTCTCTAAAAATACAAAATTAGCCGGGTGTGGTGGTGCATGCCTGTAATCCCAGGAGGCAGAGGTTGTGGTGAGCCAAGATCGCGCCATTGCACTCCAGCCTGGGCAATAAGAGCAAAACTCCGTCTCAAAAAACAAACAAAACTCAAGGAGGTCACATAGACCTCAGATTCAGTCCAGCAACTTGCTGTGTGACGCTGGACAGGTCACTGTCCCTTACCTAATTTTTCTGATATGAAAAATGGCTACAGTCAAAGATCCCATTTCATAGAATTGCGAATATTATTAACACTGATTTACAATAACACTGAGACTCATGTGCAAATGGAGGCACATGCGTAAAACGAATTACAGTACCTACCTAATAGGGGTATTAGAAGGACAAAGTTAATACTTGTGCTTAAAACAATGCATGAACATTTATTGTTGTTGACACCATCATCAGTATTTTTTTCTTCTTTTTTTTTCTTTTCTTGGCGACAGAGACTCACTCTGTCGCCCAGGCTGGAGTGCAGTGGCCTGATTTCGGCTCACAGCAGCCTCCGCCTCCCAGGTTCAAGCGATTCTCCTGCCTCAGCCTCTCGAGTAGCTGGGATTACAGGCGCCCGCCACCATGCCTGGCTAATTTTTGTATTCTTAGTAGAGACGGGGTCTCACCATGTTGGCCAGGTTCGTCTCGAACTCCGGCCTCAAGTGATCCACCCGCCTCAGCCTCCCAAAGTGCTGGGATTACAGGCATGAGCCACCGCGCCCGGCCATTATTATTTTCTTAACAAAATCCTAGTGCGGTATGGGCCACCATATCCATCTTACAGAACACGAAACTGAAGCACAGTGAGGTTAAGCCACCTGGCCGGGCTCACACAGTTAGCAGATGGCAGAGGCCAGATTGGACTCCAAACTGCTCAACATCTGTGCTCCTCTGTTCCAAGAACTTAAGGGGCCAAGGAGGCGAGCTTCTGGGGCCCCAGCCTTCAGCAGCGATCCTTGTCTCCCCTCCGCAGACATCAACGAGTGTGATGAGGCCGAGGCTGCCTCCCCGCTGTGCGTCAACGCGCGCTGCCTCAACACGGATGGCTCCTTCCGCTGCATCTGCCGCCCGGGATTCGCACCCACGCACCAGCCGCACCACTGTGCGCCCGCACGGCCCCGGGCCTGAGCCCTGGCACCCGCTGGCCGCCCACCCGCGCCCGCCACTCGGGGCCCCTGCCGCGCATCCTGCAGCCCGCTTATGTGTATGTGCACGGGGCCGCCCGCCTGGACCTGGAGAAGGGACCTACGGACGCCTGGAAGCCGCGACGCCCTGCACTGCTCCCGCCTCCCCCAGCGCCTCCCACTGATGTCGTGGTCCTGGGCCTGGCCCAGGGGCCCCTTTACATGCCCTCTCCCTTTTATAAAATTTTCCATTAAAAACCACCTATTTTCTATCTTTTGCCTCCTCCTGTCTATTTCTCCAAGTCTACCCCCAGTTTGTGCTTTGAGTCACTAAATGACATTCCCTTCCCTTCTGACCCCTAGTTTCGTCTGTCTCTCTGCCTCTCTTGGTCTCTGTCTTCCTTCTCTCTCTGTCTCTGTCGTTCTATCTCATCTCTGTCTCTCTGTCTCTTTCTGATTTGTTTTCTCTGCCTAACCTCTACATCCTGTCTTTTCATTTCTGTTTCTGCATGCGTCTTTCTCTTTTCCGTTCTCTTTGTTTGGTTCTCTCTTTCATCTCGAGAGCAATCTTGCCTCTGGATTTTTTTTTTTTTTTTTTTTTTTTTTGAGATGGAGTCTCACTCTCACCCAGGCTGGAGTGCACTGGCGCCATCTCCATTCACTGCAACCTCCGCCTCCCGGTTTCAAGCGATTCTCCTGCCTTAGCCTCCCAAGGAGCCGGGATACAGGCGCACACCACAACCCAGGCTAATTTTTGTATTTTTAGTAGAGACGGAGTTTCGCCATGTTGGCCAGGCTGGTCTCAAACTCCTGGCTTCAAGTGATCCACCCACCTTGGCCTCCCAAAGTGCTGGGATTACAGGTGTGAGCCACCGCACCCAGCTTTTATTTTTTAGAGATGAGGTCTCCCTATGTTGCCCAGTCTGGTCTCAAATTCCTGGGCTCAAGTGATCCTCCCACCTCGGCCTCCCAAAGTGCTGAGATTATAGATGTGACCCACCGTGCTTGGTCTAGAAGTCTTAAGCTGTCCTGGAACAAGTGGGGCAAGAGCAGGGAGCAGGAGTCCCTGGAGGGCCAAACCCAGACCTGACGCTCCAGCTAGGAGTTGGCTGTGGATGGAGTATGGAACGGCAGTCCTGACAGCTGGAGGCGGGAATGAGCTCTGTGTGTGATGGTGGAGGGCCCAGCACGGACCTCCTCCATGTGCCCTGCCTACTTACTGGCCATGTTCCTAGTCCAGAATCCTCCTCCCTAAAAAACAAGAACGGCCTAGATCAGCATAAACTTAGGGCAGGAGTAGGGGTCAGGGATCGTGGGTGATCAACTTGGCACTGGGCCAAGCTGGGGGGGAAAAAAAAATGTACCTCAGCCAGGCGTGATGGTTCACACGTGTAATCCCAGCACTTTGGGAGGCCCAGGCAGGCAGATCACGAGGTCAAGAGATCAAGACCATCCTGGCCAACATTGTGAAACCTGGTCTCTACTAAAAATACAAAAATGTGCCGGCCATGGTGGCATGCAACTGTAATCCCAGCTATTTAGGAGGCAGAGATAGGAGAATCACTTGAACCCAGGAGGCAGAGGTTGCAGTGAGCTGAGATGACGCCACTGCACTCCAGTCTGGCGACAGAGCGAGACTGCATCTCAAAAACAAAAACCCACAAAACTGTACCTGTCATTCTTCACCCACCTGTCAATTCTTGTGTCCCCAGGGTTTCAAACTCATATGCTGCAAAGACCAGAACCGGAATGTTAGCAGGAAGCAGGGAAAATTGAGGCACACATTACATTCTGCCTAAGGCTTGGTTAGACTAGGAAGGGGAATTTTCCCCATTGTTAATACTTTTTTTTGGCCTGGCGGGGTGGCTCACGATTGTAATCCCAGCACTTTGGGAGGCCAAGGCAGGATGATCACTTGAGCTCAGGAGTTTGAGACCAGCCTGGCAACATAGTGAGACCCCATCTCTACAAAAAAGTAGCTGGGTGTGATGGTACATGCCTGTAGTCCCAACTACTTGGGAGGCTGAGGTGGGATGATTGCTTGAGCCCAGGAGGTCGAGACTGCGGTGAGCTGTGATCGTGCCTCTGCATTCCAGCCTGGGTGACAAAGGCATACCTTGTCTCCAAAAAAGTTTTTTTTTTTAATGTATATTTTTAATAACTACCTGATATTGTTTGGCTGTGTCCCCACCCAAATCTCATCTCAAATTGTAATCAGAATTGTAATCCGGGGAAGGACCTGGTGGGAGGTGATTGGATCATGGGGACAGTTTCCCCCATGCTGTTATCGTGATAGTGAGTGAGTTCTCACAAGATCTGATGGTTTTATAAGGGGCTCTTCTCCCTGGGCTCGCTGTCTCTCCTGCCGCCTTGTGAAGAAGGTGACTGCTTCCCCTTTGTCTTCTGCCATGATTGTAAGTTTCTGAGGCCTCCCTAGCCATGCGGAACTGTGAATCAAGTAAACCTCTTTCCTTTATAAATTACCCAGTCTTGGGTGGTATCTTTATAGCAGAGTAAGAATGGACCAATAGGGCCGGGCACGGTGGCTCATGCCTGCAATCCCAGCACTTTGGGAGGCTGAAACAGGTGGATCACCTGAGGTCTGGAGTTCGAGACCAGCCTGGCCAACATGGTGAAACCCCATCTCTACTAAAAATACAAAAATTAGCAGAGCATGGTGGTAGATGCCTGTAATACTACCTACTAGGGAGGCTGAGGCAGGAGAATCGCTTGAACCCAGGAGCCGGAGGTTGCCGTGAGCTGAGATTGGGCCACTGCACTCCAGCCTGGGTGACAGAGCAAGACTCTGTCTCAAAAAAACCAAAAACAAACAGAAAAAGACTAATATAGTACCCTATGGGGCCTATTTGGCCTGTGAGGCTCCAGTTTTAATCCTCTAGGCACTGCTGAAATTGCATAAATTGCGGATTGGAGGCTGCTTCTTGACCTGATCTCCAGCCCACCCGCTGAGTGTCAGGAGGGGTCACATGCCCAGCAGCCTCCTGTGCTACATCGGGGAATCATACTAAGAGCGCCTACTCTGCAGGATTGGTGGTGGTGGTTAAATGAATTGTCATATATGTGCTTAGAATGTCACCTGGTACAGAGCAAGGGCTCAGTCATTGTTGGCATAACCCTGGGCCTCCCAGGATATGCTGAGCCCTGTGGCTGGGCAGATAGTAAGGTCTTGTTCTTTTCTCTTTTCCTTTCCTTCTTCCTTTTCTTTTCTTTCTTTCTTTTTTTTTTTTTTTTTTTTTGTTGTTGTTGTTGACATAGGGTCTTGCTCTGTTGCCCAGGCTGGAGTGCAGTGGTGCCACCATGGCTCACTGCAGCCTCAACCTCCCAGGCTCAAGTGATCCTCCCACCTCAGCCTCTCAATTAGCTGGAACTGCAGGCATGTGCCACCATGCTCAGCTAATTTTTTAATTTTTATTTTTTGTAGAGAGGGAAGCTTACTGTGTTGCACAAGCTGATCTCAAACTCCTGGGCTAAAGTGATTCTCCTGCACTTTGGCCTGCCAAAGTGCTGGGATTACATGTATGACCCACAGCACCCGGCCTGGCTAGGTCTTTTTCTTTACCAATTCTCCCTCCCAGGGTGGAGGAGGAGGCCAGACCCCATCCCCTTCAACAGGACAGTGAGAAACACCTAACACAAGGCCTTGGTGGGGAGGAGTGTCAGACAAGGAGTGGCTCAAGGCTCCACAAAGGGGTGACAGTTGCACAAAACTGTCTGTACCAAAAATCATTGAATTATACACTACACATGGGTGACTTGTGTGGTATGTGAATCATAAGTCAATAAAGCCCTTCTTTAAAAATGCCAACTCTACAAAGGGTTTCAGGAAGTTACCCTCCAGCTGATACAGGGAACCCGACCCAACCACTAATTCCTCAGTCATTCATTCAACAAATATTTTCCTGCTTTGCAATAAGTGAATTCGAGGAACACAAACTTTAACCCAGCCTTGGGGGGTGGTTAGGGAGGGCTCCTGGAGGAGGAGATGTTGGAGCTGAGAGTTGATCACTGTAGGGAAATGAGCAAGATGAAAGTGGTGGAGGTGCCTATAATCCTAGCTACTCCGGAGGCTGAGGCAGGAGAATCTCTTGAACCCGGGAGGCAGAGGTTGCAGTGAGCCAGGATTGCACCGCTGCACTCCAGCCTGGACAACAGAGTGAGACTCTGTCAGAAAGAAAGAAAGAGAGAGAGAGAGGAAGGAAGGAAGGAAAGGAAGGAAAATAAAAAAAGAAAGAAAGAAAGGGAAAAGAAAGAAAGAGAAAGAGGTGGAGAACCATGTTCCAGGTGGAGGGGACAGCACTTCCGAAGGCCTAGAAGTAAGAAAGCAAGTGTCTGTTAGATGTCTTTCCTTTGGTATCTAAGGCCTGTATTGGACAACAATGGTGACAATCTTGGTGCCTGAGAAATCCCAGGCCCTTGCCTTCATGGGGGATACCGACCATCACCACACATGAGAGCCTGTGCTGTACGGGGGAGGCACAGGCAGGGGTCAGGCTGCGGTGGGGGAACATCAGAGGGCATGCGTGCCCAGAGGAGACACTTGATCCAGTCTGAGAGATGATCAGGGAAGGCTTTCTGGAGAAAGAGACAAAGCTCTGAACAGTCTCTGTTTGGGGGTCTAGATCCCTTTGAGAATCTGTCGAAAGCTCATTCACAGAAGAAAAACTCACACAAACAAAGGTTGCAGGCAATTTCCAAGTATTCTCATCCTTCCTCGGAATCTTCTGTGGGTATCCCATTCCCACCCCGCCCCCACAACCACCTTGCTGCATAAATGTCCCAGGAATTGCGACAGGGCTGGCCAACAGTGCTGAAAAACTGCAATCGAATTTCAGCATCCTGGGAGTGGGATCTTTCTTCTGAGATCTCGCCCGCCGCCGGGCCTGGAGGGTGTACCCCATGGATCTAATTGTTATCCTGCCTGCATCCCCTGCACTAACCCCCAGACCTGGCGTTGGGGCTTCTGGCACTGGCCGGGACCGACGCGTTCTCCTCTGGAATGTTCAGAGGGAGGTAGTCCAGGCGGTCACCGCGCTCGCCAGACAAGCAACGCAGCGCCCCCGATGGCCACCGCGCGCCGGCGCAGCCCAAGCCGGCTGCGCCCCCTAGTGGCCGATGCTCGTAAAGTCTTCAGCGAGCCCTGAGCTTTTGCTAGCCAGCCCTTGGTTTTGCAGGCTGGGGTCATCGTCGTTGTCATCGTTGTCGTCGTCGTCATCATCATCATCATCATCATCATCAATAGCTAGCAGGCTTGGCGTGGTGGCCCACACCTGTAATCCTAGCACTTTGGGAGGCCGAGGCGGGTGGATCACTTGAGGCCAGAAGTTCGAGACCAGCCTGGCCAACATGGTGAAACCCCGTCTCTACAAAACAGTACAAAAAAGCAACCGGGTGTGGTGGTGGGCACCTGTAATCCCAGCTACTCGGGAGGCTGAGGCATGAGAATAGCTTGAACCTGGAAGGCGGAGGTTACAGTGAACTGAGATCGAACCACTGCACTCCAGCCTGGGCAACAGAGTGAGACTCTGTCTCAAAAAAAAAAAAAAAAAGCTATGATCATCCAGGCAGTGATTCATGCCTGTAACCGCAGGGCTTTGGGAGGCCAAGGCAGGAGGATGTCGTGAGGCCATGAGTTCTAGACTAACCTGGGTGACACAGCAAGAGCTGTCTCTACAAAACAAAACAAAATGCTATAGGCCAGACGCAGTAGCTCACACCTATAATCCCAGTGCTTTGGGAGGCCAAGGTAGGCGGATCACCTGAGGTCAGGAGTTCGAGACCAGCCTGGCCAACATGGTGAAACCCCATCTCTACACTTTGAAAACCACTACTTTAACTGTCTCTCCCACAGGGAGAGCTGCCTCCTTCACTCTCAGCTCATTTGGTTCACATGTTGACCCTACTGGAAGACTCCAGACCTGGCCAATGAGAGAATCCCTTCCCTTCAGCCTTTGCAACTGGCTTAGGGACAGGTGTGTCCCTGAAGCTGGACTGATGAGCATTGGCTGTGGAACTACTGCTGATTGTTGAAGAAGGGGCTTCCTAGACATACTGTGCTGAAAGGGCACAGGCTTGGAACACTGGGGTCTTACATGGGAGAAGAGCTGGCCTGAAAATGCAGCCAACGCGAGGGGAAGCAGCGCTGGGAGAGGAACAGAGAGACTGGTGCCTGGCACACGTCGTCTGCACCTCTGTGTCACCCTTCTCCAGAACATTTCAGGAATGTGACATTTTCTTTGCATCTTACATCAAATTTGTCAGCAAATTCTGTCGGCTCTAGTTAGAAAAGGTGTCCCATTCTGTGTTGGAGGAAAAGCGATGCTGTCTATCAGGACGTTACCGGGTCAGTTGACAGAACTGGAATACGAACAGTCAATTAGAAAAATTCACATACTAATATTAAATTTACTAAAGTTGATCACTATATTGTGATCATGTAAGAGAATATCCCTATTCTTTTGTTTTGCTTTGTTCTGTTTTTGAGACGGAGTCTCGCTCTGTTGCCCAGGCTGGAGTGCAGTGGTGCGATCTCAGCTCCTGCAACCTCCTCCTCCTGGGTTCAAGCAATTCTCCTGCCTCAGCCTCCCGAGTAGCTGGGACTACAGGTGTGTGCCACCATGCCCAGCTAATTTTTGTATTAATATTTCCAGTACAGACGGGGTTTCACCATGTTGGCCAGGGTTCTCGAACTTACGGCCTCAAGTGATCTGCCCACCTTTGCTTCCCAAAGTGCTGGGACCACAGGTGTAAGCCACGTCGCCTGGCCAGAAATATCCCTATTCTTTTCTTTTCTTTTCTTTTTTGAGATGGAGTTTTGCTCTTGTTGCCCAGGCTGGAGTGCAATGGCGAAATCTCGGCTCACTTAAGCCTCTGCCTCTGGGGTTCAAGAAATTCTCCTGCCTTAGCCTCCTGAGTAGCTGGGATTACAGGCACCCACCACCACACCCAGCTAATTTTTTGTATTTTTAGTAGAGACAGAGTTTCGCCATGTTAGCCAGGCTGGTCTTGAACTTCTGACCTCAGGTGATCCGCCCCCCTCGGCCTCCCAAAGTGTTGGGATTACAGGCATGAGCCACCGCTCCCGGCCAAATATCCCAATTCTTAAGAAATACATAGGGCGGCTGAGCACATTACCTCATGCTTGTAATCTCAGCACTTTGGGACACTGAGGTGGGACGATCCCTTGAGCCCAAGAGTTCAAGACCAACCTGGGCAACATGGCAAGAACCCATCTCTCAAAAACTTTAAAAATGATCCAGGTCGGTACTGCTGCCATCTCAGCTTACTGCAACCTCCCTGCCTGATTCTCCTGCCTCAGCCTGCCGAGTGCCTGCGATTCAGGCGCGCGCCGCCACGCCTGACTGGTTTTCGTATTTTTTTGGTGGAGACGGGGTTTCGATGTGTCGGCCGGGCTGGTCTCCAGCTCCTAACCGCGAGTGATCTGCCAGCCTCGGCCTCCCGAGGTGCCGGGATTGCAGACGGAGTCTCATTAACTCAGTGCTCAATGGCGCCCAGGCTGGAGTGCAGTGGCGTGAACTCGGCTCGCTACAACCACCTCCCAGCCGCCTGCCTTGGCCTCCCTTAGTGCCGAGATTGCAGCCTCTACCTGGCAGCCACCCCGTCTGGGAAGTGAGGAGCGTCTCCGCCTGACCGCCCAACGTCTGGGATGTGAGGAGCCCCTCTGCCTGGCTGCCCAGTCTGGAAAGTGAGGAGCGTCTCTGCCCGGCCGCCATCCCATCTAGGAAGTGAGGAGCGCCTCTTCCCGGCCGCCATCACATCTGGGAAGTGAGGAGCGTCTCTGCCCGGCCGCCCATCGTCTGAGATGTGGGGAGCACCTCTGCCCTGCCGCCCCGTCCGGGATGTGAGGAGCGTCTCTGCCCGGCTGCCCCGTCTGAGAAGTGGGGAGACCCTCTGCCTGGCAACCGCCCCGTCTGAGAAGTGAGGAGCCCCTCCGCCCGGCAGCCACCCCGTCTGAGAAGTGAGGAGCGTCCTCCCTCCTCGTCCGGGAGGGAGGTGGGGGGGTCAGCCCCCCGCCCGGCCAGCCGCCCTGTCCGGGAGGTGAGGGGCGCCTCTGCCCGGCTGCCCCTACCGGGAAGTGAGGAGCCCCTCTTCCCGGCCAGCCGCCCCGTCCGGGAGGGAGGTGGGGGGTCAGTCCCCCGCCCGGCCAGCCGCCCCGTCCGGGAGGTGAGGGGCGCTTCTGCCCGGCCGCCCCTACTGGGAAGTGAGGAGCTCCTCTGCCCGGCCACCACCCCATCTGGGAGGTGTACTCAACAGCTCATTGAGAACGGGCCATGAAGACAATGGCGGTTTTGTGGAATAGAAAGGGGGGAAAGGTGGGGAAAAGATTGAGAAATCGGATGGTTGCCGTGTCTGTGTAGAAAGAGGTAGACATGGGAGACTTTTCATTTTGTTCTGTACTAAGAAAAATTCTTCTGCCTTGGGATCCTGTTGATCTGTGACCTTACCCCCAACCCTGTGCTCTCTGAAACATGTGCTGTATCCACTCAGGGTTGAATGGATTAAGGGCGGTGCAAGATGTGCTTTGTTAAACAGATGCTTGAAGGCAGCATGTTCGTTAAGAGTCATCACCACTCCCTAATCTCAAGTACCCAGGGACACAAACACTGCGGAAGGCCGCAGGGTCCTCTGCCTCGGAAAACCAGAGAACTTTGTTCACTTGTTTATCTGCTGACCTTCCCTCCACTATTGTCCTGTGACCCCGCCAAATCCCCCTCGGCGAGAAACACCCAAGAATGATCAATTAAAAAAAAAAAAAAAATGATCCAGGTGTGGTGGCTGCAGTGTCAAGGCTGCAGTGAGCCAGGATCATGCCACTGCACTCCAGCCTGGGTGACAGAGTGAGACCCTGTCTCTACGGAAAAAAAGAAAGAAAAGAAAAAGAGATACATTACAGAAGTTTTTGTTTGTTTGTTTGTTTGTTTGTTTGAGACAGTCTTGCTCTGTCACCCAGGCTGGAGTGCAGAGTGCAGTTCAGTTCACTGAAATCCTGGCTCACTGCAACCTCACCTCCCGGGTTCAAGTGATTCTCCTGCCTCAGCCTCCTGAGTAGCCAGGACTACAGGTGTGTGCCACCACACCCAGATAATTTTTGTATTTTTAGTAGAGACAAGGTTTCTTCATCTTGGCTGGGCTGGTCTCGAACTTCTGACCTCAGATGATTCGCCTGCCTTGGCCTTCCGAAGTTCTGAGATTATAGGCATGAGCCACCGTGCCCAGCCCATTATGGAAGCTTTTAGGGGTAATGTTGTTTGTAACTTAGCCTTAAAGATTTTTTTAAAAATCAGAAAAAGAAAATACATAACAGAGAAGAGAGCAAGTGATAAAGGAAATGAGGTAGAAATGTTACCAATCCATGAACCTGAGTATAAAATACAGGAGAGTTCTTTGTCCTATTATTTCTCTTGCAAATTTTTGGTAAATTTGAAACTATTTCCAAAGGAAAAGTTAAAACACTTTCTAAAATTGAGAGATCTAAAATCTTAGGCCAGGCGCGGTGGCTCACACCTGTAATCCCAGCACTTTGGGAGGCTGAGGCAGGTGGATCACATGAGGTCAGGAGTTGGAGACCAGCCCGGCCAATATGGTGAAAACCTGTCTCTGCTAAAAATACAAAAATCAGCTGGGCATGGTGGGAGGTGCTTGTAATCTCAGCTACTCAGGCACGAGAATCGCTTGAACCTGGGGAGTGGAGGTTGCAGTGAGCCAAGATGGCGCCACTGCACTCCACCCTGGGTAACGGAGCAAGACTCCAACTCAAAAATAATATGAAATAAAATAAAATCTTAGACAACACTATTATTATAAGTAGGATTGGGGAGATCAAAAACAACATGCTCTGTGCTCCAGGTACTGTTTGGTGTGATGTTGAAAATATTAGATTTTAAACTTGATTTTTTCTTTTTTTTTTTTTTGAGGCAGAGTGTTGCTCTGTCGCCCAGGCTGGAGTGCAGTGGCGTCATCTCGGCTCACTGTAACCTCCGCCTCCTAGGTTCAAGCGACTCTTCTGCCTCAGCCTCCTGAGTAGCTGGGACTACAGGTGTGTGCCACCACACCTGGCTAATTTTTGTATTTTTAGTAGAGACGGGGTTTCACCATATTGGCCAGGCTGATCTTGAACTCCTGACCTCATGATCTGCCCTCCTCGGCCTCCCAAAGTGCTGAGATAACAGGCGTGAGCCACTGCGCCTAGCCTAGACTTGATTTTTTAAATTTCTGTCCTCCCATAGAAATAGATCTGATTTTTGAAAATGTGCATGGCCAGGCACAGTAATTCATGCCTATAATCCTAGGACTTTGGGAGGCCAATGTGGGAGGATCACTTGAGCCCAGGAGTTGGAGATCAACCTGGACAACATAGCTAGACCCTGTCTCTACAAAAATAAAAATATTAGGTGGGTGTGGTCTTGTACACCTGTAGTGCCAGCTACACAGGGGGTTGAGGAGGGAGGATCCATTGAGACCAGGAGTTCCAGCCTGCAACGAGCTAGGATCTCACCACTGCACTGCAGGCTGGGCAACAGAGCGAGACCCTGCCTCAAAAAAAAAAAAAAAAAAAAGCATGTTAAAATTTCAAAGATTGCTACAAAAAGAAAGAAATGGTGCATAGATTCCAAACTAGTAGAGGGAAAACAAAGAATAGGAAAACATAAGACAAAACTAAACAAAAAATGCAGCCAATTCAAAGAAGCTTAAATGAGCATGAAAAAATAAATAAACGTAGAAAAATGAGGACACTAGAATCACAAAGCAAAATGGTAGAAGTAAATAAAATACATCATTAATCACATACACAAAAAATGTATTCAGGGCCAGGTATGGTGGCTCACACCTGTAATCCCAGCACTTTGTGAGGCTGAGGCAGGCGGATCACTTGAGGCAACAAGTTTGAGACTAGCCTGGCCGACATGGTGAAACCCCATCTCTACCAAAAATACAAAAAAAAAAAAAAAAAAAAAAAAAAAGAAGTTATCCAGGCATTGTGGTGCACGCCTGTAATCCCAGCTACTTGGGAGGCTGAGGTAGGAGAATTGCTTGAATCCAGGAAGTGGAGGTTGTAGTGAGCTGAGATTGCACCACTGCACTCCAGCCTGGGCGACAGAGTGAGACTCCGTCTCAAAAACAAACAAAGAAAAAATGTATTCAGAGGCCAAATACTTCTTACCACCTCCATAGCTGCCACCCATATCTTACCCTCCTCCTAGGGTTTGGAGTTCCTACTCCTGGTGCCACAATCTCTCCCCGTCATGCAGATAGAGGGACTCTGGGAATAACCAAGTCAAATCAACTCCCTCTGCTGCTCAAAACTTTCCTGTGGCTCCATCTCACTCAAAGATTATTTTGCTCATTTTTTTTTTTTGTTTTTTTTTTGAGACAGGGTCTCACTCTGTTGCCCAGGCTGGAGTGCCATGGTGCAAGTCATGACTCACTGCAGCCTAGACTTCCTCGGCTCAAGCCATCCTCCAGGCCCCCAGGGCTACCACAACCCAGCCAATATTTTGATAGAGATGAGGCCTCCCTTATTGCCCAAGCTGGTCTTGAACTTATGGGCTCAACTTATCTACCCACCTCGGCCTCCCAAAATGCTGGGATTCCAGGCCTGAGCCACTGTGTTCTGCCAACCTCATTCAAAGTAAGAGCCAAAGTCCTCACTGTGGTCCAGCAGATTCTGCACTGTCTGCTTCTTGTTCCCTCTCTGACCTCACCTCCCCTCCACCCCCCACACACTCCTCTGCAGCAACGTGGATCTCCTTGTTGTTTCTCTAAGATCCAGACATGTTCCCATCCCACCCCAGGACCTTGGCACTGGCTGTTCCCTCTGCCTAGGGGACTCTTTCCACTAGGCTCAGTTTCTCTTTTTTTTTTTTTTTTGAGATGGAGTTTTTTCACTCTTGTTGCCCAGACTGGAGTGCAGTGGCACGATCTCGGCTCACTGCAACCTCCTCCTCTCAGGTTCAGGCAATTCTCCTGCCTCAGCCTCCCGAGTAGCTGGGACTACAGTCACCCGCCACCACCCCCAGCTAATTTTTGTATTATTAGTAGAGATGGGGTTTCACCATGTGGCCAGGCTGATCTCGAACTACTGACCTCAAGTGATCCATCTACCTCAGTCTCCCAAAGTGCTGGGATTACAGGTGTGAGCCACCGCGCCTGGCCCCCTTGGCTCAGTCCCTCACCACCAGCAGAAGAATGGATAAACTGATCCCACAGTGGCCTGCAATGTGTGCGTGCTGCAATGAGAATAACCTGTAACTGCACACGACAACCAGGATGAATTTTTTTCACGGTGCTGACTGAAAAAAGCCAGATGCTAAAAAGAACATATTTTCAGATTGCATTTACATGAACTCAAAACATGCACAACCAATCTATGCTGTCAGAAGTGAGGGTGATAATGACCTTGGAGGGAGGGCAGGTGATAAGGGAGCGCCGAGGGGGCTTCTGGGGGGCTGGAGATATTGCTTCTTGGGCTGGTGGCTGGTGACACAGGTGTGTTCAATCGGTGATAATTCCTCCAGCGGTTACACTTACGGTTTGTACTTTCCTGAATATGGGTCTACTTCAAGAAACCACTGCTGAAAACAAGGAGCTGCACCCACCACCCAGTGTCCCCTCCGCCCAGTTTAAGCAACAGGACATTCTCAGCCCCCCGGGGTCCCTCCCTCCCAATGCAATGTGCTTTTATATCTTCAAGGGGCCTGGCCACCACCTTGGTTGCTTCCCCCAGCTTGCTATGCATGTCACCCCACGCATGTTCCAGGCAGCTCCACAGAGGTCCCCAGAGAGAAGGCAGGCTGTGGGCGGGAGGAAGGGCAGGGGTGGGGGACGTGGCTTCCCAGCGGAGCCCGGGCAGGGGGAGGAAACATTTCTGCAACACCCCACACGAAGTCCTGACTTCGGGGGGGCTTTGCAGGGTGAATTCTAAGTGCCCAGGGCCCCATGTGAAGGGGTCAACTGTGTCCCGCTCTGTGTCTGTCTCTCTGTCTGTCTCTCTTCCTGTTTCCTCCCTCCCTCCCAGTCTCTCTCTCCTCAAGAAGAAAAAAACTCACAACTATTTACATAACAATTTTATATCAGCCTGTAACCCAAAAACCCAAGTTCCAACTTTGAATTTTTCAATAAACTTTGAATAAATAGTAGTGCTATTTTTCTTTCTTTCTTTTTTTTTTTTTAGTATTGTAATGTTTACTTTTAAATTTAATTTTTACTGGCACGACTTTACATATATGAGGTTCAAGAAAAGAAAATCTCCACTGTTTACATTTCTTTTCTGACTATTAATATTGTTCATTTCATTTCCTGATTATTACTGGCAATAATTTTGTCCTATGGGGAAGGGAGGCGCTTGGCAGGCCTCGAGTTATCCTTTGAGACACGGGGGTCTGTGGTCAGATTTAGAAAGTGCTTGTGGGTGGCTGGGTGGGAGTGGGTCATGGGAGACATAAGGGCAGGCTGGAGTCCAGGGAGGAGGCCGGCCGGGCAGGGACCCAGGCAGCGGAGATGGACAGGGCCATGGAGAATCTGGGAGGCGCAGGCCCTGGGGACTGTGGGTTGGGGAAGGAGATAATTTTATTTTATTATTTTTTTTGAGACAGAGTCTCATTCTGTCTCCAAGACTGTAGTGCAATGGCATGATCTCTGCTCACTGCAACCTCTGCCTCCCGAGTTCAAGGGATTTTCCTGCCTCAGCCTCCCAAGTAGCTGGGATTACAGGCACGCACCCCCACACCCAGCTAATTTTTAATATTTTTGGTAGAGACAGGGTTTCACCATATTGGCCAGGCTGGTCTCATACTCCTGACTTCAAGCGATCCACCTGCCCCGGACTCCCAAAGTGCTGGGATTACAGGCGTGAGCCATGACATCTGGCCTAATTTTTTGTATTTTTAGGAGAGACAGGGTTTTGCCATGTTGGCCAGGCTAGTCTTGAACTCCTGGCCTCAAGTGATCCGCACACCTCAACCTCCCAAAGTGCTGGGATTACAGGTGTGAGCCACTACGCCCCGCCAAAGGAAGGGGAGAATTTGAGTGCTATTGAAGGTAGAAAACACAGAACATAGGCTGGGTGTGGTGGCTCATACCTCTAATCCCAGCACTTTGGGAGGCCAAAGTGGGAGGCTGGCTTAAGCCCAGGAGTTCGAGATCAGCCTGGGCAACATAGTGAGACCCCTGTCTCTACAAAAAATTAAAAAATTAGCCAGGCATGGTGGCACCCAGCTGTACTCCCAAGGCTACTTAGGAGGCTGAGGTGGGAGGATCGCTGGATCCCAGGAGATCTGAGGTGAGCCGTGATCGTGCCACTGCACTCCAGCCTGGGCAGCAGAGTAAGACCCTGTCTCCAAAAATAAAAAATAATTTAAAATAAAGCGCGGAACACTGTCAGGTTGTCTGTGGGGGAGCAGCGGGCAGGCGACCAGGAGGGCTGGCTGCTCTGTGCAGGGCTAGTGCCTGGGTCGGGATGACTCGGCCTCAGAGCTGTAAATAAAGAAGGAAGAGGGCCGGGCGCGGAGGTTCACGCCTGTAATCCCAGCACTTTGGGAGGGCGAGGTGGACTAACCACCTGAGGTCGGGAGTTCGAGACAAGTCTGACCAACATAGAGAAATCCCATCTCTGCTAAAAATACAAAATTAGCCGGGTGTGGTGGCGCATGCCTGTAATCCCAGCTACTCGGGAGGCTGAGGCAGGAGAATCGCTTGAACCCGGGAGGCGGAGATCACAGTAAGCCGAGATCACAACACTATACTCTAGCCTGGGCAGCAAGAACAAAACTCCATCTCAAAAAAAAAAAAAAAAAAAAGTAGAAGAAAGGAAGAGCTGCCACAGTTGAGAGCTTCCTGGATGCCTTTGTTAACTCTTGGGGTTTTCACATACCCATCTTACAGATGGGGAAGCTGAGGCTCAGAGAGAGGAAGGCCCAAGTGGAAGAGCAAGCCTGGAGCCCAGGTCTCCTCCTGCCTAATCCTGGGCTTTTGCTGGTGGACTCCCACCCAATCTTGAATAACTTCAGGCCTTAAACAACCTCCCACGATTGCTTTTCCTCCCATTAGAACAATAAATGCAGATACAAAAACCAACTATGCTTGTCTACAAAGCCCAAGAGAATTTTCGAAGTAATAAAACTGTCATGAATGCAGACTGTGGTGATTACATGACTTACGAATTTTTCAAAACTCAGAATCGAGCCAGACGAAATGATTCCTGCCTGTAATCCCAGCACTTTGGGAGGCCATGGCAGGAGGATCATTTGAGGCCAGGAGTTCAAGACCAGCCTGGCCAACATGGTGAAACCCCGTCTCTACTAAAAATACAAAAATTAGCTGGGTGTGGAGGCACATGCCTGTAATCCCAGCTATTTCAGCAGCTAAGGCAAGAAAATTGTTTGAACCCGGAGGCTGAGGTTGCAGTGAGAAAAGATCGTGCCACTGCACTGTAGACCCTGTCTCAAAAACCAACACCAAAACCAAAAAAAGAAAAAAAAACCCTTAAGAATCAGGATTATACATGAGCACACGCACACTCACCCATAAATTTTACCATTTGTAGAAAAGAAGAAGAAAATTCAAAACCAAATACAATGAATGTACCTTCTCTGGATTCCAATTCACACCAAACAACTGTAAAAATCTGTTTTTGAGACAATTGGGGAACACAAACTGGCTTTTAGGAGATATTAAGGAATTTCGGTTAATTATGCTAGACTTGATAATGCCATTGTGGTTGGGTAATGCCCACATACCATGCCTTGGCTGGGCGTGGTGACTCACACCTGTAGTCCCAGCATTTTGGGAGGCCCAGATGGGAGGATTGCTTGAGCTCAAGAGTTCGAGACCAACCTAAGCAACATAGTGAGACCTCATCTCTACACAAAATTTTAAAAAACATTAGCCGAGTGTGGTGGGGTGCGCCTGTAATTTCAGCTACTCAGGAGGCTGAGGTGGGAGGATTACTTAAACCCAGGAGTTTGAGGTTGCAGTGAGCTGAGATTGTGTCACTGCACTCCAGCCTGAGCGACAGAGCAAGACCCTGTCAAAAAAATAAGAAAGAAAAGAAAATGTACCCTATTCTTCTTTTCAAGGTGCTCATTGAAGTATTTACAAATGAAACAACATAATACCTATCACCTGTAATTTTTTAAATTTTTTATTTATTAATTTTTTAGAGATGGGGTCTCATTCTGTTGCTCAGGCTGGAGTGCAGTGGCATGATCACAGCTCACTGTAACCTCAAACTTCTGGGCTCAAGTGATCCGCCCACCTCAGTCTCCCAAATAGCTGAGATTACAAGCACTGGCCACCATGCTTTGCTAATGTTTTTAAAATTTTTTTTGTAGACACAAGACTATATTGCCCAGGCTGGTCTCAAACTCCTGGCCTCAAGTGATCCTCCCAACTTGGCCTCCCAAAGTGCTGGAATTACAGGCCTGAGTCACCGTGCCTGGCCAATTTTTTTTTTTTTTTTGAGTTAGAATCTCGCTCTGTCGCCTAGGCTGGAGTGCTGTGGCCTGATCTTGGCTCACTGCAAGCTCCGCCTCCTGGGTTCACGCCATTCTCCTACCTCAGCCTCCCGAGTAGCTGAGACTACAGGCCCCCACCACGCATGGCTAATTTTTTGTATTTTTAGTAGAGACGGGGTTTCACCGTGTTAGCCAGGATGGTCTCGATCTCCTGACCTTGTGATCTGCCTGCCTCGGCCTCCCAAAGTGCTGGGATTACAGACGTGAGCCACTGTGTCCTGCCCTGCCTGGCCTATTTTTTATTCTTATTTTTTTTACAGACAGGGTCTCACTATGCTGCCCAGACTCGTCTCAAACTCCTGGGCTCAAGCGATCCTTCTGCCTCAGCCTCCCGAGTAGCTGGGACTACAGGGTGTAATTTTTTTTCAAGTATTCAAAAAATGGGGAGGGGAAAGAAGATGAAATGGCAAAATATTGATGGTTCTTGAACCTGGGTGATGAGTATATGTAAGCTTATTGTTTCTTGACTTTTTGTGTCTGTTTGAAAATTTTCATGATATAAGAGTTTAAAAACTGAAAATAAAATTTATTGAAGGAGAGTTTGGGCCAGGTGCAATGGCTCGCGTTTATAATCCCAGCACTTTGGGAGGCCAAGGCAGGTGGATCACCTGAGGTCAGAAGTTCAAGATCAGCCTGGCCGACATGATAAAACACTGTCTCTACCAAAAATACAAGAATCAGGCTGGGTGCGGTGGCTCATGCCTGTGATCCCAGCACTTTGGGAGGCTGAGGTGGGTGGATCACAAGGTCAGGAGTTCAAGACCAGCCTGGCCAAGATGGTGAAACCCCGTCTCTACTAAAAATACGAAAATTAGCCAGGTGTCGTGGTGGGCGCCTGTAAATTCCAGCAACTTGGGAGGCTGAGGCAGAGAATTGCTTGAACCTGGGAGGCAGAGGTTGCAGCGAGCCGAGATTGCACCACTGCACTCCAACCTGGGGGACAGGGCGAGACTCCTTCTCAAAAAAAAAAAAAAAAGAAAGAAAGAAAAATTAGCCAAGCGTGGTGGCAGGCACCTGTAATCACAGCTACTCGGGAGCTGAGGCATGAGAATCGCTTGAACCCGGGAGACGGAGGTTGCAGTGAGCCGAGATCGTGCCACTGCACTCCAGCCTGGGGTATAGAGCGAGGCTCTGTCTCAACAAAAAAAAAAAAAAAAAAAAAAAAAAAAAAAAAAAAAAAAGGAGAGTTTGGCGTTCATCAAGCAACATTTGGAAACTACAGAAAACTAGCAAGGCAAAGACGCCCCTCCCATCCCTAAGTCCTGTACCACTATGGTTGTTGACATTTTGATATATTTCCTTTCAGCCTTTTCTATTCTATGTGAGCTTTTTAAATGCGTGTGTTGTGTGTGTGCACGTGTGTGTTTTACATAACCGTGTGAGCAAATTGTTTATACAGCCCTGTTTTTTCCCCTCTTAAAATGTAAGCTGTTCCCCTGTTAAAACATCTTTGGATAAACACAATCTCTAATGTTTGCACTATGTTTATTCAAAAGGGCAGCATTGCCAGAGGTTGAAGCTGTTTCCAATTTCCTCCCATTATAAATAATCCCCTCATGGACCTCCTTGTGTGTCCCAGAGGAGGGATTCTTGGGCCAAAGGGTGCGGACCCTTTGGCAGAGCTCATGGTCAAAAATCTCGGCAGAGTTTCAGCCTGACCCGAAGCTAAGATGACCTCATACGGTTAAAGTGAGATTGGACTGCTATTTATTTCCTAAACGTTTGATTCATGACTCAGGCTTGTCAGGGGATCTTTTTTTTTTTTTCTTCTGTATGTGCTTGGTTGCAAGAAACAGAAATCCATTCACACTAGCTCACGTCAAAAGGGCAAGAGAATCGCTTGAACACGGGAGGCGGAGGTTGCAGTGAGCCGAGATCGCGCCACTGCACTCCAGCCCGGGCGACAGTGCGAGACTCCGTCTCAGTAACAAACAAACAAACAAAAAAAAGGGCGGGGGGTGTTGTATCCATCAGCAAGTAAAGCTCATATTCAGCTTGGACTAGCTGTCTGCGGAGCATGTTGTTGGGGTATATCTAGGCTATGTTGATTGTTGAAATACTGAATTATTTCCGTATTGGTTGGTAAATCATTCTGTCTCAAGTCGCTCCAATGATGTCCTCCACCAAGGCCACTCTAGCTGCCCTGGTCCCTCTCCCAGGACTTCCCACAATGCAGGAAGTAAAGGGTCAATATCGGGCACAGAAGTGAACCATGCTGCTCGGTCAGTGCCCAAAGTACTGGTTGTGAAATTCATTTTTTCTTTTCTTTTCTTTTTTTTTTTGGAGACAAATTCTCACTATGGAACTCAAGTGATCCTCCTGCCTTGGCCTCCCAATGTACTGGGATTAAGGTGTGAGCCACTGCACCTGGACTGCTTGTAAAATATTTGATGATTCGCCTAGATGCAAGTACCAGAACAGCTGACTCAAATGGCTTAAATTGTAAGGGGAATTTGTGGCTGGAAAATCCACACTTGTGCTGGCTTCAGCCAAAGTTGACACAATGGCTCAGCCATGTCACCAAGGACTTTCTTTTCTTTCTTTCCTTCTTTCTTTTTTTCTTTCTTTTCTCTCTCTTTCTCTTTCTCTTTTTTTTTTTTTTTTTTTGACGGAGTCTGGTTCTGTTGCCCAGGCTGGAGTGCAGTGGCGCAATCTTGGCTCACTGCGACAACCTCCAACTCCCCGGAATTCAAGTGATTCTCCTGCCTTAGCCTCCCGAGTAGCTGGGACTATAGGTATGTGCCACCACGCCCAGCTAATTTTTGTATTTTTAATAGAGACTGGGTTTTACCATGTTGGCCAGGCTGGTCTTGAACTCCTGACCTCAAGTGGTCTGCCTGCCTTGGCCTCCCAAAGTGCTGGGATTACAAGCGTGAGCCACCGTGCCCGGCCAGACCCCATTTCTCCCATTTCTTTTTATCTCTCTGCTTTATCTTTTCCAGTGGAAGTTCCCAAGATGGCTGGCTACCTCCAGCCTCTGGCCACAGGGAACCTTCTTCATATCCCACAAGCAAAGGAGAGCACCTTTGGCTCAGGTTTCCTGCCAAAGTAATGAGGCTAACTCTGATTGGGCCAACAGAGGGCACGTGTTCATGCAAGAGCCAATCACTGTGATCTGAGGGACAGAAGGAAAAACCATAATGGCCAGATTGGCTGAGCCAAGTCACATGTTCCTCAAATAGTAAGGTGAGTGGCTCACACTAGGGCTGCAGGAGCCACACCTGGGTTCAATTTCCATTGCAAGCAAATTTCTGTCTTCTCTGCCCTGTTTCCCGTCAGTAACATAGAGATAATGAAGGCACTCATATGGTAGAGTTCCCGTGAGGATTAAATGAGTTAGTTAATGCAAAGCACTGAGAATGGTGCCCATATACAGAAAGCGTTCAAATGTTAGCTTCTGTTATCGTCATTACATGGCCATTCTCACCTCTTAAGGCTGCTTTTCTTTGCAAGCTCCTTATGCTCCACACATTTCCCTCTTTCTAGTTACTATTGCTTGGTAACAAATCACTCCAAAACATGGTGGCCCAAAACAACAACAGTCATCCTATTATTTTTCACTGTGTCTGTGGTCAGAGTTTTGGGAAGGACCCAACTGGGCAGTTCTGACTTGGAATTTCATATGGTTGCAGTCACTTGGCAGCTGAAACTGGAACAGGGAAGCAGCCTGTTCCGGTGGATGGATCTCTCTCTCTCTCTCTTTCTCTCTCTCTTTCTCTTACTCTCTCCCCACTCCATGTTGTCTCAGGGCTTCTCAATGTGGTCTCTCCACGCGAACTGGTTTGGGCTCCCTCACATCATGGCAGCCTCTGGGCACTTGGACTTACATGGCAGCTTCGGCCTCCAGTACAAGTGTTTTATGAAAGTGGCAGCTGCGACCGGGTGCGGTTGCTCACGCCTGTAATCCCAGCACTTTGGGAGCTTGAGGCAGGTGGATCACCTGAGGTCGGGAGTCCAAGACCAGCCTGGAAAACATGGTGAAATCCCGTCTCTACTAAAAATACAAAAATTAGCTGGGCATGGTAGCACGGGCCTGCGGTCCCAGCTACTCAGGAGGCTGAGGCAGGAGAATCGCTTGAATCTGGGAGGCGGAGGTTGCAGTGAGCCAAGATCACGCCACTGCACTCCAGCCTGGGCGACAGAGTGAGACTCCATCGAAACGAAAGAGAGAAAGAAAGAAGGAAGGAAAGAAAGAAAGAAAGAAAGAGAAAGAAAGAAAGAAAGAAAGAAAAGAGAGAGAGAAAGAAAGAAAGGAGGGAGGGAGGGAGGGAAGGAGGGAAGGAAGGAAGGAAGGAAGGAGAGAAGGAAAGGAAGGGGCCTTATCTCTTCTGATCTAGCCTTGGAATCATGCAGCATTACTTCTGCCACATACTCTTGGTTACAAGCAAGTCACAAACTGCCTAGATGTAAGGGGAGCTTACACAAATTCCACTTCCCAATGGAAGGGGTATCAAGGTTCTAGAGGAATATATAGGCTGGGAAACATTGTTGCCACCATCTTTGGAAGTTACATCTGGCTTTTACTGGTACTGATTTAAGACCCACCTCTATACAGCCTGTGCCCAATAACATCCACCTGGGCACAGCTCCAACTCCCTGTTCTAAACAGAAATAGTTTATTGAGAAATCTCAATCCCTTGGGATCAAAAACATGACAGTTTCCATTTGTTTTGCAGTGACTGCTCTCTACCTGCTATCTATTGTTTTCCAAGACTATGATCCAAAATCACAGCATCCAAGACTGTGTCTTTTTTATTTATTTATTGTTTTCGAGACAGGGTCTCACTCTGTCGCCCAGACTGTAGTGCAGTGGTGCAATCTCCACTCACCGTAACCTCTGCCTCCCAGGCTCAAGAGATTCTCCTGCCTCAGCCTCCTGCATAGCTGGGATTACAGGTGCACACCACTACTGCCTGGATAATTTTTGAATTTTCAGTGGAGACGGGGTTTCACCATGTTGGGCAGGCTGGTCTTGAACTCCTGACCTCAAATGATCCACCCACCTTGGCCTCACAAAGTGCTGGGATTACAGGCATGAGCCACCACAGCTGGCCCCAAGACTGTGTCTTTATTATTATTATTATTTCGAGACAGAGTCTAGCTCTGTCTCCTAGGCTGGAGTGCAGTGGTGCGATCTCGGCTCACTGAAACCTTCACCTTGCCGGTTCAAGCCATTCTCGTGCCTCAGCCTCCGGAGTAGCTGGGATTACAGGCACGCACTACTACACCCGGCTAATTTTCGTATTTTTAGTAGGGACGGGGTTTCCCCATATTGGCCAGGCTGGTCTTGAACTCCTGACCTCAAGTGATCCACCCACCTCGGCCTCCCAAAGTGTTGGGATTACAGAAGTGAGCCACCACGCCCGGCCTGTCTATTATTTTTATTTTTAAAAATAAATGTATTGTTAATTTCCTTTTTCCTGTTGGATAAAGGCTACAGGGAAACTTAATGACAATTTTGCTAGAGTCTTTAATATTTCTCTCGTTTTCATTCATTTAAAAACATAGCCTTCAGGCCAGGCACGGTGGCTCACACCTATAATCCCAGCACTTTGGGAGGCCGAGGCAGGTGGATCACTTGAGGTCAGGAGTTCAAGACCAGCCTGGCCAACATGGTGAAACCCCGTCTCTACTAAAAATACAAAAATTTAAAAATTAGCCGGGCATAGTGGCATGTGCCTGTAGTCCCAGCTACTCAGGAGGCTGAGGCAGGAGAATCACCTGAACCCAGGAGGCGGAGGTTGCAGTGAGCTGAGATCGCACCACTGCACTCCAGCCTGAGCGACAGAGTGAGACTCGGTCTCAAACAAACAAATACACAAAAAACCCCACAAAGTTCATGGGGAGGGAAAGGTGTAGCCTCTCTTGAGAACTTTCCTCTCTCATTTTCCCCCCAAACAGGCTGATGCTTCCTTTCTTTTCTCTATCCTTTTCTGGACAGTCTTGGGTCCTCTCAGTAACTTATTTGGGTAAGTGGCTGGTTACAATGGCAGTGACCTCGAACTTAGGCTCTGGGGTAGTTGGCCACTTTTGTCCTCAGTTTTGGGCAGTAGTAGCAATTCTGGAAGTTCTGGGAAAAATCCAATTTGACATCATAGTACGAACCTGAAGGAAAGATCTTGATCCCAAAGAGCTCTCAGCAGCTCATGGCTGTGACTGTCATCCAGGGCCTGGGCCTGGGGAAATGTTTGGGGATCTGTGGGATCCTTTAGGGACTGTCACAGTGACTCAGGAAATGTTGCTATAGGCAACTGTTCTGGAACTTTTTGGTCTTAGGACTCTTTTACATTCTTAATAGTATCAAGGACCCCAAACAGCTTTTATTTGTGTGGGTTATAACTTTTTTTTTTTTTTTTTTTGAGATGGAGTTTCATTCTAGTCGCCCAGGCTGGAGTGCAATAGTGTGATCTTGGCTCACTGCAACCTCTGCCTCCCAGGTTCAAGCAATCCTCCCACCTCAGCCTCCCGAGTAGCTGAGACTACAGGTGTGCGCCATCACGCCTGGCTAATTTTTTTGTATTTTTATTAGAGACAGGGTTTCACCGTGTCGGCCAGGCTGGTCTCCAACTCCTGACTTCAGGTCATCCGCCTGCCTCGGCCTTTCAAAGTGCTGGGATTACAGGCATGAGCCACTGCACCCGGCCTGTGTGGGTTATAGCTATTGATATTTACCATATTAGAACTTAAAAGTGGCCATTTAAACAAATTTTTTATTATTTTTATTGATTGATTTTTGAGACAGGGTCTCACCCTGTTATCCAGAGTGGAGTGCAGTGGCGAACTCCTGGCCTCAAGTGATCCTCTCGCTTCAGCTTTCTGAGTGGTTGGGACTACAGGTGTGCACCACCACACCCAACTAATTTATTGATTTTTTTGTATACACAGTCTTGCTGTGTTGCCTAGGCTAAAACTGACAATATTAACATCCAGCCATCCACAAGCACACACTGGCAGAGCAATTATGTCATCACATGTCATGGAGCCATTGTATGCTCATAAGTGAATGAGATTGAAATACGCAAAAAAAGTCCTGGAATTATTATGAAAGTAATTTTGGCCGAGCGCGGTGGCTCACACCTGTAATCCCAGCACTTTGGGAGGCCAAGGCGGGCGGATCACGAGGTCAGGAGATCGAGACCATCCTGGCTAACATGGTGAAACCCGGTCTCTACTAAAATTACAAAAAAAAATTAGCCGGGGGTGGTGGCGGGCGCCTGTAGTCCCAGCTACTCCGGAGGCTGAGGCAGGAGAATCGCTTGAACCCGGGAGGCGGAGCTTGCAGTGAGCCGAGATTGCGCCATTGCACTCCAGCTTGGGCGACAGAGCGAGACTCCATCTCAAAAAAAAAAAAAAAGAAAGTAATTTTAACTTTGTGGACAAAGTCTCAGGGACCTCCAGGGAACCCTGGACCAAACTTTGAAACTTGCTCTAAAAGCATTTGTAAGCCTGGCATGGTTAGGTATGTTCAACGTGCAGCCACGTAGGAGATAGTGCATGTCAAAAGGGCCCCTTTGGATGGGTTAATATCACTTTGGTTCAGTTATCTGTGGCCTGGAAGGGGTCCCTTGTGTACAAACAAAGCTGGGGAGTAGGAGGGAAGAATTTTTTTTTTTTTGAGACAGAGTCTTGCTCTCGTCCCCCAGGCTGGTGTGCAGGGGCGTGATCTTGGCTCACTGCAACCTCTGCCTCCCAGGTTCAAGCAATTCTCCTGCCTTAGCCTCCCTAGTAGCTGGAATTACAGGCACCTGTCACCACACTCGGCTACGTTTTGTATTTTTAGTAGAGACGGGGTTTTGCCATGTTGGCCAGGCTGGTCAACCCTGACCTCAGGTGATCCACCCTCCTTGGCCTCCCAAAGCGCAGGGATTTACAGGCATGAGCCACCACGCCTGGCCCAGGAGGGAGGAATCTTAACCATAATGCTCATCTTGTACTATCTACTGGAAACCCTAAAAATACAGAGACCCTGGAGCCACTGCCTGGGTTCTGCTCCCCTTCATTGTGACTTTGGGCCAAGTTCCTTAACCACTCTGTGGCTCAGTTTCTCTTCTGGAAAATGGAGACAATAATAGTATCTGCCTCTCAGTGTTGTTATAAGAGTTACCTTGGCACACAGTGTTATGTGGGTGTTTACGCTGAGTATTACTGTTATTACAGTAATCATTCAAATCCAAGAAGCCATCAAAGGTAAGATGCATTGTTTTTTATTTTATTTTATTTTTTATTTTTATTTTGAGACAGAGTCTTGCTCTGTTGCCCAGGTGGGAGTGCAGTGGTGCGATCTCAGCTCACTACAACCTCCACCTCCCAGGTTCAAACAATTCTCCTGCTTCAGCCTCCTGAGTAGCTGGGATTACAGGTGTGCCCCACCACGCCTAAGTTTTGTATTTTTAGTAGAGATGGGGTTTCACCATGTTGGCCAGGCTGGTCTCAAACTCCTGACCTCAAGTGATTCACCTGCCTCAGCCTCCCAAAATGCTGGGATTACAAGAGTGAGCTACCATACCCAGCCAAGATGCATTGTCACTTCAAATCCCCAAGGGAGAAAAAACAGCTGCCAATTAAACTATGACACATAATCATTTATAAGACACATCCTGATTTCCAAGTCATTGAAAAGGGGTGGGGAGGATAAATAAGTCAATTAAAAATGGTTTTATTTGGCCTGGTGTGGTGGCTTACGTCTGTAATGCCAGCACTTTGGGAGGCTGAGGTGGGTGGATCACGAGGTCAGGAAGTTCGAGACCAGCCTGGCCAACATGGTGAAACCCCGCCTCTACTAAAAATACAAAAAATTAGCCATGCGTGGTGGCACAGGCCTGTAATCCCAGCTACTCGAGAGGCTGAGGCAAGAGAATCTCTTGAACCCAGAAGGCAGAGATTGCAGTGAGCCGAGATCGTGCCATTGCACTCCAGCCTGGGTGACAGAGCAAGACTCCATCTCGAGAAAAAAAAAAAAAGATGGTTTTATTCTGGAATAGGAGAGTATTTAAGGAAAGAAAATAAAAAATAAAGGAAAAAAAGAAATTTTAAAATTAAAAAAATGATTTCATGTGTACAGAAGAATTTAGCAACAAGGATGTCTACCACAGCACTTGTCATAATGGCAGACCTGCTGAAACCCCAACCATTATGGATTAACTACACAAGTTAAGAGAGAGCCACAAAATATTGTGACTGAAGGGGTTTTCAAAGATTGTTCCAAAACCCTGGGGATCCTCAAAAGTGAATCAATTTCTCTCTTTCATAATCTTTTTCATCTTCACTCTCCTATGAGTGCATAAAGCAAAAAATAATAAGCAGGTGACTTCTAAAAAGAAAAAACCTCTGGAAACTATGCCTCAACCCCATTCTAGAGCCTGCTGGGCCACTGCTCAGAAAAGGAAATGTGTGCCCCAGGCTGACCCACTCTTAAGACAACCCATTCTCCACATGCCTCTGCCTTCAGTTACACAGCTGTACCCAGAGAGGGGTCTTGTCTTTACTCAGCTGTCCATCCACCCTCCCTGTGTTGCAATGAATACATCCCTGGTATCTTCTGTGCCTGGCCCCAGCCCACCCCCTCCTCAGAGCTCCAGCCACACATTCCAGTGCCTTCGAGACTCACCTGCTTTGAAAGGTAGATCCTTACATTCAATTTTCTTGTTGAAATACTTCATGTGGTTTCTTTTTTCTTGACAAGCCTCTGACCAACACTTGGTGGTCATTCTTAAACCGTTGATTTTTCCCCTTCACACCTATTCCCCTCCACGATCACAATCTTCCCAGTCTCAAAAATGTCTCTACCTGGGACCTCAAGCCAGAAACCAAGGCAATATGGAGGCACTTCCTCTCCTCATTCCACATATGCCACTCATGGACAATTCCTGCTTTCCTCTAAGGCAGATGCTTACCGCACCCCTACCCCCACCCTTCTATTTAGAAAATTTCTAAACATGCAAAAGAATTGCAAGAAAAGTAGAAGATATAATAATATACTGTGGATATGGATTCACTAGGTTTTTGCAGTTTTTTGTTTGTTTTTGTTTTGAGACGGAGTCTTGCTCTGTCACCCAGGCTGGAGTGCAATGGTGCGATCTCAGTGCAACCTCTGCCTCCCAGGTTCAAGCAATTCTCCCTGCTTCAACCTCCCAAGTAGCTGGGATTACAGGCACCCACCACCATGCCCAGCTAATTTTTGTATTTTTCAGTGGAGATAGGGTTTTGTTATGTTGGCCAGCTGGTCTTGACCTCCTGACCTCAGGTGATCCGCCTGCCTTGGCCTCCCAAAGTGCTGGATTACAGGCGTGAACCATCACACCTGGCCTTTTGTGTTTTTGTTTTTGTTTTGGTTTGTGTGTGTGTGTGTTTGTTTTTCTTTGAGACAGGGTTTCACTCTGTTGCCCAGGCTGGAGTGCAGTGGTGTGATCACAGCTCACTACAGCCTCAACCTGCTAGGCTCAAGCGATCCTCCCATCTAAGCCTCTTGAGTAGCTGAGACTGCAGGTGCCCACCACCACACCCAGCTAATTTTTGTATTTTTTGTAGAGATGGGTTTTCACCATGTTGCCCAGGCTGTTCTCAAACTCCTGGGCTCAAGTGATTCCCCCCACCTTGGCCTCCCAAAGTGCTGGGATTACAAACATGAGCCACTGTGCTGGGCCTATTTCTTTGTGTTTTAAGAGGCAGGGTCTTTCTCTGTTGCCCAGGTGGAGTACGATGATTCGATCATAGCTCACTGCAGCCTCAAACTCCTAGGCACGGGAGACCCTCCTGCATCAGCCTCCCGAGTAGCCCAGACTACAGGTGTGTGCCACTATACCTAGCTAATGAAAAGAATTTTTTTGTAGACATGAGTTCTTGCTATGTTGTCTAGGCTGGTCTGGAACCTCCAGCCTCAGGCGATCCCCTTGCTTCAGCCTTCCAAAGCAGTGGGGTTACAGGCATGAATCACCTGGCCTGGTCTCGCTCTTTCTCTTTCGACATCTACATTGATCTGTAGCTATCTACGTACTATAGATATCTAAAAGTTATGTAAATGTCTACTTAAGCTTATAGGTATGAGCTACTGTATGCTACCTAAGCTTATAGGTATGAGCTACAAATTGCTATTGTGTTATGAGGGGAATTCAAAAAGTTGATGGAGAATGGAATTAAGAGATAAAAATTTTAAAAAAATCTTTATTTCTCACCATAAACTCCATCAAGGTCAAAGTCAAGACACTTTTGTAAACCATTATACCAGCCATTTAGTCTATTCCTAAATAACTGAGGGTCCCAGGAATTTAATCATGTCAGTGCAGCCTTTTTACATTTTCTCTTTCTCTTTTTTTTTTGATGGAATCTCACTCTGTTGCTCAGGCTGGAGTGCAGTGGTATGATCTCGGCTCACTGCAACCTCTGCCTCCCAGGTTCAAGCCATTCTCCTGCCTCAGCCTCCTGAGTAGCTGGGACTACAGGCATGCGCCACCACACCTGGCTAATTTTTTTTTTTTAGTAGAGACGAGGTTTTGCCAAGTTGGCCGGGCTGGTCTCAAACTCCTAACTTCAGGTGATCTGCCCGCCTCGGCCTCCCAAAGTGCTGGCATTACAGTTGTGAGCCACCGTGCCAGGCCTTTTTTTTTTGTTCTTGTTGCCCAGGCTGGAGTGCAGTGGCATGATCTCGGCTCACTGCAACCTCCACCTCCTGGGTTCAAGTGATTCTCCTGCCTCAGCCTCCCGACTAGCTGGGATTACAGTCATGAGCCACCACACCTGGCTAATTTTTGTATTTTTTTTTTTAGTAGAGACAGGGTTTTGCCACGTTGGTCAGGCTGGTCTTGAACTCCCAACCTCAGGTGATCCACCCTCCTTGGCCTCCCAAAATGCTAGGATTACAGGCGTGAGCCACTCCGCCCAACCCAATCTTTTTACATTCTTAACTGAAGAAAAATGGGTGCCCTTCAAAGATTTTAAGATTAGGAAACAAAAAGTCAGAAGGAGCCAAATTGGGACTGCCAAGTGGATGCCTAATAATTTCCCATCAAAACTTGTAAAATTGCTCGTTTGATGAGCAGAATGAGCAGAAGCGTAGACATGCTGGAGAAGAACTCTCTGGTGAAGCTTCCCAGGCTTATTTCTACTAAAGCTTCGGCTAACTTTCTCAAAACACTCTCATAATAAGCAGATCTTATTATTCTTTGACCCTACAGAAAGTCAACCAGCAAAATGCCTTGAGCATCCCCAAAAACCGTTGCTATGACCTTTGCTCTTGACCAGTGTGCTTTTGCCTTGACTGGATCACTTCCCCGCTCTTGGCAATCATTCTCTGATTACGATTTGTCTTTAGGATTGCACCCGTGAAACCATGTATCATTTCCCGTTACAATCCTTCAAGGAAATGCATTAGGATCTCAATCTCACTTGTTTAGCATGTCCATGGAAAGCTCTGCTCTTCTCTGCAGCTGATCTGGGTGCGACCGTTCTGGCACCCATCGAGTGGAAAGTTTGTTTAGCTTTAATTTCAGTCAGAATTGTGTAAGCTGAGGCCCGGTGAGGTGGCTCAAGCCTGTAATCCCAGCAGTTCGGGAGAATGAGGCAGGAGGATCACTTGTGTCCAGGAGTTCAAGACCAGCCTGGGAAACCTAATGAGACCCCATCTCTACAAAAAATACGAAAACTTAGTGTCAGGCCTCTGAGCCCAAGCTAAGCCATCATATCCCCTGTGACCTGCACGTATATATCCAGGTGGCCTGAAGCAACTGAAGAGCCACAAAAGAAGTGAAAATAGCCTTAACTGATGACATTCCACCATTGTGATTTGTTTCTGCCCCACCCTAATGATCAATGTACTTTGTAATCTCCCCCACCCTTAAGAAGGTTCTTTGTAATTCTTCCCATCCTTGAGAATGTACTTTGTGAGATCCGCCCCCTGCCCGCAAAACATTGCTCCAAACTCCACCACCTATCCCAAAACCTATAAGAATTAATCATAATCCCACCACCCTTTGCTGACTCTCTTTTTGGACTCAGCCTGCCTGCACCCAGGTGAAATAAACAGCCTTGTTGCTCACACAAAGCCTGTTTGGTGGTCTCTTCACAGGGACGCGTGTGACACTTAGCTGAGCGTGCTGGCATGCACCTGTAGTTCCAACTACTCCGGAGGCTGAGGTGGAAGGATCGCTTGAGCCCAGGAGGTCGAGGCTGCAGTGAGCCACAATCTCACCACTGTACTCAGCCTGGGCGACAGTATGAGAACCCTGTCTCAAAAAAAAAAAAAAAAAAAAGAAAAAAAGAAAAAAGAATTGTGTAAGCTGTACCAATTGAGATGTCTATGGTGTTGGCTATTGTTTCTGCTGTTAACTGTAAGTCCTCTTTAATTAAGGCATGAACAAATTTAATTTTTTTCTGCAAAAATGGATGTGGATGGTATGCCACGGTGGGCTTCATCTTCAGCATGACCCAGGCTGGAGTGCAGTGGCGCAATCACGGCTCACTGCAGCCTCTACCTCCCAGACTCAAGTGATCCTCCCACCTCAGCCTCCTGAGTAGCTGGAACTACAAGTGTGCACCACCACGCCCAGCTAATTTATATATTTTTTGTACAGATGGGGTTTCACCATGTTGCCCAGGCTGGTCTCAAATTCCTGAGCTCCAATGATCCGCTGGCCTCAGCCTCCCAAAGTATTGGGATTACAGGCGTGAACCACCACGCCCGAACTTGTCCCTTCTTAAAACGAGTTATCCATTTGTAAATGGCTGATTTCTTTGGGGCACTGTCAAGTTTTTGGAAAACATCAATGATTTCATCATTCTTCCACCCAAGCTTCACCATCAATTTGATGCTTGTTCTTGCTTCAATTTTAGAATTCGTGTTGCTCTGATAGGGGCTCTTTTCAATCTGATGTTTTATTTTAGTGTCTCAAACTAGGTCCTGTTCAGACAAGTTATAACAGGTTAGTATGAATTTATTTTGGTGCAAAAAAAAAATTGAACTCCATGCATAGTTTTTTCGTAATACACATTTTCCATGAATTTTTGGAAGACCCTTCTTTTTCTCTCTCTTTTTTTTTTTTTTTTCTGTAGAGATGGTCTTGTTCTGTCACCCAGGCTGGAGTGCAGTGGCACAATCATGGCTCACTGCAGCCTCGATCTCCTGGGCTCAAGCAATCCTCCCACCTCAGCTTCCTGTTACTGGGACTATAGGTGTGCACCACCACACCTTGATAATTAAAAAAAATTTTTTTTTGGTAGAGATCGGGGTGGGGGGGGGTCTCACTATATTTTCCAGGCTGGTCTTGAACTCCTGGCCTCAAGTGACCCTCCCCAATCAGCCTCCCAAAGTGCTGGGATTACAGGCACAAGCCACAGTGCCTGGCCAATAAATGTTTTTTGAATGAATGAAGAAATTAGTGCATGGACATATTTTCCCATCAGCTATTACAATAACCAGACTCTGAGTTCCCTGAAGGCAGGGCCTGTGAGTTTCGTTGTGTACCCTCAGCCCTCAATAGCTGATAAAAATAAGTATTCAGAAAATGCTTGTAAAATGAAGAAGAGAATATGTATGGGACAGAAAGTAGACCAGTGGTTGCCTGGGGCTGGGACAGGGAATAGGGAGCGACTGCAAATGGGCAGAAGGGATCTTTTCAGAGTGATGGAAATGTTCTTGAATTGGCTGTGATGGCTGCAGAACTGTAAAATCACCCAAAATCAGTAAATCACTTATAATAGGTGAATTTTATGACAGGTAGATTATACCTCAGTAAAGCTGTTAAAACAAAACCAGTGTTGAGGGAGGAAATAAATGTTACCTTGGTAATACTGAGGACTCAGTAGTTATCAAGACAGCTCTCTTCCCTGCCCTCATGAGGTTTTCTGTGCAGGGCGGGGACTCCGACCCATTATAGACAGTGACAGCCTAGAGCCATCACGGCGGGATGGTGGGGAGGGGACAGGCAGAGGGGTGGGAGGCCAGGATGGGGGAAGCCCGGGCAGAGAGGTTGGGCTGGAATGGGGGACACAGGCAGAGGGGTCGGGGCGGGGACTGGTGAGGTGCAGGCAGAGGGCAAAGGGGTCGAGGTCCAGATGGGAGATGTACAGGCAGACGGATCCGGGCCAGGGCGGGGAGGTACAGGCCCAGTTGAGGAGCATAAGGAACCATAGGAGCCCAAAGGAGGCGCCCGACCAGTCAGGGAGGACTTCCCAGAGGGGTGAATGGCTGAGCCAGGGCCTGAAGTATAATATTCATGAATGCGACAGCAATTTTTTTTTTTTTTTTTTTTGAGACCGAGTCTCCCTCTATCACTGGAGTGCAGTGGCTCGATTTCGGCTCACTACAACCTCCACCTACCGGGTTCAAGCGATTCTCCTGCCTCAGCCTCCCGGGTAGCTGGGACTACAGGCGCCCGCCCCCACGCCCGGCTAATGTTTGCATTTTTAGTCGAGACGGGGTTTCGCCATTTTGGCCAGAGGCTGGTCTTGAACCCCTGACCTCAGGTAATGCACCTGCCTCGACCTCCCAAAGTGCTGGGATTACAGGCGTGAGCCACCGCGCCCAGCACAATTTTAATTTTTCTTAAACACTTTTCCTGCCTTAGCAAAGTCTTGGAGGGGCGGCCGCCCAGGCGCCGCGAGCGCAAGACCACGAGGGGGCGCTGCTTCACCACGCTAGAGGAGCGCTCCCGGCAACCACGTGGCCCCACAGGTGCAGGAGGTCGGCGAGCGCGCCTGGAGGGTGGATGGGGTAGGTTACAGCCAGGCAGCCCGGGGTGGCGCGTGGCCCTGCGCAGGGCAGTGGAAGCAGCGGGCCCCAGGGAGCATGAGACGCCGCGCTCCGTGGGGCGGTCACAGCGCTGTGCAGCGAGGGGCCAGGGCTGTCCCCGGTCCTGCGCGGCCGGCTCCCGGAGAAACTGTGGCCTCCTGGGGGTGGAGCTTTAAAAAACAAAACAAAACAAAACAAAACAAAATCACCCAACAGGAAGCGGGGTGGGGGCGCCCGGCTCTGTCACCCGTGGAATGCATCAAAATAGCCTGCGCGGCCGGGGGCGGTTCCGGGAAAGGGGGCGGCCGCGAGGGGCGGGGCTGCAACGGAGGGCGGAGCTTCCCAAAGAACGGGAGAGAGGAGTGCAGAACCGGCCCCAGGGGGACGTCCTCCTGTTCCCCCAAAATGACCTCGATAGGCGTTTGTGTGGGATGGGGTTCCCGGGTAGGGCGGGGCTTTCCAGTGCGATGTCCCTGGTCTATTCTTAGCGGGCTGAAACCTGGAGAAGTGGGAGTGGGCGGTTGATCCGGGTTCCAGGGCCTCTTTGGAGCGAAAGAGCCAGGGCCTCTTTTGGAGCCTCCGTGGAGAGCCAGACTCTCCATCCTGGGCGTGGGAGGGAAGATGGGAAATGGGCCAAGAGGAGCCTGTGGGAGGTCCTCCCCGGGACGGCCCCCTTCCATCTGCATCCGCGGGAACCGTTGTGGGGGCAGCTCTGAGAAAGGCTGCTCTGGGCGCAAGGAAGGGTGGTTGAACGAAGAGATCAGTCAGGGACGGGGTGGGGGTGCCTTGACTGTGTCCCAGATTTGCTGCGTGCTTCTGACCTCAGTTCCCCATCCTTCCAGTTGCTCAAATCCTCTCTGTCCCAGTCCTAGGCCGTTTCTGCCCCTCTCACTTCCTAGTGGTTTGCAGAGGGGAAACACTGAGGCTGCCTCTTCTGTGCCTGGCCCTGTGTTGGCACGGGGAAGTGACTGAGACGCCCCAGACCCCCTTCTCCCTCACAGTCCAGTGAGGCAGACAGACCTGCCACCAGATAGTGACAGCCCAGAATGAGTCATTGAGAGGACGGGGGAGGCACAGGCAGATGGGTCAGGGCTGGGATAGGGGAGGAGAGGGGCCTGTAGGATCCAAGGGGAGAGTGGGTGCTGCTGACTCAGTCTGGGGGGGTTGAAGAGCCGTCTAAACTTAGACCAAAAAGGTAGGATGGGGCCGGGCGCCTGTTATCCCAGCACTTTGGGAGGCAGAGACAAGAGGATCGCTTGAGGCCAGGAGTTCCAGACCAGATTGGACAACATAGCGAGACCCCCATCTCTACAAAATAATTTAAAAATCAGTTGGGCATAGTGGTGTACGCCTATAGTCCCAGCTACTCAGGAGGCTGAGGTGGGAAGATTGGTTGAGCCCAGGAATTCAAGGCTGCAATGAGCTATGATTGCCCCACTGCACTCCAGCCCGGGTGATAGAGTGAGACCCCTGCCTCTAAAATAATAATAGCAAAAATACTGGGCTGGGTGCAGTGGCTCACACCTGTAATCCCAACACTTTGGGAAGCCGAGGTGGGCAAATCGCTGAGGTCAGGATTTCCAGACCAGCCTGGCCAACATGGTGAAACCCAGTCTCTACTAAAAATACAAAAATTAGCTAGGTGTGGTGGCAGGCATCTGTAGTTCCAGCTACTTGGGAGGCTGAGGCAGGAGAATCGCTTGAGCCCAGGAGGTGGAGGCTGCAATGAGATCACACCACTGCACTCCAGCCTGGGCGACAGAGTGAGACTCTGTCTCAAAAAATAAATAAATCCTAATGAAAGGATAGGATGGGGCTCAGGGCCTTGGAAGAGGGTCACCTTCTAACAAAAGGTATTTGAACGGAGTCCTAAAGAATGAGTAGCATTCTTCTGGGAAGTGCTGTGTCACCATGAAGGAAAGGGTGTTCTAGGCAGAAAGAATGACAAATGCAAAAGCTTGGAGGTGAGAGTGTGGCTTATCTCTGGCAGGGTCCTCTGCTCCCTGCCTGGGACATTCCCCCAACATCATACCCTGACAGAGCTGTCTTAGGTCTCCTAGTCCTGGAGTCCACAAGCAGGTTAATGGGATGTAATGGAAACGCTATAGAGGGCAGACCCCTAGGCTTGTTCTCTCACAGCCTGATGCTTTTTTGTTTTTGAGACAGAGTCTCGCTCTGTTGCCCAGGCTGGAGTGCAGTGGCGTGATCTTGGCTCACTGCAACCTTGGCCTCCCAGGTTCAAGCGATTGTCCTGCCTCAGCTTCCCAAGTAGCTGAGATTACAGGCACCCACCACCACGCCTGGCTAAGTTTTGTATTTTTAGTAGAGACGGAGTTTCACCATGTTGGCCAGGCTAGTCTCGAACTCCCAACCTCAGGTAATCCACTTGCCTCGGCTTCCCAAAGTGCTGGGATTAAAGGCATGAGCCACCACGCCCAGCCTTTTGTTTTGTTTGCTTTTTTAGACAGGGTCTCACGCTGTCACCCTCACAGGCTGGAGTGCAGTGACTGCATCACGGACCACTGCAGCCTGGACCTCCCAGGCTCAAGCAATCCTCCCACCTCAACCTCTCCAGCAGCTGGGACTACAGGCGTATGCCACCACGCCCACCTAATTTTAAAATTATTTTGTAGAGACAGGGTCTCATTATGTTGCCCAGGCTGGCCTCGAACTCCTGGGCTCAAGCGATCCTCCCACCTTGGCCTCCCGAAGTGCTGGGCTTACAGGTGAGAGCCACCTCAGTGCCCGGCCTCAGCCTGATGGTTTCACGACTGCCTTTGACTTTGGCCCACACTAATCAAATGTATCACCGTGGGCCACTGACTCAACTTCCCCATCTATCCAGTGGGAATAGAATATTGGACTGCACAAAATCAACCACCTCATTTTAAAGAGCTATAACGAAACAAAATTTATATATTATATATTTTTAAAAATACATCTTATAGATTAAAGGACTCAAGAAACAATAGCAAGACTGCAAAATGTTGCCACATCAGGTGACACTTTGGCCAGAGTTATGGAAAATGCTGACAAAACAAGAATTTGCCAGCATGGGCAAAGATATACTGTTACCAACCCAACTTGTTAAAAGATTAATATTGAACTAATTAGAAGTAGTTTGTGTTTTTTTTTTTTTGAGGCAGAGTCTCACTCTGTTGCCCGGGCAGGAGTGCAATGGTGTGACCTCAGGTCACTGCGACCTCTGCTGCCCGGGTTCAAGCGATTCTTGTGCCTCAGCCTCCTGGAATTACAGGCGCCTGCCACCACGCCCGGCTAATTTTTGAATTTTTGGTAGAGACTGGGTTTCTCCATGGCGGCCAGGCTGGTCTCGAACTCCTGACCTTAAGTGATCTGCCTGCCTCGACCTCCCAAAGTGCTGGGATTACAGGCGTGAGCCACCGTGCCCAGCCAGCAGTTCATAATAGTTGTTTTTTATTCCTTGGTTCTAACTCTGTAAGGAATAGAAATGGGGTGATTAATTTTGGCTCCTTTAATACCCGCCTGGCAGGTGCTGAGTCAGTGGTACCTGTTACCACGCGATGACTCAGAGGTTATCACTCAGGGACATCCTTCTGACTCTGTTTCAGTCCGTGACTCAGGAGGAAAGGTTCTAGGGCCTCACCAGCGCCCTACACACACCCTCGTTTCCCGAGGGGCAGCATTATATTCTTCCTTTATTGGCTGTCCTTGTATAATACAAATCTTCAAGTTTAGATACAAAAAAAATCTGGAAATAAAAGATAGAAAAGTACCCGCCAGGCACCCCTTCCCCTTCTTCCTGGACCCCTCCCCAGCGGGCACCGACATGAGGTAACTGCGCATCTTCTCCTCCTCCCCCCTCCCCGCCTCCTGGGCCCCCAACTTGGCCCTAGCCCCCATGAGACCTTGGCCCAAGGAAGACATAGGCCCCAAAGTTGGAGGGTGATGGAGGTGAGTACAGCATTGGCAGTGAACGCAGCGTGTGGGCAGAGGGCAGCCCTTAGCTTGTGCTGTGCATGGGGGGAGGAGACGACCAGATTTGGGGTGGGCACTGGTGTGGGGCCCAGGAGAGCCCCTAAGCAAGTGTCCCCCCTCCATCCTGTCCAACACTGGAAGGTGGGGGTCAACAGAAACTGGGAAATGGAGTGTGAACCAAGGGCATTCAGTGGGATTGTGGCCAACCCCTGTGTCTGGGGTTGGGGAAGGGGGCATTGCCAGCCTAAGTCCGGCAGTGAAATGGTTCCCTTAGCCAGGCTGGGTCCGTCCCTGAATTCCATCCTGTTGCAACCTGGGCGTCACAATGTTGGTTCTGTAGTGGTTGTCGGGGTGGTTGAGTGAGGGGGGTGTTGAGAGGGTGTTGAGGGGCGCAGCCCCAGGGAGCAGGGTTAGGGGAGAGGTTGTGCCTCCACCCCCAGGCGTGGGGCACCTGGAGATGATGGAGTGGGTGGGGCGGCTCGGGCTACAGTTCAATCTCGAATGTCTTTTGCAGGTCACCAGAAAAGGGGTTGGAGGGTTTCTCTACAGTGGCTTTGCCTTCTAATGCCGCCCACTGGGCCTCAAAGGGGTCCAACTCTGGAGCTGGGGCAGGCGCTGGCTCAGGGGGCCAGGGGGCCCCATTGGGGCGAGGGCGGGCCTGGCTCCCAGGGGCACTGGGTATGGCAGGGGGCGGGAAGGCCCCAGCTTTCCCAAGCAGGGTGGCAGGCTGAGGCTGGAGCTGGGCGGCTGAGCAGAAGGCGTTTGCCACCATCTGTGAGGGTGTGATGCCCACCACGGGCACCCGGGGCATCGGTGGGTAGCCCAAGCCCGGGTAGGCGGGCACAAAAGGGGGCTGCATGTGTGGGGGTGGCAGGAACACGGCCACTTGGGCAGGTGCAGCGTCAAAGGGCCCCACGGGGGCGGGGAAAGGCTGCAGAGCAGGAGGCATGGTGGGCACTGGGGCCACTGAGGCTGCTTGCTGCTGCTGCTGCTGCTGCTGTTGCTGCTGCTGTTGCTGCTGCTGTTGCTGCTGCTGCTGGGCCTTGGCCACCTGTGACACCTCCTCCAGCCATCGCTCAGCCTCTGAAGGTGTCCGCTTGTGCCCAGGCTGGAAGGCAGCTGCAGGGGGCACGGAGGGCTCACCCCAGGCAGAAGTCCCTGGAGAGAGGAGAGGGACAGGTGAGGGAGGGGGCAACGGCTTCAGCAGAAGAACCCCAGGCTGGGAACTGGCATGGTGTGGGGATCAGAGCACGGACTCTGGAGCCAGACCGCCTGCCTCTGAATCCCAGCTCTGCACCTCCCGAGCTTGCTGACTTCAGGCGAGTGACTTCACCATTCTGGACCATGTAATGGTTCTGGAGTGCTAAGAACATACAATTCTGAGCTTCTAAGGCCCTATGATGAGAAAGTCTAAGTAGGACTGACATCCTTCTAGCCCCACTACCCTTCTGACTGGTCAGTGCCAAGCCTAGGATTCACTATTTTGTTTTGTTTGTTGTCTGTTTGTTTTGAGAGAGTCTCACTCTGTTGCCCAGGGATGCCCTATCTGGGCTCACTGCAACCTCTGCCTCCCAGGTTCAAGCAATTCTCATGCCTCAGCCTCCTGAGTAGCTGGGATTACAGGCGCGCACCATCACGCCCGGCTGATTTTTTGTATTTTTAGTAGAGGCGAGGTTTCAACATGTTGCCCAGGCTGGACTCGAACTCCTACCTCAAGTAATCCCCCTGCCTCGGCCTCCCAAAGTACTAGGATTACAGGCATGAGCCACCACACCCAGCTGGTATTCACTATTTTGAATATCACCCTTGATTTTCTAATACCTTCAGAATGTATTGTTTTAGGAGTTAAGATTCTAAGATTGCATGGATCTTTCTCCACATGTATAATAGTATCCTAACATAGTAAGGTTTGACAGTTTAGGGTTGGGCTTTCTAAGATTCTCGAGTTCTACATTTACAGTGTTTGAGATTCTAAGGTGCACCTGTGGTTCTAGGATAAGCCCATGGCTCTAAGATGATACATGGTTCTCAAGGATTCCATGGTTTTGAAACGATCTCTGGGCTCTAAGGTGATCCCAAGATTCTAGCATGAGTGCATGCCTCTGAGATGACCCCATGGCTCTACAATGATCCTGTATCTCTAAGATAATTCATGGTTCTAAAGTGATCACTTGATTCTCAGGTAATCCCACGGCTCTAAGATGATCCTTGGTTCTAGGATGATCCTCTGGCTCTAAGATGATCTGTGTTTCTAAGGTGATCCTATGGCTCTAAGATGATCCATAGTTCTAGGATGATCCCATGGTTCTAAGGGGATCCCGTGGCTCTAAAATGATCAAGGGCTCTGAGATGATCCATGGCTCTAAGGTGATCACATGATTCTCAGATAATTCCATGGCTCTAAGATGATCCATGGTTCTAGGATAATCCCCTGGCTCTAAGATGATCCCTGGGTCTAAGGTGATCACATGATTCTTAGGTAATCCTATGGCTCTAAGATGAACCACAGATCTAGGATGATCCCCTGGCTCTAAGATGATCCATGGCTCTAAGATGATCACACGATTCTCAGATAATCCCATGGTTCTAGGCTGATCCCTTGGCTCTAAGATGATCCCTGCTTTTAAGGTGATTGCATGATTCTCAGGTAATCCCGTGGCTCTAAGATGATCCACGGATCTAGGATGATCCCCTGGCTCTAAGATGATCCATGGTTCTAAAGTAATCGCATGATTCTCAGGTAATCCCATGGCTCTAAGATGATCCATGGTTGTAGGATGATCCCCTGGCTCTGAGGTGATCCATGGTTCTAAGCCTGTAGGATCCCAAGACCCCTGGAGTGTCTGGGTAGCCCTGGATAGAGGAGGGGATACAGGAGGGATATGCAGGGTGTCTGCCCAGCAGAAAGCCTGGCTTTACCTGTTGTGGCAGGTGGTGGCCCTGGTGCTGGCGCTCCAGCACTGGCAAAAGATGAACTGATCTGTGTGCACAGAGCGTTGATGCTGTCACTGTCGCCGGCACCAGGAGGCTCCATCTCAGGCACTGGGAAGCAGGGCAGGACAGAGGTCAGCAAACAGGCCCAGACCCTGCCGCAGCCCCGCCCTCTACCCCCCGCCCTCGGTGGCCCTCTCTTCTGACCTGGATCCTTTCCCACTGTAGTAACTAAGTGGCCATGACCGCCAAATAACTGTGCATATGTGTGTGTCACATCTGAGCGGCAGAACGACCGAGTTAGTGTGTGACATTTGACGGCTGACAGTAACAGGGACCCCAAACCAAGGACCTCAAGATTTGTGTGTGGCCACAAACCAGAAGAGTTGTCTAAAACACTTAGCAACATATATTAGTTTAAAAATATGCCCAACCACGTGCATGGCAAGGACATGGGCCCAGTCTGAATGGATTGTGGCATGGCCGCTCACTGGCTGGGGATCATTTGTCCAGCTTTGGGCAGAGAAGTGGGGTCCTATCACCCCACCCAGGCTGATCTATGGCAAACATCATGAGAGCAGAGATACGCCTGTGCCAGCAAGGCAGGAGACACTGAGCAGGCATGGCGGCCCCGTGAGGGCTTGTGATGAGCAAAGGTACCATCCAAATAAACAATTAAGGACTCCCATGTGTGGTATGTGACACATGTCTGTGATGTTTTAGCCAATGGCTGTCTCCAAGGGACCATGTAGATGCTCCAGTGAACATCAGAACTGGCCGTAGGAGTCTGCAGGTGTGCTGCGGGGGCGCCCGGGTGGGACAGCCAATGTCGACAATGATTGTGCATGTTCGTCCAAACAGGAATGCAGCTTCTGAGAGTGTGACTGGGGTCCGGGTGTGTGGCGTCCTGATGCGTGACTCCCAGGTGTGAGTGCATCTGCCGTGTGATGTATGAGTGTGTTTGCAGGTGTGCATGGACCTGCACATGTGGCTTTGGAGTTTGCATAAATCTGGGTGTGTGGTCTGTGAAGGTGTGTAAATCTGAGTGTGTTTCTTTTTTAAAAATATTTATTTATTTATTTTTGACACAGGGTCTCGCTCTGTTGCCCAGGCTGGAGTGTAGTGGCACAATCTTAGTTCACTGCAACCTCCGCCTCCCAGGCTCAAGCAATCTTCCTGAGTAGCTGGGACTACAGGTGCATGCCACTGCACCTGGTTAACAATAAAGGTTAATTTTTAAAATTTTTTTGTGGAGATGAGATCTTGCTGTGTTGCCCAGGCTGGTCTCAAACTCCTGAGCTCAAGTGATCCTCCTGCCTCAGCCTCCCAAAGTGCTGGGATTACAGGTGTGAGCCACCACGTCTGGCCATGTGTGACTTCTGACTCTGTGATTTTGGAGTGTGTGTGACTTGAGAGTATACCTGACTGTGAGTTTGTGACTTCTGAGCATGTGTGACATGTGTGTGGGGGGGTGCAATGTCTATGTGAGTATGTGAAATTTCTGTGTGGCAAGTCACATCCAAATAAGCGTGCAGCTGGCCACAGGAGTGTGAGGCTTCCAAATAAAGCCTGGAGCTCCTGCCACCTCTCAGGAGCGCGTGTGACAGCCTGGGGAGTGTGCCTGATGTCAGGCTGCGTAAGGACAGCAAATGTGAGGGTGTGTGATGGCCCAGGAATGCTGCAGGCATGGAGGGAGCGTGCGTCACTCTCAACAAGGGTTGGCATCTGCTCACCGGTTACCTTTTGGAGCAGCCCAGCCTCCTGGATACAGCTCAACACCCTCCCACATCAATCCCCGAGGCCATAACGGGTAGGCGATGCAGATTTGGCATGCAGGAGCAAGAGAGTGGGCCAGACCACATGGGTTCACTGGCTGCTGGTGGGGAAGACAGCCCTTCTGCCTGCCTCCCTCAGGCAAAAACTCAGTAGCGTGCCACCTCTATCTTCCTTCCCTATGGCAGAGATTGCTCTTAATTTTTTTTTTTTTGAGACAGGTTCTCACTCTGTTGCCCAGGCTGGAGTGAAGTGGCGCAATCTTAGCTCACTGCAGCTGGGCTGAAGCAATTCTCCTTCCTCAGCCTCCTGAGTAGCTGAGACTACAGGCATGTGCCACCACACCAGGCTAGTTTTTGTATTTTTTTGTAGAGACAGGGTTTAGCCAAGTGATCTGCCTCAAGGGATCCTTGAGCCCCTCTTGGGCTCAAGTGATCTGCCTGCCTTGGCCTCCCAAAGTGCTGAGACTACAGGCATGAGCCACTGCACTTGGCTAGACATCACTTTTAGATCATGATGTACACCACCTGTCTCCTTTCCCTGGCCCATGGCAGACATTAGTAATCAAACATGATGCTTTTTTCCCCCACGGAGCTCTTTGCTCACCTTACCCGTCACCTGTCCAGACCTCATGGCTCCCCTGGCCAAGTGCTAGAAGAAACAGATCCTTGTAACTCCATCTTCCCTCCAAGTAAAACAGGACCTTTATATCTCCTCTCTCTTACCACCAGCCATGGCAGACAATGCCAATCAATTATGATGTGCCGCTCCTTTTCGTGATGGGTACTGCCTCTGCTCAACTCTGTGCCTACAACAAATGTTCCTGATCCATCACTATGCCCCTGACCCCTGGGATCTCTGAGCTCACTGGTGCCCTGCATGTCATGTTTCTACTGACCAAATTCTGGGAGTCTCCCCTTTGGGTAAAAACATAACACTCTTGCTACTCTCTCTTCTCCCTTGCCCATGACACACACTGTATGGAGAACATGACTGCTAACCAATCATGATGTGTGCCATCTTTCTCGTTTCCCTTAACCACAGCAGATATTGCTAATTGATCATGACTTGTGATGCCTTTTTTGCCATCCCTTGATGCTCCCTGCCCTAGGCAGACATTTCTAATCCATCACAATCCTCCTTTCCTCAGAGCCTGAGGAATACCTGTATCCTTCACCTAGCCAGATCTCATAGGTGAATGCTTGGAGGGAGGGAGCATTAACCTGTAGTGCTTCAGTCTACTCCTGAGCAAAAACAGGCCAATGGTGTTGCTTCTCTTCTTTCCCTGGCCCATGGCAAACTTCCTTATCCATGCCTGACTTCTTTGTCCATAGCCGACTTTGCTAACTAATCATGATGTGTGTCATCTTTCTCCTTTTCCTTAACCACACCAGACATTGCTAACTGATCATAACTTGTGATGCCTTTCTACTACCCCTTACTCAGAGCAGACACGGCTTATCAATCCTGATTTGTGCTATCTCTTTCCTCTCCCTTGCCCATGGCAGACAGTGCAAATCAATCACAGTGTGAACCATCTCGCCTCTATCCCTTGCCCACATCAGATAGTGCCAATTGATTCCAACGCCGTTTCCCACTGGGCCCAGGGCTCACCTGTGCCCTTCACCTGGAAGTCAGTGCGGCGCTGCAGCGTGGATGGCAGCTCATTCAGCCGTAGGCTCAGCTGCCGTTTGAAAGGCGAGTTCTTCTGGCTGAGTGCTGGGAACCCACGGAAGGAGCCCTGGCGAACCAGCTGCTCCAGGGGTGCATGGCGCCGGGGGATGGCGGCGGCAGTGGTGCCTGCAGCCACAGGGGTGCCTGCCTCACCCTTCTCACCAGGGGATGTGGTAGCTGGTGTCGGGGACACGTGCCCAGGCTGGGCAGGGCCAGGAGCCACAGTGGGGGCAGCTGCTGCCTCTGCTGGAGACATGGGGGAGATGGATGGTTAGATATCTCACCATGGCATGCAAGGCCTCTCCCACCTGGTTCTCTTGATCATTCTCCAAGGCTGCCTTCCTTGCCCAGTGAGTCCTGCCCTTAAGACAAGCTAGTCAAAGCCCTGAGATATCCCTCACCCCCACCCAAGTCATGATCCCCTTCCCCAGGAGGCTCTTGGAAAACCGTCCCCCAGGCTCACCCTCTGTGTCTCTCCAGCTTCCTGCCCCTTTCTGTCTTGCCCTGCTGCTCTCACCATTCTTCCCTCTAAGACCCTCTATCTCCCTTTTTGATCACTTAACAAACACTGATTTGGTGCTGGAACAACGTATCAGGCATTGTTCCAGATGCTTTGCAAGTATTCACTCATTCAATCCACATGACTACCCATGGGGTTGATATGATTCTCATTTTACAGATGTGGAAACTGAGACCCAGCAAAGGCCCAGTGTGATGTGCCCAAGTCCTACTGCTAGGAAGGGGCAGGCTGACTCTGGACCCCATGCTCCAAATGACTGCCCGCCCTGTCTCCCTCTGACCTGTCTCTCCATATCATGTTGTCTTTCTCTGTCACTGTCTGTTCCCCTCTGTCTCCCACCTCCCAGCCTTCTTCCCACCTCAAGTAGCTCCTCCCTTCCTCCAGTCATTCTAGACATGGCTTGGATGCTTCATCCTCTGAGAAGCTTTCCAGATTGTTCCAGGCTCTCAGCCTGGCTCCCTCCACTCTGAGACTGTTCTCTGTACTCTGGGAGGAAACCTGACCTCCCCACTCAGCAGGAGAGGCAGGCTCTTCAAGGGCAGGGCTGCCCTCACCCCTGCCAAACCACAAACACACACCTACCCTCCTACCAGGGCCTCCCCGAGCTGCGGCCTGAATGCCATGGAGATTAAACTCAGGCCCAGAGAGACCCTCCCATAAGGATGTCGCCCATTGCTGCTTCTCCCATCGTGACGCAATGGGGCACCCATGCAGGCCTGGCCCAAGGCAGTGGAAACAGCCCAGGACAGGTTGGAACCAGGAAACCTCCTCTGCCTCCACTCACTGTGTGACCTCAGGAAGTCCCCTCCCCTCTCTGGGCTCCAGTTTGCCAACTAGAAACCTGGGATAAACATCTCAGTGCTACCTCCCAAGCTTCTGAGAGGGTCAGTTTAGGTAGTGAATGTTAAATGTTTTGGAATCCAACAAAAGCATGCCTGGACACAGTGGTTCATGCCTGTAATCCCAGCACTTTGAGAGGCCGAGGTGGGGGGATCAGTTGAGGCCAGGAGTTCAAGACCAGCCTTGCCAACATGGTGAAACACCATCTCTACTAAAAATACAAAAAAAGATTAGCTGGGTGTGGTGGCACACGCCTGGGATTCCAGCTACTCTGGAGGCTGAGGCAGGAGAATCACTTGAACCCGGGAGGCAGAGGTTGCAGTGAGCCGAGATCGCACCATTGCACTCAAGCCTGGGCAATAGAGCAAGACTCTGTCTCAAAAAAAAAAAAAAAAACTTAGCTGGACGTGGTGGCGGGCACCTGTAATCCCAGCTACTCAGGAGGCTGAGACACATAAATGTCTTGAAACCAGGAGGCAGAGGTTGCAGTGAGCTGAGATGGCACTACTGCATTCCAGCCTGGGTGATGGAGAGAGACTCTGTCTCAAAAAAAAGATGTTCTTTTTTTTCCCCTTACAATCCAGGATCTAATTCAGGATCACATCTCGCATCTATTAATACCTGTCAAACCTCATTAGTCTCCCTTAATCAGGATCAGTTCCCAATGGTAAATTCTTTGTAAATTCTAAGTAGTGTTTTCCCAAAGAACTTAAATTCACAGTAAAATAAATAAATAAATTAATAAATTAATAAATAAATTAATTATATGGTGACTCAGGACATACATACAATTATATTTTAAACACACACACACACACACACAGAGTTTTAGAACTTACAAAGTATTTAACCATTTACCTAGAAAGTTAGTTTTACCAAGTATGTTTCAAACTTTCTTGATGGCAATCCAGAGTTAAGAGATATCTTTTATATGGTAGCCTCTTACACATGCGTGCACACACACACACACTCTCTCTCAAATAAAAGTATCATTAAATTATATTTAACCCTTATGCCACTCAATATACTCTGATATTTTCTATGATTCTCTATTTCATTGTTTTTAAATTAATTTTTTTTTTTTGAGACAGGGTCTCACTCTGTCACCCAGGTTGGAGTGTGGTGGTGCAATTGCAGCTCTCTGCAGCCTCTACCTCCTGGGCCCAGGTGATCCTCCTGCCTCAGCCTCCTGAGGAGCTGGGACCACAGGTTGCACCACCACGACTGGCTAATTTTTTAATGATTTGTAGAGACAGGGTTTCCCTATGTTGCCCAGGTTGATTTCATTTTTTTAAATGTCAGCCACATGGGCTGGGCCCAGTTGTCCACACCTATAATACCAGTGCTTTGGGAGGCTGAGGTGGGAGGATCGTTTGAGGCCAGGAGTTTGAGACCAGCCTGGGAAACACAGCAAGATCCCAGTTCTACAAAATATAAAAATAAAATTAGCCAGATGCTGTGGCTTGTGCCTATATTCCCAGCTACATGGAGGCTGAGGCAGGAGGATTACTTGAGCCCAGCAGTTTGAGGCTGCAGGGAGCTGTGATTACACCACTGCACTACAGCCTGGGCAACAGAATTAGACCTCAACTCAGACAACAAAACAAAACAAAAAATGCCAGCCACAGTACAGCAAATTGGCTTCCCAGGTCTTAATACACAGGTTGAAAAGCCCTGAGAAGGCCAGGCGCGGTGGCTCACCTGAGGTCAGGAGTTGAGGCCAACATGGTGAAACCCCATCTCTACTAAAAATACAAAAATTAGCCATGCCTGTAATCCTAACTACTCGGGAGGCTGAGGCAGAATTGCTTGAACCCGGGAGGTGGAGGGCGCAGTGAGCCTAGATCACACCATTGCACTCCAGCCTGGTTGACAGAGCGAGACTCCGTCTCAAAAAAAAACACAAACAAAAAAAGAAAAGCCTCGAAAAGCCCCGAATTGGTGGATAGTAAACCACTTGGTGCGCCCTTAGAATATTGCCCAGAGAACTCTTTCCATGGAAGTTGCTTTATTTATTTATTTATTTTTTGAGACAGAGTCTCACTCTATTGCCCAGGCTGGAGTGCAGTGGCGTGATCTCGGCTCACTGCAACCTCTGCCTCCAGGGTTCCAGCGATCCTCCTGCCTCAGCCTCCCAAGTAGTTGGGATTACAGGCGTAGGCCACCATGCCCGGTTAATTTTTGTATTTTTAGTAGAGACGAGGTTTTACCATGTCGCGCAGGCTGGTCTCAAACTTCTGACCTCAAGCAATCCGCCCATCTCGGCCTCTCAAAGTGCTGGGATTACAGGTGTGAACCATGGCGCTTGGCCTGAAGCATCCCCTACTTTGTAAACTGTTGAGTCTCTGCACCTCTGCAGCTCCCTGCCCCAATACTGGGTACCCTGTGCCCACTCTGTGCTCTGCTGGCGCTCAGGGCAACACCCACCTTTCTTCTTGTCCGGGGCCTCTCGCTCAGCAGGCCGTCCACCCCCAGACAGGCGGAAGGAGCCCTCGCGGGCGAAGCTGGTGCGGCTGGCATCGAAGGCGGCCGTGACCCCACATTCCTTCTCCCGTCGCTGTTTTCGCTCCAGGCAGGCGGCAAAAGCACAGCCCACAGCGTGGCTCAGCCTCTCGCCCTATGGGGAGCGGATGGGCGGGGGTTAGAGGCGCTGGGCAGTGCGGACAGGGGCCAGGGGCGCTGGGTTATAGCCGCTAGGTACTGGGTTGCCCCGGATGAGTCTCTGCACTTCTCTGGGCCTCAGTGCTCATCTGCACCACAAGGAAGGGCTGGAAATGACAGCTCCAAGTGAGAGAAGCCAGAAACCAATGAGCCTGTTGTGTGGCTCCACTTACTGGAAATTCCAGAAGAGGCAAAACTAATCTATGGTGAAAAAAAGTCAGAACAGGCCAGGAGTGGTGGCTCTCGCCTGTAATCCTAGCACTTTGGGAGGCTGAGGCGGGAGGTTCCCTTGAGCCCAGGAGGTCAAGGCTGCAAGCAGCTATGATGGGGCAACTGCACTCCAGCTTGGGTGACAGAGTGAGTCTAAAAAAGAGTCAGAATAGTGGTAGTTTCCTACGGGGTGGGGAATGACTGGAAAGTGTATGAGGGGATGACTGGGTGGTGGCAATTTCTAGATATTGATAGGGGCTTCGTTACATGGGTGTATGCAGTTGTCGAAATTCGTTGACTGTACACCGAAGGCTTGTGCATTGCTATAGACTAAACGTGTGTGTCTCTCTCAGTTCTAACGCTGAAGCCCTCATCCACAATGTGCTGGTATTTGGAGGTGGGCCTTTGAGAGACAATAAAAGTTATGTTAGATCATGAGGTGGGGTCCTCATGATGGAATTAATGCCCTTATTTATTTATTTTTTTTCTGGGACGGGGTCTTACTCTGATGCTATGCTGGAGTGCAGCGGCATGACCTCAGCTCACTGCAACCTCCACCTCCTGGCTTCAAGCGATTCTCCTGCCTCAGCCTCTCAAGTAGCTGGGATTATAGGCATGCGCCACCACACCTGGTTAATTTGTGTATTTTTAGTAGAGATGGGATTTCATGATGTTGGCGAGGCTTGACTCGAACTCCTGACCTCGAGTGATCTGCCCACCTGGGCCTCCCAAAGTGTTGGGATTACAGGCGTGAGCCACCATGTCCGGCCGGGATTAATGCCCTTAAAAAGGAAAAAGAGACAAGAGATCTCCCCTCCACCTTGAGAGGTGAAGATACAGAAAGCAGGCATCCATCTGCAAACCAGGAAAAGAGCCCTCACCAAGAAATGAGCCATTTGACACCCTGACCTCAGGTATCCAGCCTCTAGAACTGCGGGAAACAGATGTTTGTCATTTAAGCCACACAGTCTACACTATCTGGTTATAGCAGCCTGAACTAAGACAATCATATCTTTCGCTTTGAAGAAAAAAAAATCTGGAAACAAATACGAATTCTACTTAATGGTGTGCATGCTGAAGTAGTCCAATGCCTACAAATTTGACATACAAAAAGAATCAGACGGTGTGACTGCAGTTGCTCACACCTGTAATCCCAGCACTTCAGGAGGCCGAGGCAGGCAAATCACTTGAGGCCAGGAGTTCGAGACCAGCCTGGCCAACATGGTGAAACCCCATCTCTACTAAAAATACAAAAATTTGCCAGGTGTGGTGGCGCGCACCTGTAATCCCAGCTACTAGGGAGGCTGCGGCAGGAGAATCACTTGAAGGTTGGAGGCGGAGGTTTCAGTGAGCCAAGATCGTGCCACTGTACTCCAGCCTGGGGCAACAGAGCGAGACTCCGTCTCAAAAAAAGGAATGAACCACTGATACAAGCAGCTCACGCCTGTAATCCGAGCACTTTGGGAGGCCAAGGTGACTGGATCGCTTGAGTCCAGGAGTTCGAGACCAGCCTGGGCAACATGGCGAAATCCCATCTCTACAAAAAATTAGCCAGGCATGGTGGCGTGTGCCTGTAGTCCTAGCTACTCAGGAAGCTGAGGTGGGAGAATCACTTGAACCCAGGTTGCAGTGAGGCGAGATTGCACCACTGCACACCAGCCTTGATGACAGAGAGAGACGCTGTCTCATTAAATAAATTAATTAAAAACATTGCCGGGCAGGGTGGCTCACACCTATAATCCCAGCACTTTGGGAGGCAGAGGCAGGCGGATCACCTGAGGTCGGGAGTTCAAGACCAACCTGACCTGCATGGAGAAACCCCATCTCTACTAAAACTATAAAATTAGTCAGCTGTGATGGTGCATGTCTGTAATCCCAGCTACTTGGGAGACTGAGACAGGAGAACTGCTTGAACCCGGGAGGCAGAGGTTGCAGTGAGCTGAGATTGCTCCATTGCACTCCAGCCTGGGTAACAAGAGTGAAACTCTGTTTCAAAAACAAACAAAAACACAACATTACACTAAGTAAAGAAGCCAGACACATATTATATGATTCCATTAAATGAAATATCCAGAATAGGTAAATCCACAGAGAGACAAAGCAGATTAGTGGTTGCCAGGGGGCTGGGGTAGTGGGGAGACGGGGTGAATTGATGAATGGAGATGGGGTCTCCTTTAGCGGTGATGAAAATGTTTCAGGACTGCTAAAGTCAATGGTTAAACAACACTGAAAATGTATTAAATGCCATTGAATTGTACACTTTTAAATGATTAATTTTATGTGAATTTCACCTCAAGAAAAAAAAAAAGTTGAACTTGGGGAATTCTACTGCTTAATGGTTAAAACTTCCTACTTCCTCAGAAGTAGGAAGGAATTCATCCAACATCACACTCTTTACCCACAGGAGATGGTCCTGCTCTTTTCCGGCTTTCATTCTCATCCCCAAATAGTTTTTTTTTGTTGTTTTCTTGAGACAGAGTCTCGCTCTGTCACCCAGGCTGGAGTGCAGTGGTGCAGTCTTGGCTCACTGCAACCTCCGTCTCCAGGGTTCATGTGATTCTCCTACCTCAGCCTCTGGAGTAGCTGGGATCACAGGCGCCTGCCACCATGCCTGTCTACTTTTTTTGTATTTTTAGTAGAGATGGGGTTTTACCAGGTTGGCCAGGCTGGTCTCGAATTCCCGACCTCAGGTGATCTGCCTGCCTTGGCCTCCCAAAGTGTTGAGATTACAGGCGTGAACCACCACGCCTGGCCAATACTCTTTTTTTTTGAGATGGAGTCTCACTCTGTCTCCCAAGCTGGAGTGCAGTGGTGCAATTTTGGCTCACTGCAACCTCCACCTCCCGGGCTCAAGTGATTCTCCTGCCTCAGCCTCCCAAGTAGCTGGGACTACAGGTGTGCACCACCACACCTAGCTAATTTTTTGTATTTCAGTAGAGATGGGGTTTTACCATGTTGTCCAGGGTGGTCTTGAACTCCTGAGCTCAGGCAATCCGCCCGCCCCAGCATCCCAAAGTGCTGGGATTACAGGTGTGAGCCACCACACCCGGCCCTCACGTGAATACTTTAAATTGGGAACCGTGAGTATACTTTCTTCTCCAGATGAGGAAACTGGGCACACAGAGGTGAGTGATGTGCCTGAATGCAGGAAGCTTGTAGGGGTGGGGCTGGGATGCCAGGGCATGGGAGGGAAGAGTTGGCCAGCTGTGGCAATACTCACGGAGTCCTTCAGTGCCAGAAAACAGTGGCAGATCCAGCGGCGGGTAGTCCCGTCACGGCAGATATAGGAGAAAGCCTTGTCCAGGTTGCGGTCAGGAGCACAAAAGGAGACCTTTTCGATGGTCTGGTCGACCAGAAGATCCTAGGAGGGGCCGGGGAGGCCAGGAGAAGAGTGTGAACTCTCTTTCAAGTGTTCACTCAACATTCTCTCTGTGTCTGCTGAAATCCAGTCCTGAACAGGGTGGGGATCCAGCAGTCACTGAGACACCCTGTGCCTTGCCTGCAGAGGGCTCCCAGGTCGGCGGGAAGATCAGACCCATCACGAGATGGGCAGCCCAGAGTCATAGCCAGGATGTGATGAAGGAGGCCCAGGCAGAGGGGTCAGGGCCAGGACCATGGAGGCACAGGCAGAGGGGTCAGGGCCAGCATGGCAGAAGCCAGCTTGGGGTCAGTCAGGCAAGGCTTCCTGGAGCAGGTACTAACTAAGAAAAAAAGTCAAGGAACAGTATTTTGGGCTGAGGGAACTGCCTTGCAAAGGTGGTGATCTTGTTCTGTTATTAACCCAACTCTCAGCATGTCCTGGGCACCTCCTAGGGCAGTCTCTGGGCTGGGGGCAGCGGATTCAAGGTGAGCAAACAGATACCTAGATTGTGGCCCCATAGTGCTTCCTTCTGGCTGGGCAGGGTGACAATAAACACTTAATGGCTAACATTCATTGATCTGAGCAGTTACGATGTACTAGACCCCATTTAAATATATATATATATATTTTTTCCCAGAAGGAGTCTTGCTCTGTCACTCAGGCTAGAGTGCAGTGGCATGATCTTGGCTTACTGAAACCTCTGCCTCCTGGGTTCAAGTGATTCTCCTACCTAAGCCTCCCAAGTAGCTGGGATTACAGGCACGCACCACCACATCTGGCTAATTTTTGTATTTTTAGTAGAGGTGGGGTTTCACCATCTTGGCCAGGCTAGTCTTGAACTCGTGACCTCAGGTGATCCACCTGCCCTGGCCTCCCAAAGTGCTGGGATTACAGGCGTGAGCCACCGTGCCCAGCCCACATTTAAATTTTTTAAAAAATTATTTTGTATAGATGGAGCCTTGCTATGTTTCACAGGCTGATCTTGAACTCCTGGCTTCAAGGGGCCCTCCCAGCCAGGCACCATTTCAAATAACTTGCATATGCTTTCTCACTTAATGGTAGGGTCTGTTATAATCCCTGTTTTTCTGCGATGGAGTTTAGCTCTTGTTGCCCAGGCTGGAGTGCAATGGCATGATCTCCGCTCACTGCAACCTCCAAGTCTCTGGTTCAAGAGATGCTCCTGCCTCAGCCTCCCAAGTAGCTAGGATTACAGGTACGCACCACCATGTCCAGGTAATTTTTGTATTTTTAGTGAGATGAGATTTCACCATATTGCCAGGCTGGTCTCAAACTCCTGACCTCAGGTAATCTACCCTCCTTGGCCTCCCAAAGTACTGGGATTACAGGCGTGAGCCACCGCTCCCGGCCTATAATCTGCATTTTTCAGATGACACAACTGAGACTCAGAGAGGTTAAATCTCATGCCCAGGGTCCCTAAGCTGGGATTGGAGCTGAGGCAGCTGCTCCAGTCTCTCTCACCCACAGCCTATGCCAGTTCCCAAATAATCACAGCATTTATTCCTGAGTTATGACGACAGAGGGAGCACACGGCATCGTCTAGAAGGTCCCTGAGGGAGGGATGTGCAGAGGAGGCGGGAAGGTGTCTTCCGCCCTGATTCCAGCAGGGTGAGCAGACAGGCCCCCTGGCGTCCACCCCCACAGGCCTCCTACCTTGGTTTTGTCGTCCACCACTCGGAGCCCATCGGCTGACACCCACAGGACAGACTTCACGGACTTTCGGCCCATCTGGAGGGAGGCAAGGGGACAAAGGAGCCGGGTCAGGGTGCCTCTCCCTGTCTGACCTTGCCCCCCCTCCCTCATGGCAGCCCCCTCACTCACCGCCTTCAGCTTCTTCACCGCATCTTCACACACGTGCATTCCCCGGGACTCCTCTACCTCCACGTGACCCAGGTACTTGGGTTGGAGGGAATGGGGGGGGGGACATGAAACAGCACAGTAATCACTCATTCTCAGTGTCCACTGAGCATCTGCCATGCAGTAGACAATATTTTAAGCACATGATGTGTATGCAATCATTTATTCTGCATCTCAACTCTACAAGGTGGAGACCCCATTCCTGGTCTAGACATGCAGATGGGGAAACTGAAGCACAGCACGTAGTAGTGATTCCGGTCTAGCTATATCCCTGGGCCCTAACCCGGCACCGTGGTCCTCCCGAGAGCTAGTATTTGCATCTCTGTGCGTGAGGACTGGCCACAGGCCATGCAAAGCTGCTTTGCCTACCCTAAAGCAGCTAGAAAGAGCCTGGGCCAGTCCCCCCAATGACTGACGGGAGTTAGGGTACCTGAGCCCCAGCTCCCTCATCTGCTGGTGGGATGACTGTTGCCTCGAGTTTCCCAGGGGAAAGCTCAGTTGCACACTGCTGCAGTTTTAATAACACACCCTTTACTGGCTGCCTTACTTTCCTCACTCCCAACACCATTTCCTGCACCTCCCAAATGAAGCCGTCACATTCAAAGTCTGCTTCCGGGGAAGGGAACGTAAGGTGGTGGAGGGGCTGTGACTATGGTCAGTCATCACCCAGCCAGGAAGGGGCTGAGCTCCACAGTCCACGCCGTGAATCCTGCTCTCCCCCTCATAGGAATGTAAAAGTGTAGGGTATGGCTAAACCAGAATGTCCTTATCGGTAGAGCGCTTTGCAAATGCTACACCACATGACGGCTTCCAGGTAATAGTTTGCTGGTACAAAAAAATGTGTTTTGGTTTTTTGTTTGTTTTCAAGATTGGGTATCACTCTGTTGCCTAGGCTGGAGTGCAATGGCACAGTTAAGGCTCACTGCGGCCTCGACCTTCCTGGACTCAAGTGAGCCTCCCACCTCAGCCTTGCGAGTAGCTGGGACTACAGATGCGTGCCACTGTGCCTATTTTTTGTAGGGACAGGGTCTCCCTGTGTTTGCCCAGGCTGGTCTTGAACTCCTTGACTCAAGCAATCCTCCCACCACAGCCTCCCAGTGTGATGGAATTACAGGTGTGAGCCACCACTACGCTTCAAGTTTTTTTTTTTTTTTTTTTTTTGAAACAGAGTCTGCTCTGTCGCCCAGGCTGGAGTGCAGTGGCGCTATCTCGGCTCACTGCAATCTCCGCCTCCCGGGTTCAAGCGATTCTCCTGTCTCAGCCTCCCCAGTAGCTGGGACTACAGGCGCCCGCCACCACGCCAGGCTAATTTGTTGTATTTCTAGTAGAGCCGGGGTTTCACCGTGATAGCCAGGACTGCCGGCCTCAGGCTTTTTAACACCAACTTCAAACGACTTGGGCTGGTGTCCCAGCCAGGCCGCGCACCCGCACAGCACAGCGGACCCCGTCCCCCTCGCCCCGCCGCGCCCACTCACCCTGACCGGGAAGCTGCACGTGCCCTTCCGCACCGCGTCCTCGTCTGCCTGCCACTGGTGCGGGCGCGACGCCTCGGGCACGTAGGCTGGCTTCCTCCGCCGCAGGCTCTGCCGTAACTTGTTCATGGTGCCCGCCCCGTCTGGTGACACAGGACAGTGATGTGGGTCAAGGGTGGGGGTCAGAAGGTATGGAGCTCAACGGGGAGGGACCAGTGCTCAGGGAGCATGGGGTCAGATAACAAGATAACTGGAAGCGGGGTTACAGGGTCAGTTGGCAGCGCACATGGGATCAGCAGCTCAAGTCAGGGGACAGTGAGGAAAGGAGCCAACAGAGCCAGGGGAGTGCGAAAGTTGGGCACTGGGGATTCAGAACCATGGGGCTAAGGGGCTGGAGGTCTGGGGTAGGGGGTATGGGGCACAGGTTTCAGGGCATTGGAGGGCTTCTTGTCCGTGTGGTGGATGCTTCCTCATTCCCAGGGCCGTGAGGACACAAAGGGTGGGAAATCAGACGTAGGAGGGCATGGGGGCTAGAGGGCATAGAAGTCAGGGGCCACACGGTCAGGGGTTTTAGGGGTATGAGAGTCAGGCAGTGGGGTGATCAGAGGGCAGCAGAGGAGTTGGGAATTGCATGGGTCAGGGGTGCAGGAGTCAGGTGCATGGGGTATGGGGGATGGTGGCTTGTCTCTGGAACTCTGAGACACAGCCATTCTGTGACAACTGTGTCTAGTCCCCAGGCAAGGCTTCTGGGGCCTTGCACTGATGACTATCAGAGGCAGGGCTGTGGGTGTGTGGAGTGGGTGTGGAGGTGGCCAGCCACTAGGACCGTCTTCACTGATCAGCCATCCTGACAGTCCCAGGACTGGGAGCACCAACAGCAGAGGGGGATGTGTGTGGGTGTGTGTGTAAGCAAGTGTGCAATGGTATGTTCTGGAACGCTGTCTATGAGGGGCTCTATATCTGAGCATGCAAGTAATGTCTGTGAGTGTGTTTCTGAAGGCTGTCTGGAAGAATGCATGTCTGAGAATGGTGTAGGATAGTGTGCATCTGTGAATGCTGTCCGTGAGGCATGCATCCAAAAGTGTGGTTGTTGTCTGTGAGTCTGAGGCCCTGAAGGTTGTTGCTGAAGGGCATCGATGTCTGAGAGTGGTTGTGAGTGTGTGTCTGCTGTCTATATCCGAGAGTGCCGTTGTTGTCTATGAGAACTTGTGGCTCAGTGCCTGTTGCCTGTGAGGGTGTGTCTGTGTTTGAGATGAGGCTGTCATCTTTCAAAGGGTGTGTCCATGGCTGTTATCCATGTAGCTATGTCTCTGTGTGAAGGTGTGGCTATTGTCTGTGATGACATTGCCTCGGAGAGTGCATCTGAGGGACCTACAAGACTGTCTGTGTCCAAGAGTGCAGCTGTTGGCGGTGAGCCTGTGTGACTGTGGCTGTTGCCTTAGAGTGTGGGTGTGTGGGTATTGCACAGAGGGTGTATCTGTGTGCAGTGGTGCATCCGTTAGGGTGTGTGAGAACATGAGGTTGTCTTTGAGTGTGTGTTCATGAGGGTTATTTGTAAGGGTGTGACTGTTGCCTGAGAGAGTGCTGGGTGTTCTTTGTGAGACTGTGTGCATGTTTGTACACAACCGTAGCTCCCTGTGACAGCCTGGGCCCGCGGGTGCTGTCTGTGAAAGTGTGGCTGTCGTCTGTAGAAATGTGGGTCTGTGTGTGTTGTCAGACTGTGCAAGAGTGTGTCTCTTTTTTTTTTTTTTGAGACGAAATTTTGCTCTTGTTGTGAATGGAGGCTGGAGTGCAATGGCATGATCTCGGCTCACAGCAACCTCTGCCTCCCAGGTTCAAACGATTCTCCTGCCTCAGCCTCCCAAGTAGCTGGGATTACAGGCATGCGCCACCACCCCTGGCTAATTTTGTATTTTTAGTACAGACAGAGTTTCTCCATGTTGGTCAGGCTGGTCTCGAACTCCTGACCTCCTGACCTCAGGGGATCCGCCTGCCTCAGCCTCCCAAAGTGCTGGGATTATAGGCATTGAGCCACCACGCCCGGCCAAGAGTGTGTCTCTTGAGAGTGTGTATCTCAGAGTCTGTATCCAGCGAGCGTCTGTGGTCACCTGTGAATCTGGGTGTTGTCTAGGAATGTGTGTGTGTGTGTGTGTGTGTGTATATGTTTGTGTGTACATTAGTGTGATGAACATCTACTTCAGCATGTGTTCAAGTGTGTCACTGCATTAGCAAGTGTGTGTGATCTGAAAGAAAAGAGATCTGTGTGTGTGTGTGTGTGTGTGTCTCTAACCGTATATCTACAGATGTGAGTGTTTGAGTGTGACCCTGCACTTGAGGCTGTAAGGGTGTCAGGGTGTGGGTCTGTGCATGAGTGGGGCTCTGACAGTCGCTGAGGAAGATGCCTGAGGGTGTCCACTCATGAGTGTGATTAAGCCTGTGTGACCGCAGGGACAGCTCCTCTGGTCGTGTTAGGCAAGACCACATACCCATTTAGCCCTGCCCTGTCCCAGGCTGGTCGCTCACCTGGCTCCGTCCTGCAGGTTTCTGGGGGCCCCGGGGCCCCACAGGGGGCTGGGGGCAGGTGCCGCTCAGGCCTCCGGGGTCCGCCCTGCCCGAGTAGGGGAGGAGAAGGTGAGAAGTTTGTCTGGGTTGGGGCTCAGTCTGATACTTCACCCCCACTTTGGACTTCAGCCAGCCCCCTCCATCTTGGGATCCCTGATGAGAGTCCTAGTTGTCCTAGCAACTGTTACCAGGGAGATCAGCCACCTGGTTCCAAGGGCCCAGGAAGGAGTAGGTATGTTTGGGGGGCATATGTTGGGGATGTGCTGGCCTCAGGAGAGCCTCACTGCCCAAGGGGATGCTGTGAGAGTGGCCTTGCCCTCCAGATGCATGTGCAGGGCTACACACATATGCAGCCAACTCATATCTACAGGTGTCCCTAGCATCTGGCCACAGCTTTACACACTTGGTTACACATAGACGCAATCACAGCTACACACCTCAGATCACAGATACACAGAAACAGTCCCAAACCCAGAAAGCTGCCACTGTAAACATCTGGCCGCATATTCATGTTTGGACACACACAGTCTCTACTACAGACATTTGTCCACATACATGCAGCATGTCCTGGCCCACTCAGTTCCCACCACAGACACCTGGTCACACCACCCACTGAAATTTGGTCACTTCCACATTCTCAGCCACATACAAAGAACGGGGCCCAGACAACCCACTAGAGCCGCACATGCGTGGCCACACCCAGTGACAGCTATGTTTCCTCAGGCACCCGCCCAAGATACTGACGTCACAGGCCCACCCAGATAGAATCACACCCAGAGTTCACCCATTTGCTGACCCAGTCCCACACGACACAATCGCAGCTATACACACTTGTTACACGTATCTCCACTGCTGCACACTGACATCTGGTCACAGATGCACACGGACAGACACACATTTGGTCCCACGGAGACCACATGCAGGAACAGCTGCATGTGGACATGCAGCCTCAACTAGACCAGTCACACCAACACACTGTTTTTGGCCACACACTGTCACGTGGTCACACGTACCCAGTCATAGGTGCTCAAATCTGGTCACAGCATCAGTCACACAGTCTACTGTGACAGCCACACTCATAGGGACAGTCCTCTATACACAACCACACACAGAGGTACTGATGGCCACAGCATGCAACCACCCACAAACAACTGTCCCCAAGGATGGCCTCCCTCAAGACACAGCCATGGTGGTCCTATAGGCATGGCCACAGCATCAATGTCCATGTGACCCAGCCACCTATCATGGTCATAATCCCATCACCCAGTGTCCATACACAGCTGTACCATGTCACTCCAATGCAGCGAAACATATAGCCTTTCTTCATGCAGGCACACAAGTCACACAGACAAGTATGTGGCCATATAGAATCACAGCCCCGTGTGGACAGGTGCACAAAGTCACAAGCCCCACCTACACACATATCTCACACATAGAGACATAAGCACACAGTTTTAGTTTCCCATGTCACAAGTACACAGTCCAGTGTATGCACAGAAATGCAGTGACCAGGATGTGGCATTTATAGCTGGGTTTACACAGAAGACACAGGTCCTGATGGAGCCATGTGCACAGTCAGGGGCCAATCTCATCACCAAATCACACATTCAAACACAGGTAGTCCAGCACATATACACAGAGACAAAAACAGGCACACAGCTACAGACCCCACACTCTCACAGATGATGACATAGACACAGACATCTATAGTCACCCAGGGTCAGACATGCAGGTCACACACAATAATATGGAAGCCATAATCATATACACACCCCTACAAACATAATTTCCTGGCACCAGCACGGAGACACATCCACAGCTTTAGTCACACACAAATAATCCCTCTAAATAGCCAGGGTTTCAGACACCAAGTCAAATACATAACCCAAATCACACATGCAAGGCTAGAAATACACACAATCACTCGTTATCACACACACTGCTAGATACAGCCATTTATATTAATACAACCTCAGTCACACACTCAGACATGGTTCTGCATACGCAACCACTGTCATACACAATACTGTCACACAACCCCAGTCACACAGACACAATGTGACTTCAGACACAATGGCAGTCACACAGGCAGAGTTGCACAGACAGGTGCGTGTCACTCACGTATATAAAATCAGGTAGAGACACAACTATAAACATTGTCAGTCACTGGGAGGGTCACACATGCACATGGAGCCATAGACAACTCCACTCACACACAGTCACAACTCCACCCACGTCCTGTCAGTCACACGCATGCCCACCCCCAGACTCAACACATACTGTCACATACCCAGTTATAGTTACCGAGGCATACAAACACAGGGTCACAAAAGACACAATCACAGACAACCAGTCACAACCATGCACACCTCCAAACACAGACAGACTAAAAAGTACAGGATTCTGCACAGTGAGCAGCTGTCACACACACATACACAGTCACACAAATACTAGGGTCACAGACACAATCATAGACACCACCACAAGCACACACACACGACACAGGATTCCTCAGTCACCAGCTGCAGCGTACGCGTGCACACACACACACACACATACACAGCCACAGTCACACAAACACAGGGCACACTCCTAGCCACCTCCCCATCGCTTGCTTCCCTCCTTCCCCCCAGGTACCACACACAAAGCCGCCGTCACCGTCACCGCAGACGCTGCAGACAAGACAGGGCTGCACCCGGTCCCTGGGGAGCCGCCCCCAGCCCAGCCTGTATCCTGGAGCCTGAGGGCCAGGGCCAGGAGGGGGAAGCGGTGCATTGTCTGCGGGTGGGGCCACTCTTGGACAGCTGGGCAGCCCTGGGGACAAAGGGGGTGGCCTAGGGATCCTGTGCCCTGGGACCCATGACCAAGCCAGGGGGTGGAGGGATTGGGGGTTGCCTGAAATTGTCCTTATTTTATTCAGGCTGGGGTGGGGTGGAGTCCCAGGCACAGGGACCTTGTTTTGAGAAGTGGCTGTGCCTGGGACACCGCCCAAGGATTGGGGGGATGCTGTGCCCAGGGTGCCTCTGAGACCTGGGGGCAGGCTGTGCTTGGAGTCCTCCCAAGCCTTGGCGTGGTGGGAACGCTGTACCCAGTGACCCCATCCTCGAGACCGTACCTAGGGAGTTGTTGTGCTGAGACCCCCTTAGGCAGGGAGAGGTAGGGATTGTGTCTGGAATCGCCTCCTGGAGGCCTTGGTTTGATACGGGGGCTGTGTCCCCGACCCCATCTCCATCCCCATCTAGTTCTAGGAGTTGTACCTAGAATCTCTGTACCCCTGTCCTTGGTTTTGTGGGGGGTCTGTGTCCAGGATCCCTATTTCCAGGGCCTTGGCAAGAGATGGCCCAGGGGTCTGTGCCCAAGACCCCGGTCTCCTGGGCTTTGGCTTGTTGGGCCTGTTCCTGGACCCCCACCCAGGACCACCCTCTCCAGCCTTGGCACCCTCTCTCCATCCGGGCGCCGCGGCCGCCTCCCACCCTCCGCCACATCAGCAGCGGCGCCGCCCCCGACCCGAGCCCCCCTCTCCCGCCCTTCTCACGCTGGCCGCCGCGCTGCGGGACATCCAGGGCCCGGGCGCCCCCGCCTCCCGCGGCCCTGGCTGGGCCTGGCTCCCCGACTGCTGCTGCTGCGGTGGTGGCGGCGGCAGCTCGGTCTGACGCCGGCCAGGGCCCGGGGCCGGGGGATGGTGCGGGATGCACGCGCGCGAGCCTCCTCGGCTCCCGGGAGGATTCCGTTCCGGGGGCGGGGGAGCGTCCCTCGGCCTCGGCTCCCCGCCCCGGCCCCGCCCATTGGCCCGCCGCCTGCCGTATATGCAGAAAGGCCCCGCCCCGCCCCGGCGCCTCGCCGGGCCCCGTCCCGCCCCTTGGCCTGAAGACCCCGCCCACACGCAGACACCATCCCGCCTTCCCCGGCGCGGCCACCGCCCCGCCACGCCCATTGGCCAGTCCCGAGCTGAGCATGCCTATGAACATCGCCGAGTCCTTTCCCCCGGTCCGTCCGGGCCTGGGCTCCCTTTCCCTCCGTGACACCTGACCTCAGATCCCCTCCAGCTCCGCGTCCGAAAGAGTTGCTTCTAGAGGCGCCTTGCCGCCCCACACCCCCAAATCTTCCCGCTAACCCCATGGTTCCCCAGCCCGGCGGGGGCGGGCAGGAGCGGTGACGAGGCGCTTTTTGCAAGGAAGGGGAGGGGGTGTGAACAGACCAAGGCGTCCTGATGCGCGATCGGTTCGGCTTTGGGAACGGGGGCGCCGGGGTGGGACCAGGGCGCGGTTCTGGCCGCTACGGCGCCCCCGCCGCCCCCTACGCCAATCCTGTGGGTTTGGCAAAGCAGCTGGCAGGGACATTAGAGCCCATTAGTAAAGGCGAGGTTGCCAGGAGTGAGGGGAGGGAGCCCGCAGCCAAGAGGCACTGTGTGGGGGGGAGGCCTCAGCTGCCACAGCCCTTAGAGCAGGTGGTCAGCACGTGGGGGGGTGGGGAAGGCGAGAAGGAGGTTCCCGGCAACAGATGGCACAGGCAGGGCTGAGGCTTTCAGACAAGGGGGTGCAGGGGGGCTGGCCATCTGCACCTGGAGGCCGCTGGCGAGCTCCTCCCCCTCTCCCCCCAACCCTAGCGCAAAGAAAAGAGCTGGGGGAAGGGGAGGGCTGCTTTTATTCCGATTGAAGATTCAGCTCCCCCCCACCCCGCACCCCTACCTCTCCAACACACTGAGAGGCTGGAACCCGGGAGAAGGCAGCTGTTGGAGGAGCAAGGGAGGCAGAGGTGAGGACTGCCTCCAGGACCATCTCGCCTTCCACGGGAGGCTTGAGGCAGAGGTGAGGGCTCCCCCTGATGAGTCTGATCTGCATAACGACATGCAGCGGCCCAAGGCTCCCTCAAATGTTGGCAAAGATAAGTTAACCGCTTCCCTGGCTTAGTTTTCGGATACCCACTTTCGAGTGGGGAGGTGCAGGATCTAGGGCACGAAGTTGGGAGTTCCCCAGCCCCAGGGATCCTGAGCTCCTGGGCCAAGGAGGAGAGCCAGGCAAGACTGGGAAGCCCAAGGGGGCTCCTCTGACCCAGGGCAGACGGGGAAGGGATAAGAGGCACTGCAGCAGGGTATGGCCTGCTCTGGGGACTGAATCCCCCATGGAGGCTGTCATGAGGGATCCACCCAGGAGTCCCCTTTGGTGGGGAGGCTGCCGGCAGTGGCTGCGTCTGGCTGGCGACTGGCCCAGTAGCGGTGGTAGGTGTCCTGGAAGAGGTCCCTGCAGGCGATGTGGGCTCGGAGGTGGGCACAGGCCAGGAAAGCCCCTGCCAGCTTGCGGTGCAGGGCATAGGTCTCCTCGGGTGGGGGACACAGCCGGTGCCGCAGCAGCACCGGGATGAGGTCCTGTATGCGGCGGGCCGTTTCCCCCGACCCAAAGTCATAAGGGCCCTGGGTGGCGAAAGGCTCCCCCAGGATCATCACTGCCTCCACGTGGGCGTCGGAGAATGCCTGGGAGTGGGGGTGGGGGGAGAGCAAAGGCAGCCAGTGTGGACATAGAGCCCTCTGCATAACCCAGAAACAACGTGTAGCCTCCACTCCCTCCAGTCTCCACCATCAACACAAGCCCCGACTCCCTCAAGAGTGAGCAGCTTCCGCTCCTTCCAGAGCCTGGACTAGACAAGCAGCTGCCTATTCCCCGAGTAAGCACCCCTCACTTCCCTGCAGAGCCTCCAACAGACAAGTAGCCCTCTACTCTCTCTACAACAGAGAAGCGGCCTTCGCCCCTCCTGAACAGATCCACGGTGCCCATGTTCCCAGGGTTCCTGAGAAGTCAGGCAGCCACCTCCCCCCACTCCTCCCCAAAGCCCCCAGCATGGATAAGCATCCCTCCTAGAGTCCCCCACTCCCCAGGTATAGACACACAGCCTCCATTCTCCCTAGTGGAGACAAGCCCCTCCTAGAGTCCCCCAGTCCCCGGGTATCGACATGCCCCATCACCTACTCGAGTTCCTCAGTGGAGATAAGCAGCCCCCCACTGCACCCCACCAACAGACACCAGCCCCTTTCTCCCCCAGTGTCTCCCCACCTTGGTTTCAAAGCCTGTGAGGAATTTGAGGTCCCTGGACTTCTGCAGGACACAGTCTCTGTCTCCATCAGCTGCAGCCTTCACCACCTGGGGAGACGGGTGGGAGTTAGAGGGACAAAGGCCGGGGCTCAAGGGGGCTCTGGAGAAGAGGAGCTGGAAGCCTGGGCCTCCCGTGTACCCACCTCCATTCTCATCTGCCTGGGCCCTCCCTCACCTGGAAGCTTCCTGCTCCCAACTTTGCCTGTCTGTGACTCCCTTAAAGACTGTTCCAGAGCCTGGGAGTGGAGGTGGTTAGGGATCCTGCCCACCTAGCCGGCAATGTGGGGCCTGCCCGGGAACTGCCACAGTGAAACAGTGCAAGAAACAAGTGTCAGGGCTGCTGGTGAGTCCAAACACTCAACTGGACGGGTATGAGCGTGACCCAGAACTGCATCCAAAGTTGCCAGGGGCCATCTCTCTGTCTCCCACACTGGTCTTTGAGCCCTGTGAGAGCAAGGATCCCAGTTGGGTTTAGTCGCACGGGGCACAGGGTCTGGTGCTCAGGAGGCCCTGGGTGAACCTTGCTTTAGCAAATGAGCGTGTGGAGCAGAGCAGCTCTCCAGCCATGAGCTCACACACACAGGGCAGGAGTTGTGGGCATGGAGAGATGCCCAGCTGGGGCCAGCTGGCTAGGGTTCCGTCCCAGCTCTGCCACCTGCCGGCCTGTTGGGCCTCCACTTTCTCATCTGTGAAGTGGGGATGCCAAAAGTGCCTGCCTCATGGGGCTGTTGGGAGGATAAAGAAGGTGATGCCTGTGGCGTGCCTGGCGCTGTGTCTCATGCAGGAAGCACCGTAAATACTATAATCTACCATTATTAAGAGGTGGGCACGGGGGTCCCTATTTCACAGAAGGGGAAGCAGACCCGGAGTAGGGAGTGGAACCTGGGTCACACCACTCACTACTGGGTTGCCCTTTTTTGTGAGGAGGGGGATTCGGGATTAATTCCATTCCCTCTCTGCTCCCCCTGCCCGAGCATGTCTGGCCATCTGTCAGGCCTGTGGTCCTCAGAAGCCAGGGCTTTTATAAAGTGGCAAAGGCTGCAGGTCTGGGTGGGAGGGGAGGGTGTCAGTGGGGAGAAGAAGGGTCTCAGCTTTGTGCCTCAGTGGCTGGCAGAGAGGGCCCCAAGGGGCCTGTGTGTAAGGGGTTATCACCTCCTCTTCCTGTTCCTGTCTCAGAGGTGGCCCCACCAGTCCCCAGACCAGATCCCTAGACACCTCTGTCCCCAACTTCTAGCCCGTCTGCTCCCATGGACTGCCAGCTGGGCATCTCCCAGCCACCCCTCTGCCCCTCTCCACAGCTGCCCTGAGCTCCCACCCCCAGGCTTAGAGACCACTTCTTATTCAGAGGGAGTTTTCAAATTCTGACTGCATCCCTTCCCTGCTCAAATCTTTTCCACGGCTCCGCAGGGCACCTGGATACAGTACGAGCTGTAGAGCGCAGCCTCTAAAATCCGCAGTGATTTGCTGCAGCCTCGTCACTGTGCTGCCCCCCGACCTGCCCTTCCACTCAGAATGGGAGCTTCCTTTGGGTCCTCTAGGGCCTTACTACTACCAGTGTGGTCCCCATACGGGTAGCCCTGGCCTCACATGGGTGCGTGTCAGAACATAGCATCTTACGCCCACCTCCAGACCAGAATCTGCACTTGCACAGGATCGCCAGGCTTCAAATGCACATCCAAGTCTGAGAAATGCTGCTCTAATGGGACTGTCCCTTATCACTGCCTCGCCTTGGCACATGTTGTCTATCTGAAATACCCTCCGAGCCTTTTCCCAGTTGGCCCCCCTCATCCCTCAGGTCTCAATGCTGACACTCCCTCCTCCGGGAAGCCCTCCTTGGCTCCCCAGGCTGGCTCAGGCTCCTCCTCTGGGCTCACAGTCCCCTGTGCTTCCCCCATCCCAGCCCTGTCCATGCTAGGTCCTCACTGTCGCCTCACTGACTATGAGTTCTGTGAGGAGGGGCCTAGGCTGGGCCCAGGCCACTGCTGTGTCTCCAGCTTTGCCTAGAATAGAGCTGGGCACAGAGGAGGGGTCAGAAAACGTTTAGATTGGCTGGGCAGGAGGGCTCATGCCTGTAATCCCAGCACTTTGGGAGGCCAAGGCAGGAGGATCACCTGAGGTCAGGAGTTCGAGACCAGCCTGGGCAACATGGTGAAACCCCATCTCTACTAAAAATACAAAAATTAGCCAGGCGTGGTGGCACGTGCCTGTAATCCCAGCTACTCGAGAAGCTGAGGCAGGAGAATCGCTTGAACCCAGGAGATGGAGGTTGTGGTGAGCCAAGATCGAGCCACTGCACTCCAGCCTGGGCGACAGAGCAAGACTCTGTCTCAATTAAAAAAAAAAGAAAAGAAAAGAAAAAAAAGGAAAAGAAAACGTTTAGATTGATGGCTACATGATTAGAGGACCCAGGGCAAATGTCCAATCTCAACAACGAATGAAATGGTGTTCTCTGCAGCCTCTAAGACAAACTGACCCCAGTGGGTGGGAGAGACGAGCCAAGTACGTGAGGAAACACCTCCTGTAGACAGAGTTGCCCCCAGGGACACACACCTGGGCTGGACACCAGGGCCCTGGACAGCATGGGGTCTGGAGAGGTGACAAGATGGTCACTGTGGGCCTTTCTCTTAGGAGGGAGCTGGGCAGTGGTTGGAAGCTTGGGCTCTGGACCTGGACCACCTGAATTTGAATCCCAAGTCTGCTGTGATCTTGGGCAGGTGACTTAACCCCTCCAGGACCCAGTTACTTCATCTGGCCTAAAACGGGCCTAAAAACGGCCCTTTTCGCATTGTGTTGCTGTGTGGTTTATATCGGTTCCTATACGTAAGCACTAAAGATGGAGCCTGACATATTAAGTGCTTGGTGTGTGCTAGTTGCTACGAGTATTACTATTATTTATTATTTCTTAATTCCAGAAACTGCATTTCGCCTTCTTACTCCTCTGCCTCAGTATATGGCTTGAGCCTCAGCCTTTCAGAGGCCCTGGGGTCTGGGGGAGACTCACCTCGATGTAATGGTCTGTGAACTCTGTCCCAAACTCCCGGCTTGCACCAAAGTCCAGCAGGGTCACCTGGAAGCAAGGAATGGTGAAAGGAATGCTGGGATCCCATTCACACCCTCACTGTCTATTGGGGCAGCCAGGATCTGTCTCCCTCGCCACGACCCTGCCCGCTCCTGCCAGAGTCCCTGCCTGGCTGCCTCACTGGGCTCCTGGCCTCATCTCCACATTTCCAACCGACCCCCTAGCTGAAGGCTTTTTTTTTTTTTTAGTTCTAATTGTTTATGCAATAACAAATTTTAGACCCAGAAAAAAAATCCAGAGAATAATAAAAGATATAGAAAAGTAAAATGAATACTCACAAATCCCGCCACCCAGCCTAAAATATAAAATACTCCCCATCCGGCCACGCGTGGTGGCTCACACCTGTAACCCTAGCACTTTGGGAGGCCAAGGTGGGTGGATCATGAGTTCAGGAGTTTGAGACCAGCCTGGCCGTCATGGTGAAATCCCATCTCTACTAAAAATACAAAGATTAGCCAGGTGCGGTGGTGCGTGCCTGTAATCCCAGCTACTCGGGAGGCTGAGGAAGGAGAATGGCTTGAACCTGGGAGGTGGAGGTTGCAGTGGGCCGAGATTGTGCTATTGTACTCCAGCCTGGGCAACAGAGTAAGACTCCGTCTCAAAAAAAAAAAAAAAAAAAACTCCCCATCCACGTGGAGCCTCCTGTGTATCCCGCCCTGATCACACCTCCCCCACGTCCCCAGGGTCACCTCTTTCCTACAATCATTATTAAATTATTTCCTGAAATTCTCATTTATGCATTTCTATATTGTCTATGTATGTGTACAGCTGTAAACAATCTAGAGTAATGGTGTGCATATTTTCAAACTTCACAGAAGTGGTATTTACTATCGTTCTCCTGCAACTTGTGCTTTTTGCCCAGCATGGTTTTGCGATTTATCCCTGTTGCCATGTGTCGCTCCAGCTCAGTCACTCATTTCACACTGCTGTGTAAGGACTTCACTGTGTGAATCTATCACAGTGCATTTATCTGGCTGAGGAATATTGTGGTTGTTTCTGATTTTTTTTCCTTCTTTTTAAATATGTTTATTAGTTATAAACTCTGTTCTGACATTTTTTTTTTTTTTGAGACAGGGTCTTGATCTGTTGCCCAGTCTGGAGTGCAGTGGCACGACCATGGCTTACTACAGCCTCAAACTCCCACGCTCAAGTGATCCTCCCGCCTCAGCCTCCTGGGTAGCTGGGACCACAGGTGCACCCCACCACACCTGGCTAAGTTTGAAACATTTTTTGTAGAGATAGGGTTTCACTACGTTGCCCAGACTGGTCTTGAACTACTGGGCTCCAGTGATCCTCCTACCTCAGCCTCCCAAAGTGCAGAGATTACATTAGTGAGTCATCTCACCTGGCCTGTTTCTAATTTTTGTGCTCAATGAACACCTGTAAGAATGTTTCTAGGGCAGTAGAGTTTGAACTGACCACAACCCACAGTAAGAAATTGTTTCTACTGGTGGCTGGGCGTGATGGCTCACACCTGTAATCCCAGCATTTTGGGAGGCTGAGGCGGGTGGATCACCTGAGGTCAGGAGTTCAAGATCAGCCTGGCCAACATGGTGAAACCCCACCTATACTAAAAATACAAAATTAGCTGGGTGTGGTGGCGCACGCCTGTAGTCCCAGCTAGTTGGGAGGCTGAGGCAGGAGAATCACTTGAACCCAGGAGGTGGAGGTTGCAGTGAGTCAAGATTGTGCCACTGCACTCCAGCCTCCATTCTCAACAAGAGCAAAACTCTATCTCTAAACAAATAAATAAATAAAATTATATATATATATATATATAGAGAGAGAGAGAGAGAGAGAGAGAGAGAGAGAGAGTTTCTACTGGGCATTCATGCAAATGCACACATAAACGTCAAACAAAAGTGTCCCAAGGCCAGGCGCAATGGCTCATGGCTGTAATCCCAGCACTTCGGGAGGCCAAGGCAGGCGGATCACCTGAGGTCAGGAGTTCGAGACCAGCCTGGCCAACATGGTGAAACCCCATCTCTACTAAAAATACAAAAATTAGCTGGGCGTGGTGGCAGGCACCTGTAATCCCAGCTACTTGGGAGGCTGAGGCAGGAGAATTGCTTGAACCTGGGAGGCGGAGGGTGCAGTGAGCCGAGATCACACCATTGCACTCCAGCCTGGGTGACAAGAGCGAGACTTCATCTCGGGGGGAAAAAAAAAAAAGTGTCCCAAAATAATATGGATCCCTCCCATCTGTGACATACTGACATCATCTATTCCATAAAAAAAAAAAAAGTGCTGGTGGATCATGAGGTCAGGAGTTCAAGACTAGCCTGGCCAAAATGGTGAAACCTCATCTCTACTAAAGATACAAAAAATTAGCCAGGCGTGGTGGCAGGCACCTGTAATCCCAGCTACTTGGGAGGCTGAGGTGGGAGAATTTCTTGAACCCCAGAGGCAGAGGCTTCAGTGAGCTGAGATCGTGCCATTGCACTCCAGCCTGGGCAACAAGAGCAAAACTCTGTCTCAAAAAAAAAAAAAAAAAAGTCCTGTTGGAAACCAATACATTGATGTCAGGACTCCTATCACTTGGAGTTGGGTAAACATATCCCTGGGGTATGAACCTAGGAGGGGACACAGGGTGTATGCACATTGTGGAGAAAGAAGGGGCAAGGGACTAGGGCTGGAGACTCCGTGGGGCCACAGGATGCTCAGCAAAGGGTTCAGACTTGATTCTGAGGGGGCTGTGAAGCTGTAGGAGGGATATCTTGACCAGATTTGTGCTTGAGAAAGACCCCTCTGGGGACAAAATGGGGATAGACCACTTTGGAAAACAGTTGGCAACCCCTGATAAAGGTAATGATGTATCCACCAACACTCAAGTCTGCAGGTCCAAACCTTCACTACAGGTCTTTGTACACCCCCTGCCCTCTGCTGGGAACACTCTGCTCTCTGGGTGGTTGTCTCCTTTTCCCCTGTCCCATCTCAGCCTTTTTTTTTTAAAATAGAGCCCAGGCTGGTTTTAAATTCCTGGCCTCAAGGGATCCTCCTGCCTCAGCATCCCAAAGTGCTGGAATTACAGGCATGAGCCACCATGCTCAGCCTCTGGTCTCAGCTTTTTTTTTTTTTTTCCTTGGTGAGACAGAGTCTCGCCCTGTCACCCAGGTTGGAGTGCAGTGGCATGATCTTGGTTCACTGCAGCCTCGACCTCCTGGGCTCAAGCATTCCTCCCACCTCAGCCTCTCAGTGGTCCCAGCTTTAATGGCACTTGCTTTAAGAAGCCTCCCTTAATCCCTGCTCACCCCACAGTGAGTCAGGCACTTTCCCTGGGATCCCATAACTTCTTGTGCCTCCCCCAACTCCAGCCCCCACCCCTCTGCCTGTGCCTCCCCCATCCCGGTCCTGACCCATCTGGCCTGTGCTCCTCATTGTGGTTGGTACGAACCACTCTAGGTCATCGCTGTGTAGTACCAGGTCCCCCCACTGGACTGGGCACTCTGAGAAGGCAAGGGTCAGGGATGTCTTTTTATTGCTGTCAAGAGGCAGGGGCAGGTGATGGTGTGTTCTGTATGGATGACGAGTGTGGTAGTGATGGCTAACTGCCTTCCAAAAGCTGTACTTCCCCTCTGTGCTGTCACATTGCCACCAGGAACCACTGCCTAGCCAGGGACTCCATTTTCCAGCATGCCTTGCACCTAGGCAGGCTATGTCACTAGCTCTCATTGATGGAATGGCAACGGAAGTGCTATGTCCATTGCCCCAGGATGAGCTTAGTGTATTTAGCCTGGGCATTACTTTTTCCACTTCTGGCCAAAGCAGTTAGGCAGGGGGCTACCCTCAACCTCTCTTACCCTTTCCTTGGGAAGCAGAGCATTGCAAGGCCCCAAGGATGGCAAAACCACAAAAGGGAAGGAGCTGGGTCCCTGAATCACCACTTGGAAAAGGGCCACCCCTGCCTATTGTGGGGGTAATCAACTGCTATTTTGTTGAGCTACCGAAATATCAAGGAATATTTGTTACAACAGCAAATGTACCCAGACACACATCACTAGGAACCAACCTGGTGGCTGGAGGAGTCATACAGGAAGTTGGCCCAGTTGGGGTCAGTCTGCATGAATCGGAACTCAAACAGCTCCCGCAGACACAGCGTCAGGAGCTGGAAGCAAATCTGAGGTGGGGAGAAGAATTAACAGGCATCTCAGTGTGATCTCCCTTGTGGTGCCACTGCTGGCCTGGAGAGGGACCATGAGCCTGGCCCACCTGCCCTGGGGCCATGCCCTTCCCACTGTGCCACCAGATGGCATACCTGGTTCCGCAGGTCCTGGCTCAGGCCCTGGCACTGGTCCAGGGGGACCCCTCCAGCCAGCTCCATGCCCAGCACCCGTGTCGTGCACAGCTCCTTAACCACGGCTGGGACCCGGAAGAAGGGGTCATTTGCCAGCAGCTGCCTGGGGCAGAAGGAAAGGGAGGAAGGGGACTTCGTGCTTCAGGCTTGTGACCCAGCTTGAGACCTCCTCCTTGTGCTCTCAGAAGTCCTCCATGAACAGTCTGCGCCATGCCCTCCCTCCTGCCCATCTCTTGCTGCTGTCTGCCCTGGGTGATGACCAACACCTGGCTGGACTGAGATTTAACAAGTATCTCCAAGGTGCCTACTCTGCACCTGCCTCTCAACTGGGTGCTGCTGGAAACCCAGTCACCACTTCCCTACCCGAAACCCTTCTATGACTTCTGGTTGCCCCAGAAGGATGAGTTCAGGTGTATTTCAGCCTTTGCATTACTTTTTCATTAATTTATTAATTCATTCATCCCAAAAGTAGTCACTGGTATCAAAATCTGTGAAGTCTATAGTGATACCCATGGGTCAGTCCTTGCAATCACTACTCTGAACACAGGTAAATAGCAGGAAAGAATCTTCTGTGTCCATCCTTGTGCTAAATGATGCTGGGGACAGAGCAGTGAATGAACCAGTCCCTGGACCTGGCCCCCAACCCCGAGACCACACTCTCACAAACAGACGGATTATAGATTGAGGTAAGTGTGTTGGCTGGGTGCAGTGGCTTACACCTGTAATCCCAGCAGTTTGAGACACTGAGGTGGGAGAATCGCTTGAGCCCAGGAGTTCAAGACCAGCCTGGGCAACATGGTGAAACCTCGTCTTTATGAAAAACTACAAAAATTAGCTGGGCGTGGTGGCTTGCGCCTATGTTCCCAGCTACTCAGGAGGCTGAGGTGGGAAAATCACTTGAGCCTGGGAGGTCGAGGCTGGAGTGAGCTGTGATCTCACTACTGTATTCCAGCCTGGAAAACAGAGCGAGACCCTGTCTCAAAAAAATAAAAGAAGTATGTCTATGTAAGATTTGGGAGGCAGAGAATATGAGCAAGGTCTCTGGTTGAGGATCCGTGGGATGGCTGGAGGAGAGTGAGGGAGAACAGGAGGGTGGTGTGGGGTTTTATCCTAAGGGCACCCGGGAATCCTGTGGGGGACGGGGGGGTCTCTGGCCCATCACCCCACTTCACACTCTCTTCCTTGAGCTCCTCCTTTGGGGTTTGTATTTTTGTCCTTGTTGATAAAAATCTCTGATGTTTGAACTGCTCCTCATGAACCGGAGCCATGTGGGGCATTTAATCGGCACACTCCCCTTTCATCCTCACTCCACAGTGAGGGGATGCTCTCTGGAGGCCACTGTACAGATTGTATGGATGCAGGCCACGCAACCTGTTAAGGGCTGACCCAGGATTTCATCCTGCATCTGAGTCTAGGGTGTGTGCCTCTAACCACTGCCTTCTACTGAGCTTTCACTCTCTGTCTACAGAGCTTGGCACGTTTTAGGCTGTCAATAAATGTGTGAGCCACACTGTGGAGGACCCCACTGAGGTGCCATTAATTGCTACACATCAGGATGCTTCCAAGATATAACCACATTGTTCCACGTAGCCATAGTTCATGCATTTTCACTGCTACGTAATATTCCACAGATGAATATACCGTTGCTTATTTGTCCACCCTGCTGGATAAACTTGATGGATATGGGTTGTTTCCAGTTTGGGGCTGTTGCAGACAAGCGTTCTAGAATAGTCCGATGGTGGATACTGGCAAAAGGGTCCCTAGAGTGTTCAGCAGGGAGGGCAATCGTTGGCTTGCAGAGTTCTTGAATATAAGGGCTTATGTGATGATGCCAACCTGTTCTCAAAATGCTTCTACCACCTTCTCCCACAACCCGCAGTGCAGAAGGGATGCTGTGGAGCCCACTCTCTCTACCTCCCAGTGCTGTGGGCTCCTTGCTCTCCGTCAGTCCAGCAGAGGTAAGAGTGTGTCATTGTGTAATTAAGTGCCTGTGTCGGACCACAGTGGATATGCGGCCCATCTGACACAGGAGAAGACTGCCGCTTGGGAAGTGACCTGCCCAAGCTCACAGAGGACAAAGGGGGTAAGCGAAGTGATGGATGAGTGGAAGGATAGATGAACAATGATTGAAAGAAAGAGAGAGTTTGCCCTACCCCACAGCTCCAGCTGCCAGAAGCTGAGGGGGCAGCTACTTCCCACCCAGCCTGGGAGGGAGGGAAGGAGGGAAGCTCAGGGCACTCAGCTCACCTGAAATTCTGGGCACAAGCCGCCTCACGACGGTAGTCACACTCCCAAGCCAGCTCCTGCTGCAAGGCCTGCAGGCTCTGCTCGGCAAACAGGCCTGCGGGGGAGGTGTGTCAGCCAGGGAAGGGCCCCGAGCACCCACTGGTGGATGCCTTCTCCTGCCAACCCTCCCTCTCCTGTCTCCCACGCTGTGCCTCGCAGCTCCTACTCTAGGCCTGTGACCCACATCTGTCCCTCTCCTGTCTCCCACGCAGCTCCTGCTCCGCGCCTCTGACCTGCATCTGTCCCTCTCCTGTCTCCCCCGCTGCCCCTTGCAGCTCCTGCTCCAGGCCTCTGACCTGCATCGTATCATCTGTCTACACATTTCCCTCGTCCTTCATAGCACCGCAGGGTTCCCCGGGGTCTTCTGAAGCCTTTCTGGGCTCTGTCTCTTGCGCGTGCCTGCACCCCAGTCCCTGGCAGCTCTTTCAGAGTCACGCTCGCCCCTATTCTGTCTCCTTTTCATACTGACTCTCACGTTGCTCACTGCATCTGAATCTCACTTCTGGGCCTGGCTTTCCCTCTCCCTCTCCGTCTCTTACACAAACACAACCCACCCTCCTTTCTCTAGGCGCCACCTCACGTGCCATCCCCAGGACTGTCCTTTTCTGCTCTGCCGCACCTACAATCCCGCTCCCTGCATGCACACCCTCTGAGAGTCTGCTGCTGTATCTTGGCCCTGGGCTCCCGTCTCTCTAAGGCTCTGTTAAAATCCGTAAGGCTTTTCCCACACCTGCTCATGCTCCCTGGGCTCTCCCCGCCTTGGTGTCCTTTCTGTCTCTGACACTCCCGCTCACAACGCCAGCACACCCTGCCCGTGCTCTCCTCTGGGCTCCCCCTCCTGCTTTCTCTCTCTGGGCATAGCCCCTTTGGGAGGTCAGCAGAGGAGTGGGCGGGCGCCTCACCCGCGGGCAGGGCCGCGCTCATCTTGAGTACCGCCAGCAGGTTCTGGACATCGCTCTGAATGCTCTGGGCTATGCCGGGGTACTGTAAAGGGAGAAGGGAGGGAGAGAAGGTGGGAGTCACTTCTCTGGGCTAGCAGGGAGCCCGCCCCTACCCTGCCCAGCCTCCCCTCTCACCTGGATCTTCACGGCCACCTCCGTCCCGTCCCTCAGCAGGCCCTGGTGCACCTGCCCAATTGAGGCAGCGGCAAAGGGCACCTCCTCCAAGGAGGCCACCTTGGCCTGCCAGTCCCTGCCGAGCTCCTCTTCAAGAACTCTCTGCAGGGAGTGGTCACAGCCATCATCATTATGGCAGAGTTCATTCCCCAGGCTGAGTGCTTTACGTGTTGATAACCCCAGCACTCACCACATGCAGGGCCCTGGGCTAAGCTCTTGGCTGCCACCCCCTTTGCAGATGAGGAAACTGAGGCTCAGAGAGAGCTCCCTTGTGCAAGTGACTAGCCAGGCACTGGCAGACTGTGAGGCTCAGCCTAGCCTGTGTCCCCTGAACCTGGACTCCCTGGGCTGTTGTGGGGATTGCTATTATTTATAGTTAAGACTCATAACAATCCTTTTTTTTTTTTTTTTTTTGAGACAGGGTCTTGTTCTGTAGCCCAGGCTGGAGTGTAGTGGCACCCTCATGGCTCACTGCAGCATCAACCTCCCGAGCTCAAGCCATCCTCCTGCCTCCTGAATAGCTGGGACTACAGATACGTGCCACTGTGCCCAGCTAATTATTACTGTTATTATGTTTAGTAGAGACAAGGTCTCACTATGTTGCCCAGGGTGGTCTGGAAGTCCTGAGCTCAAATGATCCTCCCGCCTCAGCCTCCCAAAGTGCTGGGATTATAGGCATGAGCCATTACACGTGGCCAACCATCCTTTATTATGCTCTTATATGTTATTATTAACTCACAGTTAATGTGATCAAGAAGAGCTAAAATTTACAATGGGCTTCCTGCGGGCCAGGTCCTATTCAGAGTGGCCCAGAGAGAGGCAGTACCTGCCTGGGGCCGCATGGCGAATAAGCAGAGCAGGGATGGGAGAGCAGGTGGGTGGCGGAATCCTGGATTCCATGCCTTACCCAGTTATTAGAACAGCTCATGTCCTGGGCACTTACTTGGTGCCAGGCGCCGTGCCAACCTATTACAGACACGATCTCCTTTAATTAAAAAAACAGTAATAATCACAGCTAACACCTGCATGTTGCTCACGGTGAATCAGGGGCCGTTCTCAGTGCTCAGTGTAAACTGATTTATGTGACCCTATGATGTGGGTGTGGCTGTCACTATCGTCATTTCCCAGGGAAGGGAACTGAAGCACAGAGAGGTCAGGCTGCTGTTCCCTCTTTTAATCACCACAGCAATGCTAGGAGGTGTGTACACTGGTGATCCCCATTTTACAGATGGGGAAAGTGAGGCTCAGAGGCAGGGGCAGTGAAGCCAGGAAGGTCAGGCAGGTCAGAGGAGATGGAGCCTGCCTTCCTCACCGCCCTCCCCCACTGGGCACTCACCAGCATCTGCCAGCGGGGCATGAAGTCGGCGCTCTGGCGGACCCGCTCAAAGATGCGCTGCAGCTGAGGGCTGATGAAGCTGTTGTCTTGGGAGACAGTGGAACGAGGGGGGAAGTAAGCAAAGAGGTGAGGAGGGACCCCGTGTGAGTATCTGAAGTTGGGGCCTGTTGGTGGGTAGGGCTGGGGTGGAAGGGAGGTCAGGGGTCAGGAGTCGAGGGTCATGCTGTACCCTGGATGCTGAGCATCTGGCCAACCTTGAGGGCGGCCCCTCGAACTGTACATAAGGTCTGCACAATCCGCTCGGCATTGGCCTCCGACAGGAAGGGGCTGGAGTCCAGCCCAGAACCACCCCCTGGGGAGAGAACAACCATTAGAATTATAACCACAAATATCATCACTGTGGCCAGGCCCGGTGGCCCACGCCTGTAATCCCAGCACTTTGGGAGACCCAGGCGGGATGAACACAGGAGTCTGAGACCAGTCTGGGCAACAGTGACATCCTTTCTCTATTAAAAAAAAAATATATCATCTGCACACCAACAGGAATGGCTAAAACGAAATATGGAGGCCAGGCTTGTTGGCTCGCGCCTATAATCCCAACACTTTGGGAGGTCAATGCAGGAGGATGGCTTGAGTCAAGGAGTTCCAGACCAGCCTGGATAACAAAGCAAGACCCTGTCTCTAATTAGCTGGGTGTATGGTGGCATGTGCCTGTAGTCCCAGCTACTCAGGAGGCTGAGGCAGGAGGATTGCTTGAGCCCTGGAGGTTGAGGCTGCAATGAACTGTGATCGCACCATTGCACTCCAGCCTGGGCAACCAAGCAATACCCTGTCTCGGAAAAAAAAAAAAAAAAGAAAAGAAAAGAAAGAAAGAGAAATAAACATAAGTTAAAACAAATTGCAGGAGAGTCAAAGAGTAACTACTACAGTATTGAATAGATGAGCTACCACAACACACAACAGCCCAGGTGGGTCTCAAAAATGTAATGCTGAGTGAAAGCAGCCAGGTGCATGAAATCATCACCCAGTTACACTGATATAAAGAGCAAAACAAGGCCAAACAAATCCAGGGTCCAGGAGCCAAGACAGAGGTCACCCTTGGTGAGGGGAGTGACCAGGTGGGGACATGAGAAGGGCAACGATTCTCGAAATGTGGGCCAGGGACCCCTGAGGGTCCCTGAGACCATTCAGAGGGGTCTGAGAGATCAAACTATTTTTATCGTAACATTAAGATGTTATTTTCCCCTTTCTGCTCTCATGTGTCTAAGAACATTCACTGGAGTTCTCCAGAGGCTCCAGGACATGTGAGGACACCATCAGACTGACAGCTGATGGAATGTGTACGTGTGTACTCCTGTGTTTTAAAAATATCTCTGTATTTTTGTTGTGTTTTTGAGACAGTGTCTCACTCTATCACCCAGGCTGGAGTGCAGCAGCACAATCATGGCTCACTGCAACCTCCTGGGCCCAAGTGATCCTCCTGCCTTAACCTCCTGAGTAGCTGGGACTACAGGTATGCACCACTATGCTTGGCTAATATTTTTACTTTCTGTAAAAATGGGGCCTCGCTATGTCACTCAGACTGGTCTCAAATTCCTGACCTCAAGGGATCCTCCCGCCCCAGCTTCCCAAAGTGTTGGGATTACAGGCGTAAGCCACCGCACCTGGCCTAAAAATTTCTCAGTTTTAATTTCTAATATGGTAGACATTGATAACTATAATCCACATAAATAAGCTCTTTGGGGGCTCATTCTAACAGTTTTATTGAGAAATAATTCACATACTGTTATAATTCACCATTTAAGTTATATAATTCAATGATTATTAGTATATTCACAGAGTTGTGCAAGCATCACCAGAATCAATTTTAGGACAGTTACACCACGCAAAAAAGAAACCTGGCCGGGAGTGCTGGCTCATGCCTGTAATCCCAGCACTTTGGGACGTCGGGGCGGGATCACTTGAGTTCATGAGTTTGAGACCAGCCTGGGCAATTTGGTAAAACCCTGTTTCTACAAAAAATACAAAATTAGCCAGGCATGGTGGTGCATGCCTATAGTCCCAGCTACTCAGGAGGCTGAGGCAGGAAGATCACTTGGACCCAGGAGGTAGAGGTTACAGTGAGCCGTGATCCCGCCACTGCACTCCAGCCTGGGTGACAGAGTGAGACCTTGTCTCAAAAAAAGAAAAAAAAAAAGAAACCCTATACCCATTAGCAGTCACTCTTCATTTCCCCCAATCTCCCCAGGCCTTGACAACCACTAATCTACTTTATGTCCCTACAGATTTTCCTATTTTGTACATTTCATATTAATGGAATCATTCAATATGTGGTTTTTCAGTGTGTGGTTGCTTTCACTTAGTGTTTTTTTTTTTTTTTTGAAACAGTGTCTCGCTCTGTCTCCAAGGCTGGAGTACAATGGCATGATCTTGGTTCACTGCAACCTCCGCCTCCCCGGTTCAAGCAATTCTCCTGCCTTACCCCCCACCCAAGTAGCTGGGGTTACAGGCACCCACCACCACATCCAGCTAATTTTTTGTATTTTTAGTAGAATCAGGATTTCACCATATTGGACAGGCTGGTCTTGAACTCCTCACCTCAGGTGATCCACCTGCCTCGGCCTGCCAAAGTGCTGGGATTACAGGCGTGAGCCACCGCAACCGGCCTCACTTAGTGTTTTCAAGATTCATCTACATTGCAGCATGTGTCAGCCCTTCATTCCTTTTTATGGCTGGATAATATTCCATCGTATGCCTATCACATTTTATTCATCCATTCATCAGTTTTAAGGGTGTGCAGGGATCCTGAGACCAAGAAGTTTGAGAGCAGCTATTCTAGGGTTTCTTACTCTGGGTACGGACAAATGTACTTTGTGAAAACGCACCAAGCCATACACTTACAGGTATGTGTACCTGGGTTTATATGCAAATTACATTTCAGCTTTGGCAAAACATTTATTTTTCTTTTTTTAATATGAACACTTTATGAATTTATGTGTCATCTTTGCACAGAGGCCGTGCTAATTTTCTCTGTCTCATTCCAATTTTTATTTATATGTGATGCCGAAGCAAGCACAGCACAACAAAGCAATTCTTAAGCCTTTATTAATTTTGAAGGCCAGTTGTGGTGGCTCACAGCTGTAATCCCAGCACTTTAGGAGGCCAGGGTAAGAGGATCTCTTGAGCCCAGAAGTTCAAAGCTGCAGTGAGCCATGATTGCACCACTGCACTCCAGCCTGGGTAACAGCAAGACTCTCTCTCTTAAAATAAAATTTAAAATAAAATAAAAATTTATTGAGCTCATTATTGAGCTGTTCCAGGCAGAATCCTAAGTGTCTTTGTGGATTCTCTGGCTGAATGCCCACAATCACACCAGGAAGTAAGAATTATCAATCCTTTAATTTTCAAGGTGAGAAAGCAAGAGACTCAAAGAGGTGCAGCACCTATCCCTGGGTCACATAGCATGGAAGTGGCAGAGTAGGGTGTAGACTCAGGCTGGTCATACCCAAACCCTAATCCTCCACCTACCCTCAACTTTTTATTTTGAAAAAAATATCCAGGCTGGGTGTGGTGGCTCATGCCTGTAATCCCAGCACTTTGGGAGGCTGAGCAGGGAGGATCACTTGAGGCTAGGAGTTCCAGACCGGCCTGGGCAACATGGCAAAACCTTCTCTCTACAAAATACAAAAAATTAGCCGGGCGTGGTGGCACGTGTCTATAATCCCAGCTATGCAGGAGGCTGAGGTGGGAGGATCACCTGAGCCTGGGGAAGTCAAGGCTGCAGTGAGCCATGATCGTACCACTGCATTCCAGCCTGGGTGACACAGCAAGACCCTGTCTCCAAAAAAAAAGACAGAAAAAAATCCAAACAGAAAAGTTGCATGAATATCGTGAACACCTGCACACCCGCACACCCTCCACCTCGATTCAACATGGTACCATTCTGCTTCGTCTGCTTTATCTGTGCGTGTACCCACACACTTACTATTATTATTTTTTGCTGACCCACTTGCATGTAGTTGCACTTAAGCTTTGCTAAGAATAAGGATATTCCCCTACACAATCACAGTACCATAATCACATGTAAGAAAATTAACACCAATTCCTTAACATCTGCCATGCAGTCCATATTCAGATTTTCCATTTGTCTCCAAAAAGTCTTTCATGGCTGTTTTTTCCAAACTGATATGCAATCATGGTTCAGATGCTCCATTTGTCAAATAATGTCTCTTTCATCTGTTTTTAATCTGGAATATCCACCCCCACTTGTTTCAAGACATTGACTTGTTGAGGGAACCTCCACCTACCCTCAACTTTTATTTTATTTTTTATAACGGCAAATGCTACACATCTAATTCCATCTCTGATGTACACAGACCCTCGCTGGCACTTCTATTTTCAGCTTTCTGCTCCTGCTCCAAGTTAGGAACTCCCAATGGCTTAAATGTTTTCTCAGATAATCTAATATGTGGCTGGGCACAGTGGCTCATGCTATAATCCCAGCACTTTGGGAGGCCAAGGCGGGTGGATCACGAGGTCAGGAGTTGAAGACCAGCCTGGCCAACATGGTGAAACCGTCTCTACTAAAAATACAAAAATTAACCAAGCGTGGTGGCATGTGCCTATAATCCCAGCTACTTGGGAGGCTGAGGCAGGAGAATTGCTTAAACCTGGGAGGTGGAGGTTGCAGTGAGCCAAGACTGCGCCATTGTACTCCAGCCTGAGCGACAGAGTGAGATTCCATCTCAAATTAAAAAAAAAAAAATCTAATATGCTTCTCTTAATCATGACCCTGATAGTGGTTTAGGCCTGTTCAAAGCACTTCACAATGACTCTAAGAGGTGGGTAAATTATCACCACCTCCATCTTCCGCATGAGGAAACTGGAGCTCAGAGGGGTGAAGTCACTTGCCCCAGGTCACACAGCAAAGCCAGGATCTGAACCCAGGCAGTGTGGCTCACTCACCTGACTGCAGACGACCTCCTGGCATGGACTTCTTAGCCATCTCGGCCAGTACTCCTAGCCCCAAGCCCACAGCCAGTCCTGGAGTGCAAGAGAAGAACATGAGTGCCCGTTTGCCTGGGGTGCCCCCAGCCTAACCCACTCTCCTTTCTCAGTTTTTCTCCAAGAATGCTTGTCTCCCAACTCTTTTTATTTTTTCTTTTGTTTGAGACGGAGTCTCGCTCTGTTGCCCAGGCTGGAGTGTGGTGGCACAATCTTGGTTCACTGCAACCTCCACCTCCCGGGTTCAAGCGATTCTCCTGCCTCAGCCTCCCGAGTAGCTGGGATTACAGGCACGCGCCCACCACGCCTGGCTAAATTTTTTTTGTATTTTTAGTAGAGATGGGGTTTCACCGTGTTGGCCAGGCTGGTCTCGAACTCCTGACCTCAGGTGATCCTCCCGCCTCGGCCTCCCAAAGTGCTGGGATTATAGACATGAGACACCGCACTCGGTCTTGTCTCCCAATTCTTTGTATCTCTGTTTCCAAATCAGTCTCTGACTCTGTTCCTGCACGGGGCTCCCTTTAAGGTGCAGCTTCCTCTTTCTTTAACCCTTTCTCCATGTCTCTGTCTCCCTCCCAGCAGTTCTCAGCCCTGGCTGCACATTCCAGTTACCAGAGGAGCTCCGGTAAATATAATGCCCAGACTCCACTCCCAAAATTCTGATTAAATTGGTCTGAGACATGGGAATTTGTGTTTTGTTAAAAAGCACCTCAGATAATTCTAATGTGCGATCAAGGTTAAGAAGGCCCCTCGGCCGGGCACAGTGGCTCATGCCTATGATCCCAGCACTTTGGGAGGCCGAGGTGGGCAGATCATCTGAAGTCAGGAGGTCGAGACCAGCCTGGCCAACGTGGAGAAACCCTGTCTCTACTAAAAATACAAAATCAGCCGGGCGTGGTGGTGCATGCCTGTAATCCCAGCTACTCAAGAGGCTGAGGCAGGAGAATCGCTTGAACCTGGGAGACAGAGGTTGCGGTGAGCCGAGATCACACCATTGCACTCCAGCCTGGGAAACAAGAGAGAAACTCCGTCTCAAAAAAAAAAAAAAAAAGGCCCCGAAACAATTGTCCCAGGTCCCTCTGTCTTCTGGACTCTTCTTTCTCTGTCCACACCTCCTCTTCTTTAATGCTTATCTCTTTTTCTTTTTAGAGACAGAGTCTCACTCTGTCGCCCAGGCTGGAGTGCAATGGCACCATCATAACTCACTGCAGCCTCAAATTCCTGGGCTCAAGTGATCCTCTTCCCTCAGCCTCCTGAGTAGCTGAGACCACACGTGCATACCACCACGCTCACCTAATTTTTTATTGAGACAGGGTCTCACTATGTTGCCCAGGCTGGTCTGGAACTCCAGAACTCACGTGATCCTCCTGCCTCGGCCTCCCAAAGTGCTGGGATTACAGGTGTGGGCTACCAGGCTTGACCTCTCCTTTTCTAAGCCAGTTATTTCTGCATCTCTTGCCTTCTCCCCATTTGTCCTATCTATCTAGATCTCTTTCTCTCTTTTCCTCCCTTTGATGTTATCTCTCCATCTCTGATTTCCTCTGCTACCTCTCCTCTTGTCCCTAAAGACGTCTCGGGTCTCTCTCCTTCTTTTGTTGTCACCATCTCTGTCAATTACCATATCTGGTATTTTCTGTGTCCTTTCTACATGTCAGGGGCTGTTCCCAGTGCCTTCTGTGCACTTACTAATTTTTGTCCTTACATGAGGTCTCCACCTTCATAAAATGTATTTTACAGAAAACTTCCATTTTACAGAAAAGGAAATTGAGGTTCAGAGAAGTGAAGTAATTTGCCCAGAGTCACGTCACAAAGCGAGGACACAGCAGAGTCATCCCTTAATCCCTGGGCAGCCTGGTGCCAAAGCTCTAACCAGTGCCTTTGACTGCCTCTGCAGACTGTGAATCTATCTATGTATATATATATAGATTTTTTTTTTTGAGACAGAGTTTCACTCTTGCTGCCCAGGCTGGAGCGCAATGGTGCGATCTCGGTTCACTGCAATCTCTACCTCCTGGGTACAAGCGAGTGAATCTATATTTTTAAAACTTGAACCAGGCGGGGCGTGGTAGCTCACGCCTATAATCCCAGCACTTTGGGAGGCTGAGGCAGGTGGATCACGAGGTGAGGAGTTCGAGATCAGCTTGACCAACATGGTGAAACCCCATCTCTACTAAAAATACAGAAATTAGCGGTCAGGCACAGTGGCTCACGTCTGTAATCCTGGCACTTTAGGAGGCCAAGGCAGGCGGATCACGAGGTCAGGAGATCGAGACCATCCTGGCCAACATGGTGAAACCCTGTCTCCCTAAGAAAAAAAAAAAAAACAAAAAACAAAAAAAAGTTGGACATGGTGGCGTGCACCTGTAACCCCCGCTACTCAGGAGGCTGAGGCAGGAGAATTGCTTGAACCTGGGAGGTGGAGGTTGCAGTGAGCTGAGATCATGCCACTGCACTCCAGTCTGGGTGACAGAGCAAGACTCCATCTCAAAAAAAAAAAACAAAAACAAAACTTGAACCATGATCAGCAATAAGAAGACATTTACGTTATAACCAGTGCAGACCAAGGTATATGTTTCATGAAACAAGACTTTCCCTTGCTCTACAGGTGCACGCATATTTTCTGTCCTATTCTTCTTTTTAAATGCTGGTTGCAACCCACTAAATTATTTCATGTGACTTGCACGACATCCGGCTGTGTAACCCAAAGTCAAGTTACCTCCCCTTTGTTAGCCTCAATGTCCTCATGTACGGAATAGAACACTCATTGATTCAGTGCAGCATGTGTGTATATGGGACACTGCACATTACAGGTTCTCAGTAAATGTTATTATGGCCAGGAGCAGTGGCTCATGCATAGAATCCCAGCACTTCGGGAGGCCGAGGCAGGAGGATCGCTTGAGACCAACTTGAGCAACACAGGGAGACCCTATCTCTACAAAAAAATATTTTTTAAATTACCCAGGCCAGGCACAGTGGCTTCCCGGGCACCGTGGCTCACATCTGTAAATCCCAACACTTTGGGAGGCCGAGGTGGGTGGATCACTTGAGGTCAGGAGTTCAAGACCAGCCTGGCCAACATGGTGAAATTCTGTCTCTACTAAAAGTACAAAAATTAGCCAGGCGGCCAGGTGTGGTGGCTCACGCCTGTAATCCCAACACTTGGGAAGGCTGAGGCAGGCGGATCACAAAGCCAGGACATAGCAGAGTCACCCCTTGAACCCTGGGCAGCCTGGTGCCAAAGCTCTACCACTGCCTGACGAACATGGTGAAACCCCGTCTCTACTAAAAAAACAAAAATTAGCTGGGTGTGGTGGATGCATGCCTGTAATCCCAGCTACTTGGGAGGGTGAGGCAGGAGAATCGGCTTGAACCCGGGAGGTGGAGGTTGCAGTGAGCCAAGATGGCGCCATTGCACTCCAGCCTGGGTGACAGAGGGAGACTCCGTCTCAAAAAAAAAAAAAAAAAAAATAGCCAGGCATAGTGGCAGGCACCTGTAATCCCAGCTACTCAGGAGGCTGTGGCAGGAGAATTGCTTGAATGTAGGAGGCAGAGGTTGCAATGAGCCAAGACGGTGCCACTGCACTCCAGCCTGGGCAACAGAGCGAGACTCTGTCTCAAAGGAAAAAAAAAAAAAAATTACCTGGGCGGATGGTGCACAACCGTGGTCCCAGCTACTCAGGAGGCTGAGGCGAGAGAATTGCTTGAGCCCAGAAGTTTGAGGCTGCAGTGATCGTGCCACTGCACTCCAGCCTGGGTGACAAAGTGAGACTCTGTCTCAAAAAAAAAAAAAAAAAAAAATTATCATTTACGTTCCTCTTGATTTCTCTTGGCTTTGCAGGCCCTTGCCTTTGTCTCTCTTTTTTTGTCTCTCTCTGTCTTTCCTGTCTCTGATTCATCCTCTCCCTTGCTTCAATCTGTAAATGTTGCCCTTTCTAATTGAGGTCACACCAAGATCCCCCAAAGTCACACCTACCCCCAAAGTTGGCCAAGCGGCTGATGCGGGAGGCAGGCACCTTGCGTTCTCGAGAGCGGTCACTCAGCTGGGAAATGGGGACAAGGTCTGAGGGTGGGAAAGTGGGCATCGTGGCCAGAGAGTGCAGCCACTCTGCCACCACACCCTTCCCCAAGCTCAGGGGGCCAGCAGTATTCGTGGGGTGTTGCTGGGTGGGTGGGGGTAATGATACCTGGGGCCGGGGTGTCTTCCTGGGACGGGCCTCCCGTGCCCTGCGAATGTCCTCCTCACCCAGGCCTCTCCCAGGCCCATCCTGGTAAAACTTTTGGGCCCAAGAACCTCCACATGGTCCCTGCAAGAGATATACTTTGATAAGGAGGGGAGGACATGGGATCACCTGGCCCTTCTGGACCCCTCCTGTCCTTTTACCCTCCGAAGTCTCCCTCAGCCTCTTCCCCTTGGGGACCTGCTCCCTAGCCTCTTACCCAGCGGTGGGGCCCAGGCCCCAGGGCCCCACAAGGCCGACCAACAGTCTGGCCCAGCTGTCCACCGGTCCCCCGAAGTAGGCCCCCCACCTTCAGCCACATTGCCTGGAGGAGAAGAGGAGGGATTATTCAGGTGGGAGTTGCCTGGCTTCTTGGCCAGGCCCCCATGTTCCTCTGTGTCCACCCTCTCTCATTCCCACCCACTAAATACTTCCTCCACTATTAATAGATTCCCACAGTTTCTCCTGGTTCTCCCCTGGTTGCTAGGAACCCTTAGCTCTTCCTGCACGCCTCCCAAAACCCACTTTCCCCCCTCTCCCAACCCTCGCCGTTGCTAGGGTCCGCCCCCGTTACTAGACACCCACAGTTCCTCAGGGGCTACCTCTCCACTTCTCTGAAACCCCCCTCGTTGCTATGCACCGCCTTCCCCTCTGTTGGCCCTGTAGGCACCCGCAATTCCTCCGGTGTCCCCCCGCCCGATCCCCACCCCGTTACTGAGCACCTCCCCCCGTTGCTAAGCACCCACTGCTCTCAGCCTCCGAGTCCGCAACCTGCTGGGGCCCTCCTGTGCTTCCGGGAGCCTCTGTATGCCCGCCCCCTTCGGCCAGCCAACCAATGGCGCGGCAGCAACTCGCTGACTGGCACGGAGTTTCTCCATCTGTGCGCGGGGGAAGGGGCCAGAGAGAGGCCCGAGCGATGGAGCCGGGAATTAAGGTGGGCATCGGGGGCGCATCTGCGGGGATTGCTGAGGCATCGCGGGAGCGCAAGCGTGCCCTGTCTGCCCTTCCACTCACCTCAAAGTGCCTTGTACGCGACAGACCCTTCTGTTCCCTACACTTTCTTGCAAAGTCTCCCTTACAAACCTGACGCCTCTCTTCTGCACGAATATCTTGCCAACCCCCCTTCTTATTTTTACCCCTGGCAGGCTCAACACAATTCCTTTGAATACACATTCTTCCCAGCAAACATTTCCCTTGCACATGGAGCCCCTCCACTTTGCACAAACACCCACATTCTGGCACCCAACCTCCTTCCTTGTGCATATAAATCCCTTGCCTTGCTTGCCAACTGTTTCCCGCTCACGCCTTCAACTCTCTCGCGTACATACCCTCCCCCCCACTTGCACACTGAGTCTCTGTTCCCTCACACACCCTGTTCTCTCCGCTCCCCGCCCACCTGCGGAATGGTGCGACTGGGAGCCCTCTGCTTCCTGTAGGCCTGACATTTCCCAGAACACACTCAGCCAAGATTCCCAGTGCTGAGTCAGGAACCTTGGCATCCCAGAAAACCACCTCCCATCCTATCTTTCTTTCTCTCTCTCTGTGTGTGTGTGTGTGTGTGTGTGTGCGCGCGCGCGTTGGAAAGCCTGCTCTCCCCACAACAGGCTGACTCACCCACTTCTCACAGTCTGGAATAGAGGCATCTGGTTGGGGCATCTTTCCCACCACTGGGAGAGGGAGGGATGCCGATGCTTCCCCCACAGAACCCCGCTGCCCCAACCCCTCTTGTCGGGAATCAGGCCTCTTTGTCTCTATTCCCGTACTGTGTGACCTCAGAAAAGCCCTCATCCCTCTCTGGACTTCTCCTTCCCAACCTGTATGAGGTACTAGGTGGGCTCCTGCCTTCGATTTCTCTCATTGGTCTGTGAAAAGGTGACTCATTTTAGAGCCTTGGACCTGTGCCCAATGTCTCCCCCAGTTGACTCAATTTCAAGACAAACCACCTCCTCTCCCCCTTCAGACGTGAACGGCTGACTCAGGAGCTGGGTGGCAGCTCAGCCTTGGGGGCAAAATATATCAAAATCACCTAGGACAATAAATAATCCTACTGGGCTACAACTGACAGTGCCAGGCCCGGGGCCACATGCTTCACATACATGAGATCATGTCAGATAGCCCCGTAGCTGCAAGCAAAGGGTAGAGGCCGGCAGATCTCTGAGCCTCTGTTCTCACGTGTAAAATGGAGCCCTGGCATCCCTATTGTTCAGCCTTGGAGAATGAACTGAAATCGTGTCAGGGTCTGATACAGAACAAGTACTCTATACATGAGAGAGATTTCTTACGGAAAATCCAATGGAGCGTAAGTCATTTGCTCAGGGTAGCGGAGCTGGGAACTGGCAGAGGAAGGTCTCGAACCCACACCCGTGGGAACTCCAAGTCTTTGAAAGTCCGTCCCGCCCCTGCGTGAAGAATGGGCGCGCGGCTGGACTCGTCACCGGGGGTTTTAGGGAAGGTTGAACTTGTCATTCAACCGTGTAGGGAGGGTGGTTTAGTCACAGGGGTGGAGGGAGGGGGCCCACTGGCGCGCCACCAGGACCCCAGTGCCCTAGATGCATACCTGGCCGCGCTTCGGATGCTCAGAGGCAAACCCCCTCCCCTTGGGAGGCGGAGTCGGACGAGGCTCCGTCTCGTTCCGTTCCGTCACGTCCGGTGGGGCGGGGCTTCGGGGCTTTCCCCTTTGAGGGGAGTATCGGTTAACCCTTGCGCGGCGGGGCGGGCTGGAGCTCCGCGGGCCGGAACCCGGGAGTCGGGGCTCCCCAGCCACACCCCTCGCGGGATTTAAAGGGATAGGAGGGGCCGGGTCGGCCGAAGCCCGAACCGAAGGAGCGGGCATGAGGCGCTGCCCGTGCCGTGGGAGCCTGAGCGAGGCGGAGGCCGGGGCGCTGCCCGCGGCGGCCCGCATGGGACTGGAGGCGCCGCGAGGAGGGCGACGGCGGCAGCCGGGACAGCAGCGACCTGGGCCCGGCGCAGGGGCCCCGGCGGAGCGGCCGGAGGGGGGCGGGCCGTGGGCCCGGACAGAGGGGTCCAGCCTCCACAGCGAGCCTGAGAGGGCCGGCCTCGGGCCTGCGCCGGGGACAGAGAGTCCGCAGGCAGAATTCTGGACAGACGGACAGACTGAGCCCGCGGCAGCTGGCCTTGGAGTAGAGACCGAGAGGCCCAAGCAAAAGACGGAGCCAGACAGGTCCAGCCTCCGGACGCATCTAGAAAGGAGCTGGTCAGAGCTGGAGACGACTTGTCTTTGGACGGAGACCGGGACAGATGGCCTTTGGACTGATCCGCACAGGTCCGACCTCCAGTTTCAGCCCGAGGAGGCCAGCCCCTGGACACAGCCAGGGGTTCATGGGCCCTGGACAGAGCTGGAAACGCATGGGTCACAGACTCAGCCAGAGAGGGTCAGGTCCTGGGCTGATAACCTCTGGACCCACCAGAACAGTTCCAGCCTCCAGACTCACCCAGAAGGAGCCTGTCCCTCAAAAGAGCCAAGTGCTGATGGCTCCTGGAAAGAATTGTATACTGATGGCTCCAGGACACAACAGGATATTGAAGGTCCCTGGACAGAGCCATATACTGATGGCTCCCAGAAAAAACAGGATACTGAAGCAGCCAGGAAACAGCCTGGCACTGGTGGTTTCCAAATACAACAGGATACTGATGGCTCCTGGACACAACCTAGCACTGACGGTTCCCAGACAGCACCTGGGACAGACTGCCTCTTGGGAGAGCCTGAGGATGGCCCATTAGAGGAACCAGAGCCTGGGGAATTGGTGACTCACCTGTACTCTCACCTGAAGTGTAGCCCCCTGTGCCCTGTGCCCCGCCTCATCATCACCCCTGAGACCCCTGAGCCTGAGGCCCAGCCAGTGGGACCCCCCTCCCGGGTTGAGGGGGGCAGCGGCGGCTTCTCCTCTGCCTCTTCTTTCGACGAGTCTGAGGATGACGTGGTGGCCGGGGGCGGAGGTGCCAGCGATCCCGAGGACAGGTCTGGGGTGAGTGGGACCCATCCTGCCCTTGAGCCACATCACGCAAAACTCCTTATTCCTCCGCCTTTGCTTAGGAAGTTCTCTACCCATTTACTCTTAGTTGCCCACCAGCAATTTCAGCTCCAGGAACCTCTTCCATCCACTGACCTCCTCCCTCTGACAGCCAGGTTACTAATTCACTCCAGGCACCCCTTCTTAATTCTCGCCTTTCCCCTTCCTGCACTGTCTCCACTCCTGGGGGTCTACAATGGAGGGCCACTGACCGACTTTATGGGGCCCAGGAACCCCTGAAATTGTAGGACTAAGGAGCCTGCCGTGCATGTTCACATACATTGTTGCAGCGACGGTCTGACATCTGTCTAATCCTCTGGAATCTGAAGAACACTGGGATAGGGAGACAGGCAGGGTGCACTTTCTACCCCACATTTCTTAATCTGGGGCCTGTGGCTGTCTTAAAGGGTCACAAACCTTCACCACCCCTTAGCCTATTTGTATGTACATTTTTCTAGGGAGCAAAGCGATTCCCCCAGCTTGCATCAGATTCGCAAAAGGGCTGTGTGACCCCAAACGCCAAAGGATCCTTGGCCTAGCCGGGAGCCCACCTGGTCTCCCCTGTGACCCCTACATCCCCAAGGAGCCCCCTGCACACTCTTGTTTACTTTGTCCACCGTCACCCCCAGCTTGGGTGTGGCTCTCCCCTGGTGAATCAGGAGGACCGGCCGGGCAGGTTCAGGGAGGGCGGGACAGAGCAGAGGCCGGTGTGAAACTGGAGAGCCTCACGTGGGGCTGGGAGCCGAGTCCGGAGTCCATCAGCTTGCCAGCTTGCCTGCTGAGGCCTCTCTTTGCTCTGGGGCCCCTGGCTGGAGTCTGCTCTGAGCCCCCCTTCACCCCTTCATGCCTTCCTTGGGGACGTGTTCACACATGTGGCCCTAGCTGTGAGAGACAGACCTGCCTTGACGTGCCTGTGCCTGTGTGCAGGGGCTGACCCTCCTGGGCCCCATTGCTTTTTTCTCTCTGCCTGCCCTCTCACTTCCTTGGCATCTCAGAACAGCTGAGCTGGAAGTGGGTGAATAATAATAATAATAATAATAACAACAACAATTAGCACTCACTCATGTTTAGCCCTGTGCTAAGTGCTGTGCTTTTATTAACTCACTCCTCGCAGCAACCCTAATGAGGTAGATACTTTTTTTTTTTTCTGAGACAGTCTCGCTCTGTTGCCCAGGCTGGAGGGCAGTGGTGCCATCTCGGCTCACTGCAGCCTTCACTTCCCGGGTTCAAGTGATTGTCCTGCCTCAGCCTCCTGAGTAGCTGAGACACCAGGTGCCCGCCACCACACCTGGCTCATTTCTGTATTTTGAGTAGAGACGGGGTTTCATCATGTTGGCCAGGCTGACCTCAAGACTCCTGACCTCAAGTGATCCACCCGCCTCAGCCTCCCGAAGTGCTGGAATTACCAGCATGAGCCACTGCACCCGGCTGAGGTAGATACTATTATTATCCCCTTTTACAGATGAGGAAACTGAGGCACAGAGAATTCAAGTCACTTGTCCAAGGATATACACCTTGCAAGATGCAGATCGAATAATTCTAATCCTTACTGTACACCAGACACTGTTTTAAGTTTTTTCTTCTTTTTTTTTTTTTTGGTCTTTTTTGTCAATTTTTTTTCTGTCATTTTTTATCTTAAAACAGCATCTATCTTAATTAAGGGCTTTGTATGTGTTAACTCTGAGTCCTTACGACAGCACTGAGATTGTCTCCATTCAACAGATGGGGGCCAGGCTCAGTGGCCCAAGCCTGTAATCCCAGCACTTTGGGAGGCCGAGGCAGGGGGATCACCTAAGGTCAGGAGTTCAAGACCAGCCTGGCCAACATGGTGAAACCCTGTCTCTACTAAAATACAAAAATTAGCCAGGCGTGTGATGGCGGGCACCTGTAATCCCAGCTACTTGGGAGGCTGAGGCAGGAGAATCGCTTGAATGTGGGAGGCAGAGGTTGCAGTGAGCCGAGATTGCACCACTGCACTCCAGCCTGGGTGACAGAGCAAGACTCAGTCTCAAAAAAAAAAAAAAAAAAAAAAAAAAAAAAAAAAAAAAAAAACAGATGGGGAAGCTGAGGCATAGAGAGGTGAGATTCTTTGCTTAGGGTTGGCCACGTCAAGTCAGAGCCAGGATTCTAACTCAGTTCTGGCTGAGTTTCAAACCCATCGTTTAAACCCTGCAGTGTGTAGATCTGTTCCTAACTTGTCTCCCTCCCAGGCCTCCCTATCTCCAGTTTTTTTCTCATCCTTCCAGAATCTGCCTCCATGGCCCAGCTCTGTCTGCTCAGGTGCCCTGTCTGAGAGCAGTCAGGGGCTCAGTGCTGCGTTTGGAGCCTCCGGTCTCCAGGCGCCTTCCCAGAATCGACTTCCTTCCCTCCTCCTGACCCCCTCTGCTGTAACTAGGCCTGAGTACACACTGTTCCTTGAACATTCTTCTGTTGTCCTGCCTCCACGCATTGCTCAAGCCGTTCCCACTGCCCAGCATACCCTTGCTTCCTTCTCCCTTAATTTTGAAATCCTCTCTGACCGTAAAGGCTCAGCTTCCTTTCTCCCTTTCCTCCTTCCTTCCTTCTCACCATCCTGTCCTTCTTTTTTTAAAATTGTGTTCTCTTTCTTTTTCTTTTTTTGGTAGGGATGGGGTCTTGCTATCTTGCCCAGGCTGGTCTTGAACTCCTGGGCTCAAGTGATCCTCCTGCCTCAGCCTCCCAAAGTGCTGGGATTACAGGTGTGCTATCCTATTCTTCTAATGAGACAAAAATCACTCCCTAAGCCCCTACCATGTATTTGGTCCTATGTTAGCTTTGCTGGGGAAACAGCAGTGACCAAGACACTCATGGAGCTCCCAGGCCCATGAAAGAGACAGACCAATCAGCCGACAGTCACAGTTCAGAGTGGTCAGGAGGATGTGTGAGCCCAGAAGGAGGTCACTGGCCAGACACAGGGTATCAGAGAGGGCTTCCTGGAGGAAGGGGCATATAAGCTGAGACCATTGTGAAAAAAATCCGAGAAAGCCCAGATAAACCATTGGATCTAACTTTTTTTTTTTTTTTTGGAGGGGGCGCAGTGCGGAGTTTCACTCTGTTGCCTAGGCTGAAGTGCAGTGGCGAGATCTCAGCTCACTGCAACCTCAGCCTCCCGGGTTCAAGTGATTCTCCTGCCTCGGCCTCCCAAGTAGCTGGGACTACAAGCGCACGCCACCACGCCCGGCTAATTTTTTTTTTAGTAGAGAGTGGGTTTCACTATGTTGGCCAGGCTGGTTCTGAGCTCCTGACCTCAGGTGATCCACCCACCTCAGCCTCCCAAAGTGCTGGGATTACAAGCATGAGCCACTGTGCCCGGCCCGGATCTAACATAAAACAGAGAGAGAAGATATTATGTTTATGATTAAGGGGCCAGGTGTGGTGGCTTATGCCTATAATCCCAGCACTTTGGGAGGCTGAGGTGGGAGGATTGCCTGAGCCCAGAAATTTGAGACCACCCTGGGCAACATAGTGAGACCTCATCTCTACTAAAAGGAAAAAAGAATTAGCTAGATGTGGTGGTGTATGCCTGTTTTCCAGCTATTCGGTAGGCTAAAGCAGGAGGATTGCTTGAGCCTGGGAGGCAGAGGTTGCGGTGAGCCAAGATCACACCTCTGCACTCCAGCCTGGGCAACAGAGTGAGATCCTGTCTCAAAAAAAAAAAAAAAAAATTACTATTAAAAAAATCTCAACTAACATTCTTCAGTCCAAGCATCAAAGAATGTTTCTGGAGCATCTGTCATGTGCCAGGCCATGTGCTGGGGACATAATCATAACCATGACAACCCCAGTCTCTGCCATCATGAGCTTGTAGTCCAGCAAGTGTGTAGGGGATAAGCCCCAAGGCACTGGGATCCACCAGAGCTAGAACCCCAACGCTGTGTAGGGTGATGTTAGGTAAGTGGCTTCACCTCTCAGACCCTCTGTTTCCTCCTCTGTAACACCGAGATGATAATCTCCCTGGGGTTGTGTTTTTAGAAATTAAGTAGGTTGTGGCACACTGAGTCTTTGTCATTGTGCCTGGAATGTTCCAGGTACTTAGTAAACAGGAACCTTTATTAATCATCTCTTCCCCAGGGCCGGCAGCTGGATTGGGGAGGGACTAGCCCTTCCTGAACCCTGACTCCCTCTTAACCTTCCCACTGTCAAAGAGATGTCTGTGAGGTAGCTGGGCTCTGAGGGGGCGGGAGAGATGAACACGTCCCTGATCCTGGGGTAGGAGAGGGATGAGCCATACAGTTTCCTTCTCTGGAGGTGACCCACTCTTCCAGTACTTGCTAAGGAACTTGACATGCTTGTGGGGTGCAGAATGTATGTGTTCATGAATCAGACACTAACCCTGTCTCAAAAAGCTCATAGTTTAGTCGGCATGATACAACGAAAACCCTGTTTTCTATTTGCTTCTCTGGTTTTCTTTCTTTCTTTCTTATTTTTTTGAGTCAGGGTCTCACTGGGTCACCCAGGCTGGAATGCAGTGGCACAATCACTGCTCACTGCAGCCTCACCCTCCAGGGCTCAAGTGATCCTCCCACCTCAGCCTCCTGAGTAGCTGGGACTACAGGTGCATACCACCACGCCTAGCTGATTCTTAATTTTTTTTTTGAGATGGAGTCTCGCTTTCTCGCCCAGGCTGGAGTGCAGTGGCACGATCTCGGCTCACTGCAACCTCCGCCTCTCAGGTTCACACCATTCTCCTGCCTCAGCCTCCCGAGTAGCTGGGACTGCAGGTGCCCGCCACCATGCCCAGCTAATTTTTTGTATTTTTAGTAGAGACGGGGTTTCACTGTGTTAGCCAGGATGGTCTCAATCTCCTGACCTCATGATCCCCCTGCCTCAGCCTCCCAAAGTGCTGGGATTACAGGCATGAGCCACTGCGCCCGGCCTAATTTTTAAACATTTTGTAGAGATGGGGTCTTGCTATATTGCCCAGGCTGGCCTCAATCTCCTGGGCTCAGTGGTCCTCCCACCTTGGTTTCCCAGTGTTGAGATTACAGGCGTAAGCCATCGTACCCGCTGCTTTTGTGGTTTCCTTTGTTCTCTCTCTCTTTCTCTACTTCTGTTCATCTTTTTCTTTTCATCATTACTTTGTATCTCTCTCTTTTAGTCTTCCTATATTTGTTTTGTTTTTTTTTGTTTTTGAGACAGTCTTGCTCTGTCGCCCAGGCTGGAGTGCAGTGGCGTGTTCTTGGCTCACCGCAACCTTTGCCTCTCGGGTTCAAACGACTCTCATGCCTCAGCCTCCTGAGTAGCTGGGACTACAGGTGTGTACCACCACGCCCGGCTAATTTTTGTATTTTTAGTAGAGGTGGGGTTTCACCATGTTGGCCAGGCTGGTCTCAAACTCCTGACCTCAGGTGATCTGCCCACCTCACCCTCCCGAAATGCTGGGATTACAGGTGAGAGCCACCACACCCGGCCTATTTCTTTATCTTTTAGCAATTCTATACCTGTCTCTGTATTAGTCAGGGTAGGTCAGGATTTTCTGCAGTAACAAAGAGCCCCCAAATCTTAGTGACTTAGAACAACAAAGGATTATTTTGCTTTATATTACACATTGGTCACAGGTCAGTAGTGGGTCAGGGGCTCTGCTTCATGCTGTCTTCACTCAGGGTCCCAGGCTGAGGGAGCTTCCATTTCTTTTCTTACTCCCTCACCCACAGGGGAACAAACGTGGTGAGTCATAAACTGGCTCTTAAGGCTCCTACCCGAAAGTGACACTTCTGCTCCCAGTTAATTGGCCAAAGCAAGGCCAGGTGTGGTGGCTCACACCTATAATCTCAGCACTTTGGAGACCAAGATGGGAGGATTGCATGAGGCCAGGAGTTCAAGACCAGCCTGGGCAACATAGCAAGATGCCATAAAATAGCTGGGCATGGTGGCACACGCCTGTAGTCCTGACTACTCAGGAGGCTGGGATGGGAGGATCGCTTGAGTCCAGGAGTTGGAGGTTGCAATGAGCTATGATGGTGCCATTGTACTGCAGTCTGGCTGACAGAGTGAGACCCAGTCTCTAAAACAAAACAAAACAAACAAAAAACAACAATCCCCAGTTCAGGAGGGCAGGGACGTCCCTGAACTAATAGCTGGAGCTATGTGGTGAACAGCTGTCATGACTGCCATGGTCTCTGTCGCTGTCTCTGTCTCTCTGTCATCACTATGTCATCTGTCTCTCTGTTTCTGTCTCTCTCTGTGGTCCATCTCCATCCATCAACTCCTGCCTCTATAATTTTCCCCAAAAGGTCTGACCTGGTTTAGGGACAGAGATGGGGCTTCCAAGATTTGACACTGGTCCCTACATAATGGCTTATGCCTGAAACCCCAACACTTTGGGAGACTGAGGCAGGTGGACTGCTTGAGGTCAGGAGTTCAAGACCAGCTTGGGCAGCATGGTGAAACCCCATCTCTACTAAAAATACAAAAATTAGCCAGACATGGTGGCATGCACCTGTAGTCCCAGCTACTCGGAGGGTGAGGCAGGAGGATCACTTGAACCTCAGAGGCAGAGGTTGCAGTGAGCCAAGATCATACCACTGCACTCTGGACTAGGTGACAGAGACCCTGTCTCAATTAAAAAAAAAAAAAAAAAAAGATTTGGAACTGTGTATGTGCAGTGGAAGATGTAAGGGTTGTTTGTTAAACCACAACAAAACCTAGCCTGTCCTTACTCATAAGATCCTTACTCATAAGAGAAGGACAGAGAGACATAGATACAAAGAAAGTGATGACAGAGGGGAGAAATGGGCAAAGAATTTCCCCTATCTTGCTGAGGCCTTTGGGCGATCATGTGATTGCTGAACTAAGTGGGGCTCACTCACCCCAACAAGCCTGGGAACAGTGATCCCAGGAAGCCCCTGGCCCTGGAAAGACTGCAGGTCCCCTTTCGTTCCCTCTCATGGCAGCACCTCTAGCCCCTGCCTTCCCTGGCCTTGGCCCTGACCCCACCCTGCTCTGCTCCCTACAGAGCAAACCCTGGAAGAAGCTGAAGACAGTTCTGAAGTATTCACCCTTTGTGGTCTCCTTCCGAAAACACTACCCTTGGGTCCAGCTTTCTGGACATGCTGGTAAGTGGGGTGGTGGTGGACAGAGCTGGGCAGAGTCTCCTGGGCCAGGGAAAGGGATGTTCTCTGTAGTTTAGTTCCCCCACCTAGTGATGGGCTTGGTGACAGTCCCCACCTTATGGGACTGTTATGGGCAGTGCTTAGGCCTGGGCCTGGCCCTTCGTATGTCAGGGCAGAGGGCTATTCTTTGTTATTCTGGTGGAGAGAGGGAGCTTCAGACGGACCTGAGCTCAAACCCTAGTTCTGCTCTGTATTCATGGGTGACCTTGAGCAAGTTACTTTCCTTTACTGGGCCTCAGCTGCCCCATCTGTTAATGTGGAGATAACCTTACCTTCCTTGCAGGATTAACCGAAGAGTTAAAATCAAAATGTATATAAAGATTGAGGCCAGGCACGGTGGCTTACATCTGTAATCCTAGCACTTTGGCAGGCCAAAACAGGAGGATCGCTTGAGCCCAGGAGTTTAATACCAACCTAGGCAATATAGTGAGACCCCGTTTCAATTAAAAAAAAAAAAAGATTGGCTGGGCGCAGTGGCTCATGCCTGTAATCCCAGGCCTTTGGGAGGCCGAGGTGGGTGGATCACCTGAGGTCAGGAGTTTAAGGCCAGCCTGGCCAATGTGGTGAAATCCCTTCTCTACTAAAAATAAAAAAATTAGCCAGGCATGGTAGCGGGTACCTGTAATCCCAGCTACTCAGGAGGCTGAGGCAGGAGAATCACTTGAACCCGGGAAGTGAAGGTTGCAGTGAGCCAAGATCGCAGCATTGCACTGCAGCCTGAGTGACAAGAGCGAAACTTCGTCTCAAAAAAAAAAAAAAAAAAAAAAAGATTGAGGCACAGGACTCTTATGAATGGAAATGATCACTCCTTGCCTTCTCAGCGTGTTCAGAGCATAGCAGGCCTTCAGTAAGTAGCAGCTGTAACATTTTGCCCCCAGGACCTTGCAAATGCCTGCAGCACAGAGTAGCACAATGGTGGCATATAGTGCTCTTTTGAAAGGCTAGGCCATAAATATCTTAGGTTTTGTGGGCCTTATGGTCTCTGTTGCAGCTACTCAGCTCTGCTGTTACAGCAGGAAAGCTGCCATAGACACTATGTAAACATATGAGTGTGTCTGTATTCCAATAAAACTTTATTTGCAAAAACCAGCAGCAGGCTGGACTAGAAAACTGTGCCCATTGGCAAATGGAGACAGTAAGAGAATTTGTCTGCCTTGTTTGTCTTTAGATCTGACCTGGAAATAAGGCAAGGCCCCCTAAAACTGTGTCAACACAAGTTTGCCATGTATATGTGTTCTGGTTACTATTGCTGAGTTTATTAAAAAAACAAAAAACTCAGCAGAGCACAGCGGCTCATGGCTGTAGTTCTAGCACTTTGGGAGGCTGAGGTGGGAGGATCACTTGAGCCCAGGAGTTTGAGACCAGCCTGGGTGACATAGTGAGACCTTGTCTCTACGAAAAATAAAGAAATTAACTGGGCATGGTGGCATGCACCTGTGGTCCCAGGTACTTGGGAGCTGAGGGTGGGAAGATCACTTGAGTCCAGGAGGTCTGGGATGCAGTGAGCCTTGATCGCACCACAGTACTCTAGCCTAGATGACCGAGTGAGACCCTGTCTCAAAAATAAATACGCCAGGGGCGGTGGCTCACGCCTGTAATCCCAGCACTTTGGGAGGCCAAGGCAGGCGGATCACGAGGTCAGGAGATCGAGACCATCCTGGCTAACAAAGTGAAACCCCGTCTCTACTAAAAATACAAAAAATTAGCCGGGCATGGTGGCGGGCGCCTGTAATCCCAGCTACTCGGGAGGCTGAGGCAGGAGAATGGCGTGAACCCGGGAGGCGGAGGTTGCAGTGAGCCGAGACAGCACCACTGCACTCCAGCCTGGGTGACAGAGTGAGACTCTGTCTCAAAAATAAATAAAATAAAATAAAATAAAATAAAATAAATACAAAACAAAACCCAAAAACCCCAAGACTTAGTGATGGTTAAAAAAAAAACTTAGTAGAATAAAACAATCATTTTATTGACCTCAGAAGTTTTGGGTCAGCAATTCAGACAGGATGGCAGGGATGGCTTTTCACTGCTCCACAATATCTGGGAACTTAGCTAGGGACACCTGGAGGCTACAAGCTGAAAACTTTGGAGGTTCATTCACTTGCATGCCTGGTGATTGATGCTGGCTATTGGCTGGGGTCTCAGATGGGGCTGCCACGTGGCTTTGCCATGTAGCTCCTTGAGCTTCCTCACAGTATGGTGGCCTCAGAGTACTCAGATTTCTAACAAGACAGCTCAGGACTACCTTGAAGGTAAGTGTCTCTGCCAACAGAAGTCATGCAGTAGCACTTCTGCCATAAACCCTCCCATATTTAATGGGAGAGCAATCTATTTTTTATTTATTCATTTAATTTTGAGATAAGATCTCACTGTTGCCCAGGCTGGAGCGCAGTGGTGCAATCATAGCTCATTGCAGCCTTGAACTCCTGGCCTTAAAGGATCCTCCTGCCTCAACCTCCCAGAGTGTTGGGATTATAGGCATGAGCCACTGCACCCAGCTTGGGAGAGCAATTAAGAGTATACTCCTTGATGGGAAAATTCTATAAGAGCAGGATCAGGAATGGGTCTGAGACCCACTGTGATCAGGAGATACTGTTGTAGCCAACTTTGGAAAATGTAATCCAGGCTGGACATAATCACAGCACTTTGGGAGGCTGAGATGGGAGGATCATTTGAGGCCAGGAGTTCGAGACCAGCCTGGGCATCATAGCAACTCTACCCCAACCCGACATTACACATTTTTTTTTTTTTAGATTAGCTGGGAGTGGTGGGGGTGCACACCTGTAGTCCTCGCTACTCTGGTGGTTGAGATGGGAGGATCACCTGAATCTAGGAGCTTGAGGCTGCAGTGAGCTATGATTGCGCCACTGCATTTCAGCCTGGGTGACAGAGTGAGATCCTCTCAAATAAAAAAAGAAAAAGAAAATATAATCTGAAAATACAGCTGGCCACAAGAAGAAATTAGAATTATTATAATCTATACACTCTGCATGGTCCAGGAAATGCTTGATCTATAAATTAACTTAAATAGTCCCTGGTTGTTAGCACCTTGGGATTCCAGGCAGCAGCAAAAGCAAATCCACTCTGGAGAGTGACGCTCTGGACTTAGATCTCACAGAATTCCCACAGATGATCACATGTGTACAATCAAAAATTACAAAACAAATGAGGATATCCTGTGCTGGGAACAGGACTTGGTTTAAGCAACAGAGAACAGAAATTTGCCCTTTCCTTACCAACCCCTGGGCAAGACTTTTAAGAGTTGCGGGCTGGGCACAGTGGCTCACGCTTGTAATCCCAGCACTTTGGGAGGCCAAGGTGGGTGGATCATCTGAGGTCAGGAGTTCAAGACCAGCCTGACCAACAAGGTGAAACCCTGTCTCTACTAAAAATACAAAAATTAGCTGGGCTTGGTGGTGTGCACCTGTAATCCCAGCTACTTGGGAGGCTGAAGCAGGAGAATTGCTTGAACCCAGGAGGCGGAGGTTGCAGTGAGCCGAGATCGCACCATTGCACTCCAGCCTGGGCAACAGAGTGGGACTCCATCTCAAAAAAATAAAATAAAATCTTAAAATCATTAAAAAAAAAAGTTGCAGGGAGAGAAAGCATTGCAGGAGGGTCGGGCAAGATAATGGTGGCCAGGATCTGATGCAAACAGGCAGCTGGGGGGAGGTTCTCTTCCTGATCCAGTTCCTGATCCTGTCATTTATTCTACCACCTTTAGGGAACTTCCAGGCAGGAGAGGATGGTCGGATTCTGAAACGTTTCTGTCAGTGCGAGCAGCGCAGCCTGGAGCAGCTGATGAAAGACCCGCTGCGACCTTTCGTGCCTGCCTACTATGGCATGGTGCTGCAGGATGGCCAGACCTTCAACCAGATGGAAGACCTCCTGGCTGACTTTGAGGGCCCCTCCATTATGGACTGCAAGATGGGCAGCAGGTGGGGCTGGGGCAGCCCTGGGGCAGGGATGGAGGGCAGGGGGTGGGCATTATTGAAAATATTGGCCTGGCCGGGCGCGGTGGCTCACGCCTGTAATCCCAGCACTTTGGGAGGCCGAGGCTGGTGGATCACCTGAGGTTGGGAGTTCCAAACCAGCCTGGCCAACATGGTGAAGCCCTGTCTTTACTAAAAATACAAAAAATTAGCCAGGCATGGTGGCGCATGCCTGTAATCCCAGCTACTCAGGAGGCTGAGGCAGGAGAATTGCCTGAACCTGGGAGGCAGAGGTTGCGGTGAGCTGAGATTGAGCCATTGCACTCCAGCCTGGGCAACAAGAGTGAAACCCTGTCTCAAAAAAAAGAAAAGAAAAGAAAAGAAAATAGCACCAAGTCCATTTTCAAAGTGGTTGTATCAGTGTACCTTCCCACCACCATGTATGAGTGTTACAGTCGTCCCAGATTCTCACCGGTGCTTGGTACTGTCTGTTTTATTAACTTAAACCATTCCGATGGGTTTGGAATAGGATCCCTTTTTTTCCTCTTTGAGACAGAGTCTTACTCTATCACCCAGGCTGGAGTGCAGTGGCACGATCTCGGCTCACTGCAATCTCCACCTCCTGGGTTTAAGTGATTCTCCTGTGTAAACCAAGTAGCTAGGATTATAAGCGCCCGCCACCACACCTGGCTAATTTTTGTATTATTAGTAGAGATGGGGTTTCACCATGTTGGCCAGGCTGGTCTGGAACTCCTGACCTCAGATGATCCACCCACTACGGCCTCCCAGAATGCTGGGATTATAGGCGTGAGCCACCACGCCCAGTCTGCAAGAAGTGAACTCTAATTGCTTTCTCCAGCTGGGCTCAGTGGCTCTCAGCTATAATCCCAACGCTCTGGGAGGCTGTATACACACACACACACAGACACACACACACAGACACACACATAGTCTTCAACTCTCCCATTTCATTCTTTTAGTAGTCTTTTGATAAACATATTTTTATAAACAAAATAGTATTTGTATTATTACTCTTTTTTGAGACAGAGTCTCATTCTGTTGCCCCGACTGAAGTGAAGGAGCATGATTATAGCTCACAGTAGCCTTGAACTCCTGGGCTCAGGCGGTCCTTTCACCTTAGCCTCCAGAGTAGCTGGGACTATAGGTATGTCCCACCAGGCTTGGCTATATTTTATTTTTTATAGAGACATGGTCTCCCTGTACTGCCCAGGCTGGTCTTGAACCCCTGAGCTCAAGTGATCCTCCTTCTTCTGCCCCCTGAGTAGCTGGGACTGTAGGCGCATACTATCACACCTAGCTAATTTTCAATTTTTTGTAGAGACAGGCTATTTAGGAAAAGCTCTGAATCCATGCTTTTCCGTTCTCACACCACTGCCACAACAATGACAGCACAGAAGACTTCTGTGACCAAATGTTTAGGTTTTTTAACCCCACACACCAAGCAACGGACACCAGCTGGATGTCCTCCAATTCAAGTCTAAAACCATCTACCTGGAAATAGTGTCAGATCCCACAGGTTGGGGACTCAGTCCCCAAGACTGCCCCCCAGTTACAGACACCAGTTATAAGTTCAGGCCTTCGAAACTTCTGACTGATTGGCTCCAAGTTGGAGTTCCCATGTCCTCCTCTTTGGGTTCAAATAATTTGCTGGAGTGGCTCAAATAACTCAGGGGGACACTTACTTACCTTTACTGGTTTAATATAAAGCAGGGGTCCCCAACCCCTGGGCCGCAGACCAGTACCGGTCCATGGCCTCTTAGGAACGGGGCCCCACCGTAGGAGGCCAGCGAGCATTACCGCTTGAACTCCACCTCCTGTCAGACTAGCGGGCAGGAGATTCTCTGGAGGGCGAACCCTATTGTGAACTGTGCCTGCAAGGGATCTAGATTGTATGTTCCTATGAGAATCTAATTGATACTTGATGACCTGAGGTAGAAGAGTTTCATCCAGAAACCATCCCCCTCACAGTCTGTGGGAAAAATTGTCTTCTACAAAACCAGTCCCTGGTTGGGTACTGCTACAAAGGATACTGCAAAAGATGAAGAGAAGTGTAGGGCAAGGTAGTGTGTAGGGCAAGGTATGGGGGAAGGGGTACGGAGCTTCCATGCCCTCCCTGGGCGCACCATGCTCCAGGAACCTCCACAGGGTCAGCTATCTGGAAGCTCCTGAGCCCAATCCTTGGGTTTTTTTTTTTTTTGAGAGGGAGTCTTGCTCTGTGTCCCAGGCTGGAATGCAGTGGCCTGATCCGCCCGCCTTGGCCTCCCAAAGTGCTGGGATTAGAGGTGTGAGCCACCATGCCCAGCCTAATCCTTGGGTTTTTATGGAGGCTTTAAGACACCAGCATTCCTTCCCCCAGAGTATAGGGTGGGATCCTCTCTGGGGAGGGTCCTAAGACCCACAGTCAGGAAGGTGGGGAAAGATTAGAGTCCTGCCTTGGGGCAGGTGAAAGGAGGGCAGGAGGAGGTCAGAGATTTTGGTTTCTTGAGCCAGCTTCTGAGATCTAACACACCTAAAATTATAACAAAAGATTGTGGCCGGGCGCAGTGGCTCATGCCTGTAATCCCAGCACTTTGGGAGGCCAAGGCAGGCAGATCACTTGAGGCCAGGAGTTCAAGACAAGCCTGGGCAACATGGTGAAACTCTGACTCTACTAAAAAAATACAAAAATGTGCCAGGTGTGGTGGTATACTCTTGTAATTCCAGCTACTCAGGAGGCTGAGGTGGGAGGATCACTTGAACCCGGGAGGTCCTAGAAGTTGCAGTGAGCCAAGATCACGCCACTGTACTCCAGCCTTGGCGACAGAGCAAGACTCCATCTCAAAAAAAAAAAAAAAAAAAAAAAAAAAAAAAAAAAAAAAAAAAAAAAAAGGCTGGGCGTAGTGGCTCACACTTGTAAATGGGAGGCAGAGGCAGGCCGATCACGAGGTCAGGAGTTCGAGACCAGCCTGGCCAACATCGTGAAACCCCATCTCTACTAAAAATACAAAAAATTATCCAGATGTGGTGGTGGGCACCTGTAATCCCAGCTACTCAGGAGGCTGAGGCAGGAGAATCACTTGAATCCACGAGGCAGAGGTTGCAGTGAGCCGAGATCACCACCATTCCATTGCACTCTAGCTCGGGCGGGCGTCAAAAAAAAAAAAAAAAAAAAAAAAGATTGTAACAAGGGCTATGAGAGTTACCAGCCAGGAACCATAGAGGGAAACCAATATACATTGTAACTAACACCGGGTCTCGCTATGTTGCCGAGGCTGATCTTGACTTTCTGGGCTCAAGTGAACCTCCTGCCTTGGCCTCCCAAAGTGTTGGGATTACAGATGTGAACACTGCACCTGGCCCTACCTTTAATTTAGTCCAGTTTGTCAGTTTTTTTCATTGTGTTTAAGAAATCTTTTCCTACTCCAAGATCATGCAAATATTATGTTTTCTTCTACAAGCTTTATTGTTTTAGCTTTCATATTTAGACCTACATTCCAGATAGAATTAATGTTTCTGTGTGTGGGAGGTAGGGATCAGGTTCATTTTTTTCCATATGGATTGTTGACCCAGCACTGTTTATTGAAAAGACTTCCCTTTCCCCACTGAATTGCAGTGCCTTGTCATAACTGCACAACTCTACGTGTGTGTCTTTGTGGACTCTGTTGTATTCTGTGCGTTGATTTACCCATTCTTGTGCCACACTGTGGCTTTATGTCTTAATATCAGGAAGGGTAAGCCCTCCAGTTTGTTCTACATAATTTCCTTTTTCACATCCTCTGTGTGCTCAGGACCTATCTGGAAGAGGAGCTAGTGAAGGCACGGGAACGTCCCCGTCCCCGGAAGGACATGTATGAGAAGATGGTGGCTGTGGACCCTGGGGCCCCTACCCCTGAGGAGCATGCCCAGGGTGCAGTCACCAAGCCCCGCTACATGCAGTGGAGGGAAACCATGAGCTCCACCTCTACCCTGGGTTTCCGGATCGAGGGCATCAAGGTGAGGACCAGGAACCGCCTGGCCTGTCCCGGGAAGGCCTATAGCCAGATCCCAGGCAGGGCTTCTTGGGGAAAGCCACGAGAGAGTGCAGGAGACGGCGTGGGATGAAAGGCTGGGGCTGGGGAAGCCCAGCCTCTCTCTTACCTCCATACCCATCAGAGCCCAGGTTCTGTTTATCTGTCTGCCTGAGCATCTCCTGAGTCCATCTTTTCCTCCTCTCCTTCTCCATGGTCATGTCCTAGTCCAGCCCCATCTTCTCCTGCCTCTGTCTCCCTGGGCATCCTGGCCCTGGTCTCCCTGCAGCACAAGAGCTGGAGGGATCCCTTTCCCCAGCTATGGAGAAGGTTTCTCTTTTTCTTTCTTGCATTCCTTTTTCTTTGTCAAATTAAATATAATTGTATGAATAGGCCAGGCATGGTGGCTCATGCCTGTAATCCCAGCACTTTGGGAGGCCAAGGCAGGAGGATTGCTTGAGGCCAGGAGTAGTTCAGGACTAAGCTGGCCAACATAGGGAGCTTCTGTTTCTATAAGAAAAAAAATTGTTTGAATAGCTAGTCACACAGTTCAGAAGTCAAAATAATATTATAAAAGGGTAAATGTGGAGAAATTTCTCTCCCAACTCTGCTGCTGTCCTTCCCATTCTGTCCCTCTATCCCTCTACCTGCTCATGGGGAACCACTTTGTCAGTTTCTTGTATTTCTTCCTGTTAGTGCCAGTAAATGGAGTTGTAGATCCGAAATGTTCCTCAGTACGCATACTGATTGGTACTTTGCTATTTTCACTTAATAGTAACACCCTGCAGAGTTTTCCACATCATTCCATAGAAAGCTTCCTTTTTCTGTTTTTTTTTCCCCCACAGCTATGTAACACTGTTTTTGTGACTGTGCCTGGTCCCCTATAGACAGACACCTGGGTTGTTTCCATTTTTTGCCATTAGCAGGCCTCAAAGAATCACTTTGTATATAAGACATTTTGCAAGTATGCAGATTAAGCTGTAGATTTCCAGAAGCAGGACTCCTGGGTCAAAGCTTAAAGACATGGGAAATTTGCGAGAGATGACCAAACTTCCGCTCTCGGTGTTATGCCACTGCACATCCCACCAGCAATGTATCAGAATGCCTGTTGCAGATCCGACCATGCCATTCTCCTGTTCGAAACCCTTCTGTGGCTCCCTAGTACCTTGAAGCGAAGTTCCATAGCCTGTAGGGCCCTCTAGGATCTAGCCTCTTCTCTCTCATTCTTCTCTTTTCTTTTTTTTTGAGAAAGAGTCTCGCTGTGTCACCCAGGCTAGAGTGCCATGGCACAGTCTCAACTGATTGCAACCTCCACCTCTTGGGTTCAAGCGATTCTCCCACCTCAGCTTCCTGACTTGACGTGATTACTGGCACGCACTACCATGCCTGGCTAATTGTTTTTTTTTTTTTTTTTTTGAGACAGAGTCTCGCTCTGTTGCCCAGGCTAGAGTGCAGTAGTACAGTCTTAGCTCACTGCAAACCTCTGCCTCCCGGGTTCAAGCGATTCTTCTGCCTCAGCCTCCCAAGTAGCTGGGATTACAGGTGTGCGCCACCGCTCCTGGCTAATTTTTGTATTTTTAGTAGAGACAGGGTTTCACCATATTGACCAGGCTGGTCCTGAACTCCTGACCTTGTGATCTACCCGCCTTGGCCTCACAAAGTGCTGGGATGATTACAGGCATGAGCCACTGTGCCCGGCCTAATGTTTGTATTTTTAAGAGAGGCGGGGTTTCACTATGTTGACCAGGCTGATCTTGAACTCCTGGCCTCAAGTGATCTGCCTGCCTTACCTCCCAAAGTGCAGGGATTATAGGCGTGAGCCACCACGCCCAACCTCTCATTCCTCTCATTCTTTTTGTGTACCTTCAGGCACAGTGAAGCACTTGCATTTACTTGAAATAGGCTTGCTTTTTCCTGCCACAAGGCCTCTGCACCCCTCTGCCAGGAATGCTCTTCTATTTTTTTTTTTTTTTGAGACAGGGTCTCACTCTGTCATCCCTCAGGCTGGAGTACAGTGGCGCGATCACAGCTCACTGCAGCCTCAATCTCCTAAACTCAAGTGATCCCCCCACCTCAGTCTTTTGAGTAGCTGGGACACAGGTGCGTGCCACCACACCCTGGTCTCTTCCATCTGTGCCCCCTGGTCTGGTTGATTCTCAGTCATTTTTCTGTCTCCTTTCAAATTTTGCTTCCTCAGGGAAGCCCTCCCTGATTTCTGTTCTACTGATCAGGGTCCCCTCTTCACCTCCTCATAGCTCCTTATACTCTTTCATTATTCTTATCTTCCTTTCTGATCATCTTAATCAGTGTCTGCCCCCTCATCTGACTGTGTCTGTCGTGTTACTCCCTATCGCCAAGTGCCCACATAGCACCTGGCACAGTGTGGCAGATGACTTAGGTGGGTTCTCTGAGCCCTACTGAAACATAACAGATAACATTAGTCTCATTAGTCTCAAATAACTATATGCCAGGCACTGTGCTGTGCATCCTACACACCTGGTTTCCTCTAATCCTTACACCAGCCTTAGCAAGTAGACACCAACACAATTCCCGTTTTCCAGATGAGGAAACTGAGGCTGAGGCAGCTGAAATGACTTAAGACTGCCCAGCTAGAAAAGAGCAGAGTCACGGCCAGGTGCAGTGGCTCACGCCTGTAATCCCAGCACTTTGGGAGGCCGAGGCGGGCGGATCATGAGGTCAGGAGATCGAGACCATCCTGGCTAACATGGTGAAACCCCGTTGCTACTAAAAATACAAAAAATTAGCCAGGCGTGGTGGCGGGAGCCTGTAGTCCCAGCTATCAGGAGGCTGAGGCAGGAGAATGGCATGAACCCGGGGGGCGGAGCTTGCAGTGAGCCCAGACTACACCACTGCACTCCAGCGTGGGTGACAGAGTGAGACTCTGTCAAAAAAAAAAAGAAAAGACCAGAGTCACGATTCACAGCCAGCTCCACCCTGCTCCAAAGCCCACTTTCCTAGATGGGTTCAACCAGGAGGTTCAAGGTTGGAAGGGTGTGGAAGGACTGGGGCTCAGGCATGTGACCTGGGGCTGGGTTGAGCTGGGCTGGGCAGGTAAGCTGGCTTCCTCCTCTGGCAGCAAGTGTGCAGGCAGGTGGATGGCCCCGGGAAGTTGTTTTTTTTGAGACAGAGTCTTGTTCTGTCACCCAGGCTCGAATGTAGTGGTGCAATCAATGCTCACTGCAACCTCTGCCTCCCGGGTTTAAGCGATTTTCCTGCCTCAGCCTCCCGAGTAGCTGGGATTACAGGCGCCCGCCACCACACTTGGCTAATTTTTTGTGTTTTTAGTAGAGATGGGGTTTCACCATGTTGGCCAGGCTGGTTGTGAACTCCTGACCTCAAGTGATCCTCCCGCCTCGGCCTCCCAAAGCACTGGGGTTATAGGCATGATCCCACACCTGGGACCACAGGTGCATACTACCACACCAGAATTTTTTTTTTTTTTTAAATAGAGATGGGGTCTTGCTGTGTTGCCCAGGCTGGTCTTGGCCACCGCGCCCGGCCTCCTGGGAGGTATTTGAGGTTGCTGGGTATTGGGCGTGGGAAGGAAAAGCCCATGACCCTGCCCCTCCATACCCTGCCCTACAGAAGGCAGATGGGACCTGTAACACCAACTTCAAGAAGACGCAGGCACTGGAGCAGGTGACAAAAGTGCTGGAGGACTTCGTGGATGGAGACCACGTCATCCTGGTGAGTGGGACACCCATGTCCCAGAATGTAGCAGCTTAAGACAGCCACCATTTATTCTTGCTCCAGAGTCAGTGGTCTTCTGCTTTGGGTGGGGCTGGACTGATACTGGCTGGCTTTGCTCAGTCTGAGGTCAGCTGGTGGCTTGGCAAGGCTGGCTGGTCCAGGGGGCCCTGCTCCCAGCTCTGCCGGTTGGCTCATGACTTGGCCGCACGTCTCTCGATAGCAGGATGGCCTGGGCTTGTTCTCACAGTGGAGGCAGGGGGCCAAGAGAACAAGTAAAAATGCAAGGCCTCTTGATGCAAGAGCTCAGAATGGCCACCATCATTTCTGCCGTTCGGCAAGTCATGTGACCCAGCCTGGATCGAGGGGTCTGGAGACAGACTCCGCCTCCGGATGGGAGTGGAAATTCATGGAATCCACCACTCTTCTCCATGCCACCTTGATGAATCCAAGCCCTCACTCCTCTGCCCTGTCTTCCCCGTGGCTCCCCTATTCCATCCTGGCTAGAGCCTGCCTGCTGCTTTGGGGGAATGGGGTGAGGTCAGAGCTCAAGGTGGGCAAGGCCCCACAAAGTCCCCATGCTAACCAAAGAATGCTCCCTGTCACACAGCAAAAGTACGTGGCACGCCTAGAAGAACTTCGTGAAGCTCTGGAGATCTCCCCCTTCTTCAAGACCCATGAGGTGCGAGCCCTGGCTTCCATGGGTAGATGTATGGGTGTCGGGGTCCAGGTGCATGGAGGGGAAACCATTGATGAGTTACAGGTCAAAGATATAAAAAGGGGCTGGGCGTTGTGGCCCGCACCTGTAATACCAGCACTTTGGGAGGCTGAGGTGGGAGGATTGCTGGAGCCCAGGAGTGCCAAGACCAGCCTGGGAAGCATAGCAAGACCCCGTCTCTATTTGAAAAAAGAAAAAAAAAAAAAAAAAAGGCCGGGTGCAGTGGCTCATGCCTGTAATCCCAGCACTTTGGGAGGCTGAGGCGGGCGGATCACTTGAGGTCGGGAGTTTGAGGCCAGCCTGGCCAACATGGCGAAACCCCGTCTCTATTAAAAATACAAAAATTGGCTGGGCGCGGTGGCTCATGCCTGTAATCCCAGCACTTTGGGAGGCCGAGGTGAGCAGATCACGAGGTCAGGAGATCGAGACCATCCTGGCTAACACAGTGAAACCCCGTCTCTACTAAAAAATACAAAAAATTAGCCGGGCGTGGTGGCGGGCGCCTGTAGTCCCAGCTACTTGGGAGGCTGAGGCAAGAGAATGGCATGAACCCGGGAGGTGGAGCTTGCAGTGAGCCGAGATTGTGCCGCTGCACTCCAGCCTGGGCAACAGAGTGAGACTCTGTCTCAAAAAAAAAGCAAAGCTAGGCATGGTGGTGCACACCTGTAGTCTCAGCTACTCAGGAGGCTGAGGCAGGAAGAGGGCTTGAGTCCAGGAGGTCAAGGCTGCAGTGCATTTTGATTATGCCTCACACTGAACATTTGCTGTGTATTTGCTATGTACCAAGCACTGTCTTAAGCACTTAATGTAGATTAATTCCTACATATAATATGCCCAGCAGCCTCTGAGGTAAATGATCCTACAGTCGACCCCTTATCCTCAGGTGATCTCCTCCAAACCCCCAGTGGATGCCGGAAACTGTGGATAGTACTGAACTATAGACTGTGTTTTCTCGATCTGATAACCAAGATGGCTCCTAGGTGACTAGTGGGTGGGTTGCGGATACAGCATAGACTTGCTGAACAAAGGGATGATTCGCATCCCAGGTGGGACGAAGCAGGATGGCACGAGATTTCATCACAGTACTTAAAACAATGTGCAACTTAAAACTTACACGTTGTTTGTTTCTGGAATTTTCCACTTAATATTTTTGGATCGCAGTTGACTGAGAGTAACTAAAACCAAAGAAAATGAAACCACGGACTGGGGAGACTAACTGTATTACTCTCACTTTGTATATGAGGACGCAGAACCACAGAGAGGTTAAGACACCTGCCTAAGGCTGCACAGACAGGAGGTGGCACAGCCAGGATATGAATCAGGCAGCCAGGCTTCAGGGTTCATGCTGTCAATCACCCTGCTCTGCTGCCTGTCAGGAAGGGACCTTGGCCAGTGCCTGCTCCTCCCTTAACCTCCCGTCTCTCCCCCGGCAGGTGGTAGGCAGCTCCCTCCTCTTCGTGCACGACCACACCGGCCTGGCCAAGGTCTGGATGATAGACTTCGGCAAGACGGTGGCCTTGCCCGACCACCAGACGCTCAGCCACAGGCTGCCCTGGGCTGAGGGCAACCGTGAGGACGGCTACCTCTGGGGCCTGGACAACATGATCTGCCTCCTGCAGGGGCTGGCACAGAGCTGAGCTGCTCAGCCACCATCAGGTTAATTGGATGGCGCCAGTCTGGCTGGAGGAGCCCTGAGATGCCATGGGAGGCCTGAGGTTGGCCATGGGGGAGCTGGCCTCCAGGGACGGGAGAGATTGTGTCATGTGCCACACGAGACCAACGTGGAAAAGTCTGAAGGGCCTTGGGAGACCAGGTAGCACCTGGCCCCATCATGATGCAGGGGTTTTGGGGCCCTGGAAGGAAGGTGATGAGGCAGTGAGTCAGAAAAACCAGAACGGGGTCCCCCGATCTGCCGGGAAGGCTTCTGAGGGGCTGCCCTGAGAGCATTCAGTTCACATGTCACAGGGTATGGTGTGACAGGGTGCCTGTGGACACACGAATCACTTCTAACCTGCCTCCCTGTCAGCCTCCAGGCTGCCAGCTGGCTGAGGCCAGGGACTGGGTCAGGCTCATCTTTGGCGCCTCAGAGGGTCAGGCATCGTTGGTGAACAGATGCAGGCGCTGCTGGACCATCTGGGGAGAGTGACAGTCCATGTCTTCACCAGGGAGCCATTTGAGTGCTGAGCGACAAGAGGCTCAGAGGGCATGACCCCATGGGACTGGATGCGGCCTGAGGGCTGATACCGCTGGGCGGTATCCTGCCCTGCCGTGGCCCTGTGGGATCCTCCGTGTTCCTCAGCGGACTCTGCTGACGACCTGCAGACCCAAACCACAGCCACATCCCAGCTTCTGTGCCAGCACTGTGACAGTACCTCGCTCCTCTGTGCACCAGATCCGGCCTCAGGACTTACACCTCCTGCCTGACCCCCAGGCTTCTCTCTCCTTTCTCCCAGCAAACTGCAGTGGCAGAAAGGAGGTTCAGAGGCTGGGAAAGTGGGCCTCCCCTTGCAACTCAGAGCTGCTGCACTCAGGAGGGCCCCATCCAATCCCGGGCCCCTGCAGGGAAAAGCGCTGGGTGTGTGTCAGAGGCGCAGGGTGGGTGGGGCTGCCAGCCAGGACCCTGGCCTGCAGCCTGATCCAAACCAAAGACTGTAGAACCCTGGGGTGTGGCTAACGGCCACTCCAGCACCCATAGCCAGGTTTTCCTGGCCCTTGAGGCTGGGCTGGCGGACAGGCACCTACCTCTTCCTTAAGCTGAAGCTCCCACACTGTCTTCCAGGGCTGAGGAGATGCTCTCCTTTTCTACTGACCATCTTGATACTTACTTATATGAGAGGCAGTTGCTGGACGGGGTAGTACTGGGAAGCAGGAGGCAGAATGGCTCTGCTGAGCCTCCTACCCATGACAACACCCCAATAAACAGAACATTCAGAGCCAATGTCGTAGAGCTTTTTATTTTGCATCTGGAGTGTATTTGGACACGTGGGCTGGGTGGGGTAACAGGATAATGAGCAGTTTGGGAAAGAGGCAGGCTCCGAGCAGGCTGGTTCACTCACTTGGCAGTCACTGGGCGGCTATTCTTGTGCCTGGATGTGTTACAATGCAGGGGACACGGTGGTGAGCAAGGCTGCTCCAAGCCCTGGCTGGGATGGGGGATGCACAGACAGGCTGATCAGGGCTGGGATGGTGGACACGCATCCTCTTTACCCTGATCACTGGTTAGAAATACTGCACTGTGGCCGGGCTCAGTGGCTCACACCTGTAATCCCAGCACTTTGGGAGGCCGAGGCGGGTGGATTACTTGAGGTCAGGAGTTCGAGACCAGCCTGGCCAACATGGCAAAGCCCCGTCTCTACTAAAAATACAAAAAATTAGCCAGGCATGATGGTGCATGCCTGTAATCCCAGTTACTTGGGGGGCTGAGGCAGGAGAATCACTTGAACCTGGGAAGTGGAGGCTGGAGTGAGCTGAGATCACGCCACCGCACTCCAGCCTGGACGACAGAACGAGACTCCATCTAAAAAAAAAAAGCAACAGTGCTCTGTAGTTTCCCTAAATGAGATGGGCTTAGTTAGGGACAGAGAAGTGATCCAGACAGGCCTGTTCCTCCTTCAGAGTGGAGGGGTCAGGTACTCATGAAGCTAGTAATCACACACACTCACTAGAAGTTTGTATGGGTGGACAGGAACGTTTGTGGTCAGCACCATAATGTTCAGGGAGCCAGGAGACAGCCTGGCTGAGATACTGACTACCTAGCTTGAATCCTGACCCTGCCACGTGCTAGTCATGTGACCTCAGGCCAGCGATTCCACTTCTCCAGGCCTCAGTCTTGCCATCTGTCAAATCGGGTCCATCTAGCACCCCCCCCTTACAGGGTTGCCAGATCTGCTAACACAGGTAGAGGGGCTGGCACAGGTAACTGCTCCCAGATGGGCTTTAAAACTGTGAAGACATGAGGTGGGGGAGGGGTGTCTTGACTGGGGCTGCAGGACTCTTCCCTGAGGTAGTGATACCTGAGCCCCAATGGAGAAGTTAAGGAGTGATCCGCAGCAGAGGGCTGGGGGTGGGACTCAATGATCCGGGGATTTGAACAACACTTCAGGGATCTAAAAGGCCAGTATGACTAGTAGGTGGCAAGCGTGAGGAAGACCTTGGGCTAAGGAGGGGTGAGCTGAGGCTGACGCAGTTCAGTGTCCCTGTCCTGTGAGAAGCAGAGGGCCCAGGCAGGAGGTTCCTTAGATGTCTAGTGAGATGACAGAGGCGGCCCCTAGTGAGAAACAGACGATGTGACATTCAGATGGAATAGGCAGGCCGCAGGGTCTGGGCTGTTGTCAATCTCTCCCTAGAGGGACCAGCTGGTGCTCAATACTGCAGGGGGTGGCCCTGATGAAGGAGGACTGGACACCCCTGAGACCTAGCTTCAATCTTGTCGCCATCACACAGTGGGAGAAGTGTAGGCACACTTCAAATGGTGACCGAGCTAGGCTGCAGCCTGAAACCGCAGCCCCAGCTAATGGCTGCAGTCCTGTGGTGTGAGGAGCAGGGCCTGGCCACAGAGGCCAGCCCGTACCCCACCCACGGGCACCACGTACACCCGGCCGTCAGTGGCCCGTGAGGGCGAGAAGTCCGTCAGCTGCAGGTTGCTCTCCCGGACCTGGTCGTAGTCCCACAGCTGATAGTGCCAACTCTTGCCCTGCTTGGACAGCAGGTAGACAGCTCCCGGGGAGCCCTCCTCTGGCAGGGATGGTGGTTGGCAGGGCGTGCCCAGCACTGGGTGGAACAGGCCCGGCAGCTCAGGGTCCTCAGTGTAGCCGAGACTGGGCACAGCCTGAACACCCAGCAGGACCCCTGGGGGAGAGGAGAAGGTGGTGAGTGGCAGTGACTGAGCCAGGACCAGGTGCTGGGGCTCACTAAGTTCCGCCCTCTCCCGGCCCTCCAGGGTGGGTGCAGCTGCCATTCCTAGGTTACGGTGACGTTAGTGGTGGCCAGTGGGTTGGGATTTGGACCCACCGTGGCACCCGGCTCCAAAGCTGTAGGTGTTTTAAGTCTTGCCTCATCTGGCCTGAGCACAGGGGAGGTGGGGAGGCAGCATGAGATGAAGCAAATGCCGTCACCCGGTCATCCTCAGCTGTTTAGGGAAGAGGCTCCAAGAGGAGCTGTCAAGACCACAAAGCCATGAAGAAGCTGAGTGGAGCCTCCCCCGGACCTCCTGACGCGGACCAACCTGGCCTTCTTTCTTTCAGGCAGGGGGAATGATGAAAACGGTGCTGGTAATACTTACAGAGACATGTCACACGCCAAGCCCTGTTCTATTTTTTTTTTTGAGATGGAGTCTTGCTCTGTCACCCAGGTTGGAGTGCAGTGGCACGATCTCAGCTCACTGCAACCTCCGCCTCCCAGGTCCAAGCAATTTTCCTGCTTCAGCCTCCCAAGTAGCTAGGATTTCAGGCATACACCACCACGCCTGGCTAATTTTTGTATTTTTAGTAGAGACAGGGTATCACCATGTTGGCCAGGCTGGTCTCAAACTCCTGACCTCAAGCGATCCACCCACCTTGGCCTCCCGAAGTGCTGGGATTACAGGCGTGAGCCACCGCGCCTGGCCAAGCCTTGTTCTAAGAGTGCTGAGTGCTCTGCCTACAAGGCAGCCTTATGAGGTGGGTACTGTTACCCCCGATTTCCAGATGGGGAAAGGAGCTGTCCAGAGAGGTGATGATACCTGCCCAGAGTCACAGAGCCTAGAAGAGGCTGTGCCAGGCCTGGAGCCCAGACGGTCTGATCCTGAAATCTGTGCTCTGAGCTTGTTTGTAGAAGCTCCAACTGGCAGACACCTGGGGCCCAGCCTGCCCGGTGCTAATGCTAAGTGCCCAGCCTGGCTGGGGAGGCACCAGCACAAGGGGTGAGAATGTCAGGAGGATTAATGGAGGCCGGGGAGACCCAGGTTGAGGGGTGCAGACGAAGGAGGGGGAACCCACCTGCACTCACCGCCCAGTGTGCCTTGTGGCCCTTCCTCTGACATGGCTCATGGTTGAAGTCCTCGTCGTAGCTGGTGCTGGCATTAAGGTAAAAACGATGGTGTCGCCCTGGGACCCACCCTTTGCCACCCCTGCCCTCCTCTCTCCCAGGCCCTGGGATACGGGATGAGCAGGGGATGTCCAGTGACCAGGTGCTGCAGGACGAGGTCTCTGTTGGGACCGCCCAGGCCACCAGAGAGCAGCTTGGCCTGGCAGCCCAGCACCTCCTGGGCCAGCCTGCCCATATCGGCCACTGCAGGGTGAGAGCACACAGAGGGGGCTTGCTGCATGTGCCCAGCACCGTGCTGAGGGCTCACAGTGGGCGATGCTTCCAACCCTCACCATGACCTTCCACCCCTTGGTACAAATGCAGAAAATGAGGCACAAAGAGCGTCAGTGGCTTGTCCATGGCCCCAGCAAAGAGGTGGCAGAGCTGGGTTTGCAACCTAGGCAGCCAGCTCAAGTCCATCTTGTAACCTCTCTGCTCTACTGGGCAGTGGGAAGGGCCCAAAGAATGGAATGAGACACCCTGACACACGGCTGCCAGCATCCCACCCAGCCTCTCTGGTCCCAGCCTCATGAAGAGATGATGGAGCACGCAGTCACCCAGCTCACCTGAGAACATCTCTCCCTGGGCCGTGTAGCCTCTTTCCGTGGCCACCCGTATGAGTCTCTCCAGGGGGACGCCACTGGGGGGCGACAGGAGAGTACCTGCCATCCACAAGGCCACCAGCCCGCATCTGGGGACAGAGAGGCCCAGCCTGTCAATCCTATGTCACAGCCCCCTTACCTGGAAGCTGGAGTTGGGGAACAGGTTTGCTGCCCTGGAGGAGTCCCCCTCCCCTCTCCCAGGCCAGCGTGGGAGACCTGACTCCCCTTCAGGGGAGAGCCCAGGGCTGGAGGGCTGGGGGTGGAAGGCGGGGGAGAGGTCACCTGAGCTTCCTGGGAGGAGGAACCAAGGTGGAGTTAGAGACATGGACCAGGCTCATTCGTTCATTCCTCGCATGTCCCAACTATGTTTACTATGCAGGCACTCAGAAGCCTGAGTGGAAAGTTCCCCCTTTCCTTCCCTCCTCCTCCCAGCAGGGACAATCCACTCCTCTTCTCCAGATCAGTCCTTAAGAAGCCCAGCAAGGGCAGAGTAAAGGCAGCAGATGGGCTGGGGTTCCCGCATCAGGGCACATACTGAGGGCCTTCTTGGATGAGGGACGGCAGGTCTGCACAGAAGAGGATCCACCGCAGGTCACCTCGGAACCTGAAGCAGAGCCATGCTCAGTCACCAGGGAGCCAGCTCTGAAGCACCCTCTACCCTGAGGTCTGGCTGGGAGTGGGCGTATCCAGGGACGATGAAGGGAATATGGGCCTGGCTGTCCTAAGGCTGAAGGCGGCTCCTGGTTCAGTCACTGACTTCCCCTCCCCAAGCTTCAGTTTCCTCATCTGGTTTGTGGGAATGGTCCTTCTGCCTGCCTGCTCCCTGCTCGCTCTCTCAGTTATTGAAGGGTGAGGAGCAAAGGGTGGCACTTTGCAACCAGGTTTATCTGAGGAAATTTCTCAAAGTGGTATCTCTATCTCCAACTCTTTTTCTTGCTCTGTTGCCCAGGATGGAATGCAATGATGCAATCAAAGCTCACTGCAGCCTCGACCTCCCAGGGTCAAGTTATTCCTCCTGCCTCGGCTTCCTGAGTAGCTGGGAGTATAGGCATGTACCACCATGTCCAGCTAGTTCTTTTTATTTTATTTTATTTTGAGACAGAGTTTTGCTCGTTTTGCCCAGACTGGAGTGCAACAGCGCAATCTCAGCTCACTGCAACCCCTACCTCCCGGGTTCAAGTGGGTCTCCTGCCTCAGCCTCCCGAGTAGCTGGGATTACAGGCATGCGCCACCACGCCCAGCTAATTTTGTATTTTTAGTAGAAATGGGGTTTCACCATGTTGGCCAGGCTGGTCTCGAATTCCTGACCTCAGGTTATCGACCCACCTTGGCCTCCCAAAGTGCTGGGATTATAGGCGTGAGCCACCATGCCTGACTCTTTTTATTTTTAGTAGAGATGAGATCATGCTATGCTGCCCAGGCTCCAAACTCTGTGTGATTTGTTTTTCGCTTCAAGTCTGTTTCTTGGGCTGTTCAACAATGAAAATCCCTTAACTGAACTTTGAATAAAACCAGGTAACAACATGCTTAAGGCCTAAAACATCACCTTGATAGTGAATCTTTGTACCCTGGGGGAGGCCACTCAGATAGTTTGGCCCTGAGGGATTCATTCCTTTTTTTTTTTTTTTTTTTTTTTTTGGGGGACAGAGTTTTCCTCTTGTTGCTTCGGCTGGAGTGCAATGGTGCGATCTCGGCTCACCACAACCTCCACCTCCTGGGTTCAAGCGATTCTCCTGCCTCAGCCTCCTGAGTAGCTGGGATTATAGGCATGCGCCACCATGCCTGGCTAATTTTTTGTATTTTTTTTTTTTTGAGACAGCTGGAGTGCAGTGGCCCGATCTTGGCTCACTGCAAGCTCTGCCTCCCGGGTTCACGCCATTCTCCTGCCTCAGCCTCCCGAATAGCTGGGACTACAGGCTCCCGCCACCACGCCTGGCTAATTTTTTGTATTTTTAGTAGCAACGGGGTTTCACCCTGTTAGCCAGGATGGTCTCGATCTCCTGACTTCGTGATTTGCCCGCCTCAGCCTCCCAAAGTGCTGGGATTACAGGCGTGAGCCACCGCGCCCGGCCCTTTTTTCTATTTTTAGTAGATACGGGGTTTCTCCATGTTGGTCAGGCTGGTCTCGAACTGCTGACCTCAAGTGATCCACCCGCCTCAGCCTCTGAAAAGTGCTGCGATTACAGGCGTGAGCCACCATGCCCGGCCTCCTTTTTTTTTTTGAGATGGAGTCTTGCTCTGTCGCCCGGGCTGGAGTACAGTGGCGCGATCTTGGCTCACTGCCACCTCCACCTCCTGGGTTCAAGCAATTCTCCTGCTTCAGCCTCCCGAGTAGCTAGGATTACAGGTGTGTGCCACCATTTCTGGCTAATTTTTGTATTTTTGGTAGAGACAGGGTTTTGCCATGTTGGCCAGGCTAGTCTCGAACTCCTGGCCTCAGGTGATCTGCCTGCCTTGGCCTCCCAAAGTGCTGGGATTATAGGCGTGAGCCACCATGCCCGGCCCATGCTTATTATTCCTATTCCAAGGCTGGTAAGAAGGCAAGGTTCAGTTTGGGTGTGGGGGGGGTGCAGACTCAGAGCTCCTGGTTCCTAGTTTAGGGTACCCTCCTGATGAAAGATGATACCACATAAGTATGATTAAAAGCATGGAGGCCGGGTACGGCAGCTCACGCCTGTAATCCCAGCACTTTGGGAGGCTGAAGCAGGTGGATCACCTGAGGTCAGGAGTTCGAGACCAGCCTGGCCAACAAGACGACACCCTGTCTCTACTAAAAATACAAAAAATTAGCCAGGCGTGGTGGTGGGCACCTGTAATCCCAGCTACTCAGGAGGCCGAGGCAGAAGAATCGCTTGAACCCGGGAGGCGGAGGTTGCAGTGAGCTGAGATCACGCCACTGCACTCCTGTCTGGGCAATAAGAGCGAAACTCCATCTCTAAATAAATAAATAAATAAAAAAGCATGGAGCCAGGCTGGGTGCGGTGGCTAACGCCTGTAATTCCAGCACTTTGGGAGGTTGAGACAAGAAGATCGCTTGGGCCCAAGAATTCAAGACCCAGCCTGGGCAACACAGCAAGACTCTATATCTACAAAAAAATATATATGTACAAAAAATTAGCTGGGCATGGTGGCGCACATCTGTGGTCCCAGCTATTTTGGAGGCTGAGATGGGAGGATCACTTGAGCCTGGGAGGTTGAGGCTGCAGTGAGCTGTGATCCAGCTACTGCATTCCATCCTGGGCAACAGAGCAAGACCCTGTCCCAAAAACAAACAAACAAACAAACAAACAGCTTGGAGCCCTGCTACCAGAGTTCAAATTGGACTCTTCCTCTTTCTGCACTATAGCTAAGGGGCATTATAGCTAAGGGGCTTCACTTCTATGAGCCTCAGTTTTCTCACCAGGAAAATGAGACAATAAAAGTTTCTACCTCATGGGGTTGTTGAGAGGATTCAATAAATTAATATTTAAACACAACAGCGCCTGACATAGGGTAAGGCATTCAGTAAAAGGTGGCTGTAATTTGCATTAAATTTGCCTCATCTCAGTGGGGGCATTTAGGGAAGGTTATAAATGTGTCCGGAGGCCAGGCGCAGTGGCTCACGCCTGTAATCCCACTTTGGGAGGCTGAGGCAGGTGGATCACCTGAGGTTGGGAGTTCGAGGCCAGCCTGGCCAACATGACAAACCCTGTCTCTACTAAAAATACAAAAATTAGCTGGGCGTGGTGGTGGGCGCCAGTTCACTCCAGCCTGGATGAAAGAGGGAAACTCCATTAAAAAAAAAAAAGTGTCTGGAAAGCTTGGAGTTTCAATGTGAGTCCTGGCAAGTCGCTTCTCCCTCTTTTCTTCAGCCAGGCAATCACTAAACCTCAGCCTCAGGGCCCCAGCCTAGGTCTGGCACTCTCCTTTCCCCTCCCACCTGGGTCCCTGGATGTCCCAGTTTCCTCAAGGCTCCTAAGTACCACTTCCACAGGCAGCCTCCTTTTCTGCACAGAGCCTCTCCAGGGCTCCCCCGTGCCCTCAGGAAAGTCTCAGTCCCTTTGCACGACCCGCTCTGTCCTGCGTGGGCTGGCTCTGCCGCTTTCACAGCCCCATGTTTGCCACTTCCCCCGGCAAGTTAAGGACATATTTGCAGTTCCTTGAATAGAACATGTCCTCATTTCACTCCAGGCCCCTGCACAAGCTATATACTCTCATCACACAGCATTTGCACGACTTGCTCAACAGCACTCAGGGTTCCCCTTCTCCAAGAAGCTCCCCCTGACTCCCCAGCCTGGGTCAGACACCCCTCTGGGCTTTGTCATGACAGCCCTGACCACTCTGGGTTGTCACTGTCTGGAAAGGTGGAGGCATCTGTCTCTCTCACTAGACTGGGCATTTGCTCTTTTTTTTTTTTTTTTTTTGAGACAGAGTCTTGCTCTGTCTTCCAGGCTGGAGTGCAGTGGCGCAATTTTGGCTCACTGCAACCTCTGCCTCCAGGGTTCAAGCGATTCTCCCGCCTCAGCCTCCCGAGTAGCTGGGACTACAGTTGCATGCCACCACACCCGGCTAATTTTTGTATTTTTAATAGAGATGCGGTTTCACCATATTGGTCAGGCAGGTCTCCAACTCCTGACCTCAGGTGATCCACCCGCCTCGGCCTCCCAAAGTGCTGAGATTACATGCATGAGCCAAAGCACCCGGACTGGACTGGGCACTTGTGAGGACAGCTTTCTTCATTGCTGGAGGCACACCACCATGGAAGAGATCTAGGTGGGGGACCTAAGTAGTCAGGCTGTTTGATCTTGAGGACATGGGAACCCCCCCACCCGCCAAGAGATCTGTGAAGTGTCTAGGGCAGAGCCTGGGTGGTGGGTGGGGCATGGAGACCCTACCGGTCCTTGTGTAGTTTCAGAAGCCTCTTCACATCTTCTCTGCCCTTGGGGACCGGGCCAGCCTTCTCAAAGGCCTCCTTCAGGAGCTGGCTCTTCTCCAGGCCGAAGACATGAAGGGGAGCAGGCCCTGTGGCAGCGGGTGGAGGAGGCAGTGGGGGCGGTGGGGGAACAGGGGTCTGCTGACTCCAGGGAGGGGATGGTAAAGCTAAAAAGTCCAGGGGACTTGGTGGTAGAAGAGGAGATGGAATGCTGCTGGCTTGGGGTACAGGGGTTTTTGGAGGAGAAATTGGTGGTTTTAGGGGAGGAGAGCATGGAGAAGTCATTTTGGGGTCTACAGGAGGGGTTGAGAGGTTCAGAAAGCGGGGAGGGAAGGATCCTCCAACGGAGAACGGTCTCAGGGATGGAGATTTTAAAGGTTTAAGAGCTGAGTTCCAGAATCTGGGGGCTGAGCAGTGGGTGTGAAAGGACCAGGGCTAATATTTGAAACCATGGGAGCAGGAATTGCGAGGCTGACTCAAGTCATAAGGCACCTGACGGTTAACAGGGTGCGGTCCTTAAATCCGGAACCGGATCTGTGGTACCGGTTGGGTTACCTCGGGAGTCTTAGGTGGAGAGTTAGTAGGAGTTAACTCATTCTTTGGGGCTGGATGTGGAAACTCTTGAGTGAGTTTGGGATATGAAGGCTCAGATCTAGAGTGAGGTGCCTTAAGGGTGCGACTTAGGGACCCAGGGCTAAAGATTCGGAGAACTTAGGTTCAGTCCCCCCTCACATCCCAGGCCCGAGTTCGGAACCTTTGAGCTGACCTTTGAGTCAGAGGTCAAGAGGTCAAAAAGGACACCTGGCAGGGAAAATGGCCTAGTTGTGGAGAAGGTCCTGGAACCAGAGCAACAAAAAACGTCTGTGGGTTGGAGAAGACTCAGAGATCAGAGGCCGGTGGGCGCCGCGATAACCAGTGGAAAAAGGAAAGCAGTCAGGAAGTAAAGTGCACCTCCCACTCCCGGAAAATGGCGGCCCCCGCACACTGCCTTTCCCATATCACGTGGTATTACACGCAACAGTTCCCGCCCATTTTGCGATCACGTGACAGAAAACGGAGCTCTGGCGGGGGTAAGAGGCGGGACTTCAAAAAGGATTGCCTCCGGAAGACACCGCAGCGCGGGACGCGTACAGTCTCGTGACCTTCACTGATTGGTCCGTAGACCCGGGCGCCACGGAAGGAGGTGGGCTTTCAGGGAGTGGGGCGGGGTTTTTCTACCGGGGCGGGGTTTTTTCTACCTAGGCGGGAACCCAAATATCGTTTTGATTGGCAACAGCTGAGCCCAGAAACGAGACTTGCTCTGATTGGTCAAGCTACTGCGTTTCCGCGCGGCGATTGGCTGGCAGAAAGGCAGAGGCGGGGCCAGGAGAGAAAGCTTTGTGGTTTGGTTTCAGGGAAGTAGCAGGCGCCGGTTGAGAGAACTACGGCCCTGTCGGAAGGTAACCTCCGGTGCAAACGACCATCGGCGGCAGGCGAGCGGTACGCTTGGCGTCCGGGCCTTCCTGGGCCCGTCTGAGGAAACTTGCTGCTCGAGGCCAGGCTGCCTAGGACCTGTCCCTTTTTTCTGTACTGGCTCCCACATCCGGGTTTTTTCTCCGGGACGGCCCTTCGGATGCTTGGGCCAATGGGAATCGCCATTTAGGGTGCTCCGCCCACCGGGTCGCGTAGAGCATCCTGGAAGTCGTAGTAAATCTCTCGAGAGTTCCCTCCGCACGCGGGCTGGAGAAGCGGGTCCTACGCACGCTTTGTTGTCGCGCTTTGCCTCCGTCCTTACCCCTACTCCCGCCTTACCTGACTTCCTTTTCGGAGGAAGATCCTTGAGCAGCCGACGTTGGGACAAAGGATTTGGAGAAACCCAGGGCTAAAGTCACGTTTTTCCTCCTTTAAGATTTACCTCAACACTTCACTCCATGGCAGTTCCCGAGACCCGCCCTAACCACACTATTTATATCAACAACCTCAATGAGAAGATCAAGAAGGATGGTGAGTTCTCGGGATAGTCCGGAGTCCAGACTGTCCCGCACGGGCTGGCCCCTCTTCCATCCCCTGCACCCGCCTCTCTTTCTAAGTGTTTGTCCAGCCAAACTTCGAGTTAACCCCTTGGCCTTTACACAAACTACTTCCTGTCTTCAACACTCCATTAGTTCATCTTACACTCTGCCCTTTAACGTGGTCACTGCTGCTCATCTTACAAGGTTTGAGGTCACAGGACCCTTCCTCCAGGAAGCCTTGCCTTGTCCCTTCACGTGGCTGCCGCTGACTTCCCGTACGCTGAGACCATCTCCCATCAAGCCCTGATTCCTCTGAGCTGTCGTGGGGCTCTCTCTCCTCCCAGTGGCCTTTGAACTCCGTGAGGGCAAGGACTGGGGCTTTCTTGGTCACCGGCTTTTTCAGTGATCAGCCCACAATGAAAATGTACCATAATGGTGGCTAACGCTCTGTATCATGGGCTGGTCTGTGTGCTTTCATATAAATCTTGATTACATTTAATTCTCACAACAATCTTGTAGGAAGAAGGCTATTGTTATTCCCATTCGTCAACTAAGAAACTGGGGCCGGGCGCGGTGGCTCACCCCTGTAATCAATCCCAGCACTTTGGGAGGCCGAGGCGGGCGGATCACCTGAGGTCGGGAGTTCGAGACCAGCCTGACCGACATGGAGAAACCCTTTCTCTACTGAAAATACAAAATTAGCCGGGCATGGTGGCGCATGCCTATAATCCCAGCTACTCGGGAGGCTGAGGCAGGAGAATTGCTTGAACCCAGGAGACAGAGGTTGCAGTGAGCCGAGATTGCGCCATTGAACTACAGCCTGGGCAACAAGAGCGAAACTCCGTCTCAAAAAAAAAAGAAAGAAAAGAAAAAGAAACTGAGACAGGGGTGATGTGACTTGCCCAGGGTCACATAGCAAGTAAAGTGGTTGAGGCCACCCGTATAGAATTCTGCTTAGGAACCCAATTTTTGGCCGGGCGTGGTGGCTCAGGCCCGTAAGCCCAACACTTTGGGAGGCTGAGGCAGGAGGATCACTGAAACACAGGAGTTCAAGATCAGCCTAGGCGACAAAGCCAGACCTTTTCTCTACAAAAAAAAAAAAAAAAAAAAAAAAGGCTGGGCGTGGGTGGGGTGCGTCTGTGGTCCCAGCTACTTGGGAGGCTGAAGTGGGAGGATCGCTTGAGCTAGAGAGGTTGAGGCTTCAGTGAGCTATGATTGCACCACTGCACTGCTGCCTGGGCTGAGCAAGAGCCTATCTGAAAAAAGGAAAAAAAAAAAGAACTCAATTATTGAAATCGGAAAGACTCTCTCACATTCTCAAGTAAATTATCACCTTTATTGAACCTCATTTTCCAGATCTAAAAACTGAGCAAAATCATAATACCTTTTTTGCATGGATGTTGGGGGAGATTAAATTAGCTAAACCTTGCAGTATTTCTTTTTTATGGTAACTGGCAGCTAGTAAAGGGCTGGATAAATGTTAGCTCTTATCACTTCAAGAAAATTATCGGGAGAACTGAAGGAGCTTGTTGGGATTCAGTTTGAGGTTACCAGTGAAGTTGCTGTTGAAGAAAGCAAAACCAGCAGCCGGGCACTGGCTCACGCCTGTAATCTCAGCACTTTGGGAGGCTGAGGTGGGCAGATCATTTGAGGTCAGGAGTTCAAGACCAGTCTGGCCAAGATGGTGAAACCCCGTCTCTACTGAAAATACAAAAATCAGCTGGATGTGGCGGTGCGCACCTATAGTCCCAGCTACTCGGGAGGCTGAGCAGGAGAATCACTTGAACCCTGGGAAGCAGAGGTCGCAGTGAGCTGAGACTGCACCACTGTACTCCAGCCTGGGTCATAGAGACTGTCTCAAAAAAAAAAAAAAAATCAGGAGTGTAAATTTTGCATATGTTTTTAGAGTGTGGTGCCCAACCATTATCGGGCAGTGCTGGGGACACATTGGTGACATAGAACCCTGGTTTTTTGTTTTTAAAACTTATTTTATTTATTTATTTATTTATTTTTGAGACGGAGTCTTCCTCTGTCGCCCAGGCTGGAGTGCAGTGGCACCATCTCTGCTCACTGCAAGCTCTGCCTTGCCTCCTGGGTTCACGCCATTCTCCTGCCTCAGCCTCCCGAGTAGCTGGGACTACAGGCGCCCACCAGCACGCCCGGCTAATTTTTTGTATATTTAGTACAGAAGGGGTTTAACCATGTTAGCCAGGATGGTGTTGATTTCCTGACCTCGTGATCTGCCCACCTCGGCCTCCAAAAGTGCTGGGATTACAGGCGTGAGCCACAGCGCCCTGCGTTTTTTTTTTTTTTTTTTGAGATGAGACGGAGTGTCGCTCTGTTGCCCAGGCTGGAATGCAGTGGTGCGATCTCAGCTCACTGCAACCTCCGCCTCCCAAATTCAAGTGATTCTCTGCCTCAGCCTCCTGAGTAGCTGGGATTCCAAGCACCTGCTACCACGCTTGGCTAATTTTTGTATTTTTATTAGAGACGGGGTTTCACCATCTTGGCTATGCTGGTCTCGAACTCCTGAACTGTGATCCACCTGCCTCGGCCTCCCAAAGTGCTGGGATTACAGGTGTGAACCACCGCACCCGGCCAGAACCCTGGTTCTTTAGGACAGTGACAGCCCAGAGTAGTCAGGGCCATCAGGCAGGAAGCTTAGGCAGAGTGTTAGAGGGCTGGGATTGGGAACTTAGACAGAGAGATCCATTCAGCTTCCTGGAAAAGGAGACATTTTGGAGAGCCTGCCAGGTAGAGTAAGCAGTATTTATGTTACACTGAGGGAGAAGAGCGTTCTTAACTTGGTCCAGCTTGTTCAGATGTTTAGGGGCAAAAGAGCCTGGCGTATTCTGAGTATTACAAGTAGTTTTGAGGCTTGTAAATCATGGGGAAACTTCCAGTGAGCTGTGCACTGGTGGCTCATGGCTGTGAGGTGTTGGACTTTGCCCTGAGGGTGTTGGGGAGCCAGACTGCTTCCCTGTCCTGGCTGCCTCCCTGGTGGAATATCCTCCCAGCTGTGGAGGGTAAATGCGAATGGGCGAGGGGAGGCTGGAGAGTAGAGAGAGGCCCAGAGTCCCGTGGAATGAGTGAAGTCTGAGCAAGATTCATGGGGATGGAGTATGGAGAGGAAAACCAGAAATGTCACCACCAGGAGAATTTTTGACTAATTGCTTAAAAACAACCTTGACTGCTGTCCCTGCCCCCACCCAGCCTACACATTTTCTTGCTTCTTTCCTAGCCTGGTATCTATTTTACAAGTGGCTTCTGCTTCAGCTTAGCTTTTTTTTTTGAGATGGAGTTTCGATTTGTCACCCAGGCTGGAGTGCAGTGGCGCAATCTCTGCTCACTGTAACTTTTGCCTCTCTGGTTCAAGCTATTCTCATGCCTCAGCCTCCCCAGTAGCTGGGATTACAAGCGCCCTCCACCACGCCTAGCTAATTTTTTTTCTTTTCTTTTTTTTTTTTTGGCATTTTTAGTCAAGACAGGGTTTCACCGTCTTGGCCAGGCTGGTCTTGAACTCCTGAACTCACGTGATCTGCCTCAGCCTCCCAAAGTGCTGGAATTATAGGCATGAGTCACCATGCCTGGCCAGTTTTTATGAAGGTTGGAGTCCAGTGGTGAGGTCATGGCTGACTGCAACCTCTGCCTCCAAGGCTAGAGTGATCCTCCCACTTCAGCCTCCCAAGTAGCTATGACCACAAGGCATGCACCACTATGCCTGGCTAATTTTTGTATCTTTTGTAGAGACAGGGTTTCACCATATTGCCCAGACTGGTCTTGAACTCTTGAGTGCAAAGGATCTGCCCACCTCGGCCTCCCAAAGTGCTGGGATTACAGGTGTGAGCCACCATGCTTGGCCATCTCAGCCATCTTCTTTGCATAAGACATTGGTGCCCTTTGCAGACCTGGGTGGTGAGAGGGAGTCCATCCTTGTTGAGCTTGAATCTCACTTGCTGTCAAGTGATGCCCTTTGCTGGTGAGATGTGGTGGTACCGGGTTCAGATGGAATACGTGGACTGGGCTCTGCCATACGCTTCCTTGTGCCCTCCAGATTGTTGCCCTGGGCCAGTGAGGAATCCTCTGAGAACCTGTTTCCAGTAAAATTGGGACAGTCATAGTTGCCACCTAATGGGGTTGTTGTGAGGAAGTGACCTCCATAAAGCATTTGATGGGGGTGCGATGACTCATGCCTGTAATCCCAGCACTTTGGGGAAGCCAAGGCAGGAGGATCACTGGAGCCCAGGAGTTCAAGACCAACCTGGCCAACATAGGAGACTGTGTCTACAAAAAATAAAAAATTAGCCGTGCGTCGTGCTGCGTGCCTATGGTCCCAGCTCCTTGGGAGGCTGTGGTGGGAAGATTGCTTGAGCCTGGGAGGTCAGGCCTGTAGTAAGCTACCATCATGCCACTGAACTCCACCCTGAGCAGTAGAAGGAGATCCTGTCTTTAAAAAAAAAAAGGCACTTGATGTTATCTGTAGTCAAATGCTTGCGGCCAGGTGTGGTGGCACACTCCTGTAATCCCAGCACTTCGGGAGGCCAAGGTGGGCTAATTGCTCAAGCTCAGGAGTTCAAGACCAGCCTGGGCAACATAGCAAGACCCTGTCTCTTGCACAAAATCCGGAAATTAGCTGGGCATGGTGGCATACACCTGTGGTCCCAGCTACTCCATAGGCTGAAGTGGGAGGACCGCTTGAGTCCGGGAGGTTGAGGCTACGGTGAGCCATGATCATGCCACTGCACTCCAGCCTGGGTGACAAAGTGAGACCTTGTCACCAAAAAAAAAAAAAAAAAAAAAATTGTGGTGGAGTCTGTGCTAGGCTTGGCATACTGCAGTAAACAAATGGGACAGGCTTATAGCTCCTCAGGCAAGATAGACAAGTTAACGTACCATGACAGGAGGTGGGAAATAGTCATGAAGGAAAAGATGTGGTGGTCAGAGGTGGTAACATTTCCTCTGAGACTGGGAGACTAGAAGGAGGCCACCATGTAAACTTCAGGGGAGGGATGTTCCAGGTAAAGAGAGCAGCCAGTTCAAAGGCCCTGGGGCAAAATTGGTGTGTCAGACCTGGGGGCCAGTGTGGTTGGGAACTCAGGAGGGCGGTGGAATGTGGGCAGGGATGAGGTGGGGGAAATCTGCCAGGGCCACGTCATGCAGGCCCACGTCAGGGTGCTGGTGGCAATGAAAAGAATCACTCATTTATCGAGTGTTTACTATGTGCCGGATGCTGTCCTGAGCACTTTGCATGTATGTGCACATGTTCATTATATAGCAGCTCTCTGTAAGCACATCTTACAGAAGAGTAGAAGAGTGTACTTGGCCACTTGAGTGGTTCCTGGCTGCTTCTGTGATTGTTAGGTCTTGAGAGATTATGGACCCGAGGCATTCTGGGTACCCCGTCAATTGGCTGATGGTCTTCTATCTGGGCTGCGCTTCTTCTAAAAAGGGGAGCTCAAAGGTCTTTTTTTCCCCCACTGCAGAGCTAAAAAAGTCCCTGTACGCCATCTTCTCCCAGTTTGGCCAGATCCTGGATATCCTGGTATCACGGAGCCTGAAGATGAGGGGCCAGGCCTTTGTCATCTTCAAGGAGGTCAGCAGCGCCACCAACGCCCTGCGCTCCATGCAGGGTTTCCCTTTCTATGACAAGCCTATGGTGAGCATTGCGGGTACGGAGGCTGTGTGGGTGTGTAAAATGTTATAGGAGACTGGGCGGGCCTGGATTAGAGGAGGGGCTATTACGGTTCATTCGCCAAGGTGAGGCTGGACCAGGCTCCCACTGCATCTTGCCTCATTTAAAAATCTTTTCTTTGGCCAAGCGCGGTGGCTCACGTCTGTAATCCTGGCACTTTTGGAGGCCGAGGCAGGGGGATTACCTGAGCTCAGGAGTTTGCAGCCAGCCTGGGCAACACCGTGAAACCCTGTCTCTACTAAAATACAAAAATTAGCTCGGTGTGGCAGCAGGCACCTGTAGTCCCAGCTACTCCTGTGGCTGAGGAAGGAGAATTGCTTGAACCCGGGAGGCGGAGGTTGCAGTGAGCCAAGATCCTGCCACTGCACTCCAGCCTAGGCAACAGAGTGAGACTCTGTCTCAGAAAAAATAAATAAATAAATAAATAAATAAATAAATAAATAAATTATTTTGAGACAGAATCTTGCTCTGTTGCCCAGGCTGGAGTGCAGTGGTGCAATCTTGGCTCACTGCAACCTCCACCTCCCGGGTTCAAGTGATTCTCCTGCCTCAGCCTCCTGAGTAGCTGGGATTACAGGCACGTGCCACCATACCTGGCTGATTTTTGTATTTTTAGTAGAGACGGGGTTTCGCCATGTTGCCCAGGCTGGTCTCAAACTCCTGAGCTCAAGTGATCTGCCTGCCTCAGCCTCCCAAAGTGCGAGGATTACAGGCGTGAGCTACTGTGCCACACTAAGAATCTTTAACATACCTTCCCCTACTGAATAAGCACCATGAAAGAGGGGTTTTTGTCTATTTTGTTCGTTGCTTTATTCCCAGAGCCTCGAATGGCGCCTGGCATCTGGCAGGTTCTCCTTAAACAGCTAAGTGAATGAGATTGAACCTGGAAGACTGAAGTATTCTTGTGTGACAGGAAATCCCCCTGCACTGCACTCCTCTCCTAGCATTGTCTCCTCGGTCCTTTGGCCTGATGTTTATTGCTGTTCCAGCTTCCCTTAAAAATACCAACAGCCTTTCTACTGAACACTTGCTTACTGTGTGTCAGGTACTGTTCCAAGCACTTTAACTCATTTAGTCCTCACAACAGTCCTTTGAAGTGGGAAGTATCATAATCCCCATTTTTCAGACAAGGAAGTTAAGGCCAAGATATTTCTGTGTTTCTCAGTAAGCTCCTGATAAGGTCCGAATTTTTTTTTTGTTTTTTTTTTGTTTTTTTGTTTTTTGTTTTTTGCTCTGTTGCCTGGGCTGGAGTGCAGTGGTGCCATCTCAGCTCACTGCAACCTTTGCCTCCTGGGTTCAAGCGATTCTTCTGCCTCAGCCTCTTGAGTAGCTGGGACTACAGGTGCGCACCACCATGCCCAGCTAATTTTTGTATTTTTGGTAGAAATGGGGTTTCCTGGCCAGGCGCAGTGGCTCGTGCCTGTAATCCCAGCACTTTCGGAGGCCGAGGTGGGTGGATCACCTGAGGTCAGGAGTTCGAGACCAGCCTGGCCAACATGGTGAAACCTTGTCTCTACTAAAAGCACAAAAATTAGCCGGGCATGGTGGTGGGCGCCTGTAATCCCAGCTAGTAGGGAGGCTGAGGCAGAATTGCTTGAACCCGGGAGGCAGAGGTTGCAGTCAGCTGAGATCTCATCACTGCACTCTAGCCTGGGTGACAGAGCAAGACAATGTCTCAAAAAAAAAAAAAAAAAGAAAAGAAACAAAGAAATGGGGTTTTGCCATGTTGGCCAAGCTGGTCTCCACCTCCTGGCCTCAAGTGATCTGCTCGCTTTAGCCTCCCAAAGGGCTGGGATTACAGGCATGAGCCGCAGCACCTGGCCCCTGATAAAGGTCCAATTTTGAATCTTGGCAACTGGGCTCTGAATCCATGCTCTTAACCCGTTCTGCTCTCTGTTTGGTAGCGTATCCAGTATGCCAAGACCGACTCAGATATCATTGCCAAGATGAAAGGCACCTTCGTGGAGCGGGACCGCAAGCGGGAGAAGAGGAAGCCCAAGAGCCAGGAGACCCCGGCCACCAAGAAGGCTGTGCAAGGCGGGGGAGCCGCCCCCGTGGTGGGGGCTGTCCAGGGGCCTGTCCCGGTAAGCCAGGTCCCGGAGACCAACCCTCCCACTGCCAGACCTTCCTCAGCCACATGGACTGGCTTTGGGACAGGGTGGGGAGAGTTCTCCCCTTGGGGCTTCAGACCCCTCCTTTCCATTTCTTTATAGAGATGTGTTTCTGTCTCTCTTTTGGGGGTATTGAGCACCTAGATGATGCTATCTCTTTTCGAAACTCTTGTTCCCTCCTTGTGACTGTTTCTCAAGGTCTTTCTTCATGGCTGTGACTTGGTTTCGCTCTCTCCGTGGCCTTGATTTTGTCGCCTGTGTCTTGTAACTCATTGTGCATGTAGAAAATCCAAGTGTCTACTAAGCAACTGTTAGGATTAATAAGTGAACTTAAATTTAGAAAGATCGCTGGATATAAAGGCAATATGGAAAAAATTAGTTTTATTTATTTATTCATATTATGTTTTGAGACAGGGTCTCACTGTCACCCAGGTTGGAGTGCAGTGGTGCCATCACAGCTCACTACAACCTCCGCCTCCCAGGCTCAAGTGATACGCCTCAGCCTCCCTAGCAGCTGGAACTGCCAGTCCGTGCCACTCCACCCAGCTAACTTTTGCATTTTTTGTAGAGACGGGGCTTAGCCATATCACCCAGGCTAGTCTCAAACTCACTGTCTCAGCCTCCCAAAGTGCTAGGATTACATGCATGAGCCACCATGGCTGGCCCCCAGTTTTATTTTTATATGCCAGTAACAGACCAGTAGACTTCACATTGAAAAGTAGCACTGAGGGGTAAATCCAACAAAAGGTTTGCAGAACGACTACACTGAAATCACAGAATGTAGCTGGGAGAAATCAGAGACTCAGCAATGGATAGGAAGACTCAGTATTGTCAAGAGGTCAGTTCCATCCAAATTAATTGAAGATTCAACGTGATTGCAATCAAAATCCCACCAGGAATTTCGGTAAACACTGGACACTGATTGGCTCTTTCTAAATGTGTGGAAAGACAAGGCCAAGCCAGGCGAGGAGAATAAAGCACCAGGACCTGCATGACCAGGGGAAGCTCCAGCAACCAGGCCAGGCCCAATGGCTCATGCCTGTAATCCCAGCACTTTGGGAGGCCAAGATAGGAGGATTGCTTTAGGTCGGGAGTTCAAGACCAGCCTCTATAAAATAGCAAGACCTCATCTCTACAAAAAATAAAATAGAAAACTGGGCGTGGTGACTCATTCCTGTAGTCCCAGCTGCTCAGGAGGCTGAGCTGGGAGGATCGCTTGAGAACTGGAGGTCAAGGCTGCAGTGAACAGTGGTTTTGTCACTGCACTCCAGCCTGGGTAACAGAGTGAGACCTTGTCTCTTTTTTGTTTTGTTTTGTTTTTTTTCGAGAGGGAGTCTCAGTCAATCTGTCTCCCCAGGCTGGAATGCAGTCATGCAATCTCGGCTCACTGCAACCTCTGCCTCTCAAGTTCAAGTGATCTTCTGCCTCAGCCTCCCAAGTAGCTGGATCACAGGCACATGCCACCACGTCCATGTGCAAAAAAAAAAAAAAAAAAAAACTGCAGTAACCAACCAGGATGATATACAGTTGGTAGAAGTGTAGGAAGACAGACCAAGGGGACAGGATGAAGAGTCTAGGCACAGCCACACTTGTATAATTACTTGATGTGTGATCGAGGTACCACTGCACTTCACTGAGGAAAGGACTTTTTTTCCCCTAGTTCATGATGCGGGGCAGTTGGGTATCTGCAAGGGGAAAAAATTAGCCCTACCTCATACTATATGCAAAATATAACTTGAAGTGAATTGCAGATCTAAATGTGACAACTCACAAAATATAGTTTCTTTTCTCTTTTCTTTCTTTTTTTTTTTTTTTTTTTGAGACAGAGTCTCGCTCTGTAGTCCAGGCTGGAGTGCAGTGGTGTGATCTCAGCTCTCTGCAACCTGCGCTTCCTGGGTTCAAGCGAATCTCCTGCCCCTGCCTCCCGAGTATCTGGGACTACAGGCATGTGCCACCACACCCAGCTAATTTTTGTATTTTTAGTAGAGATGGGGTTTCACCATGTTGGCCAGGCTGGTCTCGAACTCCTGACCTCAAGTGATCCGCCCTCCTCACCCTCCCGAAGTGCTGGGATTACAAGCGTGAGCCACTGCACCCGGCCCTCACACAATAAAGTTTCTAGAAGAAAACAGGAAAATGTCTAAATGACCTTGGTGAGGGCATGAAAAGTGGAAACATCCTGTTTTCCAAACAGGATACAAAAAGCACCGAGTACAAAAGAAAAGATGGATGAACCAGGCCCACTCCTTAGTGGGCCTCCGTGTCTCTCTGGCTTTCATGAGTCTCATGGCTCTGACTGGGTCATGCTCTATTCGGTGCCACTCACACTTTCTCCAAGTTGGTGATGGTGTCTGGATTACTGTGGGCTCCTGTTAACCTCTCTCCTCTTCCCTGCACCTAGTTTTCTGTCCACTTTTGACTTCAGATTGTGATTCCAGCCCCTGAGTGTGCTGCCTGCCATCTGTTGTCTTCCCTCTTCCCCTTGCTGCCACGCGTTTTGTTCTGCACCTGCCCTGAGTGTCCCTTTCCATCACTGCCCTCCTTTGTTTTTGTTTTTGTTTTTTGAGACAGAGACTTACTCTGTTGCCCAGGCTGGAGTGCAATGGTGTGATCTCGGCTCACTCCAACCTTCTCTTGCCGGGTTCAAGTGATTCTCCTGCCTCAGCTGCTCTAGTAGCCGGGATTACAGGTGCCCACCACCACGCCTGGCTAATATTTGTATTTTTGGTAGGGGCGGGGTTTCACCATGTTGCCCAGGCTGGTCTCAAACTCCTAACCTCAGGCGATCCGCCTGCCTCGGCCTCCCAAAGTGTTAGGATTATAGGCGTGAGCCACTGTGCCCGGCCTACCACACATTTCTTTCTGCACCTGCCCTGACTGTCCCTTTCCATCTCTTCCCCTCCTTTGATTTTGTTTAAGAGACAGGGTCTTGCTCTGCCTCCCAGGCTGGAGTGCTGTGGCACAATCAGAGCTCACTGCATGCAGTCTTGACCTCCTGTGCTCAAGTGATCCTCCTACCTCAGCCTCACAAATAGCATTTAACTCTTTCTGATTTAATGTCCCACTAGACCCTGGGTTTGTTTTGCTCTGTCGGGCCCTCTTTGGGTGCCTTTTGCGCCTCTTTCTGGGTGTTTTTCCTTACATCTCTCACCCGCTAGGTTTCCTCTCATGGCCTCTTCTCTGCCTCCTGGGGCTGCTGTAACCACGCACTCTCCTCCCTCTCTCCACAGGGCATGCCGCCGATGACTCAGGCGCCCCGCATTATGCACCACATGCCGGGCCAGCCGCCCTACATGCCGCCCCCTGGTATGATCCCCCCGCCAGGCCTTGCACCTGGCCAGATCCCACCAGGGGCCATGCCCCCGCAGCAGCTTATGCCAGGACAGATGCCCCCTGCCCAGCCTGTGAGTATCTAGTCCCACCCACCAGGTCTCATATAAATAGTGAGAATACAGGACTAGAAAGGGACCAGTTGGGGGGCTGCTGTAGGTTGGGTGGTCTGGGCAGGCCCCCTGAGGAGGTGGTACTGAATGAGGAAGTAGCAGTGGGGGTGGGCCCTGGGCAGAGGAATTGGCATGCTGGTTGGAGGGTACGGAAGGTTAGGGTAGGCTGGAGTGGTGCCAGCACCTAGATTGATTCCATGAGCTATTGAGTGCCTCCTTATGTGCCAGGCCCCGTTCTGCACTGTAGGGCTGCAGCAGGGACTGAGATAGAAACCTCTGCTGTCCTGTGGCCTATAGTCTGTAGGGACAAAGAGGTGGGAGGCAGACAGGCAACAGACAACAATATGTGGTATGTTGGGTGGAAGTACCAGAGTGAATTCAAGCAGGGTGAGGGATGGAGGAAGTGGCAGTACTATGGGTCTCCCACTGGACTCAGGGCTCTTGTGCTCACCGACTCCCCTACACCCCCGCAGCTTTCTGAGAATCCACCAAATCACATCTTGTTCCTCACCAACCTGCCAGAGGAGACCAACGAGCTCATGCTGTCCATGCTTTTCAATCAGTAAGTGGGGCCTGTGGCTGGGTGGTCCCTGGAGCGTGATGGCCAGGAGGCATCTCCATGGAAGCAGGCCTCAGAACTCTGCCAGCAGAGCTCTGAGCCAAGTAGGGCTTTGCAGAAGGGACAGCGACCAAAGATGTGAAAGGAGGAGGCTGTGGCTGGGCCCATGGCCTGTGGGGAACATGGGGATGAGGCTGGAAAGGTCTCCATGGCCAGGGCTTGCCGGCTTTTTTCAGCCTTGTTTGAGGGCTGAGGGAGTCCAGGCTCTGGGCCTCATTTTCCCAGCCCCTAAAATGGGGGCATGCAAGGCAAGGTATGTGTAAAACTGCATCGAGATGTCCTTGAACATTGGCTAAGACTGGCAGAAGTCAGCGTGCTCAAAAACAGCAAGTGTGGGAGATGGGGATGCGTGAAACTCTTGTGCCTGGCGTCAGGGTGGAGGCCGGTGCAGCCGATGTGTAGAGGGGCTGTTCACCATTGTTGAGTGAAGTCGTGGGTGTGGGTGAGTTCATCTGGTGGTTCTGTTTCAGGGGCTGTGAGTGGGGCATTCGTCAGTGTTTGTGGTGGGGAGTTGGAGGCTGTCTGGGAGAAGGGATGGCTACATGCAGCATCTCACCATGCTGCACTGCGTGGCACTTAGAAGAACAGAAAGCGCAACTTTATAATAGTGCCGAGAGAAGATTGTGAGAACCTGAAAAATACAGAAAAATGATACCACATGTGCAGCCTGTCCACAAAGCTGTATATTTTGTGAGAATGCCGATGGAAAAAAGGATACCTAGTAAACATGAGGATGGCTGCTTAATGGAGAAAGAAGTATGCAATGAGAAGAGGGAAATTAGAGAAACAGCATATCAGAAAAGTGAGGGTAAGGCCGGGTGCGGTGGCTCACGCCTAAAATCCCAGTATGTTGGGAGGCTGAGGCAGGTGGATCACTTGAGGTCAGGAGTTCGAGGCCAATGTGGGCAACTTGGTGAAACCCCTTCTCTCCTAAAAATACAAGAATAAAAATGGAAAAAGTGAGGGTATTGGTTATTTTTTTGGTGTGGCGGGTGGGTTATGATTTAGGAAGGGCCCAGGAGACTGCAGTGTACTGTTTCTTGATTTAGGTTGCAGTTGCATGGGTGTTTGTGTTTAAATTTTTCATTAAATGCTATGTTTACATTAGAGTTTTTCAACTTAGTACTATCTGCATTTTGGGCTGGATAATTCTGAGTAATGGGGCCCTGCCCTGTGCATTGGAGGCTATTTGGCATCATTTCTGGCCTCTGTCCACTTGATGCCGTTACGTTAGGGGGAAATGCTGAGTCCCTGAGGTCTGTCGTTCTCTTTCAGGTTCCCTGGCTTCAAGGAGGTCCGTCTGGTACCCGGGCGGCATGACATCGCCTTCGTGGAGTTTGACAATGAGGTACAGGCAGGGGCAGCTCGCGATGCCCTGCAGGGCTTTAAGATCACGCAGAACAACGCCATGAAGATCTCCTTTGCCAAGAAGTAGCACCTTTTCCCCCCATGCCTGCCCCTTCCCCCGTTCTGGGGCCACCCCTTTCCCCCTTGGCTCAGCCCCCTGAAGGTAAGTCCCCCCTTGGGGGCCTTCTTGGAGCCGTGTGTGAGTGAGTGGTCGCCACACAGCATTGTACCCAGAGTCTGTCCCCAGACATTGCACCTGGCGCTGTTAGGCCGGAATTAAAGTGGTTTTTTGAGGTTTGGTTTTTCACAATCATTTGTCTGTCTGATTTTCTTGCTCTTCATGGTTCCTTTCCCTCCACCTCAGCAGCACATCCTGGGTTTTTGGACCTCTTGGCATTTTGAGGTTTGCAACCTTGGGGAAACATAGGATAGTGTAGTAATATTGTTCAAACTCAGGTTACAATTACTACTTTGGCAGTTTTGTATGTTGTCCCAATTCACAGCAGGAAATGGAATCCTGGGTCAGGAAATGGAAAGTCAGGGCTGCCACGTACAGTTAGGCAGGATGGGTACTGCACAGGAATGGCACCTTTTAAGGGCACACCATTCACTTTGTAGGCTTACATGTTTATGCCACCACTTTTCTAACAGATGACAAGAGTGTTCAGGAAGAGGTGTTTCTTCACCTTTTTTTACTCTTCACAAAAGCGCAGCCTGTTGTAGCAATGGCCCCAGAGAAACCACAGTAGGTAGTTCAAACAGAAAGGAATTTAATACAGGAAACTTGGTGCTGCTGAAATCATGGGGAGTGTGGGTGGTAGGAGTGGCGGTCTGGGTTTGAGACTCTTGAGTTCGAGTTTGCAGCCCCTGAATGAGCTCCTAGCTAGAGTTCAGCGGGATGCCACTCTGGCTTCCGGCAGTGCCTGGACTCATTTGGTCACTCCTGGGAAGCTACTGACTTGATGCTGGTATGAGGGGTGTGGCCGCCTCACACACAGGTGATCTACTTTCCTGGCCAGTGGCCAGCCAGGAGCTTCAGGCAGGTGCCTGACCCCAATTCCCCTGCAGTGTCTAGCTGCAGGGAAGTCTAGGATATGTGACTTCTGGCTGTACAGCCACAAACGCAGCTGCAGCTCTGGATTAGAAAGGGAGATTGGGCAGGGTGGCTCACACCTATAATCCCAGCACCTTGGGAGGCCGAGGTGGGCAGATCACGAGGTCAGGAATTCCAAACCAGCCTGACCAACATGGTGAAACCCCGTCTCTATTAAAAATACAAAAAAAATTAGCCGGGCATGGGGGTGCGTGCCTGTAATCCCAACTACTCAGGAGGCTGAGACAGGAGAATTGCTTGATCCCAGGACGGGGAGGCTGCAGTGAGCCAAGATTGAGCCACTCCACTCCAGCCTGGGCCACAGAGCGAGACTCAAAAAAAAAAAAGGTTGAGTCAGGCGTGGTGTCTCACACCTGTAATCCCAGCACTTTCGGAGGCCGAGGCGGGCGCATCACCAGCGGCCAGGAGTTCAAGACAAGCCTGGCCAACATGGAGAAACCCCATCTCTACTAAAAATACAAAATTAGCCAGGCGTGGTGGTGTGCTCCTGTAATCTCAGCTACTTAGGAGGCTGAGGCAGAAGAATCATTTGAACCCAGGAGGCGGAGGTTGCAGTGAGTCAAGATCGTGCCATTGCACTCCAGCCTGGGTGACAGTGAGACTCCGTCTCAAAAAAAAAAGGAAGGGAGATTGGTTGGGGGGACCATCCTTAGGAGTTTGTCACATCCCTGTCCTGGGGAATTTTAAATTGACCAAAAATAATATGCACATGGCCCGGTGCTGTGACTCACACTTATAATCCTAGCACTTTGGGAGGCCGAGGTGGACAGGTTGTCTCAGCTCAGGTTCAAGACCAGCCTGGGCAACATGGTGAAACCCCATCTCTCTTAAAAATACAATGAATTGGCCAGGTGTGGTGGTTCATTCCTGTAATCCCAGCACTTTGGGAGGCCGAGGTGGGTGGCTCACCTGAGGTCGGGAGTTTAAGACCAGCCTGGCCAACATGGTGAAACCCCGTTTCTACAAAAATACAAAAATCAACCAGGCACGGGTGGCGGGTGCCAATCCCAGCTACTCGTGAGGCTGAGGAGGGAGAATCGCTTGAACCCGGGAGGTGGAGATTGCAGTGAGCCAAGATCACGCCATTGCACCCTGGCCTGGGCAACAGCAAGAATCTGTCTAAAAAAAAAAAAAATTAGCTGGGCATGGTGGTACACACTTGTCCCAGCTACTTGGGAGGCTGAGGCATAAGAATTGCTTGAACTTGGGAGGCAGAGGTTGCAGTGAGCCGAGATTGCACCACTGCACTCCAGCCTGGATGACAAAAAGAGTGAGACTCCATTTCAAAAAAAAAAAAAAGTGTGTGTGTGTGTGTGTGTGTATACATATATATATATATATGCGCATGCGCATATTACTTAAGACCCTTTCTCACACCAGGTACATGGAAAAAGGCAACCTTTTGGCAAAAAGTAGATCTACCACTAAATACAGTAGGCCAGGTGTGGTGGCTCACGCCTGTAATCCCACCACTCTGGGAGCCAAGGTGGGCAGATGACGAGGTCAGGAGATCGAGACCATCCTGGCCAACATGGTGAAACCCTGTCTCTACTAAAAATACAAAAATTAGTTGGGCGTGGAGGCGCGTGCCTGTAACCCCAGCTACTTGGGAGGCTGAGGCACGAGAATCGCTTGAACATGGGAGGCGGAGGTTGCAGTGAGCCGAGACTGCACCACTGCAATCAACCAGCCTGGTGACAGCGAGACTCTGTCTCAAAATAAATACATACATACATGAATACAGTAAAACATACTAAATTTTTCCTTGTTTTTTGAGATGGAGTCTTGCTCTGTTGCCCAGGCTGGAGTGCAGTGGCATGATCTGAGCTCACTGCAACCTCCGCCTCCCAGGTTCACGCGATTCTCCTGCCTCAGCCTCCTGAGTAGCTGGGACTCCAGGCACCCGTCACCATGCCTGGCTAATTTTTTTTTTTTTTTTTTGAGGCGGGGTTTTGCTCGTCACCCAGGCTGGAGTGTAGTGGCGCGATTTCTGCTCACTGCAATCTCTGCGTCCCGATTCTCCTGCCTCAGCCTCCTGAGTAGCTGGGATTACAAGTGCATGCCACCACACCTGGCTAATTTTTGTATTTTTAGTAGAGACAGGGTTTCACCATATTGGCCAAGCTGGTCTCGAACTCCTGACCTGATGATCTGCCTGCCTTGGCCTCCAAAAGTGCTCGGATTACGGGTGTGAGCCACCGCGCCCGGGCTTTTTTTTTTTCTTTTTTGAGACGGAGCCTCACTCTGTCACCCAGGCTGGAGTGCAATGGCGTGATCTTGGCTCACTGCAACCTCTGCCTCCTGGGTTCAAGCAATTCTCCTGCCTCAGCCTCCTGAGTAGCTGGGACTACAGGCACCCGCCACCATGCCCGGTTAATTTTTGCATTTTTATTAGAGACGGGGTTTCACCAAGTTGACCAGGCTGGTCTCAAACTCCTGACCTCAAATGATTCACCCACCTCGGCCTCCCAAAGTGCTGGGATTACAGGCGTGAGCCACTGTGCCTGGCTAAACATACTAAATTCTTATTTTCCTGCCAAGGCTCTAAGCCCAATCCTGCTCATGCCCTGCTCTCCCTGTTCACGAGGAATGTCAGTATTAGAAGCAGTGAAGATACAGGGCACCCCATGCAGACCTCCTCCACTTGTGATGGGAAAGATGGGAACGAGAGGAATTGCCCTCTGCAGTAAATGACGTTTATTGCTGACAGGCAAGGGGAAACATCTCGCACACCATACTGGCAACCACAGGCCTACTGGCTATTAAGTATGTGGGTTCTGTGGTCAGCTGGTCCTGGTTTCTGCTTTCTGGGGACTTCCTAGCTGTTAGCCCATGGGCAGTTGATGTCCCCAGTCTGAGTTTTGTTTACTTCCTGTGTAAAGAGTAGTCCCTCTATATTAATACCATGATGATGTTTGTACTCATTACCCATCCCCCAGCACACACTCTCTGCCTTTCAGTCACTTAGCAAGCACTCAATAAGTTCAGCAAATATTTGCTGGGTACCTATTGTGTGCTGCATACTTTTGCAGGGATAAGGTATGCAGTGATTAATAAAATAGACAATTTCCAGTATTGTGTTGTGATGAAAACAAAACTGATGTGGTGGGGCCAGCATACTGAGAGGCTGAGGTGGGAGGGTCGCTTGAGGCAAGGAGACCAACCTGGGCAACAAAGTGAGACCTCATCTCTACAAAAAAAAAAAAAAAAAATTAAAAATTAGCCATGAGTGGTGGCATGCTAGTTGGGAGCCTGACCCAGGGGGTTCACTGGAGCCCAGTTCAAGGCTGCAGGGAGCTATGATGGTGCCACTGCACTCCAGCCTGGGTGACAGAGTGAGACCCCATCTCCAAACAAAAAACAACCTAGGCTGGGCCGGGCACAGGGGCTCACACCTGTAATCCCAGCACTTTGGGAAGCTGAGGTGGGTGGAACACTTCAGATCAAGAGTACGAGACCATCCTGGCCAACATGCTGAAACACTCTCTCTACTAAAAATACAACAACAGCCGGGCGCAGTGGCTCATGCCTGTAATCCCAGCACTTTGGGAAGCCGAGGTGGGCTGATCACGAGGTCAGGAGATCGAGACCATCCTGACTAACCCGGTGAAACCCCGTCTCTACTAAAAATACAAAAAAATTAGCCGGGTGTGGTGGCGGGCGCCTGTAGCCCCAGCTACTTGGGAGGCTGAGGCAGGAGAATGGCGTGAGCCATTCGGGAGGTGGAGCTGGCTGTGAGCCGAGATCGCGCCACTGCGCTCCAAAATCCAGCCTGGGCGACAAAGCAAGACTCTGTATCAAAAAAACAAACAAACAAAACAACAACAACAACAACAAAATTAGTTAGACGTGGTGGTGCGTGCTTGTAATCCTAGCTACTTGGGAGGCTGAGGCAGGAGAATCACTTGAACCTGGAGGTGGAGGTTGCAGTGAGATGGAGGTGCAGTGGCACGGCACACTCCAGCCTGGGTGACAGAGCAAGACTCCAAAAAAAAAAAAAAAAAATCCTGATGTGAAGCGGGTGATGGGGTTGGGAACAGTAATGAGTGGTCCAGAAAACCCTTCTGAGAAGGTGCATTTGAGCTGAGCTCATGGTGCTTGGTGTTGGGTTTGTAGACATGGCACAGACCTAGTCTTCATCCCTGACAAACTCTTCCCTGGCCCCAAGCCTGTGTGTGTCCATCCTCTTCTAAAAAAGGCTTGGACTTGCCAGTCTAGAGGTGAGGGTCCCGGGGAGCAACGTGGACCCTCTGGAGAAGGACGCTTAGCCTGTGGATCTCTGAAGCACACTTTGGAGGTGAGAGATGAAAAAAAAGAGTCCGGGCACGGTGGCTCACCTCTGTAATCCCAGCATTTTGGGAGGCTGAGGTGGGCAGATCACTTGAGGTCAGGAGATCGACACCAGCGTGGTGAATATGGTGAAACCCGTCGCTACTAAATATACAAAAATTAGCCAGGCATGGTGGCACGTGCCTGTAGTCTCAGCTACCTGGAGTCTGAAGCAGAATTGCTTGAACCCGGGAGGCGGAGGTTGCAGTAAGCCGAGATCACGCCACTGCACTCCAGCCTGGGTGACAGAGTGAGATTCTGTCTCGAAATTTTAGAAAATTAAAAAAAAAATGCTTCTCAGTGGCCCTGCTCCTGTGGCTACAATATGGAGGGAGAGTACAAACGGTGGGTACAAAGACTGGCCTCTGTCTTGCTGTTGGGAAATCCAGCTGCCACGTTGTGAGCTTGTGTCTGGAATTGGTTCCTTCTGGTGGGTTCTTGGCCTCGCTGACTTCAAGAATGAAGCCATGCACCCTCGCAGTGAGTGTCACAGTTCTTAAAGATGGTGTGCCTGGAGTTTGTTCTTTCAGATGTTCAGATGTATCTGGAGTTTCTTCCTTCTGGTGGGTTTGTAGTCTATGCTGAGTTCAGGAGTGAAGCCGCAGACCTTCGCGGTGAGTGTTACAGCTCATAAAGGTAATGTGGACCTATAGAATGTGCAACAGCAAAATTTATTGCAAAGAGCAAAAGAACAAGGCTTCCACGGCATGGAAGGCGCCCTGAGCCAGTAGCAGCTGCTGGCTAGGGTGGCCTGCTTTTATTTCCTTATTTGGTCCCACCCACATCCTGCTGATTGATCCGTTTTACAGATAGCTGATTGGTCCATTTTACAGAGTGCTGATTGGTCCGTTTTTACAGAGAGCTGATTGGTGCGTTTACAAATCTTTACCTAGACACAGAGTGCTGATTGGTGTGCTTACAATCCTTTAGCTAGACACAGAGCGCTGATTGGTGCATTTACAATCCTTTAGCTAGACAGAAAAGTTCTCCAAGTCCCCTACCTGATTAGCTAGACACAGAGCACTGATTGGTGTGTTTACAAACCTTTAGCTAGACACAGAGTGCTGATTGGTGCATTTACAATCCTTTAGGTAGACAGAAAAGTTCTCCAAGTCCTCACTGGCCCAGAGGCCCAGCCATCTTCACCTCTCAAGCTGTCTGTAGAGGTCCACGTGTCAAGAAAACTGAGGACAGAGGCCCTCAGTCCAGTTCCCACAAGCAACTGCATCTCCCCAACAGCTGCCTGAATGAGTTTGGAAGCAGTCCTCCCACCATTCAGCCTTCAGATGAAACTGCACCCCTGGCTGACAGGCTGATTGCAGCCTTATAGCAGACCTTGAGCCTGAGACATTTGACCCACAGAAAAGGTGATAATTTTGGTCTTTTTTTTTCTAAACAGGTTCTTGCTCTAGAGTGCAGTGGCACGATCATGGCTTACTGCGGCCTCTACATCCTGGGTTCAAGTGGTCCTCCCACCTCAACCTCCTGAGTGGCTGGGACTACAGATTTGTACCACCATGCACAGCTAGTTTTTCTCTTTTTTTCTTCTTTTTGTAGGTACAAGGGTCTCCCTGTGTTACTTAGGCTGGTCTCAAATTCTTAGGCTCTAGCAATCCTCCTGTCTCAGCCTCCCAAAGTGTTGGGATTACAGGCATGAGCCACCGCACTGGGGCAATGTTGGTCTTAGGCTAATTATGCAGCAGGAGATACATGCACTGTGCTTTGGGAATTGAAGTCACTTCTATTTCTTTGTGGCTTCATCAGTAATATGGGGCAGGGGGCACGGTTCCCACAGCTGATTCTTGAGTGTTCTTTCTGAGTATCCTTGATACTTCACACACTATCATATATCTAAACTTTGTTCATTGATTATCTCCCCTTTAATTTTCATTCCTTGATGAATCTCCAGGGTCTGGATCAAGGCCTAGGATACTTTATGTACTCATGAAATCTTCAATGAATGAAGAAATGATTTTTTTTTTTTTTGAGACAGAGTCTCACTCTGTCACCCAGGCTGGAGTGCAGTGGCATGATCTTGGCTCATTGCAACCTCCACCTCCCAGGTTCAAGCAATTCTCCTGCCTCAGCCTCCTGAGTAGCTGGGACTACAGGCATGCGCCACATGCCTGGCTCATTTTTGTATTTTTCAGTAGTGACAGGGTTTCACCATATTGGCCAGGCTGGTCTTGAACTCCTGACCTCAGGTGATCCACCCACCTCAGCCTCCCAAAGTGCTGGGATTACAGGTGTGAGCCACTGCATCCGGCGGATTTTTTTTTTTTTTTTTTTTTGAGACACGGTCTCACTCTCTCGTTCAGGCTGGAGTGCAGTGGCGTGATCTTGGCTCACTGCAGCCTCCACCTCCCAGTTTCAAGCGATTCTGGTTCGGCCTCCCAAGTAGCTGGGACTACAGGTGTGTGCCACTATGCCTGTCTAATTTTTGTATTTTCACCATGTTGGCCAGGCTGGTCTCAAAACTCCTGACCTCAAGTGAGCCGCCTGCCTCAGCCTCCCAAAGTGCTGGGATTACAAGAGTGAGCCACCATGTCTGGCCTGAATGAAGAAATAATTTTTTAAAGAGTGTTTTAAAGTGGGGCCGGGTGCGGTGGCTCACACCTGTAATCCCCACACTTTTGGAGGCCAAGGCGGGTGGGTCACTTGAGGTCAGGAGTTTGACACCAGCCTGACCAACATGGTGAAACCCCATCTCTACTAAAAATACAAAATTAGCTGGGCATGGTGGCGCATGCCTGTAATCCCAGCTACTCGGGAGGCTGAGGCAGGAGAATCACTTGAACCCGGGAGGGGGAGGTTACAGTGAGCTAAGATCGTGCCATTGCACTCCAGCCTGGGTGACAAGAGCGAAACAATGTCTCAAAAAAAAAAAAAAAAGAAAAAGAAATTGCATTTCAAAGCCAGGTGCAGTGGCTCACACTTATAGTCACAGCTACTTAGGAGGCTGCGGTGGGAGAATAGCTTGAGCCCAGTCGTTCAAGGCTGAGTGAGCTGTGATTGTGGCACTGCACTCTAGTCTGGGTGACAGATTGAGACCCTGTCTGTAAAAAAAAAAAAATCTTTCAGGCCAGGCGCAGTGACTCACTCCTGTAATCCCAGCACTTTGGAACGCCGAGGCGGGTGGATCACCTGAGGTGGGGAGTTCGAGACCAGCCTGGCCAACATGGACAAACCCTGTCTCTACTAAAAATACAAAAATAGCCGGGCATGGTGGCGCATGCCTGTAATCCCAGCTACTCGGGAGGCTGAGGCAGGAGAATTGCTTGAACCCGGAAGGTGGAGGTTGCAGTGAGCCGAGATTGTACCACTGCAATATGAGACTCCATCTCAAAGAAAAAAAAGAAAAAAAAAAAAGATAGCATAGCAATGGCTGTGGGCCTGGATATAAGTCTTAGCCTCTCCACTTCTCCACTTCCTGGCTCTGTAAGCCTTAGACAAGTTCCTTAACTCCACACTTCCATTTCCATGTAACAAGGGGTTATAGGCCAGGCATTGGTGGCTCATGCCTGTAATCCCAGTGCTTTGGGAGGCCAAGGCGGGAGGATCACTTGGGGACATGAGTTCAAGACCAGCCCAGGCAGCACAGTAAGACATTGGCTCTAGAAAAATAAAAATAAATCATCCAAGAATGGTGACTTGCCTACTATTCTACTCGAGAGGCTGAGAGGGGAGGATTTCTTGAGCCCAGGAGTTTGAGGATGCAGTGAGCTATAATCACATCACTGTACTTCAGCCTGAGAAACAGCAAGATCCTGTCTCAAAAAATTAAATTAGGCTGGGCTTGGTGGCTCATGCCTGTAATCCCAGCACTTTGGAAGGCCATGGTGGGCAGATTGCTTGAGCCCAGGAGTTTGAGATGAGGCTGGGCAACATGACGAAACCCCGGCTCTACCAAAAAATACAAAAAATTAACTGGGCATAATGGTACATGTCTGTGGTCCCAGCTACTCGGTAGGCTGAGGTGGGAGGAATGCTTGAGCCCAGGAAATAGGGGCTACAGTGAACCAGGATCATGCCACTGTACTCCAACCTGGGCAACAGAGCAAGACTCTACCTCAAAATAATTATTTAAAAAAATGGATTAATTGGGCATAGGTGGCTTGTGCCTGTCTCCAGTTACTCAGGAGACTGAGGTGGGAGGATTGCCTGAGTCTAGGAGGTTGAGGCTGCAGTGAGCCGGGATGGCACCATTGCACTCCACCTGGGTAACAGGGTGAGACCCTGTCTCAAAAAAGAAAAAAAAGGGAGGGGTTGTAATCACTCCTCCTGACATGATACAGAGTATCCATTTGAGTTCATAACATAAATATGTACTCGGTGAATGCTCTATAACTATTGGCTTTTTTATTGTCCCCATTTTACATATAAGGAAGCTGAGGCTTTGTGAGGAGAATTAGCTTAGCCCAGGTCATCCAGTGGGAAGCGTCTGGTGCAGAGGAATAGTGATCATGGTGGGACTTTGCCTAGCCTAAGGTTCAGCATACAATATTCAGTCAGTACTCAAGGGCTGGGCTGTTTCTGGTAATCAAAGGGCTGCCTTGTTCTCCTGCCCCACAGCACAGGAAATTCCAAGGTGGTTTTCTTTACAGGCTCCTCCGCTTCTGTGGCCAGAGGGAACAGCGGAGGAGCCCAGGTACCTAAGCCAACTCAAGAGAAGATGGAATTGAATATTTCAACCACCTTATCTAGGCCTCTGTGATTGTTGAGGAGGGGGCTGTCACTGGGAAAGTTGTGAGCTGCTTTGGACCTTATCTGGGAATTTCCTTGGGCTTACAGCCTTTACCCTATCCTTGAAATGGTTCTGGTTGTATAGCAACTTCTAGGTGGTGTGGGCGAAGTTTGGGACTGGTTTAGGGCGGGGACAAGACCAAGAACACAAGTTTCCTTGTACTACGGGAGAGAGGGAGGGGAGGAAATTGGAGACCCCAGCACCCCCTTGCTCACTCTCTTGCTCACAGTCCACGATGGCCCGGTCCCTGGTGTGCCTTGGTGTCATCATCTTGCTGTCTGCCTTCTCCGGACCTGGTGTCAGGGGTGGCCCTATGCCCAAGCTGGCTGACCGGAAGCTGTGTGCGGACCAGGAGTGCAGCCGTAAGAATGGGGAGGGGAGAATTGGGGGCTTGGGCGTTAGCCTGTGTGGAGGGTGCTGCATTCCCTTCTATTCCTTCCCTAGACCCTATCTCCATGGCTGTGGCCCTTCAGGACTACATGGCCCCCGACTGCCGATTCCTGACCATTCACCGGGGCCAAGTGGTGTATGTCTTCTCCAAGCTGAAGGGCCGTGGGCGGCTTTTCTGGGGAGGCAGCGTGAGTCTTGGGAGAGTGAAAGAGGGAAGGGTACAGAGCTGGGGTAGACTCATTATCCCCATGAAGGGAAGATTTGAGGGGGGTGAACTGAAATAGACATTGTGGGGGGATATTGTTACTTACTTTATTTTATTTGCTTATTATTTTTTAATTTTTTCCAAGACAGAGTCTTGCTCTATCACCCAGGCTGGAGTGCAATGGCACGATCTCGGCTCACTGTAACCTCCACCTCTTGGGTTTAAGCGATTCTCCTGCCTCAGCCTCCCAAGTACCTGGGATTACAGGCATGCACCACCACACCTGGCTAATTTTTGTATTTTTAGTAGAGACAGGGTTTTACCATATTGGCCAGGCTGGTTTTGAACTCCTGACCTCATGATCTGCCCGCCTTGGCCTCCCGGAGTGCTGGGATTACAGGTGTGAGCCACTGCCCCCCAGCCTATTTTCACTTTATTTACCAATTTTAGGGCACCTGATATGGTCCCACGTTCTGTTCTAGACACCAAGATACAACAACAAATGATCCTTTTTATTCTAATGGAGGGAAATGAACAAAAAGCAAGGCATAAAAAATAGCAGCAGCTGGGCACAGTAGCTCACACCTGTAATCCCAAGTAAGGCCAAGTTGGGAGGATAGCTTGAGCCCAGGAGTTCGAGACCAGCCTGGGCAACATAGCAAGACCCCCATCTCTATAAAAAAAAATTTAAAATTAACTGGGCATCATGGCCTGTGTCTGTGGTCCCGGCTACTCGGGAGGCTGAGGTGGGAGGACTGCTTGATCCCAGAAGTTGAGGCTGCAGTGAGCCGTGATCATGCTACTGCACCCCAACCTGGGCGACACAGTGAGACCCTGTTTCCAAAATAATAATAATAATAAAAGCAAATATGCGCTGCTGTGAGAATTAACAGAGACTTACTTGGGTGTTCAGAAAGGGCCTCTGAACAGGTGGCATTTAAGCTGAGATTCATATGACAAGGATGGAGCCAGTTATGTGGAGATCAGGGAGAAGGGAGAATGCAAAGGCCTTCAGCAGGCACAAGCTTGCCATCTTCCCAGACCCTAGCTTTTAACTCCTCTTCCCCAGGTTCAGGGAGATTACTATGGAGATCTGGCTGCTCGCCTGGGCTATTTCCCCAGTAGCATTGTCCGAGAGGACCAGACCCTGAAACCTGGCAAAGTCGATGTGAAGACAGACGTGAGTGTCATGGGGGCTGGCAAGAAATGTGGGGGGAGGACCCTTAGGTTGTGGGGATGGGCAAAAATGCTCCCACACTTGGCTCCCTGGCAGCCTAGGTATGTGCGCTGGGAGAAATTCTTTCCCTGCCTCAATTTTCTCACCAGTAAAATGGGTCCAGTTGGGAGGTGCAAAGATTAGAGGGCTCTAGGCTAATTTGCATAGCACTTGTGTGGCCAGACCTGGGCCCTGCAGCTGCAGCCTTTGCTAAAACCACTAGATCCTTTGTGGTGTGACCGCTGGTTTTCTTTCCACTGTTTCCCCTTTCTCTTTTTCAGAAATGGGATTTCTACTGCCAGTGAGCTCAGCCTACCGCTGGCCCTGCCGTTTCCCCTCCTTGGCTTTATGCAAATACAATCAGCCCAGTGCAAACGGCTCGTCTCTGTGGTCTTTGGGGTGGGGTGGGGTAGGGTAGGGTGGGGACTGTACAAATGAAATGTTTCTCTAGGTTGCTGAATCTAACCAATTAACCCGCTGCCTGTGGTAACGTCAGTGGTTGCTAGGCAGAGTTTCACTGATGAAAGCCCTGTGCAGTAGGAGCGCTCCTAAGCTTAGGTTTCGGACACAAGCAAAGGAAAACCTAAGCAGCCCAACTAGGGGATTGTAGTGTCCTCTCTAGACCAGTGGGAGGGAGCCAATCGGACTACGCGGAGGATATAAATCGCACAGCAAAGGTTTTCTTGGAAGATTATCTGGAAAGGGAGGTGGGAAGTAACGTGCGCCTATCTGCCCAGTTTTCCTCCTTTTTGCCTTTGAGAACAGTAATCGCTCCCGCCAGCTCAAGATCAGCTCCTCTTCCAGCCTCTTTCTGTCAATCCTGCCCGTGCCCCCTTCTTTGCATTTGTATCCCCTCCCCCAAGTCCGCTCCGATCCAATCCGGAGACTCGACTCTGCCCCCCGTACTCCAGACTAAATCCGTTCCTCGGCTCAGCTAAGCAGCTCTGCACGTCCCTTCCCACTTGCTCAGCCAATCGCTGGGCTCGGCCCCGCCCCTTTGGGCTTGGTCCTTCTCACGCCACCAATCCGCGCCTCTTGTCCCGCCCCCTGCCCGCGAGTCCGCCAATCCCGCCCTTCGGAAAGCGTCGCCTGGTATCCAGCTGCCGGAGCGGGTCGCGCCGGAGGGGGGCGGAGGCGGAAGTGGCGGTGCCGGGCCCGGGGAGTAGGAAGGAGCCGGGGCTGTAGCCGGAGTGGAGCGGCTGCCAGCCGAGGAGCAGGCGCGGCCGCGGCGCCATATTGCGGCCCTCAGCGGCCGCGACCGAGTCATGGCTGAGACCTACGGTGAGGGTGGTGGACGAAGCTGGGGTCCTGGGTCTGGGCCCAGGGAGGATGCGGCCTGTGGGAATGGGCGGGGCTTTGTAGATCAGGGGGCGGGGTCTGGTGTGATGGAGGCAGGACCTAAGTGGATGCTGGGAGGGGTTTAGTGGGTCTGAGGCTGAGCTTAATCGATTTAGGTGGAGCCTGAGGGTCTGGTGCGTGGGTTAAATAGATCTGGGGCGGGATTTGAGGGAGCTGGTCCTGAGGGGTTCAGGGAGGCCCTGAGGGAAGAGGTGGGCCTTAATGGATCTGGGCGGAGCCTGAGTGAAGGGGCGGGGCTGACTGCATGAATGGCAGGAGTCGGGCTTATGGGCTAGAGGGAACACTGAATGGAAGCTCGGGACCCTGGGGCTGATCTGGCTGGAGAGAGCTCTGGAATGGGTTTGGGGATGGGCTGTCCTTGAGTTTTAGGGGCAGGACTTAGTGGCAAAGGGTGGGACTTATGCATGAGAATGGAGCCGAGTTCTGGGCAGAGGGAGGGAAGGAGAGGTCGGGAAGTGGAAAATCAGTAGGGATGCACCATAGGAGGTGGTGATTGGAGGCAGGGGAAGTGCAGGTTTAGGAGGCAGAGGGAGCCGCATTCATTCGACAAATATAGAAGAGAAGGGAGAAGAGTGCGAAGACCCTGAGGTGAGAACCAGCTTGTCATTTTCAGGGAATAGACTGAAGGTCAGGAGCTATCGTGGAGTGAATGAGTCAGAGGGTGGTAGGAGGTGAAGAGGAACAAGGGCTATATCGTAGTCCTTGTTTAAATAGCTTTCAAGAGACTTTAGCGACGAAATAGCTAAGATCTGGGACTCTGGAGCCCTTGGCCTAGGTTTGAATCTCACTTCTGCCCAGCTGTGTCACTTTGGGCAAGTCAGTTAACCTTTCTGGCCTGTTTCCTCATCCGGAAAATGGGAATAATTTTTAGTCTACCTCCCTCATAGAGTTTTCCTGAGGATGATGTGAGCTGTTGATGTGAGTAAAGACCTTTAGAACTGTTCCTGGCCCACAACAACACACAATTGACCCATGTAACAAACCTGCACATGTGGGCTGGGCGCGGTGGCTCATGCCTGTAATCCCAGCACTTTGGGAGGCTGAGGCGGGCGGATCACCTGAGGTCGGGAGTTTGAGACCAGCCTGACCAACATGGAGAAACCCTGTCTCTACTAAAAATACAGAATTAGCTGAGTGTGGTGGCGCATGCCTGTAATCCCAGCTACTCGGGAGGCTGAGGCAGGAGAATTGCTTGAACCTGGGAGGTGGAGGTTGCGGTGAGCCAAGATCGCGCCATTGCACTCCAGCCTGGGCAACGAAAAGTGAAACTCTGTCTCAAAAAAACAAAAACAACGACAAAAAAACCCCTGCACATGTACCCCCTGAATCTAAAATAAAAGTTGAAAAAAAAAATATAGAATGTGCCTGGCACATGGCAAGTACTACATAAGAGTTATCTGTTACTGTTACCTATTGGTTTGTTTCTGCCTATGTCTGTTTCTCTCCCTCTAACTGTGACATCTTTTTTCCCTGTATCTTTCTCTCCCTGTGGGTATCCCTGATTTTGGCTCCATCTGGTCAGACTTCCTCTTCAAATTCCTGGTGATTGGCAGTGCAGGAACTGGCAAATCATGTCTCCTTCATCAGTTCATTGAGAATAAGTGTGAGTTTCCCGCAGTGGTCCTGGGAACCCTGAGCTGTGTTTATGTGCATGGTGTGGGCTGGTGGGCAGCCAGTGGGGAGGGCAGGGCTGGCCATAGGTACAAGTCCAGTGCTGGCTTTTTGGTCCTTGCTTTGTCGTATGTCCTTTACTAGGTTCTCCTTGACCTCAAGTCACTCCAGCAATGAGAATGGGTTTGTAGAGACTGAGAGGGCCTTGGAGGATGGGGGATCCTCTGAGCTGTCTCCTCTCTCCCTGTACTGCCCCTTCTGTTCCTCCTACTCCCAGTCAAACAGGACTCCAACCACACAATCGGCGTGGAGTTTGGATCCCGGGTGGTCAACGTGGGTGGGAAGACTGTGAAGCTACAGATTTGGGACACGGCTGGCCAGGAGCGGTTTCGGTAGGTGGGTTGGGCTCCCAAGGGTGATGGGGAGAGAGAGTGAGAAGGAAAGAGAGAGATGTGTGTGTAGAGTCACTTGGAGACACTGAGAGGGCAGACAAGGCAGACAGAGAGAGATGAGACACCGTAGTTAGCAGGTATATATATCCAAGGAGAGAGGGAGTACTGGAGAGAGAAAGAGATGGTGGAAGAAAAAGAGGTAGGGGCCAGGAGCAATGGCTCATGCCGGTAATCCCCGTGCTTTGGGAGGCCACGGTGGGAAGATTGCCTGAGCCCAGGAGTTTGAGACCAGCCTGGGCAACATAGTGAGACCCCATCTCAAAGAAAGAAAAAGAGATAGAGAAAAGTGGCTTGGGGGTGGGGAAAGGGATGGAGACTGAGAGACACTGAAACAGAAAGAGAAGGGGAAACTTGAGAGACTCACACTCAGAAAGGAAAAGAGCAAGAGAGACAGAGACTAAGAGAGTTGAAGAGAATGATAAGGGAGGTAAGGAGGCCTGGCACGGTGGCTTACACCTATAATCCCAGCACTGTGGGAGGCTGAGGCAGGTGGATCACTTGAAGTCAGGAGTTCAAGACCAGCCTGCCAACATGGTGAAACCGTGTCTCTACTAAAAAAAATAAAAAATAAAAAAAATAAAAAAAAATTTAGCCAGGCTGTGGTGGTGGATGCTAGCTACTCGGGAGGCTGAGGCAGGAGAATTGCTTGAACCTGGGAGGCAGAAGTTGTAGTGAGTCAAGATCGCACCACTGCACCCCAGCCGGGGAGACAGAGCGAGACTCTGTCTCTGAATAAATAAATAAATAAATAAATAAATGAATAAATAAATAAAAAAGGGAGGTGAGGAGACACAGAGAAACAGAGGTCAGAGGCAGAGAGGGAGACAGGGTGAGTCAGACAGGTGTAGTTGGACGTTGAATGAATGAATGCACGAATTTATGGGAAGGCAAGGGTGAGCATGAGAGCCACAGAGATGGAACAGAAAGAGAGACAGTGAGAAATAGGGAACTGAAGACACACACGCCAAGGCAGGAGAACCGCTTGAGTCCAGGAGTTTGAGACCAGCCTGGGCAACATTGTGAAATCCCATCTTTCCAAAAGAGAGATGGAGAAATGGACGTGTTGTGGGAGAGAGAGAGAGAGAGAAATGCGTAGGGCTCAACACACTGTAGGTCTTCAGGAAATGCCTGCAGAGCAGAAAAGTTGATAGACACATAGAAACCTTAGGAGAGGCCGGGCGTGGTGGCTCATGCCTGTAATCCCAGCATTTTGGGAGGCCGAGGCGGGCGGATCACGAGGTCAGGAGATCGAGACCATCCTGGCTAACATGGTGAAACCCCGTCTCTACTAAAAATACAAAAAATTAGCTGGGTGTGGTGGCAGACGCTGGAAGTCCCAGCTACTTGGGAGGCTGAGGCAGGAGAATGGCATGAACCCGGAAGGCGGAGCTTGTAGTGAGCCCAGATCGCGCCACTGCACTCCAGCCTGGGCGACAGAGCGAGGCTCCGTTTCAAAAAAAAAAAAAAAAAAAAACCTTAGGAGAGTCGGAGAAACAGAGAGCAGGGAGAGAAATAGAGGGAATTCAGTCCACGGAAAAGTGTGATCTATGGCAGCACCTAGTAGCTGCTGAGTTAATTCTTGCGTATGGATTAACTGCCTGAGGTGCACAGAGCCCAAAGGCAGAGAGAGGGGCTGAAGGATAGACAGGTGTGTAGCATGGGCTAGGTTTACGGTGAGTGCTTAGTAAATGCTGTGGAATGATTGCATGAGTTCCAGAAGGACCCAGACTGGTGAGACAGAGAATGCAGAGTTGGCTACACTGGGAAGGAGCCTCCACCTGACACAGCAGGAGAAGGATAAGCAGATGTTGTATAGTGCTTGGGCAGGGCCAGGCAAAGGGGAGATTTGCTCAGAAAATGTTGAATGAATGAATGCACAAATGCATGGGAAGGCAAAGGTAAGCATGAGAGAGCCACAGAGATGAAACAAACAAACAAAAAAGACAGAAATAGGGAATTAAATAGGGCCAGGCATGGTGGCTCACGCCTGTAATCCCAGCACTTTGGGAGGCCTAGGCGGGCAGATCACTTGAGGTCAGGAGTTCAATACCACACTGGCCAACATGGCGAAACCCCATCTCTACTAAAAATACAAAAATTAGCCGGGCGTGGTGGTGCATGCCTGTAATCCCAGCTACTTGGGAGGCTGAGGCAGGAGAATCACTTGCATCCGGGGGGCAGAGGTTGCAGTGAGCCAAGATCATGCCACTGCACTTCAGCCTGGGCGACAGAGCAAAACTCCATCTCAATCAATCAGTCAATCAATCAATCAATCAATCAGTAAAGACATGTAGGGCCGGGCACAGTGGCTCACGCCTGTAATCCCAACACTTTGGGAGGCCAAGGTGGGCGGATCACTTGAGCTCAGGGGTTCGAGATCAGACTGGCCAACATGGCCAACCCCATCTCTACTAAAAATACAAAAATTAGCCTGATGTGGTGGCGTGCATCTGTAATCCTGGCTACTCGAGAGGCTGAGGTGGGAGAATCACTTGAACCCGGGAGGTGGAGGTTGCAGTGGTTGCAGTGAGCCGAGATCATGCCACTGCACCCCAGCCTGGGAGACGAGTGAGACTCCTACTCAAAAAAAAAAAAAAAAAAAAGAAAAAGAAAAAGGAAAAAGACACATAGGTTAAGGCAGGAGAATCACTTGAGCCCAGGAGTTGGAGACCAGCCTCGGCAACCTAGCAAAGCCCCATCTTTACAAAAAATATTAAGAAATTAGCCAGGTGTGGTGGTGCACACTTGTAGTCCCAGACACTCCATAGGCTGAGGTGGGAGGATCTCTCCCTTGGGATACTGAGCCTAGGAGGTCGAGGATGCAGTGAGCCAAGATCGTACCACTGCACTCCAGCCTGGGCTACAGAGCAAGACCGTCAAAAAAATAAAAAATAAGACACACATGAAAGAGACACAGAGAGAAAAACAGATGAATGGAAAGATAGGGACACAGGGAGAGACAAAAACGGAGATTCATAAATAGAGACAGCTGGCCAGCTAAGTGAGATAGAAGCTGAGAGAGGCGAAGAGAGAGGGACTTCAAGGATGCAAGAAGAGAGGAATTGCATGGTGACCCGACCAAGGCCAGGTTTTGGGGGATGGGCCAGCAGTGAAAGGGGGGCCTCCGAACCACCAGTCTCTCTCTGTAGAGGGGGGCATTCTCGGGGCAGACCCCAGCCTTGGGGGTGACTGGGTCCCCCTGGCCCCACAGGTCAGTGACGCGGAGTTATTACCGAGGGGCGGCTGGAGCCCTGCTGGTGTACGACATCACCAGGTGGGTGCCCGGGGTGGGTGGGGTAGGGCATGGGTGGTTCCTCTCCCGCACTGCCTCCCTCCCTTCTCCCTTCTCCACAGCCGGGAGACATACAACTCACTGGCTGCCTGGCTGACGGATGCCCGCACCCTGGCCAGCCCCAACATCGTGGTCATCCTCTGTGGCAACAAGAAGGACCTGGACCCTGAGCGGGAGGTCACTTTCCTGGAGGCCTCCCGCTTTGCCCAGGAGAATGGTGAGGGCTGTGTCGTGGACCAGGTGGTGGTGGGGGTGGACAGTCCACAGGGACCATGGGTTTACTGGCTCTCAGTGGCTGTACCCAGCAGGGGAACGTGGAGGTTCAGAAGTCTGGGTTCAAATTTGAGTGTTGGCTGGGTGTAGTGGCTCACACCTGTAATCCCAGCAGTTTGGGAGGCCAAGGTGGGAGGACTGCTTGAGCCCAGGAGTTTGAGACCAGCCTGGACAACACAGTGAGATCCTATCTCTACAAAAAATTTAAAAAATTAGCTGGGTGTGGTGGCTCATGGCTGTAGTCCCAGCTACAGTGGAGGCTGAGGCAGGAGGATCACCTGAGCCTGAGAGTTTAAGACTGCAGTGAGCTGTGATCACGCCATTGTACTCCAGTCTGGGAGACAGAGCAAGACACTGTCTCCAAAAACAACAACAACAACAAAACTAAGTGTTGCCATCAGTGAGCTATGTGATTACACTGGTTCTCAGTTTCTTCATCTGGAAAGTGGGATCACAGTGTTTCTGCCCCACAGTGTGCTGTGATGATTAAGGGAGATTGTGGAAAGTCCTTAGCACCCGCCACAGAGGGGGTGCTAGATTAATGTTGGCCGCTAAGGTTTCGCCTACCGTCGGGAGGCCGCACAGGGTATTGGTTTTTTAAATTAATTATTTTATTTATTTTTTCCTCCTACCGCACCTTCCCGGGTATTGGTTTAATGTAGAGATTGCAACCCCAGATGGCCCTAGGTGAAAGGCACTTTTTTTTTTTTTTTTGAGACGGAGTCTTGTTCTGTTGCCCAGGCTGGAGTATAGTGGCGCAATCTTGGCTCACTGCAACTTCTGCCTCCCGGGTTCAAGTGATTCTTCTGCCTCAGCCTCCCGAGTAGCTGGGACTACAGGTGCGCGCCACAACGCCTGGCTAATTTTTATATTTTTAGTAGAGACGGGGTTTCACCATATTGGCCAGGCTGATCTCGAACTCCTGACCTTGTGATCCGACTGCCTCGGCCTCCCAAAGTACTGGGATTACAGGCGTGAGACACTGCGCCCGGCGAAAGGCACATTTTTGAATACAGGAGATGGGATGGGGTAGATCCTTGAGTAACAGGTACTGGTGTTAAGGGGAGTGCAGCATACTGACAACCCACACCAAAAGGTTTGCAAGGGCCAACCACAATGGCTCACACCTGTAATCCCAGCATTTTGGGAGGCCAAGGTAGGAGCATCACTTGAGATCAGGAGTTTTAGACCAGCCTGTGTAACAGAGTGAGACCCTGCCTCTACAAAAAAAAAAAAAAAAAAAAAAAAGCCTGGGTGTGGTGGTATGTGCCTGTGGTCTGGGGTACTCAGGAGGTTGAGGCAGGAGGATCACTTGTGCCCAGAAGTTCGAGGCTGCAGTGATCTGCAATCACACCACTGCACTCCAGTCTAGGGGACAGAGAGAGACTTTGTCTCAAAGAAAAAAACAAAAAAGGTTTGCAAGTATAAACTCATTTGAAAACATTGTGTTGGCCAAACCACCCACATCTGGTGGCTTGAGATCTGCCTGTGTTCCCCTGTTTTGCAACCTCCAGGTTTAAAGGAGGTTTTGCCATCAGAGAGGTGTGGGTGTGAATTCAGCTCTGATTTTCTGACTGTAGGGCCTTGTCATGCTGCTGATGGGTAGACTCTGGTTGGCCTGTTCCTGTCCTAGATGGTGCTAGAGACACAGTGTTGGAGACAGCCCTAGGCCCAACCTTCATGGAGCTCACAGTTCAGTGGGTGAGGGTGGAAGGACAGACCCACTTCCAGACAGTGACACCTCAGAAAGGTCAGGGCTTGATGGCGAAGCACCAGGAGACAGGGGTCAGAGCCAGCAGGGGAGAGCCCCAGAGGGGTCAGGGCCAGTACTGGGGGGGCAGGCAGAGGGATCGGGGTGGGATGGAGAACACAGGCAGAGGGGTCAGGGCTGGGATAGGGCAGGCAGAGGCAGAGGGGTCAGTTGGGATGAGGGGACACAGGCAGAGGAGTTACATGGGATGGGGGGCAAGGGCAGAGGGGTTGGGGTGGGATGGGGGGCCCAGGTAGAGGGGTCAAGGCCAAGTTTGGGAGGCACAGGCAGAGCGGTTGCATGGGATGGGGGAGCATGGGCAGAGGGCTCAGGGGTGGAATGGGGCAGGCCTAGGCAGAAGGGTCAGGGGTGGAATGGGGCAGGTCCAGGCAGAAGGGTCAGGAATGGAATGGGGCAGGCCCAGGCAGAAGGGTCAGGGGTGGGATGGGGACCCAGGCAGAGGGTTGGGGCCAGGATGAGGAAGCACAAGCAGAGGGGTCAGGGCCAGGATAGGGGGCCACAAGAAGCTGTGGGAGCCCTAAGTCGGTACCTGACTCAGCCCAGGAAGTCAGGGAGGACTTCTTGGAGGAGGAGCTGTGTGAGCTGAGCTCTGAGGGAAGAGCTGGGTGGGCATATCGGGAAGCGGACATTAGTGGCAGGGAAAAGGCATGCGCAGAGGCCTGAGGTGAGGGTAAGGGGGGATGGAACATTGGAGGAACAGGATGAGAGTCAGCAGGTGAGAGCTCAGTGGAGGGTGGGGACTAACTGGGGCCCTGACCTCAGAGTGTGTGCCCCTGCAGAGCTGATGTTCCTGGAGACCAGCGCTCTCACAGGCGAGAACGTGGAGGAGGCGTTCCTCAAGTGTGCCCGCACTATCCTCAACAAGATTGACTCAGGTGAGGCCCTGACCGGCCCGAGTGGGAGCGAAGGGCAGGCCCGGGGGTCTCCAGGCAACCAATGCTGACCTCTCCCCTTCCCCACAGGCGAGCTAGACCCGGAGAGGATGGGCTCTGGCATTCAGTACGGGGATGCGTCCCTCCGCCAGCTTCGGCAGCCTCGGAGTGCCCAGGCCGTGGCCCCTCAGCCGTGTGGCTGCTGAGCTCTGTGGAGCCAGGTGGGACACTGGGGGCTTAGGGAGGCAGGGCGGTCTCTTGGGAATGGGGGAGATGGTGTGGAGATAGACACTGAACATGTGATGACAAGAGAAACAGAGTGAGAGAAAGATGCAAAAACACACAAGCTAAAGGAGGCATCTGGCTGGGCGCAGTGGCTCATGCCTGTAATCTCAGCACTTTGGGAGTCCGAGGCGGGCGGAGGCAGTTCATTGGGTGGGGGTGGGGAGACAGACCCACTTCCAGACAGTGACAGCTCAGAAAGGTCAGGGCCAGCCCGGGCTCGGTGGCTCATGCCTTTAATCCCTGTACTTTGGAAGGCCGAGGCGGGCGGATCACCTGAGGTCAGGAGTTCGAGACCAGCCTGGCCAACATGGTGAAGCCCCCTCTCTACTAAACATACAAAAATTAGCTGTGCGTGGTGGCAGGTGCCTGTAATCCCAGCTACTCGGGAAGTTGAGGCAGGAGAATCACTTGAACCTGGGAGGTGGAGGTTGCAGTGAGCTGAGATCACACCATTGCACTCCAGCCTGGGTGACAAGAGCAAGACTTTGTCTCAAAAAAAAAAAAAGAAAGAAAGGTCAGGACCAGATGGGGAAGCACTGGGGGAGAGGGGTCAGAGCCAGCAGGGGAGAGGCCCAGGGGGGTCAGGGCCAGGGTCGGGGCACAGGCAGAGGGATCAGGGTGGGATAGGGCAGGCAGAGGCAGAGGGGTCAGGGTGGGATGAGGGGACACAGGCAGAGGGGTTGCATTTGATGGGGGGTATACATAAGGTGAGGAGTTCTAGACCAGCCTGGCCAACGTGGTGAAACCCCTCCTCTACTAAAAATACAAAAATTAGCCAGGCATGGTGGTACATGCCTATAGTCCCAGCTACTTGGGAGACTGAGGCAGGAGAATCACTTGAACCCAGGAAGCTGAGGGTGCAGTGAGCCAAGATTCAGCCACTGCATTCCAGCCTGGGCGACAGAGCAAGACTCTGTCTCAAAAAAAAAAAAAAAAAAAAAAGGAGACATCTGCCGGGCCACAGGGAATCCACCTGCAGCCCCAGGCCAGCTTCTTGCCCTAGACCTTGACCCTCCCATTCATAGTTCTCCAGCGATTTATTGAGCGCCTGCTGTGTGCCAGGCCCTGCTCAAGGCACTGGGGATATGGCAGGGGGTACAACAGACTCCCATCCTCATGGTGCTGACATTCTCTTTGGGGGAGACAGGTGATAAACAAGAGATGTAAGTCGACTGGGCGCAGTGGCTCACACCTGTAATCCCAGCACTTTGGCAGGGTGAGATGGGAAGATCACTTTGAGACCAGGCTGGGCAACAAAGCAACCTTATCTCCACAAAAAGTTTTTTAAAATTAGCGAGGCGTGGTGGTGTGCACCTGGAGTCCCAGCTACTTGGGAGGCTGAGGTGGGAGGATGGCTTGAGCCCAGGTGTTCGAGGCTGCAGTGAGCTGTGACCATGCGCCACTGCATTCCAGCCTGGGTGACAGAGCGAGACTCTAAAAAAAAAAAAAAAGTAAAGTATGTAGTAGTGAGGGAGGTAAGAACTATGGGGAAAAATAAAACAGGCACAGATGGGTGGATAGGGTAGAGGAGTGTACTTTTTTTTTTTCTTTGAGACGGGGTATTGCTCTGTTACCCAGGATGGAGTGCTGTGGCGTGATCTCGGCTCACTGAAACCTCCGCCTCCTGGGTTCAAGTGATTCTCCTGCCTCAGCCTCCCGAGTAGCTGAGATTACAGGCAACTACCACCATGCCTGGCTAATTTTTTTTAATTTTTATAGAGACAGGGTTTCTTTTTTTTTTTTTTTTTGAGACGGAGTCTTGCTCTGTTGCCCAGGCTAGAGTGCAGTGGCATGATCTTGGTTCACTGTAACTTCTGCCTCCTGAGTTCAAGTTGCCTCAGCCTCCTGAGTAGCTGGAACTACAGGCGCCCGCCACCACGCCTGGCTAATTTTTATGTATTTAGTAGAGATGGGGTTTCACCATATTGGCCAGGCTGGTCTCGATCTCTTGACCTTGTGATCTGCCCGCCTCGGCCTCTCAAAGTGCCGGGATTACAGTGTGAGCCACCGCACCTGGCCGACACAGGGTTTCATCATGTTGGCCAGGCTGGTCTCAAACTCCTGACCTCAAGTGATCCACCCACTCTCGGCCTACTAAAATGTTGAGATTACAGGCGTGAGCCACTGCGCCCGGCCAAGAATGTACTTTTTTTTTTCTGAGATGGAGTTTCACTCTTGTTGCCCAGGCTGGAGTGCAATGGCGCGATCTCGGCTCACCGCAACCTCTGCCTCCCAGGTTCAAGCAATTCTCCTGCCTCAGTCTCCTGAGTAGCTGGGATTACAGGCATGTGCCACCACGCCCAGCTAATTTTGTATTTTTAGTAGAGACGGGGTTTCTCCGTGTTGGTCAGGCTGGTCTGGAACTCCCGACCTCAGGTGATCCGCCCGCCTCAGCCTCCCAAAGTGCTGGGATTACAGGCGGGAGCCACCGCGCCCAGCCTTTTTTTTTTTTTTTTTTTTTGAGACAGAGTCTCACTCTGTCGCCATGCTAGAGTGCAGTGGCACGATCTCGGCTCACTGCAACCTTTGCCTCCTGGGTTCAAGCAATTCTCCTGCCTCAGTCTCCCGAGTAGCTGGGACTATAGGTGTGTGCCACCATGCCCAGCTAATTTTTGTATTTTTAGTAGAGACATTTCACCATGTTGGCCAGGTTGGTCTCGATCTCTTGACCTCGTGATCCGCCCACCTCAGCCTCCCAAAGTGCTGGGATTACAGGCGTCAGCCACCGCACCTGGCCAAGAGTGTACATTTAAACAAGATGAGGAGGGAAGCCTCGCTGAGAAGATGACATTTGAGTGAAGGAAGGGAGATAGGGAGGCCTGTGGGGATCTGGGGCAAGAGCACTGCTGGAGAGCACAGCAACGCTTCTAGCGAGGGGTATGCCTGGTATCGGTGAGGGTGACCGAAGCAGCCAGTGTGGGCATCATGGAGGACCTGTGTGTGTTTTGTGGGTACAGCATGAGATGGGGTCAGGGGTTGGAGGAAGCAGATCAGTTAGGGCCTGTGCGCCCTGGGGAGGCCTCTGGCTTATACCCTGTGTGGGAGCCACGGGAGGCTTCTGAACAGAGGAAGGACAGGATCAGATTCAGGGGTGCAGAGAGTTCCTCTGGCTGCATAAAGGGAAGGGGCTGTGAGGGACAGAGGAGGTCACCAGGACACCAGAGAGGAAGCTGCTGCAAAGTCCAGGGAAGATGGTGGAGGACAGGACAAGGGGGCAGGAAGAGGAGTGGCTGAGAAGGGAATAGGGTTCATGTCCTCCCTAGACTCTCTGTCTTCCAGTCTTGGCCTCTCTCTTTTTTTTTTTTTTGGTTCCTGTCTTTTTATTTTGAGACAGAGTCTCGCTCTGTCACCCAGGCTGGAGTGCAGTGGCGCGATCTCGGCTTACTGCAAGCTCCGCCTCCTGGGTTCACGCCATTCTCCTGCCTCAGCCTCCTGAGTAGCTGGGACTACAGGCACCCGTCACCACGCCCAGCTAATTTTTTGTATTTTTTTTAGTAGAGATGGGGTTTCACGGTGTTAGCCAGGATGGTCTCGATCTCCTGACCTCGTGATCCTCCCGCCTTGGCCTCCCAAAGTGCTGGGATTACAGGCATGAGCCTTTTTTTTTTTTTTAAATTTTTTTATTTTAGAGAGAATCTCACTCTGCTCACTCTGTCACCCAGGCTAGAGTGCAGTGGCGCCATCTTGGCTCACTGCAACCTCCGCCTCCCGGGTTCAAGTGATTCTCCTGCCTCAGCCTCCCAAGTAGCTGGGATTACAGGCATGTACTGCCACAACCAGCTAATTTTTGTATTTTTTTTTTTTTTTCTCGAGATGCAGTCTCACTCTGTTGCCCAGGCTGGAGTGCAGTGGTGCAGTCTCGGCTCACTGCAACCTCCGCCTCCTGGGTTCAGGTGATTCTTCTGCCTCAGCCTCCCGAGTAGCTGGGACTACAGGTGCGTGCCACCACGTCTGGCTAATTTTTTGTATTTTTAGTAGAGATGGGGTTTCACCATGTTAGCCAGGATGGTCTCGATCTCCTGACCTCGTGATCCACCTGCCTCGGCCTCCCAAAGTGCTGGGATGACAGGCGTGAGACATTGCGCCTAGCCAATTTTTGTATTTTTAATACAGACAGGGTTTTGCCATGCTCGTGAGGCTGGTCTTGAACTCCTGACTTCAGGTGATTCACCCGCCTTGGCCTCCCAAAGTGCTGGGATTACAGGCCTGAGCCACTGTGCCCAGCCAATCCTGTCTCCTTTTGATGCAGCCACTGGGTCTTTCTAACACACATATCTGCTCCTGTCACTCCCTTTTTCAAAACCATCCATGCATCTCAGGGCCCCAGGACACAGCTGAACTCCTCAGCCTGGTGTTTGACCCTCTGCAGGGACTGGCCCCTGCCAGCCCAGCCTCACCGGCCTCAGCCACTTGTCGGTCTCCCTACCTCTCAGGCCACTCCAGCCACACTGAAGTTCTTCCCATTCATCTGGGCCCTTGCTCATGCTGGGCCTCTGCTTGGAACATTCCTACCCTCTTTTCCCTGGCAACCTCCTTCCTTCCTCCAGGCAGCACTACTTGTTCCTCCAGGCTTGGTCCAAACTTTTGTTTTTTTTTGAGATAGAGTCTCACTCTGTCACTCAGGCTGGAGTGCAGTGGCGCGATTTCGGCTCACCGCAACCTCCGCTTCCAGGTTCAAGCAATTCTGGTGCCCCAGCCTCCTGAGTAGCTGGGACTATGGGCATGGGCCACCAACGCCTGGCAAAGTTTTTATATTTTTAGTAGAGACAGGGTTTCACCATGTTGGCCAGCTGCTCACAAACTCCTGGCCTCAAGTGATCCACCCACCTCAGCATCCAAAGTGCTGGAATTATAGGCATGAGCCACTGCACCCGGCCCCAAACTTCTTGACAGGCTTTCAAAACCCTGCAGGATTTGGTCCCCATCCCTCCTTCTCTGGGGGATGTGTATGTCTTGCCAGTTCTCCCTTCTATACTTCATGCTAAATCCCCTCCCAGCCCTTGGCAGCTCCAGGGCGGGACAGGTGGGGAACAAGTGGTTAGACCTTGGATCTACTTGGAAGGCAGAGCCAACATGATTTCCTGATGGAATGGATGTGTAATCTAAAAGAGAGAGAGGAATCAAGGATGATGTCTTCGGACAGTGCTCTCTTGTCTTTCCAGGACTTTGCACCTGCTGTGCCTGAGCCTAAGTTTGCTCATCTGTAAAATGAGGCTAATAATAGCACCTGCTTCTATAGGTGTTGAGAAGAAGAAATACATTAATTCACGAAAGTGCTCAGAATGGGGCCTGATGGTCAAGACTTGATCGATGAGGGCTGTTTTTAAAGTTTTCTTCTTATCCATCTTTGGGCTGAGCTCAAATGAATGGGTGTGTCTTCTTCACCTCAGGGCTTAGCAGAGACTCTGTCCTAGAGAGTTTGCCCTCAGTAGGTGAAATGTAACAAGGCAAGGCAAGGCTTTTTCACACTTTGCTGACTGCAATCTACAGGAGGAAATATATTTTATGTGTTAATCAAGGACTGACTGTAGCAGATCCCACCCACATATAAAACTCAAACACACATTTTCCTACCACCAGTATTCTTTCGTTTCTTGGCACTAAAATGAAAGTCACATAACATACATTTACGTGACTTTTCAAAGTGTACAATTCAGTGGCATTTAGTACATTCACAGGGTTGTGCAATCACCACTTCTGTGTTGTTCCAGAATGTTTTCTTTTTTTTTCTTTTCTTTTTTTTGGAGACAGTCTCGCTCTGTTACCCAGGCTGGAGTGCAGTGGTGCGATCTCGGCTCATTGCAAGCTCCACTTCCAGGGTTCAAGCAATTCTCCTGCCTCAACCTCTGGAGTAGCTGGAATTACAGGCATGCACCACCACACCCGGCTAATTTTCGTATTTTTAGTGGAAATGGCATTTGACCGTGGCCAGGCTGGCTTGAACTCCTGACCTCAGGTGATCCACCCGCCTCGGTCTCCCAAAGTGCTGGGATTACAGGCGTGAGCCACTGCGCCCGGCCTCAGAACGTTTTCATTACTCTAAGAGGTACCATACTTATACTGCTTTGTACCTTATACCTTTGTACCCATATTTATTAAGCAGTCACTCTCCATTTCCCCCAGCCCCTAGCAACCACCAATTTGTTTTCTGTCTCTTTTGGCCAATATGATATTCTTTTCCTTTTCCTTTTTTTTTTGAGAAGGGTCTCACTTTGTCATCCAGGCTGAAGTGCAGTGGCACCATCTCAGCTCACTGCAGCCTTGACCTCCTGGGCTCAAGTGTTTCTCCCACCTCAGCCCCCCAAGTAACTGGGACTACTGGTGTGCACCACCACGCCCAGCTAATTTTTATATTTTTATTTTTTGAAGAGATGGGGTTTCACCATGTTGCTCAGGCTGGTCTCGAACTCCTGAGCTCAAGTGATCCACCCACCTCAGCCTCCCAAAGTGCTGGAATTACAGGTGGGAGCCACCATGCCTGGACTCTTTTCCTTTTTTCTTTTTTCTGTTTTTTTTTTTTTTTTTTAGATATGGTCTCACTATGTTAGCGGGGTTGGTCTTAAACTCCTGGTCTTGCCGGGTGCAGTGGCTCACGCCTGTAATCCCACCACTTTGGGGGGCTGAGGCAGGCAGATCACGAGGTCAGGAGTTCGAGACCAGGGTGACCAACATGGTAAAACCCCACCTCTACTAAAAATACAAAAATTAGCCAGGTGTGGTGGTGTGCTCCTGTAATCCCAGCTACTCAGGGGGCTGAGGCAGAGGAATAGCTTGATCCCTGGAATCGGAGGTTTTAGTGAGCCGAGATCGCACCACTGCACTCCAGCCTGGGCGACAGAGCTAGACTCTGTCTCACAAAAACAAAAACAAACAAACCAAAAAAACCAAACCAAACCAAAACAAAAAAACTCCTGGCCTCAAGCAATCCTCCACCTCAGCCTCCCAAAGTGCTGAGATTACAGGCATGAGCCACCAAGCCCAGCCAACCAATATAATATATCTTTTTAAATTATTATTATTATTTTTTGAGATGGAGTTTCGCTCATGTTGCCCAAGTTGGAGTGCAATGGCGTGATCTCGGCTCACTGAAATCTCCGCCTCTCAAGTTCAAGCGATTCTCTTGCCTCAGCCTCCCTAGTAGCTGGGATTACAGGCGCCCGCCACCACGCCCAGCTAATTTCTTTGTATTTTTAGTAGAGACAGGGTTTCAGCATGTTGGCCAGGCTGGTCTCAAACTCCTGACCTCAGGTGATCTGCCTGTCAGCCTCCCAAAGTGTTGGGATTATAGGCATGAGCCACTGCGCCCGGCCTATTTACAAATTTTTTTTTTTTTAAATAATGTTTTAATTTTGTAGAGATGGTGTCTATGTTGCCCAGGCTGGTCTTGAACTCCTGGGCCCAAGTGATCCTCTCTTGCCTTTGCCTCCCAAAGTGCTAGGATTATAGGCGTGAGCCACTGTGCCCGCCCAACCAATAGACTATTCTTATTATATATGATGCACTCTGGTATTTGCCGTTCTGTGCTATTCTGTTTGAATTTAAAAACTGGTCAAGACCCACCAAACTGATTTCCCCACCAAGGCAGTGACACACATTAGAATGACCTGGAGAATTTTAAAAGATACTGATGCCCAGGCCTCACCCTAGAGATTCTGAAGTGGTTTCAGGACTTTTTCTTAATTAAAAGATAAATAGAGATGAGGTCTCACTATGTTGCCCAGGCTGGTCTCAAACTCCTGGCCTCAAACGATTTCTCCCACCTTGGCCTCCCAAAGTGCTGGGATTAAAGACGTGTGCCAGGCCGGGCATGGTGGCTCACGCCTGTGATCCCAGCACTTTGGGGGGCTGAGGCGGGCGGATCACAAGGTCAGGAGATGAAGACCATCCTGGCTTGATCTGTAGATCAAGTGAAACCCCGTCTCTACTAAAAATACAAAAAAAAAAAAAAAAAAAAAAAAAAAAATTAGCCAGGCGTGGTGGCAAGTGCCTGTAGTCCCAGCTACTCAGGAGGCTGAGGCAGGAGAATGGCGTGAATGCAGGAGGCGAAGCTTGCAGTGAGCCTAGATCGCGCCACTGCACTTCAGCCCAGGCAATAGAGCGAGGCTCCATCTCCAAAAAAAAAAAAAAAAAAAAAAAAAAAAGATGTGAGCCAGCCAGTTTCAGGATTTCTGGAAGCTCCCAGGTAATGCTATATACAACCAAAGTGAGAACCACTAACCTAACGTTGTCTCCCCAGCTTGGAGAACAGTGAAATGAGACTTAGAGCCAGGGTGATCCAGGAACATAGAGGGACACAGAAAGATAAGAAGGCAGTTCATTTTATTTATTTATTTATTTAAATTTTTTGAGATGGAGTGTCCCTCTGTCGCCCGGGCTGGAGTGCAGTGGTGTGATCTTGGCTCACTGCAACCTCCGCCTCCTGGGTTCAAGTGATTCTCCTGCCTCAGCCTCCCAAGTAGCTGGGACTACAGGCACCTGCCACCACGCCTGGCTAATTTTTGTATTTTTAGTAGAGACGAGGTTTCACCATTGGCCAGGGTGGTCTTGAACTCCTGACCTTGTGATCTGCCTGTCTCGGCCTCCCAAAGTGCTGGGATTACAGGCGTGAGCCACCTGCCTGGCCGATTTATTTATTTATTTATTTATTTATTTATTTATTTATTTTGAGATGGAGTTTCGCTCTTGTTGCCCAGGTTGGAGTGCAATAGTGCGATGTCAGCTCACCATAACTTCTGCCTCCTGGGTTTACGTGATTCTCCTGCCTCAGCCTACTGAGTAGCTGGGATTACAGGCATGTGCCACCACACCTGGCTAATTTTGTATTTTTAGTGGAGATGAGGTTTCTCCATGTTGGTCAGGCTGGTCTGGAACTCCCGACTTCAGGTGATCTCCCCGCCTTGGCCTCCCAAAGTGCTGGGATTACAGGCATGAGCCACTGCGCCCGGCCTATTTATTTTTTTGAGACAGTCTCACTCTGTTGCCTAGGCTGGAGTGCAGTGGCACAATCTTGGCTCACTGCAATCTCCACCTCTCAGGCTCAAGCCATGTTCCCACCTCAGCCCCCCAGGTAGCTGGGACTACTGGTGCATGCCACTACGCCTGGCTAATGTTTGTATGTTTTTGTAGAGACGGGGTTTCGTAGTGTTGCCTAAGCTGGTCTCAAACTCCTGGGCTCAAGCATTCCTCCTGCCTTGGCTTCCCACAGTGCTGGGATTACAGGCGTGAGCCACTGCGTCCATCCAGATTCATGATATTTAGATGTTGAAATGTGGCTTTACAGACTCAGACAGCTCTCTGAGGCAAACAAAGAGGGAGATGCAGGTACCCTCAGCACAAGCCCCAAATTACCTGCAGGGGAGAGGCGGAAAATCAGACAATGTAGAAACCGGGAGAAGAAAGGTATGGACAGACCGATGCAGATAGGAGGGGAAGGAAATACCTGGAAATGAGATAGAGACCGGCTGGACAGACCCCGGGGACCCTGCAGGTCACCACACCCTTCTCTTTCAGCTCACCTGTTCTCCAGGACCAGCCCTGCCCTTCCAGCTGGGGCCCAGGCCCAGGCTCTGAGAGGCCGTGTCCTAACCTGCCCTGGCCCTGGAGAAGCTACGTTGCCACCTGTCCCCCTTCTCTGGCCTGGTGGGGCCTGGCTTTGGGGCAAGACTGAGCCACGGGGGAAGGGGGATCCCGTACCTGCTGCTGCTTCCTCTGTCTTGGCTAACGTCTGTCCCCCTGAACCCCTAACCATACCCCAAGAGCTCCCAAAGCCTGAGACCAGGGTCATTTGTCCCCAACTCCCCATCTGGCCCTGCTGTTGCTAGTACCTGTTATTTATTACCTGGAGGCCTGTCCAGCACCCACCCTACCCCCATAAAGCATTGTTTACACCTGTGTCTTGGCCTCCATTATTCTGAGATGGCAGGGAGATGGAAGAGGTCCCTGATGGAAGAATCATGTGTCATGGTGTTTGGGGGCCTTGTTTCTGTTTTTTTGTTGTTGTTGTTGAGATGGAGTTTCCTTCTTGTTGCCCAGGCTGGAGTGCAATGGCGTGATCTTGGCTCACCACAACCTCCACCTCCCGGGTTCAAGCTATTCTCCTGCCTCAGCCTCCCGAGTAGCTGGGATTACAGGCATGTGCCACCACACTTGGCTAATTTTGTATTTTTAGTAGAGATGGAGTTTCTCCATGTTGGTCAGGTTGGTCTCGAACTCCCAACCTCAGGTGATTCGCCCGCACTGGCCTCCCAAAGTGCTGGAATTACAGGTGTGAGCCACCGGGCCTGGCCTTGGGGGCCTTGTTTCCTGATTGGACGTGGTGTGGGGTATACCAAGCATGATGACTCAGGTGCCTGTTGCGGAGGGAGGGAATTTGTTACTGTGTGGACAGTTTGTGACAATCTGTGTTCTAAGCTCACGTGTGTAAACACGCTGATGTCCCTGTGTTTGTGACGTGTACATGTTTCCAGTACCTGCATATGGCATGATGTCTATAGGATATAATGTGTGCTGGTTGTGTGTGATGCTGACAGCTGTAACTGCTCTGTGGCCTTGGTCATTGTATTGGTGAGGCTGGTATTGTTTGGGACATCAAGGCCAGGGGATGGGAATTTGGACCTATAGGTGGGCCTCCGGTGTGTGCATGTCTGATGCCTGAGAGTCAGAGGCAGTGACTCACTACTGCGTGTGTGCCTGTGCACCCGGAGGTCTGTGTGTGTTTTGGTGTGAATTTGGCTCCTTTTAAACACCCATGTGTGGCCAGGCGTGGTGGCTCATGCCTGTAATCCCAGCACTTCGGGAGGCCAAGGCAGATGGATCACTTGAGCCCAGGAGTTGGAGACTATAGCCTGGGCAACACAGAGAGACCCTATCTACAAAAATAAAAAACAGAAAAAGTTAGCCAGGTGTCGTGGTACACACCTGAAGTCCCAGCTATTCCGGAGGCTGAGGTGTGAGGATCACTTTAGTTGGGAGGTTGGGCCTGCAGTGAACTATGATCATGCCACAGCACTTTATCTTGGGCAAAAGGATAAGACCCCATCTCAAAAACAAAACTAAACTAGAAACACCCTTGTGTGGCCTTGATCCCTGTGTGTGCCCTGAGGACTGCGGGCTTTTGTGCAATCCTCACGCATGTGTGGATACCAGTATGCATGCCCTTGTGCTCACGCGAACCGCCCTACGCCCTCAGGTGGCCTGCAGGGGACTGGTGCAGCCCCCTGAGGACACTCCCAGTTGCTCGTCGCCCTCCCATCTCCACGTCGGCCTTCACCGACCCGGCGGGAGCCTTGAGTCCCAGCTCTCCAGAGCAATGGTGGAGCGGGCGGGGCATTCAAAATGACCTTATCTCCTTAGTCTCCTAAAGTGTTCCCAGCTGGCCATGCAAATGTCTTCTCTGTGTAGCGTTCCGTGGATTTTTGTTTCATTTTTTAATTTTGTGTAAAGATAAGGTCTCACTCCGTTGCCCAGACTTTCCCTGGTTCTTTATTCCCACAATCGTCCCGAGGGGGCAGGCTGGAGCGGGTCTTGAAAATACACATTTGCACATCCCTCCTAGTCCGCGTTCCCTTTTCTCAAGGGCAACCCGCACTTTTTTGCCTCCGTTATAAAAGATACTTATGTAAATTACTTACTGATGTGCGAATTTACATACATTTCTCAACCAACTGCGTAGCCATTTCTCCGTCTCTCACCCCCGTTCCTGGACGGCGAGAAGGAGGAGGAGCTGACCATGTAAATGAAGTCACGCGCACCGCGCTGCCGGACTCGGTGCCCCGCGCTGGGCGGGGGGCGGGTAGGCCTGTCCATGTAAATCACATCATTTGCGTGCCCCGCCCCGCCGACGCCACTTGATTCCAACATGCAAGAAACGCCCCCTCCCAGACCCGGCCCCTCACACTGCGTTCCCCCTCCCGCGCAAAGGGGGCGGGGCGGAGGATGCAAATGAACCTCGTGTCGGCCACGGACTGCTGTTTCCTTTCTCCTTGGTAGGGGGGTTGTCCCGAACTTCCTCGCCCCGCTCCGCCCCGCCCCGCGCGGCTCGGGCCTGCGCAGGCGCCGTCCCCTCCGCGGGGCGCGGTCACGTGCCCACCGGGCGAGGCGGGGCGGGGCGTCGCGCGCGGTGGGGGCGGGGTATGGCGCGCTGTGCGGCGCAGGGCGGCTGGCACAAACGGCGGCGCCGGGGCCGGAGGAAAAAGCTCGGTGAGGAGGTCGCGGGTCGAGAAGGGAGCGGGAGGAGACTAAGCCGGAGCCGGGGCGCCGGCGCGAACCGGGCGGGGTGTGGGGGCGCGCGCCGGGGCCTGCCGGGGCGACCCCGGGAAGGGGGATGTGGGTGCGGCGCGGGGGAGGGGACGCGCGCCGGTTACGTTGGGTGCCGGCCGTTGGGGGGGTTGGGGCGGGGGCGGGGAGCGCGCGCCGGGCGGAGGCCGAGTGGAGGGGGAGGGGAGGGGGTCCGAGCGGCCCTTAGGCCCTGCCCCTGTCGCCTACTGCGCTCAGAAGGGGCCTCAGGGCCTGCCCCGGGTTGGGGGCGTTGGGGTGCCCTGGATGGGGGCACCTTTATCTCTCGTCCTGTCTCCGGGTGCGTGCACCCTCCTCCGTCCTTTCCTCTGTCGCCGCGGACCCTCTCCCCGAGGGCCCCTCCCGTCGGTCAGTCTCGGGACCTCCCTTCCGTCTGGGCGTGTGTCCGCCCCCGGCCGGCTTCCTCCCGTCGGACTCGGGTCGACCCCACCGCCCCGCTCCGCCCCGGGTCCTCCCTCCCAGCTTCCCTCCGGTCTAATTTTCTGTCTCTGGGCCCCTCGTTCTCTTTGTCTTTGGACTCCCCAGTTTCCTCTGTCTTTTGACCCCCCCGCCCCCACCCTGACTCTCCCTGGAACCCCCACGTTTCTCTGTGTCTTTCTGGAACGCCGAGGCAGGTCCCTCCTATTTTCCAAACCCCCTCCTTTCCCACCCCTCCACACCACCCTTTTCTACTCCGGCCCTCCTTCTTCTGTCTTTGGTTACCGCGTCCCACAACCTGCACCACAGTCCTCTGTCTTAGGGTCATCTACCCAGCCCCTGGCCTCCAGCCTCTCCCTATCACTGCCTCTTATCTGTCAGCGGACTCCTGCACCTCCAGATTCTCAGGGTCCTCTCCCCGACTTGGCCTCAGGTTTTGGGGGGCCTCTATAGTCAAGTCTGTCCTGTTCGTCTTCCCCACTCCTGCCCATACCATCCCGGCTTTCCCCTGCCTGCCTGTCTCTAGTTTTTCTCACATCCCTTTTTTTTTTTCCTTTCTCTAGCCACCCTGAAGGGTCCCTTCCCAAGCCCTTAGGGACGGCAGAGGACTTGGGGACCAGCAAGCAACCCCCAGGGCACGAGAAGAGCTCTTGTTGTCTGCCCTGCCTCACCCTGCCCCACGCCAGGCCCGGTGGCCCCCAGCTGCATCAAGTGGAGGCGGAGGAGGAGGCGGAGGAGGGTGGCACCATGGGCCCGGGCGGTGCCCTCCATGCCCGGGGGATGAAGACACTGCTGCCATGGACAGCCCGTGCCAGCCGCAGCCCCTAAGTCAGGCTCTCCCTCAGTTACCAGGGTCTTCGTCAGAGCCCTTGGAGCCTGAGCCTGGCCGGGCCAGGATGGGAGTGGAGAGTTACCTGCCCTGTCCCCTGCTCCCCTCCTACCACTGTCCAGGAGTGCCTAGTGAGGCCTCGGCAGGGAGTGGGACCCCCAGAGCCACAGCCACCTCTACCACTGCCAGCCCTCTTCGGGACGGTTTTGGCGGGCAGGATGGTGGTGAGCTGCGGCCGCTGCAGAGTGAAGGCGCTGCAGCGCTGGTCACCAAGGGGTGCCAGCGATTGGCAGCCCAGGGCGCACGGCCTGAGGCCCCCAAACGGAAATGGGCCGAGGATGGTGGGGATGCCCCTTCACCCAGCAAACGGCCCTGGGCCAGGCAAGAGAACCAGGAGGCAGAGCGGGAGGGTGGCATGAGCTGCAGCTGCAGCAGTGGCAGTGGTGAGGCCAGTGCTGGGCTGATGGAGGAGGCGCTGCCCTCTGCACCCGAGCGCCTGGCCCTGGACTATATCGTGCCCTGCATGCGGTACTACGGCATCTGCGTCAAGGACAGCTTCCTGGGGGCAGCACTGGGCGGTCGCGTGCTGGCCGAGGTGGAGGCCCTCAAACGGGGTGGGCGCCTGCGAGACGGGCAGCTAGTGAGCCAGAGGGCGATCCCGCCGCGCAGCATCCGTGGGGACCAGATTGCCTGGGTGGAAGGCCATGAACCAGGCTGTCGAAGCATTGGTGCCCTCATGGCCCACGTGGACGCCGTCATCCGCCACTGCGCAGGGCGGCTGGGCAGCTATGTCATCAACGGGCGCACCAAGGTAAGGCTAGGTGGGGGCCTCTTTGGAGGGGCTTTGCAGCACCCTGGTTTGCAGCATTCAGTGCTCTGAGCACAGTGGGTTTGGAGACAGGCTTCTGGGAGGTCACAGAAGGTTTAGGCAGTTCAGTGGAGTGGGTATGCTCACTTGTGGGGACTTGGGGGGGGTCTTTATCCTCCCTACTGGCCTTAATGTGTGCACCTGATAAGCTAGGAGTTTGTCCTGGAGCCACAGTGGTTCTTGAGTTTGCCAGGAACCCTCTTAAGAAACTCATGAGAGCTGCTGACATTCACAGCGTGGACCTTGGTGGGGTTCATGGCCTCCTGGTGTCAGTTTGTGGCCCCAGACCAAGCACGGGGATGTAGATAGGCACACAGTTCACCTGGCCGTTCTCTGTTGCTGTCTGTCCCTGTTCACATCCTTCCCTGTGCTCCTGTCGTCCATCCCTGTTTGCTGGCCCGTGTTTCTAGTCCATCCATCCTGTCTCCAAGGCAGGAGAAGCAGAAGGGGGAGGGTGGCTGTGATGAGTGAGCCCTGGGCTGAGGGAAGGAAAGGGGTGCTGCCCGCTGGGCCGAGTGCTTGGCCCTGGACTGCATTGTGCCCTGGGTCCCCACTGTGGCATGTGCATCGAGGACAGTCTCCTGGGGGTGGTACTGGGTGGCTGCCTGTTGGCCCAGGTGGAGCTCATCCCCATGTCTCCCACCCTTCACTGTCCCAGTCCCTGCCCTCCATTCCCCCTGTCCTGTGTGTCACTTCCTCCCTACCCATGTCTGTCTCTTCCCTCTGCCTTTATGTGTTTGTTCTTAGTCCCTTTTTCTTTTTGCTTTAGAACAATAGTTCTTAATGGTATTTTGGAGCCTGGGTCTTTTTGAGAATCTGTCAGAGGCCACAGATCCTCTCTTAAGACAAATGCTCATTTGCTTGGAGTTTCCGGGCAGTTGTCAAGGCCTCATGGCCTCCAGCTGCCTGTTCAGGAACCTGGGGTCAGGAGCCCAGCACAGGACAGTGGTCCACAGGGCCTTTCCGGGCTGCTGACAGGATCATTGTCTTCATGGGTGGCGTGGGGGCCTGACCTTGAGTCCAAGACTTGGTGTCCTTTGGACAAGGCCCTGTGGGGAGTGCCCACTGCTCAACACAGTGATGCCTGGCTGGCTGATGGCACGGGCAGTGTTGTGCCCTGCAGGCGTGAGGCTGAGCTCCTGATGTCCTCTGCCTCCTCCTGCAGATCCCATCTTGGGTTCTGCCTCTGTGTGGCTTTCCTCTCAGGCTGGAGCTGGCTCAGGGACCAGGGCTCCCCCGGGGCCAAGGCCTGTTTCCTCCCCACCCCAGCTGGAACTTGTTCTACTTCCCTCTCCCTCCCGTTACTTGATAGCTGAGCCAGAGCCGGCCCCTCCCTGGGCTTGGCTCCTGTGCGGGCGGGATCAGTGGCCTCCCTGGCTCAGCATCTTCACCCCAGGTTGGCTGTCGTCCTCGTCAGGGGGAGACCAGACGGGCTGAGTGGCCCAGATGGGACACTGCTCTGAGCCTCAATTTGCTGATCCACGGAATACGAAAACCAGGTTACATCCCCAGCGAGTCTGGCAGTTTAGGGAGGGGAGAGTAGGAGAAGATCTCTCGTGTTTTGGTGCCTCTGGTGCCCACCTTCTATGTGGTTGGGGATAGGGCCCCAGCGAGGATTGGGGAAGGGGAGTGTTTGGACTTTTTTAGCCCTAGGTGACCTTGATTGTCCTAGGGAAGTAAGGACAGGCTAGGCTGGACTGAGAACATAGGGGAGGAGCCCTCCCCTCCCCAGTGAGACAGCAACTCCAGCCTTTCCCGCTTTTAGATGGGCCCCATCTGGACTCTCTCCTGTACTCCAGAGTAAGGCTGTGGGGTGCTCAGGTGGGCTGCAGCAGTTGCCGTGGGGACATGGATCACCAGTGTGGCTAGAGCCAGTGGGAACTTGCTTCTTAGTCATTCTGAGTGGAGCTCCTGTGTCATCCTCCCTTCCCCCAACTCCCTGGTTGGGGACAGGTGCTCGGTTGACCTGTAGGTGGGAGAGAGTTGACTCCCACTGGCAGCAAGGGCTACCAGAGGGGACCCCAGGGAGAGTCCAGCTTGCTTGGTTTGCTCCTTGAAGAGCAGCTTGGAGGTGGGACAGTCACAGGCTTCTGACTGGGGTGTGTGTGTAGTGGGGGTGGGGCTCTTGGCAGGCAGATTGTCACCAATAGCCTTTAAGTCTTTGGTCTCCTGGCCCTGGTCCCACCTGTCCCTCCCCTAGGTGGGAGGGGTGGAGAGCAAGTTTCCTGAGGCCTTCCCCTGTGAGGGCAGGAAGTAGATACTTTCCTTGGGGCCAGAGGATGCTTTCACCCCCAAGGTGTGTATATGTGGGGGAAGGGTGGGGCCCTAAAGAGCAGGTTCCTGTTTCTGTGTGAGTCCCGTGTGCTTGGTGGGAGGCGCTGTGTGAGAATGTACAGGGCAGGAGGGAACATAGCAGGGCTGGGGTGCAGAGGAGGCCCAGAGCACTGCACTCAGTCTGCAGGTACTGCACTGGGCACTGGGGAGACCAACCTGGCCCTAGGGGCTTCCCTGTGGCTGCCTTCCAGGTCAGTACTAGGTAAACAGGTGCCTGTGCTGATGCCATGTTGCTAGGAGTGGAACGGACAATCAGCCGGAGTACTCAAGGTGACCCTTGGTCTCTGAATCCTGAGTAACAAAGAGGGTCAGAAGGAAGAGTGTCCCAGGCCAGTGCTGAGGCCTTGTGGTGGCGACGAGCTCAGCCTGTTGAGGCATGGAGCAGAGTGATGGGAGAGGCACATGAGGTTGGGGGCCTTTGAGGCTGTGGTTGGGAATTTGTATTTTCTCGGGATGGAGTGAAGACCTGGAGAGGAGGGGCTCTGGCTGCTGTGTGGGGATGAATTGTGGGAAGAGGGTGCAGCACTGGACCCCTTCCCTGCCACCCATCCACGTGCATCATCAGTGTAATCTCTGATTGGATTCCTAATTGGGGAGGCCTTGCCCATCTCTAGTCAGTAACTCACTGTTTCTAAGCCTCCTGGGCCATGGCCAAATTCTTCTCCCAGTGAGGTGGTTGCTGAGAGTGCCGACCCTTCCATAGGGAGTGAGCAGTGCAAAGAAGGTGCCCCCTCCTGAACCTTGAAGTGTAGTGGTTAGGGTTTTCCCTGGGGGCCTTCTCACTAATTGTACTCTGGTGCTGCCAGAGAGAAGGTTGTCAGCTTCCCACTGCTAGGTGGCAGTAGACGGTGGCAGCCCTCTCTTTACAGGGCAAGGTCTGGTGGATGAGGTGCACATGGTTAATGCAGAGCAGCTTAACATCCACCACAGAGGGTGAGCCCTGGGATAATGTGTTGGGAGGCGTCCTGGGGAGGGTGAGGATTGAAGCAGCCCAGCCTGCCGTGGCGTGCGTGCTTGGCAAGCATCCTGTTGTGGCAGTGGCCACTGATGTTTAATCGTGAATGTTTATCTTGGGACTGTCTTGCTGGGCCGGGCCCATAGGTGTAGCTGAGCATTCGTGGGGAATGGACGCCAGCAGAGTTGTACCAGGGCAGAGAGGTCAAGACAGGTGGTCCGGGCTGGGGAGAAGTTGAAGGGTCCTTGTGCCAGTCCTCCCCTTTTTGTCTGCTACCTCATCTTGCCACTGCAGTGACTTTGGGCAGAGGGTGGGACAGGGACCTTTTAAAATTTTTAAATGGCATTTCAGCCTGTGCTCCAGTTCTCCATGTGGCAGGCACTGTGCTGGCTGTCTTCCCAGACACTTATTATCTTGTTCACTTGTTCCACAACAACCTGTGAAATAGCTGTGAGCTCCATTGGATCCATGGATGAGGAACCTGAGACCAGGAAGTCACCTGCCTGATGCCACAGCTCATGTGGCAGCACTGAGACTTGAACCAGGGAATTGTGTCTGCAGAAGTGGCTGGGCCATTTCCTTTACCTCTCAGCCACCTTTCTGCCAGCTCCCTGATGACAAACATCCCGGGGCCCTGGCCACAGCATGGTAGGGCTGGGTCAGGGGAGTGGCAACTGTCAGGCAGAGGAAAGAACCCTGTAGACAGAGAAACCAAGCCCTGCAATGAGTCCTGTTAGATCTCCGGGGGATGGGGGTCCAGAACCTCCCAAGTTATGTTCTCAGAGAGATTAATTGCTACCGCTGTAAACAGCAGTGTTTATTACCCCTGCTGTACACATCAGGCAGTTGAGGCCCATTCAGGTGTTGGAACTGGCTAGGGTTACCCAGCAAATTACCCTTGGAGTTGGAATTAGGTCTTTCTATTCAGACTGTAGGTTTTGGCTCCTGTTTGGATGTCTATGGGACAGATAATTTAGTGGGGATTCTTTGTAGTCCAGGGCAGCAGTTCTTAACATTGCTGCATGGTAGAATTACCTGGGAAGCTTTACCAATTTCAGGCCCTTCCTTAGGCCAGGTACTTCAGAACCTCAGAGCTCCCCAGGGGGCTCCACTCCACAGCCAAGGGTAAGAATTCCTGGTCTAGGGCTGTGAGGCCACCTCCTTGCACACCTGAAAATGTTTAAATTGGTATTATTCTACTGAAATGGCTGAGGTGGGGTTTGGGGTATCTTGAAACAAATCAAACTCTGTGTTACTAATTGAGCCCTAGCTGGGTGCCAGGCTCCAGGTATGTGTGTTGGGAGGGAGTGGGCTCTTGAGGCCCAGGAGCTGAGGTTTCTGATGGACTTGGGGATGGGATTTTGGCTGAAAAAGAAAGTCTTTTGGGGCAGGAGCTTGGAACCCTTGACCCAAGGAGTCAAGGGGAAGATGGGACAAGGAGGGGTGGGAAAATAGGTAATTCATGGCTGCTTCTCTAAGATGTGCCTGCCCAGCCCCAGTAAACCTACCTCCCTCCATCCCTGCCAGGCCATGGTGGCGTGTTACCCAGGCAACGGGCTCGGGTACGTAAGGCACGTTGACAATCCCCACGGCGATGGGCGCTGCATCACCTGTATCTATTACCTGAATCAGAACTGGGACGTTAAGGTAGGGGTGAGGGTGAGGGTGAGGGTGGCGCTGGGGCTAGGGCTGGGGCGGGGGTGGCGTGCGTCCACTCCATTTTCCACTCTCAGCCCAGATTCTGGCATTCTCCTGTTTCTCTTCTCAACACACAGCGGGCAGTGCGATCTGCCGGCTCTTCCTGGGAAATGGCACCTCCTCCTCTCTAGCGGACTGTGTGGTGGGAACTCCCCTCTTTCCGGGAATGGTGCTGTCTGCCCAGCCCCACCCGGCCTTGTAATGAACACTTTCCCCCTTTTCCTGTCTTTAGTAGCTTGCTGCCCATCTCCATGGTGATGCAGTCTCTGGGTTGTCATTCACTTTGAGAGCCCGAGGGGTGGGAGGGAGTGATGCAGGCAGACGCTGCGCCCCCTAGTGGGCTCCCAGGGCACCGTGGGAGGCAGCGGCTCCTGGCCGTACCAGCTAGCCTCATCCTTTGGCCTGCCCCCAGGTGCATGGCGGCCTGCTGCAGATCTTCCCTGAGGGCCGGCCCGTGGTAGCCAACATCGAGCCACTCTTTGACCGGTTGCTCATTTTCTGGTCTGACCGGCGGAACCCCCACGAGGTGAAGCCAGCCTATGCCACCAGGTATGACCTGTACTTCTGGAGACGCACCCAGGTGCTCCCCCTGTGACAATGTCCTGTCAGAGCCTCAGGGTGACTAGGGAGCGACGAAGTATTGAGAGGGGGCCTAGGTGGGAGCAGAACCGGGTGGCTCAAAAGGATGGCTGCCTAGTGTGTGTGGATATGGTAGCTGGAATTGCAGAAAACTAATGTCCAACCACCCTGGTCCCCAGGTACGCCATCACTGTCTGGTATTTTGATGCCAAGGAGCGGGCAGCAGCCAAAGACAAGTATCAGCTAGGTACCTGCTTCCCTCCCTTCAGTCCTTCCTATTCTGTGGGCCCTGTTGGGCCTGATGCCACCCCATCCCCCTTATCAGCCTCTTGTTAAATCCCACCACTCATTTTTCTTCATCTCTGCCCACCTTCCTTAGCCCACTTTCCTGGTACCCCAACAGGAGCCCCATTTCTTCCTGGTCCTCTCCCCATCTCCCCAGGTTTCCCTTGGCTTCTTTGTCCTTCTCCTGATGACTCACTGTCTCCTGTCCCCTCTCACCCCCAGCATCAGGACAGAAAGGTGTCCAAGTACCTGTATCACAGCCGCCTACGCCCACCTAGTGGCCAGTCCCAGAGCCGCATGGCAGACAGCTTAAATGACTTCAGGAGAGCCCTGGGCCTGTGCTGGCTGCTCCTTCCCTGCCACCGCTGCTGCTTCTGACTTTGCCTCTGTCCTGCCTGGCGTGGAGGGCTCTGTCTGTTGCTGAGGACCAAGGAGGAGAAGAGACCTTTGCTGCCCCATGATGGGGGCTGGGGTTGTCACCTGGACAGGGGGCAGCCTTGGAGGCCACCGTTACCAACTGAAGCTGGGGGCCTGGGTCCTACCCTGTCTGGTCATGACCCCATTAGGTGTGGAGAGCTGGGAGGAGGCATTGTCACTTCCCACCAGGATGCAGGACTTGGGGTTGAGGTGAGTCATGGCCTCTTGCTGGCAATGGGGTGGGAGGAGTACCCCCAAGTCCTCTCACTCCTCCAGCCTGGAATGTGAAGTGACTCCCCAACCCCTTTGGCCATGGCAGGCACCTTTTGGACTGGGCTGCCACTGCTTGGGCAGAGTAAAAGGTGCCAGGAGGAGCATGGGTGTGGAAGTCCTGTCAGCCAAGAAATAAAAGTTTACCTCAGAGCTGCACACATCTGACTCCATCTGCAATTTAGGGCCTTTATTGACGGAGGAGGGTATGGAGGTTTGAGGGCCAGTGAGCCCACCATAGTGGAGCCTGACCTCAGCAGGCTGGAGCTGGAAGTCTGGGGGGGACACTGCCCAGGCCAGTGCACTGCAGGTGAGGTTGATGGTGCCAGGGTGTACCACAGGGAGCAGGCAGAACCTCTGTAAGGTGGCCGTAAGGAATAAGAAGATACCCGAGTGGGCCAGGCCTATGCCCAGGCACATCTGCTTTGCCGGGTACACAGGTGCATAGTGAGCACCAGGCACCCCAGAGCCAGTCCAGGCTGGTCCCCTTCCTCCTCTGCCTGCACCTGAGGCAAAGGGCATGAAAGCATCATTGCCCTGGAACTTGCCCTTGTCCAGGAAGTTGGTAGGGTTGAAGCAGTCTGGGTCCTTGAATTGAGTGGGGTCCCGGTGCGCAGTCACAAGCAGGGGAATCACAAAAGTGCCCTGGGGATACATGCAACTTGGGTTACCTGCGGGCTTGGTGAGCACCTGCACCTTCTCCATCCAAGACGCTTTTTAAAAGCCCAAGGGAATAGGCCGGGCAAGTAGCTCACGCCTGTAATCCCAGCACTCTGGGAGGCCGAGGACAGATCACTTGAGGTCAGAAGTTCGAGACTAGCCTGGCCAACATGGCGAAACCTGTCTCTACTAAAAATACAAAAATTAGCCGGGCGTGGTAGTGGGTGCCTGTAATACCAGGTACTCAGGAGGCTGAAGCAGGAGAATCGCTTGAACCCAGGAGGTGGAGGTTGCAGTGAGCCAAGATCATGCCACTGCACTCTAGCCTGAGTGACAGAGCCAGACTCCGTCTCAAACAACAACAACAACAAAAAGCCTAAGGGAAGGCAGAGTTGCCTTCCTGCTCCAGGGGTAACTGATTTGTGTTTTGGTCTGCACAGCACACACCTGCTGATTCTGGCTGATCTCATGCACCCGGGTCCCGCACAGGATCCCCAGACTCAGTAGGCACCTTTGGGCAGACAGTGGCTGTGCAGGTGGGTGTCGAGGGTGAGGGTGCGCGGCAGCCCCAGGGGCACCACGCTGATGAAGCACTGGATCTCGAGCAGCACTGCGTTGGTGTAGGGCAGGCACACGGGATAGTCCAGGCTTGGGGCGGGCCTCCACCCTACCACAGGGTCCAGCTCCTGCACCTTGGCTCAGGCCGGGGGAGGCTGTGAGCTGCGCACTTCCAGGACCCTCCAGCCATCCCCAAACTGCAGCCTCCCATTCTGGGTCTCTCCGGGTTGCACACCTGCCACCTCTGGGTACTTAAGCAGAATGAGGAGCCCATAGCACAGGGTGGTGCTCGTGGTTTCGGTGACGCCAAAAAAAAAAAAAAAATGCGTCGTCATTACCGACGTCTACTCCTGGAAATGGCTCTCCGGGTCCTGCTGTTACTGTGGGCAGAGGAGATGGTGCTGCCGCGTGCCAGGCACCTGTTGGTGGGTGGCATGGATAGAGTTTAGAGAGCTGGGACCCATGCCTTACCCATCTGGTCACGCAGTCAATGAAATCGCGGGGCTCCGCTGGCTGCCGCATCTGCCAGTGTCGTTGGATTTGCTCAGAGATGACCCGCAGCTCCGAAAAGTTTCGGAAGATTCGGTGGTGCGGGCCCGGGAGCCAGTCCATGAGAGACGGGCAAGTGTACATCTGGAGAGAGAGGGTCTGTCTCAACATGGGCCCTGCACAAGGTCACTAGGCCTTAGTTTGCCTACAGGGAGATTGGACTAGGACTTTGATACTGGATGTTCTAGAACTCTTACAGGAATCTGTCCCATTCTAATGATCCATTGTAGGTAGGTCTGTGTACTCGGGATTTGGCATAAGGCTGGACGCACCAAGGAAAGATTGTGGCCGGCCCTCTCACCTCGCCCCATCTGGAACTAATGATGCGGAAATTGTCACTGAAGAGGTTCAGGAGCCTCAGGAACTCCGGGTCCCCGTAGCCATAGCGGTTCCCGAAGACAAGAACAGATAACATTGGATACAGCATTATCCAGTAGCCGCACGGGGTCAAACGGGGCTCCTGGGGGTAGGAACAGGACGGTGGTCATAACGCGTGGTCCTGCCCCCGGCCAGCCCCATGGGCTTACTGGCTTTCTTCCACCCAAATACCTTCCCGTGGCCCCGTCTTGGCAGTGCAAGGGACTCTCCCACACCAGGCCCTTCCGCTCTCCCGGCCAGGCCGAAGCAATGGTGGCTTGAAATTCGTTTAGCAGACAAGCCGCCTCCTCCAGGACGCGCGCCTCGAGGGTCCGCGTACCCAACCCGAACTTCTTAAGCGCTCCAAGTGCAAAATTGCGCAGTGTCCACCAGCACGGCCGGTTAGAAAACAAGATTCGTGTGGTGGGGACGGGAAAGGAGGCGGGCCCGGGAGCCGGCCACGCCCTATCCAGGAAGCGCCGGGTCACTGGCTTCATCCCTTTAGGGGCTTCCGAGCCCTGCGGCCGGCTTCGTTCGCTTTGCTTCTTTACCACACCTCCAAGTGCCCTATCCACACATTGGCCCCGCCTTTGCTGGGTTCGATCCCTGACCTAGGCTGGCTCTGGGACTTTGAATCTTAGGCTCTTCTCTCCTCTAGGCTGCAGGATGAACCTCCATTCTAACCTTACGCTTTAGCGCCGCCCCGCCCTCTCTCGGCCGTTTGCACCTCATTAGCTGGAGTCTCTATTAGGCCCCGCCCCCACTTGCCCGCCTCTACCATTTACCCGCCCAGCCTGGAGCGTCCGGGCCGGCAAGTCCAGCGCCGGGGCCTCACTGTTTCCGCGTGTGAAGCGTTCGAAGACTGCCATGGACCCGCGGCCGGAGACCGCATCCGCCTGTAGCACTAACGCGTCCCGCAGCGCTGCGTAGCCGCACAGCACCACCGCAGGGCGCGGGCCCAGCCGCACTGTGAACACCCGGCCCCAGCGGCCGGAGAGCTACGGGTAGGCGGTGCTCAGCGGGTGCCCATAGGGTTCCTCATCGGAGCCATTGCCCCCAGCTCCCTCTTCCTTCAGACCCAGGAGTCCTCGTCTCAGACCCTCATTCCTCATGCCCAGGAATTCAGATCCCCAGCTCCTTCCTCCCTGAGATCCAGGAGTCCAGGCCCCCACTTCCTTCTTCCCTTGGGACCTAGAAGTCCAGCTTCCCAGCCTCCTGCACCCTCAGAGTCGTCTCCTGGGCCCTCAGTACTCAGCCTGCCCACCCTGAACCAGAACAGACCCCCTGCTCCCCTCTTCCCACAACCTGATTTCCTGCTCTGGGCTCCTTCGTTACGACCCAGTGTCCCTGCCCCAAGCTCTCCACTCCCTATTACTCCTTTCCTAGTACTCAGCAGGCCGGAGCACTCATCCTTCCTGTCCTTCCTCAAGATCATAGAGTACAAACCCTCAGCTGTCTTCATTCAGGAGGAGTTCTAGTCCCCAGCCCCACCTTCACGAATCCAGAATTCCGTCCCCCAATTCCTGTCGGGAATGGAGTGCGCGGTCCAGGCCTCCGGACTGCAGCTGCAAGTTCTCCAGCAATGGGAGCAGCCTGGGCCGGGGAGGTAGGGACCCCCGCATCTGAGCGCGGCACCCACCCTACCCCCACCACGCCGGCGCCAGCACCAGAAGCCACAACAGCAGCGCAGCGATACCCGCGATCATCATGCCTGCAATTCTCCACGCCTGCACCCCTTCACCTCTATTTGATTTCCAAGGGGTCTTAGGGGTGGAGCGGGGCGGAGACGCGATGTGGGAGGAGTGGGCGTCTCCGGGCTGCTCATTCCGTGGATTCCCCAACCCGACGTCTCCACCCCGCCCCCAGCCCTAGTGGAGCTGTGCCCTGGCTCCCCCTGGCTTTTTTTGTGTGTCTGCCTCAGCCTTTCTTACTTAGCAACTTTGCTGCACCAGCATTTTCATGGCAACACACCTGGACAACAGGTGCACCCTCCTGAGCCCCTAGCACCTTTGAGTCCAATTTACTTGGCCTGTAGGTGTGTATTCCTCAATCTCCGGGCCACCTCTGGGTCCCCTGAAGGCTGTACCCTGTACCTCTGATTCCTAAATACACACCGACTCTCAAATACACCACTTCTGGTTTTTTTTTTTTCCTTCTTCTTAGAGTTTCGCTCTTGTTGCCCAGGCTGGAGTGCAGCCGTGGGATCTCGGCTCACTGCAACCTCCACCTCCCAGGTTCAAGATTCTCCTGTTTCAGCCTCCCGAGTAGCTGGGATTACAGGCATGCACCACTAGGCCTGGCTAATTTTTGTATTTTTAGTAGAGACGGAGTTTCACCGTGTTGGCCAGGCAGATCTCAAGCTCCTGACCTCAGGTGATCCGCCTGCCTCGGCCTCCCGAGGTGTTGAGACTACAGGCCACTGCGCCTGGCTCAAATACACTTCTAAAGACACCCCTGGCACTCCTGTGCTCTGTGCCTGTGATTCCTAGGAGCTCACACCTGAGCCCTTGTCACTTCCCTTACTCTTAGGACCCTGTGTACTATGCTTGTTCCCCAGATCTGCCTTCAATTTCCCTGGCTTCTGGGTGTCCATCAGTCTGGCACTTCTGTGCCTCTCCTAAGTTCTTCAGGGTGCCTTTCTGCATGTTGATCCCCTTGTACTTCCATATTATGTCCTGCCCTGAATCTACCATCTCTATCCCCAAGGCACTGGCTCCCAGGTGCCCCCAAATGTTCTGTGCCCATGCTGCTGAACCCCCTGGTATCCAGTCCCCCAAGTCCCTGTCTGAGGCCAGGCCATGACGACAGACAAACTTATCCCTCATTCTCTCACCTATCCCCCCCACCCCCCATCCTAGGGCATGGGCTAGAGGGGGCAGACTCTGGCCTGGATGGGCCAGGGCTGTGGTGGTGGGAGCAGTGAGGTTGGGGCTGTATTTGGAACAGACTGTTCAGGAATGTGGTCCACCCTCCTGCCTGTCCCCACTTGGCCAAATCCAGCCTTCCTCCAAGTGCCTGGCACAGGGCCCAGACCTGGGGAGATGGTGGGCGGGGGGTGGGGGGGCACTGTGCAGAGCCTAGGACTGGCGTTGTCTCTGGGAGGGTCTCTGTGTATCTTTGTTTCATCTCTCAGTCTTGCTTGCTCCCTCCCTCCCTCTGTCTCTCCCTCCCTCCCTCCCTCCCTCCCTCCCTTCCTTCCTTCCTTCCTTCCTTTTTTCTTTTTTTTTTTGAGACAGAGTCTGGCTTCTGTCCCCCAGGCTGGAGTGCAGTGGTACGATCATGGCTCACTGCAGCCTCAACCTCCTGGGATCAAACAAGCCTCCCACCTCGGCCTCCCAAGTAGCTGGGACCATAGGTACACACTACCACGTCCGGCCAATTTTTGTATTTTTTAAGGAGACAGGATGTCACTGTGTTGCCCAGGCTGGTCTCCAACTCCTGGGCTCAAGCAATCTTTCTGCGTTGGTCTCCCAAAGTGCTGGGAGTATAGTTGTGAACCAGTGTGCCCAGCCTCCCTCACTCTCAGTCTCTGTGTTTCTGTGTTCATCTCTCTCTCTCCTCTTTCCGTCTCTTCCCATCTCTCTCTCTTTTCTCTCAGTCTCTGCCTCTGTTTGTGTCTGTTTTCTGTCTCTCTTTTCAGTATGTCTGTGTCTTCCCCTCCCTGTATCTCCCCCAGTCTGTGCTTCCCTTTGTCTCAGCCTGGCACTTCTGTGCCTCTCCTTATTTCTTCAGCGTGCCTTTCTGCATGTTTACCCCCTTGTACCTCCATATTCTGTCCTCCCCTATTCTGGGTCTTCCTACCTGTCAGCCTTTCTGGAACCTGGTGACTGACAGGGGTTGTGGGGCAGGACCCCTGCTCAGAGCTGCTGGCTCCACTGACAGCGGGAGTGTGGTGGGGCACAGTAAGCCGCATCCTCCCCCAGCCCTACCCCACCCTCTGTGACAGGCTTTAATGGATCCTCTTTATTATGGCTTCTGGTTTCTCCCCAGCTCCTGACTCTTCCTCCATTTTGCTCGGGTGGGCTGTCCTCTGGAATGTCAGCTCTTCCAGAGCAGGGATTTTGTCTTGTTCGCTTCTGTATCCCAGCACTTAAAGTAGCGCTCAGCACAGCGGTAGGCACTTAGTAAATGTTTGTTGAATGAATGCCCAATTTTTCTTCCTCCCTACCTCTCTTTGTTTTTTTATAGAGATGGGGTCTTGTTAAGTTGGCCAGGTTGGTCTTCAACTCTTGGTCTCAAGCAATCCTCCTGCCTCAGCCTCCTAAAGTGCTAGGATCACAGGTGTGAGCCACCGTGCCCAGCCTCTTTCTTCCCTTCCCTCCCCTCTTTTCCCTTTCTTCTTCTCTTCCCTTCCCTTCCGTCTGTCTTGTTCTGTCGCCCAGGCTGGAGTGCAGTGGCACCATCATAGCTCACTGCAGCCATGACTGCCTGGGCTCAAGTGATCCTCCCACCTGAGCCTCCCAAGTAGCTGGGACTAGAGGTGCGTGCCACCATGCCTAGCTAATTTTTAAAATATTTATAGAGACCAGGTCTCACTATGTCGCCCAGGCTGGTCTCGAACTCCTGGGCTCAAGTGATCCTCCTGCCTTGGTGTTTCTCTCTCTTTGTAATTAGACTGGATTTCTCTGTTTCTCTCTTTCTTTTCCTCCCTTTTTCTTTTTCTCTCAGGTCTCTCTATCTCTCTTCATTTCTGTTCTCTTTATTTATCTTTGCTTTAGGGTCTCTTTGTCTTTCCTCTCTCTGGACATCACTGTCTTTCCCTTTTCTCAGTGGCTCTCTTTCTCCTCCCGGTCTCTGTTTTCCAGGATCTCTTTGCCATCCCTGCGTATCTGTCTCTTCCTTTTCCTCTCCATCTCTTCTCAGTGTCTTCACGTGTTTTTCTCCATCATCTCTCTCTGCCTGTCTTTCTCAGGACCTCTGAGTCTCTCTGTCTCTCCCTCTCTTCTCCCTCTCTCCCCCGACCTCTGTGTCCCTGGCTGGGTCCTGGGGCAGACTCTGGTCAGCCTGTGATGGGAACTGTGGGGATTAAAGAGCTGACATCTTAATCCCCATGTGGGCACTGCCTATAAGCCTCACTCCAGTCAGCCCCATGCTCAGCAGAACATGTCCCAGTTTCTGCATCACGTTGGGGAGACCCCGTTCAGGGTAGAGCCTCCCAGGCCACCTCCACTGATGGCTGAGGGGCCAGTTCCACTCTGCCTGAATCTGGCTCGATGTGCTTTGGGACGCCTGCCCAGCGAGAACAGCCACTGTCAGCAGGATGTTAGGGTATTAGGTCGGGTCCCAGGTTGGGAGGGTACATGCCTGGGGTTGCCATCCTCATCCCAAAGGGGAGAATTTCAGTGAGAGGGTGGGAGGGCCGACTGCAGTGGTTCATGCCTGTAATCCCAGCACTTTGGGAGGCTGAGGTGGGCAGATCACTTGAGGCCAGTAGTTCAAGACAAGCCTGGCCAACATGGTGAAACCCCATCTCTACTAAAAATACAAAAATTAGCCGGGCATGGTGGTGCATGCCTGTAATCCCAGCTACTCTAGGGAGGCTGAGGCACGAGAATCACTTGAGCGCTGAAGGTGGAGGTTGCAGTGAGCTGAGATCATGCCACTGCACTCCAGCCTGGGCAACAGAGTGAGACTCTGTCCCCCCAACCCTCCAAAAAAAAAAAAAAAAAAAAAAAAAAGAAAAAAAAAGAAAGAAAAAGAAAAGAGGGGCTGGGGATTGAGGGAGAGAGCCTCAGTCCTCAGAACTCCCATTGTCATTGCTCATCTGTCTTTCTCTGGTCATTTCTCTGTTTCTTTCCATTTTCTCTCTCAATTCCCCTGCCTCCCATTTCTTAGTGTCTGTATTTCTCTGCTTTTCTCTGTATTTAAGGGTGTCTGCCTCTTTCTTGGTCTCTGACTTGTGAATTAAAAGGTAGTAGTTAGAAGTGCAGTGTCTGAGTAGGGCATGGTAGTGTGCACAGGTTGTCCAGAACTTTGGGAGGCTGAGGCTGGAGGATCACTTGAGGTCAGGAGTTCGAGACCAGCCTGGGCAATATAGTGAGACTGCCTCTACAAAAAATAAAAATAAAAAAATTAGCAGCTGAGTGCAGTGGCTTATGCTTGTAATCCCAGCACTTTGGGAAGCTGAGGTAGGCAGATCACCTGAGGCCAAGAGTTCAAGACCAGCCTGGCCAACATGATGAAACCCTGTCTCTACTAAAAAAAAAAAAAAAAAAAAAATTAGCTGGGTGTGGTAGCAGGCGCCTGTAATCCCAGCTGCTCGGGAGGCTGAGGCACGAAAATTGCTTGAACCCAGGAGGTGGAGGTTGCAGTGAGCTGAGATCGAGCCACTGCACTCCAGCCTGGGTGACAGAGCAAGACTCTGTCTCAAAAAATAAAAATAAAAGTAAATTAGCCAGGTGTGGTTGTGGTGCACCCTGTAGTCCCAGCTACTCAGGAGGCTAAGGTGGGAGGATTGCTTGAGCCTGGGAGGCTGAAACTGCAGTGAGATGTGATTATGCCATTGCATCCCAGCCTGAGAGACAGAGTGAGAGCTTGTCTCTAAAAAAAGGAAAAAAAAAAAAAAAAGAAGAGGAAGAAGAAGAAAAAGAAGTGCAGTGTCTGTAGCCTCAGAGTCTGAATTTAGATCCCAGCTCTGCCTGTTTCTGTGTGATCTTGGGCAACTCACTTCACCTCTCTGAGCCTCAGTTTGCTCATCTGTAAAAATGTAATACTGCTTTGTGGCCAGGTGTGGTGGCTCATGCCTGTAATCCCAGTGCTTTGGGGGGATGAGGTGGGAGGATCGCTTTAGGTCAGGAGTTCAAGACCAGCCTAGGCAACACTGCAAGACCCTGTCTCTACTAAAGATTAAAAAAAAAAAAAAGTTAGCCAGGCACGGTGACTGTAGTCCCAGCTATTTGGTGGTCTGAAGCAGAAGCAGGAGGATCAGTTGAACCCAGAAGTTCAAGGTTGCAGTGAGCCTTGAATTGTGCCATTGCACTCCAGCCTGGGCAACAAGAGGGAGACCCTGGCTATAAAAGAAACAAACAGGGTAGGTGCGGTCGCCGGTGGCTCACGCCTCTAATTCCAGCACTTTGGGAGGCTGAGGTGGGCGGATCACAAGGTCAGGAGATTGAGACCATCCTGGCTAACAGGGTGAAACTCTTGTTTCTACTAAAAATACAAAAAATTAGCCGGGCGTGGTGGCGCACGCCTGTAGTCCCAGCTACTCAGGAGGCTGAGGCAGGAGAATCACTTGAACCAGGGAGGCGGAGGTTGCAGTGAGCCAAGATCGCGCCACTGCACTCCAGCCTGGGTGACAGAGCAAGACTCTGTCTCAAAAAAAAAAAAAAAAAAAAAAAAAAGGAAAGAAAAAAGAAACAAAAGTCCCCAAAACAAACCAGAGCAAAGTAGGGAGACTTAAATGAGGCATTCAGAACAGTGTGCAAATAGGGAGTGTCATTTAGTGTCAGTGCTTGTTCCATCTTAGCCTCACTTTGCCCTGCTTTCCCCATCTCTCTGCAGTGCCCTGCATCTCTTGCATATTCTCTCTGATATCTCTCTGCTGTCTTCTTCTTTTTCTTTCTTACTTTTTTTTTTTGGGGGGGGGTCTCACTCCCGTCTCCCAGGCGGGAATGCAGTGGCACAATGACACCCCATTGCAGCCTCGACCTCCCAGGCTCAAGAAATCCTCCTGCCCCACTTTTTGACTTTTTTGTAGAGTCAGGCCTCACTCTGTTGCCCAGGCTGGTCTCAAACTCCTGGGTTGAAGCAGTCCTCCCGCCTCGGCCTCCCAAAGTGCTGGGATTACAGGTGTGAGCCACTTCGCCTGGTCCTGCTATCTTTTTCTCTGTCTTGGTTTCTCTGCCTCACTGGCTTCAGGTCCTCAAAGCCTTTACCTTCAAGCCTGTCTCCAGGATACAATTTGTCCCACCCTAGCCACCCTAAAGGTGAGGGCAAAACTAGCCAGTGCCTCCATCTCTGCAGCCAGCTCCCTTCTCCCCATCCTAAATGACTCTCATCCTCACTTTAATTCAGCCAAGACTGGTTTGAATCTATTACAAATGTACTAAGAAATGATACAAAAAGCCCAGAAAAGGGCGTGCCATAGAACAAGCTCTGTGGGTACAAAAAGACATGCCACATCTGCCTCTGCCCTGCAGACGGGGTACAGATTGGAGGGATGGGGGAAGGGCACGCGGCAGGCACAGCATGCAGGGAAGACAGCGTGACTGCCAGAGGGATGGGGGCAGACCGTGGACCAAGAAGGGGACGTAGCAACCCACATGGGTGGGCCTCATCGCTCACAGGCGAATCTGGAAGGGCCGGGGCGTTAGCGTGGGCGCAGGCACAGCTGGAAAGGCCGCGGCAAATTGCCAAGACCTGAGCTGAGCGGGGTCAGGTCGATGTCCTCGGGCGCACCCAGCGGCTGCAGCGAAAAGCTCTGCAGGATGGCGGTGAGGTACAGAAAGAGCTCCATGCGCGCCAGTGACTCTCCCAGGCACAGACGGCGCCCTGCAGGGGTGGCAGGATGGGGAGCGGCGGTGAGATAAGATGAGGTTAGAGGCTGCAACCCCACATTCCCAGAGGAAAACATAAGAGGAAAGGAAGACAGCAGCTGGGGACGTCACAGATTCACCCATGTAAAGATCTGGGAAAGATGCTTTAAACTGTGGAGCGGAATGACCTGGGCTGCTTGGGTTCAAATCCCGGTGCTGTCACTACTAGTTTTGTGATCCTGGACAAACCACACTTTCTGGGTATTTAAAATGGGGATATGAAGACTGGGCGCGCTGGCTTAGGCCTGTAATCCCAGCACTTTCGGAGGCCGAGGCAAGAGGATCTCTTGAGCCCAGGAGTTTGAGAGCAGCCTGGGCAACACAGCAAGATCCCATCTCTATAAAAAATTTTAAAAAAAATGTGCAAGGTGGCACATGCCTGCAGTCCCAGCTGCTTGGGAGGCTGAGGCGAGGGGATCACTTGAGCCCAGGAGATCAAGGCTGCAGTGAGCCATGATCGTGCCACTGCCCTCCAGCCTGGGTGAGAGCAAGACCCTGTCTCAGAAAGAAAAATAAAAGGAGGGATAGTAATAGTGCCTCATGAGGCTGCTGTGAATGGTAAACACAGGGAAAGCAGTGAGGCTGTAAGTAGCTCACCATGGGCTACCCTACTCTAAGCATTACATCACAATTAATTCTAACAACTCCAAGAGGCAGGCCTTAGTATTATCTCCATTTTATAGATGTGGACATTGAGGTACAGAGAAGTGAAGTAACATACCCAAGGCAACACAGCTAGGGGGTGACAGATGGGATGCAAACCCTGCTGGAATCTGGGCTGCACATTCCCAGCGGAAAACATAAGCTCTTAGCTGGGCTCTTGTAGAGGCAGCACTTGACGCACAGTAGGCAATATGGTAAGTTACCTATTATTATGCCAGTTGTTTTTTCTTTTCCTGCTACTGAGTAAAGAGGGAAGTATTTTTCAGCAGGGTAAAGAGGAAAGCCAAAAAACAAAACAAAACAAAAATCCTAGAACCACCTAAACTGCGCCACCCAGTGGAGACGTAGACAATGACCACTCCCAAGTTCAATTATTTTTTTTTCTTTTAAACATTTTATATATTTTTTATTTTTGGCTAGTCAGTATTTTTTATTTTAGAGAAAGGATCTCGCTCTGTCGCCCAGACTGGGGTGCAGTGGCATGATCATACTCACTGTAACCTCAAACTCCTGAGCTCAAGTGATCATCCCACCTCAGCCTCCCAAGTAGCTGGGACCGCAGATGCACACCACACCACATCTAGGTAAATTAAAAATTTTCAGTAGAGAAAGGGTCTTGCCATGTTGTCCAGGCTGGTCTTGAACTCCTGGCCTCAAGCGATCCTCCCACCTCAGCCTCCCAAAGTGCTGGGATTACAGGCATGAGCCGATGAACCTGGCCCAAGTTAAATAATAATTATTATAATTATTATTTATTTATTTTTTTGAGACGGAGTTTTGCTCTTGTTGCCCAGGCTGGAGTGCAATGGCACGATCTCGGCCCACTGCAAGCTCCATCTCCTGGATTCAAGTGATTCTCCTGCCTCAGCCTCCAGAGTAGCTGGGATTACAGGCATGTGCCACCATTTCCTGGCTAATTTTTTTCTTTTTTTTTTTTTTTTGAGATGGAGTCTTACTCTGTCGCCCAGTCTGGAGTGCAGTGGCGCGGTCTCTGCTCACTGCAAGGTCCGCCTCCCAGGTTCACGCCGTTCTCCTGCCTCAGCCTCCCGAGTAGCTGGGACTACAGGAGCCCGCCACCATGCCCGGGTAATTTTTTTGTATTTTTAGTAGAGATGGTGTTTCACCGTGTTAGCTAGGATGGTCTCGATCTCCTGACCTTCTGATCTGCCCACCTTGGCCTCCCAAAGTGCTGGGATTACAGGCGTGCATTCCTGGCTAATTTTGTATTTTTAGTAGAGACAGGGTTTCACCATGTTGGTCAGGCTAATCTTGGACTCCTGACCTCAGGTGACCTGCCCGCCTAGATCTCCCAGAGTGCTGGGATTACAGGTGTGAGTAACTGCCCCTGGCTGTTAAATTATTATCATTATTTTTTTTGAGACAGAGTCTCGCTTTGTTGCCGAGGCTGGAGTACAATGGTGCAATCTCAGCTCGCCGCAACCTCCGGCTCCCGGGTTCAAGTGATTTTCCTGTTTCTCCTCAGGAGTAGCTGGGACTATGGGCGCCCACCACCACACCTGGCTAATTTTTGTATTTTAAGTAGAGACAGGGTTTCACCATATTGGTCAGGCTGGTCTCGAACTCCTGACCTCAGGCGATCCACCCACCTCAGCCTCCCAAAGTGCTGGGATTACAGGTGTGAATCACCATGCTCAGTCCCAAGTTAAATTATTAATCAACCTCCCCACCTTGCTTCACGAGGATTTTAGTCACTACTTGCCTATAGGAGCAGAGTTGAGAGGAGGAATGAATGTCTCTGTGCATCCAAAGCTGAGAATGGGTGGAAGGAAGGAGTGAGAGGATTTGGCAAGTGGAATTAGGATGAGGAATGTAGGTAGAAATTGGGCCAGAAAGACTCTGATTCCTGCCCTCACCAGCTAAGAAGGGCATGAAGGCTGGGCTCTTCTTGAAGGACTGATTGGCATCCAAAAAGTGCTCGGGGTTGAACTCCTGGGGCATCAGGAACTGGCTGGGGTCGTAGTGGACGGTGTTAAGGAGGGTGATGACATCGGTGCCCTGTGTGGGTGAGGAGGTGGACTTAGCAGTGTAGGAGGGCTGGGAGGCTCCCAAACTCCTTTCCATTGTATTGGGCTGGGTGTCCTGGGGACTTGATAAGGGGTGGGTATAGGTGGGTATAGGACTCAATCGGGGGCCAAGGAAATATGTGTGGGTGTCTAGGGTCCCAAGTGATGGGTGCTATATGCTGTATTATTGGGGACTTTGGCAAGGATGTGGGAAACCCCCATCCTTTGTGGGAGCAGATGTGGGGTTTCTGGGAAAAAGGAGGGGTCCCTGAGAATAGCGTTTAGGCCCAGGGGATCCTCCAGATGAAGTTCCAGACCCCAGGGCTTCCAGGGAGGGGTTCTAGGAAGGGGATTTGTCATGGTGAAGGGGTCTAGTCCAGTATGATATGAGATGGGGTCCTGGCAAAGGCCTGAGCTTCTGGATTTAAGGGTCTGAGATGTCTGTAGCTAGGGCTTGGGATGCCAGTTGCTAAGGCCTGGGGTGTTGATTGCTAGTGCCTGGGATACTGCTTGCGAGCTGCAAGAGCCTGGGATGCCTCCTCTTAGGTTGCCTGATGTCGTTTGCCAGGCCTAGCGCACCTTGGGTATCAGGAAGCCGTGAAAGGCCGTGTCCCTAGTGATGCGGTGCGGCAAGTTCATGGGGATGATGTCTGCAAAGCGCTGCACCTCGTGGATCACCGCGTCTGTGTAAGGCATGGCCGCGCGGTCCTTCAGCGCTGGCAGCCGCGCGCGTCCCACCACAAGGTCGATCTCCTCCTGCACGTGGGCTGGAGGGGAAGGGGGAAGTGGGGTGGAGGGTATCAAACCAGGCTGGGAAGAGGTGTGTCCGTATGTGGGGAGGGGTCTAGTCAAAGCCTCCCAGCGCTGGGCGCCACTGCTGGGGCGTATGTGAGAATTAGCTAGAGCTGGCCGGGCGCGGTGGCTCATGCCTATAATCCCAGCACTTGGGAGGCTGAGGTGGATGGATCACTTGAGCCCAGGAGTTTGAGACTGTAGGGAAAAGAGAGATCAGACTGTTACTGTGTCTATGTAGAAAAGGAAGACATACGAAACTCCATTTTGATCTGTAGTAAGAAAATTACTTTGCCTTGAGATGCTGTTGATCTGTAACTTTAGCCCCAACCCTGTGCTCAGAAACACGTGCTGTATGGAATCAAGGTTTAAGGGATCTAGGGCTGTGCAGGTTGTGCCTTGTTAACAATATGTTTACAGGCAGTATGCTTGGTAAATGTCATCGCCATTCTCCATTCTCGGGCACAATGTACTGTGGAAAGCTGCAGGGACCTCTGCCCAAGAAAGCCTGGGTATTGTCCAAGGTTTCCTCCAACTGAGACAGCCTGAGATATGGCCTTGTGGGAAGGGAAAGACCTGACCATCCCCCAGCCTGACACCCGTAAATGGCCTGTGCTGAGGAGGAGTAGTAAAAGAGGAAGGCCTCTTGCGGTTGAGATAAGAGGAAGGCCTCCATCCCTTGCATGTCCCTGGTAATGGAATGTCTCAGTGTAAAACCCGATCATACATTCCTTCTGTTCTGAGATAGGAGAAAACCACCCTGTGGCTGGAGGTGAGCTATGCTGGTGGCAATGCTGCTCTGTTACTCTTTGCTACACTGAGATATTTGGGTGGAGAGAAGCATAAATCTGGCCTACACACATCTGGGCACAGTACCTTCCCTTGGACTTATTTGTAACCCGGATTCCTTTGCTCACATGTTTTCCTGCTGACCTTCTCCCCACTATCACCCTGTTCTCCTGCCGCATTCCCCTAGCCGAGATAGTGAAAATAGTAATCAATAAATACTGAGGGAACTCAGAGACTGGGGCTAGTGCAGTTCCTCCGTATGCTGAGCACTGGTCCCCTGGGCCCGCTGTTCTTTCTCTATACTTTGTCTCTGTGCCTTATTTCTTTTCTCAGTCTCTTGTCCCACCTGATGAGAAATACCCACAGGTGTGAAGGGGCTGGCCCCCTTCAGAGACCAGCCTGGGCAACATGGTGAAACTCCGTCTCTAAAACAAAATAGAAAAATTAGCTGGGCATGGTGGCGCACACCTATGGTCCCAGCTACTCAGGAGGCTGAGGCAGGAGAATTGCTTGAACCTGGGAGGCGGAGGTTGCAGTGAGCCGGGATTGGCCCACTGCACTCCAGCCTGGGTGACAGAGCGAGACTCCATCTCAAAAAAAAAAAAAGGAAAAAAAAAAAGAGTTAGCCAGGGCCTGGGAGGAAGTGGGTCAGTGAGGGCGAAAGGTTGGCTTGTGCAAGGGCCTGGCCGTTGGGTTGTGTGGGTGGGGCTTCAGGGAGGCCTGGAATCCAGGACCTGATGGGATTTCAGGAGCAGTTTCGGGACCCTACTTGCTGGACGGTGGATCGAGTGGGTGGACTGTGTGGGAGGGCTGGAGATCAGAGGCAGAGCAGGGGTTATACCCAGAGGTGGAGCTTGGGGAGGTGGAGTAGCAGACAGAGCTCCGTGTGTGGGCCAGGCTGTGTGGGAAAGGTAGGGTTCCCTGGCAAGTGGGTGGCTGGGGCTCTGGGGCAGAGTTCTGGGAGGACTGTTAGCTGGGCTCTGAAGCCAGCATGCGGTGGTGGACACGGTGGGCACAAAGCAAGACTAAGCAGGTGGAGGCGGGAGCGTTGGCTCACACCTGTAACCCCAGCACTTTGGGAGGCCGAGGTGAGAGGATTGCTTGATCCCAGGAGTTGGAGACCAGCCAGGGCAACACAGCAAGGCTCTGTCTGTACAAAAAATAAAAAATTAGCTGAGTGTATTGAGTGTGGTGGTGCATGTCTGTACTCTCAGCTATTGATAAGGCGGAGGCGGGAAGATCGCTTGAGCCCGAGGTCGGGGCTGCAGTGAGCTGTGATTGTGCCACTGTACACCTGGGTGACAGAGTGAGTCTGTCTCAAAAACAAACAAAAAACTAAGCAGAGCTGGGTGCAGTGGCTCACGCCTGTAATCCCAGCACTTTGGGAGGCCGAGGTGGGTGGATCACTTGAGGCCAGGAGTTTGAGACCAGCCTGGCCAACTTGGTGAAACCCTGTCTCTACTAAAAATACAAAAGTTAGCTGGATGTGGTGGTGTGCACCTGTAATCCCAGCTACTTGGGAGGCTGAGGCAGGAGAAATGCCTTGGACTCAGGGGGCAGAAGTTGCAGTGAGCCAACCGAGATCATGCCACTGCACTCCAGCCTGGGTGACAGAGCGAGACTCCGTCTCCAAAAAACAAACCAAAAACAAAAAAACCAACAATTAAGCGGGTGGGATCTGGGTCGGGATTCAGGCAGGCTGCGTGGACCTCGTGGGCCACGTGGTGGGATTGGCCTCCGTGTGGGTTTGTGGGTTTGGCTGTGGAATCCTGGTGCCAGCAGGAGGCTATATCAGACGTGGAAGGCGGGACTGGAGGCGGGGTCGTGGCTTCCTGCTCTGGGGTGAGGCTGGAACACATGGGCACCTCCACGCTGCTGTGTGGGTGGGCCTCACCTTGAACTTTCGGGTACTTCATGAGTGCCAGGAAGGCGTGGCGCAGCGTGGTGCCCACCGTCTCGGTGCCGCCAAAGAGCAGGTTATGTGTGGTCATCAGCAGGGTATCCATGTGGAAGTGGCTCAGCGGGTCCTCCTTCTTCTGCCGTGGTAGAGGGGTGGGGATGTGAGCCAGGGATGGAGACCCCTTCACTCTAGACCAGTACAACTGCTGCTGGGGGCCCATTCAGTCCCAGCTGGGTTTAACTTTCTTTCCCTGGGAGAGCTGGGGAACGCAGAAGGGCAGGGCAGGGAAAATCTCAGCTGCAGGGCCTACAATTAACTTCTTGGATAGAGCTTGAATGACTTCTTGTTTTTTTAAAAAATACATTTTATGTATGTATGTATGTATATATGTGTATGTATGTATGTGTGTGTGTATGTGTGTATGTATGTATGTGTGTATGTGTGTCTGTATGTGTGTGTGTATGTATGTGTGTATGTATGCATGTGTGTATGTGTGTATGTATGTCTATGTATGTGTGTATGTGTATGTATGTGTGTATGTATGATGTATGTATGTGTGTATGTGTGTGTATGTATGTATGTGTGTGTATGTATGTGTGTATGTATGCGTGTATGTATGCATGTGTGTATGTATGTCTGTATGTATGTGTGTATGTGTATGTATGTGTGTATGTATGTATGATGTATGTATGTATGTGTGTATGTGTGTATGTATGTATGTATGTGTGTGTGTATGTATGTGTGTATGTATGTGTTGTAGAGACTGGGTCTTACTATATTGTCCAGGCTGGTCTCGAACTCCTGGACTCAAGCGATCCTCCTGCCTCGGCCTCCCAAAGTGCTGGGATAACAAGCCTGAGCAACTGCCCCCTCCGCCCTGCCCCACCTCCTTTGATGACTTCTTAATGAGCTGTAAGTTGGCGGTGGCTGTGAGTGGCTCCTGGCTCCAGCCCAGCTGGGCCAGATGCTTCAGCTTCTCCAGGGAGAAGGTCCCCCAACCCTGCCCCATCTGGGGTCCCTGTGGGTTTGAGGCAGGGGCAGCAGGAGAATTTCAGGTCAGACTAGAGGTGGGATTTCCAGGTAGGGATTACCTCTGCCATCTTGGTGAGGAAGCAGTGGATGAAGTCCCGGGGAGATCTGGGGTCTAGTGAGGCCTGGTGGTCGTGGACGCTGTGGGCGATGAGGTCTCTCAGGCACTTGAAGTTCTGGAAGATGCGTTGGTGCGGCCCGGGCACCCAGTCCAGGAGGCTCGGGAAGATGTCGTACAACTGGGGACCAGACAGAGTGGGAGGGTTTTGGAGGAGGACGAAGGGTGTTCAGGGGCGAATGGGGTCAGTGTGGATTAGGTAGGCAGGGACAGGGTCTCCAAGGGCAGCCAGGTCCGGGGTGGGGGTTGGGGCTGAGGGGGAGTGGGAAGGAGGCAGTGGCGGCCAGAAATGCTCAGCGGAGGGGAGTGGGCGTGGCCGTGTAACTCTGGGTGGGGTCAGATGGGAGGGGGCGGGCCCTGGGCGGGCCTTTCGCAGCCCTTTCCCCGCCCACTGTTTCCTCTCCATTCCTAGATCCTGCGGACTCCACAGCCCGTCCCTGCTGGACTCAGTTGGCTGACCTCGCCCCAGGGGCTGCTCATGATTTGAAAGTTGTCATTGATAAGGTGGATAATGGTGAGCAGACGCTCATCATCGTAGTCGAAGCGGCTGCCGAAGAGCACGGAACAGATAATGTTGGACCCTGAGCGACTCAGTACAAACGTAGGGTCAAAGGGCTCGCCTGAGGGTGAAGAATGGAATGGGTCGGGAAGACGCTGTGTGCAGCACACCAGACCTCATGCAGCAACACCATTAATTTGCACAACATCCGACTCAACCATGGCAACGTGTCTTACGGTGCAAACACGGGCACATGGTCACAACATGCTGCTTAACAACACCCCAAAAGCATCTGTCAATGCCACAGACAGCACCGAACCCACAACTTCCTGCAGCACATCGACAGCAACAACGCCCAACCACAGAACGGGCTATTCTTGGCAACACAACACACAGCACGCGACATAGCACAAGGCAATCATGAGGCATCACGGAACACAACAACACAGGGCAACAGAACACCCAGCAAATACGATCACAGTACATGCCAACACATGACACACAGTGACCCAACAGCCAGCCCGGAAACATCCCAAGACACGGTAACCACACACCAACACATAATGCCAGCATACCGCTACATAATCCTGCCACACAACACACGCTAGTACACAGCAACCCAGCAGACAGCACAGAACACACGATGTGACATCACAACACATACAGTCAACGCAGCAGAACAAAGGACACGCTATGCAGCAATGCAACAACGTTGGCAGCCAGCAGATGACACAACGCAAAACCACATGCAGTGCCTGACAACTCTAAAATCTCACCCAGAAATATCTCAACACAACACGTAGCATCTGGCCGTCCAACAGCTGAACAGACCATAGTAAATACTGAACAACACATTTCTTTCTTTCCTTTTTTCGAGATGAAATCTCGCTCCGTCGCCCATGCTGGAGTGCGGTGGCACGATCTCGGTTCACTGCAACGTCTGCCTCCCAGGTTCAAGAGATTCTCCTGCCTCAGCCTCCCAATGAGCTGAGATCACACCCGGCTAATTTTTTTGTATTTTTAGTAGAGATGGGGTTTCACCATGTTGTCCAGACTGGTCTCGAACTCCTGACCTCAAGTGATGTGCCCACCTTGGCTTCCCAAAGTGCTAAGATTACAGGCATGAGCCACCGCGCCTGGTCTAGTTTTTGTATTTTTTGTAGAGACAGGGTTTCACCATGTCGCCCAGGCCGGTTTCGAATTCCTGAGCTCAAGTGATCCACCACCTTGGCCTCCCAAAGCGCTAGGATTACAGGCGTGAGCCACCATGCCCGGCCAAAACAACATATTTCAACACAGCACCCAGGACACAATAGCACAACCCGGAAAACCAGATCTGGAGTTAGATGGACGCGGTTTGAATCCTCGTTGGTCTCTTAGCCTTGGTGTGACTTGGGCAAACTGACTTCCTTTTTCCGAGCCTCAGTCTTCTCATCTGTAAAATGGGCCTGATGCCACTCCTCTCATCATGGGGCTACTATAAGGAGTCAGTGAGTGTGTGACTGGGAGTCAGTGAAGGGCCTGACCCATTGCAAGGCTGTTACAGATCATGGTGTTGTGGCAGGTTGTAATGCCCCCCAAAAGATGTCCAGGTCCTTATCCTTACAACCTGTGAATTTGTTACCTTACATGGTAAAAAGGACTTTGCAGGTGGGATTAAGTTGAGGATTTTGAGATGAGAAGTTTACTCTAGACTGTCTGGCTGGGCCTAATGTAATCACAGGGATCCTTTTTAGAGGGAGGCAGGAGGGACTGAGTAAGAAAAGATAATGTAGGCTGGGTGTGATGGGTCACACCTGTAATCCCAGAATATATTGGGAGGCTGAGGAAGGAGGATTGCTTGAGCACAGGAGTTTGAGACTAGCCTGGGCAACACAGCAAGACTCCCTCTCTATAAAAAGTTAAAAGAATGAGTTGAATGTGGTGGCACATGCCTGTAATCCCAGCTACTTGAGAAGCTAAGGTGGGAGAATCAGTTGAGCTCAGGAGGTCAAGGCTGCAGTGAGCCAAGACCATACCACCGCACTCCAGCCTGGGCAACAAGAGTGAAGCTTCATTTCAAACAAACAAACAAACAAACAAACAAACAAGTAAACAAACAGACCCCAAATTATTATTTTACTTCTGGGGCCCAGAATTCCAAAATCAGCTTCACTGGGATAAAGTCAAGGTGTCAGCAGGGCTGGTACCTCCTGGAGCCTTGATAAGAGGATCCATTTCCTCGCCTTTTCAGCTTCTGGTCGCCCCTTTATTCCTTTGTGCGAAGCCCCTTCATCCATCTTCAAAGCACATCACTCCAGTCTCTGCTTCCATCCTCACATTGTCTCTCTCTGACTCTTCCTGCACTCCTCTTTTTTTAAAATTAATATTGCCACATTATTTTAAATTATGTACAAAGACCTAACATGTCACTCAGGGACCATTTCAGCCACTGCTCTATTTAGCTGCCAGTCTCTTCAGCAATGGTGAGGGTTTGGTGTACACATTATTTCATCACCCAGGTAATAAGCATAGCACCCGACAGGTAGTTTTTCGGTCCTCACCCTCCTCCCATCTTACCCTCAAGTAGGCCCTGCTGTTTGTTGTTCCCTTTTTGGTGTCAATGTGTAGTCAGTGTTCAGCTCTCACCTATAAGTGAGAACCTGTGGTGTCTGGTTTTCTGTCCCTGCATTAGTTCACTTAGGATAGTGGCCTCCAGCTCCATCTATGTTGCTGCAAAAGACATTATCTTGTTCCTTTTTATGGCTGTGTAGTATTCCATGGTGTATATATACCACATTTTCTGTCTTTCTCCTTCCTTCCTTCCTTCCTTCCTTCTCTCTCTTTCTTTCTCTTTCTTTTCTTTTCTTTTCTTTTCTTTCTGAGAGTCTTGCTCTGTTGCCCAGGCTGGAATGCAGTGGTGTGATCTCGTCTCACTGCAACTTCTGCCTCCTGGGTTCAAGTGACTTCTCCTGCCTGAGCCTCCCAAGTAGCTGGGAATACAGGTGCCCGCTACTATGCCTGGCTAATTTTTTTGTATTTTTAGTAGAGACGGGGTTTCACCATGTTGGACAGGCTTGGTCTCGAACTACCGACCTCACGTAATCCACCCACCTTGGCCTCCCAAAGTGCTGGGATTACAGGCGTGAGTCACCACGCCCAGCCCACATTTTCTTTATCCAGTCTACCACTGATGGGCATTTAGGTTGATTCCACATCTTTGCTATTGTGAACAGTGCTGCTGTGAACAAAGGTGTGCACGTGTCTTCATGGTAGAACGATTGATATTCCTTTGTGTATATACTCAATAATGAGATTGCTGGGTCGGATGGTAGTTCTATTTTAAGTTTTTTTAGAAATCACCAAACTACTTTTCACAGTGGCTCTTGGCTTAAATTTGGAAGCAGAGGTACACTCCCTTTACACCTGATTTTTAAATTTCTTTTCTCCTTGATCAGGTAATATGTTGACACTATCCAAAATTCAAAAGATACAAAATGATGGAAAGTGAAATTTCTTCAACCCAGTTTCCCTTCCCAAGTTGATACTAATGTTACCAGTTTCCAGGGTATTCCATACACAAATACACAAATAGTAACTTACTATATCCACTGTATCTGTCAGGTTGGGTTGGAATTTTTTTTCTTTTTCTTTTAAGACCGTCTCACTCTGTCTTTCAGGCTGCAGTGCAGTAGGGCAATCTTGGCTCACTGCGACCTCTGCCTCCCGGGCTCAAGTGATTCTTGGGCCTCAGCCTCCTGAGTAGCTGAGATTACAGGTGTGTGCCACCACACCTGGCTATTTTTTGTATTTTTAGTAGAGACAGGGTCTTGCCCTGTTGGCCAAGCTGGTCTTGAATTCCTGGTCTCATGATCTGCCCACCTCAGCCTCCCAAAGTGTTGGGATTACAGGCGTGAGCTCCTGGCCATTGTGCTGGGTATTCTATTTGCCCTACCATCTCCACTCTCCACCATGACCTGTCTTTTAGAAGGGTGGCCTCTATAAACTCTACCACCCATGCTCCCTTCACCTCTACATTAAAAAAATTTTTGGGTTTGGCCAATGGAAGTTTGAGAGAAGAGCAATGTCAGATTATTTTGCTTGGCTGTGTGATAGCAATGGTTGTATTCCTCTGCCAGAAACCATGCCCTCCTGCTGGGGGCTCTCTTTTACCCCTATACAATCAGTCTCGGTTTCGGAAACTACTCCCTCTCACTGCACCTTTCCACCTAGGGATGATGATGGCGTCTCCTTATTGTAAGCCATAGAGTGCTTCAGCGTCTTGTAGGGTTCTTTCACACTGCCCTCCACTTTGTAAAAAGTCCCTCCATTGGCCAGGCGCGGCGGCTCACACCTGTAATCCCAGCACTTTTGGAGGCCGAGGCGGGCGGATGACGAGGTCAGGAGATCGAGACCTTCCTGGCTAACATGGTGAAACCCCGTCTCTACTAAAAACACAAAAAATTAGCCAGGCGTGGTGGCGGGTGCCTGTAGTTCCAGCTACTTGGGAGGCTGAGGCAGGAGAATGGCCTGAACCCGGGAGGTGAAGCTTGCAGTGAGCTGAGATCGCGCAATTGCACTCCAGCCTGGGCGAAACAGCGAGACTCCGACTCAAAAAAAAAGTCCCTCCATTAAGCACTCATATTTTTCTGCTGGGGTTCTGATGGACCAAGTCTATCAAATGAATGCATCATAATTTGTTTAACCAATATCTTGGTGCATATGTTGGTTTCCTATTTTTCATTATGTAAACAGTTCTTTGATGAATCTAGGTGATTTTGCACACTTTCTTGTACATCATAGGAGACATTACTAGAAGTGGAATTAACTGAATCTGAGAGTATGTTCTTTTGTAATTTAGAGAAAAGCATTCACATTACTCTCCTCTGAAGCTGTACCAATTTATAGTTCCACAAACCGTAACTGAGAGTAAGGATTGCTCTGGGAGGCTGAGGTGGTAGTGGATACTAGCCTGGGCCCTATAGCGAGACACCATCTATACAAAAACATTAAAAAAAGTTCTACTACTAGGGTGTGGGAGAATGCACCTGTGGTCCCAGCTGCTTGGGAGGCTGAGGTGGGAGGATTGCCTGAGCCAGGGGGTTAAGGCTGCAGTGAATTATGATTGCGACACTGCATTCCAGCCTGGGTGACAGAGTAAGACACTGTCTCAAAAAGACAAAAAAACCCACCCCAAACAACCAACAAAACGGGAGGCCATGATTTCACACCCAGTGATCTTAATAGCTCAAATATTGAATTAGAGACTGTGGTTTTAACATCTGCTAAATTCCTTATGTTGAGGAATCACTGAGTCAAAGGTTTCAGCCTCTTTCCAAGGGGGAGAGCACGTGGACAATTACATCTCATGCAGGCATTTGGTTTTATGGACTCACGTGCTTGTTACAAAACCAGACACAGCTTTAGGGCTTCTTATTACCTTCCCCCACCCGTCCTTGGTAGAAGAGTCAACAAATGACATCTAAGCTGCCAACACATATCGGAAAATGTTTGAAACTTGAGATCTGTGGTTTATTATGAAACAGGCAGTGCCCTGGAGTTTGAATTTTTTCCCAGTTGGTCTTAGTACCCTGTCTGCAGATTGAGGGTAAAGGGCAGGAAGGGGAGTAAATGTAGTTAAGAGCATAGCCTCAGCTGGGTGTGGTGGCTCACTCCTGTAATCCCAGCACATTGGGAGGCCAAGGAGGGTGGATCGCTTGAGGTCACAAGTTCAAGACCAGCCTGGTCAACATGGTGAAACCCCCATCTCTACTAAAAAATACAAAAGTTAGCCAGGTGTGGTGGTAGGTGCCTATAATCCTAGCTACTCGGGAGGTTGAGGCAGGAGAGTCACTTGAACCTGGGAGGCAGAGGTTTCAGTGAGCCGAGATTGTGCCACTGCATTCCAGCCTGGGTGACAGAGTGAGACTGTCTCAAAAAAAAAAAAAAAGCATAGCCTCTAGAGTCAAACAGATCTGACTCCTACATCTGTGCTAGGTCCTTTCAGTGGTTGAATCTTAATGATTCTGACTCTGTTTGCTCACATGTAAAATGTGGATGGTCATAGAACTTTTATCACAGATTTGTGAAGACTGCATCGCACACTCCATGAAAAGTTCTCCTTAGCACAGCATCAGGCACAGGGAAGCTCAACGCCTTGAAGCTGCTGTTTTTATTTCTAGGTCCCTAAGATCTTCCTCGTCCTCCTTATGGCTCCCCCCTTTATTCTCCATATTTGTTCCTTCCTTGAAAGTCAAGGGTGCAGGAAGAAGATGATATCCTGGAGGCCAAGCCCACACAATTAGGACATGTGGTGGACATTCACCTGTTCTTAGATCCACTGCTGCTCTTCCTCTGCTTGTCTATCACAAGGGGCTGACACCTGCACACTAATTCTGTCTTGAGGGAGACTGTGTAGGGGAACATGGCCATTTGGGTCCATTAGGAAAGGGTTTTGAGGTCAGGACATGGGTATTTGGTGTACATGGGAGTTTGGCGGCCTCTATTGTAGGAGGCTTTGGAAATGTGTATTGTTGGAAGGTCCTGAGGGAGGAAGTTTGGGATGAACATGGAGATTCTAGGCTGTGGAGGAAGATGTAACATGGCTATTGGAGGATTCTGGGACCTTACCTTGGTACCTTGGTACCTTGGTAATGAGGAAATCTTCAGCTTTATTTTTATTTATTTACTTTTTTTTGAGATGGAGTCTCACTCTGTCACCCAGGCTCGAGTGCAGTGGCGTGATCTCAAAATACCAAAAATTAGCTGGGTGTGTTGGTGGGCACCTGTAGTCCCAGCTACTTGGGAAGCTGAGGCAGGAGAATCGCTTGAACCTGGGAGGCAGTGGTTGCAGTGAGCTGAGATCATGTGGCTGCACCTCAGCCTGGGTGACAGAGTGAGACTCTGTCTCAAAAAAAAAAAAAATGTTCATCCCTCAGCTGCTCAGCCGGTAGTCATTCTTTTCTCAGTAGCTGTTTTCTCCTCAGCTTTGTGGAGTCTTTCCCTCAGCCTGTGCAGCTCTGTATTCAGCCAATGATTTGAGGCCACTGTAAGCAGCTCTTTCCCTTTGGAGCTCTTTTTGTAAGCAAAAGCTCAGTTTCTTACGTAAGAAAACCCAATTCCCCTTGAGGAAGAGAAAGAGCTGGAGTCCTTTAAAATTAACTGCCTGTTTTTCTGTGGCTAGGGAGCCTTATCTCTCCCTTTGCGAGGCATTGTGAAGACTCTGTTTCTCTAGCTGTGCAGCTGCAAGGTCACTAGACAGATAATCTCAAGTCGTAAAATATGCTGTTCCTTGAAAAGTAAGAAATGATGTAATGCATGTCTCTACTGAATAAGTGTCTTTGTTTCTCGATTCTGTTGTATGCTTCCCCCTGCACAGATCTCCTCCTGCCCCAGAAATGCTTAAAAGGTAACTGGACTCTTTGTTTGGGGCTCAGTCATTTTGGATGTTGATCTGACTGGGCCGGTGCACCTAAATAATAATAAGAAATCCTCCTCAACCCCTCAGTCTCTCTGATTCCTAAATTATCTCACTGCAAAGGCAGGAGAATTGCTTGAGCCCAGGAGTCTGAGACCAACCTGGGCGACATAGTGAGATCCTGTCTCTACAAAAGATTAAAAAATTAGCCAGGCATTGTGGTGCATGCCTGTGGTCCCAGCTACTCGGGAGGCTGAGGTGGAAGGATTGCTTGAGCCTGAGAGGTCCTGGCTATGGTGAGCTATGATCACACCACTGCCTTCCAGCCTGAGTGACAGAGCAAGACCTTGTCTCAAAAAAAAAAAAAAAAAAAAATTGGGCTGGGCATGATGGCCCAGGCCTGTAATCCCAGCACTTTGGGAGGCTGAGGTTGGTGGATCACCTGAGGTCAGGAGTTCAAGACCAGCCTGTCAAACGTGGTGAAACCCTGTCTCTACTGAAGAATACAAAAATTAGCCAGGTATGGTTGTGTGCACCTCTAGTCCCAGCTACTCGGGAGGCTGAGACAGGGGCCTAGGATTAAATACGGAGTTTTGGCCAAACTAGGCTGGAACTCCAAAACCTGCTACATAAGTACTCACGAGGGTTGCTAGTTATTAGTATTATTACTTTGTTGTTATTTGGCTCTGGTCAGATTTCAATTAATGTCACAGATAGGATTTAAACATTTGTTTTATTATTTTTAAGATTTTAGGCCAGGCGCACTGGTTCCCAGCACTTTGGGAGGCCGACGGGGGTGGATCACCAGAGGTCAGGGGTTGGAGATCAGCGTGGCCAACACAGTGAAACCCCTTTTTTACTAAAAATACAAAAAAATTAGCTGGGCGTGGTGGCATATGCCTGTAACCCCAGCTATTCGGGAGGCTGAGGCCAGGAGTTTGAGACTAGCCTGGGCAAATAGTGAGACCTTGTCTCTACCAAAACAAAACAAAACAACCAACAACATTAGGCCAGGCGTGGTGGCTCACACCTGTAATCCCAGTACTTTGGGGGGCCGAGGCGGGTGGTGGATTGCCTGAGGTCAGGGGTTTGAGACCAGCCTGGGCAACATAGTGAAACCCTGTCTCTACTAAAATACAAAAATTAGCTGGGCATGGTGGTGGGGCACCAGTAATCTCAGGACTTGGGAGGCTGAGGCAGGAGAATCGCTTGAACCTGGGAGGCAGAGGTTGCAGTGAGCCATGATCTGGCCATTGCGCTCCAGCCTGGGTGACAAAAGTGAAATTCCATCTCAAAAAAAAAAAAAAGTTAGCTGGATGCTGGATGTGGTGGCATGTGCCTATAGTCAGCCACTCAGAAGGCTGAGGTGGGAGGATCACTTGAGCCTAGGAGTTCAAGGCTGCAGGGAGCCGTGATCATACCACTGCACTCCAGCCTGGGCAACACAGCAGACTCTGTCTCAATTAAAAAAAAAAAAGCGCAGAAGAATATTGGTTTATGGAGAGTATTATTTTAAGTTTTAGAAATTTTCTATGCAAAACAAACAATGGAAAATAAGAAATGCATTACTCTATAATAAAATATAGCCTTTTCTCTCCCATATATACATATCAGTGGATAAAAACAGTCATAACTTCCTACACATTTAATCCTCTATACTAGCTCTCATACCCACTTACCACTCCCTCAATGACAAACATACCAAAAAGATGCTAAATAAATGAACAAAATACTTGGTATTCTTAACTATCTAAAGTATTGTACTTAACAGGTATTTTCTTGGCTGACTGGTTCTCCATACCCAACAAACACAGTGATGTCAGCTCTCACCACTCACATTAAACAATATAGCCATTGCTGTAAAGTACAAAAGAGAAATGCAGTACAAATTGAAAAGGAGGAAATAAAACTTTTATTCATCGTTGATATTATCAGATACATAAAATCCCAAGGAGACAAAAGCTACTACTAATGAGATTAGAAGGATCCCAGAAACAGACACAGACATGCACACACACCTCCCCACAGACACAGATACACACTCACAACACACTCAGAAGTACATTTTATTTTATTTTGAGACAGTCTCGCTGTGTCACCCAGGCTGGAGTGCAGTGGTACCATCTCAGCTCACTGCAACCTCCGCCTCCCGGGTTCAAGCGATTCTCCTGCCTCAGCCTCCCCAGTAGGTGGGATTACAGATGTGCACCACCATGCCCGGCTAATTTTTTGTATTTTTAGTAGAGATGGAGTTTCACCATGTTGGCCAGGCTGGTTTTGAACTCCTGACCTCAAGTGATCCACTCGCTTTGGCTTCCCAAAGTGCTAGGATTACAGGCGTGAGCCACCACGCCCAGCCAGAAGTATCTTTTAAACAGGATTTTTAAAAGTGGGAGTTGACCCTTTCCAAAATCTGGAGTTGGGATGGGTATTAGTGGTTTGGAGAGGAAAGAGCAGGTGTGTTGTGGCTGGGAGGCGATTCCTTTCAGCACCTTGGGTGATGTCTGAGGCCATACCCACTTTCTGTGCTAGTTTTGGGATTATGATGATTAACCCACACTCCCTTTGTTCCTCCCATGTAAGCTGGATTCTTGGGCATTCAACCAATATTAAACCCTTCCTCTGAAAAATTCCTGGATTGACAAGAGCACACTGGACCCATTTTCATTCCCCGTCGTGATCAATAGGTATCAAAAGAAATGATAGCTTCTTAGAATAGAAATTTGCAGCCACTGGGGAATGTAGTTCTTAAATGTGAATACAGAAGAATCTCTTATTACAAAATTCTGTATGGCTCTGGATTTAAGATTTTGTTTTTGTTTTGTTTTTTTTTGATACATGGTCTCTCTCTGTCACTCAGGCTGGAGTGCGGTGGCACAATCTCGGCTCACTGCAGCCTCTGCTTCCCAGGCTGAAGCGATCCTCCCACCTCATCCTCCTGAGGAGCTGGGACCATAGGTGCGCACGACCACACCCAGCTATCTTTTTGTATTTTTATATTTTGCCAAGTTGCCCAGGCTAGTCTCGAACTTCTGAGCTCAAGCAATCTACCCACCTTGGCCTCTCAAAGTGTCGGGATTACAGATGTGAGCCACTGCAGACAGCCAGGATTGAAGATTTTAAGAGATATTGAAAGCCTTTTGTTATAATACCATTGAAAACATAAAATACTTAAAATTAACAAAAGTTGTGCAATAGCATAACTACAAATCATTGATGAGAGAAATTAAGTATCTAAATGAAGAGATTTATCATGGCCACGAATTAGAAGACTTAATATTGTTAAGATGTCAGTTCTTCTGAAATTGATCAACAGATTACTTGTAATCCCAATAAAAATTTCAGCAGGCTGTTTTTGTTTTGGTATAAATTAGTAACATGATTTTTAAATTCTAAGCTGTGGCTGGGCAAGGTATCTCACGCCTGTAATCCCAGCACTTTGGGAGGCCGAGGCGGGCGGTTCACCTTAGGTCAGGAGCTTGAGACCAGCCTGGCCAACATGGCAAAACCCTGTTTCTACTAAAAGTACAAAAATTAGCTGGGCATGGTGTTGGGCACCTGTAATCCCAGCTACTTGGGAGGCTGAGGCAGGAGAATCACTTGAACCCAGGAGGCAGAGGTTACAGTGAGCCGAGTTCGTGCCACTGCACTCCAGCCTGGGCGACAGAGCGAGATTCTGTCTCAAAAAAAAAAAAAAAAAAATTCTAGGAAGTATATCTTTTACAACTACTAGTCAAAGTAATTATAAAAGAGTAACAAGCCGGGCACGGTGGCTCACGCCGGTAATCCCAACACTTTGGGAGGCCGAGGCGGGCGGATCACGAGGTCAGGAGATCAAGACCATCCTGCCTAACATGGTGAAACCCCGTCTCTACTAAAAATACAAAAAATTAGCTGGGTGTGATGGCGGGCGCCTGTAGTTCCAGCTGCTCGGGAGGCTGAGGCAGGAGAATGGCGTGAACCTGGGAGACGGAGCTTGCAGTGAGCGGAGATTGTGCCACTGCACTCCAGCCTGGGCGACAGAGCAAGACTCCATCTCAAAAAAAAAAAAAAAAAAAAGAGTAACAAATTCAGAGGGCTCACCTTATTTTACAATAAAGTAGTGTAGGCATATACTGATCAATGAAACAGAAAAGAAGGTCTAGAAACAGACACTTATATAATCAACTGATTTTTGATTAAGGTGCCAAAGCTATTCAATGGGAGAAAGGAAAGTCTTTTAACGAAAGTGTTGGAATAACTGAATTTCCTTAAGGAAAAAATATGCTTTTGCTCTTATTTCACGCTATATTTAAAAATTAACTCATAATGACTCAGACTTAAAAGTAAAAGCTATAACTATGAATTCTTCAAAAGAAAGCATAGGAGAAAATCTTTGTGAACTTGGGGTAGACAAAGATTTTTAAAATGGAAAAATCGATCATACTTCTTTATTTGGAAATTAAAATAAAAATGCCATAAGCAATGACACAAAAAATGGCATACCTAGCATTACATTTGGCTTACATTTAGTGTAAGACCTACACAGTAAAACCCACTAAACATTGCCGTGTCATGTTGAGGAATTTTTTCCTTCCCTTCCTTCCTTCCTCCCTCCCTCCCTCTTTCTTTTCTTTTCCTTTTTTATTTTCTTTCCTCTTTTCTCTCTCTTTCTTTCTTTTTCTTTCTTCTTTCTTTCTCTCTTTCTTCCTTCCTTCCTTCCTTCCTTCCTTCCTTCCTTCCTTTCTCCCTCCTTTCCTCTCTCCCTCCCTTTTATTTTCCTTCCTTCCTTCCTTCTCTCTGTTTTTTTTTTTTAAGACAGAGAATCCCTCTGTCATTTAGGCTGGAGTGCAGTGGCACGATCACAGCTCACTGCAGCCTTGTCCTCCTAGGCTCAAGCCATCCTCCCACCTTAGCCTCCCAAGTAGCTGGGACTACAGGTGCACATCACCATGCCCAGCCAATTTTTGTATTTTTTGTAAAGACAAGGTTTCACCATTTTGCCAAGGCTGGTCTTGAACTCCTGAGCTCAAGCGGTCCTGCCTGCCTTGGCCTCCCAAAGTGCTGGGATTACAGGTGTGAGCCACCGCACCTGGCCAATCTTTTCTTTTTCTTTCATAAAAGTTGTACTATTTATGGAGTACATGTGATATTTTGACACATAGACACAATGTGTGATAATCGAATCAAAGAAATTGGGATATCCATAACTTCAGGCATTTATCATTTCTTTGTATTAGGCACATTCCAATTCCACTCTCAGTTATTTTGAAATATACTCTAAATCATTGTTAACTACATTGACCCTATTGTGCTACCAAATACTAGATCTTATTCTTTCTATATAACTGTATTTTTGTACCCATTAACCATCTCCTTTTTATCCTCCCTTCTCCACTACCCTTTTTAGCTTCTGCTAACCATCATTATACTCTCTACCTCCATGAGTTCGATTTTTTTTGGCTCTCCCATAGGAGTGAGAACATGTGGCCTTTGTCTTCCTGTGCCTGGCTTGTTTCACTTAACGTAATGTCCTCCAGTTGCAACTGTGTTGTAAATGCAGGATCTCATTCATTTTTATGACTGAATAGTACTCCTTTTTGTGAATGTACCACATTTTCTTTATCCATTCATCTGTTGATGGACAGTCAGGTTATTTCCAAATCTTGGCTACTGTGAATAGTGCTGCAGTAAACATGGGAGTGTGGATATAGCTTGGATATACTGATGTCTTTTCTTTGGATATATACAGTGGGATTGCTGGATCATAGGGTCATTTTATTTTTAGTGTTTTGGGGAACCTCCAAACTGTTTTCCACAGTGGTTGTACTGATTTAGATTTCCACCAAGAGATATGTATGAGAGTTCCCTTTTCTCCACATTCTTGCCAGCATTTGTTATTGCCTGTCTTTTGGATAAAAGCCATTTGAACTAGGGTGAGATGACATCTCATTGTAGTTTTGATTTGCATTTCTCTGATGATAATTATGTTGAGCACTGATATGGTTTGGATCTGTGTCCCCACCAAATCTCATGTTGAATTGTAGCTCCCAATGTTGGAGGTGGGGTCTGCTGGAGGGTGGTTGGATTTCTCATGAATGGTTTCATACTGTCCTCTTGGTGCTGTTCTTGTGATAGTGAGTGAGTTCTCATGAGATTTGGTTGTTTAAAAGTGTACAGCACCTCCCCGCTCACTCTCTCTTGCTCCTGCTCCCGCCATCTAAGATGCCTTACTCCCTCTTTGCTTTCTGCCATGATTGGCAGTTTCTTGAGGCCTCTCCAGAAGCAGAAGCTGCTGTGCTTCCTGTACAGCCTACAAAACTGTAAGCCAATTAAAACTCTTCTCTTTATAAATTACCCAGTCTCAGGTATTTCTTTATAGCAGCATGAGAACGGATTAATACAAGTCTCAGGTATTTCTTTTCTTTTTTTTGAGATGGAGTCTCACTCTGTCGCCCAGGCTGGAGTGCAGTGGTGTGATCTTGGCTCACTACAACCTCTGCCTCCCAGGTTCAAGCAATTCTCATGCCTCAGCCTCCCAAGTAGCTGGGACTACAGGTGCCCAGCACCACGCCTGACTAATTTTTTTGTATTTTTAGTAGAGACAGGGTTTCACCATGTTGGCCAGGCTGGTTTCGAACTCCTGACCTCAGGTGATCTGCCCGCTTTGGCCTCCCACAGTGCTGGGGTTACAGGCATGAGCCACCGTGCCATCAGGTATTTCTTCATAGCAGTGTGAGAACGGATTAATACAAGCACCTTTTCATATACCTGTTTGCCATTTGTATGTCTTCTTTTGAGAAATGTCTATTCAAATCTTTTATTCATTTTTAAATTGGATTATTAGATTTTTTTCCTATTGAGTTGTTTGAGCTCCTTATATTTTTTTATCAATTATTCTTTGTCAGATGGAAAACTTGCAGATATTTTCTCCCACTCTGTAGGTTGTCTCTTCATTTTGTTGATTGTTTCCATTGCTGTGCAGAAGCTTTTTAACTTGATGTGATCCCATTTGTCCATTTTTGCTTTGGTTGCCTGTGCTTGTTGGGTATTACTCGAGAAATCTTTACCCAGTGCAATGTCCTGGAGAGCTTTCTCAGTGTTTTCTTTAGTAGTTTCATGTTTGAGGTCATAGATGTAAGTCTATGATCCATTTTGATTTGGTTTTTGCATGTGTCAAAAAATAGGGGTCTAGTTTCATTCTTCTGCATATAGATGTCCAGTTTTCTTGGCATCGTTTATTGAAGTGACTGTTATTTCCCCAGTGTATGAATGTTCTTGGCACCTTTGTTGAAATTGAATTCACTGTAGATGTATGAAGTTGTTTTTGGGCTCTTTATTATGTTCCATCGGTCTACGTAACTTGTTATGCTAGTACCTTGTTGTTTTGGTTACTATAGCTCTATAATACGATTTGAAGTCAGATAATGGGATTCCTCTAATTTTGTTCTTTTTGTTTAGGATAGCTTTGGCTACTCTAGATCTTTTGTGGTTCTGTTTAAATTTTAGAATTGTTTTTTCTATTTCTTTGAAGAATGTCATTGGTATTTTGATAGGAATTGCATTGAATCTGTAGATTGCTTTGAGTAGTATGAACATTTTAACAATATTGCTTCTTCTAATCTCACTGTGTCACCCAGGCTGGAGTGCAGTGGCTCCATCTCAGCTCACTGCAACCTCTGCCTTATGGGTTCAGGCAATTCTCCCACCTCAGCCTCCCAAGTAGCTGCAACTGCAGGCGCATGCCACCGTGCCCGGCTAATTTTTGTATTTTTAGTAGAGATGGGGTTTCACCATGTTGGCCAGGCTGGTCTCGAATTCCTGACCTCAAGTGATCTGCCCGCCTCGGCCTCCCATAGTGCTATAATTAACAGTATGAGCCATCAAGCCCTGCCATATTTCATTGTATGAACATATCACAGTTCATTTATCCATTCACTTGTTGAAGAACATCTTGGTTGCTTACAAGATTTGGCAATTATGAATAAAGCTGCTATAAACATCTGTGCAGAAGTTTTTGTGTTGCTATATGTTTTCAACTCATTTGGGTTAATACCGAAGAGCATGATTGCTGTAGCACGTGGTAAGAATATGTTTAGCTTTGCAAGAAACCACCAATTTGTCTTCCAAAGTAGCTGTGCCATTTTGCATTCCCACCATCAATGAATGACAGTTCCTGTTGAGCCACCTCCTTGTCAGCATTTGATGTTGTCAGCTTTGGATTTTAGCCATTCTAATAGGTGAGTAGTGGTACATCATTATTGTTTCAATTTGAAATGGCTACTGACATATGATATGGAGCATCTTTCCTTATGCTTATTTGCTATGTGTATATTTTCTTTGGTGAGGTGTCTGCTCAGATCGTTTGCCCATTCTTTAATTGGGTTGTTTTCTATTGAGTTTTAACAGTTCTTTGTGTATTTTGAATGTAAGTCCCTTATCAGGTATGTCCCCTGCAAATATGTTCTCCTATTCTGTAGCTTGTATTGTCATTCTCTTGACAATTCTTTTGCAGAGCAGAAGCTTCTAATTTTAATGACACAGGACTTATCAATTGCTTCTTTCAAGGATTGTGCTTTTGGTGTTGTATCTAATAAGCCATCACCAAACTTAAGGTCATCCAGATTTTCTCCTATGTTATCTTCTAGAAGTTTTGTACTCACTATTCATTTAGGTCTACAATAAACTTGGAGTTAATTTTCGTGAAAGCTGTAAGGGAGCTTCTAAGGGGGACACACACTAACTTCTTTGAGAGTGGGCAGTGATTGTGAAACTCTCAGCTGGGTCTTACAACAGACCCCAGATCCATCAGGAGAGCCCAGCCTTCAGAAACCCATAGTGGAATGTGTTTCATGCATACACGGAGGAGAATATGCAGTCATATGCTCACATGCATGTCTGAACATGATCACACACATGAATATGGCTATGTCCTGATCCAGAGTTCTCTCATCATTCTCTGTAAGTGATTCTTTTCTTCAACTTCTTCATTAAGGGATATATTGACAGAATGTCATTAAAATTAAAAACTTCTGCTCTGCAAATATTGTTAATGGACTGACTCTGTATGTCCATTCATGTCTCGTTGTGTCCCTGGACTGACTCTGAATGGGCTACAGTGGCCTTATCTGGTAGCGAGCACAGATTACACCCGGGTATTCAAAGCATGTTGAGTAGGTGAGAGTGTGGGCATGTGTGCAGTGAAGGCAGGACAGCCACCCGCCAGGTCTCTGGAAAACTCCCCAGGACAGGGATGTTCAGGCCATGTGATGCTATACTAAGCTGTTTTACGTGAGGAATGGGTGGTTTTTAAGAATGTGTGAGGGCTATGGGCACAGATCTGTGTTCAAAGATTTTCTGGGCACTTATGTTTTGTGAGACATCAGATAGAGCCAACTTTCTAAGCCTCAGCTTTGTCACGTGTAAAATGGACATGAAAGCGTTTCCCCTTCGCAGAGGTTTGTGGCAATTAAGGGAGGTGAGCGTGCAATAGTTTTTGAACAAAGGTGACACGGGGGTACTTGCTCAGGAAATAAGAGCTGCTATTATTACTACTCTTCATAGCATAATGTAAGGTTTCCCTTCCTCTCATCCCACCTCGGAAGCACCTTATCAAGGTGAACTGAGCCCCTTCTGTTTCTTCTCTTCCCTCTAGCCACCACGCCCCTTCCTTTCCCGCATCCTCCCCCCATTCTTATACCCGCCCCTTCCGCGAACCCCGCCCTGACCCCGCCTTTCCCTGGCCCCGCCCACCAGCCCTGCACCGGCACAGCCCTCGCTCAGCGGGGCAGGAAGCTCATGGTGTAGTTTCGTGGGATCGTGGCAAAGCCCACGTGTTTGGGGGACACGTCAATGTCCTTAGGTGACTGGGAAGACTTGAAGCGGAAGTTCTGCATGACGGTGGTGAAGAAGAGAAAGAGCTCCATTCTGGCCAGGCCTTCTCCGAAACAGTTCCGCTTTCCTGAGGAGGAGAGGCGGGAGGGGTGGAGGTGAAGCCCACTCTCAGTGCAGCCTCGCCCCACTACCGACCTCCAGCTGCGGCTCTCCCAGGGAGGAGGGGTGGAATATTATGGCCTGAGAGAGTTTCAGAGGAGACTCTGATCCTCCCTGAGCCTCAGTTTCTTTCTATAAGAGATGTAACAATGGTGAACCAATATTGATATATTATTACTAACAAAGTCCATAGTTTACACTAGGGTTTACTCTGTGTTATACAGTTCTATGGGTTTTGAAAAAGGCATAATGTCACACATCCATCATAGATGGGGTGATCCATGCCAGGTGTAGCAATGGGAGGTTTAGATGTCCTTCCTGCCAGATACACTTGCAAATATGACTGCTGTGCCGTCATCTCCTTTTTAGGGATCTGAGGAATCTGCTGTGTGACCCTAGAGAAATACATCTACGGGGAAAGATGTTTCCTTTCCTTTTACCTGGGCGCAGGTATTGGGTGCTTGGTAGTTAAGGAAGTATCAGCTGGCGGCTCAAGGGTAGATTCTAACAGGAACTTCCAAGCTGGAGAAATAACAGGCTACACCGCAGAGAGGGGAGGTGGGTGAGGGAGGCGCCTGCTGGTGTGAGCAGTGGCCTGGCAGCAAACAGTGGTCTCTTACCGATGGAAAAGGGCACAAAAGCATCACTCTTCTTAAACTGCCCCTTGTCATCCAGGAAATGCTGGGGATTGAAGTCCTGAGGGTTGGAGAAGAAGCTGGGGTCTCTCAGCACGGAGCCCAGCATAGGGAACACTTCGGTGCCCTGGTAGGGAGGAGGAAGTTGTGTGTGATGAGGCAGGTTGGGGGGATTGGTGAAAGTACACAGGGGCTGGAGAGGGAACTAGGGTGCCCCAGGTTAGGGGAAGTGGCAGGCATGGAGGAGTTGGGGTCCTGTGAAGGAGGAGCTTTGGGGGATAGAAGGTTCACATCTCTGAAACAGGAAGTTTGGGAGACATGGGGTCCATGTCCTGCTACGCAGGTTGTTTGGGGGACCTGAGATTTGTGTCCCTAAGACAAAAGGCCTAATGGAAAGGGGGCTTCTGTTTCTTAAGATAGAAGTTTTGGAACATGAGTTTGATTCTCCCGACACAAAGAGTCTGGGGAGATGCAGGACTCAGGAGTGTCTAAGTGGAAAGGTGGAATGGATGTGGTGGTCGGGGAAGTCCTTTCTGACTGATTGAGGGAGTGGGACAGTGAGTAGAAAGCTTCTAATGGGGGCAGGATTCTGGGGACACAGAGAGGGGCTGGAAGTCCCCGTAGTCTAGGGGGTGGGGAGGATAGCACCTTAGGGAGGAAAAAATCCCGAAACTTGGTGTCCTTTTTAACCCTGCGGGCCAAACTCATGGGGATCACGTCTCCAAATCTTTGGATCTCGTGGATCACTGCCTCCATGTAGGGCATCTTGGTCCGGTCCTCAAACTTGGGCTGCCGGTTCTTGCCGATCACTCTGTCAATCTCCTCATGGACCTTTGCTGGGGGAGGAGGGAATGTGTTTAGGTATCTAGGAGTCTCAGAGCAGGAAATGATAGTCCGAATAGGTAAAACGGGGTAGATGATACGGCTCTGCCTATGACACGGAGGTAGAGCATTCATAACAGAACAGACATCAGCCATTCGCATTGTTGGAGTAGGATCCTGTTAACCAGGTTGTGCCAGAATCACAGGGGAGGCACAGGGAGGAACTTAGGGGATGACCCGGGGGAACGGGCAGCGGGCACTCAGTGGGCTTGGTACAGAAGTGACTGACCAATCAGTGCAGACATTTTCAATATTTTAATAGCTAATGAGACTCAGCTGATGCCTACCAGCTGAATGTTGCCCTGTCTCTGGACAGCAAGGCACATCTCAGGGTCCTGGGATCTGGGACAGGTGGGGACATTGCACCAGGCTAAGGGGAATTTTGAGGGTCTGGGGCCCTCCACTTCCGTCCCCCTCCAGCCTTACCCTCCACCTCTGGGTGCTTCATGAGCAGCAAGAAGCCATAGCGCAGGGTGGTGCTGACCGTCTCGGTGCCTGCAATGAAGAGGTTCAACGTGCTCATCATCAGGTTCTTCAAGTAGAACTCCGTGTTGGGGTTCTTCTCCTCCTGCAGGGAGAGGGGGCTTTAGGCCAACCTCACTCCTCTTGCCCTCAGGGCCCTTCTAGGGCTTTTCCTTTGGAGCTACCTCTCTTTGGTCCAGACCAAAGGTGGAAAGAGGGACCCTAGATCTACCAGACTTGCTCTAGGTTCCAGCCCTTGCCCTGGCTGCTGGCTTTGCCCAAAATGCTCTTCCTTCTCACCTTCTTTACTTTGCTGACCATCTGTCCTTCAATTATCAACTTAGCTGTCAGTTTTTTTTTTCTTACACTGACTTGGTCTTGCTAAGTTGCACAGGCTGGACTCGAACTCCTGGGCTCAAGCAATCCTCCACCCTCAGCCTCCTGAGTAGCTGGAACTGCACATGCGCATGACCATGCAGGCTCACTTACTTTTTAAACAATTAATTAATTTTTTTTGAGACAGGGTCTCATTCTGTCACCCAGGCTGGAGTGCAGTGCAGTGATCTTGGCTCATTGCAACCTCTGCCCCCCTGGGCGCCACCACGTGCAGCTAATTTTTGGATTTTTAGTAGAGACAGGGTTTGACCATGTTGGCCAGGCTGGTCTTGAACTCCTGACCTCAGGTGATCCACCTGCCTCGGCCTCCCAAAGTGCTGGGATTACAGGCTGTTAGCCACCGCGCCCGGCCAATTGTGAGGATTATTATGATGAGGGCTAATTTGAACGGGTCTGTGTCGTCTGCCCGCCCCACTCCCAGTCTGATTTCCCTCTGCCTGGCTTTGCACCTCCCCGCACTGGCTGCTGGGGTGTACCTCCTGCATGCGGATGAGAAAGGAGTCGATGAAGTCCCGTGGGGAATTGGGATCCAGCGTGCGCTGGTTGTGCTCCACCTTCTTGGCTATGAAGTCCTCCAGCCCTTGCAGCAACTTAAAGGCCTGTTGCTGTGGTCCTGGCAGGTGTTTCATCACCGAAGAGAACATCTCATAGAGCTGGGGTTGCAGAGAGAGGATGGGAATGGAAGGACAGCTGTCACGGGGCAGGAGCTGATGGGAATGGGGATTTGTTTCATAGCAAGGAAGGAACTGAGTTAAAGGCATCTGTCCAGGTGTTTAGGTATTTCAGTGGGGTTGGATGGAAACTTATATCTAAGTTTTCACGTGGATTAGGTGCCAGGGCCACGGTCTAGTAATTTAGGTGAGAAGAACTGAGACATATATCCAGGTTTCAGGTATTTAAACGAGGCTGGATTGGAGCACACATCTAGGTGTTCAGATATTCAAGTGAAGTTGAGTTGGAAGTCACCTGTCCAGGTGTTTAGCTCTTCAGGTGGGGCTGGTATGAGGTGAGTGGCACCTGTCTAGGTATTTAGGCATTCAAGTAGGCTTGGTTGGAGACAGCTATCCAGATACTTACTGGGTCTGGATTGGGGGCTTTTGTTCGGGTGTTCAGGTATTAAAGTGGGGCTGGTGAAGATGTTGAAGTGGAGGGGATACCTGTTGAGGTGTTTACCTATCCAAGTGGGATGCACTGGGAGCACCTCTGTAAGGTGTGTGATTGGAAAGGGTTGGGGAACACTTATTTGTGTGTCAGGGAACAATCTGTCTAGATATTTATGTGTTTAAGGTGTTGGTTAGGGCAGCTGTCCATGTTTTCAGGTATTTAAGTGGGTGAAGTAGAGGGCGCTTGGCCAGATATTCCAGTGGGCTAATCTGGGACATTTGTGTAGATGTGAAATGATTATGATGGGCTGGATTTTGCAGCACCAGGTGTTCAGGTATGCAGGAGGCGGGTTGAGGCAGTCACTTGTCCAGGTGTTAAAATATTCAGAAGAACTGGGTAGGGAGCATCTGTTAGAAATTACGGTAAGTTGGGGATGGGAACACGTGCCCAGGTGAGAGGGCTGAGCTGAGGGTATGCATCCTGCCAGCAGGCTCTGTTTTGGGGAGCATCTGTTGAGCTATCCAGGTGTCCTTGGAGACTGGGTATTTGGCATCTCTCCTGGGTTCTGGTGCAACTCTCCAGTTGTCCAATATCGGGGACTGATTTTGAGGGGACACTGTCTGGAGGGCGGTGGGAGTTTGGGGCACCTGTCTCCAGGTAGGGGAGCAGTTGGCAGGTTGTGGTAGGGGCGTCACGGGCCGGGCTGCAGCCAGTTACCTGCCCCGTGGAGGTTGACGTGAACTGGAAGATTCCCAGCATCATGCTCAGCAGTGACAGGAACTCTTTGTCCTCATAGTCAAAGCGGTCCCCAAAGACAATGGAGCTGATGACATTGGAGACTGTGCGGCTCAGGAAGAAGGTGGGATCGATATTGGCGCCTGCGGGTGTGGAGGGAGAAGGGAGTTGGGGAGAGAGTCAACTCAGAGGTCTGAGGAGAATCAGAATTCCAGGAGGCAGGGCCTTGTTGAGCCAAATTCCCAGCGCCAGACTCCAGGGCTGGAAGTGCGGGCGCCTTTCCCCACCTAGTCCCCATCTGCAGGCAGAACGCGCGCGGGTTCCTCGTCCTGGGCGTTTTCCTTCTCCTGCCCCCGCACTCGGGGAACCTTACTCACCGTGCGTGCTCCGGATGGCCTCGATGAGGAAGCCCGCCTCCTCCTGGATGCGCTCCTCGATGCCTCGCTTGCCTACCCCGAAGTCCCTCAGGGTGGCGATGGCAAAGCGCCGGAGCTGCTTGGCGCGCTCCCCGTTGCTGAACACCACGCCTGGGGAGGTGAACGCGGGGGTGGAGAGAGGTCAGGGGGCGGCGGTGGCAGGAGCGGACCAGTTCCAAGGGGCTCCCCAAGGGTGGAGCAGAGGGTTAGTGGGGTGGGAGAGAGATGGATTCAGTGTCAGTGCCCAGGACAGGTGCAAACTCAGTCAGAGAAACACGAGGTCGAGAGAGAGAGAGAGAGAGAGAGAGAGAGAGAGAGAGGCAGAGAGAGAGAGGAGAGGAGAGGAGGAGAGGAAGAGAGGGGGAGAGGGGAGAAGGGAGAGGGGAGAGGGGAGAGGAGAGAGGAGAGAGGAGAGAGGAGAGAGGAGAGAGGAGAGAGGAGAGAGGAGAGAGGAGAGAGGAGAGAGGAGAGAGGAGGAGAGAGGGAGACCGGGTAGAAAGAATAAGAGAATCAGAAGAGAAACAGAAAGGCCAGACAGAGAGATGCACAGAGAAACAGAGGGTTAAGGGGATACTCCATGGAGGAAGGGAAGGAAGTGGGGAGAGAAAGAGAGAGAGAGATGGAGGAAGAGGATGGAGGGAGGGGAAGTGAGATATGGGGAGATCTGGGAGGAGGAAATAAAAATGGTGAAAGATTCTTAAGCTGAGCTGGAGAAGAGAGAAAAATATTGAGATAGAAACAGAGAGGGTCTGGAAGGAAGAGAGACTCTTACCAGGAGATGGAGGCTAGAGATGTGGAAGTAAGAATAGCATGAAATCCTAAGAGAGAGGAAAAAGTGAGAGAGGGAAGTGGAGAGAGGAGAAACAGGGAGAAGCACAGAAGCTGAGAGCAACAAAAAGACAAATGAAGACAGAGGACCAGGGCTGGAAAACAGAAACCCAGGATGTCCTCAGAGATGGAGAGAGGGGAAAGAGGAGACTACAGTGAGAGAGAACAAGGAGATGGGGCAGAGAGAGGCAGGGAGGAATCAGGACAGGGATGCTGGAGACAGGTGAGGGATACACATGGAGAGGCCACAATGAAGGGAGATGGGGAGATAAGACCAGACCGGGGGTTCTGCCATAGCCTCCAGTGGGCAGGAGAGTCAGGGAGAAGGCTGGGAACACTGAGACCATCGTGTCCGCCTGGCCACCTTCCCCCTCTTGGGCACCCCCTCACCATAGCCTTTGAAGACCCAGTCGAAGGTGGCTTGCTCGCCTCGCCCGCTGAACTCCTCAGCCTGGTCCACCAGAGCCTCCTTGACAGCATCATGTCCACACAGCACCACGACCCGCCGGGGCCCCAAGTGAATGGTGAACACGGGGCCATAGTGCTCACTGAACTGATGGAGGCGGGTGGGAGTGGTTAGAGGGAGCAGCCCCCACTCTGAATGGGGCCCAGCACCGAGATGTCAAGTACTGGGATCCTTCACCCCCAGGTTCTCACAGTCAGGGAGCTGGACATCCCAAGATCCTGTCTTTCCTGGCTAGGACCCTAATGCTGAAACTCCAAAACTCCCTTTCCTAAGACTCTGGTCCACACTGGTCAATCCCCTGCCACAAAGCCCCAGCCAACTAGGCAGCCCCCACCCTGTGCCACCCATCTCCCTGCCTTGGGACACCTTCATGATGGAGTCACATATGTGCTCTGTGTTCAGCTGGAGGTAGTTTCCAATGAAGGGCAGTGGGGTGGGTCCCGGAGGCAGCTTCCCCCTGCTCTTCCTCTGCTGCCAGACAGACATCAAGACCATCACAGTCAGGCAGGCCAGCAAGGCCACCAGAAGCAGCCCTGAGGCCAGCATGGTGGTAGTGAGATGACAGATGGTGATGGGTGGGGTGGTTTGCCTTTATACTGCCTGAAAAAGAGGGATGGACTTTGGCTAATTACATAATCACCTCATTTCACCTCCCAACTACACGCCCCACCATGAATGCCACCTAGCTTGGGACACAGCCAGCAAAGGAGGATAAGGGGACCCCAGGGCAGCTGAACAGGGAGGGGGCCTCCAGACTAAATCTGTGGTACTTCAGGAGGGGTGCCGCAGGGCTGTGGATTTAGGAGGGGGCAACAGATAAGCTGTAGAACTGAGGAGTTTGGAATATTTGCATAGGGGAGCACTTGGGCTTTGGATTTGGGGTCTGAGAGTGAGAATGCACCCCAACGTTGTGGATCTGGGGGTTCCAGGGGAGAGGAATCCAAAGGTCTGGGTTTTATTAGGGTGAGATGGAAGTGTGGCTGTGCATCTGGGGGTCTTCTGTTGTGGAGGATGCAGGGTTAAGGGTCTCAGGACGGGGGACTCCAGGCATATGGACTTGAAAGTCTCGGGGCTAGGAAGACCCAGGGCTGTGGGTGTGGAGTTTCTGGGAGGAGGAGTGTGTAGCAAGCCAGCAGGTGCTCCCAGAAAGCCCCGCAGCCCAGCAATGGGCCCAGGGGCTGACTTGATTTTGCTTTTGCCCAGAGCTGTCTCTTGATGCCCAGAATCCTCATTGGAACCTCAGAGTGAGGCCAGGATGGGTGCCATGGAACCTCCACTGCCCATCTCTGATTGGGAAAGGGGCGGAAGACCAGAGCCATATTTCAGGGGAACTTTCCCCACACCTGGAGAAGAGTACCTGGAGTTAGCAGTTGGCAGAGGGATTGGCTAGGTCTGGAGAAATACTAATAACAACCCCCAAATGATGGAAAAATCTCAAGTGTCCCAAGGGTTGTAATTTACAAAGACCTCCACTGGTTTCCAACCCAGATCCTTAGGGAAACCCACTAGATTGATTGTATCATCCCTATTAATATTATGATTGTTATTCATGTTTCTCATTTTATATAAGGATCTGTGGAGGACAGAAAACAGACAGTGGGCAGGGGACATGCGTGAGTGGCCCTGAACTCCCATCTCTCCTGCTCTGCGTCCTTAGTTCCACTTTCTGGATTTGGTTTTCCTGCCAGTGGAAAGGGAGTGTTTGGGAAGAGAAGATCACATCTGAGGGTAAGTTAAGTCTCCTTTAAGGGCGATTCCTGCTTTGTCAGGGGCTACTACTATTAGCAGGCAGAGGGAACAATCGCAGAAGAGATTGGGGTAAACTCCAGTATTAGGCACAGAGGTAGATCCTGGGGTGGGTGGGAGTGGAGAAGGGATGAGTAGCCCTCCTGTCCTTCCCTCAGGGAAATTCTTCCTTAGTAAACAGGACAGTTACCCTTTGGTGAGCATGGTCGTATATGGGAAGATTAAGTCTAGGTGTGTATGATCTGGTTGAATCTTTGTAACAGTGAGGTTGGTTCATCGTGATCATCCTCATTTTGAAGATGAGCAGATCTAGACTCCATAAATCCTCTTGAGTGAGGTCACACAGGGAGTAAGTGAGGGAGCTGGGATGTGAACTTTCTCCTCGCCCCCCCTTCATTGACTGGCCTAGATCACCCTGGGAGTCAAGTGCGGGCCAGCCTTAGCAGGAGGTGAGTGCTGAGACTGGCATCAGCAGTGGACACACTGATGACATTGGCGGGTTCTGATATCAGCATCAGGTATGGCCAGGGAGGGAAAGGCATCGTGTTGGCTTTGGGACTGCCCCCAGGTATATGCGAGGATGGGAAACAAGTTGGCACTGAACTTGACACCAGGAGAATATTGAAGTCATGTTTGGTGCCAAGAGGGCTCTGTGTGTTGTCTCAGGTGTCATTGAGAGCATAAGAGTGTCCTGCTTCAGGAGGGCATAAGAGTGGCACCATATAGGGTCTGAGGTTGGTTCCAGTGGGCTCTGACATGAACATGAGACAGGTGCTCATATTGGTCCTATGTGGGTCTGAGATGAGCCTCAGCCAGACCCTGAGAGGGGCCCCAGATGGCCACAGGACAGGCTCTGATGGTTGGACCACTTAGGGTTGCACCTGTCCTCTGGGTCACCAACTTTGGACAAGTGGAGGTCGGTGAGGTTGGCACCCCCAGGACTGACATCTTGCTCAAAGTGTTCTAGGATGCTGAGCTCTGAGACCTGTGTGGAGGGAACAAAGGTCAGAGAACAAGGCAGAGAGAGGAAAGTAGTTTGTTGATTTTGGAGGGGAAGAGGTGGGAAGGAAGATTAGCACCAGCTTGGCAGATATCAATCGCTCGAATCCTGTTCACCAGCCTGCACCTGGGCCTGGCTCCTCCTTTTCCTTCTTGTTTCTTAAAAAGGTGGGAGACAGAAATCTGGGGAGTTTGTTTCTCAGTGGAGTTGGCACTAGGAAGTGCACTGCGTGATCAGCAGGTTGCCATGACCTGGCCAGGGAGGGGATGGGGAGAGACAGTTTGGGAGAACTCTAGTATTTGTGGACATAGAGGTCAATGAATTTTGGACTTGTTGATTACCCTGGAGCATGGAGTGAGAGAATGGTGTCTGAAATCATGTGGGAGGAACTTGTCCCAGTGGGCAGTGTCTTGGGAACAGGCTTTCAGAGTGAGTTAGTGGAAAACCCAGGAAGATCCCTTTCCTTTGCTTGGCCTCAGTTTCCTTTTCTGGATGGATGGTACAATGATTAAGGCCTGGATTGGAATCCTAACCTTATCCTTTCTTTGTTGTGTGGCTTTGAACAGCTGACTTCATCTCTCTGAGTCTTATGGAGCCAAGAACAGCTCCTACCTCTTTGGCTATTTAGGGGAGAAGTATATGTGTTAATGCAGATGAGGTACATGGCAGTAAGTGCTCAATGAATGGTAGTTGTTCTCTTTAATCTGTAGGATGAAGCAGATGGATGAGATGTTCCCTAAGCACATTCCTTGCTTTTACATTCTCTAGTCTAAAGCTCACAAATCTTTTCCTTTGGGAAGGAGGAAAGGGACAGAGTCTTTGGGAACCTCCTTCCCCATCCCTTCCTCAGCATAGCCAAGCTTTACCCCATGGAGTTGTGAATAGGAAATTAATCCTTCATGGCCTCCTGGAGTGTGGTGCTGAGTTAGGCAGTATCTGCGGAAGGACAGGCCAGCATTAGACTCTCAGGTTATTCTGGTTGGCCCTGGAGCCCTGCACAGGACTTTGCCCACCTGTCTGTCTATGCTTGTCTTGCATCCCATCTTTCTATCTTTCTCTTTCTCCTCCCCTGCAAGTCAGTGTTCCCCTCAATCACCCTGTGTGCTCGTGCATCTTTGTGTTTTGTGCCATTTTGTCCAGTGGGTTCTCCTGGATGCCTCTGCCATGTTTATCCTCATTTATACAACTGTGTGTGTGTCATTCTGGGTGCATGCTTTTAGTGTCTATGTGCATGTATGTTTCAGCACGTTCATGTTGATACATGAATTTATGTGTGCACCAGGCTTTGTGGTGTGTATGTTTGTGCTTGATAATGGGTATCCATTCCAATTTATGTCTGCACATGCACATGTGTGTGTGTGCCTGACAGGGTGTGGCACTGTTTCTCAATGCTTGCCAATCTGTGTCTGTCTCTGCATACAGCATGTGTGCACACATGATTTAGGGGTGTCTACGATGTGCATTTCTGTGTATAACAAGATGAATGCTGCATATTCATATTTATGTGTATACATTCACAATTGGGTGACTACATATAAGTATGTGGATTTTTTTTCTTTGTTTTTTTTTTTTTTGAGACAGAGTCTTGCTCTGTCCCCACGCTGGGGGGCAGTGGCATGGTCTCGGCTGGCACCTCTGCCTCCCAGATTTACACCATTCTCCTGCCTCAGCCTGCTGAGTGGCTGGGGCTACAGGTGCCCGCCACCATGCCCGGCTAATTTTTTGTATTTTTAGTAGAGATGGGGTTTCACCATGTTAGCCAGGATGGTCTCGATCTCCTGACCTCGTGATCCGCCCGCCTCGGACTCCCAAAGTGCTGGGATTACAGGTGTGAGCCACCGCGCCCGGCCAGTATGTGGATGTTTTCATGTGTTCATTCTGGTGTGTGTGTGCAGACTTGTGGGCCATGTTGCATACACGTGAACATCTGATATTTTCCTGTGCTCATCTGTGTTTGGATTAAAACAATCCTATCCCAGCTCCATTTATCTGCTTGAAAAAACCCCCAGAACTGCAGGAAGCTTTTTATGAGCATAATCTTAATTGAACTCCTGATTGCAAGACTGAGGTTAGCTTTATCATCTCCATTTTGCAAATGAGTTAGATAAGTTCCCCCAAAGCCGGTCATAAGTGACTTGCTTCTTCATTTCACAGCTAATGAGTGTAGAGTCTTAGTATGGTCTTGTGTGATGGTAAATTTTTTTTTTTTTGGAGATGGAGTTTCGCTCTTTTGCTCTTGTTGCCCAGGCTCGAGTGCAATGGTGCGATCTTGGCTCACTGCAACCTCTGCCTCCTGGGTTCAAGTGATCCTCCAGCCTCAGCCTCCCGAGTAGCTGGGATTATAGTCACCAGATGCAGCTCATTTTTGTATTTTTAGTAGACACGGGGTTCACCATGTTTGTCAGGCTGGTTTCAAACTCCTGACCTCAGGTGATCTGCCCACTTCGGCCTCCCAAAGTGCTGGGATTACAGGCATGAGCTACCATGCCTGGCTGTGAATGTAAGTTTCATGCTGTTAACCACCACTTTGGACTGCCAGGCCCCACCTGTTTTTCTTTATGAAACATTAGAAAAACTGCTTGTACTCTCTTGTGTTTCTTCAAATACTTCCGTGTAAACCATGTAACAAAAGATTTCAAAATGTTAGAAAAAAAGTCTTTTAATAGGAGGGAGACTTGACCTTCTATAGTGTTTGCACTCTTTGGAACCTTAAGCAAAGACCTAGTTGGCCAGTATAGCCCTCATGCCATTGGCAATGAAGCAGTGGGGGAGTTGGGGTACTAGTTGTTGTGGCCAGAGAGTGAAATGTCTGTGTTTCACATTTCAGATTGATGACGAGGATTTGGGGGGTGGGGCTGTGGGAATGTTGGCTGAAAATAGAGTGAAGAAGGTCAAAGAAGAGAAGACAGTCAAGATTCTTTTTTTCTGAGTGTTTGGACAGCTCACATCCATGGCCATGAAGTTCCTCCCTACCAGGAAAATGGCAGGACTTAGAGTTCAGAGATGGGAAAGAAGTTGGATAGATGACAGGGATGAGCAGCTTTTTTTTTTTTTCTTTTGAGGTGGAGTCTTGCTCTGTTGCCCAGGCTGGAGTGGAGTGCTACGATCTTGGCTCACTGCAAGCTCCACCTCCCGGGTTCATGCCATTCTCCTGCCTCAGCCTCCGAAGTAGCTGGGACTACAGGCGCCCACCACTACGCCCGGCTAATTTTTTGTATTTTTAGTAGGGACTCTGTCTCAAAAACAAGACAAACAAAAACAAACAAACATGATGCAACTATATGCTGCGTATAAGAGACTCATTTTACCTGTAAAGACGCATATAGACTGAAAGTACGTAGATGGAAAAAGATATTCCATGCAAGCAAAAACCAACAGCAAGCAGTAGTAGCTATAACTTATACCAGTTGAAACAGATTTTAAGGCCAGGCGGGAACGGTGGTTCACGCCTGTAATCCCAGCACTTTGGGAGGCTGAGGTGGGTGGATCATAAGGTCAGGAGATCGAGACCATCCTGGCCAACACGGTGAAACCCTGTCTCTACTAAAAATACAAAAATTAGCCGGGCGTGCACCTGTAGTCCCAGCTACTGGGGAGGCTGTGGCAGGAGAACCATTCGAACCTGGGAGGCAGAGGTTGCAGTGAGCAGAGATCGTGCCACTGCATTCCAGCCTAGGCGACAGAGCGAGACTCCGTCTCAGAAAAAAAAAAAAAAAAAAAAACCCATTTTAAATCAAAAACATTAAAAATAAAAACAAAACAAAGTATGAACCCGGGGGGGTGGAGGTTGCAGTGAGCCAAGATCACACCAGTGCACTCTAGCCTGGGCTGTAACAGAGCAAGACTCCATCTCAAAAAAAAAAAAAAAATTCTGGCAGCATCACATTTCTTAGTCCCAGAAAGAGGGGCATGTGCCTAGGCAAAAAATGACCCAGGTTCCATTTCATGCACACACCCTCTGGAGCACAAATCTCCTTCCCTCTATCCCACTTAGACCTGGGTTTCTCTCTTGTCCCTGTATCTCTTTGTTTCGTTGCCTTTCTCTTTGTTCATCTCCATCTCCAACTTTTTGTCTAGTTGGATTTCTCTCTGAGTCATGGGTGCGTCCACTCTTTGGGTTCCTCTTGATTCTCTTCTCAGCCGTATGTCACCTTCTCAGTCTCTGTCTCACTGAAACTTTTTTCCTGTCTTTTATTCTTTCTGCTTCTATCTCCCTCTCTCTGTTTCTTTGAATTGCCTTTTGTCTCTGTGTCCTCCTTGACATTTATCTTTGACTCACTGAATCTCTCTCTCTCTCATCTCAATTTTGTTTTGTTTGCTTTGTTTTGTTTTTGAGACAGTCTCGCTCTTGTTGCCCAGGCTGGAGTGCAGTGGTGCGATCTTGGCTCACTGCAACTTCCACCTCCTGGGTTCAAGCAGTTCTCCTGCCTCAGCCTCCTGAGTAGCTGGGATTACAGGCGCCCACCACCATGACTGGCTAATTGTGTGTGTGTGTGTGTGTGTGTGTGTGTGTGCATGTATTTTTAGTAGAGACAGGGTTTCACCATGTTGGCCAGGCTGATCTCGAACTCTTGACCTCAGGTGATCCACCTGCTTTGGCCTCCCAAAGTGCTGGGATTACAGGTGTGAGTCACTGTGCCTGTCCTCATCTCTATTTTGATCTCGCTCTGGTTCTGTTTCTATGCACCTCTATTTTGTCTCAATCTTGATTTCTGTCTCCATCACATAATACCTGGCATAATCTGCCATGCTCTGAATTTCTCTGCCTCAAGTCCTCTGCAATTATTTTTCCTCTTTAGCTTGCTTCTACTTTTTAGTTCAAGTTCCTCCACTCCTGGCTTCCTATCTGGAGGTGGGATGGTGAAGGGAGCTGTTCTAAGAGTACTTGCTCTCTCCCTTCCCGTCTGAGTAGGAAAACCAGACTCACCATCACCACACACATGCCACCACCCTGAATGGGTGTTAAATGCTGGGGTGTGAGGATCAGAATGGGATGGGGAGGTGAAATCTAAGAGAGTCAAAGGAGATGGGCTGAGCTGAGTCTCTACTCCAAGAAAGACATTCTAGCAGCAGATCCAAGAGACAGAACGTGGCACTGTGTGTGAGTCACTCAGTTTTTGCAGAATTTCCACCACTTCTGGACACAGGATGCCTCAGCTAAGCCAGCCAAACCCCATTCCCAAAACTTACAGATACCTTGAGGGATTCAGTTTCCAAGTCTGAGAATACAGTTGTGTGAAAAGGACATTGAATTTTGATAAATAGTATATGTGGGTAGGATATAATATCCAGGAAGTTCATTTCAGGCCAATAAGGCTTTGAAAATATTTGGTGCGGAAAAGGTAGTGAATCACTTTTTAGATTGTTAAGGAACACAATCACTAATTGCGCTGGAGGAGATGTTCTCCTCCAGAGACTGGGGTTCAGAGGTGATCCCTACACCTTAGACTTTTAAAACACACACACACACACACACACACCAACACACACTACAGCAAAGTTCTTTTTTTCTTTTTTTAATTTGATACAGCAAAGTTCTGATACACCAACACAAGTAATCTTTGATTATTGTTATTTAACATCTTGAGTAGAAAACAAGAACTTTTTGAACAAAACCCTTTCAATTGATTTATTTCTCTTGTTTTCTAAATCTTCAGCTTACTTTCCTTATTAACATTCTAGTGTTCCATTACACAGTAGGGTAGCTGTAGTTAACGATAATACATTGCGTATTTCAAAATAGTTAGAAGAGAGGATTTTGAATGTTCTTACCACAAAGAAATGATAAATGTCTCAGTAATGGATATAATAATTACCTGAATTTGATTGTTATACATCGCATACATGTATAAAAACATCACACTGTACCCCACAAATATGTACAATTATTATGTCAATTAAAAAAATTTAATAACTGTTTAATTAGGGTTATACTTAATTAAGTAATGAACAAAGAGTTTTCCTTGTTGTCTATCAAGACTTTCTAAAACAACATGGTCTGCCAGCTGTGGTGGCTCACGCCTGTAATTCCAGCACTTTGGGAGGCTAATGGTGGGGGGTGGATCACTTGAGGCCAGGAGTTCGAGGCCAGCATGGCCAATATGGTGAAACCACATCTCTACAAAAATACAAAAATTAGCTGGGCATGGTGGTGTGCGCCTGTAGTCCTAGCTACTTGGGAGGCTGAGGCATGAGAATCGCTTGAACCCTGGAGGCAGAAGTTGAAATGAGATTATACCACTACACTCCAGCCTGGGTGACAGAGTGAGAATCTGTCTCAAAAAATAAAACAATAAAAAAAAAATAAAACAGCATGGTTTCCCTATTTGATAGATGGGGAAACAAGTCCCAGAGGTTAAGTGACTTTCCCAGTGAAGAAAAGACAGAGCTGCCACTTGTACCCAGATTGTCTGGATCCTAAAATCAATAGCCTAAAAAGATAATAATTTGCCTCTTACACCCCACCAAGAAATTCTGTTCAATTCTGTTGAGCTGAGAGAGAAGAACAGGGAGACTGGAAATATGAAGAAAGGGGAATGGCCCTAGAGGATTTCCCTGTGTGAATTCAATTTACCTTTATTCAGGTGGGAGATTATAGGTTATATAACCACCCCCAATATAAAGCAATCTCTTCACCGATGACACTCAAACCCGGAAAACTTGAATCCCAGGGTGTTCAGATTTTGGTATAAGCTGATCTCCCAGGAACTACTTGGCAGGATCTGGTGCCCAGGACAGAACCTGTTGACCTGGCACCATGGAGCTGGGAGGGGCTGTCACCATCTTTCTGGCACTCCGCTTGTCTTGCCTGCTCATCCTCATTGCCTGGAAACGAATGGATACGGCAGGAAAGCTGCCCCCACGTCCTACACCAATTCTTTTCCTGGGGAACCTGCTGCAAGTTTGAACTGATGCTACGTTTCAGTCTTTCATGAAGGTGAGTCTGTCTGTCCCCTTTAATAGGGCTAAAAGCAACTAATCCTATAGCCAGATTCATATAGAACCTTATGACTTCTAAAAGATAGACTCTCAGAAACACAGACTTTGCAAATCTTAGAATTCTGAAATTCCAGAATCCTAAAATGTTGGAAACACACATTCTCAGTGCATTGAAATAAGATTTTCATGATCTCAGGACTTTGGAATCACAGTACATTATATTTTTAAACACAGGATTCTTTGACTCAGCTTGTCTTAGCACTTTGAGACTTGGTATCATGAAGTCTTAAGATTCTAGAAATTTAACATTTCAGAGAGAGAAGTATGAATCTTAGAATTCATCAAATCCAGGTCCATTATTTTAGAGATGCAGACAGTAAGTCTTGCGGGGAGGGATGAGCTTTTGCCAAGGGTGACAGGAGCCAAGACTTCCATGCCTCTTTCCCAGTATTCCTTCCAAGCCCAGATTTACCTTGGTTCCTTAGTACCATGTTTATATCCCTCTGAAATCGCCATCCTCTAAAATCCTCAATTGGCCTATGCTTGGTACTCCAGTCAGCCCCTCCTACTGTGTTTTCCTTCACTCCAAGCTCAGGGAGAAATACGGCCCTGTGTTCACTGTGTACATGGGTCCCGGCCAGTGGTGGTTTTATGTGGACATGAAGCAGTGAAGGAAGCCTTGATAGACCAAGCGGATGATTTCAGTGGCCGTGGAGAACTGGCTTCAATAGAGCAAAACTTCCAAGGTCATGGTAGGTAGCAACAACAACAAAAACAATAAGACCAGAAATGACTGCAATGCACTCCCTATATGCCAGGTTCTTTGGTAAGTAGTCCACATGACTTACTGCATTGACTCCCTTAGGAGAGCTGTTAACATTATACTAATGTTGTCAATGAAAAAGCTAAGATAGGCCGGGTGTGGTGGCTTATGCCTGTAATCCCAGCATTTTGGGAGGTTGAGGCGGGCAGATCACCTGAAGTCAGGAGTTTGATACCAGCCTGGCCAACATGGTGAAACCCCGTTTCTACTAAAAATTAAAAAAAAAATTAGCTGGGCATAGTGGTGGGCACCTGTAATCCTAGCTGCTCAGGAGGCTGAGGCAGGAGAATCACTTGAACCCTGAAGGCGGAGGTTATAGTGAGCTGAGATTGCACCATTGTACTCCAGCTTGGGCAACAAGAGTGAAACCCTGTCTCAAAAAAAAAAAAAGAAAAAGCTAAGATAAAGGTTAGATAATGTCACACAGTAAGTGGTAGGATAATTTCATTTTGAGCCTATGCCATCTGACTCTAAACTGTTTTCTGTGTTATTTCTGCTCCTATTTTTAATGGATTAGTTATTTTATTTTATTTTTTTTTGAGACAGAGTTTCACTCTTGTTACCCAGGCTGGAGTGCAATGGCATGATCTTGGTTCACCACAACCTCTGCCTCCTGGGTTCAAGCCATTCTCCTGCCTCAGCCTCCTGAGTAGCTGGGATTACAGGCATGCACCACCATGCCCGGCTAATTTTGTATTTTAAGTAGAGATGGGGTTTCTCTATGTTGGTCAAGCTGGTCTCGAACTCCCAACCTCAGGTGATCCACCTGCCTCAGCCTCCCAAAGTGCTGGTATTACAGGTGTGAGCCACTGAGCCCGGGGGATTAGTGATATTCTTTATGCACCCATAGCCAACCCTCATACCCCTTATAGCTAACCTTATTTCTCATCTTCCTATACTCATACACATACCTAACCCATAGGTCTCTGCCTCCTTCACTTAGGTAGATCTCTTTCTCTCATGCATCCATCTCTAACTGCCCACATCCTTCAATTCCAAGCAGGCTCACCACATTCTGCCTATCTATCTATCTATCTATCTATCTATCTATCTATCTATTTATCTATCTATCCATCTATCTATCTTTCTATTACCTTTTTTTCCTTCTGTCCGTTCATCCATATTCATCAGAAAATCCATTCATTATTCTTTCTATAAAAATATCTTTCACTCTATTATCTATACATCTGTCAATTAACTTTCTATTTATTCATCTAGTCATCATTCCTTCCATTCATTAATGCTTTCATCATTCACACATCTATCAATCTCTCTATCCACTCTCCAACTGTTATTTACTCAGTTATTTTTTTATTTATCCAGTTCCACCTCTGCTTCCTGTAAGAAACACTCTTTGATCTCCCCCTATCATTCCTGCACTGATTCCCTTTTCCTCCACCTGAGTCTGGACTTTTTTTTTTTTTCTTTCCTGAGGATCCTGCAGAGAGGGAACCTTACTCTCTTGATTGAGTCTTGAAGGTTGAGGATGGCTTCCTGGACAGCAGAGTCTAGAGCTTTCATAATCTTTCCCCATCACTGCCTAAGCACAGAGTTGAACACAGCAAGGGGAGGGAGGCAGAAGCCTGAGACTGAGATCTTGGCAGGTGTAGCTCTGGCCAATGGAGAACGATGGAGGATTCTCCGACGCTTCTCCCTGACCATCCTTCGGGACTTCGGGATGGGAAAGCGGAGCATTGAGGAGCGAATTCAGGAGGAGGCCAGCTACCTACTGGAGGAGTTCCGGAAGACCAAGGTATGAGGGCCACAAGGGGGAGGACCACTAGGTGACTGGGTGGTTATGGAGCTCTCAGTCACGAGAAGATGGGCCTTGGTGGGAGAAAGCTCTGGAATGGAAGAAGAGGGAAAATATTAAGAATCCACTGAGATTTCTGGCAGCTTCCATATTAAGAGTTTACATGATCATGCCTGTAATCTCAGCACTTTGGGAGGCCAAGGCGGGCGGATCACGAGGTCAGGAGATCAAGACCATCCTGGCTAACATGGTGAAACCCTGTCTCTACTAAAAATACAAAAAAATTAGCCGGGTGTGGTGGCGGGCACCTGTAGCCCCAGCTACTCGGGAGGCTGAGGCAGGAGAATGGTGTGAACCTGGGAGGTGAAGCTTGCAGTGAGCGGAGATTGCACCACTGCACTCCAGCCTGGGCGACAGAGCGAGACTCCATCTCAAAAAAAAAAAAAAAAAAAAGAGTTTACATGAGCTGGGCATGGTGGCACATGCCTGTAGTGTCAGCCGCCTGTGGGGCTGAGGCTGGAAGTTGCTTGAGCCCAGGAGTTCAAGGCTGCAGTGAGCTATGATCATGTCACTGCACTTCAGTATGGGAGACACAGTGAGACTCTATCTCTTAAAACAACAACAACAAAACAATTAACATGGAAGACCTTAGAGACCACTTATCTAGAAACTTTCATCAGTGGATCTCAGGGTGGGTCTGTGAGCTCTCGATATCCTACACAGATTTTGGTGACATATGACTTTGTGACTCTTCTTGAAGAGAGTCTCAAATTTCATTCCATTTGTATATCTGTATTGTAGTAAGAAAAATACATAACATAAAATTTACCATATTCGCCATTTTAAGTGTCCAGTTCAGTAGTGTTAAGTATATTCATGTTGTGAAAAAAATCTTTTGAACTTTTTTATCTTGCAAATGTGAAACTCTATACTCATTTCATTGTGTTTTTAAAGGAGTTCAGTTCCACCAAAAAATAAGGTCTAGAAACACTGGGGTCTATAGAGAAAAGACAGAGAGGCTGAAAACAAACAAACAAACAAACAAACAGAGAAAATTAGATAAGAGGTAGAAATAGAGACACATTTTCTCTACACCTGAGGCTCCTTGCCTGGTCTCTATGGGTGATTAACAGGTCTATATAAAAGCTTCAAATGCCCATGTACCCCAGAAATTATTCATAAAATTGTGTATTTGTGAATATGTGCATTATTCTAGAGAAATTGTTCCCAGATCTACTGATCTTGTTTTACGGAAGGTGTAGGTGAGGGCAAGGGAAGGATTTTGTTTTGTTTTGTTTTGAGACAGAGTCTTGCTCTTGTCACCCAGGCTGGAGTGCAATGGCATGATCTCAGCTCACTGCAACCTCCATCTCCCAGTTTCAAGCGATTCTCCTGCCTCAGCCTCCTGAGTAGCTGGTATTACAGGCACCTGCCACCACGCCCGGCTAATTGTTGTATTTTTAGTAGAGACGGGGTTTCGCCATGTTGGCCAGGCTGGTCTCCAACTCCTGACCTCATGATCTGCCTGCCTGAGCCTCCCAAAGTGCTGGGATTACAGGCATGAGCCACCGTGCCCAGCCCGGAAGGATTTTTAAAATTGCCTAAATGGAATTATCGGTAGAGCTAGACAGAATTCAGGAACTTTTATAATGTGTCCCTTATCCCACTTTTCTCCAAATATGTGAGTCTCTAACATCAACACATTTAAGTGATAATAATAAAAAATAATGATTAAGCTCAACTAGCTTTTCTTGAGTGCTTACTGTATGCCAGGCATTGTGCTAATTATTTTATATGGATAATGATACTGAATCCTCATGACTCTTCACCCTTTAGAACTTCAGGACATGGAAACACAAAATCCCCGACTTTGGGAGGTCATTTAACTTAATCTTCTACTTGGTGTCTGCGGCCTGTGGCTGCTGTAACAAATTACCAGGAACTTAGTCGTCTAAAACAACACAAATGTATTATCCTTCTGTTCTGAATTTCAGAAGTTCAAATAGGCTTTCACTAGCTGACACCAACGGACCATCTGATTCTCTGCCTTTTCCGGGTGTTAAAGCTGTACTCCTTGTAATCCTGGGTTCACGACTCTGTCCTCCATCTTCAAAGCCAGCAGCGTAGCTTCTTCAAGCCTCTGTTTGCTTCTGGCATCACATCTTTTATTCTTTTTCATTATTTTGGAGAGTCTTCCTCTCTTGCCCACGCTGTGGTGCAGTGGCGTGATCTCAGCTCATGCAACCTCTGCCTTCTGGGTTCAAGCGATTCTCCTGCCTCAGCCTCCTGAGTAGCTGGGATTACAGGCATGTGCCACCACACCCAGCTGATTTTGTATTTTTAGTAGAGACAGGGTTTCACCATGTTGGCCAGGCTGGTCTCAAACTCCTGACCTCAGGTAATCCACCTGCCTTGGCCTCCCAAAATGCTGGAATTACAGGTATGAGCCACTGCGCCTAGCCTCACATCTTTTTTTTCTAACTCCGATTCTCCCACCTCTCTTTTATACAGACACACAATATTATATTGAAGGCCAATCTTGACAACCCAGGCTAATCTCTTCATCTCAAGATTCTTAATTTACTGGCATTTTCAAAGTCTCTCTTGTGTTTTTGTTACCCTTGTATACATAGCCTTCCAGGCATTAGGTTTTAGAGACTTGGAGGTGGTTATCTTTGATGGCCATTATTGAGCCAACCGCCCTGCCAAAGTTAAATAGAATCCGTCTCCAATCACTTCTGATCTGGTCCATTTGGGTAACTTTAGTAATGAGGAACTCACTACTTGCTTAAGGAAAATTCCCAGTTTTGGCCCCTCTCCTTAATAATGCAATTCAAAACAAGCCAAAGGATTTCTCCTGGTGCAGATGAGAGATGCTAACACACTTCCACTCAAATGTTTCTAGTGTCACCTCCATTGTCTGAGTTGTCTTTCACTGGTCTAAATAATCAGGCCGGGTGCAGTGGCTCACGCCTGTAATCCCAGCACTTTGGGAGGCAGAGATGGGCAAATCGCTTGAGGCCAGGACTTTGAGACCAGCCTGGCCAATATGGTGAAACCCTTTCTCTACTAAAAATGCAAAAATTAGCCAGGTATGATAGCGCACACCTGTAATCCCAGCTACTTGGGGGACTGAGGCATGAGAATCGTTTGATCCCAGGAGGCAGAGGTTGCAGTGAGCCAAGATTGCACCACTGCACTCCAGCCTGGGGTACAGAGAAAGACTCCGTCTCAAAAAAAAAAAAAAAAAAGAAAAGAAAATCAAATATTTATTGGATGCTTCTATGTGCCAAGCACTGTCCTAGTTCCTTGCCTTGCATACCAGACTTTATGTAATGTTTACAACTCTATGACCTTGTCCAAACAGCACACTCATTTTGAAGATGAAACAAGTTCAGAAGGTGAAGTCACTCATCCCTAAAGCGCAGAGGAGTAATTCCATCAGTGGTGATCTTAATCAGTCACATAACCGCTTGTCATTTGTGTCAATCCTGTCCTAGTCACCCAGCATGCCTCTTTCCCATTCTGTAAAAAACCCATGTATGAGAGCCAAGCTGGGACCGTGGCTTTTTGGTTCTTTTAAGTAAAGACCAAATGTCCTGGCAGCGTTCAAGACTCCAAGCTGCCTGTCTCCCGATGTCTGATGAGTAATTGAGCATCACCAGTGTGTCAGTTGTTAAGTTAAAGAAGCGACCAAACAGGCCTGGTGTGGTGGCTCACGCCTATAATCCCAGCACTTTGGGAGGTTGAGGTGGGTGGATCACGAGGTCAGGAGTTTGAGACCAGCTTGACCAACATGGTGAAACCCTGTCTCTATTAAAAATACAAAAATTAACTGGGCTGGTGGCAGGTGCCTGTAATCCCAGTTACTCTGGAGGCTGAGGAAAGAGAATCACTTGAACCCAGGAGGCGGAGGTTGCAGTCAGCCGAGATTGTGCCATTGCACTCCAGCCTGGGTGACAGGCTGTCAAAAAAAAAAAAAAAAAAAAAAAAGAAAGAAGGGAGCAAACATGCATGGCTTGCATCTGAGATCTCTTTCTGCTGGAGCTTGGAATGCATGATTTGCCCTGGATTCCCTAACAAAAACACCTGTTTTTGTTTTGTTTTGTGCCCTTGTCCGCTATATTTTCTGGCCCCTTCCAGCTAAGATTCACGAAGAGATTAACCAGGTGATTGGACCACACCGGCTCCCAAGGGTGGATGACCGGGTCAAGATGCCCTACACAGATGTCATTATCCATGAAATACAGAGACTGGTAGACATCGTGCCCATGGGTGTCCCCCACAACATCATCCGGGACACTCAGTTTCGAGGTTACCTTCTGCCCAAGGTGGGGTTGCACCCTCATTGCCTCCCTTCCACTGCACTCCTCTCTCTCCCTGGTTCCCTACCTCTGTAGCCCAACACTGATTTCTCCTAACTGCCCTCATTTTCACCCCAGGGCACAGACGTATTTCCCCTGCTTGGCTCTGTCCTCAAAGACCCCAAATACTTCCGCTACCCAGATACCTTCTATCCCCAGCACTTTCTGGATGAGCAGGGCCGCTTCAAGAAGAATGAAGCCTTTGTGCCTTTTTCCTCTGGTAGGTTTCTCTGGTCTGACTTCCTCCAGGCATGTGCTAAATCCACCCCCCAGCCACTGGTCTGTATTTGAAGTTCAAGTCACAGTGTGAATTTGAAGGTTATATCATAGAACCATAAAGTTTTAGAATCCCAGAATTAGTAAATATTAGGACGTTTGACTCTGATAATTAGAAAAAAAAAGTTGGGATGGTAATAGCACTAAACAGGGCATAAACCAACTGGCTGGCTGTTAAGAACAAAATAAGACATATTTTCTATTTTTCCAGCCAGATAGTCTCTGAACCTTTGCCATTGATCAATGAAAGCAGCCATAGACAATATGTAAATGAATGAGCATGTGTGTGAGCCTGAAAAACTGTTTACGGACACTGAAATTTGAATTTTGTTTTATCTTCATATATCACAAAAGAGTCTTTTTTCCCCAACCATTTTAAAATGCCAAAAGCATCCTACTTTGCAGGCTGTATGAACACAAGCAGCAGGGCAAATTTGCCCAACAGACACTCATTTGCCTACTCATGTCATAAAATCTTTAAGCAGCAACATTTTAAGTGTATGTTGGTGGGGCACAGTGGCTCATGCCTGTAATCCCAGCACTTTGGGAGGCCGAGGCAGGCGGATCACTTGAGGCCAGGTGTTCGAGACCAGCCTGGCCAACATGGTGAAACCCTGTCTCTACTAAAAATACAAAAATTAGCCAGGCGTGGTGACGGGCGCCTGTAATCTCAGCTACCCAGGAGGCTGAGGCACAAAAATCACTTGAACCCGGGAGGTGTAGGTTGCAGTGAGCCGAGATCATGCCACTGCACTCCAGCCTGGGTGACAGAGTACGACCCTGTCTCAAACAAACAAAAAACAACAACAAAAAGTGTATGTCATTTGGAACCTGGAGTCAGGACAGTGGTTGGGAATCTGGACTCCACTCCATCATTTAGAAATGGTGGGGTCTTGGGTGAGTCACTTCAGCCCCCATCTGTGAAACAGGGATTAATCCCTCCAAACAATTGGAAGAGTGGCTTACAAACAGTAAGTGTTATTAAGGGTGAGTTTTCACTTTTTTTCCTCACCAGTGTCTGGCACCTAATAGGCATTTGACAAACCCTTGAGGAACTGAAATGAACACAACCTTGAAACTCATGAATCCTATAGAACCATTCCGTCTTGGAACGGGATGGAATCCCAGCCATCAGAGAAGTAGCAGGTCCTAGCTGAGCACTAACTATAGGTACCCACTAAGCCTGTGTAACACCCCTTTATAAAGCAGTCACAGTCATGAGCCCTGAGGTGCCGATGAGGCAGCTGAGGCCCAGTGGGGTGGTCAGTCCAGACACCCCTGGCACCCCCATGACCTGTGCAGGTGCAACCCTTCCTTCTGCCCTCCCCTGTGCCTGCAGGAAAGCGCATCTGCTTGGGCGAGGCCATGGCCCGCATGGAACTCTTTCTCTACTTCACCTCCACCCTTCAGAACTTCTCTCTACGCTCGCTGGTGCCACTTGTGGACATTGATATCACCCCCAAGCTCTCAGGCTTTGGCAACATCCCCCCGACCTATGAGCTCTGTCTTGTGGCCCGCTGAGCTACACCTCCTGCGGGGCAAGGAGGAAGCGGTGAAGAACGCAGCTCTCCTCTCGTGTTCAGGAGCACCCCCTCTTCCTCATCTTACTAATCCTCAAGCATCCCTAAGAGGAGGCACTATGATTACAGAGTCAGCCAGGGTCACCTGAGAATGTACAGCTGCGTGTCTTCCCCTCCCATAGAAGAGCAACGCCCTTTGCAAGATTTGCACCTCTGCCTGCAGGTTTCATGGTCACATGGGCACTGTTGCTTAGGTTTCTGGCTGCATCAGATTCTTACTGTAGTCCCTGTGTCTTCATGTTGTCCCTTTTTGTGTGTGCTCTGATTTTGACCAAAATGTAGTCTAAAATCCTTTCTCCTTGGTTCTCATCTTTACCCACCAGCCCCCGAAAAGTGAACAAAGACCTCAAGTCTGTTGAGCGTAGCAAGTTTATTGAGTATGGTGTGTGACAGCGATGTAGGGCACAGCCAACAGCTTGAAATGTCTTTCTTGACTTGTTATGAGTTATAGTTTCTGCCAGCTGCTCTCCAGTGACTTCCCCTGGGTAAAATGCCCCATCCTCACCCATCTTGCTGACTCATTACCTTTCTCCGCCATCATCTCTTCTTCTAATCTTCCTTTCCGGTTACTGTCAGCACAACTCCCAATTCCAAATACTCCCCAGTCCGTTTGTTTGTTTGGAGATGGAGTCTCACTCTGTGGCCCAGGCTGGAGTGCAGTGGCACCATCTAGGCTCACTGCAACCTCTGCCTCCTGGGTTCAAGTGATTTTTGTGCCTCGGCCTCCCGAGTAGCTGAGATTACAGGCACATGCCACTGCACCTGGCTAATTTTTGTAATTTTAGTAGAGATGGGTTTTCGCCATGTTGCCCAGGCTGGTCTCGAAATCCTGACCTCAAGCGATCTACCCACCTTGGCCTCCCAAAGTGCTGGGATTACAGGCGTGAGCCAACGTGCTCGGCCTCCCCACTCCATTTTTGAGGATAGCTCAGTTATCCCCAGCTTCTATCATTCCCTTTCCAAACTCCATTAACTGACAAAAACGTTCCCTCTTTTTCATTTATTCAGGCAATATTTACTGAATACCCAACAAGTGCCAGCGTAGTCTTCAGGGACTTGGGATCCATCAGTAAGCAAAACAGACAAAAACTCCTGCCTTCAGGGAGCTAACATTCTAGTAAGGAAGGTGGACAATAAAGCATACATGAAACAAATATGCAAATGACATACTGCATTAGAAAAGCAAGGCTGGTAAGTGGGATATGCATTCTGTGATTGGAATTGCAAATGGATGGTTAGGGGTGGTTTCACAAGGTGATGGGGCAACAAGCTATGAAGATATCTGGGAAGGGAGTGTTCCTGGCAGAAAGATTAACCAACAGCAGTGGCCGGGCGTGGTGGCTCATGCCTGTAATCCCAGCACTTTGGGAGGCCGAGGTGGTCGGATCACCTGAGGTCAAGTGTTTGAGACCAGCCTGGCCAATATGGTGAAACGTATGTCTCTACTAAAAATACAAAAATTAGCTGGGCATGGTGGCAGGTGCCTGAATCCCAGCTACTTGGGAGGCTGAGACAGAGAATTGCTTGAACCCGGGAAGCAGAGGTTGCAGTGAGCTGAGATTGTGTCATTACACTCCAGCCCAGGTGACAGTGTGAGACTCTGTCTCAAAAAACAAAGCAACAAACAAACCAGCAGAGTCCTAAGGCAGGAGGCTGTGTGCATCCAGGAATCCACAGGGAGCAGGTGTAGCTCGCATGGAGGAGGAAGACAGAGTAGGAGTGAAGGAAACGAGGCCAGGGAGGCGATGGGGACCAGACTGTGTGGGGTCTTGTGGGCCAAGGTGAGGTCTTGGCTTTTACCCTGAGAGTGATTGAGGTATTTGGAGGGATGGTGAGCAGAGGATGACATGTACAGACATATTTTACAGGGCTCACACTAGCTATCATATGATGGATACAAAAGCCAAGAGCTATTAGCAGGCTACTGCAACTGGTGATGTTGACTCAGACCCAGCAGCAGCAGTGAAGCTGGGCAGAATATGGTAGATTTGAAATCTGTTTCACTCTCTGAGATGGTGGGGTTTGCTACGGTATTGTATATAGGGTATGAGAGAAAGAGGGAGTTCAGGCAGGAGTCCAAGGATAGGACCTCATCTTTGATCACCTCTTCTTCAACCTGTCACCTCCAGGGAATCTTGGGACCCATAACAGTCAGGGTTCCTTTTTTTTTTTTTTTTTTTTAGACAGAGTCTCACTCTCTCACCCAGGCCGGAGTGTAGTGGCATGATCTCAGCTCACTGCAACCTCTGCCTCCTAGGTTCAAGTGATTTTCCTGCCTCAGCTCCCTGAAGTAGCTGGGATTACAGGCACGCACAACCACGCCTGGCTAATTTTTGTATTTTTAGTAGAAACTGGATTTCACCATGTTGGCCAGGCTGGTCTCTATCTCCTGACCTCAGGTGATCCACTCATCTCAGACTCCCAAAGTGCTGGGATTACAGGCTTGAGCCACTGCTCCTGGCCAGGGTTCCTATTTTTAAGCAATATAAAGTGACTTTGGTTATTTTAAATAGAAAGGCTGTTAGCTGCTGGAAGATGATTGTTGAGCTCACAAAATTAACAGCGATTCTGGAAAAATAGGGTAAGAATATGAGTAGGAAAAAGAGGCTGTGGTAGGGGACCAACAGCCAAGGTAATGTTCAAAGCTATCTGGTAGGACCTGCTGCCACACCACCCATCTCCTGGGTACTGAACACCTGACCCACCCCCTGGGTACTGCCATGGGACTCTAGACCCACTGATGCCACTATAGATGATTTCCTGATTGTGTCTGTGTTTTTGTCTCACATCCTCATGATTAAGAGTTCCAGATATCTAGCCACATGTTAAAACCTTAGGGTTCAAGGTGAGGTGAGGAAGAATGAATACCTCCTTCAGCTGTTGTAGTGGGAGGCAAAGCCTTGTCCCTGATCAAGAGCCACACAATAGGAGGTACTCAGAAAATCAGAAAAGAGTTTTGAGACTGTGTGTATAATAAACAATAAATGCGGCCAGGCATGGTGGCTCACGCCTGTAATCCTAGGACTTTGGGAGGCCAAGGTGGGCAGATCACTTGAGGCCAGGAGTTCGAGACCAGCCTGGCCAACACAGTGAAACCCCATCTCTACTAAAAATAGAAAAAAAATTAGCCAGGCATGGTGGTGCATCCCTGTAATCCCAGCTACTCGGGAGGCTAAGGCATGAGAATCACTTGAACTTGGGAGGTGGAAGTTGCAGTGATAGTGTCACTGCACTCCAGCCTGGGCAACAGAGTGAGACTGTCTCAAAACAAACAAACAGACAATAAATGCCATTATATACATTATGGGAATTAGATCCTCCGGGAAGCTGAGACTTAGACGGAGTTAGGGGTCCATCATTTTATTGGAGGGAGGAGGGTAATGCATGTGAAAGACCAAAAAGGAAGGAAGCAGATGACACTGGTAGCAGAAAAAGTCTTCAGAACAGGGTGCAAATCCAACACTTGTGAAAGAAAAGAAGGAAGGAAGGAGGATTGGACAGGGACAGGCCAAGACCACCAGGCAGAGATAACAGACCCATAATCCACAGAAAAATGCTGTTGGGGATGGCTTATGTTGGGCAGATAGGGTCATGCCCTGGATCCAAGAGTCCTTAATTACTATCTGGGGCTTCCTTGGAAAAGCATGGGTTCTGCTCCATGCTGAGGTGGGTCCTAATGGTGCTGCAACTGGAGACTCTCAGCTCACTGCCCTTATTGAAGCTGATTGGAAAGTTCTCCATGAATGAAGATTCAAGCAGCACATTCCTATGCCCACCACAGACACCAACATACAAACCCACATCATTAAAGCCTTGGCACCCCTTCTATAAATGCAGCATCTCAGAGCTACAAACACACCTCGCAAGTACACAGTACAATGGGCATCAAACATTTTTAGCTGTGAAACGTTTTTTAAAATGATCTTACTTGCAAATAGAATACATAAAGCAGGCCGGGCGTGGTGGCTCACGCCTGTAATCCCAGTGCTTTGGGAGGCTGAGGCGGGTGGATCACCTGAGGTCAGGAGTCCGTGACCAGCCTGGCTAACATGATGAAACCCTGTCTCTACCAAGAAAATACAAAAATTAGCCGGGCATGGTGGCACGTGCCTGTAGTCCCAGCTACTAGGGAGGCTGAGGCAGCAGAATTGCTTGAACCTGTGAGGCAGAGGTTGCAGTGAGCTGAGATCACGCCACTGCGCTCCAGTCTGGTGACAGAGCAAGATTGTGTCTCAAGGGAAAAAAAAAAGAATACATTAAGCAGGAGAGAGAATTGTTGATCTCTCTTTAGGTAAAGCACAGAAGAGCTATAGGTCCTCAAAATAGCCTTCATTTCTATTTATGATGCGAGCCTATTAGAAAGTTCCTAGAGGCCGGCGCGGTGGCTCACGCCTGTATTCCCAGCACTCTGGGAGGCCGAGGTGGGCGGATCACGAGGTCAAGAGATTGAGACCAATCTGGCCAACATGGTGAAAGCCCGTCTCCACTAAAAATACTAAAATTAGCTGGGTGTGGTGGCACGTGCCTGTAGTCCCAGCTACTCGTGAGGCTGAGGCAGGAGAGTTGCTTGAACTCGGGAGGTGGAGGTGGCAGTGAGCTGAGATCAAACCACTGCATTCCAGCCTGGCGACAGAGTGAGATTCCGTTAAAAAAAAAAAGTTCCTAGAAATTCTGAGAATATAAGACATTGTAGTTATTCAACACACATCAGGTCCTTCCAAGGGGCCCACGGAAGGACCTAATGACATAATGTTGACCAGGAAAAGCTCAGTGACTCACCACATAGGGCTCACAGCCCAGCAGGGAAGAGTGCTCCATCTCTCAAAGTGACAGCCCAGCATAGCCCAGCATAGCTCTGATGAAGGGAGCACGGAGTAGAATGTGGAGGACTGTGATGGAGGAAGCCCAGGTGGATTAGGTAACACCAGGAGGTATGAGGCAGGTTAGAGAGAATCCGTACTCCTGCTATCCCCTGGAAGTAATTCATTTAATTAGAGTAAACATTTCTCAGAAACTAGGTGAATCAATTTTCTTCCTAGAACTAATCAAGACCTACAAGTCAGAGAGGACATTTTCTTTACTGTGAGCTTTTTTTCTTTATATTTGTTTCTTTTCTTTTTAAAAAAGCCTTTATTGATATAACTTACAGATCATAAAGTGTACAATTAAATGGGTTTGGGTGTATTAATCAATACTGCAACCATCACCATGGTCAATTTTAGAACATTTTCATCACCTCTAAAAGAAACCTCATACCTTCTAGGTCTTACCCCTTTCCCCCCCACACTCAATTCCCCGCCCTGAGTAACCACGAATCTACTTTTCTTTGTAGATTCACTTTTTTTTTTTTTTTTTGAGATGGAGCCTCGCTCTGTTGCCCTGGCTGGAGTACAATGGCGCAATCTCTGCTCACTGCAACCTCTGCCTCCCAGGTTCAAGAGATTCTCCTGCCTCAGCTTCCTGAGTAGCTTGCATTACAGGTGCCCACCACGATGCCAGGCTACTTTTTGTATTTTTAGTAAAGATGGGGTTTCACCATGTTGGCCAGGCTGGTTTTGAACTCCTGACCTCAAATGATCATCCGGCCTTGGCCTCCCAAACTGCTGGGATTACAGGCATGAGCCACCATGCCTGGCCTAGATTCTCTATTCCTGACTTGCGTATAAATTGAGTCATATATTATGTGGTCTTTTCTGACTGCGTTCTTTCACTAATACTTTTTTAAAGGTTCATGCTAGTTGTAGCATGAAGTTCTGCTTCATTCCTCTTTGTGGCTGAACGAAATTGCATTGTATGGATATATCACCTTTTATTTATCAGTTTATCCAGGGATGGATTTATTAGCTTCCTAGGGCTGCCTAGGAACCTAGGTACATATAACAAAGTACCACAAACTGAGTGGCTTAAAAAAACAACAGAAATGGGCTGGGCACAGCAGCTCACACCTGTAATCCCAGCACTTTGGGAGGCTGAGGGGGGCGGATCACAAAGTCAGGAGATCAAGACCATCCTGGCTAACACAGTGAAACCCCGTCTCTACTAAAAATACAAAAAATTAGCCAGGCATGGTGGTGGGCGCCTGTAGACCCAGCTACTCAGGAGGCTGAGGCAGGAGAGAATGGGAGGCAAGGCGGAGCTTGCAGTGAGCCGAGATCTGCAACTGCACTCCAGCCTGGATGACAGAGCGAGACTCCGTATCAAAAAAAGAAAGAAAGAAAGAAAGAAAGAATCCCATATTCTCCACTTATTCATCCCTCCTCCCTAAACTCCTGGCAACTACTGATCTTTGTACTGTCTTCACAGTCTCACTTTTTCCAGAATATTATATAGTTGGAATCACACAGTATGAAGCCTTTTCAGGCTGGCTTCTTTTACTGAGCCATATACATTTAAGGTTCCTCCCAGTCTTTTCATAGATTGATAGCTCATTTCTTTTTATTGCTAAATAATATTGTATGGATGTACCACAGTTTGTTTCCTCATTCACCTGTTAAAGGACATCTTGGTTGCTTCCAAGTCTTGCAATTATGAATAAAGCTGCTGTAAACATTTCTGTGTAAGATTTTGTGTGGATATAAGTTTTTGTGTGTGGATATAAAGCTCATTTGGGTTAATACCAAAGAGCCTGATGGCTGTATCACATGGTAAGAATCTGTTTAACTTTGCAAGAAACTGCAAATCTGTCTTCCAAATTAGCTGCGCCATTTTGCATTCTCACCATCAATGAATGACAGTTCCTGTTGGGCCACCTCCTTGCCAGCATTTGGTGATCAGTTTTGGATTGTAGCCATTCTAATAGGTGGGTAGTGGTATATCATTATTGTTTTAATTTGAAATTTTTAGTGACATATGATGTGGAGCATCTTTCCATATGCTTATTTGCTATGTGTATATTTTCTTTGGTGAGGTGTCTGTTCAGATCTTTTGCCCACTTTTCATTGGGTTGTTTGCTTTCTATTGTTGAGTTTTAACAGTTCTTTGTGTATTTTGAATGTAAGTCCTTTATCAGGTATGTGCCCTGTAAATATGTTCTCTCCGTCTGTAGCTTGTATTGTCGTTCTCTTGACAATTCTTTTGCAGAGCAATTTTTAATTTTAATGATGTAGAATTTATCAATTGTTTCTTTCATGGATTGTGCTTTTGGTGTTGTGTCTAAGAAGTCACCAGCGAACACAAGGTCATCTAGATTTTCTCCTATGTTATCTTCTAGAAGTTTTATACTCATTTTTTATTTAGGTCTACAATAAACTTGGAGTTAATTTTTGTGAAAGCTGTAAGGGAGCTTCTAAGGGGGACACACACTAACTTATTTGAGAGAGGGCAGGTAATTGTGAAACTCTTAGCTGGGTCTTACAACAGACCCTAGATCCATCAAGAGAACCCAACCTTCAGAAACCCATAGTGGAATGTTTTTCATGCATACATGGGGAGAGTATGCAGTCATATGCTCACATGCACAACTGTACATGATCACACACATGCATATGGTATGTCCTGATCCAGAGTTCTCCCAGCATTCTCTCAGAATGTTTCTCTCTGTCAATTTCTTCATTAAGCGGTCTCATTGTGTCCCTGAACTGACTCTCAATGGACGACAGTGGCCTTACCTGGTAGGGGGTGCAGGCTACACCCTGGTGCACAAAGTGTGCTGAGTAGGTGAGAGTGGGCAAGTGTGCAGTGAAGCCAGGACAACCGCCGGCCAGGTCTCTGGAGAAAACCCCAGGACAGGGCTGTTCAGGCTGTGTGATGCTATACTAAGCTGTTTGACTTGAGGAAGGGGTGTTTTTTAAGAATCTGCCCAGAGGGTTGTGTTCAAAGATTTGCTGGGCACTTATATTCTGTGACACCTCAGATACAGACGACTTTCTGAGCCTCAGCTTTGTCATGTGTAAAATGGGCATGAATGCTGTTCCCCTTTGCAGAGGTTTGTGGGCATTAAGTGAGGTGAGCACGCAACGGTTTTTGAACAGAGCTGACACGGAGGTACTTGTTCAAGAAATAAGAGATGCTATTATTACTACTCTTTGTAGCATAGTTTAAGGTTTCCCTTCCTCTCATCCCAGCTCTGAAGGACATCGTCAAGGTGAACTGAGCCCCTTCTGTTTCTTCTCTTCCCCCTAACCACCTCGCCCCTTCCTTTCCCCCTGTCCTGCCCCCATTCTTAGCCCCGCCCCTCCCGCAGGCCCGCTCCTGGCCCCGCCCTTCCTCTGATCCCGCCCACCACGCCTGCACCAGCACAGCCCTCCCTCAGCAAGGCAAGTAGCACTTGGTGTAGTTTCGTGGGATTGTGACAAAGCCCACGTGTTTGGGGGACACAACAATGTCCTTAGGCGACTGCCGCGATTTGAAGCGGAAGTTCTGCATGATGGTGGTGAAGAAGAGAAAGAGCTCCATTCTGGCCAGGCCTTCTCTGAAACAGATCCGCCTTCCTGAGGAGGAGAGGCGGGAGAGGTGGAGGTGAAGCCCACTCTCAGTGCAGCCTCGCCCCGCTACAGACCTCCAGCTGCGGCTCTCCCAGGGAGGAGGGGTGGAATATTATGGCCTGAGAGACTTTCAGAGGAGGCTCTGATCCTCCCTGAGCCTCAGTTTCCTTGAGTGTACAAAAGATGTACAAAAGATGGGGTGATCGATGCCAGGTGTCACAATGGGAGGTTTAGATGCCCCTTCCCCCAGATAACACTCGCAAATATGACTGCTGTGCCGTCATCTCCTTTTTAGGGATCTGAAGAATCTGCTGTGTGACCCTAGGGAAATAAATCTCTGATTCTCTCTGGGCTTTGGTTTTCCCCGCCTCTGAAAGGGGTATGATGTTTCCTTTCCTTTTGCCTGGGCACAGGTACTGGGTGCTTGGTAGTTAAGGGAGTATCAGCTGGTGGCTCAACGGTAGATTCTAACAGGAACTTCCAAGCTGGGGAAATACTAGGCTACACGGCAGAGAGGGGAGCTGGGTAAGGGAGGCCCCTGCTGGTGTGAGTAGTAGCCTGGCAGCAAACAGTGGTCTCTTACTGATGGAGAAGGGCACAAAAGCATCACGCTTCTTAAACTGCCCCTTCTCACCCAGGAAGTGCTGGGGATTGAAGTCCCGGGGGTTGGAGAAGAACCTGAGGTCTCTCAGCACGGAGCCCAGCATAGGGAACACTTCTATGCCCTGGGAGGGAGGAGGAAGGTGTATGTGATGAGGCGGGTTGGGGGATTGTTGAGAGTACACAGGGGCTGGAGGGGGAACTAGGGTGCCCCAGGTGAGGGGAAGTGGCAGGCATGGGAATTGGGGACCTCTGAGGGAGGAGCCTTGGGGGATAGAAGTTTCACGTCTCTGAGACAGGAAGTTTGGGAGACATGGGGTTCATGTCCTCTTAGGCGGGGTGTTCAGGGAACATGAAATTTATGTCCTTAAAGCAAAAGGGCAAGGGGAAAGGAAAAGGAGACTCATGTCCCTTGGGACAGGGAGTTTGTGGACATGGAGTTCATTCCTCTCCATGTGGCAAAAATTCTGGGGGAGATACAGGATTCAGGAGTCTCTGAGAGGGAAGATAGAAGGGATGTGGTGGTTCAAAAAAGCTTTCATTGAGAGAGTGGGACAGGGGCTAGAAAGCTTCTCATGGAGATGGGGTGCTGAGGTCACAGAGAGTGTGTTGGAAGTCCTAGGCTGGTGGGGGGGCATGCAGCACCTTGGAGAGGAAGAAATCCCGAAACTTGGTGTCCTTCTTGACCCTGCGGGACACACCCATGGGGAGCAAGTCTCCACATCTTTGGATCTCATGGATCACTGCCTCTGTGTAGAGCGTCTTGGCCCGGTCCTCAAACTTGGGCTGCTGGTTCTTGCCGATCACTCTGTCAATCTCATGGACCTTTGCTGGGGGAGGAAGGGGAATGCCTTTAGGTATCTAGGGGTCTCAGAGCAGGGACGATAGCCTGAATAGGTAAAACGGGGTGGATGACATGGCTCCGTGTATGACACGGAGGTAGACCATTCATAACAGATGTCAGCAATTAGCATTGTTGGCGCAGGATCATGTTAACCAGGTCGTGCCAGAATCACAGGGGAGGCACAGGGAGGAATTCAGGGGATGATCCAGAGGAGCGGGCAGCGGGCACTCAGTGGGCTTGGGACAGGAGTGACTGACCAATCAGTGCAGATATTTTCAATATTTAAATAGCTAATGAGACTCAGCTGATGCCTATCAGCTGAATATTGCCCTGTCTCTGGACAGCAAGGCACGTCTCAGGGTCCTGGGATCTGGGACAGGTGGGGACTTTGCACCAGGCTCAGGGGAGTTTTGAGGGTCTGGGACCCTCCACTTCCCTTCCCCTCCAGCCTTACCCTCCACCTCTGGGTGCTTCATGAGCAGCAGGAAGCCGTAGTGCAGGGTGGTGCTGACAGTCTCGGTGCCCGCATAGAAGAGGTTCAACGTGGTCAGCACCAGGTTCTTCAAGTAGAACTCTGTGTTGGGGTTCTTCTCCTCCTGCAGGGAGAGGGGGCTTTAGGCCAACCTCACTCCTCCTGCCTTCAAGGCATGCCGCCATATCTGGCTAATGTTTTAAAAAATTTGTTGTAAAGATTATATCTCGCCATGTTGCCCTGGCTGGTCTCAAACTCCTGGGCTCAAGCAATCTTCCTTTCCCAGCCCCCTAAAGTGCTGGGATTTTGGTGGGAGCCACTGCACACAGCCCAGATTATTATTTATTTATTTTTATTTATTTATTTTTTGAGATGGAGTCTTGCTATGTAACCCAGGCTGTAGTGTAGTGGCATGACCTTGGCTCGCTATAGCCTCCACCTCCCCAGTTCAAGAAATTCTCCTGCCTCAGCCTCACGAGTAGCTGGGATTACAGGCATGCACCACCATGCCCAGCTAATTTTGGTATTTTTAGTAGAGATAGGGTTTCACCTTGTTGGCCAGGTCGGTCTTGAACGTCCTCCTCAGCCTCCAAAAGTGGTGGGATTACAGGCGTGAGCCACCGCGCCTGGCCGAGGCCCAGATTAAAATGTTTAAAAAAGTACTCTTTATGCAGATTCACCTTAACATTTTAACCCATTCCCAATATGACTTGTTCTATTCTATCAATCAATCATCTATCTATCTTACTCTGTTTTATGCTACTATAACAAAATACTACAGACTAGGTAACATATTTATTTATTTTTTTGAGATGGAGTTGTGCTCTTGTTGCCCAGACTGGAGTGCAAATGGCATGATCTTGGTTCACTGCAACCTCTGCCTCCTGGGTTCAAGTGATTCTCCTGCCTCAGCCTTCAGAGTAGCTGGGATTACAGGCGCCTACCACCACTCCTGGCTAATTTTTGTATTTTTAGTAGAGACAGGGTTTCACCATGTTGGCGAGGCTGGTCTTGAACACCTGACCTTGAGTAATCTGCCCACCTCAGCCTCCCAAAGTGCTGGGATTACAGGCGTGAGCAGTAGCACCCAGTCTACTTATAAATAATACAAATTTATTTCCCACAGTTCTGGAGACTGGGAGTCCAAGATCAAGGAGCTGGTAGGTTCGGTGCCTGGTGAGGATCAGGTTTCTACTTTCAAGATGGCTCTGTGCCGTTGGATCCTCCAAGGGGAGGATCACTGTGTCCTCACATAGTGGAAGGTGGATGACCAAGAGAGGTGAACTCCATCCATCAAGCCCTTTTGTAGGGGTACCTAATCCCATTCATGATGATGGAACCCTCATGACCCAATCACCTGTCATAGGCCACACCTCCCAATACTGTTGCATTGGGGATTACATTCCAACATGGATAAAAAACATTCAAACCATAGCAATATCTATTTAGTACTTTTTCTGAACCACTTAGGGTAAATTACATACAACATAGGTTTTACCTCTCAATACTTTGGAGAGTATCTCCTAAAAATGGGGACATTTTCTGATATAACTGCAGTTACATTTATCAGCTATAGTAAATTTAACGTTGATGCAATACTTTCATCCCTGAGGTTTATATTCCAACTGTTGGTTTGAGAAGTAATTTGACAACTTTGAAACGAAATGGCAGTTTCTTTGTTGCCTGAGTGATGCCACACTTAAGACTCACTCATGGTTCAGCGTGGTGGCTTATTCCTGTAATCCCAGCACTTTGGGAGGCTGAGGCAAGAGGATTGGTTGAGGCCAGGAGTTTGAGACCAGCCCATGCAACACATTGAGACCCTGTCATTACCAAAAACAAAAACAAACAAACAAAATACACAAAGAAAAAAAAAGACTCACATCTAAGTTTCCAGAGGCATCTCAACAGTTAATGGCAAGGGCCCTGGATCCAGGGAGCTGGGCTTTGATCCTGGCTCTGAATGCTATCAGAAAAGTGATGTTGATTAAGTTATGTGATCTCTTCATGCCTTGGTTTCCCCAGTGGTAAATGGGGATAATTTTAGAGATACGTGGTGAAAACATTTATAGGTGAATTGATGCAAGGTCTGGCATTTTCTTCAAAATAATCCCAATTTGAGGAGGAGGTTCCAAGATGGCCAAATAGGAACAGCTCCAGTCTGCAGCTCCCAGCGTGAGTGATGCAGAAGATGGGTGATTTCTGCATTTCCAACTGAGGTACTGGGTTCATCTCACTGGCACTTGTCAGACAGTGGGTGCAGCCCATGGAGCAGGGCGGGGCAGCGCCTCACCCGGGAAGTGCAAGGGGTCAGGAAATTCCCTTTCCTAGCAAAGGGAAGCCGTGACAGATGGTACCTGGAAAATCAGGACACTCCCACACTAATACTATGCCTTTCCAATGGCCTTAGCAAATGGCACCCCAGGAGATTATATCCCACGCATGGCTTGGAGGGTCCCACCCCCATGGAGCCTCACTCACAGGTAGCACAGCAGTCTGAGATCGAACTGCAAGGTGGCAGCGAGGCTGGGGGAGAGGCATCCGCCATTGCTGAGGCTTGAGTAGGTAAACAAAGCGACCAGGAAGCTCAAACTGCATGGAGCCCACCGCAGGTCAAGGAGGCCTGCCTGCCTCTATGGAATCCACCTGGGGGCAGGGCATAGCTGAACAAAAGGCAGCAGAAACTTCTGCAGACTTAAATGTCCCTGTCTGACAGCTTTGAAGAGAGTAGTGCTTCTCCCAGCATGGAGTTTGAGATCTGAGAACAGATAGACTGCCTCCTCAAGTGGGTCCCTGACCCTTGAGTAGCCTAAATGGGAGACACCTCCCAGTAGGGGCCCACTGACACCTCATACAGCCAGGTGCCCCTCTGAGATGAAGCTTTCAGAAGAAGGATCAGACAGCAAAATTTGCCATTCTGCAATATTTGCTGTTCTGCAGCCTCCGCTGGTGATATCCAGGCAAACAGAGTCTGGAGTGGACCTCCAGCAAACTCCAACATACCTGCAGCTGAAGGTCCTGACTGTTAGAAGGAAAACTAACAAACAGAAAGGATATCCACACCAAAACCCCATTTGTACGTCACCATCATGAAAGACCAAAAGTAGATAAAACCACAAACATGGGGAGAAACCAGAGCAGAAAAGCTGAACACTCTAAAAATCAAAGCGCCTCTTCTCATCCAAAGGAATGCAGCTCCTCACCAGCAATGGAACAAAGCTGGACAGAGAATGACTTTGATGAGATGAGAGAAGAAGGCTTCAGACAATCGGTAATAACAAACTTCTCTGAGCTAAAGGAGGATGTTTGAACCCATCACAAAGAAGCTAAAAACCTTGAAAGAAGATTAGATGAATGGCTAACTAGAATAAACAGTTTAAAGAAGACCTTAAATGACTTGATGGAGCTGAAAACCATGGCATGAGAACTACGTGATGCATGCACAAGCTTCAGTAACTGATTTGATCAAGTGGAAGAAAGGGTATCAGTGATTGAAGATCAAATGAATGAAATGAAACGAGAAGAGAAGTTTAGAGAAAAAAGAGTAAAAAGAAATGAACAAAGCCTCCAAGAAATATGGGACTATGTGAAAAGACCAAATCTACATCTGATTGGTGTAATTGAAAGTGACGGGGACAATGGAAACAAGCTGGAAAACACTCTTCAGGATATTATCCAGGAGAACTTCCCCAACCTAGCAAGGCAGGCCAACATTCAAATTCAGGAAATACAGAGAATGCCACAAAGATACTCCTCGAGAAGAGCAACCCCAAGACACATAATTGTCAGATTCACCAAGGTTGAAATGAAGGAAAAAATTCTAAGGGCAGCTATAGAGAAAGGTCAGGTTAGCCACAAAGGGAAACCGATCAGACTAACAGCAGATCTCTTGGCAGAAACTCTACAAGCCAGAAGAGAGTGGGGGCCAATATTCAACATTCTGAAAGCAAAGAATTTTCAACCCAGAATTTCATATCCAGCCAAACTAAGCTTCATAAGTGAAGGAGAAATAAAACCATTTACAGACAAACGAATGTTGAGAGATTTTGTCACTACCAGGCCTGCTTACAAGAGCTCCTGAAGGAAGCGCTAAACATGGAAAGGAACAACTGGTACCAGCCACTGCAAAAACATGCTAAATTGTAAAGACCATCAATGCTAGGAAGAAACAGCATCAACTAATGAGCAAAGTAACCATCTAATGTCATAATGACAGGATCAAATTCACACATAACAATATTAATCTTAAATGTAAATGGGCTAAATGCTCCAATTAAAAGACACAGACTGGCAAATTGGATAAAGAGTCAAGACCCATCAGTGTGCTGTATTCAGGAGACCCATCTCACATGCAGAGACACATATAGGCTCAAAATAAAGGGATAAAGATCTACCAAGCAAATGGAAAATGAAAAAAAAAAAGCAGGGGTTGCAATCCTAGTCTTTGATAAAACAGACTTTAAACCAACAAAGATGAAAAGAGACAAAGGAGGCCATTACATAGGTAAAGGGATCAATTCAACAAGAAGAGCTAACTCTCCTAAATATATATGTACCCAATACAGGAGCACCCAGATTCATAAAGCAAGTCCTTAGATACCTACAAAGAGACTTAGACTACCACACAATAATAATGGAAGACTTTAACACTCCACTGTCAGTATTGGACAGTTCAATGAGACAGAAAGTTAACAAGGATATCCAGGAATTGAACTCAGCTCTGCACAAAGCCGACCTAAAAGACATCAACAGAACTCTCCACCCCAAATCAACAGAATATACATTCTTCTCAGCACCACATCACACTTATTCCAATATTGACCACATAATTGGAAGTAAAGCACTCCTCAGCAAATGTAAAAGAACAGAAATCACAACAAACTGTCTCTCAGACCACAGTGCAATCAAACTAGAACTCAGGATTAAGAAACTCACTCAAAACCACTCAACTACATGGAAACTGAACAATCTGCTCCTGAATGACTACTGGGTACATAACAAAATGAAGGCAGAAATAAAGATGTTCTTTGAAACCAATGAGAACAAAGACACAACATACCAGAGTGTCTGGGACACATTTAAAGCAGCATGTGGAGGGAAATTTGTAGCACTAAATGCCCACAAGAGAAAGCAGGAAAGATCTAAAACTGACACCCTAACATCACAATTAAAAGTACCAGAGGAGCAAGAACAAACACATTCAAAAGCTAGCAGAAGGCAAGAAATAACTAAGATCAGAGCAGAACTGAAGGAGATAGAGACACAAAAAACCCTTCAAAAAATCAATGAATACAGGAGGTGGATTTCTGAAAAGATCAACAAAATTGATAGACAACTAGCAAGACTAATAAAGAAGAAAAGAGAAGAATCAAATAGATGCAATAAAAAATGATAAAGGGGATATCACCACCGATCCCACAGAAATACAAACTACCACCAGAGAATACTATAAACTCCTCTATGCAAATAGACTTGAAAATCTAGAAGAAATGGATAAATTCCTGGACACATACACCCTCCCAAGACTAAACCAGGAAGAAGTTGAATCCCTGAATAGACCAATAACAGGCTCTGAAATTGAGGCAATAATTAATTGCCTACCAACCAAAAAAGTCCAGGACTAGAGAGATTCACAGCTGAGTTCTACCAGAGGTACAAGGAGGAGCTGGTACCATTCCTTCTGAAACTATTCCAATCAATAGAAAAAGCGGGAATCCTCCCTAACTCATTTTATGAGGCCAGCATCATCCTGATACCAAAGTCTGGCAGAGACACACACAAAAAAGAGACTTTTAGGCCAATATGCCTGATGAACATTGATGCAAAAATCCTCAATAGAATACTGGCAAACTGAATCCAGCAGCACATCAAAAAGCTTATCCACCATGATCAAGTGGGCTTCATCCCTGGGATGCAAGGTGGGTTCAACATACACAAATCAATAAATGTAATCCAGCATATAAACAGAACCAAAGACAAAAACCACATGATTATCTCAATAGATGCAGAAAAGGCCTTTGACAAAATTCAACAGCGCTATATGCTAAACACTCTCAATAAATTAGGTATTGATGGGATGTATCTCAAAATAATAAGAGCTATTTATGACAACCCCACAGCCAATATCATACTGAATGGGCAAAAACTGGAAGCATTCCTTTTGAAAACTGGCACAAAACAGGGATGCCCTCTCTCACCACTCCTATTCAACATAGTGTTGGAAGTTCTGGCCAGGGCAATCAGGCAGGAGAAAGAAATAAAGGGTATTCAATTAGGAAAAGAAGAAGTCAAATTGTCTCTGTTTGCAGATGACATGATTCTGTTAGAAAACCCCACTGTCTCAGCCCCAAATCTCCTTAAGCTGATAAGCAACTTCAGCAAAGTCTCAGGATACAAAATCAATGTGCAAAAATCACAAGCATTCTTATGCACCGATAAGAGACAAACAGAGAGCCAAATCATGAGTGAACTCCCATTCACAATTGCTTCAAAGAGAATAAAATGCCTAGGAATCCAACTTACAAGGGATGTGAAGGACCTCTTCAAGGAAAACTACAAACCACTGCTCAACGAAATAAAAGAAGACACAAACAAATGGAAGAACTTTCCATGCTCATGGATTGCAATAATCAATATCATGCAAATGGCCATACTGCCCAAGGTAATTTATAGATTCAATGCCATCCCCATCAAGCTGCCAATGACTTTCTTCACAGAATTGGAAACAACTACTTTAAATTTCATATGGAATCAAAAAAGAGCCCACATTGCCAAGTCAATCCTAAGCCAAAAGAACAAAGCTGGAGGCATCATGCTACCTGACTTCAAACTATACTTCAAGGCTATAGTAACCAAAACAGCATGGTAGTGGTACCAACACAGAGATATAGACCAATGGAACAGGACAGAGCCGTCAGAAATAATACCACACATCTACAACCGTATGATCTTTGACAAACCTGACAAAAACTAACAATGGGGAAAGGATTCCCTATTTCATAAGTGATGCTGGGAAAACTGGCTAGCCATATGTAGAAAGCTGAAACTGGATCCCTTCCTTACACCTTATACAAAAATTAATTCAAGATGGATTAAAGACTTAAATGTTAGACCTAAAACCATAAAAACCCTAGAAGAAAACCTAGGCAATACCATTCAGGACATAGGCGTGGGCAAGGACTTCATGTCTAAAACACCACAAGCAATGGCAACAAAAGGCAAAATGGACAAATGGGCTCCAATTAAATTAAAGAGCTTCTGCACAGCAAGAGAAACTACCATCACAGTGAACAGGCAACCTACAGAATGGGAGAAAATTTTTGCAATCTACTCATCTGACAAAGGGCTAATATTCAGAACCTACAAAGAACTCAAACAAAATTACAAGAGAAAAACAAACAACCCCATCGAAAAGTGGGTGAAGTTCCCCTTCCTGTGTCCATGTGTTCTCATTGTTCAATTGCCGCCTATGAGTGAGAACATGCAGTGTTTGGTTTTTTGTCTTTGCGATAGTTTGCTGAGAATGATGGTTTCCAGCTTCATCCCTGTCCCTACAAAGGACATGAACTCATCATGTGGGGTGGGGGGAGGGGGGAGGGATAGCATTAGGAGATATACCTAATGTTAAATGATGAGTTGATGGGTGCGGCACACCAACATGTCATATGTATACATATGTAACAAACCTGCACGTTGTGCACATGTACCCTAAAATTTAAAGTATAATAAAAAAAGTGGGTGAAGATATGAACAGATACTTCTGAAAAGAAGACATTTATGTAGCCAACAGACACATGAAAAAATGCTCATCATCACTGGCCATCAGAGAAACGCAAATCGAAACCACAATGAGATACCATCTCACACCAGTTAGAATGGTGATCATTAAAAAGTCAGGAAACAACAGGTGCTGGAGAGGATGTGGAGAAATAGGAACACTTTTACACTGTTGGTGGGACTGTAAACTCGTTCAACCATTGTGGAAGACAGTGTGGTGATTCCTCAGGGATCTAGAACCAGAAATACCATTTGACCCAGCCATCCCATTACTGGGTATATACCCAAAGGATTATAAATCATGCTGCTATAAAGACACATGCACACGTATGTTTATTGCGGCACTATTCACAATAGCAAAGACTTGGAACCAACCCAAATGTCCATCAATGATAGACTGGATTAAGAAAATATGGCACATATACACCATGGGGAGGGATAGCATTAGGAGATATACCTAATGTAAATAACGAGTTAATGGGTGCAGCACACCAACATGGCGCATGTATACACGTTGTGCACATGTACCCTAGAACTTAAAGTATATATAAAAAAAGAAATAGAGAAAGTACATGCTTTCTCTATACACTTACATGCTGTATGTAAGTGTCATACAGAGGTATGCTCTGTAAGACATTTACCTCAGCATATACAGTTAAACCCTTTTTCTATGTGGTTATTGAGAATTTGACTAGTGGTGTTAATTATGGGTAGCCACCGGTACTGATCAGTACTTTTTGTTTATTCCTATTTTTCCAGGAACCATTTGTTTTACACATTGTTCTCTGTATTACTCATATTTACCCAGAGAGAAAAATATATCACTATAATTTGTAAAATTCATATGTTTAATGGAAGGAGCAAAACTGTTCTTCACTTATTACAATTATTTTTGAAACATAAAAAAAGTTGTGAAGATTTCATCTTAATATGGACATTTATCTGTTCTCAAATAATACTTTTATAATTTCTTATGCCTGTCTTTAGTCTCTTAATCCTGTTATCTTCAGAAGCTAAGGATGTATGTCACCTCAGGACCTCTGTGATAATTGTGTTAACTCTACAAATTGATTGTAAAACATGTATGTTTGAACAATATGAAATCAGTGCACCTTGAAAAAGAACAGAATAATAGTGATTTTTATGGAACAAGGGAAGACAAACATAACGTCTGACTGCCTGTGGGGTCAGGCAAAAAGAGCCATATTTTTCTTCTTTCTTCTTGCAGAGGGCCTATAAACGGACGTGCAAGTAGGAAACATATTGCTAAATTCTTTTCCTAGCAAAGAATATTAATATTAATGCCGTGGTAAAAGTATGCGTTCCTGGGGGGAGGTCTATAAATGGCTGCTCTGTGAATGTCTGCCTTGTGCAGTTGAGATACGGACCGAGATAAACCTTGGTCTCCTGCAGAACCCTCAGGCTTACTAGGGTTGGGAAAACTGAACCCTGGTAAATTTGTGGTCAGACTGGTTCTCTGCTCTTGAACCCTGTTTTCTGTTATTTAAGATGTTTATCAAGACAATATGTGCACCGCTGAGCATAGACGCTTATCAGTGGTTCTGCTTTTGCCCTTTGCCTTATGATCTTTGTTGGACCCTTATCAGTGGTTCTGCTTTTGCCCTTTGTCCTGTGATCTTTGTTGGACCCTTATCAGTGGTTCTGCTTTTGCCCTTTGTCCTGTGATCTTTGTTGGACCCTTATCAGTGGTTCTGCTTTTGCCCTTTGCCCTGTTCCCTCAGAAGCATGTGATCTTTGTTAGGCCCTTATCAGTGGTTCTGCTTTTTGCTCTTTGAAGCATGTGATCTTTGTACCTACTCTCTGTTCTTACACCCCCTCCCCTTTTGAAACCCTTAATAAAAACTTGCTGGTCTGAGACGCAGGTGAGCATCATGGTCCTACCAATATGTGATGTCACCCCTGGTGGCCCAGATGTAAAATTCCTCTCTTTGTACTGTCTCTATTTCTCAGCTGGCCAACACTTATGGAAAATAGAAAGAACCTATGTTGAAATATTGAGGGTGGGTTCTCCCAATAATAATACAGACATGAAAAACATTTGATGGAAATCCAACATCCATTCCTGATTAAAAATTATCAGCAAGCTAGAAATAAACAGAATTTCTTACCCTGACTAAAGCCATCTACAAAAATATCTGCAGCCAACATCATACTTAAAGGTGAAAGATTTAATGCTTTCCCTCTAAGATTGGGAGCAAGTAAAGAATGGCTGTTCTTACCACTCTGATTCAAAATTGCACTGGAGGTTCTATCTATTATTCCACTCTCTAGGTCCATGTGTACACATTGTTTAGCACCCACTTACGAATGAGAACATGTGATACTTTCTGTGCCTGGCTTATTTCACTTAAGATAATCACCTCCAGTTGTATCCATGTTGCTATAAAAGACAAGACTTTATTCCTTTTTATGGCTAAATAGTATTCAATGGTGTATATATACCACATTTTATTTAACCATTCATCTGTTGATTCCCTATCTTTGCTATTGTAAATAGTATTTGGACCACATTTCAAGTACTTAATTAGTGGCCACATGCAGCAAGTGACTATCATATTGGACAATGTAGCCCTAACCCACTATATGACCTTGGGTAAGACTTGCAAACTGTCAGTGCTTCAATCTCTCCATCTATAAAATGGGGATGGCAACAATACCTCCCTAAAAGGGTAAAGACTGAGTCACTGTGTGTAAAGCACTTCACGCCTCCCCACTGGTGCTTCACCCTGGGGCTGGAATGAGGACTCAATCTTAGCATCAAATGACACAGCACAGCAGGACCCCAGTCCTTGGGTCAGAAAAGTCCATGCTAGCACCTCTCCAGTGTTAGGAAAGTACAGCTTCCACCTCATAAAAATCAGGATTGTTTGTCTTATCCTCCTGGGTCAAAGTAACTTCTGGGCTCAGGGTAAACACTGAGTCACTGTGTGTAAAGCACTTCACACCTCCCCACTGGTGCTTCACCCTGGGGCTGGAGTGAGGACCCGATCTTAGTGTCAGATGACACAGCACAGCAAGACCCAGGTCGTTGGGTCAGAAAAGTCCATGCTGGCTCCTCTCCCCGGTCAGGAAAGTACAGCTTCCACCTCTTAAAAGTCAGGATTGTTTGCTTCTCCTGGGTCAAAGTAACTTCTGGGCTCAGGGTAAACACTGAGTCACTGTGTGTAAAGCACTTCACGCCTCCCCATCGGTGCTTCACGCTGGGGCTGGAATGAGGACTCAATCTTAGTGTCAGATGACACAGCACAGCAGGACCCAGGTCCTTGGGTTGGAAAGGTCTGTGCTGGCACCTCTCCAGGATCAGGAAAGTACAGCTTCCACCTCTTAAAAATCAGGACTGTTTGTCTTCTCCTCCTGGGTCAAAGTAACTTCAGGGTCAGGATCCTGGATCCAGCAAAGAGTTTGGTTAACATTGCAAGAAAGATGTTGCCTCATGGTCAAAAGTCAGGCCTAGGATGAGACAGGCAGACACAGACACATTCACATCCAAATTGTGCAAATATGGACTGCCCCTGTTAGAGGCTGTGTGGGTGCAGGCTCACAGTGAAGATAGAGACATATGGGAGTCCAGTAGACATCAATCAAACTGGACCCAGTTTCCACACACGTGGAGCTCAAGAGTCTCCAGGGGGAAAACAGAGACATAAAGTTAGAGAGAGATAGAGCCAGAGAAATTTCCTGCACCATGAAGATAGTTGGGAAGAACCCCCTCAGCGCTAGTTAGAGTGATCAGAAACCAAGGGGACCCGATCGCTGCACCTGCCAGTCTCAGTTTCTGTCTCCCTCCAACTGACCACCTCTTCCTCTGAGACTCACTAGTTCTGCATTTCTTGCCCCTTATTCTGTTTCTCCCATCACTTCCACCTATGGCTGTCACAGAAGGACTGATAAAGGAGGGGACACTGGAGATAGACCCTGAGCATTGAAGGCGGCCAGCCCCCTCACACCTGTGGGTATTTCTCATCAGGTTGGACGAGAGACTGAGAAAAGAAATAAGACACAGAGACAAAGTATAGAGAAAGAACAGTGGGCCCAGGGGACTAGTGCTCAGCATACGGAGGACCTGCACCGACACCGGCCTCTGAGTTCACTCAGTATTTATTGATCATTATTTTTACTATCTTAGTGAGGGGAGTGTAGCAGGGCAACAGGTGGGGAGAAGGTCAGCACAGAAACATGTGAGCAAAGGAATCTGTATCATGAATAAGTTCAAAGAAACGTACTGTGCCCGGATGTGCACACAGGCTAGATTTATGTTTCTCTTTACCCAAACATCTTAGTTTAGCAAAGAGTAACAAAGCAGTATTGCTGCCAGCATATCTCACCTCCAGCCACCGGGTGGTTTTCTCTTATCTCAATAGAATGAATGGGAATGGTCAGCTTTACACCAAGACATTCCATTCCCAGGGATGAGCAGGAGACAGAAGCCTTCCTCTTATCTCAACTGCAAAGAGGCCTCCCTCTTTCACTACTCCTCCTCAGCACAGACCCTTTACGGGTGTTGGGCTGGGGGATGGTCAGGTCTTTCCCTTCCCATGAGGCCATATCTCAGGCTGTCTCAGTGGGGGGAAACCTTGGACAATACCCAGGCTTTCTTGGGCAGAGGTCCCTGTGGCTTTCCGCAGTGCATTCTGTCCCTGGTTAATCGAGAATGGAGAATGGTGATGACTTTTACCAGGCATACTGCAAACATATTGTTAACAAGGCACATCCCACACATTCCTAAATCCATTAAACCTTGATTCAATACAGCACATGTTTCTGTGAGCACAGGGTTGGGGCTAAAGTTACAGCTTAACAGCATCTCAAAGCAGAAACAATTTTTCTTAGTACAGATCAAAATGGAGTTTCTTATATCTTCCTTTTCTACATAGACACAGTAACAATCTGATCTCTCTTTCTTTTCCCCACAAGCGTCTGCAGGCTTCCAAAGAGAGGGGCTAGGAGATGCACCAACACACAAGCACAAATACGCCAGCACACACAGATACACACAATTGGTTCACATATTGCTAGGTTACAGTTTGCTATGCGACAAAGGCAGTGGATCAGATTTGATTGAATTGAACAATTCCTTCTTTTCATCAGCTTCTCAATTTTTTTTTTGAGACAGAGTATTGCTCTGTCACCCAGGCTAGTGTGCGGTGGCATAATCCTGGCTCACTGTAGCCTCCACCTCCCAGGTTCAAGTGACTCTCTTGCCTCAGCCTCCCGAGTAGCTGGGATTAAAAGTGCCCACCACCACGCCCGGCTAATTTTTGTATTTTTAGTAGAGACGGGGTTTTGCCATGTTGGCCAGGCTGGTCTCGAACTCCTAACATCAAGTGATCTGCCCACCTTAGCTTCCCAAAGTGCTGGGATTACAGGTGTGAGCCACTGCACCCAGCCAGCCTCCCAATTTTGAACACACACTACCACCACCTCCACAACACACAAATGTAAATGCACTTTCATATATGAAACTGTATAAATACAAGGAAGCTCCATACGTGCAAGGATATACACATAAGCACCCCCAGATTCAACCACAGAAACACACGCCTGCACATTTGCATAAATACAAACACCCCTTTACATATAAAAATCATATAAGCACATACACGGATGCAAGCAAGCATGGAGAAATGCACGGAAGCATAAACAAACAGACAAAGCTAAGTAAAAAAGTGTGCATGCTCACCTATGCTTACAAAAATACACATACTCATACACAAACGCCCATACGTTCACATGCTCAGGTGGACTTTGATATCTCTACCACTGTATCCCTGCCAACATCTAGAGAGTGGATAAGGGATAGGCATCAGGTCGCTGGGTTGCCTAAGCAGGAAGTCTGGGTTCCCTAACACCTTTTTCTAAGCTAATGCTCCTTGACGATAATGAGAAAGGAGGCGGGGAATGGATGAAGTTTCATAACTGAGTGAAGAGGCAGGTTCAGGATAAAAGGCCCAGTTAGAGGCTGCAGTGGGGTGCAGGGCAGTCAGACTGGAACCATGGAGCTCAGCGTCCTCCTCTTCCTTGCACTCCTCACAGGCCTCTTGCTACTCCTGGTTCAGCGTCACCCTAACTCCCATGGCACCCTCCCACCAGGGCCCCGCCCTCTGCCCCTTTTGGGGAACCTTCTGCAGATGGACAGAAGAGGCCTACTCAAATCCTTTCTGAGGGTAAGACACAGATGAATGGGGTCTGAGGGTGGGCTGCTTCTTGTCTCTGTACTTGGGGATCCTTCACCAAACAGAATGAGGCAGACTTCCAGAGTCAGGGGTGGCACGGGGATGGTTGGTGAGTACAGAGCATAGTGAAGCATGATGGGTGGTAGTATTAGGAGAAAAACATCAGTCAAATTAAATTTAGCAGAGTTTATTTGAGCAAAGAAGTGACTTATGAATCGGACAACTCCCTAAACCAGGAGAGACACCACACGGCAGTATGGGCAAGCAGTATTCACAGGCAGAAAAAGGAGGTGACATACAGAAACAGCCTGGCTGGCCACAGATCACAGCTTGCCTTACTTGGTCACAATCTAAGGAGCTAGCAGCCTGTGGTGGACTGAAAGCCCAGCTGCTCTGATTAGCCAACATTTGGCTACTTGTCACAAGAATCTATTCATCTGGGCCGGGTGCAGTGGCTCACGCCTGTAATCCCAGCACTTTGGGAGGCCAAGGCGGTGGATCACCTGAGGTCAGGAGTTTGAGACCAGCCTGGCCATCATGGGGAAACTGTGTCTCTATTAAAAATACAAAAATTAGCTGGGCATGGTGGTGTGTGCCTGTAATCCCAGCTACCCAGGAGGCTGAGGCAGGAGAATCACTTGAATCCAGGAGGCGAAGGTTGCAGTGAGCAGAGATGGTGCCACTGCACTCCAGCCTGGGCGACAGAGCAAGAGTCCATCTCAAAAAAATAAAAATAAAAAAAAGAAGAATATACTCCCTCCCAAGTTAGGTTGCAGTTCACTCTATGCAGAGAGAACTTTATGTCAAATTTAATTTAATTAAACAATTCTCCCCTTTTGATGAGCCTCAAAATTTTGAGATCGACCAAAACCTTGGGCATCAACATTACTTCTGTCACCATCATAATGGACTTGTTTGCTCTCAGTATGGAATTCACAATGGACAATGTCAAAGTAGTTGAGTGATTCTTTGTTTTCTTCATGTTTTTGTTATTCATCCTGTAATGAAGCCATTGGATGTACAAAGAATGGCTGCATATGAGCATTTAAGACTCTCTCTCTTTTTTTTTTTTTTTTTTTTTGAGACAGGGTCTCACTCTGTCACCCAGGCTGGAGTGCTGTGGCATGATCATGTCTCTCTGCAGCCTTGACCTCCCAAGGCTCAGGTGATCCTCCGCCTCAGCCCCCTGAGTAGCTGGAACTACAGGTGCATGCCACCACGCCCAGCTACTTTTTGTATTTTTTGTAGAGACAGGGTTTTACCATGTTGCCCAGACTGGTCTCAAACTCCTGGGCTCAAGCAATCCACCTGCCTCGGCCTCCCAAAGTGCTAGGATTACAGGTGTGAGCCATTTCACCCGGCCAAGACTCTCGAGAAAATACAACACATCAGGGAGACTGTTATGATGGCCCTCAGGAGGGTAATACAAAGAAAATGAAGTCTGTACCTTACCAGGAGTCTCCATGAACCAAACTGATCAAAATCAAATAATTCAAAGCTCAGACAATAAAGATAGTTCAATAGTATTAGAGTCCAATTGGTCATATACTTTGTTCAGAGCACAGTGGTGATTAAGGACCAGAGCTTGCTATAAAATAACTTGATTTACAGAGGCATTTGTTTTTGTAGTTCGCCTGGTAACACATGTCATAGTACCTTGGAGACCCACTAGAAGAAACATTAAGAGTAGAAAACCTTGTGATAGGCTTGCTGTATTAGTCCATTCTTACAGTTATAAAGAAATACTTGACACTGGGTAATTTATAAGGAAAAGGGATGTAACTGACTCACAGTTCCACATGGCTGGGGAGGCCCCAGGAAACTTACAATTGTGGTAGAAGTTAAGGGAGAAACTTACATTCATGGTGGAAGGTGAAGGAGAAGCAAGTACCTTCTTCACAAGGTGGCAGGAGAGAGAGAGAGAGAGAGAGCCAAGGGGGAAGAGCCTCTTATAAAACCATCAGATCTTGTGAGAACTCACTCACTATCACAAGAACAGCATGGGGGAAACTGCCCCCAGGATCCAATTACCTCCTAGCAGGTTCTTCCCTCCACATCTGAGGATTAAAATTCAAGATGAGATTTGGGTGAGGACACAGAACCAAACCATATCACTTGCCATCACCATTCGGGATGCTTGCAAATCAACTGTTACCTGCACCCGTAAATATGTATCTTCTTTTTCCCCTGAGAATTTACCTTAGTGTATTTGGTGGCAGTGTCTAGAGAAACAGCATTGTCAGCCACATTTTAAATTAAGTTATATGTACTAGTAAATTCACGGGAAAGATAAGAACAATATTTGATTTTGTTCAGCACCATACACAAGCCTCCAAGATGGGCAAAGAGGAGATCTAAAACTGCATGATGTTCCATTAAGCGTTTTTGTTTAATACAATGTTCTCATCCTCCTTTTGGAGAGTGGCTTCTACCCATCTGAACTCCTTGGAGGTTCAATTGGCTACATAATCCAAGATGTCCCTTAATGTATAAATTAGCCTCAGATTCCATACAACTGTCACCCCAATATCACCAAGAGTGAGCACCCAGGGACTCCATTGGAACCTTTTCTCTGCAGAAACCAACTTATCTTCATCGACTTTGAGGTTGATAGTAATTTCAGTTATTGACTGTTTTGGCTTTTAACTATGGGAGGTATTAGGGAACTCTCAGGGAAAAAATTTGGAAAGCAGCAGTGAGCTAGGCCAAATAGCAAGCTATGGGCCAGTGAGGAGAAAGAACAGAGTAAGCGAACCTCAGCAGACCCAAGGTAGGCACTTGTGGGGTTGGAAAAGAGGGTCACCTACTGGCATTAGAGCAGAGATCAGTTAAATTTGTTTACACATAAGTCTGCACAGCTCTTGAACAAGGTGGGAAGCTCACTTTTTTTGTGGTCTCTTTCTATCATGCTGCAAGGGTGCATAGCCACATTTAGTTGGAGAGAGACTTTACTGTATTTACTTATTTATTTATTTAATTATTTTTATAGCATGGGGGTCTTGCTATGTTGACCAGGCTGGTCTCGAACTCCTGGCCTCAAGCGATCCTCCCATCTAAATCTCCCAAAGTGCTGGGATTACAAGCACGAGCCACCATGCCTGGCCACTTTACCATATTTAATTCAGTAACATTACACATGCAATTAACCGTACCCACATAGGTAGTCCCCAGGTCCTATGCGGGATGCCTGGAAGCACAATATGCTTTTTGCAGCCATCATTCAGATACATTTTCTATATTTGGTAGTGATTATATTATTAGTTAATAGAATGTTATTACATACTGTTATTGTATTATATTAACTAATAACTAGTTATTAGTTAATAGTATGTTATTACACACTGTTATTATATTAAATAACTAATAACATAACCACTATCAAATATTTCCAGTGAGTGCAAAAAAGCAAGTGGCAATTGATGTCTAGAATATCAAGATATAGCTTTCCACTCCTCCTTTGGGGTTTCAGGGTGATTCCCATTGGGAACACAAAGAGGCATTGGCACCAGTGAAATTATTTCCTGATTTTGGGGAATTGGCTCACAAACTCAACAATTGCTTGTTTTTTTTCCTAGGGTGTAAGCCTTTGCTAAAGCCATTCACAGATTATTGTGCTATGGATTTTCTTGTAAGGAAAGGGAAAGGGTTAGGACAGCAAGAAACAGGGAGGAAAGGATAAAAGATAATGCTTTCATGATGGAAGAGAAATCTTGATCCACAGTCTTGGAAAAGCTGTCCACATATAAGATGCCAACTGCTTCTTGGGAAAAACTTTCCTGGTCAGCTTTGCCTTAAGGTCTCAACAGACATAAAGTTCTAGGAGTCTAGAAGGACCCTTTTCAATTGAGAGATGTGGATCCAAGATCCCAGACCCTGAAGTTTTGCTACAGAGAAGAACTTGACATTGTCCTTTGCAATGAGGTACAAGGACAGTCTTAGAAGAACCTGGTATGGTTACTTCCAATGGAGTTCAAGGACAGTTTCTCTGGTGTCATTTCCAAAGAGCCCAACCTCTAAATTATAGATAGTGAAAGGTCTGGTTGTCATCAACTGATGGGTCATCAATGACTCCTTTTACCTGGTGAAAACATGCAGTGGCATAATGTATTAAAGCCTTGCATTATTGAGTCATATCAGAGTTTATAAGAGTGGGAGATACATGAGATTCTATTATTGGGGCATAGGACTTCCTATTACTATTTTACAAGTGATCTATCTATGTCTTTCCAATAGGAGTGGATCTGATTGCCGTCAATCAATAATACCTTTGACCAAGGGACTCCAATCAATTCAGCATGCTTTGCCTAATGCCTTTTGTTTGTAATACTGTTGCAGGACAATCAAAGACTGGAGAGACCAAAAAAGGTTCAGGAGAGTTTATTAAATTAAGGTGACCACTGGCTCAGCCAGAAATATGTCCAGAAAGTCTGAGCCCCAAACAAAGGGCTTTTCCTACTTTTAAACATCTTAAGGTGGGAACTACATGAGGTGGGAAGCAAGTTACAGAACGGAGAAACAAAGCAGTTAATTAACATTTCTTACATCTTGAGAAAGACATGTGTTGCAACCTAAACTTATCAGTCTTATGACCCTGCAGCCATGCAGGAACTCACTGGGCCTGTAATAAACTTTAAGGGATGTGGAGTTGGGAAGAAGAGATAAGGTCCATTGTCCACAGAGAGAAGACAGGTTGTTAATATTCTCTTTTAACTTGAATGTAAGGTGGGGGTCACACTTTGCAGCAACTTTAAAAGGATTTTAAAATTTCTATTACTACTACTATTAGGTTATAGTTGATTTCATTAATTCCTTCTTCAATACCTTATTTAACTATTTTACCACTTCTCTAGTGAAGCAAGTACCTCTACCACTGGAGAGTTCTCCAGGAATGCCTAGTAAGGAAATACATTTTCTAATAACATTTTAGCTACTGTTATGGCATGGATCTTTGTGCATAAAAAAGCTTTAATACAACCAGAAAACATGCAATGAAGGTGGCAGTTGAGTTAACTCCATCTTCAAGTGTTCAAATGATCTACCAAGTCCCAGAAATATATCACCTGTGGTTTTTGGTTTTTGTTGTCTTACTAGAATTATGGATTTGATAAATCAAATATTAGTTATAAACCATTAGAACAGTCACCTCATTAATATTTTTTCATAATTTGGATCATTTTATCTCTTCTATGATGAGTCATGGAATGCAGAGCTTTTAGTAATGGAAATTTTAAGAACTCGGGAAGGATCAGGCGGCCATCCAGTGTCTCCATGAGTGCATGCTTCACACTGGAATTACAGCCTCTTAAATACAAATTTTAATACCATAAGTACCAATTTATGCTTCTCCAATTTAGGTACATAACACTGGTTTATCAAATAGGTTATCATAGGTAATTTGATGGTGCCATTGCACTCCAGCCTGGGTAACAGATTGACACCCTGTCTCTGAATTGGAACTGCATGGGGGCACTGTCCTTGGAGGGGTGAATGGGCATGAAGAGGTGTCTGGGTATGAGCCACAGGTGTAGAATTTCACTCTTCTCTGCCATCCTCTGTTACATCTTTGGGTACCTGCCTGCCACTGAAATAATGAGGTAAAAGAGGTGGTGGCACAAATCAAATAGAGTTTGCTGTGCCAACGAGAGAGAGCAGACTAGCCCATGTCAGTGCCAGGAGAGTGGAGGAGAGAGGGAGAGCAGCAAAGCAGTGTGGGTAGGGAGTGCTTATCAACAGTATGCATAATGCCCTATACTGGCAACTGCCACTTGCTCAGTATTTACCTGGATTATCAATGCTTAACATGCATGATTTTATGTTTAATTATCTACTTATTATTAGTAATCAATCAACCCATTTTCCAATGGGAGAATTAGAATACTGACAATACCTTCCCCTTCCCCCTCTCATGTTGACCATACTCCTGAATCTTAGGCTTGTTATCCTTTTGCTATTAATAGAGTTTTTTTATTTCTGATCAATGGTCTTTTTACTGATAGAGTAAATATGCATATATACAGAGTATATATGCCAATGGTACTATGAATTTTAAAATTATTTGCTTAGACAGAATACGTGGACATACAAATGATGAATGTGATAATTGTCATACATATATATTTATCTTAGACACTTAGTCAAAACATGTGGTTTTTGGTTATTAGTTAGACACTGTCACTTTACCTGGAAGATACAAAGTAATTGGGTCATAGACTCTCAAATTATGGAACATTTAGATTTTTCAGGGGAATGACATGGAGGGAGCCAAGGAGTCTTATGATTAGGTAAGATGTTGTTTGGGTGGCTCACCATCCCACTGGGCAACAGTCAAAGATGTGGTGGCTTATGCCTGTAATCCCAACACTTTGGGAGGCTGAGGTGGGAGGATTGCTTGAAGCCAGGAGTTCAAAACCAGCCTGGGCAACCGAACAAGACCCTGTCTCCACAAAAATTTTTTAAAAATTTAGCCAGGCGTGGTGGCCTGTGCCTGTAGTCCCAGCTACTTGGGAGACTGAAGCAGGAGGATCACATGAGCCCCGCAGTTTGAGGTTGCAGTGAGCTATGATCACGTCACTGCACTCCAGCCGGAGCAACAGAGCAAGACCCTGTCTCTTAAAAAAAATCATCTGCAGTGTGAGGAGTGATAACATTTAGGAAAGTGTGCATAGGTTTAAATTCTGGTCAAAGACATCCTACACAATTCACTGAACCTTCTCTTTAAGGGTTTTTTCTAAACTCTGCAGACACTATCTGGGCACCAATCATGCCTCTATTAACAGAATTTGCTGCTCCTTCTAGCTCTTGGTATCTCACTGCCCCCTTTCTTTATGAGAGCTGGCATGGTCATTGAATATCCAAATCCTTTACAAATTCTGAAACAAGCAAAACTGTCAATGAAATTCATATTTGCCTAAAATGAGTTTTCGAAAGGATCTTTGTGGCTATCTTGTTAGTTCATAGAAAGTGGAGGCTTGTCAGGAATGATATTGAATTTTTCATTTTAATTGTTTTAGAGACAGGGTCTCAGTCTGTTACCTAGGCTGGAGTGCAATGGCACAGTCATAGCTCACTGCAGCCTTGAACTCCTGGGCTCAGGAGATTCTCCCGCCTTAGCCTCCAGAGTAGCTGGGACTACAGGTGTGAACCACCATGCCCCACTATTTTTTTTTTATTTTTGTAGAGACGTGTTGGGGGAGGGTCTCACTATATTGCCTAGGCTGGTCTTGAACTCCTGGCCTCAAGCAATCCTCCTGCCTCAACATCCCAAAGCATTGGGATAAGTTTTGAATAGACATGTTTGACCCTCTCCCCTTCTTTGTTGCAGTAAAGATTTCCATTTTCTCACAGGGAGGACTTTGGGTAAATAGTTTGTTTTGTTGTTGTTGTTGTTGTTTGAGGATGTGGGTGGGTCATCTTGGTTAATGTCAGTGCAAGAACAGTGTCCGTTCCTCATTATTGGGGTTCCTTAGCCATCCAGGCAAGCAGTAGCTCCCTTGAGAAGACTTCCTGACCCCCAGGTCCCCACCATATGCTCTCATACACCAGCTGCCCCTCCTTACTGAGCCTATGTCCTTGACAATGCTGCATTTACTTGTGATCCTGTGGCTGAGCTCTCCCTCACACTTCCAGACAAGGAAGGCCTGTGAGGACTCACCACAGAGCTGAACATAGTGCCTGGTACACAATAGGCGTTTAGTAAATATGTGTATAGAAACAAATGAAGGAGTCAGTGAGTGAAAGCTCCAAGCCTGACTCAGCAGAACTGACAGTCGGCCAGGGCCTGCAAAGTGCTACCAGGCCCCCAGTAGGGGGTAGCAGATCTAAGGATCCCTCCCCACCAAATAGAGTTGCATCACATAGGTGAAGGTCCCAAGTGCCTATTGTTTTCTTTTCATCATTTTCCATGTGTCACGAGAATATCATGCTATCATGTGAATCAATGGACTTAGTTTTCCCACTAGAGTAATGTGTCTGGGAATTACCTGTGTTGTCATGGGGATTTTCTAGGTGTCATTTACAACTACCTGTGGACAAGGTGAGGTGCTACCCTCATCTTAGAAGTAGGGATGGTGGCCGGGCATGGTGACTCACGCCTGTAATCTCAGCACTTTAGGAGGCTGAGGCAGGCAGATCAACTGAGGTCAGGAGTTCGAGACCAGCGTAACCAACATGGAGAAACCCTATCTGTACTAAAAAAACACAAAACTAGCTGGTGTGGTGGCACATGTCTGTAATCCCAGCCACTCAGGAGGCTGAGGCAGGAGAATTGCTTGAACACAGGAAGCGGAAGTCGCCCTGAGCCGAGATTGCACCATTGCACTCCATCCTGGTCAACAAGAGTGAAATTCTGTCTCAAAAAACAGCAACACAACAACAGCAATAACAAAAAAAAACAGTAGGGATGGAGATGCTCAGCCTGGGGAAAGCACTTGTCCAGTGGCACACAACTAGCAAAAGGAGAAGCTGAGCTCCAGCAGGAGGTCTGTCTCCAAAGCCCTCCTAGACTAAAGCTGCTTAACAATTTGTGGATTATGAAATCCTCTGAGAGTTTGATTAAAGCTGTGGCCCCCTCTTTTCCAAATAGGCACATACATGTTTGCATAAAGTTGTGAGGCTTCACAGACTCCCTAAAACTCTTTCACAAACCTTCCAAGGATCCTCTAGGTATTCATGACCGTCTATTATGATTGCATCTCTTGGGGGTAGGGGTAAGAAGGAGGGCATGAGCAAGTGTGTGTCAAGGCTGAGGAAGGTGGCGCTGTTGCTTCTCCATTTCCCAATAAGCTTCCAGATTCCTTTTGGAGTCAGAGGGATGCGGGCTCGTGTCTCAGATTCAATTCTTATGCGTTGAGTCACAGTTTTCTCTTCTGTCAATTAAGATCATGACAATGAGAATGTGTGCCCCTAAGGTGGTTGTGAGAATTAAATGGGATATTGCATACAGCTAGTATATAATAAGTGCTCATTAAATGGCAACTACCTTGATCCACTCATTCATTTATTCATGAATCCAATAACAATTCACTGGGCACTTTCTATGTACCAGGAAATATTCTATGAATTGATGATGTGGCATCTTGGACAAGACATACGAGGTAACACTGTGCTTATGGACATTCCATTGGTGGAGACAGATAAGCAAAAAATAAACAGATAAGGAAATGTTAGGTGGACAAGAGCTACGATTAAACTAAAGCAGGGGGATATTTCAGAAAGTGATGAGAACTACATTAGATTGAGTGGTTAGGGAAAGACTCCGCCTTGCTTTGTTTCTTAGCAGGGACAATGAAAGATTCAGGTGGAAGGTGCCAGAAGGAGGCAGGGTGGTTGCAAGAATCCTGAAGCAGGAAAAATCTCAGGGAACAACATGGAGGAATCAGGGGGAGGAGAAGTCAGAGAGGTGATGGGGCCACATCATGTAGGACCATGTCAACCACAAGTGGAGACTTCAGATCTTATTCTTAGCAAAGTTGGAGTATTGGAGGCCTTGGTGAGCACAGGGATATTAATTATTTTACATTTTAGTGGGGTTACCCTGGCTTGTGGGGCAGTGAAACAGTTGTTAAGGGGTCTAAGAATGTAAGGCAGGAGACCAGTGAAGGGGCTTTGCAGAGATCAATGCAGGGCATTTGTAAGTAAACTTAAACATTTTTCTAATTTTTATGTCAAGTTTTTGTTGAAATTGAACATCACTATAAAAAGTGCACAACTCAATGAATTTTCACAAACTGAACACACTCATGTAATTGACATGCAGGCCAAGTAGCAAGAGTCCCCCAAAACACCACACCCCGTCCTTTTCTAGTCACTATCCACCTACCATCTTGATCATGGGTTGATTTTATCTGTGTTTGAACTTTTTTTTTTCTTTTTTGTGAGATGGAGTCTTGCTCTGTTGCCCAGGCTGGAGTGCAGCAGCGTGATCTTGGCTCACTGCAACCTCCACTTCCCCACGCTCAAGGAATTCTCTTGTCTCAGCCTCCCGAGTAGCTGGGACTACAGATGAGGGCCACCACGCCAGACTAATTTTTGTATTTTTAGTAGAGACGGGGTTTCACCATGTTGGTCAGGCTGGACTCAAACTCCTGACCTCGTGATCAGCCCGTCTCAGCCTCCCAAAGTGCTGGGATTACAGATGTGAGTCACCGTGCCTGGCCCTGTGTTTGAACTTCATACACATGAAATTATGATGCATGGACTCTTTTGTGTCTAGTTGCTTCCACTCAACATTATGCCTGTGAGTTTCAGCCACGTTATCGCATGTAGCTGTAGTTTGTTCTTTTTCGTTGCTGTATACTATTCTATTGTGTGAACTCTCACTGTTTCTGTATATCTATGTTGATGAGTATTTTATAAAGAAAGCTTCTGTGAATATTTGTTCATTTTTTGGTGAACACACATACACATTTGTGCTGGGCATGTACCTGGGAGTGAAGTGGATGGTTTCCCAGTTATCCATTTGTTCAGCTTCAGGAAATACTGCCCAGCGGTTCCCTAAGTGGCTGCACAGTAATCCCACCTTATCCACCGGAGATATGTTCTGAGACCCCCAGTGGATGCCTGAAACCCCAAATAATGCTGAGCCCTATATATACTCTTTTTTTCCTATACAATCATGTTATACAGGGAGGGTGGTATACACAGTGCATACGTGGTGGACAAAGGGATGATTCATGTCCTGGGTGGGACAGAGTGGATGATGAGAGACATCATCATCCTACTTAGAATGGTGCACAACTTAAAACTTACAAATTGCTTATTTCTGGAATTTTCCATTTAATATTTTCAGACTGTGGTTAGCTGCAGGTAACTGAAACTGCAAAAAGCAAGACCAGGCCAGGCGCGGTGGCTCACGCCTGTAATCCCAACACTTTGGGAGGCTGCGGTGGGTGGATCACGAGGTCAGGAGATCGAGACCATCCTGGCTAACGTGGTGAAACCCCGTCTCTACTGAAAATACAAAAAATCAGCCGGGCGTAGTGGCGGGTGCCTGTAGTCCCAGCTACTCGGAAGGCTGAGGCAGGAGAATGGCGTGAACCCGGGAGGTGGAGCTTGCAGTGAGCCGAGATTGCACCACCGCACTCCAGCCTGGGCGACAGACCAAGACTCTGTCTCAAAAAAAAAAAAAAAAAAAAAAAGCAAAACCACAGATCACAAGAAGTATGGGGTGAGGGTGATATTCGTAGTATTTTATCAACCATCTCTACTGTTTAGGGCAGCAGCCAATTAGAGCAGACCCTGGCTGGGCCACCAATTAACCTAAGCTTGTCCAACCCACCTTATTTTGTTGTTGTTGTTCTGTTTTGTTTTGTTTCAGTCTTTCAGCAGCCTGAAGCCATGGTTTTCAGTTTTTGTCTCTCGTAATACACAGAAAAGAAGGATGAGGAAGGGGTTTTACTGGCCCAATCAGAAACAGAAACTAAGAACCCATGACTGTATTCTCTCCCTTGGACACCGTTAACTGTTAACCCTTACTTGCTGGATCCTGGCAGGGGAAAGGGCAGCCTGGGGAGGCGGATGTTGAGGAGGGGCTAATTACCAATCTGGTATGTAAGTATTTTGATAGTTTTACAAATGAGGTGTATGCTGACTAACAGCCATCCCTGGTGTGGATGTGATTGGCAGTTCCGAGAGAAATATGGGGACGTCTTCACGGTACACCTGGGACCGAGGCCCGTGGTCATGCTGTGTGGAGTAGAGGCCATACGGGAGGCCCTGGTGGACAAGGCTGAGGCCTTCTCTGGCCGGGGAAAAATCGCCATCATGGACCCAGTCTACCAGGGATATGGTGAGGGCCTCAGAGGCACTGGGAGGGGGCAGGTGGGGGTGCATCAGGGAAGGGAGTATATGGGGGGAAGAAGGACTCAGAGCCTTCTTCCAACTTCTTCTGCAACCAACTCACACCTCCCCTGCACCGCAGGCGTGCTCTTTGCCAATGGAAACCGCTGGAAGGTGCTTTGGCGATTCTCTGTGACCATCATGAGGGACTTCGGGATGGGAAAGCGGAGTGTGGAGGAGCGGATTCAGGACGAGGCTCAGTGTCTGATAGAGGAACTTCGGAAATCCAAGGGTGAGTCCTGGGAGACGAATGGGAAAGAAAGGCAATGAAACACTGAGAGATGCAGGCACGGGAATAGAAAGGCAGAGAGGTATACATGGGCAGAGACAGAGACAGACGAAACCAGAGACATGATCCGACAGAGGTATAGGGACAGAGAGTGAGAGAGACAGGGGAATAGAGAGGGATGGGGATTGGCAGGAGAGAAACAGAGCCAGGGAAAGAGAGAAATGCCAGGTGTATAACGTCCAAAAGTTACTCAAAGAGGCTGGATGCAATGACTCTCACCTGTAATCCCAGTACTTTGGGAAGCAAACAGCCTGGGCAACATAATGAGATCCTGTCTCTACACAATATAAAAAAGAAATGAGCCAGGCATGGTGGTGTGTGCCCGTAGTCCCAGCTACTTGCTAAGGTGGGACTACAGGATCACTTGAGCCCAGGAGGTTGAGGCTGCAGTGAGCTGTGATTGTGCCACTGCACTCCAGCCTGGACAGCAGAGCAAGATCCTGTCTCAGACAAACAAACAAAGAAACAAACAAACCCTCAAAGACATATATTTTCATGGATCAATTGTGACTATCGAAGGCAAAATCAGAAGTTATGTAAAAGAAAGCAAAGAGAGAAAGGAAAAAACTACAGACATTTAACAAATAATGACCTGTGTTTTCCTTGCCCTGGGTGAAGTGCTGATGAGCTGGCAGTGAGCAAACAGGCCAGGTGGGGTGTTCTGCCCAGGTGCAGCTGGAGGGGTCATCAAAGAATCACTAGGTTATTTTTGAGTTCTCCATAACTGAGTGTCTGTGGGACATGTAGGTGACGGGTCTCTGGCTAGTACCTCCATCTCATTCATGCCAGGTGTTTACCATCTCTCTTATCAAAATTTCTCAAGAGACTCTGGGACGTAAATGCAGAGGCTGCGTGGGGAGGTAGAAACACAGGAGCTATAGGGAAACAGGGACAAGAAGACTGAAGAGAAGGACAGGAAGAAACAGAGAGACACAGGCAGGAGGAAAGAGACAGACAGAGGGACCAAAACAAAGAGATATATAGACTGGGCATGGGGCTCATGCCTGTAATCCCAGCACTTTGGGAGGTTGAGGCTGGTGGAACACTTGAGGTCAGGAGTTCAAGATCAGCCTGGCCAACCTGGTGAAACCCTGTCTCTACTAAACATACAAAAACTAGCCACGCATGGTGGCACGTGCCTGTAATCCCACCTACTCGGGAGGCTGAGACTGGAGAATTGATTGAGCCTGGGAAATGGAGGTTGCCATGAGCTGAGATCATGCCACTGCACTCCAGCCTGGGTGACAGAGTGAGACTGTGTCTCAAAAAAAAAAAAAAGAGTGAGAGAGAGAAATATACACACAGAGAGACAGAAAGAAACAAAGGCAAAGAGAAATTGAGGCAGAGAAAATTAGAGAGACAGACAGACAAGGCTCAAGAAAAGGTCTGCAGAGGAATGAGAGAAGACAGGCAAGTGAGACCCAGAGAGAGGCTGCACTAACCTGACGTTCTTGGGTGCTCATAGACCACCCTCCCTCCAGCTGGGGCCAGTGCTGAGCCTGGTGTATACAGGTATCACTTAACAAGTGCAGAATAATGCCCGGATGACTGGAGAGCCCTAGATGTAGAAAGAAGAGATTAAGGGGGAGTAACAGGTGGGGGTAGAAAGATGGTTTTTTATTTGTTTTAAATTAGGGACAGGGTCTCACTCTGTACCCAGGCTGGAGTGCAGTGGCCCGATCATAGCTCACTGCAGCCTCAAACTCCTGGGCCCAAGTGATCCTTCCACTTCAGCCTCCTGGACTCCTTCAACTGGGACTACAGGCATGTGCCACCATGTCTGGCTACATTTTTAACTTTTTTGTAGAGACAGGTTCTCCTTATGTTGCCCAGGCTGGTCTTGAATTCCTGATCCTTTTGCCTCAGGCTCCCAAAGTGCTGGGATTAGAGGTATGAGCCACTGTGGCCACCCAGGGCTTTTTAATTTATACAAGCAATTGATTAAACACCTACTCTGCCCAGCCCCTACCCCTGGGATTTAACTGTATTCACTCCCAGAGTCAGAGGTGGGGCCTGAGAGGAGGTGCAGAGTGAGAACCGGCTGCATGGACTCGATAGCTGGGTTGCCTGGGTCTAAATCCTGGCCTCGGTAATGAGTAGCTGTGCAACTTTGGTCAAATTACTCAACCTCTCTGTCTGCCCATCTATAATTTGGAGCTAATAATCGAATTGCATCTGCCTCACATTGTTGTAGTGAGAGTTCAATGGAATTACGCGTGATGTGCTGGTACATAATTAGCTGTTATGGTTATTCTCATGTTTACCATTACTGAGTGATGACAGACAATCACACAGAGATGGGTGACAGCCTGATGTTCCCCAGGCCCTTCAGTCTGTGTCCTTAACCTGCTGCTTCTTCCTAGGAGCCCTCGTGGACCCCACCTTCCTCTTCCATTCCATTACCGCCAACATCATCTGCTCCATCGTCTTTGGAAAACGCTTCCACTACCAAGATCAAGAGTTCCTGAAGATGCTGAACTTGTTCTGCCAGAGTTTCTCACTCATCAGCTCTATATCCAGCCAGGTCCAGGAGAGGGAGAAGGAGAGGGAGGGTGGGGGTGAGGTGAACATCCAGGACACACGAGAAAAGGATGACCTGACTTGGGGGCTCAGAAATGCAGCTTATCCTTGGAAGAAACGCAGAGACCATGTGGAGTCAGGGACATGGAGACCTGGAGGGAGGGGAGGCAGTGAGACAGGGATAGAGACAGTGAGAGAGAGAATGGGGCACGATGGGGAGGCAGAAACAGAGTCAGAGAGAGACTGAGAGAAGGAAGATGAGCAAAAACAAGACAAAGAAGGGCAGAGATCAAGAGATCCTGAAAGACAGAGTTGATGAGAATGAGTGTGAAAGAGAGGGAGAGAGAGAATGAATCAGGCTTTGGGCTTGATCTCTGCTCTTCTGCTCCTGGTTGTCTTTTTTTTTTTTTTTTTTTTGAGACGGAGTCTCGCTCTCTCAGCCAGGCTGGGGTGGAGTGGTGCCATCTCGGCTTACTGCAACCTCCATCTCCTGGGTTCAAGTGATTCTCCTGCCTCAGCCTCCCGAGTAGCTGGGACTGCAGGCGTGTGCCACCACATCTGGCTAAGATTTTTTTTTTTTTTTTTGAGATGGAATCTTGCTCTGTTGCCCAGGCTGGAGTGCAGTGGTGCAATCTCGGCTCACTGCAACCTCCACCTCTCTGGTTCAAGCAATTCCCCTGCCTCAGCCTCCTGAGTAGCTGGGATTACAGGCACCTGCCACGCCTAGCTAATTTTTTTGTATTTTTAGTAGAGACAGGGTTTTGCCATGTTGGCCAGGTTGGTCTTGAACTCCTGACCTCAAGTGATCTGCCCGCCTCGGCCTCCCAAAGTGCTGGAATTATAGGCATGAGCCACTATGCCCAGCCTACTCCTGGTTCTTCTGTATGCTTGCTTCTCTGTCTTTGGTAAAGCTCCTCACGTGAAGAAATTCAAGGATACAAGACAATAAGGAACAGCATTTCTTCATTTTCTCCCATTGCTCCTTCTCCCTGTTTTTTTTTTTTTAAAAAACTTTCCACAGATTATAAAGGTAATCTTCTGCTCTTTTAAAAGAAAATAATAAAATTTATCCCTATTGATTAACCTGGAAATATGCCTATTACATATTAAACTTAAGAATATCAAGCTGCAGAACAGTATGCATAGCTGTAGGTTTTTTGTTTTTTTTTTGTGGGGGTGGGGGGCAGTATCTTGCTCTGTCACCCAGGCTGGAGTGCAGTGGAGTGATCTCAGCTCACTGCCATCTCCACCTCCCAGGTTCAAGCAATTCTCGTGGCTCAGCCTCCCAAGTAGCTGGGACTATAGGCGAGCGCCACCACACCCAGCTAATTTTTTGTATTTTTAGTAGAGATAGGGTTTCACCATGTCGGCCAGGCTGGTCAACATAGCTACAGCTCTTAAGCAGGGGTGTATGTTGGATTCACATGTGGGGTTGTCACAGTTATGGATTTTCAGGACCCTACTTTCCAGGAGGTCTGATCTGGAAAGTCTGGGATGGGGCCCGAGGTGAGTACTTGTAACAAGCCCGACCAGTAATTCTAATGTTCTCCTCCCACTGAGAACCACAGAGAAAAGTCTGGAAGGAGACCCACCAGACAGTTAACAATGGTTATCTCTAGAAGGAGAGATTAAGAAGGAATTTTACATCTCACTATGTACGTTTGCATTTTTGCAATTATTTGCAATAAATCAGGCATTCCATTCTTTATCAAAGTAATAGAGATATGCTCCAAAATACATAGTCCTAAAGTGTCAGCAGGCTTATCTTGTGTAAGAATCATTTCATTAATGTCTGACACAGCAAGGGAGATGAGGAGAGGTGGGAAGAGGGAGAGAAAAGTATGAGAAAGACAAATAAACAGGCTGAGGTAGACAATGAGTGGCACAGAAAGGAAGTGAGACAGAGACAAAGAGAGTTAGAAAGGAGGAAGGCAGGCAGATGGGGCAGAGGCCAAGAAAAAGACAGAAGTATGAGGGAAGAAGATGCAGAAAGAGGTAAATGTGAGAATTACAGATCATAGGAGACATAGAGTTAGTGAGTGAGGGATTCAGAGACAGAGGGGAGTGGGGAAGGGGGTTCCCATGGAGAGATTGGGGCCCAGGAGGTGCCCTCTCCCTGTGACCTGCTAGCTCAGCCCTAGGCAAACCTCACCACCCCTTTTTTCTTGCAGCTGTTTGAGCTCTTCTCTGGCTTCTTGAAATACTTTCCTGGGGCACACAGGCAACTCTACAAAAACCTTCAGGAAATCAATGCTTACATTGGCCACAGTGTGGAGAAGCACCGTGAAACCCTGGACCCCAGTGCCCCCAGGGACCTCATTGACACCTACCTGCTCCACATGGAAAAAGTGGGGTCTGGGAGAGGGAAAAGGGAGAGGAGGGGAGGGAGGGCAAGATGGAGAGGTGAGAAGAGGGAGGGAAAAGGGGTAGGGAAGGGGAAGATGGGGAGTGAAGAACAAAGATTAGGGAGGGGAGAATAGTGAAAAGGAGGAGAGCAGAGGAGGAAGGAAAGAAAGATGAGGTGAAAGGAAGGAGAAAATAGGAGGAACTGAGATGGAGAGAGAGTGGAGGTGGGAAGTGGGGGGAGAGAGAGAGAGGGAGAGAGAAGACTGGCTGAGGAAGGAATTTGGGGCAAGGGACAAAAATACAGCAACAGGAGAAAAGACTCACGGAGGTAGAAAGAGACTGGGAGACAAAAAGAGAGAAACACATCTGAGAGATGTGGAGACAGATAGAAACAGAGTCAGGAAGAGTAAAGAGAGGCTGACAGAGACGAGTTAGAGATGTGCAGCTGGACATGTAGAGGACAGAGAAAAGCAAATTGGGCCAGATAATGTCAAAGACCTTCAGGCAAACGGAGGGCAGCCAGGGAGACAGGCGTGTGCACAGCAAGGCTACAACCTCTCCTGACCCTGCACTCCCCTCCCTACTGTGGATGCAGGAGAAATCCAACCCACACAGTGAATTCAGCCACCAGAACCTCATCATCAACACGCTCTCGCTCTTCTTTGCTGGCACTGAGACCACCAGCACCACTCTCCGCTACGGCTTCCTGCTCATGCTCAAATACCCTCATGTCGCAGGTGGGCCAGGGACAGCCAGTCAAGGGGGTCTTCTGGACTGCAGAAATGGGGCTATGGGTACCACCTGGATGAGAGAGGGGATGCTGGCTTCCTATTCCGGGATCACTGTAGGCTCTGGACTAGCTTCCAGTCAAGCCAATTCTGTTGGTGGATGCATGGACGCATGAAGAATCTGTCCATGCGTTCTCCCATTGTTTTCTTCCATCACTCAAGGATCTTTTTTTTTTTTGAGACAGAGTCTTGCTCTGTCACCCAGGCTGGAGTGCAGTGGCGCGATCTCGGCTCACTGCAAGCTCCACTTCCAGGTTTCATGCCATTCTCCTGCCTCAGCTTCCTGAGTAGCTGGGACTGCAGGCGCCCGCCACCACACCCGGCTATTTTTGTGTGTTTTTAGTAGAGATGGGGTTTCACCATGTTAGCCAGGATGGTCTCGATCTCCTGATCTCGTGATGTACAAATTTAGGGGGTACATATGCAGTTTTGTTACGTGCGTAGGTTTTGTAATGGTCAAGTTAGGGCTGTTAGGGTATTTATCACCCGAACAGTGTACATTGTACCCATTAAGTAATTTCTCATCATTCACCTCCCCCTTCTGCTCCCTCGCTCTTCTTAGTCTTCACTGTCTATTGTTCCTCTCTCTGTGTCCATGTGTACACATTTTGTAGCACTCACTTATGAGTGAGAACATGGAATATTTGACTTTCTGTGCCATCACTTAAAAATTGATCCGTTCACCCACTTATCTTTTCATCTATTCTTTGTTTAATTTATTAATTAAAGAATGTGTGCTCACTGATTCTTTCATTTATGATTCATCCAAGGACATATACTGTCATTCATTTATTTGGATTACTTGATCCACAAGTTGATCCTTTGAAACAGTGATATGTTGATGGACTATTTGTCATTGATTCATTGGTTCATTCATTCATTCATGCATTCTTCCATCCTTCTATGAACTAGGTTTCACCCTTATCCTTCCATCAGTCAGTCTTTCAATTCACCCTTAATCCATCCATGCTTTCCTTCATTTATCACAATAATTCACTCATTTATTCACCTCTGATCTATTTATCATTCAATCCAGCCATTCATTTATTCCTTTATTTACTCATACTTCACTAATTTACTTATTCACTTGTCCTTTCATAAATCTAGCCATTCATGTGATTATTCATTAATTGGGTTCATTGATTTCTTTGTCTATGGACCATTCATTACTGATTAATTAATCAATCAATCCATCTATTAATTGGTAAGTAAATATATACATCCATTTATTGGTTTATTCATTTCTTCATCAGTCTTTCCTTCCATGAATTGATCTATTGATTGATTGATTGATGTTTTTATCCAGTTGTTCATGGATTCATCTATTGTTCTATTACACTGTTATATACCTGAGGACCAAGAATAGTGTCTCACCTATAATATACACACAATAAATATTAGTTTATTTTCTACTCGTCTTAGAGAGGGTGTTTTGATTTGTAGCCTGGAGTTCTTAATCTGAAATTCCATGCAAAATCGTGTTGTGTGTGTGTGTGTACCTGTGCATGCGGGAAGAGGATCCATAATATTCATTAGATTTCAAGCAGTGAGAATTCTTGTTGCTTCCTCCCTCCTCTCCTCAACCCACGCTGATTGCTTTGAGGAGTATCAAAGATCTAAGCCTTTACTGTAGGTTTTTAATTGGTCAATAGAAAGTAGTGTCCCTGCTGAAAGGTCTCTTTTTAAAAAATTTTCTTTCCTTCTTTTTTCTTTTTTTTAATTTTGAGACGGAGTCTTGCTCTGTCACCCAGGCTGGAGTGCAGTGGCATGATCTCAGCTCACTGCAACCTCCACCTCCTGGGTTCAAGCGATTCTTCCGCCTCAGCCTCCTGAGTAGCTAGGAATACAGGCTTGCACCACCACACCCAGCTAATTTTTTGTATTTTTAGTAGAGATGGGATTTTGCCATGTTGGCCAGGCTCATCTTGAACTCCTGAACTCAAGCAATCTGCCCACCTCAGCTCCCAAAATGCTGGGATTACAGGCGTGAGCCACCATGCCTGGCCTCAAATGCCTCTTTAAAATGAGATTCATTCATCTTCTTTTCTGTGCAGAGAGAGTCTACAAGGAGATTGAACAGGTGATTGGCCCACATTGCCCTCCAGCGCTTGATGACCGAGCCAAAATGCCATACACAGAGGCAGTCATCCATGAGATTCAGAGATTTGCCGACCTTCTCCCCATGGGTGTGCCCCACATTGTCACCCAACACACCAGCCCGAGGGTACACCATCCCCAAGGTAAGACTGGCTGCACCCCCACATCCCTCCTGTGTGGGCATCCTGGATTCTCTTAATCCCCAAACTCAACCTTTTGTTAGCTTCTCAATTGAGTCCCCTTGTTTTTGTTTTTTTTCTTTTTCTTTTTTGTGCTGTGTGTGCGGAGGGTGGGCAGGGAATGGCAATATCTTTTGATCTTGTGATCCTCCCTCAGGACACGGAAGTATTTCTCATCCTGAGCACTGCTCTCCGTGACCCACACTACTTTGAAAAACCAGACGCCTTCAATCCTGACCACTTTCTGGATGCCAATGGGGCACTGAAAAAGAATGAAGCTTTTATCCCCTTCTCCTTAGGTAAGCTGGACCCACAATTTCTTTCCCAGACACCTGAGGGCAGATCCTATCCTCAACTTGAGAAAAACAATGACAGGTCCTTATTAATTGAGCACTTAATATATTCCAATTGCTTCACCTGCCTTATCCCGTTCCATCTTCACTACAACCCTGTAAGGAGGCTTGAGAAAGAAGATGACATTCCCAAAGGCACATCTGGGCAAGCAGGAACTTGGGCAATCATTTTAACATCTCTAAACCTCAGTGAATTCATTTTCTTAAAAAGAAAAAAATCTGTTGAGCACTACTCTAAGCCCAGTGCTGTACTAGGGGCTGAAGACAAGGCATCAAACAGGTCACACAGAGACAGGGTTCCTGCCCCAGGAAATTTAAAGTCCAGCAGGGAAGATGGGCATTCATCAAATAATAATAAAATAATCATCTCATGAAATGAATGAATGCCTGCAACATGCTTAGGACTGCCTGGTACAAAGGACATGCTCACAAGGGCAATTATTATTATAATTAGACATAATTATGATAAGTGCTCTAAAGGGAACTTTGGGAGCACAAAATAGGAAATACCAGCTAATCTTGTGGTGGGTCAGTAAGGAAAAGCTTACCAGAGGAACTGGCTTCCAAGCTAACGTGTTCATGGGTGGGCGTCAATCAATGATTGCAAAGTGTGTTCCAGGCAAAGGAAACAGCAAGGGCAAAGGCTAAAGGTGGAAATGTGATGGTACCATTGAGAATCTATAGGAAGTCCAGTGAGCCTTGGGTGTAGATTGCAGAAGGGAATAAGACAAAGGACTCAGCTGGGCAGGACCTTGAAGGCTGTGGGAGGAGTTTGGATTTATGGTCTAGCACTGGGGAGGTGGAGAAGGTCTTGACGTGCTCTGACTTGTCCCAGTTCTCATCCTCCACTCTTTGGCTGGTTAAGAGAAAAACTTTAGGCAAATTAAACTTAGCAGAGTCTATTTGAGCAAAGAAACAATTCATGAATTGGGCAGCACACGGAACCAGGAAAGGTTCAGAGAGCTCCACCCAGCAATGTGATCAGGCACTATTTATCCACAGGGAAAGGAACTGAGGTACAGAAACAGCCTGATTGGTTACAGCTCTGTGTTTGCCTTATCTGAGCATGTCTGGGCAGCTTGTAGCCTGTGATTGGCTGAAGCTTTGCTGCCGTGATTGTCCAAGGTTACTTGTTACAAGAATATACTCTCAAGTTACATTGCAGTTTGTTTACATGTTGAGTTACGTTACAGTTTGTTATGCAGGGAGGCTGCTTTAGGCCAAATTTAATTTAATTTAACACGCACCATCCATGAAAGGCCCCAGAAACAAATCCCCAGTCTTGAGTTTCATCAGTGACTTCAGCGACCCAGGGTCCTGGCCCAGCCCCTGGTTTTGTGCAGTACAGTGACCTCCTTCCACATTTTATCTTCAATGACAGGAACACATGGGGTGATGGCTTGAGGGTCAATGTCTTCTCTCAATTTTGCTATCTTGTTTTTTTTTTTTTCTTTTTTTGAGACACCGTCTTGTTCTGTCACCCAGGCTGGAGTGCAGTGGCACAATCTCAGCTCACTGCAAGCTCTGCTTCCTGGGTTCATGCCATCCTCCTGCCTCAACCTCCTGAGTAGCTAGGAGTACAGGCACCTGCCACCATGCCCGGCTAATTTTTTGTGTTTTTTAGTAGAGACAGGGTTTCACCGTGTTAGCCAGAATAGTCTTGATCTCCTGATCTCGCGATCCACCCGCCTCAGCCTCCCAAAGTTCTGGAATTACAGGCGTGAGCCACCATGCCTGAGACATTATCTTAAGGTTTCTTTTTCTTTTTTTTTCTTCAGACAGGGTCTTGCTCTGTTGCCCTGGCTGGAGTGCAGTGTCATGATCTCAGGTCACTGCAACCTCTGCTTCCCAGGTTCAAGTGATTCTCCTGCCTCAGCCTCCCAAGTACCTGGGACTACAGGTGTGTACCACCATGCCTGGCTAATTTTTTGTATTTTTAGTAGAGATGGGGTTTCACCATGTTAGCCAGGATGGTCCTGATCTTCTGACCTGGTGATATTCCTTCCTCGGTCTCTCAAAGTGCTGGGATTACAAGCGTGAGCCATTGTGACAGGCCTGCTATTTTGTTTTAAGAGAGGCAGGGATGTAGGGAAATAAGGACAGAGACAGATAAGTAACAAAGATAATGAGATTGAGAAACATAGTTGGGGACAAAGAGGGAACACACTGAGAGATAGAGATGGGGAGACAGTGGCAGAAGGACAGACAGCAGGTGAACATCAGGCAGTATACGGAGAGGAAGAGAGAGAGACACACACAGAGAGAGCCACATAAGGAGAAGGGGAGGAGGAGGAATAAGAGGAGAGGGAGGAGGAAAAGGAAGGAGGAGGGGAGAAGGAAGGAGGGAAAGGAGAGAAACAGAATAAGAGATAGGAAAAAGAGAGAGTGACACAAGAAGAGAGGAAGAAAGAATGAAGGAGACAAGGTATCTTTAGAGGGAGATGAAAAGAAAGAACGAGAGAGAGAGAGATTGGGGAGAAATCAGATTCAAATAGATGGAGATAGGAAGTTAAGCAAGATGGAAGAAAGCCACAAAAGGAGAGGAAAAGAAGAAAAGCTGTGTCTGACAGGTATAGACAGAGAAAAAGACAGGGGTAGGGCTGCCAGGGGCACAAAGAAAGGTATAACCCAAGCCAAAAGGGTACTGCAGCCAAAGAAATTCGAAAGGTGTCCAAACAGACGGCCCCAGAGATGGGGAGGGCTTGATGAGAGGGAGATAACAAGCATCAGGCTGTTGTGGAAAATATTAGGTCACACAAAGAGTTACAGAAGAACAGGCCCAGAGACCTGCCTGTTTCTAAGCTCATGTTGCCCAACTTCTGGATGTGCCAAAGGGACATGGACCCATTTCCAGACACCTCCACATAGACACACTTGTCCAACAACTTGACAGGCATAGGGAATGCCTGAAAACTCACACTTGACATGGCCTTTCCAAGGTTTGCAGATTATGAAACACTGAAGTAAAGGGAAAGGCTCCCTTTGTCTCTGCCTCAGCTTTTTCCAGCTCCCTTTGTTCTCATTTTTCTCCAAATCTATGGTTTAGAACCTACTGGGGGTTCCTTGCACCTCTGAGAATCGGTGGAAGCCATAGACCCTCCCTGTCTCATATGCATCAGTCCCATTCACAATTTATATACAATTTGGGTTTTTTACCCACTGAGCTCTTGAAGCCTGTGGATCTCAGGCTGAGACCAGAAAACAGCCTAGAGACACAGACACAGACACATGGCCAGAAACACATACCCCACACATACCCCCAGAAACAAACACAAGGCAATAACCAAACCTTAAGGCTCCTTAGCACAAGCCAAGTGCTATTCTAAGAATTTTTACAATTGTCTCTTTTAACCTCAGAAGAGCCCTTTGAGAGAGGTGCCATTCTCCCTGTATGAGAAGTGAACACTAAGAATGTTGTCATAAATGTGCTCACACACATGTAGAGGTACACACACACACACACACACAACCAGAAGTGGGTCATTATACACTGTGGGGATCACCAAACCCTTTGGAACTGTAACAGAAGCTACAAACTCTCTACTAGAAAAATGAACATGGCGCCGGGCGCGGTGGCCCACGCCTGTAATCCCAGCACTTTGGGAGGCCAAGGCGGGTGGATTACCTGAGGTCAGGAGTTCGAGACCAGCCTGGCCAACATAGTGAAACCCCATGTCTACTAAAAATACAAGAAATTAGCCAGGCGTGGGGGCAGGTGCCTGTAATCCCATCTACTTGGGAGGCTGAGGCATGAGAATCGTTTCAACATCCTGAGAGGCAGAGGTCGCAGTGAGCCGAGATGTCGCTGCTGTGCTCCAGCCTTGGTGACCGAGAGAGATTCCATCTCAAAAAAAAAATAATAATAAATAAATAAAGAGATTGAGAGAGAGAGAGCGAGAGCGAGAGAGAGAGAAATGAACATGGCACATCCGCTCAAAGATTTGCACCTGGTTTCAGAGCAGCTTCCTAAAAGTCCACCCTGAATTCTAGGTTAAAGGCCAGTCTTATGCAAATCTCTTGCAGTGGACATACATGTCTGGGCTTAGGGACATGGCAGAGCGAAGTGTATGCACCTGCCCTGTGCCCATGCTGGTGACCTTCTGTGCCCACAGGGAAGCGGATTTGTCTTGGTGAAGGCATCACCCGTGCGGAATTGTTCCTCTTCTTCACCACCATCCTCCAGAACTTCTCCGTGGCCAGCCCCGTGGCTCCTGAAGACATCGATCTGACACCCCAGGAGTGTGGTGTGGGCAAAATACCCCCAACATACCAGATCTGCTTCCTGCCCCGCTGAAGGGGCTGAGGGAAGGGGGTCAAATGATTCCAGGGTCATTCAGTGTCCCCACCTCTGTAGACAATGGCTCTGACTCCCTGCAACTTCCTGCCTCTGAGAGACCTGCTGCAAGCCAGCTTCCTTCCCCTCCATGGCACCAGTTGTCTGAGGTCGCAGTGCAAGTGAGACATGATAGTAATAGCAGTTATTAATAAAAAAAAAATTAATAGAGACAAAAAAAGGGAGACGTGGGAAAAAGAGTTTCTGGAGTGCCAGATGAATTGGTCTCCCCCGTGCAAGACACCCATGGGGAGCCATGGGCAGCCTCTAAGGAGAAAAGTCTCCTTATTGCCTTCATGTCTTTATGCCCTGAGAGCATAACCGGTCAGTGGCATTTCACAGGTTGATCAGGGAGATAGCACTCCCTAGAAGCAGTGGAGTATAATCAAACATCTTGGCTTCTCCTGAAACCCACTCCCACCCATTTCAGTTCTGATAAGTTAAAGATCTTAAGTAGTTTAGACACATGCCTTTGCTCAAGGAAATACACAGAAATCGCAACTGCTGTTCATCTTATTGAATGACTCACGAGTTCTCCTTCATTGATTAATCCTTTTCCTCATCCCTTCCTCACCCTCCCATCTGCTCTAAGAACAAAGAGCTTGTAAACCAATAAATTAGGCAGAGCCAAAGAGCTCTGGGCCTCCGACGCTCTGTACTTCTCTGACTCTCTCCTCTGAGTCTCTTTTTTTCACTTGTCTAAGTCTATCCAGGGCTCTGGGTCTGTCTGTATCTGCATTTACACCTTTCTGAGTGAGCATCTCTCTAGCTATCCACCTCTTCCTTTCTCTGTGTGTGCCTCTTTCCATCTCTCTCTTCTTCTCCCTCTAACGGTGTCCTGTGTCTTTCTCAGATTCCTTCTCCCTGTTTCACTGGGCCCCAGTTATTTCCTCCATCCCTTCCCACCTTCTTCCCTCCCTCCCTCTCTTTCCCCTCCTTCCCTCCCTTCCTCTCCCCCCTTCTCTCTCTCTGGCACTTTGTCTTTCTTTCTCTCTCTGTGTCTCCCTGGTTCTTTCTGTCTCTCCCTTTCTTTCCATCTCTCCCTGGTGCTCTCTCTCTCTCTCCATCTCTCTTTCCTCTCCCCACCTCTCCCAGTCTCCATCTCTTCCTTGTGTCCTCTTTCTGTCTCTCTCTCTTCTCTCTCTCTCTTCATCTGTCTCAACACCCCATCTCTCCCTGGTGCTCTTGGTCTCTCTCTTTCTCAGTCTCTCTGTCTCTCTCCACTCCCTCCCTCTCTCCTTGGTGCTCTTTGTCCTTCTTTCTCTGTCTCTCTTTCTCCCCCATCTCCCCCTGGTGCTATCTGTCTCTCTTTCTCTCCATCTCTCTCTCTACATCTCTTTCTCTGTCTCTCTCTCTTGCCATCTCTCCCTGGTGCTCTCTGTCTGTCTCTCTCTCTCTCTTCATCTCTGTCACCCCCCATCTCTCACTGGTGCTCTCAATCTCTCTTTCTCTCTCTCCATCTCTCTGTCTCTCTCCTCCCCTCTCCATCTCTCCTTGGGGTTCCTTGTCTCTCTTTCTCTCTCTGTCCATCTCTCTCTGTCTCTTTCTCTCCTGCATCTCTCCTTGGTGCTCTCAATCTCTCTTTCTCTCTCTCCATCTCCCTGTCTCTCTCCTCCCCTCTCTATCTCTCCTTGGTGTTTTTTGTCTCCCTTTCTCTCTCTTTCTCTCTCCCTCCATCTCTCCCTGGTTCTCTCTCTCTCTCTTGCTTTCTGTCCCCCTGGAACCTTTGTCTCTTTCTCTCTTCTTACGCATGCTGTTTGCCCACATACCTCCCCTTCTGGCTCTCTCCCTGTGGGAAGGAGTAAGGCAGAGGTGATTATGTAATTGTCATTATTCCAGAGGGTGGGGTGAGGGATGAGGAGGAGATCAGGAAGGAATACTTTCTTTCTTCTCACCCATCCATCAACCTGGCCTCATAGACACCTCCCCCAGCTCCATGGCTACTGAATTTGGTGGGTAGGTCAGATCACTGCCTCCCTTCCCCAGGGAAGGTCAGAGAATGAATCGTACAGAACCAGAGGGATTGAGGGGCTCAGGCTGGGAGACAGAGGCTGCAGTCAGGTGGAGCTTCCCAAAGGAGACAGGCAGGCCTCAGGGCTCTCCCTCAGCTGCCAGAAAAGGTGAAAAGCAGTGGAATCAAGATGCCAGTGGAGGCTTTGGGGAGCTCCCAACTCAGCTGGGCTGAGGCCTGAGGAATCCAGTTTCTAAAACACCAAAACAGAGACCTTTGAGAGCAGAAGGAGGGATGCCTGGCTTCCTTCCCAGCCCACTGGCTCTGGAATTCAACAAGAGAGAAAGGGCTTTGCTGCTTGTTCCCTTTTGGGGGTGTGTGTGTGGGCACTTCTTGGTCACTATAGTGAGCCTGAAAATTCCATAAGTCATTACCCCACCTACTAGAGAAAAATGCAAAATATTTACACTCCCAGCACCTACACTTCAGCACTAGGGATCTCCTCACCCCAGCCACAGGTCTCAGTATCTCTTACCCACTTCCTGATATATTTGAGCCTGTCCCGGGCTGTCGAGGCAGGCTCATCACACTCTTTCCATCCTTCAATCTATCTATCTATCTATCTATCTATCTATCTATCTATCTATCTATCTATCCTTTTAATTTTCATCCTTCTGTCCATATGTCCACAAATTCATCAAAAAAATCCATTAATTATTTCTTCTATATAAATATCTTTTGCTCTATTATCTATACATGTACCAATTAACTTTCCATTTATCCATCTATCCAATATTCCATCCATCCATTCATTAACCCTTCCATCATTCAACAACTTATTAATATTTACTCCACCTTTCCAATTATTATTCATCTATTTCAATCCATCCATCCATTAAGCCTTCACCCATCTATTAAATCTTTCATCCATCCACCTGTTAGTCATTCTAGTCATAAACGCTTCCTTACATCCATCCATCAATCGAGATAATTTCATTAAATTTCCATTAAATTTCTAGTGCATTGGAATAAGACTCAATCCACACTTCTGGTAATCTCTAAATGTTTCTTACTACACAGTAACCCCTTTTGTGTAGGCATATCAGTGTGCAGGTGTGAGCTTCTGTGTACACATATGTGCATGTATCCAGAGAATCCAAGTGGTGTCTAGAAAATAGAATTAACATCCCCATTCCAGGGCAGTCTATATGGCATTCTCGCAATACCTCCTCCCACTTTCCTATGCATTCATCCACTTATTTATATATGTAAGAAGGTTCAGGTCTCCTTCCTGTAAGAAACACTCTTTACTCTGCCCCTATCATTCCTAGACTGATTCCCCTTTCCTCCAACTCAGTCTGGACTTTTGTTTTTTTTGGTGGGGGGGGGATCCTGCAGGGAGGGAACCTTACTCTCTTGATTTCTTGATTGAACCTTGAAGGTTGGGAGTGGCTTCCTTGACAGCACAGTCTAGAGCTTTCATAATCCCTCCCTATCACTGTCTAGCACAGACTTGAACACAGGAGGGGAGGCAGGCAGAAGCATGAGACTGAGATGTAGCTCTGGCCAAAGGAGAACGACAGAGGTGTAGCTCTGGCCAGTGGAGAATGATGGAAGATTCTTTGATGCTTCTCCAGGAAGCCAGCTACCTACTGGAGAAGTTCCAGAAGACCAAGGGCTTGGGGGCCACAGGGGGAGGGCTACTAGGTGACTATGTGGTTATGGAGAACTCAGTCATGAGAAGATGGGCCTTACTGGGAGAAAGCTTTGGAATGGGAGAAGAGGGAAAATATTAAGAATTCACTGAGCTTTCTGGCCAGGTTTCATATTAAACTTAACGTAAGCTGGGTGCAGTGGCACACACTTGTAGTCCCAGCTACTCAGGAAGATGAGGCAAGAAGATCACTTGAGCCTGGGAGGTCAAGGCTGCAGTGAGCTATGAATGTGCTATTGTACTCCAGCCTGGGAGATAGAGTGAGACCCAGTCTCAAAAACAAACAAACAAACAAAAACAAACAAAAAACATACCAGTTAATGTGGAAGAGACTTAGAGTCCACTTGTCTAGAAACCCTAATCCTTGTCATCACTCTAAAATGTGAAACAAACATTTCACACTCTGACCACAACCACTAGGTCCCCAACTCCTTCACTGCATCACTGCCAATGGCCTGAGGCATACACTGGCCAACTAGGTCTTCGGGTAAGGTTCCAAAGAATGCAAAAACTGTAAAAGGTCAAGGCTCCCTCCTGGTAAAAGACTGTTTAAAATAACATTTCAAAATCTTGCATTACATACAGGGAAGTTTTTCAAGAACCATAAGAAATTACGGGCAGCTTTTCTAATGTCTCATAAAGAAAAGAGGTGGGGCATGACAGTCCAAAGAAGTGATTAAAAGCATAAAATTTACAGTCACAAGATCATACCCAGGCTCTGCCCTCATTAGCTGTGGAAGCCAGAAGCAAGTCATTTACAACTTTTGGGGCTTTACCTAACTCATTTGCAAAATGAAGATGACAAAATCAACCTCACAGACTTACAATCACGCTCTTAAAAACTTCACACAGTTCTTTTTTTATATATAAGAGAAATAGAGGTGGGCTAGGGCTATGTTTGAATTCAAACACAGACAGGTACAGGCAAATATCAGATGTTCATATGTACACAGCATGGCCCACATGTCTGCATATAGACACCAGAATGCATGCACAAAAACATCCATACACTTGTATGTAGTCAACCTGTTGTGCACATGTACACACAAATGTGAATATGCACATTTGTTGAATATCCACATCTAGCTGGACCCAGAAAAGCACGTCATAGACCTCCCCCAAGTGGCATATCCCAAAGCACATGTGCACTCAGGCGACATGCACAGACAGACGCAGAGACTGGCAAGCATTCAGGAACAGTGGCATGAACACACATGCACCTCATCAGGTACTCACACAAATGTGCTTGGGCAGACATAAGTTGGAAAGGATGCCCACTTATCAAGCACAAACACACACCCCACAAAGCCTGGTGCATGCATAAATTCATCTATCAACAGGGACGTGCTGAAACATACATGCACACAGAAACCTCAAGCATGCACCCAGAGTGACACACACACACACACACAGATGTATAAATAGGGGTAAAAATGGCAGAGGCATCTAGGATAAACCATTGGACAAAATGACACAAACATGCAAAAATGCACTTGCACAAAGGGCAGTTGAGGGGAAGGTTGTCTTGCAGGGAAGTAGAAAGAGAAAGACAGAAAGACAAGATCATAGACAAGGGGAGAGAGACAGGTGGGCAAAGTCCTATGCAGGGCTCCAGGCCATCTAGAATAATATGAGAGTCTAATGCTTGCCTGTCCTCTTGCAGAAACTTAAATTGGTGAATATGGTAAATTTTATACTATGTGGGGTTTTTTAACCACCATAGAAATATATAAATATAATGAAATCTGAGCTAATTTCCAAAAAAAAAAAAGGCACAATGTCACATATGACCAGAATCTGCATATGCTATCAGGAGCTCACAGACTCCCTGAGATCCACTGATTAAAATTTTCTTTTTTTATATTTATTTTTGTTTTATTTATTATTTTTATTATACTTTAAGTGCTAGAGTATATGTGCACAACGTGCAGGGTTGATACATACATCTACATGCATTGTGTTGGTTTGCTGCACCCATTAACACATCATTTACATTAGGTATTTCTCCTAATACTATCCCTCTCTCATTCCCCCACCCCACGACAGGCCCCAGTGTGTGTTGTTCCCTGTCCTGTGTCCAAATGATCTCATTGTTCAATTCCCACTTATGAGTGACAACATGCAGTGTTTGGTTTTCTGTCCTTGTGACAGTTTTGCTCAGAATGATGGTTTCCAGCTTCATCCATGTCGCTACAAAGGACATGAACTCATCCTTTTTTATGGCTGCATAGTATTCCATGGTGTATATGTGCGAAATTTTCTTAACCCAGTCTACCATTGGTGGGCATTTGGGTTGGTTCCAAGTCTTTGCTATTGTGAATAGTGCTTCAATAAACATAAGTGTGCATGTGCCTTCATAGCAGTATGATATATAATCCCTTGGGTACATATCCAGTAATGGGATCGCTGGGTCAAATGGTATTTCTAGTCCTAGATCCTTGAGGAATAACCACACTGTCTTCCACAATGGTTGAACTAGTTTAAACACCCATCAATAGTGTAAAAGTGTTCCTATTTCTCCACATCCTCTCCAGCACCTGTTGTTTCCTGACTTTTTAATGATTGCCATTCTAACTGGTGTGAGATTATATCTCATTGTGATTTTGATTTGCATTTCTCGGATGACCAGTGATGATGAGCATTTTTTCATTTGTTGGCTGCAAAAATGTCTTCTTTTGAGAAGTGTCTGTTCATATCCTTTGCCCATTTTTTGATGGGGTTGTTTGATTTTTTCTTGTAAATTTGTTTAAGTTCTTTGTAGATTCTGGATATTAGCCCTTTGTCAGATGGGTAGATTGCAAAAATTTTCTCCCATTCTGTAGGTTGCCTTTTCACTCTGATGGTAGTTTCTTTTGCTCTGCAGAAATGCTTTAGTTTAATTAGATCCCATTTGTCTATTTTGGCTTTTGTTGCCATGGTTTTTGGTGTTTTAGTCATGAAGTACTTGCCCATGCGTATGTCCTGAATGGTATTGCCTAGGTTTTCCTTTAGGGCTTTTATGGTTTTAGGTCTAACATTAAGTCTTTAACCCATCTTGAATTAATTTTTGTATAAGGTGTAAGGAAGGGATCCAGTTTCAGCTTTCTACATATGGCTAGCCAGTTTTCCCAGCAATATTTATTAAATAGGGAATCCTTTCCCCATTGTTTGTTTTTGTCAGGTTTGTCAAAGATCAAATGGTTGTAGATGTGTGGTGTTATTTCTGAGGCCTCTGTCCTGTTCCATTGGTCTATATCTCTGTTTTGGTACTAGTACCATGCTGTTTTGGTTACTGTAGCTTTATAGTATAGTTTGAAGTCAGGTAGCATGATGCATCCATCTTTGTTCTTTTTGCTTAGGATTGTCTTGGCAATGTGGGCTCTTTTTTGGTTCCATATGAACTTTAAAGTAGTTTTTTGAATTCTGTGAAGAAAGTCATTAGTAGCTTGATGAGGATGGCATTGAATCTATAAATAACCTTGGGCAGTATGGCCATTTTCACGATATTGATTCTTCCTATCCATGAGCATGGGATGTTCTTCCATTTGTTTGTGTCCTCTTTTATTTCGTTGAGCAACGGATTGTAGTTCTCCTTGAAGAGTTCATTCACATTGCTGTATAAGAATGCTTGTGATTTTTTCACATTGATTTTGTATCCTGAGACTTTGCTGAAGTTGCTTATCAGCTTAAGGAGATTTTGGACTCAGACGATGGGGTTTTCTAAATATACAATCGTGTCATCTGCAAGCAGGGACAATTTGACTTCCTCTTTTCCTAATTGAATATCGTTTATTTCTTTTTCTTGCCTGATTGCCCTGGCCAGAACTTCCAACACTATGTTGAATAGGAGTGGTGAGAGAGGGCATCCCTTTCTTGTGCCAGTTTTCAAAGGGAATGCTTCCAGTTTTTGCCCATTTAGTATATATGATGTTGGCTGTGGGTTTGTCATAAATAGCTCCTATTATTTTGAGATACATTCCCTCAATACCTAGTTTATTGAGAGTTTTTTGAATGAAGGGCTGTTGAATTTTGTCAAAGGCCTTTTCTGCATCTATTGAGATAATCATGTGGTTTTTGTCTTTGGTTCTGTTTTTGTGATGGATTGCCTTTATTGATTTGTGTATGTTGAATCAGCCTTGCATCCCAGGGATGAAGACCACTTGATCATGGTGGATAAGCTTTTTGATGTGCTGCTGGATTCAGTTTGCCAGTATTTTATTGAGGACTTTTGCATCGATGTTCATCAGGGACATTGGTCTAAAATTCTCTTTTTTTGTTGTGTCTCTGACAGGCTTTGGTATCAGGATGATGCTGGCCTCATAAAATGAGTTAGGAGGATTCCCTCTTTTTCTATTGATTGGAATAGTTTCAGAAGGAATGGTACTGGCTCTTCTTTGTACCTCTGGTAGAATTTGGCTGTGAATCCATGTGGTCCTGGACTTTTTTTGGTTGGTAGGCTATTAATTTTTGCCTCAATTTCAGAGCCTGTTATTGGTCTATTCAGAGATTCAACTTCTTCTTGGTTTAGTCTTGGGAGGGTGTATGTGTCCAGGAATTATCCATTTCTTCTAGATTTTCTAGTTTATTTGCATAGAGGTGTTTATATTATTCTCTGATAGTAGTTTGTGTTTCTGTGGGATTGGTGGTGATATCCCCTTTATAATTTTTTATTGCATCTCTTTGATTCTTCTCTCTTTTCCTCTTTAGTCTTGCTAGTGGTCTATGAATTCTGTGATCTTTTCAAAAAACCAACTCCTTTATTCATTGATTTTTCTGAAGGGTTTTTTGTGTCTCTATCTCCTTCAGTTCTGCTCTGATCTTAGTTATTTCTTGCCCTCTGCTAGCTTTTGAATGTGTTTGCTCTTGCTTCTCTAGTTCTTTTAATTTTGATGTTAGGGTATCGATTTTAGATTTTTCCTGCTTTCTCTTGTGGGCATTTAGTGCTATAAATTTCCCTCTACATGAAAAACTGCTCATCATCACTGGCCATCAGAGACATGCAAATCAAAACCACAATGAGATACCATCTCACACCAGTTAGAATGGTGGTAATTAAAAAGTCAGGAAACAACAGGTGCTGGAGAGGATGTGGAGAAATAGGAACAATTTTACATTGTTGGTGGGACTGAAAACTAGTTCAACCATTGTGGAAGTCGGTTTGATGGTTCCTCAGGGATCTAGAACTAGAAATGCCATTTGACCCAGCCATCCCATTACTGGGTATATACCCAAAGGATTATAAATCATGCTGCTATAAAGACACATGCACACGTATGTTTATAGCGGCACTATTCACAATAGCAAAGACTTGGAACCAACCTCAATGTCCAACAATGATAGACTGGATTAAGAAAATGTGGCACATATACACCATGGAATACTATGCAGCCATAAAAAAGGATTAGTTTGTGTCCTTTGTAGGGACATGGATGAAACTGGAAACCATCATTCTCAGCAAATTATCGCAAGGACAAAAAACCAAACACTGCATGTTCTCACTTATAGGTGGGAATTGAACAATGAGAACCCATGGATACAGGAAGGGGAACATCACACACTGGGGACTGTTGTGGGGTGGGGGGCGGGGGGAGGGATAGCATTAGGAGATATACCTAATGCTAAATGACGAGTTAATGGGTGCAGCACACCAACATGGCACATGTATACATATGTAATAAACCTGCATGTTGTGCACATGTATCCTAAAACTGAAAGTATAATAATAACAAAAGTAAAAAAAAAATTTCCCTCTACACACTGCTTTAAATGTGTCCCAGAGATTCTGGTGCTTTGTGTCCTTGTTCTCATTGGTTTCAAAGAACATCTTTATTTCTGTCTTCATTTTGTTATTTACTCGATAGTCATTCAGGAGCAAGTTGTTTAGTTTCCCTGTAGTTGTATGGTTTTGAGAGAGTTTCTTAATACTGCTTTCTAATTTGATTGCAATGTGATCTGAGAGACAGTTTATTGTGATTTCTGTCCTTTCACATTTGCTGAGGAGTTCTTCACTTCCAACTATGTAGTCAATTGTGGAATACGTTGGATGTGGTGCTAAGAAGAATGCATATTCTGTTGATTTGAGGTGGAGAGTTCTGTAGATGTCTATTAGGTCCATTTGGAGCAGAGCTGAGTTCAAGTCCTGGATGTCCTTTTTAACCTTCTGTCTTGATGATCTGTCTAATATTGGCAGTGGGGTGTTAAAGTCTCCCATTATTATTATGTGGGAGTCTAAGTCTCCTTTTAGGTCTCTCAGGACTTGCTTAATGAATCTGGGTGATCCTGTATTGGGTGCATATTTAGAATAGTTAGATCTCCTTGTTGAATTGATCACTTTACCATTTTGTAATGGCCTTGTCTCTTTTGATCTGTGTTGGTTTAAATTCTGTTTTCTTCGAGACTAGGATTGCAACCCCCATTTTTTTTTTCCTTCCATTTGCTTGGTAAATCTTCCTCCATCCCTTTATTTTGAGCCTATGTGTGTCTCTGCACATGAGATGGGTCTCCTGAATACAGCACACTGATAGGACTTGATTCTTTATCCAATTTGCCAGTCTGTGTCTTTTAATTGGGGCATTTAGCCCATTTACATTTCAGGTTAATATTGTTATGTGTGAATTTGATCCAGTCATTATGATGTTAGCTGGTTATTTTGCCCATTAGTTGATGCAGTTTCTTCCTAGCATCAATGGTCTTTACAATTTGGCATGTTTCTGCAGTGGCTGCTACCAGTTGTTCCTTTCCATGTTTAGTGCTTCCTTCCGGAGCTCTTATAAGGCAGGCCTGGTGGTGACAAAATCTCTTAGCATTTGCTTGTCTGTAAAGGATTTTATTTCTCCTTCACTTATGAAGCTTAGTTTGGCTGAATATGAAGTTCTGGGTTGAAAATTCTTTGCTTTCAGAATGTTGAATATTGGCCCCCACTCTCTTCTGGCTTGTAGAGTTTCTGCCGAGAGATCCACTGCTAGTCTGTTGAGCTTCCCTTTGTGAGTAATCCGAACTTTCTCTCTGGCTGCGCTTAGCATTTCTTTCTTCATTTCAAACTTGATGAATCTGACAATTACGTGTCTTGGGGTTGCTCTTCTCAAGGAGTATCTTTGTGGTGTTCTCTGTATTTCCGGATTTTGAATGTTGGACTGCCTTGCTAGGTTGGGGAAGTTCTCCTGGGTAATATGCTGAAGAGTGTTTTCCAGCTTGTTTCCATTCTCCCCATCACTTTCAGGTACACCAGTCAAATGTAGATTTGGTCTTTTCATATAGTCCCATATTTCTTGGAGGCTTTCTTCGTTTCTTTTTTCCTTTTTTTTCTCTAAACTTCCCTTCTCGCTTGATTTCATTCATTTGATCTTCAATCACTGATACTCTTCCTTCCACTTGATCGAATTGGCTACTGAAACTTGTGCATGTGTCATGTAGTTCTCATGCCAACGTTTTCCGCTCCATCAGGTCATTTAAGGTCTTCTCTATGCTGTTTATTCTAGTTACCATTCATCTAATCTTTTTTCAGTGTTTTTAGCTTCCTTGTGATGGGTTCAAACATCCTCCTTTAGCTCAGAGAAGTTTGTTATTACCGACTTTCTGAAGTTTACTTCTGTCAACTCATCAAAGTCATTCTCTGTGCTTTTTTGTTCCGTTGCTGGCTAGCAGCTGTGATCCTTTGGAGGAGAAGTGGTGCTGTGGTTTCTAGAATTTTCAGCTTTTCTGCTCTGGTTTCTCCCCATCTTTGTGGTTTTATCTACCTTTGGTCTTTGATGATGGTGACCTACAGATGCGGTTTTGGTGGGGATGTGTTTTTTGTTGATGTTGATGCTATCCCTTTCTGTTTGTTAGTTTTCCTTCTAACAGTCAGGTCCCTCACTGCAGGTCTGTTGGAGTTTGCTGGAGGTCCACTCCAGACTCTCTTTGCCTGGGGATCACCAGCAGAGGCTGCAATACAGCAAATACTGCAGAATAGCAAAAATTGCTGCCTGATCCTTCTTCTGGAAGCTTCGTCTCAGAGGGGCAACCAGCTGTATGAGGTGTCAATCGGCCATTATTTGGAGGTGTCTCCAAGTTAGGCTACATGGGGGTCAGGGACCCACTTGAGGAGGCAGTCTGTCTGTCTCAGAGCTCAAACACCATGCTGGGAGAACCACTGCTCTCTTTAGAGCTGTCAGACAGGGACATTTAAGTCTGCAGAAGTTTCTGCTGCCTTTTGTTCAGCTATGCCCTGCCCCCAGAGGTGGATTCTACAGAGGCAGGCAGCCTTGTTGAGCTGTGGTGGGCTCCACCCAGTTAGAGATTCCTGGCCACTTTGTTTACCTACTCAAGCCTCAGCAAAGGTGGTCACCCCTCCCTCAGCCAGGCTTGCCACCTGGCAGTTTGATCTTGGACTAGCAGTGAGCAAGACTCTATGGGTGTGGGACCCACTGAGCCAGGTGCGGTATATAATCTCCTGGCATGCCATTTGCTAAGACCATTGGAAAAGTGCATTGTTTAGGTGGCAGTGTCCCAATTTTCCCATTACAGTCTGTCACAGAAATCCCCCAACTGCTTGCACTTTGTAGGTGAGGCAATGCCCCACCCTGCTTCAGCTCACCCTCCATGGTCTGCACCCACTTTCTGACCAGTCCCAATGAGATGAACAAGGTACCTCAGTTGGAAATGCAGAAATCACCCATCTTATGCATCGTTCACTCTGGGACCTGCAGACCAGAGCTGTTCCTATTCGGCCATCTTGGAACAGCTCCTGATTAAAGTTTTCTTGATCATTGGATATCATCTGAGTGGGTGGATGGCTTCTCTGCCCTGCTCATATTTATACATTTCTTCCTTCAGGGGCCTCAAATCTGTACTGTCAGGGTTATCACCCATGTTAATGGTTGATTTATAGGGCTTAAGTTAGATTTGAATTAATTCCTTCACTGAGCAACACGGGTCCTGTGGATGATTTTCCCATAATCCTGAGGATCAGGATCTTTGTTGCAAAAGAGGCATGGGCAGCAGTGGCAGAGGTCCTGGTGAGCCATCTGCTCTTAGGAGCATGGATTTCAGTATGCCACCAAATGGCTGCTTTTTTCCCTCTTCTCTCTCTTTGTCTCACTTTTTGTTTTCTGACGGAGACTTACTCTGTTTTTTAAGATGGAGTCTTGTTCTTGTCACCCAGGCTGGAGTGCGATGGCTTGATTTCAGCTTACTGCAAACTCTGCCTCCTGGGTTTAAGAGATTCTCCTGCCTCAGCCTCCCAAATAGGTGGGATTACAGGTGCCCACGACCACACCCATGTCATTTTTTTATTTTTTGTAGAGACAGGGTTTCACCATGTTGGCCAGGCTTATCCCGAACTCCTGACCTCAGTTGATCAACCCGTCTCGGCCTCCCAAATTGCTGGGAGGTGTGAGCCCTTGGACCCAGCTGTCTCTTTCTCACTCTCCAAAGATTGCTGTTTCTTGAATGACTATCCAGTGGGCCCGTATATTACACCAAATAGAGTCTTTCACCTGAGTGCTCTATAGATTGGGGCCCAATGCCTGGTTGGGACACATACCAGTTGGTGGAAAGGAAGAGTCTTTTTCCTGAGCCTAGCATCATTCACAGGTGCATTCTAAGATACACAGATAAGTCCAGGCTGAGACACATGATCCATGGCTATATTAAAGAGGGTCTTAATCCCATCATCCTGTCTTTTAATGCCAATTAATTAACAAAACTTCTGACCAAGGTTTACTAAATCTTTAATGGAGGCTCAGTAGGACTCAACAATGAAATACAAGGCAGCACAGGTCAAGGCACAGGCTGGCTAGAAGGCAGCAGCTGAAAATGCATGCTAGGTATCAGGTAGTGGAGTGGGTTAGCAGGTTAGCAAGCCAAAGCAAAAGAAGAAAGACCCCTGGTGATTGTAGTCAGAATCTAGCAGCTCTGTTCACAGTGTCAATTATTATGGTCACTCACAGAGGCAGATGGACACCACCCAAAATTTGGACCAGGTGTCAAAACTGATGATGCCACACACACAATGAGAGGGCATGGAAAGTTTTGTTGCTCCCATAATTGAGGCCTCTAGGGAGAGTGGGACAGGCCCTTGATTTCTATGGTGGCTAGGGGCTGAGGGTGGTGTGAAAGTCCTACTGTACTCCTGCATGTTCAGGAGCTTGTGTGGTTTGAATCTTCCATAGGCACCAAAGGAGAGAGAACCTGGGCTTTCTTTATTATTATTATTGTCATTATTACTATTATTATTTTAATTGACACATTATAATTGTACATATTTATGGAGTACCGTGTGATGTTTCAATACATGTGTACAAAGTGTAAGGATCACAGATCCCAGTAATTAGAATATCTATCAACATAAAATAATATGAGAGTGATATATCATCATATTCATAGGTTTTTAAGATTATTGCACCAAATATGAAATTTCTTGAAATATTTCAGTGAAATATCTTGTGAAACCATTTTTAGAAATTTTGCCTACCTTGGTCCACCCTCCCACCCTCAAAGATTCATGTCCCTTTCACATGCAAAATATATTATTCCTCTCCTGAGGTTCCTAAGAGTTTTGTTCCATTACATCAATTCAAAGATTAAAATCTTATCTGCATATAATCAGCTCACAAGTACCAAATCTCGTTATATAAATCCGGTGTGGATGAAACTTCTAGGTATAATTTCTCGACATCTGTGGACCCTCAGCAGTGAAGAAACAAGTTATCTGTTCTCAATATACAATGATGAGACAGGCAATAGGATAAGAGTTATAGACATTCAAGTTCAAGAGAGGGAAAATGGAAGATAAAAAGGAGTGCCCAGTTCAAAGCACTTTTGAAATCCAGATGGAAAAACTCCAGCTGAAGCCCCTTGGTTAGGTTTCAGGGCCCAGGAAAACTTCTCCATAGTTTTTGATCCTGTCCTCTGGGCTTTTGGCTATGCCCTGTGAGTGCTGTTGGTGCTGCTAAAACAAAATACCTGAGGATGGGCAAGTTATAAAGATTAGAAATTTATTTCTCATGGTTCTGGAGGTTGGGAAGTCCAAGATCAAGGAAGCAGATGGATTGGTGTCTGGTAAGGTCTGCTCTCTGCTTCCAAGGTGGCACCTTGTTGCTGCCTACCCTGGAGGAAAGGAATACTTTCCTTTCCCATATTAATTTACGTTTATTATTATTATACTTTAAGTTTTAGGGTACATGGATCTTCAAGGATCCAGAACTAGAAATACCATTTGACCCAGCGATCCCATTACTGGGTATATACCCAAGGATTATAAATCATGCTACTATAAAGACACATTCACACGTATGTTTATTGCGGCAATATTCACCATAGCAAATACTTCGAACCAACTCAAATGTCCATCAATGATAGACTGGATTAAGAAAATGTGGCACATATACACCATGGAATACTATGCAGCCATAAAAAATGATGAGTTCAAGTCCTTTGCAGGGACATGGATGAAGCTGGAAACCCTCATTCTCAGCAAACTATCACAAGGACAGAAAACCAAACACCACATGTTCTCACTCATAGGTGGGAATTGAACAATGAGAACATTTGGACACAGGGGGCGGAATATCACACAGCGGGGCCTGTCGTGGGGTGGGAGTATGGGGGAGGGATAGCATCAGGAGATATACCTAACATAAATGACGAGTTAATGGGTGCAGCACATCAACATGGCACATGTATACATATGTAACAAACCTGCACGTTGTGCATGTACCCTAGAACTTAAAGCATAATAAAAAATAAATAAAATAAAATAAAAAAGAAGAAGAAAAAAATTAAATCTAAGTAAAGCACTTAGAACAATGGCTGGCACATAGCAAATGCTGTGTTAGTTGCTGTTCTTCCAGGCCAGAAGCGACACAGACAAGTTACCACCAGGTGGCGCTGTATTCCTCCAGCTCCACAGGTTACTCAGGCTCAGAGTCTGGGGATGCATCTCAACAGCCCTGAATTTGAATCCTGCTCTGCCACTGCCTAGTCGAGACCTTTTACTACATGCCTAGCTGAGACATTTACTAGCTCTAGGCCTCATTTTATTCATTTCATTTCATTACTTTTTTTTCTTTTTTTTTGAGACAGAGTCTCACTCTGTTGCCCAGGCTGGAGTGCAGTGGCACAGTATCAGCTCACTGCAACCTTTGTCTCCAGGGTTCAAAGGATTCTCCTGCCTCAGCCTCCCAGGTAGCTGGGGTTACAGGCGCCCGCCACCACGTCTGGCTAATTTTTGTATTTTTAGTAGAGATGGGGTTTCGCCATGTCAGCCAGGCTGGTCTGGAACTCCTGACCTCCTGTGATCCACCCAGCTCGGCCTCTCAAAGTGCTGGGATTACAAGCACGAGCCACCATGCCAGGCAGAAAGCTGGTTTTCTTGAAAGGTGATGAAGACTTGAGGCTACGTCAATCATACCTGAGTTAGAATTCCAGTTCCAACACCTACAATCTCTATTTCCTTTGATAAATGACATCACCAGTCTGCCCTTCAGTTCCCTCCTTTAGAAAATGAGTATTTTAACAAAACCTATCTCTGTATAACATACAGCAATCATGATGCCTACACCATGAGGATTCAGTGTGATACCGTAGGAAATCCTTTAACGCAAGGCTTGGCACAAAAAGACACTCCTATCAACCTTAAAATATTAAGACTAATATTAAACTAAGACATGAGGGCTTGTTATATATCAGGAACATAACACCATGAATTCTCATAGCAACATCATGAGACAGATAATACTGTCATGATTTCCATATTATGGAAGAGGGAACTGAGGCTCAAGGAGGAGATGTTACTTATGGAAAGTCACACATTTGGGATTTAAAATAAGGCAGCCTGTCTCCAGGACCCATATTACTCACCATTATGCTAGACTGGACTCCGTCACCCTCGTAACCCATGTTGTGTGCCCAAAATTCAAGTTTCTTCTGGGCTTGAGGTCTTTGAACAGCCAGAGGTCTTCCATCCCTTCCATCTTCTGTACTGGAGTGGATGACTCAAGAAGTAGAAAACTGGCCAGGTGTGGTGGCTCACACCTGTAATCCCAGAACTTTGGGAGGCTGAGGTGGGTGGATCACCTGAGTTCAGGAGTTCAAGACCAGCCTGGCCAACATGGTGAAACCCCGTTTCTACTAAAAATACAAAAATTAGCCAGGCGTGGTGGTGCGCACCTGGAATCCCAGCTACTCAGGAGGCTGACACATGAGAATTACTTTAACTGGGGAGGTTGCAGTGAGCCAAGATCACACCACTGCACTCCAACCTGCGTGACAGAATGAGGTTCCATCTCAAAAAATAAAATAAAAAGAAAAGAAAAGAAAAAAGAAAAAAGGGGGAAAAAAATACAAAGCCTTCTGCTCTTTGACCATGCAGATTAAGATAATAATGTAGGGTAGTGATGCTCTGCTGAGAGCATGCCTCAGAATTGCCTGCAGGCCTTGTTGAAACACAGGTTTTCGGTTTCTGATTTAGCAGGTCTGGGGTGTGGTCTAAGAATTTGTGTTTTTAACAAGTTTCAGATAGCTGAGTGTGTGGTGTATGCCTATAGTCCTGGCTACTTGGGAGGCTAAGGCAGTAGGATTGCTTGGGTGCAGGAGGTCGAGGCTGGAGTGAGCTGATATCGCATGACTGCATTGCAGCCTGGGTGGCAGAGCAAGACCCTGTCTGTCTAAAAAAAAAAAGTTCCAAGGTGATGCTGATGCTGCAGGTCTGGAGGCTGCACTTTGAGAACCACTGAACTATAGCAGAGCAACGAGTTTGAAGGAATCTGGGTCCATGATTGACCACAAGGAGGGGAGCCACCTTGCCATGCTGGACTAACTGTCTACTTCAAGAGGGACACAAAATAGAGAAAGAAACTTGTATTTTATTTCAGTGACTGCATTATGGGATCTGTTGGTTACAACAACCTGGCCTTTACCTTAATTAATATAGACATTTTTCAGGCTGTTTTCCTGCAGATGCCCTGATAGATATCTTTGTTGCCACCAGCCTTCAGTGACTTAGCCAACATCTGTCAGCAGGTCCAGTTCTGTGGATTCCCCTCAAGGTCCAGAGCTTGCTTCCTACTTTCCTTCCTTCCTTCCTTCCTTCCTTCCTTCCCTCCTTCCTTTTCCTTTCTCTCTTTTCTTTTCTTTGACAGGGTCTCACTCTGTCAATCAGGCTGGAGTGCAGTGGTGCAATCACAGCTCACTACAGCTTCGAACTCCTCGGCTCAAGCGATCCTCCCCCCTTAGTCTCCTGAGTAGCCGGGGCTACAGGCTCATGCTACCACCCCCAGCTAATTTTTTTATTTTTTGTAGAGACGTGGTCTCGCTATGTCACCCAGGCTGGGATTACAGGCATTAGCCACCGTGTCTGGCTTCAGAGTGATTTTTCTACAGCACAAATTTGATTGTGACTTCCCCTACTTTAAATCTCCCATGGCTCCAAAGGCCCTAGGAAACAGTCAAAACTCCTTGGTGGGACATTCAGAGATTTTTCTAGGAATCCAAAGGACCTCTCATGGTCCATGTCCCAAAATTTCCCCCGATGGACCCTCTGGGCTAAACTTTTTCTCTTGTTACCTCTAGCCAAACACAACACAGTTCCAAGCCTCCTGCCCTTTCCTCTTGCTGTTCCTCCTCCCTGAGGTGCCTTTCATGGCTCAGGCTGTGGCCAGGATCAGCGTGGAGTCAGTAGCTTGGATGGGTGGTCCAGGTCCAGTGCTCACTGAGTGACCAGGATCTGGTCTCAGAATGTGACCGAGGTATGGGGTCAGCGTTCAGGCGGAAGCAAGGCTTGGGGTTCAGGTTGTCCATTTTTCATTTTCTCAGAATATTTAATGAATTGTTATCAGCTGATATTTTGAGATATCCAAGCCCTGGCTCATTCTGGCACCAGATGGAGTCCAAGAGCTAGGCTAGGATGGCTCCTGGGTGTCATAGTCATTGAAAGGTTCACTGTTGTATTAAAGAACCCAAAATCTCAGTGGGGTTCAGTCACGGGGCTCCATATCAGATCTGAGCATCTGAGTCCTCTGCCCATCCCTGGAGCCCCAGGATCCCCTCCCTGCTTAGTTATCCCAGTGCTCCCCCTACCATCCCACAGCTGCATTTGGTTTATTAGAAGGGTGGGGAGCAGTAAATGTATTTGACCAACTCTTGGGTGCCAGGTCTAGTACACACATGTCCTCACTAAGTCTTCAAAACAACACCGTGGGCCATGGACGGTTCCTCACACCTGTAATCCCAGCATTTTGGGAGGCCGAGGCGGGAAAATCACATGAGGGCAGGAGTTCAGGACCAGCCTAGCCGACATGGTGAAACCCCATCTCTATTAAAAATACAAAAATTAGCTGGGTGTGGTGGCGTGCGCCTGTAATCCCAGCTACTCAGGAAGCTGAGGCAGGAGAATGGCATGAACCCAGGAGGCAGAGGTTACAATGAGCCAAAATCACACCACTGCACTCCAGCCTGGGCAACACAGTGAGACTCTGTCACAAAACCTGCCCCCACCAAAGCCCCCAAAAAACCCTGTGGAGGAGTGCTATACTCAGCCCCATTTTATTTTTTAATTTATTTTTGAGACAGTGTCTCACTCTATCACCCAGGCTGGAGTGCAGTGGCATGATCACAGCTCACCAGAGCCTTGACTTCCTGGGCTCAAGTGATCCTCCCACCTCAGCCTCCTGACTAGGACTACAGGTGTGTGCCACTAAGCCTGGATAATTTTTAAATTTTTTTGTAGAGAAGGGGTCTCACTGTGTTGCCCAGGCTTGTCTCAAACTCTTGGGTTCAATCGATCCTCCTGCCTCAGCCTCCCAAAGTGCTGGGATTACAGGCATGAGCCACCATGCCTGGCTTCATCACCATTTTATAGATAAGGAAACAGAGGCACAGAGGAGTGAAGACATTTGCTGAACTTCACATCACTAGCGGCTGTTCCAGAATTCAGGTAGAACAGTTACTTCAGATCTATTCTCCTTTGCATGGCCACTCCACTCTCATTTTACAGATGAGAAACAGAGGCTTAGTGAGGGGAAATAGGGGAAATGTCTTCATTAGGACTGTACAGGCAAGGGTAGGATTTGAACACTGCATTCCTCTTTACAGGGCACAGAGAAGTACCTGATGTATTCCAGGGCTGTCCAGGTGGAGGCCCTTGCCTTGGCCACAGGAGTGCATGGAGTGGGGGTGATATTAGAACACAGGTCACCGAAGTAGGTGTATCATCTGAGGTCAGGAGTTTGAGACCAGCCTGGCCAACATGGTGAAACCCTGTCTTTACTGAAAATACAAAAATTAGCTGGGTGTGCTGGTGCTTGCCTGTAATCCCAGCTACTCGGAGGCTGAGGCAGGAGAATCGCTGGAACCCGGGAGGTGGAGGTTGCAGTGAGCTGAGATGCCTCCATTGCACTCCAGCCTGGGTGACAGAGCGAGACTTCATCTCAAAAAAAAAAAAAAAAAAAAAGAACGCAGTTCAGAAGAATTCCTCAGGAGATTAAGGGTCCCCACCTGCTTTGTCCACAGAGTTTATGTCCTTCTCAAGAAGGGTGTGAGAGAGATACACAGAGAAATGTCTAGGGATACAGGGCTCTTTTATTGCTTGTTTTTTTTTTTTTTTTTTTTTTTTTAAGATGGAGTCTCACTCTGTTGCCCAGGCTGGGGTGTTGTCCAGGCTGGAGTGGAGTACTCTAGCTGTGGCAGCCCATCTGTAGCTCCCTCAGCCCATGTTTAGCTCCCTGGACCTGTCTCTAGCTCCCTCCACCTCTCTATGAATGTCTATATCTCTCCTTGTGCCAATTACACATTCTTCAAACACTTACTGTGTGTCCTCCCCTTGGCATATTGAGTCTCATTTCCATCCTCACAATGACTCTATAGGGTAGGTGTATTAGTTCATTCTCATGCTGCCAATGAACACATACTTGACACCGGGTAATTTATAAAGAAAAAGAGGTTTAATGGACTCACAGTTCCACATGGCTGGGGAAGCCTAACAATCATGACAGAAGGCAAAGGAGGAGCAAAGACACATCTTACATCGAGGCAGGCAAGAGAGAGAGTGTGTGCAGGGAAAACCGCCCTTTGTAAAACCATCAGCTCTCATGAGACTTATTCACTATCACGAAACAGCATGGGAAAATTCACCCCCATGATTCAATTACTTCCCACTGGGTCCCTCCCATGACATGTGGGGATTATGGGAATTACATTTCAAAATGAGATTTGGGTGGGGACACAGCCAAACCATATCATTCCACCTCTGACCCCTCCTAAATCTCATGTCCTCACATTTCAAAATAAATCATGCCTTCCCTACACTCCCTCAAGGCCTTAACTCATTTCAGCATTAACTCAGAAGTCCACAGTTCAAAGTCTCATCTGAGATGAGGCAAGTCCCTTTTGACTATAAACCTGTAAAATTAAAAGCAAGTTAATTATTTCCTAGATACAATGAGGGTACAGCCACTGGGTAAATACACCCATTCCAAAAAGAGAAGTTGGCCAAAATGAAGGGGCTATGGGCCCCATGCAGGTCCAAAGTCCAGCAGGGCAGTCAAATCTTAAAGCTCCAAAATGATCTCCTTTGACACCATGTCTCACATGCAGGTCACACTGTTGCGAGAGGTGTGTTCCCATGACTTCAGGCAGCTCTGCCCCTGTGGCTTGCAGAGTACAGCCCCGCTCCTGGCTGCCCTCGCGGGCTGGCATTTTGTGTCTGTGGCTTTTCCAGGTGCACAGTGCAAGTTGTTGGATCTACTATTCTGGAGTCTGGACGACAGTGGTCCTCTTCCCACAGCTCCACTAAGCAGTGCCCCAGCAGGGGCTCTGTGTGGGGGCTCCAACCCCACATTTCCTTTCTTCACTGCTCTAGCAAAGTTCTCCATGAGGACTCTGCTCCCTTAGCAGACCTCTTCCTGGACATCCTGGTGTTTCCATACATCCTCTGAAATCTAGGTGGAGGTTCCCAAACCTCAGTTCTCGTTTCCTGTGCACCACAGTCCCAACACCACTTGGAAGTTTTGAAGGCTTGGGGCTTGCACCCTCTGAAGCAAACACCTGAGCTGTACCTTGGCCAGCTTTAGTCAAGGCTGGAGTGGCTGCGAAGCAGGGCACCAAGTCCCAAGGCTGCACATAGCAGGGGATCCCTGGAGACCTTTTCCCCATTGTCTTGGTGATTAACATTCTGCTCCTGGTTACTTATGCAAATTTCTGCAGCTGGCTTGAATTTCTCCCCAGGAATTGGGGTTTTCTCTTACATCTTCAGGCTGCAAGTTTCCCAAACTTTTATGCTCTGCTTCCTCTTGAATGCTTTGCTGCTTAGAAATTTCTTCTGCCAGATACCCTAAATCATTTCTATCAAGTTCAAAGTTCCACTGATCTTTTGGGCAGGGGCAATATGCCACCAGTCTCTCGGCATAGCAACAGTGGCCTTCAGTGCAGTTCCCAACAACTTTCCCTTCTCCATCTGAAACCACCTCAGCCTGGACGTTATTGTTCATATCACTATCAACATTTTGGCCAAAGCCATTCAACAAGTCTCTAGGAAGTTCCAAACTTTCCCACATTTTCCTGTTTTCTTCTGAGTCTTCCAAACTGTTCCAACCTCTGCCTGTTACTCAGTTCCAAAGTAGCTTCCACATTTTTGGGTATCTTTACAGCAGTGTCCCACTCCCAGTACCAATTTACTGTGTTAGTCCATTCTCATGCTGCTAATGAAGACGTACTTGAGACTGGGTAATTTATAGACAAAAAGAGGTTTAATGGACTCATATTTCCACATGGCTGGAGAGGCCTCACAATCATGGTGGATGGCAAAGAAGTAGCAAAGGCACGTCTTATATACTAGCAGGCAAGAGAGAGCAGCAGGCAAGAAAGGGAAACTTCCTTTTATAAAACCATCAGACCTCATGAGACTTATTCACTATCAGAAGAACATCACGGGAAAACCGTCCCCACGAGTCAATCATCTCCCACAGTGTCCCTCCCACAACGTGTGGGGATTATGGGAACTACAGTTTGAAATGAGAATTGGGTGGAGACACAGCCAAACAATATCACTAGGTATCCATATTTTCCAGATAAGGAAACTTTAGGCTCCAAGCTGAGCTTGCACTTGCCTGAGCATCTTTAGCACAACAAATGAATGACAAAGCTGGGATTTGAACTCAGGTATGTCTGACTCAAATTAGTCCTTTATTCTGACTTCCCAGAGTGTGCCCCTCAGAGCCTTGGACCTGAGAAATAGTGACGAGTGCTGTGACGGAAAAGAAAAAGCTGAGAAGCCAAATAGTCCGCACAGCTGCTGTCAGCCCTCTCCCCTCTTGATGTTATTTTAAACGCACATAAACATTCTAAAGACCCTGAGAAGTCCTGCAGGTGAGAAATTGGTTTCCTCTCATTTAACCTAGTTTCTCCCTTGCTATTTACCTGCAGACTCCCTTTTCTCCAGAACTTATTCTCTTCCTCTGCCTCTCACACTCTCTCTCTTTCTCTCTGCCTCCCACTCTTTACTATCTCTCTCTGTCTCCACATTCTGCTGAGAGAGGCATCATGGGGTAGTGATTAAAACAGTAGGCTGTAGAACCAAACTTTCTGGGTTTGACAACTGATTCTACCTTTAGCCTGCTGCGTGACATTGGGAGAAGTCTCAACCCCTCTGTGTTTCACTTTCTCCATCCATAAAATGGGGGTGAAAACAATTACTACATCAAAGGGTAACAACTAAGTGAATTACTCTATTGAAAGCACTTCATGCCTCCTTATCAGTGCTCCCCAAGGGTGGAATGAGGACCCAGAGTACCCATATTAGGCCATACTTGTGTTGCTATAAAGACTGTGCCAGATTGCACAACACAGCAGGAGCCAGGTCCTGGGGTCAGGAAAGTCCATGGTGGCATCTTTCCTAGGTCAGGAAAGTGTGGGTTGTACTTTGTTGGTCCTCTCCTCGTGGGTTGGGGAAGTATGGGGTGCAGCTGCTCCCGACAGCTTTGACTTTCAGCCTCAGATAATGCATTGCCTGTGTCTAATCCACGTGGATGTGGGGTGACTCAGCCAACTCCATTCCCTGAATCAGCATCTTCAGTGGTGGCAAGTGGTTTGTTTAGCTATACAAGCAAGATGCAGATTTCCCATTTTCAATGAGAAAAAAAGCACCAGGCAGAGACAGCAGATGTGGACACATTCATTCACATGTTGGGTGATTAGGGACTGACCTCTGCCAGGGGCAGGGAGGGGACAGGCTCACAGCAGTGATGGAGACAGACCCAAGCCTAGGGGACATCAATCAAACTGGACCCAGTATCTGTGCTTCTGGACCTCAGATTCTAGAGAAAGAGAGACACAGAAGGGGATAGAAGAGGGTGGGGAAGAGGTAGGGGGCAATGGGAAGAGAGGGGGGTTGCATTGATTTGAGATCTTTCTTCTTAAAGAACGTTTAGTTACTGTAAAGTTCCTCTGTGAGCTATCTGCACCCCATGTTTATTGTAGCATACTCACACAGCCAATATATACAATCAACCTAAGTGTCTATCAACAGATGAATGAATGGATAAAGAAAATGTGCTATGCATGCATGTACACACACACACACACACACACACACACACAAATACTATTTAGCCTTAAGAAAGAAGAAAATCCTGTCCTTTGCAACACCAGGGGTGAACCTGGACCATGTTACATTAAGTGAAATAAGTCAGGCTCAGAAAGATATATACTGCATGATCTCACTTTTAAGTGGAGTATAAAAAAGTTTAACTCACAAAAGCAAAGAGTAGAATGGGGGTTACCAGGAGTTGGTGGAGAGGGTGAGGAGATGTTGATCAAAGGATACAAAATGTCAGTTAGGAGGAATAAGTTCAGGAGATCTATTACATAAATGGTGACTATAGTTAATAACAATGGATTGTGTTAACTATACATTAATTGAAAAGCAATTACTTGAAATTTGCTAAATTTGAAAATTGCTAAGAGGATTATGACTCCCACCTGGGCATGAAGCAATGCTCCACAGCCACTGAAAGCAACCCTGCTCTCCTCAAGAGACCCCGCTGAGCATCTGCTGAGGACCCGGGCGTCAGCCCCTCCTGCCTACCTCAGTCAGTGCCCACACACAATTGAGGGGTCTGAGGACAGGCCCACCTGGCCCAGCTCCACCCCTCTAGTTCCCAAACATGTCATACGGGGGACTAGGTATCATCCTGCTCCATCCACCACCTTTGGCAGCTGAGTATCAAAGTACCAAAGTACTCGGCACCTGAGTACTCCTCCCAGGGAGAAGGTGGGCCCACCCAACCTGCCACTACCACCATGGCTGGCACCCACCTGCGTGTGCCACCAGCAGGCCTGGTGACTGGCCTATCCAGCCCATTATACCACCAACCACAAAAGCATGGACCATTTTGGAGCTAGAGGATTATCCTGCCACAGCTACTGCCATGCCATGTCCACGACGCAGGGGCCTGAGGTCCCACCTACCAGCCCAGCCCACCATTCCACTGTCAGAACCTGAGAAAGTCACCTGGAGGCCCAAGAATTGGCCCACCTAGATCCACTAACACCATTGCCAGTGTATGCTACCCTCAGACCCAAGGACAGGCATACTCAGCATGCTGCTGCCACCCCTTGGCCCACCTTATGTCCCCATCTCAGAACAACTTTACCACGGCTTCCACTAACAACCACACCCTAAGCCACTGAGGAAATCACAGACACTACTGACACTGTTTAAAGAGGAAGAAATCATATGGGAACCACACTAATGCGTGCACTCACAGTCAAAGTCAAAGTGCCCAACCCAACCAACACCATAGGTACAACTTCAGGGAAAATGTCCTCCCCTATGAAAGCAGATTCAAAAAATTAAAAGAAGCAACCATGATCCCAGATGCACAGATATCAATGTAAAGACACAAGAAGCATGCAAAAGCAAGAAAACATGACACCCCCAAAGGAACACAATAATTCTCCAGCAAGAGATTCTAAAAAAAATTAATCTAGGCCAGGTGCAGTAGCTAACACTTGTAATCCCAGCACTTTGGGAGGCCGAGGCAGGTGGATCACTTGAGGTCAGGAGTTTGAGACCAACATGTCCAACATGGTGAAACCCCACCTCTACTAGAAATACAAAATTTGCCAGGAGTGGTGGCACGCACCTGTAATCCCAGTTACTTGGGAGGCTGAAGCATAAGAATTGCTTGAACCTGGGAGGTGGAGGTTGCAGTGAGATGAGATCGCACCACTGCACTCCAGCCTAGGCTACAGAGGGAGACTCCATCTCAAAAAAAAAAAAAAGAAGAAGAAGAAGAAATCCATAAAATGCCTTAAAATTCAAAAGAATGATATTTAAAAAGCTCAGTGAAATACAAGAGAAGTAAAAAAAATACAAAAATGTCAGAAAATTCAGAATATGAATGTCAAATTTACCAAACAGATCACTATCATAAAAAAAAAAAAAAGAACCAAACAGAAATTCTGGAACTGAAGAATTCATTGAATTAAATACAAAACAAATTCAAAAGCTTCAATGATAGACTAGATAAAAAAAAAATTAACAACTGCATAACCTGAAGACAGGTCTTTTGAAATAACTCAGTCCGAAAAAAAAATAAATAAGAAACAATGAGCAAAGCATATCTGATATATAAAACACAAGAAAGCAACCAACTATTCAAATTTCCCTATCCCAGAAGGCAAAAAGGAAACAAAAGGGATAGAAAACCTGTTTAATGAAATAATAGCTAAATTCTTCTAAAATCTATCAAGAGATTTAGATATCTAGATATACGAAGTTCAGAGACCCCTAGGTAGTTACAATGCAAAACGTTCTTCTCCATGGCACATTGTATTGAGATTGCTTAAAGTCAAAGATTAAGAGCAAATTCTAAAAACAGTGAGAAAAAAGCATTTAGCCATCTATAAAGGAGCCCATCAACAGTGGATTTGCAAGCAGAAACCTTACAAGCCAGGAGAAAATGGGATCATATATTCATTGAGCTGAGTTTTCGCTCGCTCTCCACCACTGCTGAATGCCGCCTGCAGACGTGCCACTGACTTCCACCCATCCGGATCCAGCATGGTGTCCACTGATAGAAAAAAACTATCTGCAAGATACTGTACCCAGAAAAGTTATACTTTATAAATGAAAAGGAAATAAAGTCTTTCCCAAACAAATAAAAGCTGAGTAAATTTATCATCACTAAACCAGACCTACAGGAAATGCTTAAAGGAGTCTTACACATAGAAGCAAAAGGAGGATACCTACCATAAGGAAGCACACAAAATGTAAAACCCATTGGTAGAGAAAACACACAAATGAGGAAGAGAATAGACTCAAATGGAAGCACAACAACAACAAAAAACCCACCAAACTGTTACAGGAGGGTCTTTGTTCTTAGAGCTCCCAAGATGGTGGCAGGCTGCTCCCAGATGGGGTGGGCCACTTCCAAGATGGCAGCGAGCCTTTTGTTCTCTGAGCTGGGGTTCTTGGCCTCGTGGATTCCAAGGAATTGAACCTTGGGCCATGTGGTGAGTGTTATAGCTCTATTAGAAGCCGTGGGTCATGGAAGAGAACCATGGAACCCAGCGACTAGTGTTCAGTTCGATTAGAATGAACCCAGACACTTAGCCATGGAAGAACAGTGGTGAGCCTTTAGCCTGATTGGGAGCAGCAATGGGTGCCTTGCTGGGTCAGGAGTGCAGCGGACACCATGCTGGATCTGGAGGGGTGAAAGTCAGTGGCACATCTGCAGGCGGCATTCAGCAGGGTGGACAGCGAGCAAAAGCTCAGCTCAAGCTGGAACAAACATGGACCAGAAGAGTGTGCATTGGCAAGATTTAATAGAGTGAAAACAGAGCTCCAATACAAAGGGAGGGGACCCAAAGGGGGTTGCCCACCCCCGGCTCCAATACCTGGGGTTTATATCCCAATCATTGTCCCTCCCTCTGTGCTCTCAGATGATAGATGATTTGACTATTTCTTTACCTCCTGCTTTTAGCCTAATTGGTATTTTAGTGAGCCCTCTTTACTGCCTGATTGGTCAGGTGTGAGCTGAGTTACAAGACCTTTGTTTAAAGGTGGGTGCAGTCACCTTCCCCAGCTAGGCTTAGGAACTCTTAGTCAGCCTAGGAAATCCAGCTAGTCCTGTCTCTCAGTACCCCCTCTCAACAGGAAAACCCAAGTGCTGTTGGGGAGGTTGGCCAACAACTGTACTAACTTCTTCCTGCTGAATGGGGGCATAATAGGGGTCAGGCAGTTGAGATTTCCTCAGGAGGGGTGTCTTTGATGTCATCAACATTGGAGCATGGGCTAGCAGGCAGGTCCAGGGGTCTGTGGTAGATCTTAGCCATGGACTGCACCTGGGGCTCCGTTTGAAGAACTATTTGTAGTTTTACAGCTTCAATTCTGGAAGAGACAAACTTAACAAGGAGGATAAAGATACAGGGATTGAAATGTCTGGCCTCAAGTGCAGGGGATTATTTCTTTGGCACACTTCACAGGCCCTGACTACCTGCTTGATAGTTTTGAAAAGGCCTGATCCAGCAAATAATGATTTGGCCATCTGATGGGTGCTATCAATGCCTAAATGAAAGGTTTGGTGAAGGGTTTTAAGTAATTTCCATTGGTTAGCAGCAGGCAAAAGTATTTTTCCTTCTTCGGTGGCTAGACATCCTGAGAGGAGGAAACTATGTCCTTGTGAGGTACCCCATTCTATTTCTTCTGCTGAGCACTGGGGCTTGGTTTCCCAGAGGGGATTACCCCATACTAGGGGTCCTTCTATAAGCATTTCTAATGGAGGGTCCCGCCTTGTGGCTCTTTGGCTTCAATATCTGCTTGGTGGTTCCCTTCTATTTCCCTTTCCTTTCCTTTCTGATGACCCCAGCAGTGTAAGATGGCCACCTCTTTAGGTTTCTGTACAGCCAATAATAACTCATACTGGCTTCCTGATGTTTAATAGGTGTTCCCTCAGAAGTTAGGAATTCTGTTTCTCACCATATTTTTGCGTAGGCATGGAGGAGAAGGTAAGCATAATTAGAGTCTTTATATTTATTTATCCTTTTCCCTTCTCCTAATTCTAGTGTACCATGGCCCCTGCTTTTGCTAGGATGTCTCTCCCTAACAAAGGAGTGGGGCTTTCAGGCATAATTAGAAAGGCATGTGAGAAGAGTAAAGTCCCCCAGTTACAACTTAGTGGCTGGGAGAAGTATCTAGTGACTGCTTGTCTTAGGACCCCTCGGATAGTAACAGATCTGGAAATCCAGCTAGTCCTGTCTCTCAAAACTACAATGATAAACAATAAGAGAAAAAGAAAGGAAGAAAGGATATACATATATAAAGAAGCCAACTAATAATATGACAGGATTAAGCTCTCACATATCAATAATAACCTTGAATTAAATGGATTAAACTTTCCACTTAAAAGAAAGAGACTGGCTGAATGGATTTAAAAAGCATGACCCAGCTATATGCTGTCTACAAGAAACACATCTCACCAGGAAAGACACATATAGTGAAAGTGAAGAAATGAGAAAAGATATTCCACGCAAATGAAAACCAAAAGTGAGCAGGAATACCTATGTTTATAAAGGAAACAGACTTTAAGTCAAAAACTGTAAAAAGAGACAAAGAAGGTCAATACATAATGATAAAAGTATCAATCGAGCAAGAGGTTATAACAATTCTAAACATATGTGCACCCAACACTGAAGCACATAGATATACAAAGCAAATATTATTAGATCTGAAGGGAGAGATAGACTCCAACACAATAATAGTTGGGGACTTCAACATCCCACTCTCAGCATTAGACAGATCATCTAGACAGAGTATCAACAATAAAACACGGGATTTAAATTGCACCATAGAACAAATGAATCTAACAGACATTCACAGAACATTTTACCCAACAGCTACAGAATACACATTCTTCTCATAAGCACATGAAACATTCTCCAGGATAGATCACATGTTAGACCGCAAAACAAGTCTCAACACATTTTTGACATCAAAATCATATCAAGTATCCTCTTAGACCGTAATGGATTAAAACTGGAAGCAATAACAAGAGAAACTTTGGAAACTGTAAAAAATTAAGAAGAAAATAAAAAAATGTATTGAAATGAATGAAAATGGAAACAAAATATAGGCAAACTTATGGGATACAGCAAAAGAAGTAATAAGAGGGAAGCTTATAGTAATGAATGCCTACATCAAAAAAGTAGAAAGATTTCAAATAAACAATCTCATCATGCACCTCAAGGAACTAGAAAAGCAAGAACAAACAAAACTCAAAATTAGTAGAATGAAAGAATAAACATCAGAGCAGAACTAAATGAAATAGAGACTGAAAAAAAATTACAAAGGATCAATGAAATGAAAAATGTTTTTTGAAAAAGATATAAATCAACCATGAGCTAGACTAAGCAAGAATGAAAAGAGAGAAGACTCAAATTATTAAATTCAGAAATAAAAAAGAGACATTGCAACTGATACCATAAATATAAAAGATCATCAGAGGCTATTATGAACAATTATCAAATCAATGATGTTAGCTTCCACTTAAAAAAAGAAGAAGGAAAATAAACCCCAAGGTGATAAAAGAAACAAATTTTTAAAATAACAGAAGAAATCAATGAAATATAAAACAGAGAAACAACAGGGAAAATCAGTGAAACCAGAAACTTATTCTTTGTGAAGATCAATAACATTGATAAAGAAAAAATAGAAAATACATAATTTACCAATATCAGGAAAAAGAGTTGAAATCATTATAGATTCTATAAATATTTAAATAATAATAAGGAAATATTCTGAAAACTATGGCAAAAAATTTGGCAACTTAGATGATTTGGATAAATTCCTCAGAAGACACAAACCACAAAAACTCACTAAGGGAGAAATAGAAAACCTGAACAGCCCTATAGTTATTTTAAAAATTGAATGTGCAGTTAAAAAGTTTTCTACAAAGAAAACTCTAGGCCCAGATGACTTCACTAGTGAGTTCTATCAAACATTTATGAAAGAAGCATTATCTAGCCTATACAAACTCAGAAAATTAACAGGATGTGATATCTCATTCTCTGAGGCAAACGTCACACTGATCACAAAACCAGGAAAAGACATTACAAAAAGGAAAGTGACAGACCAATACCCTCATGAACAAAGATTTAAAAATACTAAAGAAAATTTTGGCAAATTAAATCTCAGAATATAAAACAATGTACTACCTTATGGGATAAACACAATGGAAGTGGGTTTAACCAGGGATGCAAGGTTGGTTTAAAGTCTGATAATCAATTAAGGGAGCTCAGCATATTAACAAGCATATATATATATTCATTATAACACAGACATGAAAAACATTTGATGGAAATCCAACATCCATTCCTGATTAAAAATTATCAGCAAGCTAGAAATAAGCAGAATTTCTTACCCTGACTAAAGGCATCTACAAAATATCTGCAGCCAACATCATACTTAAAGGTGAAAGATTTAATGCTTTCCCTCTAAGACTGGGAGCAAGTAAAGAATGGCAGTTCTTACCACTCTGATTCAAAATCGCACTGGAGGTTCTACCTATTACACCATGTTGTGGGAAGTCAGGAACCCTGAACAGAGGGACAGGCTGAAGCCATGCAGAAGAACATAAATTGTGAAGATTTCATGGACATTTATTAGTTCCCCAAATTAATATTTTTATAATTTCTTATGCCTGTCTTTACTGCAGTCTCTGAACATAAATCGTGAAGATTTCATGGACACTTAGCACTTCCCCAATCAATACCCTTGTGATTTCCTATGCCTGTCTTTACTTTCATCTCTTAATCTCATCATCTTCGTAAGCTGAGGAGGATGTATGTCGCCTCAGGACCCTGTGATGATTGCGTTAACTGCACAAATTGTTTGTAGAGCATGTGTGTTTGAACAATATGAAATCTGGGCACCTTGAAAAAAGAACAGGATAATAGCAATGTTCGGGGAACAAAAGAGATAACCTTAAACTCTGACTGCTGGTGAGCTGGGCAGAACAGAGCCATATTTCTCTTCTTTCAAAAATAAATGGGAGAAATATCTCTGAATTCTTTTTCTCAGCAAGGAACATCCCTGAGAAAGAGAATGCGTCCCTGAGGGTAGGCCTCTGAAATGGCCACTTCGGAGGGCGGCCGTCTTTTATGGTCAAAACTGTAGGCCGGGCGCGGTGGCTCACGCCTGTAATCCCAGCACTTTGGGAGGCCGAGGCGGGCGGATCACGAGGTCAGGAGATCGAGACCATCCTAGCTAACACGGTGAAACCCCGTCTCTATTAAAAATAGAAAAAATTAGCCGGGCGTGGTGGCGGGCGCCTGTAGTCCCAGCTACTCGGGAGGCTGAGGCAGGAGAATGGCGTGAACCCAGGAGGCGGAGCTTGCAGTGAGCTGAGATCGGGCCACTGCACTCCAGCCTGGGCGAAAGAGCAAGACTCCGTCTCAAAAAACAAAAAAAAAACAAAAAAAAAACAAAAAAACTGTAGGGATAAAATAAGCCCCAGTCTCCCACAGCACTCCCAGGCTTATTAGGACGAGGAAATTCCCGCCTAATAAAGTTTGGTCAGACCAGTTGTCTGCTCTCAAACCTTGCCTCCCAATAAGATGTTATCAATGACAATGCTTGCCCGAAAGTTCATTGCGATTTTAATTTCACCCCAGTCCCGTGGTCCTGTGATCTCACCGTGCCTCCATTTGCCTTATTATATCTTATTACCTTGTGAAGCATGTGATCTCTGTGACCCACACCCTATTTGTACACTCCCTCCCCTTTTGAAAATCACTAATAAAAACTTTCTGGTTTTACGGCTCAGGGGGCATCATGGAACCTGCCGACATGTGATGTCTCCCCCGGAGACCCAGCTTTAAAATTTCTCTCTTTTGTGCTCTGTCTCTTTATTTCTCAGGCTGGCCAACACTTAGGGAGAACAGAAAAGAACCTACGTGGAATATTGGGGGTGAATTTTGCCTGATATCTGGCTGAATTTCCCCTGATAATGCCACTCTCTATGTCCACGTGTACACATTGTTTAGCACCCACTTATGAATGAGAACATGTGATATTCACTTTCTGTGCCTGGCTTGTTTCACTTAAGATAATCCCCTCCAGTTGTATCCATGTTGCTATAAAAGACATTATTTTATTCCTTTTTATGGCTAAATAGTATTCAATGGTGTATATATACCACATTTTATTTAACCATTCATCTGTTGATTCCCTATCTTTGCTATTGTAAATAGTATTTGGACCACATTTCAAGTACTTAATTAGTGGCCACATGCAGCAAGTGACTACCATGTTGGACAATGTAGCCCTAACCCACTGTATGACCTTGGGTAAGACTTGCAAACTGTCACTGCTTCAATATCTCCATCTATAAAATGGGGATGGCAACAATACCTCCCTAAGAGGGTAAAGACTGAGTTACTGTGTGTAAAGCACTTCATGCCTCCCTGTCGGTGCTTCACCCTGGGGCTGGAATGAGCACCCAATCTTAGTGTCAGATGACACGGCACAGCAAGACCGAGGCCCTTGGTTCAGGAAAGTCCATGCTGGCACCTCTCCAGGGTCAGGAAAGTACAGTTTCCTCCTCTTAAAAATAGGAATGTTTGTCTGCTCCTCCTGGGTCAAAGTAACTTCAGGGTCAGTGTCCTGGATCCAGCAAAGGGTTTGCTTAACATTGCAAGAAAGATGTTGCCTCATGGTCAAAATCAGGCGTAGGATGAGACAAGCAGACATGCACACATTCACACCCACATTTTGCAAAGATGGACTGACCCTGTCAGAGGATGTGTGGGTGAAGGTGCACAGTGAGGATAGAGACATATGGGAGTCCAGTAGACATCAATCAAACTGGACCCAGTTTCCACACACCTGGAGCTCAAGAGTCTCCAGGGGGAAAACAGAGACACAAAGTTAGAGAGAGATAGAGCCAGAGAAATTTCCTGCACCATGAAGATAGTCAGAGGCAGGGAAGAAACTCCTCAGCACTAGTTAGAGTGATTAGAAACCAAGAGTACCTGATCGCTGTACCTGCCAGGTCTCAGTTTCTGTCTCCTTCCAACTGACCGCCTCTTCCTCTGAGACTCACCAGTTCTGCATCTCTTGCTCCTCCTTCTGTTTCTCCAATCACTTCCACCTGTGGCTGTCACAGAAGGGTGGATGAAGGAGGGTACACTGGAGATAGACTCTGAGCATCTGCAGGCTTCCAAAGAGAGGGGCTAGGAGATCCACCAACACACCAGCACAAATACACCAGCACACACAGATACACACAATTGGTTCATATATTGCTAGGTTACAGTTTGCTATGCTACAAAGGCAGTAAGCCAAATTTGATTGAATTGAATAATTCCTTATTTTCATCAGCTTCTCCTTTTTTTTTTTTTTTTGAGATGGAGTATTGCTCTCTCACCCAGGCTGGAGTGCAGTGGTGTAATCTTGGCTCACTGCAGCCTCCACCTCCCAGGTTCAAGTGATTCTCTTGCCTCAGCCTCCCGAGTAGCTGGGATTAAAGGTGCCCACCACCACGCCCGGCTAATTTTTGTGTTTTTAGTAGAGATGGGGTTTTGCCATGTGGGCCAGGATGGTCTCGAACTCTTGACCTCAAGTGATCTGCCCCCCTCAGCTTCCCAACGTGCTGGGATTACAGGTGTGAGCCACCACACCCAGCCAGCCTCTCAGTTTTGAACATGCACTACCACCACCTCCACAACACACAAATGTAAATGCACTTTCATATATAAAACTGTATAAATACAAGGAAGCTCACACACATGGAAGGATACACACATAAGCACCCCCAGATTCAACCACAGAAATATACGCCAGCACATTTGCATAAATTCAAACACCCCTTTACATGTAAAAATCATATAAGCACATACACGGATGCAAGCAGGCATGGAAAATGTATGCAAGCACAGACAGACAAAGCTAAGTAAAAAAGTGCAAGCTCACCTATGCTTACAAAAATAGACATACATATACCCATAAACCCACACACCACACATTCACTTGCTCACGTGGACTTTGATATCTCTACCACTGTATCCCTGCCAATATCTACAGAGTGGGTAAAGGGATAGGCATCAGGTCACTGGGTTGCCCAAGCAGGAAGTCTGGGTTCCCTAACAACTTTTTCTAAGCTAATGTTCCTGGACAATGATGAAAAAGGAGGTGGGGAATGGATGAAATTTCATAACTGGGTGGAGAGGCAGGGTCAGGATAAAAGGCCCAGTTGGAGGCTGCAGCGGGATGCAGGGCAGTCAGACCAGGACCATGGAACTCAGCGTCCTCCTCTTCCTTGCACTCCTCACAGGACTCTTGCTACTCCTGGTTCAGCGCCACCCTAACACCCATGGCCGCCTCCCACCAGGGCCCCGCCCTCTGCCCCTTTTGGGGAACCTTCTGCAGATGGATAGAAGAGGCCTACTCAAATCCTTTCTGAGGGTAAGACACAGATGAATGGGGTCTGAGGGTGGGCTACTTCTTGCCTTGGTACTTGGGGATGCTTCACCAAACAGAATGAGGCAGACTTCCAGAGTCACGGGTGGCACGGGGATGGTTGGTGAGTACGGAGCATAGTGAAGCATGATGAGTGGTATCATTAGGAGAGAAACATCAAATTAAATTTTAGCAGAGTTTATTTGAGCAAAGAAGTGACTCATGAGTTGGACAGCTCCCTAAACCAGGAAAGACACCACACGGCAGTATGGTCAAGTGGTATTTACAGGCAGAAAAAGGAGGTGACATACAGAAACAGCCTGATTGGCCACAGATCACAGCTTGCCTTACTTGGTCACAATCTGAGCAGTTTGCAGCCTGTGTGGACTGAAAGCTCAGCTGCTCTGATTAGCCAACACTTGGCTACTTGTCACAAGAATATATTCATTTGGGCCAGGCGCAGTGGCTCATGCCTGTAATCCCAGCGCTTTTGGAGGTCGAGATGGTAGATCACCTGAGGTCAGGAGTTCGAGACCAGCCTGGCCAACATGGAGAAACCTTGTCTCTACTAAAAATACAAATATTAGCTGGGCATAGTGGTGCGTGCCTGTAATCTCAGCTACCCAGGAGGCTGAGGAAGGAGAATCACTTGAATCCAGGAGGCAGAGGTTGCAGTGAGCCAAGATCTTTCCACTGCACTCCAGCCTGTGTGACAGAGCGAGACTCCTTCTCAAAAAAAAAAAAAAAAAAAAAAAAAGAATATACTCCCAAGTTAGGTTGCAGTTCACTCTATACAGAGAGAGCTTTAGATCAAATTTAATTTAATTAAACAATTCTCCCCTTTTGGTCAGCCTCAAAATTTTGAGATTGACCAAAACCTTGGGCATCAACATTACTTCTATCACCATCATAATGGACTTGTTTGCTCTCAGTATGGAATTCACAATGGACAATGTCAAAGTAGTTGAGTGATTCTTTACGTTTTCTTCATGTTTTTGTTGTTCCCACTGTAATGAGACCACTGATGTACAAAGAATGGCTGCATATGAGCATTTAAGACTCTTTTCTTTTCGGAGACAGGGCCTCACTCTGTCAGCCAGGCTGGAGTGCTGTGGCATGATCACGTCTCATTGCAGCCTTGACCTCCCAAGGCTCAGGTGATCCTCCTGCCTCAGCCCCCCAAGTAGCTGGAACTACAGGTGCATGCCACCACGCCCAGCTAATTTTTGTATTTTTTGTAGAGACAGGGTTCTGCCATGTTGCCCAGACTGGTCTCAAACTCCTGGGCTCAAGCAATCCACCTGCCTCGGCCTCCCAAAGTGCTAGGATTACACGTGTGAGCCACCGCACCTGGCCAAGACTCTTGAGAAAATACAACACATCAGGGAGACTGTTATGATGGCTCTCAGGAGGGTAATACAAAGAAAATAAAGTCACTGGGCCTGTAATAAACCTTGAGGAATGTGGACTTGGGGGTATAGACAAGGTCCACTGTCCACAGAGAGAAGAAAGGCTGTTAATAGTATCTTTTAACTTGAGTGTGTCCATGAGCCAAACTGATCAAAATCGAATAATTCAAAGTTCAGACAATAAAGATAGTTCAATAGTATTAGAGTCTAGTTAGTCGTAGATTTTGTTCAGGGCATGATGGTGATTAAGGACCAGAGCTTGCTATAAAATAACTTGATTTATAGAGGCATTCATTTGTAGTTGGCCTGGTAACACATATCATAGTATCCTGGAGACCCACTAGAAGAAACATTAAGAGTAGAAAAGCTTGGGATAGCCAGGCTTGCTGTGTTAGTCCATTCTCACACTGTTATAAAGACATACCTGAGACTGGGTAATTTATAAAGAAAAGGGATGTAACTGACTCACAGTTCCACATGGCTGGGGAGGCCCCAGGAAAATACAATTCATGGCAAAAGATGAATGAGAAGCAGGAAACTTACAATCATGATGGTAGGTGAAGGAGAAGCAAGTACCTTCTTCACAAGGTGGCAGGAAAAAGAGAGAGAGCCAAGGGGGAAGAGCCTCTTATAAAACCATCAGATCTTGTGAGAACTCACTCACTATCACAAGAATAGCATGGGGGAAACCGCCCCCAGCATCCAGTTACCTCCTACCAGGTCCTTCCCTCCACACCTGGGGATTACAATTCAAGATGAGATTTGGGTGAGGACACAGAGCCAAACCATATCACTTACCATCACCATTCAGGATGCTTGCAAACCAACTGTTAGCTGCACCTGTAAACACATATCTGTTTCTTTCCCCTGAGAAATGTCCTTAGTGTATTTGGTGGCAGTGTCTAGAGAAACAGCAGTGTCAGCCGCATTTTAAATTAAGTTATCTGCACTAGTGAATTCACTGGAAAGATAAGAGCAATATTTTGTTTTCTTCAGCACCATACACAAGCCTCCAAGATAGGCATAGAGGAGATCTAAAATTGCATGATGTTCCATTAAGCATTTTTGTTGCCACAAATGTTCTCATCTCCTTTTTGGAGAGTGGCTTCTACCCATCTGAACTCCTTGGAGGTTCAATTAGCTACAAATTTCAAGATGTCCCTTAATGTATAACTTAGCCTCAGATTCCATACAACTGTCACCCAAATACCACCAAGAGTGAGCACCCAGGAACCCAATTGGAACCTTTTCTGAACAGAAACCAACTTATCTTCATTGATTTTGAGGTTGATAGTAATTTCAGTCATTGACTGTTTTGGCTTTTAACTACGGGAGGTTTTAGGAAACTCTCAGGGAAACAATTTGGAAAGCAGCAGTGAGCTAGGCCAAATAGCAAGTTCTGGACCAGTGAGGAGAAAGAACAGAGTAAGCAAACCTCAGGATACTCAAGGTAGGCACTCGTGGTGTTGGAAAAGAGGGTCACCTACTGGCATTAGAGCAGAGATCAGTTAGATTTGTTTACCCATAAGTCTGCATAGCTCCTGAACAAAGTGGGAAACTTACTTTTTTATGGTCTTATTCCAGCATGCTGCGAAGGTGCATAACCACATTTAGTTGGAAAGAGACTTTACTGTATTTACTTATTTATTTATTTTTATAGCACTGGGGTCTTTCTATGTTGAACAGGCTGATCTTGAACTCTTGGCCTCAAGCAATCCTCCCATCTCAATCTCCCAAAGTGCTGGGATGACAAGCATGAGCCACCATGCCTGGCCACTTTACATATTTAATCCAGTAACATTACACACGCAATTACCCATACCCCCATAGGTAGTCACCAGGTCTTGCATACGGGATGCCTGGAAGCAAAATATGCCTTTTGCAGCCATTATTCAGATACATTTTCTGTATTTGGTAGTGATTATGTTATTAGCTAGTTAATAGTATGTTATTTCATACTGTTATTATATTAACTAACTAATAACATAATCACTACCAAATATTTCCAGTGAGTGCAAAAAAGCAAGTGGCAATTGATGTCTAGAATATCAAGACATAGCTTTCCACTCCTCCTTTGGAGTTTCTGGGTGATTCTCATTGGGAACATGAAGAGGCATTGGCACCAGTGAAATTATTTCCTGATTTTGGGGCATTGGCTCACAAACTCAACAACTGCTTGTTTGTTTGTTTGTTTGTTTGTTTTGCTAGAGTATAAGCCTTTGCTAAAGCCATTCACAGATTATAGTCCTATGGATTTTCTTGTAAGGAAAGGGAAAGGGTTAGGACAGCAAGAAATGGGGAAGAAAGGATAAAAGATAATGCTTTCATGATGGAAGAGAAATCTTGATCCACAATCTTGGAAAAGCTGTGCGCGTATAAGATGCCAACTGCTTCTGGGAAAAACTTCCCTGGTCAGCTTTGCCTTAAAGTCTCCAACAGACATACAGTTCTAGGAGTCTAGAAGGGTCCTTTCCAAAGGAGAGATGTGGATCCAAGATCTGAGACCCTGACATTTTGCTACAGAGAAGAACTTGGCATTGTCCTTTCCAATGGAGTACAAGGAACAGTCTTAGAAGACCTTGGTACAGTCTCTTCCAATGGAGCTCAAGGACAGTTTGTCTGGTGTCATTTCCAAAGGGCCCAACCTCTAAATTCTAGATCATGAAAGGTCTGGTTGTCATCAACCGATGTGTCATCAATGACTCATTTTACCTGGTGAAAACATGCTTTGGCATAAAGTATTATAGCCTTGCCTTATTGAGTCATATCAGAGTTTATAAGAGTGGGAGATACATGAGATTCTATTATTAGGGGCATAGGCCTTCTATTACTATTTTACAAGAGATCTATCTATGTCTTTCCAGTAGGAGTGGATCTGATTGCCATCAATCAATAATACCTTAGACCAAGGGACTCCAATCAATTCAGCATGCTTTGCCTAGTGATATTTGTTTGTAATACTGTTGCAGGACAATCAAAGACTGGAGAGACCAAAAAAGGTTCAGGAGAGTTTATTAAATTAAGGTGATCACCGGTTCAGCCAGACATACATCCAGAAAGTCTGAGCCCTGAACAAAGGGCTTTTCCTACTTTTAAACATATTAAGGTGGGAACTACATGAGGCAGGAAGCCAGTTTCAGAAGTGGGAAACAAAGCAGTTAAATAACATTTCTTACATCTTGAGAAAGACATGTCTTGCAACCTAACCTTATCGGTCCTGTGACCCTGCAGCTGTGCAGGAACTCACTGGACCTGTAATAAACTTTGAGGGATGTGGAGTTGGGGAGTATAGGTAAGGTCCACTGTCCACAGAGAGAAGACAGGCTGTTAATATTCTCTTTTAACTTGAATGTAAGGTGCGGTCATACTTTGCAGAAACCTTAAGAGGATTTTAAAATTTATATTACTACTACTATTAGGTTATAGTTGATTTCATTAATTCCTTCTTCAATACCTTATTTAACTGTTTTACCACTTGTCTAGTGAAACAAGTACCTCTATCACTGGAGAGTTCTCCAGGAATGCCCAGTAAGGAAATACATTTTCTAATAACCTTTTATCTACTGTTATGGCATTGATTGATCTTTGTGCATAGAAACACTTTAATACAACCAGAAAACATGCAATGAAGCTGGCAGTTGAATTAACTCCAGCTTCAAGTGTTCAAATGATCCACCAAGTGCCAGAAATATATCACCTGAGGTTTTTGTTGTCTTACTAGAATTATGGATTTGATAAACCAAATATTAGTTATAAACCATTTAGCAATCTTAGAACAGTCACCTCATCAATATTTTTTCACAGTTTGGATCATTTTCTCTCTTCTATGATGAGTCATGGAATACAGAGCTTTTAGTAATGGAAATTTTAAGAACTCAGGAAGGACCAGTCGGCCATCTAGGGTCTCCATGAGTGCATGCTTCACACTGGAATTACAGACTCTAAAGTACAAATTTTAATACCATGAGTAGCAATTTATGCTTCTCTAATTCAGGTATATAACACTGGTTTATTAAATAGGTTATCATAGGTAATTTGATGGTGCCATTGCACTCCAGCCTGGGTAACAGATTGAGACCCTGTCTTTGAATTGGAACTGCATGGGGGCACTGTCCTTGGAGGGGTGAGTGGGCATGAAGAGGTGTCTGGGTATGAGCCACAGGTGTAGAATTTCACTCTTCTCTGCCATCCTCTGTTATGTCTTTGGGTAACTGCCTGCCACTGAAAGAATGAGGTAAAAGAGGTGGTGGCACGAATCAAATAGATTTTGCTGTGTCAATGAGAGAGAGCAGACTAGCCCATGTCAGTGCCAGGAGAGTGGAGGAGAGAGGGAGAACAGGAAAGGAGTCTGGGTAGGGAGTGCTAATCAACAGTACACATAGTGCCCTATAACAGCAACTGTCACTTGCTCAGTATTTACCTGGCTTATCACTGCTTACCATGCGTGATTTTATGATTAATTATCTACTTATTATTACTAATCAATCAACCCACTTTCCAATGGGAGAATTAGAACACTGACAATACCTTCCAGCTCCTCTTCCCCTTCCCCCTCCCATGTTGACCATACTCCTGAATCTTAGGCTCGTTATCCTTTTACTATTAAGTTATTTTTTAAATTTCTGATCAATGGTCTTTTTAATGATACCAAGTACAGAGTATATATGCCAATACTACCATGAATTTTTAAATTATTTGCTTAGACAGAATACATGGACATACAAATGGTGAATGTGATAATTTTCATACATATATATTTATCTTAGACACTTAGTCAAAACATGTGGTCTTTGGTTATCAGTTAGACACTGTCACTTTACCTGGAAGATACAAGGTAATTGGTCACAGACTCTCAAATTATGGAACATTTAGATTTTTCAGGGGAATGACATGGAGGGAGCCAAGGAGTCTTATGATTAGGTAAGATGTTGTTTGGGTGGCTCACGACACCACTGGGCAACACTCAAAGAGGTGGTGGCTTATACCTGTAATCCCAACACTTTGGGAGGCTGAGGTGGGAGGATCGCTTGAAGCCAGGAGTTAGAAACCAGCCTGGGCAACCAAACAAGACCCTGTCTCTACAAAAACTTTAAAAAATTTAGCCAGGCATGGTGGCATGTGCCTGTAGTCCCAGCTACTTGGGAGACTGAGGCAGGAAGATGACTTGAGCCTTGTAGTTTGAGGCTGCAGTGAGCTATGATCATGTCACTGCCCTCCAGCCTGGGCACAGAGCAAGACCCTGTCTCTTAAAAAAAAAATCATCTGCAATGTGAGGAGTGATAACATTTAGGAAAGTGTGCATAGGTTTAAATTCTGGTCAAAGACATCCTACACAATTCACTGAACTTTCTCTTTAAGGGTTTTTTTTCCAAGCTCTGCAGACGTTATCTGGGCACAAATCATGCCTCTGTTAACAGAATTTGCTGTTCCTTCTAGCTCTTGGTATCCCACTGCCCGCTTTCTTTATGAAAGCTGGTATGGTCATTGAATATCCCAATCCTTTACAAATTTGGAAACAAGCAAAACTGTCAATGAAATTTGTATTTGCCTAAAAGGAGTTTTCAAAAGGATCTTTGTGGCTACCTTATTAGTTCATAGAAAGTGGAGGCTTGTCAGGAATGATATTAAAGAATTTTTTCATTTAAATTGTTTTAGAGACAGGGTCTCACTCTGTTACCCAGGCTGCAGTGCAATGGCACAGTCATAGCTCACTGCACCCTTGAACTCCTGGGCTCAGGAGATTCTCCCACCCCAGCCTCCAGAGTAGCTGGGACTAAAAGTGTGAGCCACCATGCCCCACTATTTTTTTTGTTTTTTGTAGAGACGTGTTGGGGGAGGGTCTCACTATGTTGCCTAGGCTGGTCTCGAACTCCTGGACTCAAGCAATCCTCCTGCCTCAACCTCCCAAAGCATTGGGATAAGTTTTGCATAGACATGTTTGACCCTCTCCCTTCCTTTATTGCGGCAAAGATTTCCATTTTCTCACAGGGAGGACTTGGGGCAAATTGTTTTTGTCGTTGTTGTTGTTATTTGAGGATGTGGGTGGGTCATCTTGGTTAATGTCAGTGCAAGAACGGTGTCTGCTCCTCATTATTGGGGTTCCTTAGCTCTTCAGCTAGGCAGCAGCTCCCTTGAGAAGACTTCCTGACCCTCAGGTCCCCACCATATGCCCTCATACACCAGCTCCCCCTCCTTACTGAGCCTATGTCCTTGACAATGCTGCATTTACCTGTGATCCTGTGGCTGAGCTCTCCCTCACACTTCCAGACAAGGAAGGCCTGTGAGGTATCAGCACAGTGCTGAACATAGTACCTGGTACACAATAGGCATTTAGTAAATATGTGAACAGGAACAAATGAAGGAGTCAGTGAGTGAAAGCTCCAAGCCTGACTCAGCGGAACTGGCAGTCAGCCAGGGCCTGCAAAGTGCTGCCTGGCCCTCAATAGGGGGTTGCAGATCTGGGGATCCCTCTTCACCAAATAGAGTTGCATCATACAGGTAAAGGTCCCAAGTGCCTATTGTTTTCTTTTCATCATTTTCCATGTGTGACAAGAGTATCACGCAATCATGTGAATCAATGGACTTAGTTTTCTCACTAGAGTAATGTGTCTAGGAATTATCTGTGTTGTCATGGGGATTTTCCAGGTGTCATTTACAACTACCTGTGGACAAGATGAGGTGCTACCCTCATCTTAGAATTAGGGATGGTGGCCGGGCATGGCAGCCCATGCCTATAATCTCAGCACTTTGGGAGGCTGAAGCAGGTGGATCAACTGAGGTCGGGAGTTCGAGACCAACCTGACCAACATGGAGAAACCCTGTCTGTACTAAAAAACACAAAACTAGCTGGGCATGGTGGCACATGTCTGTAATCCCAGCTACTCGGGAGGCTGAGGCAGGAGAATTGCTTGAACTCGGGAGGCGGAGTTTGCCCTGAGCTGAGATTGCATCATTGCACTCCATCATGGGCAACAAAAGTGAAACTCCATCTCAAAAAAAACCAAACAGAAACAAACAAACAAAAAAAATTAGTGATAGTGATGCTCAGCCTGGGGAAAGCACTTGTCCAGTGGCACACAACTGGGAAAAGGGGAAGCTGAGATCCAGCAGGAGGTCTGTCTCCAAAGCCCTCCTAGACTAAAGCTGCTTAACAATTTGTGGATTATGAAATTCTCTGAGAGTTTGATTAAAGCTGTGGCCCCCTCTTTTCCAAATAGGCAAATACATGTTTGCATAAAGTTGTGAGGCTTCACACACTCCCTAAAACTCTTTCATAAACCTTCTGAGGATCCTCTAGGTATTCACGACCATCTATTATGATTGCATCTCTCGGGGGTGGGGGAAAGAGGGAGGGCATGAGCAAGTGTGTGTCAGGGCTGAGGAAGGTGGTGCTGTTGCTTTTCCATTTCCCAATAAGCTTCCAGATTCTTTTTGATGTCAGAGGGATGTGGGCTCGTGTCTCAGATTCAACTCTTATGCATTGAGTCACAGTTTTGTCTTCTGTCAGTTAAGATCATGACAATGAGAATGTGTGCCCCTAAGGTGGTTGTGAGGATTAAATGGGATATTGCATACAGCTAGTATATAATAAGTGCTCATTAAATGGCAACTACCTTGATCCACTCATTCATTTATTCACGAATCCAATAACAATTCACTGGGCACTTTCTATATACCAGAAAATAGTCTAGGAATTGATGATGTGGCATCTTGGACAAGACATACGAAGTCACTGCACTTATGGACAGTCCTTTGGCAGAGACAGATAAGCAAAAAATAAACAGATAAGTAAATGTTAGGTGGAGAAGAGCTACAATTAAACTAAAGCAGGGGGATATTTCAGAAAGTGATGAGAACTACGTTAGATTGAGTGGTTAGGGGAAGACTGTCTTGTTTTTTTTCTGAGCAGAGACAATGAAAGATTCAGGTGGAAGGCACTAGAAGGAGGCAGGGGTGGCTGCAAGAATCCTGAAACAGGAAAAATGTCAGAGAACAACATGGAGGAATGAGTGGGAGGAGAAGTCAGAGCGGTAATAGGGCCACGTCATGTAGGACCATGTGAACCATCAGTGGAGACTTCAGATCTTATTCTCAGCAAAGTGGGAATATTGTAGGCCTTGGTGAGCATATGGATATTAATTATTTTACATTTTAGTGGGGTTACCCTGGCTTGTGGGGCAGTGAAACAATTGTTAAGTGGAGTAAGCATGTAATCCAGAAGTCCAGTGAAGGGGCTTTGCAGAGATCAATGCAGGGCATTTGTAAGTAAACTTAACAAATTTTATGACTTTTATGTCAAGTTTTTATTGAAGTTGAACATCACTGTAAAAAGCGCACAGCTCAATGAATTTTCACAAACTGAACATACTCATGTAATTGACATGCAGGCCAAGTAGCAAGAATGCCCTGAAACCCTGCACCCTGTTCTTTTCTATTCACTATCCACCTACCATCTTGATCATGGGTTGATTTTATCTGTGTATGAACTTCTTTTTTGTTTTTGTTTGTTTGTTCGTTAGATTGAATTTTGCTCTGTCGCCCAGGCTGGAGTGCAGTGGCACTATCTCGACTCACTGCAACCTCCGCCTCCCTGGGCTCAAGCAATTCTCTCGTCTCAGCCTCCCGAGTAGCTGGGACTACAGGTGAGAGCCATCGTGCCTGGCTAATTTTTGTATTTTTAGTAGAGATGGGGTTTCACCATGTTCGTCAGGCTGGACTCAAACTCCTGACCTCGTGATCAGCCCGTCTCAGCCTCCCAAATTGCTGGGATTACCGATGTGAGTCACCACGCCTGGCCCTGTGTTTGAACTTCATACACATAAAATTATGATGCATTGACTCTTTTGTGCCTAGTTGCTTCCACTCAACATTATGCCTGTGAGTTTCAGCCACGTTGTCGCCTGTAGCTGTAGTTTGTTCTTTTTTGTTGCTGTATACTAGTCTATTGTGAGAACCCTCACTGTTTGTCTATATCTATATTGATGAGCATTTTATTAAGAAAGCTTCTGTGAATATTTTGTTCATTTTTTGGTGAACACACATACACATTTTTGGTGGGCATGTACCTGGGAGTGAAGTGGCTGGTTTCCTGGGTATCCATTTGTTCAGCTTCAGGAAATACTGCCCAGCAGTTCCCCAAGTGGCTGCACAGTAATCCCACCTTATCCACTGGAGATATCTTCTGAGACCCCCAGTGGATGCCTGAAACCCCACATAATACTGAGCACTATGCATACTCTTTTTTTTTTCCCTGTACAATCACATTATATAGGGAGGGTGGTATACACAGTGCAGACATGGTGGACAAAGGATGATTCATGTCCGGGGTGGGACAGAGTGGATGGTGAGAGATGTCATCATCCTACTCAGAATGATGCACAACTTAAAACTTACGAATTCTTTATTTCTGGAATTTTCCATTTAATATTTTCAGACTGCGATTAGCTGCAGGTAACTGAAACTGCAAAAAGCAAAACCACAGATCATAAGAAGTATGCGGTGGGGGTGATATTCATCGTATTTTATCAACCATCTTTACTGTTTAGGGCACAAGCCAATCAGAGCAGACCCTGGCTGGGCCACCCATTAACCTAAGCTTGTCCAACCTGCCTTATTTTGTTGTTGTTGTTGTTCTGTTTTGTTTTGTTTTAGCTTTTTAGCAGCCTGAAGCCATGGTTTTCAGTTTCTGTCTCCAGTGATACACAGAAAGGAAGGATGAGGAAGGGGCTTTACTGGCCCACCAGAAACGGAAACTAAGAACCCATGACTGTATTCTCTCCCTTGGACAGCGTTAACCATTAACCCTTAATTGCTGGGTCCCAGCAGGGGAAAGGGCAGCCTGGGGAGGCGGATGTTGGGGAAGGGCTAATTACCAATCTGGTATGTAAGTATTTTGATAGTTTTACAAATGAGGTGTATGCTGACTAACAGCCACCCCTGGTGTGGATGTGATTGGCAGTTCCGAGAGAAATATGGGGACGTCTTCACGGTACACCTGGGACCGAGGCCCGTGGTCATGCTGTGTGGAGTAGAGGCCATACGGGAGGCCCTGGTGGACAAGGCTGAGGCCTTCTCTGGCCGGGGAAAAATCGCCATGGTCGACCCATTCTTCCGGGGATATGGTGAGGGCCTCAGAGGCACTGGGAGGGGGCGGGTGGGCGGTGCATCAGGGAAGGGAGTATATGGGGGGAAGAAGGACTCAGAGCCTTCTTCCAACTTCTTCTTCAACCAACCCACACCTCCCCTGCACCCCAGGTGTGATCTTTGCCAATGGAAACCGCTGGAAGGTGCTTCGGCGATTCTCTGTGACCACCATGAGGGACTTCGGGATGGGAAAGCGGAGTGTGGAGGAGCGGATTCAGGAGGAGGCTCAGTGTCTGATAGAGGAGCTTCGGAAATCCAAGGGTGAGTCCTGGGGGATGAATAGGAAAGAAAGACAATGAAACACTGAGAGATGCAGGTGCACGGGAATAGAAAGACAGAGAGGTATATAAGGGCACAGACAGAGACAGACGAAACTGGAGACACCATCAGACAGAGGGATAGAGACAGAGAGGGAGAGAGACAGGGGAATAGAGAGGGATGGGGATGGGCAGGAGAGAAACACAGAGAGCCAGGGAAAGAGAGAGATGCCAGGTGTATAATGTCCAAGAGTTACTCAAAGAGGCTGGATGTGATGACTCTCACCTGTAATCCCAGTACTTTGGGAAGCTCAGGCAGGAGGATTGCTTGAGGCCAAGAGTTGGAGAACAGCCTGGGCAACATAATGAGATCCTGTCTCTACACAATACAGAAAAGAAATGAGCCAGGCATGGTGGTGTGTGCCTGTAGTCCCAGCTACTCAGGAGGCTAAGGTGGGACTACAGGATCACTTGAGCCCAGGAGGTTGAGGTTGCAGTGAGCTGTGATTGTGCCACTGCACTCCAGCCTGGACAACAGAGCAAGATCCTGTCTCAGACAAACAAACAAACCCTCAAAGACATATAATTTCATGGATCAATTGTGTCTGTCAAAGTCAAAAACGGAAGTTATGTAAAAGAAAAAAACTACAGACATTTAACAAATAATGAACTGTGTTTTCCTTGCCCTGGGTGAGGTGCTGATGAGCTGGCAGTGAGCAAACAGGCCAGGTGGGGTGTTCTGCCCGGGTGCAGCTGGAGGGGTCATCAATGAAGCACTAGGTTATTTTTGAGTTCTCCATAACTTGGTGTCTGTGGGACATGTAGGTGACGGGTCTCTGGCTAGCACCTCCATCTCATTCATGCCAGGTGTTTACCATCTCTCTTATCAAAATTTCTCAAGAGACTCTGGGATATAAATGCAGAGGCTGCATGGGGAGGTAGAGACCCAGGAGCTATAGGGAAACAGGGACAAGAAGACTGAAGAGAAGGACAGGAAGAAACAGAGTGACACAGGCAGGAGGAAAGAGACAGATAGAGGGACCAAAACAAAGAGATATATAGACTGGGCATGGGGCTCACGCCTGTAATCCCAGCACTTTGGGAGGCTGAGGCTGGCGGATCATTTGAGGCCAGGCCAGCCTGGCCAACATGGTGAAACCGCATCTGTGCTAAAAATACAAAAATTAGCCAGGCTTGGTAGCACGTGCCTTTAATCCCAGCTACTCAGGAGGCTGAGACAGGAGAATTGATTGAGCCTGGGAAATGGAGGTTGCCGTGAGCTAAGATCACACTACTGCGCTCCAGTCTGCATGATAGAGTGAGACTCTGTCTCCAAAAATAATAATAATAATAATAAAATAAAGAACGGCAGGGGGGAGACAAATATACACACAGAGAGACAGAAAGAAACAAAGGCAAAGAGAAATTGAGGCAGAGAAAATTAGAGAGACAGACAGACAAACTTAGGAAAAGGTCTGCAGAGGAATGAGAGAAGACAGGCAAGTGAGAACCAGAGACAGGCTGCACTAACCTGATGTTCTTGGGTCCTTACAGACCACTCTCCCTCCAGCTGGGGCCAGTGCTGAGCCTGGTGTATACAGGTATCACTTAACAAGCACAGAATAATTCCCAGAAGACTGGAGAGCCCTAGATGTGGAAAGAAGAGATTAAGGGGGAGTAATAGGTAGGGGTGGAAAGATGGTTTTTTATTTGTTTTAAATTAGAGACGGGGTCTTACTCTGTACCCAGGCTGGAGTGCAGTGGCACGATCATAGCTCACTGCAGCCTCAAACTCCTGGGCCCATGTGATCCTCCCACTTCAGCCCCCTGGACTATTTCAACTGGGACTACAGGCATGTGCCACCATGTCTAGCTACATTTTTTTTTTTTTTTTTGTAGAGACAGGGTCTCCTTATGTTGCCCAGGCTGGTCTTGAATTCCTGATCCTTTTGAATCAGGCTCCCAAAGTGCTGGGTTTAGAGGTATGGGCCCCTGTGCCCACCCAGGGCTTTTTAATTTATACAAGCAATTGATTGAACACCTACTCTGCCCAGCCCCTACCCCTGGGATTTAACTGTACTCACTCCCAGAGTCAGAGGTGGGGCCTGAGAGGAGGTGCAGAGTGAGAACCGGCTGCATGGACTCAATAGCTGTGTTGCCTGGGTCTAAATCCTGGCCTCAGTAATGAGTAGCTGTGCAACTTTGGTCAAATTACTCAACCTCTCTGTCTGCCCATCTATAAACTGGAGCTAATAATCGAATTGCATCTGCCTCACATTGTTGTAGTGAGAGTTCAATGGAATTACGCGTGACGTGCTGGTACATAATTAGCTGTTACGGTTATTCTCATGTTTACCATTACTGAGTGATGGCAGACAATCGCACAGAGATAGGTGACAGCCTGATGTTCCCCAGGCACTTCAGTCTGTGTCCTTGACCTGCTGCTTCTTCCTAGGAGCCCTCATGGACCCCACCTTCCTCTTCCAGTCCATTACCGCCAACATCATCTGCTCCATCGTCTTTGGAAAACGATTCCACTACCAAGATCAAGAGTTCCTGAAGATGCTGAACTTATTCTACCAGACTTTTTCACTCGTCAGCTCTGTATTCGGCCAGGTCAGGGAGAGGGAGAGGGAGAGGGGGTGTGGGGGTGAGGTGAACATCCAGAACACACGAGAAAAGGATGACCTGTCTTGGGGGCTCAGAAATGCAGCTTATCCCTGGAAGAAACGCAGAGACATGTGAAGAATCAGGGACATGGAGACCTGGAGGGAGGAGAGACGGTGAGACAGGGATAGAGACACTGAGAGAGAGAATGAGGCGTGATGGGGAGGCAGAAATAGAGTCAGAGAGAGACTGAGAGAAGGAAGATGAGCAAAAACAAGACAAAGAAGAGCAGATATCAAGAGATTCTGAGAGACAGAGTTGATGAGAATGAGTGTGAAAGAGAGGGAGAGAGAGAGAACGAATAAGGCTTTGGGCTTCATGTCTATTCTGCTCCTGGATGTCATTTCTGTTTTATTTTTTTTAGACGGAGTCTCGCTGTTTCATTCCAGCTGGGGTGTAGTGTTGCCATCTTGGCTTACTGCAACCTCCACCTCCCGGGTTCAAGTGATTCTCCTGCCTCAGCCTCCCAAGTAGCTGGGACTGCAGGCATGTGCCACCACACCTGGCTAATTTTTTTTTTTTTTTTTCGAGACGGAGCCTCGCTCTGTTGCCTAGGCTGGAGTGCAGTGGCACAATCTCAGCTCACTGCAACCTCCACCTCCCTGGTTCAAGCAATTCCCCTGCCTCAGCCTCCTGTAGCTGGGATTACAGGCGCCTGCCGCTATGCCAGGCTAATGTTTTTGTATTTTTAGTAGAGACGGGGTTTCGCCATGTTGGCCAGGCTGGTCTCTAACTCCTGACCTCAAGTGATCTGCCCGCCTCAGATTCCTAAAGTGCTGGAATTACAGGTGTGAGCCACCATGCCCAGACTGCTTCTGGTTCTTCTGTATCCTTGCTTCTCAGTCTTTGGTAAAGCTCTCCACCTAAAGAAAATGAAGGATAAATGACAATAAGGAACAGCATTTCTTCATTTTCTCCCATTTCTCCTTCTCCCTCTGTGTTTTTTTTAAACTTTCCCCAGATTGTAAAGGTAGTCTTCTGCTCTTTTAAAACAAAATACTAAAATGTCTCCTTATTTATTAACCTGGAAATATGCCTATTACATATTAAATTTAAGAATATCAAGCTGCAGAACAGTATGCATAGCTGTAGTTTGTTGTTGTTGTTGTTTTCAGACAGTATCTTGCTCTGTTACTCAGGCTGGAGTGCAGTAGTGTGATCTCAGCTCCCTGCCACCTCCACCTCCCAGGTTCAAGCGATTCTCATGGCTCAGCCTCCCGAGTAGCTGGGACTATAGGCGAGCGCCACCACACCCAGCTAATTTTTTTGTATTTTTAGTAGAGATGGTGTTTCACTGTGTCGGCCAGGCTGGTCAACATAGCTACAGCTCTTAAGCAGGGGTGTATGTTGGATTCACATGTGGGGTTGTCACAGTTATGGATTTTCAGGACCCTACTTTCCAGGCGGTCTGATCTGGAAAGTCTGGGATGGGGCCCAAGGTGAGTACTTGTAACAAGCCCGACCAGTAATTCTAATGTTCTCCTCCCACCGAGAACCACAGAGAAAAGTCTGGAAGGAGACCCACCAGACAGTTAACAATGGTTATCTCTAGAAAGAGAGATTAAGAAGGAGATTTACATCTGACTATATATGTTTGCATTTTTGCAATTATTTGCAATAAATTAGGCATTCCATTCTTCATCAAAGTAATAGAAATAACCTCCAAAATACATAGTCCTAACATGTCAGCAGGCTTATCTTGTGTAAGAATCATTTTATTAATATCTGACACAGCAAGGGAGATGAAGAGAGGTGGGAAGAGGGAGAGAAAAGTATAAGAAAGACAAATAAACAGGCTGAGGTAGACAATGAGTGACACAGAAAGGAAGTGAGACAGAGACTAAGAGAGATAGGAGAGAGGCAGGGAGATGGGGCAGAGGCCAAGAAAAAGACAGAAGGATGAGGGAGGAAGATGCAGAAAGAGGTAAATGTGAGATAGATCAAAGGAGACAGAGTCAGTGAGTGAGGGGTTCAGAGACAGAGGGGAGTGGGGAAGTGGGGTTCCCATGGACGGATTGGGGCCCAGGAGGCGCTCTCTCCCTGTGACCTGCTAGCTCAGCCCTAGGCAAACCTCACCACCCCTTCTTTCTTGCAGCTGTTTGAGCTCTTCTCTGGCTTCTTGAAATACTTTCCTGGGGCACACAGGCAAGTTTACAAAAACCTTCAGGAAATCAATGCTTACATTGGCCACAGTGTGGAGAAGCACCGTGAAACCCTGGACCCCAGCGCCCCCAAGGACCTCATCGACACCTACCTGCTCCACATGGAAAAAGTGGGGTCTGGGAGAGGAAAAAGGGAAGGGAGGGGAGGGAGGGCAAGATGGAGAGGTGAGAAGAGGGAGGGAAAAGGGGTAGGGAAGGGGAAGATGGGGAGGGAAGAAGAAAGACTAGGGAGGGGAGAATAGGGAAAGGGAGGAGAGCAGATGAAGGAAAGAAAGATGAGGTGAAAGGAAGGAGAAAATAGGGAGGAGGAACTGAGACAGGGAGAGAGGGGAGGTGGGAAGACAGAATGAAAGACAGAGGGAGAGATAGAGAGAGAAGACTGGCTGAGGAAGGAATTCCGGGCAAGGGACAAAAATACAGCAACAAGAGAAAAAACTCACAGAGGCAGAAAGAGACTGGGAGACAAAAAGAGAGAAACACATCAAAGAGATGTGGAGAGAGATAGAAACAGAGTCAGGAAGACTAAAGAGAGGCTGAGAGAGATGAGTTAGAGATATGCGGCTGGATGTGTAGAGGACAGAGAAAAGCAAACTGGGCCAGATAGTGTCAAAGACCTTTAGGCCAACGGAGGGCAGCCAGGGAGATGAGCGTATACACAGCAAGGCTACAGCCTCCCCTGACCCTCCCCTTCCTTCCCTACTGTGGACGCAGGAGAAATCCGACGCACACAGTGAATTCAGCCACCAGAACCTCACCCTCAACACGCTCTCGCTCTTCTTTGCTGGCACTGAGACCACCAGCACCACTCTCCGCTACGGCTTCCTGCTCATGCTCAAATACCCTCATGTTGCAGGTGGGCCAGGGACAGCCAGTCAAGGGGGTCTTCTGACCTCCTTCTGAGCTGCAGAAATGGGGCTATAGGTACCACCTGGATGAGAGAGGGGATGCTGGCTTCCTATTCTGGGAGCACTGTAGGCTCTGGGCTAGATTCCAACCAAGCCAATTCTGTTGGTGGATGCATGGATGCATGAAGAATCTGTCCATGCGTTCTCCCACTGTTTTCTTCCATCACTTAAGGATTTTTTGTTCTAAGGTTTTTGTTTGTTTGTTTGTTTTTTGTTTTTGTCTTTTTTGAGACAGAGTCTCGCTCTGTCACCCAGGCTGGAGTGCAGTGGCATGCTCTTGGCTCACTGGAAGCTTCACTTCCAAGGTTCACGCCATTCTCCTGCCTCAGCTTCCCGATTAGCTGGAACTACAGGCGCCTGCCACCACACCCGGCTAATTTTTTGTGTTTTTAGTAGAGATGGGGTTTAACCATGTTAGCCAGGATGGTCTTGATCTCCTGACCTCATGATGTACAAATTTAGGGGGTACATATGCAGTTTTGTTACATGCGTAGGTTTTGTAATGGTCAAGTTTGGGCTGTTAGGGTATTTATCACCCGAACAGTGTACATTGTACCCATTAAGTAATTTCTCATCATTCACCCCCCTTCTGCTCCCTCACTCTTCTGAGTCTTCACTGTGTATCATTCCTCTCTCTGTGTCCATGTGTACACATTTTGTAGCACTCACTCATGAGTGAGAACATGCAATATTTGACTTTCTGTGCCATCACTTAAAAATCGATCCATCCACTTATCATTTCATCTATTCATTCTTTAATTCATTAATTAAAGAATGTATAATTACTGATTCCTTCATTTATGATTCATCTAAGGACATATGCTGTCATTCATTTATTTGGATTACTTGATCCACAAGTTGATCCTTTGAAACAGTGGTATGTTGATGGACTATTTGTCATTGATTCATTGGCTCATTCATTCATTCATTCATGCATTCATCCATCCTTCTATGAACTAGGTTTCACTCTTATCCTTCCATCAGTCAACCTTTCAATTCACCCTTAATCCATCCATGCTTTCCTTCATTTATCACAATAATTCACTCATTTATTCACCTCTGATCTACTTATCATTCAATCCAGCCTTTCATTTACTCCTTTATTTACTCATACTTCACTAATTTAATTATTCACTTGCTCTTCCATAAATCTAGCCATTCATGTGATTATTCATTAATTGGGTTCATTGATTTCTTTGTCTGTGGACCATTCATTAGTGATTAATTAATCAATCCATCTATTAATTGATAAGTAAATACAGACATCCATTTATTGGTTTGTTCATTTATTCATCAATCTTTTCATCCATGAATTGATCTATTGATTGATTGATTGATGTTTTTATCCAGTTGTTCATGGATTCATCTATTGTTCTATTACACTGTTATATACCCGAGGACCAAGAATAGTGTCTCAACTATATTATAAACACAATAAATATTAGTTTATTTTCTACTCATCTTAGAGTGGGTGTTTTGAGAGGTTTGTAGCCTGGAGTTCTTAATCTGAAATTCCATGCAAAATCGTGGTGTGTGTGTGCATGTGTGTGTGTGTACCTGGGCATGTGGGAAGAGGATCCGTAATATTCATTAGATTTCAAGCAGTGAGAATTCTTGTTGCTTCCTCCCTCCTCCCCTCACCCCATGCTGATTACTTTGAGGGGTATCAAGGATCTAACCCTTTACTATAGGTTTTTCATTGGTCAATAGAAAGTAGTGTCCCTGCTGAAAGGTCTCTTTTTAAAAAAATTTTTTTTTCTTTTGAGATGGAGTCTTGCTCTGTCACCCAGGCTAGAGTGCAGTGGCATGATCTCGGCTCACTGCAACCTCCACCTCCTGGGTTCAAGTGATTCTCCTGCCTCAGCCTCCTGAGTAGCTAGGAATACAGGTGTGCACCACCACACCCAGCTAATTTTTTGTATTTTTAGGAGAGACGGGATTTTGCCATGTTGGCCAGGCTCATCTTGAACTCCTGACCTCAAGGAATCCACCCACCTCAACCTCCAAAATTGCTGGGATTACAGGCATGAGCCACCATGCCTGGCCTGAAATGCCTCTTTAAAATGAGATTCATTGGTCTTCTTTTCTGTACAGAGAGAGTCTACAGGGAGATTGAACAGGTGATTGGCCCACATCGCCCTCCAGAGCTTCATGACCGAGCCAAAATGCCATACACAGAGGCAGTCATCTATGAGATTCAGAGATTTTCTGACCTTCTCCCCATGGGTGTGCCCCACATTGTCACCCAACACACCAGCTTCCGAGGATACATCATCCCCAAGGTAAGACCGGCTGGAACCCCATAGCCCTCCTGTTTGGGCATCCTGGATTCTCTTAATCCCCGAACTCAACCTTTTGTTAGCTTCTTAATTGAGTCCCGTTGTTTTTGTTTTTTGTATTTCTTTTTTGTGGAGTGTGTGGAGGGTTGGCAGGGAATGGCAATATCTTTTGATCTTGTGATCCTCCCTCAGGACACGGAAGTATTTCTTATCCTGAGCACTGCTCTCCATGACCCACACTACTTTGAAAAACCAGACGCCTTCAATCCTGACCACTTTCTGGATGCCAATGGGGCACTGAAAAAGAATGAAGCTTTTATCCCCTTCTCCTTAGGTAAGCTGGACCCACAATTTCTTTCCCAGACACCAGAGGGCAGGTACTATCCCCAACTTGAGAAAAACAACGAGAGGTACTGATTATTTGAGCACTTAATATATTCTGATTGCTTCACCTGCCTTATCCCATTCCATCTTCACTACCACCCTGTAAGGAGGCTTGAGAAAGAATATTACATTTCCAAAGGCACATCTTGGCAAGCAGGACCTTGGGCAAGTATTTTAACATCTCTAAACCTCAGTGAGTTCATTTTCTTAAAAAGAAAAAATCTGTTGAGCACTACCCTAAGCCCAGTGCTGTACTGGGGGCTGAAGATAATGCATCAAACAGGTCACACAGAGACAGGGTTCCTGCCCCAGGAAATTTAAAGTCCAGCAGGGAAGATGGGCATTCATCAAATAATAATAAAATAATCATCTCATGAAATGAATGAATGCCTGCAACATGCTTAGAACTGCCTGGCACAAAGGGCATGCTCACAAGGGCAATTATTATTATAATTAGACATAATTGTGATAAGTGCTCTAAAGGGAGCTTTGGGAGCACAAAATAGGAAATAGTAGCTAATCTTGTGGTGGGTCAGTAAGGAAAAGCTTACCAGAGGAAGTGGCTTCTGAGCTAACATGTTCATGGGTGAGCATCAATCAACCATTGCAAAGTGTGTTCCAGGCAAAGGAAACAGCAAGGACAAAGGCCAACCGTGGAAACATGATGGTACCATTGAGAATCTATAGGAAGTCCAGTGAGCCTTGGCTGTAGATTGCAGAAGGGAATAAGACAAAGGGCTCATCTGGGCAGGACCTTGAAGGTTGCAGGAGGAGTTTGGATTTATGGTCTAGCACTGGGAAGGTGGAAAAGGTCTTGACGTGCTCTGACTTGTCCCAGTTCTCATCCTCCACTCTTTGGCTGGTTAAAAGAAAAACTTTAGACAAATTAAACTTAGCAGAGTCTATCTGAACAAAGAAACAATTCATGAATTGGGCAGCACACGGAACCAGGAAAGGTTCAGAGAGCTCCATCCAGCAATGTGGTCAGGCACTATTTATCCACAGGGAAAGGAACTGAGGTACAGAAACAGCCTGATTGGTTACAGCTCTGTGTTTGCCTTATCTGAGCATGTCTGGGCAGCTTGTAGCCTGTGACTGGCTGAAGCTTGGCTGCCCTGATTGTCCAAGGTTACTTGTTACAAGAATATACTCTCAAGTTTGTTTACATGTTGAGTTACATTACAATTTGTTATGCAGGGAGGCCACTTTAGGCCAAATTTAATTGAATTTAACATGCACCATCCATGAAAGGCCCCAGAAACAAACCCCCAGTCTTGAGTTTCATCAGTGACTTCAGTGATCCAGGGTTTGGCCCAGCCCCCCCCGGTTTTGCGCAGTACAGTGACCTCCTTCCACATTTTATCTTCAATGAAAATTGGGAACATGTGTGGTGATGGCTTGAATGTCAATGTCTTCTCTCAATTTTGCTATCTGAAGTTTCTTTTTTTTTTTTGTCTTCAGACGGAGTCTTCCTGTGTTGCCCAGGCTGGAGTGCAGTGTCACGATCACAGCTCACTGCAACCTCTGCCTCCCAGGTTCAAGTGATTCTCCTGCCTCAGCCTCCCGAGTACCTGAAACTACGGGCGCATGCCACCATGCCTGGCTATTTTTTTTTATTTTTAGTAGAGACGGGGTTTCACCGTGTTAGCCAGGATGGTGCTGATCTTCTGACCTTGTGATATGCCCACCTCAGTTTCTGAAAGTCCTGGGATTACGGGCATAAGCCACTGCGACTGGCCTGCTAATTTGTTTTAAGAGAGGCAGAGATGTAGGGAAATAAGGACAGAGACAGATAAGTAACAAAGATAATGAGACTGAGAAACAGAGTTAGGGACAAAGAGGGAACACATAGAGATAGAGATGGGGAGCCAGTGGCAGAAAGACAGACAGCGGGCAAACCTCAGACAATATACAGAGAGGAAGAGAGAGAGACACAGAGAGAGAGAGAGTCACGTAAGGAGAAGGAGGAGGAGGAGGAATAAGAGGAGAGAGAGTAGGAAAAGGAAGGAGGAGGGGAGAAAGGAGGGAAACGAGAGAAACAGAATAAGAGATAGGAAAAAGAGAGAGTGACATAAAAAGAGAGGAAGAAAGAATGAACAAGACAAATAAGGTATCTTTAGAGGGAGATGAAAAGAAAGAATGAGAGAGAAAGAGATTGGGGAGAAATCAGATTCAAATAGATGGAGATAGGAAGTTAAGCAAGATGGAAGAAAGCCAAAAAAAGCAGAGGAAAAGAAGAAAAGCTGTGTCTGACAGGTATAGACAGAGAAAAAGACAGGGGTAGGGCTGCCAGGGGCAGAAAGAAAGGTATAACCCAAGCCAAAAGGGTACTTGCAGCCAAAGAAATTTGAAAGGTGTCCAAACAGACGGCCCCAGAGATGGGGAGGGCGTGATGAGAGGGAGATAACAAGCCTCAGGCTGTTGTGAAAAATGTTAGGTCACACAAATAGTTACAGAAGAACCAGCCCAGAGACCTGCCTGTTTCTAAGCTCATGTCACCCACCTTCTGGGTGTGCCAAAGGGATGTGGACACTTTTCCAAACACCTCCACATAGACACACTTGTCCAACAACTTGACAGGCATAGGGAATGCCTGAAAACTCACACTTGACATGGCCTTTCCAAGGTTTGCAGATTATGAAACACTGAAGTGAAGGGAAAGGCTCCCTTTGTCTCTGCCTCAGCTTTTTCCAGCACCCTTTGTTCTCATTTTTCTCCCAATCTGTGGTTTAGAATCTACTGGGGGTTCCTTGCACCTCTGAGAATCAGTGGAAGCCATAGACCCTCCCTGTCTCATATGCATCAGTCCCATTCACAATTTATATACAATTGGGCTTTTCCCCCCTTGAGCTCTTGAAGCCTGTGGATCTCACGCTGAGACTAGAAGACAGCCTAGAGACACAGACACAGACACATGGCCAGAAACACATACCCCACAGATACCCCAGAAACAAACACAAGGCAGTAACCAAACCTTAAGCCTCCTTAGCACAAGCCAAGTGCTGTTCTAAGAATTTTTACAATTGTCTCTTTTAACCTCAGAAGAGCCCTTTGAGGGAGGTGCCCTTCTCCCCATATGAGAAGTGAAGAACACTAAGAATGTTGTCATAAATGTGCTCACACTCACACATGTACAGGTACACACACACACACACACACACAGAACCAGAAATGGGTCATTATACTCTGTGGATTTCGCCAAACCCTTTGGAACTGTAACAGAAGCTAGAAACTCTCTTATATAAAAATGAACATGGTGCCAGGTGCAGTGGCTCATGCCTGTAATCCCACTTTGGGAGGCCAAGGCAGGTGGATTATCTGAGGTCAGGAGCTCGAGGCTAGCCTGGCCAACATGATGATACCCTATGTCTACTAAAAATAGAAGAAATTAGCCAGGCGTGGTGGCAGGTGCCTGTAATCCCAGCTACTTGGGAGGCTGAGGCACAAGAATCATTTGAACCACCTGGGAGGTGGAGGTTGCAGTGAGCTGAGATAGCACCACTGTGCTCCAGCCTGGGTGACAGAGAGAGACTCCATCTAAAAAAAAAAAAAAAAAAAAAAAGGGAGAGAGAAATGAACATGGCACATCCACTCAAAGATTTGCATCTGGTTTCAGAGCAGCTTCCTAAAAGTCCATCCTGAATTGTAGGTTAAAGGCCAGTCTTATGCAAATCTCTTGCAGTGGACATACATGTCTGGGCTTAGGGACATGGCAGAGCAAAGAGTATGCACCTGCAGTGTGCCCATGCTGGTGACCTTCTGTGCCCACAGGGAAGCGGATTTGTCTTGGTGAAGGCATCGCCCGTGCTGAATTGTTCCTCTTCTTCACCACCATCCTCCAGAACTTCTCCGTGGCCAGCCCCGAGGCCCCAGAAGACATCGATCTGACACCCCAGGAGTGTGGTGTGGGCAAAATACCCCCAACATACCAGATCCGCTTCCTGCCCCGCTGAAGGGGCTGAGGGAAGGGGGTCAAAGGATTCCAGGGTCATTCAGTGTCCCCGCCTCTGTAGACAATGGCTCTGACTCCCCGCAACTTCCTGCCTCTGAGAGACCTGCTGCAAGCCAGCTTCCTTCCCCGCCATGGCACCAGTTGTCTGAGGTCACATTGCAAGTGAGTGCAGGAGTGAGATTATTGAAAAATTATAATATACAAAATCATATATATATATATGTTCTTGTTTTTTGAGACAGAGTCTCACACTGTTGCCCAGGCTGGAGTGCAGTGGCGTGATCTTGGCTCACTGCAACCTCCACCCCCGGGGTTCAAGCAACTCTCCTGCCTCAGCCTCCCTAGTAGCCGGGATTACAGGCATGCACTACCACGCTTGGCTAATTTTTGTATTTTCAGTAGAGATGGGGTTTCACCGTGTAGGCCAGGCTGGTCTCGAACTCCTGAACTCAAGTGATTCACCCACGTTAGCCTCCCAAAGTGCTGGGATTACAGGCGTGAGTCACCGTGCCCAGCCATGTATATATATAATTTGAAAAATTAAGCTGAAATTCACATAACACAAAATTAGCCATTTTAAAGTGTAAAATTTAGTGGCGTGTGGTTCATTCACAAAGCTGTACAACCACCACCATCTAGTTCCAAACATTTTCTTTTTTTCTGAGATGGAGTCTCACTCTGTCACCCAGGCTCGAGTTCAGTGGTGCCATCTCTGTCCACTGCAACCTCCACATCCTGGGTTCAAGTGATTGTCCTGCCTCAGCCTCTGGAGGAGCTGGGATCACAGGCATCCCCCACCATGCCTGGCTAAATTTTGTATTTTTAGGTGGTCTTGAACTCCTGATGTCAGGTGATTCTCCTAGCTCCAAATGTTTTCATTATCTCCCCCCCAACAAAACCCATACCTATCAAGCTGTCACTCCCCATACCCCATTCTCTTTTTCATCTCAGCCCCTGTCAATCTGGTTTTTGTCACTATGGACTTACCAATTCTGAATATTTCCCATAAACAGAATCATACAATATTTGATTTTTTTTTTTTTTGAAACTAAGCCTTGCCCTGTCTCCCAGGCTGGAGTGCTGTGGTGCAATTTTTGTTCACTGCAACCTCTGCCTTCCAAGATCAAGAGATTCTCCAGTCTCAGCTCCCAAGTAGCTGGGATTACAGGCATGTACTACCATGCCTGGCTAATTTTCTTGTAGTTTTAGTAGGGACATGTTGGCCAGGCTGGTGGTGAGCTCCTGGCCTCAGGTGATCCACCCACCTCAGTGTTCCAAAGTGCTGATATTACAGGCATAATATGTGATCTTTTGTGTCTGGTTGCTTTCATGTTGAATGCTATTTTTGAGGTTCGTGCCTGTTGTAGACCACAGTCACACACTGCTGTAGTCTTCCCCAGTCCTCATTCCCAGCTGCCTCTTCCTACTGCTTCCGTCTATCAAAAAGCCTCCTTGGCGCAGGTTCCCTGAGCTGTGGGATTCTGCACTGGTGCTTTGGATTCCCTGATATGTTCCTGCAAATCCGCTGAGAATTAAATAAACATCGCTAAAGCATGACCTCCCCACACCAAGAGGTGATCTGTGCCATTTTGTGTGTGACTCTTTTATTGTCGGGTCTCTAGGGATTTTTCTGGAAGGAATGTTGGTGAGAATGCCTCTCTCACCTCAATGCCAACTCTGTGAAGGGCCAAACCATTGTCTTGCTCATCACTGTACTCTCAACACAGCGTGTGGCATATGACAGGTGTTCAAAATATTTGGTGAGGAATGAATGAATGAGTGGCTAAATCAGCCACCCCCTACCCCCACAGCCCACCCAAAATGGAGCTAGGCCTCCTCCATCAGACTATATCTCCTCCATACCCCACTTTCTTCTTTGGCCCAGAATAAATTCTCATCTCCAAAGGGCTCAGTATGCCCCCAATTCTGCCTGCCAGTTACTCTCAGTAGCCCGTGCTGCAATGCCACCTTTTGATAAAGCTTAGAGCTATTCTTGAAGTGGAACCACTCTAAATTCAGCCTCCAGGCTGGACACTGTGGCTCATGCCTATAATCCCAGCACTTTGGAAGGCCAAGTTGGGTGGATCACCTCAAGTCAGGGGTTCAAGACCAGCCTGCCCAACATACAAAAACCCTGTCTCAACTAAAAAAATACAAAAGTTAGCCAGGTGAGGTGGCACACACCTGTAGTCCCAGCTACTCTGCAGGCTGAGACAGGAGAATCACTTGAACGCAGGAGGCAGAGGTTGCAGTGAGCCAACATCCCCCCACTGCACTCCAGCCTGGGTGACAAAGTGAGACTCCACTTCAAAAATAAATAAATAAATAAATCCAGTCTCCACACATTCCACCAGCAGGACAACCACCCTTCCCTGAGGGAGGTTCTGCAAGTTTAATACTTTTATCCCAAGGATACATCAGCCAGCCTGTGGCCAATGGGAAGCTGTCTCTGGGACTCAGCCCTGAGATGCTAACCTTTTGGCTTCTGCAGCACCTGCCAGCTTTGGGCTCCTTGTATCCTCTGAAGAGTTAGCAGGGACTCTGCCTGTGCAAATGCATGGCACACCTTCCCTCACCAACCACAGAAATAAAACAACAAACAGAGCAACATGTCTTTTAAGAGTGACAGCAGAATGGAAGGCGGGAGGAATGAGGACCATGGTGCCCTCAGCCTTCTCATTCCTCATTGTCCCCAGTGGCCCCTTGCTACTCTGGTTCTGGGGCCATCCCACCTCCCAGGGCTGCCTCTCTCCTAGGCCCTGGCCTCTGCCCTTCCTGGGGTAGCATTTTGCAAATAAACCACAGGGCTTTCTCAAGTCTGTCCAGGTGGTGAGATGGGAGAGTGTGGAAGGGATGGAAAAGGAGGAGGTGGGTAGATGGGAAACAGCTCACACACAGCAAGGCAGTTGGGGTCAAACTTTGGGTGGAACTCCACAGACAAGCTTGGGAGTTCCTTTCTGGCTTATATATTAACTACAGAAGCTTCTGGAATTTTATAAGGGGAAATGGAGAGGAGACAGACTGGAGGGTGAAATTCTGATAGACTTGAGGCTTTGAGATGTGGTCCTGGGGTGGAGCAAGACAAGAAAAGTACTGGAGATTGGGATTTGAGGAGTCTATGCAATTATTTTTATTTTTAAAAATCTTTGTGGCTACATAGCAGGTGTATATATTTATGTGGTAAGTGAGATATTTCGATACAGACATACAATGTATAATCACAGACATACAATGTAGACAGGCATAAAGTGTATAGTCACATATAATAATCACATCATGGTAAATGGGGTAACCATCACCTCAAGCACTCATCATTTCTTTGTGTTACAAACATTAGAGTTATATTCCCTCTATTATGCTAAAATGTACCACAGGCTGGGCACAGTGGTTCATGCCTATAATCCCAGTATTTTGGGAGGCCGAGGCAGACGGATTGCCTGAGCTGAGGAGTTCGAAACCACCCTGGGCAACATGGTGAAACCCTGTCTCTACAAAAATACAAAAAAAATTAGCCGGGCATGGTGGCATGCATCTGTAATCCCAGCTACTCTGGAGGCTGAAGCGGGAGAATTGCTTGAGCCTGGTAGGTGGAGTTTGCAGTAAGCCAAGATTGTGCCACTGCAGTCCCGCTTGGGTGACAGAGCGAGACTCCATCTCAAAAAAACAAACAAGCAAACAAACAAAAGTACAATGAATTATTGCTGACGGCCATCACCTTATTGTGCTATCAAAAACTAGATCTTATTCATTGTATCGAACTCTATTTTTGTACCCATTAGCCATCCCCAGTCCCTCACCTCCACCCTTCCCAGTCTCTGGTAACCATCATTCTACTCTATCTCCATGAGTTAAATTGTCATAATTTTTAGCTCCCACGAATGAGTGAGAATGTGCAAAGTTTGCCTTTCCGTGCCTGGCTTATTTCACCTAACATAATGTCCTGCAGTTCCATCCATGTTGCTGCAAATAACAGAATATCATTCTTTTTTAATGGTTGAATAGTACTCCCTTCTGTACGGGCACCATATGAACACTTAGGTTGATTCCATATCTTGGCTCTTGCAAACAGAGCTGCAAAATACACTGGAGTGCAGATATCTCTTCAGTATACGGATTTCCTTTTTTTTGATATAGATTTAGCGGTGGGATTGCTGGATTGTGTGGTAGCTCTATTTTTAGTGGTTTTCTTTCTTTTTGTTTGTTTATTTTATTTATTTATTCATTTTTTTTGAGATGGAGTCTTACTCTGTCACCCAGGCTGGAGTGCAGTGGTATGATCTCAGCTCACTGCAGCCTCCACCTCCTGGGTTCAAGCGATTCTCCTGCCTCAGCATCCTGAGTAGCTGGGACTACAGGCATCCGCCGACACGCTTGGATGATTTTTGTAATTTTAGTAGAGATGGAGTTTCACCACGTTGGCCAGGCTGGTCTTGAACTCCTGACCTCAGATGACCCGCCCACCTCAGCCTCCCAAAGTGCTGGGATTACAGGCATGAGCCACCGCACCTGGCCTATTCTACTTTTTTTTTTTCTTTTTCTTAAGGAAACTCCATGTTGTTCCTCAAAGTGGCTCTACTAATTTACATTACCACCAACAGGGTACAAGGGTTCCATGGGGATTACTTCAGATTGAGTGGTCAGAGAGGGCTCCTTTGAGAAGACTTCTGAGAATTGGCCATGGGAAGGTGTGGGGAGAAGCCTTCTCAGCTGAGGGAACAGCAAGGTCAAAGACCCAGAGGTAAGAAAGCAAGTTTGGAATCTTCCAGGAGCAACAAGGCATTGGCTCTGATAATGCCTTCTCCTGCTAAAATGACAGCTCTAGGAGGGCAGGGTTCTTATTTCCTGTCTATCTATCTATCTATCATCTATCTATCTATCTATCTATCTATCTATCTATCTATCATCTATCTATCTATCATATATCTATCTATCCGTCTGTCTTTATTTATTTATAGAGGCAGAGTCTTGCTCTGTTGTCCATTGTATTAGTCCATTTTCATGCTGCTGATAAAGACATACCGTAGACTGGGTAATTTATAAAGAAAAAGAAGTTTAATAAACTCACAGTTCCACATGGCTGCGGAGGCCTCACAATCATGCTGAAAGGCAAAAGGTGCATCTTACATGGTGGCTGGCAAGAGAGAGAATGAGAACCAAGAGAAAGGGGTTTCCCCTTATAAAACCAACAGATCTCATGAGACTTATTCACTACTATGAGAACAGTATGGGGGAAACCACCCCTATGATTCAATGATCACCCACCGGGTCCCTCCCACAACACGTGGGGATTATGGGAGCTACAATTCTAGATGAGATTTGGGTGGGGACACAGCCAAACCATATCACCAAGGCTGGAGTGCAGTGGTATGATCATGGCTCATTGCAGCCTCCAACTCCTGGGTTCAAGCAATCCTCCCACCTCAGCCTCCCGATTAGTGGTGACTACAGGTGTGTGACACCACCTCTGGCTGGCTTTTAAATTTTTTGGAGAGATAGAGTCTTGCTATTTTGCCCAGGCTGGTCTCAAACTCTTGGTCTCAAAAGATCTTCCCATCTTGACTTCCCAAAGCACTGAGATTACAGGTGTGAGCCATTGCACCTAGCTGGTTCTCATTTATTTAATTATTACTGCTGTCATGGTTTGCTTTGGTCCCTGTGGGTTCCCCCACCCTTTGAAACAAGTGCCTGACACATAGTAGGGTTCACAATAAATATTTGTGGAATAAATAAGAGCTGAGCCTTCAAGGGGTCCAAAATACTTGCACGGAGTTTTTCTAGGTGGGCACGATGCCACCCAGCTGCACGACTATTTCAGGGTGTTCATTGGCTTCTCTGGTTGATCTTTTGATGCTTGTATAAGAACTCCCACTTCTCCAAATCTGGGGGCCACATCTTTAGAGTTCTCAGCTTTCCGTCTCTCAGGAATGAAGGAGATAATATCACCGATTGGAACCAGATTGTCTGGATGTTGAATCCCAGCTCCTTGCTGGTGCCTTTGAGAAGTGACTTTAGCCCTCTGTGTGCCGTATTTCTGCCTCTGTAAATGGAGATCATCGTAGCGCCTCTCATGTGGGGCTGTTTGACGATTCGGTGAGGTATGTGCAAAGAGCTTTTTGCACTTGCAAAAAGTGTCTGGGATATCATTGTGTGCTGTAAGAATGAGCTGTAATGATTATCACTGAGACTTGTTGTTGGGATTAAAAGAGATCTGGGATTAATCTTGGGATTAAAAGAGGTCTGTCAGGGCCTGGTACACAAGAGGTACTAGAAAAATAATGGGAGGTTTAGGTGCTCCCTCCTCCAGATACACTCGCAAATATGACTGCTGTGTCGTCATCTACTTTTTAGGGATATGAAGAATCTGCTGTGTGACCTTAGATGAATAAACCTCTGATTCACTCTGGGCCTTGGTTTTCCCTGCCTCTGAAAGGGGTATGATGTTTCCTTCCCTTTTGCCTGGGCGCAGGTACTGGGTGCTTTGTAGTTAAGGGAGTATCAGCTGGTGGCTCAAGGGTAGATTCTAACAGGAACTTCCAAGCTGGAGAAATACTAGGCTACACCTCAGAGAGGGGAGATGGGTAAGGGAGGCCCCTGCTGGTGTGAGCAGGAGGTGGGTGAGGGAGGCCCCTGCTGGTGTGAGCAGGAGGTGGGTGAGGGAGGCCCCTGCTGGTGTGAGCTCGATCCTTTATCCCTGAGCTTCAGACTCTCTTAAGCCTTCCCACATGAGAAACTGACATCCAGATGGAGGTGGGGACCCTGCAATGTAAAGCCAGGTCACCTGTCCACAGAGGTGTGTCTGATAACCAGGGCATGATAGGTTAGAGAGTGTGGTGGCTAAAAGCACCAGCCCTTGGATCACCTGAGGTCAGGAGTTCAAGACCAGCCTGGCCAACACGGTGAAACTCCATCTCTACTAAACATACAAAAATTAGCTTGGTGTGGTGGTGGGCGCCTGTAATCCCAGCTACTTGGGAAGCAGGAGAATCACTTGAACCCAGGAGGCAGAGGTTGCAGTGAGCCGAGATTGCGCCATTTCACTCCAGCCTGGGTGACAAAAGCGAAACTCTGTCTCAAAAAAAGCACCAGCCTTAGACTCAGAGAGACCAGGATTTGAGCTTGGGGGACCTCAGCTTCCTCTCTGTGTGACCTCAGGTAAGCCACTTATACTCTTTGGGCCTCAGTTTCCTCATTTGTAAAATTGAGGCCATGATTGAACCTCCTTCAAGAGCTGTTGTGAGTGCTATAGGGGATACTATCTTAAAGCACTTAATGCAGTGCCTGGCACATGGTAGTTCTGTAGAAGTGCTTGCTATTTTAATTCACGTGCACAGGTCCTGCCTGTGGGTGAGGGCTCAGTAGATGGAACAGCGGTGGTTGATATAGTTGGGATTGTGAGGATTATTATGACAGGGGCTAATTTGAATGGGCCTGTGTTGTCTGCCCTCCCCACTGCCAGCCTGATTTCCCTCTGCCTGGCTTTGCAGCTCCTCCCATTGGCTGCTGGGGTGTACCCCTTGCATGCGGATGAGAAACGAGTCAATGAAGTCCCGTGGGGAATTGGGATCCAGCGTGCACTGGTTGTGCTCCACTTTCTTGGCAATGAAGTCCTCCAGCCCTTGCAGCTCCTTAAAGGCCTGTTGCTGTGGTCCTGGCAGGTGTTTCATCACCGAAGAGAACATCTCATAGAGCTGGGGTTGCAGAGAGAGGATGGGAAGGGAAGGACTGCTGTCAGGAGGCAGGAACTGATGGGAATGGGACCTGTGTCAGAGCAAGAAAGGCACTGGGTTAAAGGCACCTACCTACCCAGGTGTTTAGGTATTTCAGTGGGGCTGGATGGGAACATATATCTAAGTCTTCATGAGGGTTAAGTGAGAAGGCTACTGTCCAGAAATTTAGGTAACATGGACTGAGGCACACATCCAGGTTTCAATGAGGGTGGATTGGAGCGCACAGCTAGGTGTTCAGACATTCAAGGCAGGATGTGTTGGAAAACACCTGTTCAACTGTTTAGCTACTCAGACGGGGCTGGTATGAGGGGAGTGTCACCTGTCTAGGTATGTAGGCATTCAGGTGGGCCCGGTTGAAGACAACTACCGAGATACTTATTGGGTCTGGATTGGGGGCTTTTGTTCAGATGTTCAGGTATTAAAGTGGGGCTGGTGAAGATGTTGAAGAGGAAGGGATACCTGTTGAGGTGTTTACCTATCCAAGTGGGATGCACTGGGGGCACCTCTGTAAGGTGTGTGATTGGAAAGGGTTGGGGAACACTTATTTGGGTGTCTGGGGAATAATCTGTCTAGATATTTATGTGTTTAGGGTATTGGTTAGGGCACGTGTCCATGTTTTCAGGTATTTAAGTGGGTGAAGTAGAGGGCGCTTGGCCAGATATTCCAGTGGGCTAATCTGGGACATTTGTGTAGATGTGAAATGATTATGATGGGCTGGATTTTGCAGCACCAGATGTTGAGGTATGCAGGAGGCTGGTTGAGGCAGTCACTTGTCCAGGTGTTAAAATATTCAGAAGAACTGGGTAGGGAGCATCTGCTAGAAATTACGGTAAGTTGGAGATGGGAACATGTGCCCAGGTGAGAGAGCTGAGCTGAGGGTATGCATCCTGCCAGCAGGCTCTGTTTTGGGGAGCATCTGTTGAGCTATCCAGGTGTCCTTGGAGACTGGGTATTGGGCACCCATCCTGGGTTCTGGTGCAACTGTCCAGTTGTCCAATATTGGGGGCTGATTTTGAGGGGACACTGTCTGGAGGGGGGTGGGAGTTTGGGGCACCTGTCCCCATGTAGGGGAGCAGTTGGCAGGTTGTGGTAGGGGCGTGATGGCCAGGCTGCAGCCGGTTACCTGCCCCGTGGAGGTTGCCGTGAACTGGAAGCTTTCCAGCATCATGCACAGCAGTGACAGGAACTTTTGTCCTCATAGTCAAAGCGGTCCCCAAAGACAATGGAGCTGATGACATTGGAGGTGGTACGGCTTAGGAAGAAGGTGGGATCGATGCTGGAGCTTGCGGGTGTGGCGGTGTATTGGGGGAGAAGGGGGTTGGGAAGAGAGTCAACTCAGAGCTCTGAAGCGCCAGACTACAGGGCTGGGAGCGCGGGCGCCTTTCCCCACCGAGGCCCGGTCCCCAGACAGAACGCGCGCGGGTTCCTCGCCCTGGGTGTTTTCCTTCTCCCGCCTCCACACTCGGGGTGTTCTGCTCACCGCGCGTGCCCTAGACGGCCTTGATGAGGAAGCCCGCCTTCTCCTGGATACCTCCTTGATGCCGCGCTTGCCCACCCCGAAGTCCCGCAGGGTGGCGATGGAGAAGCGCCTGAGCGGCTTGGTGCGCTCCCAGGTGCGGCAGGTCACTCCTGGGAGAGGAACGCAGAGGTGGGGAGAGGTCAGGCCGTGGGGACAGGCACAGAAGCCTCGCGCAGGAGAGCTGCAAACTCAATCAGAGAAACACAGAGAGAAACAGACACCGAATAGGAACAAGAGGATCAGAAAAGAGACAGGCCAGACAGACAGATGCACAGCAGAACAGAGGGAGACCGGACACTCCATGGAGCATAGGGAGGGAAGGAGGGAGAGAAAAAGACAGAGATGGGAGAAGATGATGGAAGGGGGGGAAGTGAGGTATGGGGAGATATGCGAGGAGAAAATAAAAATGGTGAAAGAGTCTTTTTTGTTTGTATGTTTGTTTATTTGTTTTTGAGACGGATTCTCGCTCTGTCGCCCAGGCTGAAGTGCATTGTCGCCATCTTGGCGGCTCGCTGCAACCTCCACCTTCCAGGTTCAAGCGTAAAAATGGTGAAAGACTCCTAAGCTGAGCTGATGAAGACAGAAAACTACAGAAAGAGAAACAGAGACGGTCGGGAAGGAGGAGAGACTGTTATCAGGAGAGGAGGCTGGAGATGTGGAAGTAGGAATACCGCGAAATCCTAAGACAGAGGAAGAAGAAGGAGAGGTCAGTGGACAGAGGAGAAACACAGAGAAGAACAGAAGCTGAGAAGGACAAAAAGACAAATGAAGACAGAGAACCAGGGTTGGAAAACAGAAACCCAGGATTGTCCTCAGAGATGGGGAAAGAGGAGACTCCAGTGAGAGAGGCAGGGAGAAATCTGGACAGGGACAGGGACAGGGATGCTGGAGACAGGCAAGAGGGAGAGGCCGCAATGAAGGGAGCTGGGGAGAGAAGGCCAGACAGGGGGCTCTGCCGCAGCCTTCAGTGGGCAGGAGAGTCAGGGAGAAGGCTGCGGACACGGAGGCCATCGAGTCGGCCTGGCCACCTTCCCCCTCTTGGGCACCCCCTCACCACAGCCTTTGAAGACCCAGTCGAAGGTGGCCTGCTCACCTCGCCCGCTGAACTCCTCAGCCTGGTCCACCAGAGCCTCCTTGACGGCATCATGTCCGCACAGCACCACGATCCGCCGGGGCCCCAAGTGAATGGTGAACACGGGGCCATAGCGCTCACTGATCTGATGGAGGCAGGTGGGAGTGGTTAGAGGGAGCAGCCCCCACTCTGAATGGGCCCAGCACCGAGATATCATGTACTGGGATGTTTCGCCCCCAGGTTCTCACAGTCAGGGAGCTGGACATCCCAAGATCCTGTCTTTCCTGCCTAGGACCCTGATGCTGAAACTCCAAAACTCCCTTTCCTAAGACTCTGGTCCACACTGGTCAATCCCCTGCCACAAAGCCCCAGCCAACTGGGCAGCCCCCACCCCGTGCCACCCATCTCCCTGCCTTAGGACACCTTCATGATGGAGTCACATATGTACTCTGTGTTCAGCTGCAGGTAGTTTCCAATAAAGAGCAATGGGGTGGGTCCCAAAGGCAGCTTCCCCCTGCTCTTCCTCTGCTGCCAGACTGACATCAAGACCATCACAGTCAGGCTGGCCAGCAAGGCCACCAGAAGCAGCCCTGAGGCCAGCATGGTGGCAGTGGAATGATAGATGGTGACGGCTGGGATGGTTTGCCTTTATACTGCCTGAAAAAAAGGGGTGGACTTTGGCTGGTTATAAAATCACCTCATTTCACCTCCCAACTACATCCTCTCTGTGAACCCCACCTAGCTTTGGACACAACCAGCAAAGGAGGAGGAGGGGGACCCCAGGGAAGCTGAACAGAGAGGGTACCTGCCGACTAAATCTGTGGTACCTCAGGAGGGGTGCCCCAGGGCTGTGGATTTAGGAGGGGGCAACAGATAAGCTGTAGAACAAAGGAGTTGGGAATATTTGCATAGGGGAGCACTTGGGCTTTGGATTTGGGATCTGGGAGTGAGAATGCACCCCAAAATTGTGGATTTGGGGGTTCCGAGGAGAAGAATGCAAAGGTCTGGGTTTTATTAGGGTGAGATAGAAGTGTGGCTGTGCATTTAGGGGTCTTCTGTTGTGGAGGATGCAGGGTTAAGGGTCTCAGGAGGGGGGACTCCAGGCATATGGACTTGAGAGTCTTGGGGCTAGGAAGACCCAGGGCTGTGGGTGTGGAGTTTCTGGGAGGAGGAGTGTGTAGCAAGCCCAGTAGGTCGTCCCAGAAAGCCCAGCAGCCCAGCACTGGGCCCAGGGGCTGACTTGATTTTGCTTTTGCCCAGAGCTGTCTCTTGATGCCCGGAATCCTCACTGGAACCTCAGAGTGAGGCCAGGATGGGTGCCATGGAAACTCCACTGACCATCTCTGGTTGGGAAAGGGGTGGAAGACCAGAGCCATATTTCAAGGGAAATTTCCACACACCTGGAGAAGAGTACCTTGTGTTATCAGTTGGCAGAGGGATTGGCCAGGTCTGGAGAAATAGTAACAACAACCCCCAAATGGTGGAAAAAGCTCAAGTGTCCCAAGGGTTGTAATTTACAAAGACCTCCACTGGTTTCCAACCCAGATCCTTAGGGAAACCCACTAGATTGATTGTATCATCCCTATTAATATTATGATTGTTATTTATGTTTCTCATTTTATATAAGGGTCTACAGAGGACAGAAAACAGACAGTAGGCAGGGGACATGCATGAGTGGCCCTGAACTCCCATCTCTCCTGCTCTGAGTACTTAGTTCCCCTTTCTGGATTTGGTTTTCCCACCAGTAGAAAGGGAGTATTTAGGAAAAGATCATATTTGAGGGTGAGTTAAGTCTCCTTTAAGGGCGATTCCTGCTTTGTCAGGCGCTACTACTATTAGCAGGCAGAGGGAACAATCACAGAAGAGATTGGGGTAAACTCCAGTGTTAGGCACAGAGGTAGATCCTGGGGTGGGTGGGAGTGGAGAAGGGATGAGTAGCCCTCCTGTCCTTCCCTCAGGGAAATTCTTCCTTAGTAAACAGGGCAGTTACCCTTTGGTGAGCATGGTCGTATATGGGAAGATTAAGTCTAGGTGTGTATGATCTGGTCGAATCTTTGTAACAGTGAGGTTGGTTCATCATGATCATCCTCATTTTGAAGATGAGCAGATCTAGACTCCATAAATCCTCTTGAGTGAGGTCACACAGGGAATAAGTGAGGGAGCTGGGATGTGAACTTTCTTCTCATCCCCCGTCATTGACTGGCCTAGATCACCCTGGGAGTCAAGTGCAGGCCAGGCTTAGCAGAAGGTGAGTGCTGAGACTGGCATCAGCAGTGGACACACTGATGACATTGGCGGGTTCTGATATCAGCATCAGGTGTGTCCAGGGAGGGAAAGGCATCGTGTTGGCTTTGGGACTGCCCCCAGGTGTATGCGAGGATGGGAAACAAGTTGGCACTGAACTTGACACCAGGAGAATATTGAAGTCATGTTTGGTGCCAAGAGGGCTCTGTGTGTTGTTTCAGGTGTCATCGAGGGCATAAGTGTGTCCTGCTTCAGGAGGGCGTAAGAATGGCACCATATAGGGTCTGAGGTTGGTCCCAGTGGGCTGTGACATGAGCATGAGGCAGGTGTTGATATTGGTCCTATGTGGGCCTGAGATGAGCCTCAGCCAGATCCTGAGAGGGGCCCCAGATGGCCACAGGACAGGCTCTGATGGTTGGTCCTTCCAGGGTTGCACCTCTCCTCTAGGTCACCAAATTTGGACAAGTGGATGTGGGTGAGGTTGACACTCCCAGGACTGGCTCTAACTGGCTCAAATTGGCTGTTGAGCTCTGAGACCTGTGTGGAGGAATCAAAGAGCAGAGAACAAAGCAGAGAGAGGAAAGCTGTTTATTGATTTTGTGGGGGAAGAGGTGGGAAGGAGGATTAGCACCAGCTGGGCAGACATCAATCCATCTAATCCTGGTCACCAGCCTGCACTTGGGCTCGCCACAAGCCTGGGTCCTTCCTCTTCTCCCTTGTTTCTTAAAAAGGAGAGAGGTAGAAATTTGGAGAGTTTGTTTCTCAGTGAGTTTGGCACTAGGAAGGGCACTGAGTGTTCAGACAGGCTGCCATGACCTGGCCAGGGTGGGGGTGGGGAGAGTCAGATTGGGAGAACTGTAGTATTTGGGGACATAGAGGTCAAGCAATTTTGGTCTTGTTGATTACTCTGAAATGTGGAGTAAGAGAATGGTGTCTGAAATTAAGTGGGAGGGACTTGTCCCAGTGGCGGTGCGGGTACAGGCTTTCAGAGTGAGTTAGTGGTGAACCCAGGAAAATCCCTTTCCATTGCTGGGCCTCTGTTTTCCTTTCTGGATGGATGGTACAGTGGTTAAGAGCAAGGTTAAGGCATGGATTGGAATCCAAACCTTATCCCGTCTTTGTTGTGTGACCTTGACCAGCTGACTTCATCTCTCTGAACCTTATGGAGCCAAAAACAGCTCCTAGCTCTTCAGCTATTTAGGTGAGAAGTATATGGGTCAAAGCAGGGGAGGTACATGTAAGTGCTCAATGAATATTAGCTGTTTCTATTAATCTGTAGGTTGAAGAGAATGGATGAGATGTTCTCTAAGCCCCCGCCTGGCTTTTACAATTCTCTGCTCTAACGTTATCAAAGCTTTTCCTTTGAGAAGGGGGAAGGGAGACAGAGTTTTTTGGGAACCTCTCTCCACATCCCTTCCTTAGCATAGCCAAGCCTTACCCATGAAGCTGTGAATAGGAAATTGAACTTAGGCTGCCTCCTAGAGCATGGCGCTGAGTTAAGCAGTATCCGCAGGAAGAAAGGCCAGTGTTAGGCCCTCAGATTACTCTGGATGGGCCTGGAGCCCTGCACAGGACTTTGCTCACCTGTCTCTCTCCCGTTTTCTCTGATCTTGTCTTTCTGTCTTCCTCTTTCTCGTTCCCTGCAAGTCAACCTTACCCTTAACTGCCCTGTGTGCTCCTGCAACTTTGCAAGTTTGCATGATTTTGTCCAGTGGTTTCTCCTAGATGCCTCTGCCATGTTTATCCTTATTTATATGTCTGTCTGTGTGTGTGTCACTCTGGGTGCATGTTTGAGGTTCCTGTGTGCATGTATGTTTCAGCATGTCCCTGTTGACAGATGAATTTATGCATGCACCAGGCTTTGTGGAGTGTGTGTTTGTGCTTGATAAGTGGGCATCCATTCCAACTTATGTCTACACATGCACATCTTTGTGAGTACCTGATGAGGTGCATGTGTGTTCCTGCCACTTTTCCTGAATGGTTGCCAGTCTCTGTCTGTCTGTGCATGTAGCCTGAGTGCATGCTTGGTGTTATGCCACTTGGGGGGTACCTATGACATGCATTTCTTTGTCCAACCTGATGTATGGCTGTATGTTCACATTTGTGTGGATTCATGCACAACTGGGTGACTACATATAAGTGTTTGGATGTTTTATGCATACATTTTGGTGTCTGTATGCAGGCATGTGGGCCCTGTTGTGTACACATGAACATGTGGTATTTGCCTCTACCTCTCTGTGTTTGGATTCAAAAATAGCCCTAGCCCAGACCCATTTCTCTTCTAAAAAAAAAAAACCATGTGAAGCTTTTTATGAGCATGATCTTAATTACACACTGCACTGTAAGCCTGTGAGGTTGGTTTTATCATCTTCATTTTGCAAATGAGTTGAATATGGCTCCCAAAATTGGAAGTCCCTTGCTTTGGGTTCTACAATGAATGAGGGTAGAGCTGGAGTATGGCCTTGTGTGACTGTCAAGTCCATGCTGTCAACCACCACCCTGGACTGCCAAGCCCCACCTGTTTTCTTTATGAAACATCAGAAAATTGCCCCTAATCTCCTGTGGTTCTTGAAAAACTTCCCTATAAGCACATAACAAAAGATTCCAAAATGTCAGGGGGAAAAAAAGTCTTTTAATAGGAGGGAGACTTCAACTTCTAGTTTTTGCATTCTTTGGAAGATTAACCAAAGATATGGTCAGCTGGTATACCCCTCAGGCCATTGGCAGTGAGACAGTGCGGGAGTTGGGAAAGTAGATGTTGTGGGCGGAGAGTGAAATGTCTGTGTTTCATATTTCAGAGTGATGACAAGGATAAAGGTGGGCCTGTGGAAGTATTGGCTGAAATAGAGTGAAGAAGGTCAAAGAAGAGAAGAGAGTCAAGATTCTTTCTTTCTGAGTGTTTGGATAGCTCACATTCCTGGCCATAAAGGGCTTCCCTACCAGTAGAATGTCAGGGCTTAGAGTAGAGAGGCAGGAAAGAAGTTGGGTAGATGACAGGGATGAACAACTTTTTAAATAACAGGGCGAAGGTGTCAGTATCCAAGTGTCTGGAGAGTTTCTTCTGGTAATGTTTGAGTAGCTTCTATTGGATCAAGCATCCCGTGAATAACAGCTATTAACTCTGAAGAAAACATTTTTAAGAACCCAGTTCTCTGAAATTACTGGAGAGTGAACAAAAGCAGCAGATACTGAAGGGGGTTGGATGAAGCAGATTTCCTATTTTGGGTGTTTTTTTTAATGCTTTCAGCCTAAAGGCAGACCCTGGAAAGTGCTTTGTGGGGTGGCTTAATCCCAGATAGAGATGTTTTAATTTTTTTGACTTCAAGAACCAGAGGACAGAATTCAAGGTGATTATAGCATCTGCTGATAGTGGTGGTAGAATTGCAAAAAGGAAAGAGCCAGAGAGGGGGAGCCCCAAATTCTGTAAATAAACTCTGTCCAAATTTCTGACCAATTGTTGAACTACTTATATGCTGGAGAACTCCAGGTACCCTGCTAAGGCTAAAGGAACTTAATTGAGATTTCAGAGCTGAGGGTTTGAGATTAGCCAGGTTAACTGCTTTCCAAATTAAACAAACAACCAAAATCAGTATTTTTCAACAGAAGATAATGGAATCCATGTTCTCTCCAACTTATCACTTGTAATATCCAGGATGAAATCTCAAATTACTAGGTATATGAAGACACAAGAAATGGGGGAGAGTCTAGCCAAGATGGCCAATTAGGAAAAGCTCCAGTCTACAGCTCCCAGTGTGAGCGACGCAGAAGACGAATGATTTCTGCATTTCCAACTGAGGTACCAGGTTCATCTCATGGGGCATTGTCAGACAGTGGGTACAGGACAGTGGGTGCAGTGCACAGAGCATGAGCCAAAGCAGGGCAAGGCATCGCCTCACCCAGGAAGTGCAAGGGGTCAGGGAATTCCCTTTCCTAGCCAAAGAAAGGGGTGACAGATGGCACCTGGAAAATCGGGTCACTTCCACCCTAATACTGCACTTTTCCAACGGTCTTAGCAAATGGCACACCAGGGGATCAGATCCCGTGACTAGCTCAGAGGGTCCTATGCCCACAGAGCCTTGCTGATTGCTAGCACAGCAGTCTAAGACCAAACTGCAAGACAGCAGTGAGGCTGGGGGAGGGGCGCCTGCCATTGCTGAGGCTTGAGTAGGTAAACAAAGTGGCCGGGAAGCTCGAACTGGGTGGAGCCCACCGCAGCTCAAGGAGGCCTGCCTGCCTCTGTAGACTCCACCTCTACGGGCAGGGCATAGCCAAACAAAAGGCAGCAGAAACCTCTGCAGACTTAAATGACCCTGTCTGACAGCTTTGGAGAGAGTAGTGGTTCTCCCAGCAAGCAGCTGGAGATCTGAGAACAGACAGACTGCCTCCTCAAGTGGGTCGCTGACCCCTGAGTAGCCTAACTGGAAGGCATCCCCCAGTAGGGGCAGATTGACACCTCACACAGCCGGGTACTCCTCTGAGATAAAACTTCCAGAAGAATGATCAGGCAGCAACATTTGCTGTTCACCAATATTCACTGTTCTGCAGCCTCCGCTGCTGATACCCAGGCAAACAGGGTCTGGAGTGGACCTCCAGCAAACTCCAACAGACCTGCAACTGAGGGTCCTGACTGTTAGAAGGAAAACTAACAAACAGAAAGGACATCCACACCAAAACCCCATCTGTACATCACTATCATCAAAGACCAAAGGTAGATAAAACCGCAAAGATGGGGAAAAAACAGAGCAGAAAAACTTAAAATTCTAAAAAGCAGAGCGCCTCTCCTCCTCCAAAGGAATGCAGCTCCTCACCAGCAATGGAACAAAGCTGGATGGAGAATGACTTTGACAAGTTGAGAGAAGAAGGCTTCAGACAATCAAACGTCTCCGAGCTAAAAGAGGAAGTTTGAACCCAAGGCAAAGAAGTTAAAAACCTTGAAAAAAGATTAGACAAGTAGCTAACTAGAGTAACCAATGCAGAGAAGTCCTTAAAGAACCTGATGGAGATGAAAACCACAGCAAGAGATCTATGTGACAAATGCACAAGTCTCAGTAGTCGATTTGATCAACTGGAAGAAAAGGTATCAGTGATGGAAGATCAAATGAATGAAATAAAGGGAGAAGAGAAGATTAGAGAAAAAGAATAAAAAGAAATGAACAAAGCCGCCAAGAAATAAGGGACTATGTGAAAAGACCAGATCTATGTCTGATTGGTGTACTTGAAACTGACAGGGAGAATGGAACCAAGTTGGAAAACACTCTGCAGGATATTATCCAGGAGAACTTCCCCAATCTAGCAAGGCAGGCCAACATTCAAATTCAGGAAATACAGAGAATGCCACAAAGATACTCCTTGAGAAGAGCAACTCCAAGACACATAATTGTCAGATTCACCAAAGTTGAAATGAAGGAAAAAATGTTAAGGGCAGCCAGAGAGAAAGGTTGGGTTACCCACAAAGGGAAGTCCATCAGAGTAACAGCTGATCTCTCAGCAGAAACTCTACAAGCCAGAAGAGAGTGGGGCCAATATTCAACATTGTTAAAGAAAAGAATTTTCAACCCAGAATTTCATATCCAGCCAAACTAAGCATCAGGAGTGAAGGAGAAATAAAATACTTTACAGACAAGCAAATGCTGAGAGATTTTGTCACCACCAGGCCTGCCTTACAAGAGCTCCTGAAGGAAGCACTAAACATGGAAAGGAACAACCGGTACCAGCCACTGCAAAACCATGCCAAATTGTAAAGACCATCGATGCTAGGAAGAAACTGCATCAAGTAACAGGCAAAATAACCAGCTAACATCATAATGACAGGATCAAATTCACACATAACAATATTAACATGAAATGTAAATGGGCTAAATGCTCCAATTAAAAGACACAGACTGGCAAATTGGAGAGTCAAGAGCCATCAGTGTGCTGTATTCAGGGACCAATCTCATGTGGAGACACACATAGGCTCAAAATAAAGGGATGGAGGAAGATCTACCAAGCAAATGGAGGTTGCAAGCAAATGCAGGGGTTGCAATCTTAGTCTCTGAGAAAACAGACTTTAAACCAACAAAGATCAAAAGAGACAAAGAAGGCCATTACATAATGGTAAAGGGACCAATTCAACAAGAAGAGCTAACGATCCTAAATATATATGCAACCAATATAGGAGCATCCAGATTCATAAAGCAAGTCCTTATAGACCTACAAAGAGACTTAGATTCCCACACAATAATAATGGGAGACTTTAACACCCCACTGTCAATATTAGACAGAACAATGAGACAGAAGGTCAAGAAGGATATCCAGGACCTGAACTCTGCTCTGCACCAAGCAGACCTAATAGACATCTACAGAATTCTCCACCCCAAATCAACAGAATATACATTCTTCTCAGTACCACATCACACTTATTCTAAAATTGACCACATAATTGGAAGTAAAGCACTCCTCAGCAAATGTAAAAGAACAGAAATCACAACAAACTGTCTCTCAGTCAACAGTGCAATCAAATTAGAACTCAGGAGTAAGAAACTCACTCAAAACCACACAACTACATGGAAACTGAACAACCTGCTCCTGAATGACTACTGGGCAAATAACGAAATGAAGGCAGAAATAAAGATGTTCTTTGAAACCAACGAGAAGAAAGACACAATATACCAGAATCTCTGGGACACATTTACAGCAGTGAAGGGGTGGCCTGCCCCTCCACACCTGTGGGTATTTCTAGTCGGGTGGGACGAGAGACTAAGAAAAGAAATAAGACACAGAGACAAAGTATAGAGAAACAACAGTGGGCCCAGGGGACTGGTGCTCAGCATACCAAGGACCTGCACCAGCACTGGTCTCTGAGTTCCCTCAGTTTTTATTGATTATTATCTTCATTATTTCAGCAAAAAGGAATGTAGTAGGAGGGCAGGGTGATAATAAGGAGAAGGTCAGCGACAAACATGTGAGCAATAGAATCTATGTCATAATTAAGTTCAAGGGAAGGTACTACGACTGGACATGCATGTAAGCCAGATTTATGTTTCTCTCCACCCAAACATTTCAGTGGAGTAAAGAACGACAAGGCAGCATTGCTGCAAGCATGTCTCGCCTCCCACCATAGGGCGGTTTTTCTCTCATCTCAGAATTGAACAAATGTACAATCGGGTTTTATACCAAGACTCAGTTCCCAGGGGCAGGCAGGAGACAGTGGCCTTCCTCTATCTCAACTGCAAGAGGCTTTCCTCTTACTAATCCACCTCAGCACAGACCCTTTATGGGTGTCAGGCTGGGAGACGGTCAGGTCTTTCTCATCCCATGAGGCCATATTTCAGACTATCACATGGAGAGAAACCTTGGACAATACCCAGCTTTCAAGGGCAGAGGTCCCTGTGGCTTTCTGAAGTGCATTGTGCCCCTGGTTTATTGAGACTAGAGAATGGTGATGACTTTTACCAAGTATACTGCTTGTAAACATTTTGTTAACAAGGCACGTCCTGCACAGCCCTAGATCCCTTAAACCTTGATTTCATACAACACATGTTTTTATGAGCTCCAGGTTGAGTCAAAGTGGCTGGGGCAAAGCTACAAATTACTAACATCTCAGCAAAGCAATTGTTTAAAGTACAGGTCTTTTTCAAAATGGAGTCTCTTATGTCTTTCTTTTCTACATAGACACAGTAACAGTCTGATCTCTCTTTCTTTTCCCTACACAGCAGTGTGTAGAGGGAAATTCATAGCACTCAATGCCCACAAGAGAAAGCAGGAAAGATCTAAAATCAATATCCTAACATCACAATTAAAAGAACTAGATAAGCAAGAGCAAACAGATTCAAAAGCTAGCAGAAGGCAAGAAGTAACTAAGATCAGAGCAGAACTGAAGGAAATAGAGACAAAAAAAAAAAAAAACATCAAAAAATCAATGAATCCAGGAGCTGGTTTTTTGAAAAGATCAACAAAATAGATAGACTGCTAGCAAAACTAATAAGAAGAAAAGCTGGAAGAATCAAATAGATGCAATAAAAAATGGTAAAGGGGATATCACTATCAATCCCACAGAAATACAATCTACCATCAGAGAATACACCTCTATGCAAATAAACTAGAAAATCTAGAAGAAATGGATAAATTCCTGGACTCATACACCCTCCAAAGACTAAACCAGGAAGAAGTTGAATCTCTGAATAGACGAATAACAGGCTCTGAAATTGAGGCAATAAAATTAATAGCCTACCAACCAAAAAAAGTCTAGGATCAGATGGATTCACAGCCGAATTCTACCAGAGGTATGAAAAGGAGCTAGTATCATTTCTTCTGAAATTATTCCAATCAATAAAAAAAGAAAGAATCCTCCCTAACTCATTTTATGAGGCCAGCATCATCCTGATACCTAAGCCTAGCAGAGACACACACAAAAAGAAAATTTTAGATCAATATCCCTCATGAACATCGATGCAAAAATCCTCAATAAAATACTGGCAAACTGAATCCAGCAGCACATCAAAAAGCTTACCCACCAAGATCAATTTGGCTTCATCCCTGGGATGCAAGGCTGGTTCAACATACGCAAATCAATAAACGTAATCCATCACATAAACAGAACCAAAGACAAAAACCACATGATTATCTCAATAGATGCAGAAAAGGCCTTTGACAAAATTCAACAGCCCTTCATGCTAAAAACTCTCAATAAATTAGGTATTGATGGAACGTATCTCAAAATAATAATAATAATAAGACAAAATAATAATTTGTCATAAATATTGTGGCTATTTATGACAAACCCACAGCCAATATCATACTGAATGGGCAAAAACTGGAAGCATTCCCTTTGAAAACCTGGCACAAGACAAGGATTCCCTCTCTCACCACTCCTATTCAACATAGTGTTGGAAGTTCTGGCCAGGGCAATCAGGCAAGAGAAAGAAATAAAGTGTATTCAATTAGGAAAAGATGAAATCAAATTGTCCCTGTTTGCAGATGATATGATTGTATATTAGAAAACCCCATTGTCTCAGCCCAAAATCTCCTTAAGCTGATAAGCAACTTCAGCAAAGTTTCAGGATACAAAATCAATGTGCAAAAATCACAAGCATTCCTGTACACCAATAACAGACAAACAGGGAGCCAAATCATGAGTGAGCTCCCATTCATAATTGCTACAAAGAGAATAAAATACCTAAGAAGGAGAAATAAGAACACTTTTAAACTGTTGGTGGGAGTGTAAACTAGTTCAACCATTGTGGAAGACAGTGTGGCAATTCCTCAAGGATCCAGAGCTAGAAATACCACTTGACTCAGCAATCCCATTACTGGGTATATACCCAAAGGATTATATATCATGCTACTATAAAGATACAAGCACACTTATGTTTATTGCAGCACTATTGACAATAGCAAAGACTTAGAACCAACCCAAATGTCCATCAATGATAGACTAGATTAAGAAAACGTGGCATGTATACACCATGGAATACTATGCAGCCATAATAAAAAAGGATGAGTTCCTGTTCTTTGCAGGGACACGGATAAAGCCAGAAACCATCATTCTCAGCAAACTATCCCAAAGACAGAAAACCAAACACCTCATATTCTCCCTCATAGGTGGGAATTGAACAATGAGAACACTTGGACACAGGGCAGGGAACATCACACACCAGGGCCTGTCAGGGGATGGGGGCCTAGGGGAGGGACAGCGTCAGAAGAAATACCTTATGTAAAGGATGAGTTGATGGGTGCAGCAAACCAACATGGCACATGTATACGTATGTAACAAACCTGCACATTGTGCACATGTACCCTAGAACTTAAAGTATAATTTAAAAAAAAATTAGCCAGGCATGGTGGCTCATGCCTGTAGTCCCAGCTACTTGGGAGGCTGAGGCAGGGGAAATCACTCGGACCTGGGAGGAGGAGGTTGTAGTGAGCTGAGATCACACCACCGCACTCCAGCCTGGGTGACAGAGTGAGACTCTGTCTCAAAAAAAAAAAAAAAAAAAAAGAAAGAAAGAAAGAAAAGAAAAGAAAATATTTAAGATGGCAAATTTAATGGTATGTGTTTGTTACCACAATCAAAGAAAAGGTTAAAAAGAAGTAAAGGAATGAAAGGAATGATGGCAATATTATAGCAAATAGGGAATATATTTAAAAAGATAGAAATAATTAAAAACAACTAAATGGGAATGTGGAGTTGAAAAGTACAACTGAAATGAGAAATTTTCCAGAGGGAATTTATCTAGAGAGAATTCTCAATAGTAGGTTTAAACTGGCAAAAGAAAGAATCTGTGAACTTGAAAATAGATTAAGATTATGCAACTTGAAGCATAGAGAAAAATTAAGAATGAAGAAAAATATACAGGGCCTCAGAGAAATGTGGGACACTGTTAAGTGCACCAATCTACACATAATGGGCATACCAGAAGAAGAGAGAGAAAAAGGGGCCAGAAAAAATATTCAGAGAAATAATGGCAATAGCCTACACATTCATTAAGCACAATAATTCCAAGTGGGATAAATGCAGATATCCACAAATGGACACCTCATAATAAAAAATATTGGAATTCAAAAAGAAGTAGGAGATCTTGAAAGCAGAAAAGAAATATGACTCATCAGTTTCAAGTGAACCCCATTAATATAACAGCCTATTTCTCAGCAGAAACAATGGAAGCCAGAAGGCAGTGTGATGACATATTCAAGGTACTCAAAGAAAAAAAAAGTGTTAACCAAGAATTTTTTAACCAGAAAAGCTATCTTTCCAATAAGAAGATGAAATACTTTCCAAGATAAAAAGTGAGAGAATTCATTGCTAACAGACCCGCCTTACTAGAAAAACTAAAGGAAATTCCTCAGGCTGAAAGCAAGTGACTCCAGATTGTAATTTGAATCCATGTGAAAAAACAAACAGCACCAGAAAGGCAATTATGTAATGGTAGAAGACAGTATAAATGTATATTTATTTTGCTTCCAACTGATTTTAAAACAACTGTATAAAATATGTGTATCTAATACATTGTTGGGCCTATAACATATGACAAAACATGACACAGACAGTCCTCAACTTACAATTGTTTGACTTACAATTTTTCAACTTTATGTTGGTGTGAAAGTGATATACACTCAGTGGAAATTATACATTGAATTTTAAATTTTGATATTTTTGTGTGTTAGCAATGTATGCTATGATACTCTCTTGTGATGCTGGGAGGTGGCAATGAGCGGCTCCCACTTAGTCATGCAATCACAAAGGTGAACAATTGATACTATATAATATACTATATTTAATAAATTACTTGAGCTATTCAACACGTTATTGTAAAATAGGCTTTGTGTTAGATGATTTTGCCCAACTGTAGGCTAATGTAAGTGTTCTGAGCATGGCTAAGGTAGGCTAGACTAAACTATGATGTTTGGTAGGTTAGGCATATTAAATGCATTTTTCACTTGATATTTTTAAATTACAGTGGGTTTATCAGGATGTAACTCCATCATAAGTCAAGGAACATCTGTATATGTGAAATATATTTGCCAATAGCCACACAAAGGAGGTAGGTGACAGCAAAGCTGTATTAAGCTAAGGAAATGACTACAGATAATGAGCTAATAACTATAGCAATATATTGTTCTGTTTGTGATATTAATAGTTGTAATATGTATACAATAATGCTACTAAAGGGGGGAAAATAAATAGAGCTGTGTAGCAGTAATATTTTTCTATATCATTGGAGTTGAGCTAGTATAAATCTGGATCTGATTCTGATAAGTTAAGATGATCTAGGTAAAACCTAGATCAAACATACTTTATATTATGTTCAGAAGAAACTCAAAATATAGTACAAGAATCATTTAAAAAATTAAAACTCTACACTAGGAAATATTCATTTAATGCAAAAGAAAGCAGTAAAGGAGGACTAGAGGAAGAAAAAAAGACAAGGCACATATAGAAAGCAAAAGTAAAGTGGCAGATGTAAATGTAACCATAGAAATAACGTTAACTATGAATGAATTCAACAATCAAATCTAACGGCACAGTTTTTCTGACTAGGTTTGAAAAATGTGATTCAGCTATATGCTGTCCACCATAAACATACTTTAGATTCAAGGATACAAATAGAATAAAAGTTTAAAAATGGAAAAGATATATATAGTGCAAATAGTAACCACAAGAGAGCTGGAATACCTATACTCATACTAAACAAAATAGAAATTAAAACAAAAGTATCAATAGAGAAAAAAGACATTTTATTATGATAAAAGGGTCAATGTATTAAAAAATTGAACAAACTAGGAATAGAAGAGTATTTCCTCAACCTGATAAAGGTCCTCTTTGAAAAACCCATAGATGAAACCCATAGGTGAAAGGGCCAATTCTTCCCCACTAAGATCAGGAACAAGACAAGAATGTCCACTCTCATTACTTCTACTTAACATTTGTACTGGTGGTTCTAGCCAGGACAATAAGACAAGAAACAGGAATTAAAATCATGCAGATTGGGAAGGAAAAAGTAAAACTCTCTCTAGTCAAAGATGACATGATTTTGAATATAGAAAATTTTAAGGAACCCACAAAAAACCTGTCATAACTAATAAAAACAAGTTCAGCAAGGTTGCAAGATATGAGATCTATATACAAAATCAATGGAATCTTTTACACTGAAAAATGAAATTAAGAAAGCATCCATTCATAATCACATGATAAAGGAATAAATTTAACTAAAGGAAGTACAAAAACAATCAGGAAAGAAACAGGAGTAGCAAGAAACAGCTATAGATTGCATGGTTCTTTCCTGACAAAATCAATATGTTGAAATCCAGTCCCCAATGTGATAGTATTTGGAAGTGGAGCATTTGGGAGATGATTAGGTGACAAGCACAGAGCCCTCATGAGTGGGATTCGTGTCCTTACAAAGAAGCCCCAGAGAGCTCCCTTGTTCATTTTACCATGTGAGGACACAGCACAAAGATTATGAACCAGGAAACAGGCCCTCACCAGACACAAAGCATGCCAGTGACTTGATCTTGTTTGTTTGTTTGTTTGTTTGTTTTGAGATGGAGTCTTACTCCATTGCCCAGGCTGGAGTGTAGTGGCATGATCCTGGCTCACTGCAACCTCTACCTCCCAGGTTCAAGCGATTCTCTTGCCTCAGCCTCCTGAGTAGCTGGGACTACAGGCACCTACCACTACGCCTGGCTAATTTTTGTATTTTAGTAGAGATGGGGTTTCACCATGTTGGCCAGGCTGGTCTCAAACTCCTGACCTCAAGCCATCCACCCACCTTGGCCTCCCAAACTGTTGGGATTACAGGCGTGAGCTATTGTGCCTGGACTACGACTTGATCTTGGACTTCCCAGCCTCTAGAACTGTAAGAAATAAACTTCTTTTCTTTATTAAAAAAAAAAAGGACAAAAAAAGTTTAAAAAAATGGGGCTTGTCTCCAAGTGAAATAAATAAATGGCCAGTGAGCACATGAAAAATCCTAGACATTATTAGTCATGAAGGAAGATGCAAATCAAAACCACAGTGAGGTACCCCTTCAAATATATGAGGGTGACTGGAATAAAAAAGTAGTAAAACAATAATACCAAGTGTTGACAAGGATAGCAAGAGAATGGTGCCCTCATAAACTGCTGATGGGCATGCAACTGTTGCAGCTGCTGTGGAAAACAGTCTGGCAGTCCCTGGAATGGTTAAACAAAGAGCAGATGACACCGCAGTTCCATTCCTAGATATGAAGCTAAGTGAAATGAAAATATATGTTCACAAATGAGAACACATGGACACAGGGAGGGGAACATCACACACCGGGGCCTGTCGGGGGGTGGGAGGCAAGGAGAGGGAGAGCATTAGGACAAATACCTAATGCATGCGGGGCTTAAAACCTAAATAACGAGTTGATAGTTGCAGCAAACCACCATGACACATGTATACCTATGTAACACATCTGCACATTCTGCACATGTATCCCAGAACTTAAAGTAAAATAAAATAAAACAAGAAAATATATGTTCACAAAAATTTCTACATGAGTGTTTATAGCTGCATTATTCACAATGGTCAAAAGGTGGAAAGAACACAATTGCCTATTGTCTTCGGTGGAATTGTGTCCCCTAAAAATACATGTTGATGTACTAACCTCCAGTTTCTCAGAATGTGACCTTATTTGTAAATAGGGCCATCACATATAATCAGGTTAACATGAGGTCCTTGAGGTGGGTCTTATTCCAGTCTGGCTGGTGTCCTTATTGACACCAGAGGGAACGAGGGAGACACACAGGGAGAAGAAGGCCATATGTTGACTGTGGCAGGGACTGGAGCAATGCATCCAAAACCAAGAAATCCAAACCAAGAAATTCTAAGAATTATCAGCAAATACTAAAACTGAAAGAGTCAAGGAAGATTGATCTCCTACAGGTTTCAGAAAGAGCATGGCTCTGCTAACACCTTGATTTTGAACTTCTAGCCTCCAGAACTATGAGACAATATATTTCTGTTGTTTTTGCTTTTGCTTTGTAGGTTTTTCTTTTTGTTTTTGAGACAGAGTCTCACTCTGTCACCCAGGCTGGAGTGCATTGGCACAATCTCAGCTCACTGCAACCTCCACCTCTTGGGTTCAAGTGATTCTCCTGCCTCAGCCTCCTGAGTAGCTGGGATTACAGGCACGCACCACCATGCTGGGCTAATTTTTGTATTTCTTTAGCAGATATGGGGTTTCACTATGTTGGCCAAGCTGGTCTCAAACTCCTAAACTCAAAAGACCCACCCACCTCGGCCTCCCAAAGTGCTAGGATTACAGGTGTGAGCCATCGTGCCCAGCCCATTTCTGTTTTTTAAGCCACTAAGTTTGTGGTACTTTGTTATATGTACCTAGGTTCCCAGGCAGCCCTGGGAAGCTAATAAACTCATCCCTGGATAAACGGATAAATATCCATACAATGCAATTTCGTTCAGCCACAAAGGGGAATGAAGTAGAACTTCATGCTATGACTAGCATGAACCCTTACAAAAGTGTTAGTGAAAGAAGCCAATCAGAAAAGATCATATAATATATGACTCAATTTACATACAAGTCAAGAATAGAGAATCTAGGCCAGGCACGGTGGCTCACGCCTGTAATCTCAACACTTTGAGAGGCCGAGGCGGGAGGATCATTTGAGGTCAGGAGTTCAAAACCTGCCTGGCCAACATGGCAAAATCCCATCTCTACTAAAAATACAAGAATTAGCCAGGCACGGTGGTGAGTGCCTGTAATCCCAGCTACTCAGGAGGCTGAGAAAGGAGAATCTCTTGAACCCGGGAGGCGGAGGTTGCAGTGAACAGAGATCATGCCATTGTACTCCAGCCTGGGCAACAGAGCAAGGCTCCATCTAAAAAAAAAAAAAAGAGAGAGAAAGAAAAGAAAATAAAAAAAGAATAGAGGATCTATAAAGAAAAGTAGATTCGTGGTTACTCAGGGCGAGGAATTGAGTGTGGGGGGAAAGCGGTAAGACAAAGGTATGAGGTTTCTTTTTGAGGTGATGAAAATGTTCTAAAATTGACCATGGTGATGGTTGCAGTATTGATTAATACACCCAAACCCATTTAATTGTACACTTTATGATCTGTAAGTTATATCAATAAAGGCTTTTTTAACAAGAAAAGAAACAGATATAAAGTAAAAAAGCTCACAGTAAAGAAAATGTCCTCTCTGACTTGTAGGTCTTGATTAGTTCTAGGAAGAAAATTGATTCACCTAGTTTCTGAGAAATGTTTACTCTAATTAAATGAATTACTTCCAGGGAATAGCAGGAGTACCGATTCCCTCTAACCTGCCTCATACTTCCTGGTGTTACCTAATCCACCTGGGCTTCCTCCATCACAGTCCTCCACATTCTACTCCGTGCTCCCTTCATCAGAGCTATGCTGGGCTATGCTGGGCTGTCACTGTGAGAGATGGAGCACTCTTCCCTGCTGGGCTGTGAGCCCTATGTGGTGAGTCACTGAGCTTTTCCTGGTCACCATTATGTCATTAGGTCCTTCTGTGGGCCCCTTGAAAGAACCTGATGTGTGTTGAATAATTACAATGTAATGTCTTATCTTATATCCTCAGAATTTCTAGGAACTTTTTTTTTTCTTTTGAGATAGAATCTCACTCTGTAGCCAGGCTGGAGTGCAATGGCTCAGTCTCGGCTCACTGCCACCTCCGCCTCCTGGGTTCAAGTGATTCTCCTGCCTCAGCTTCCCAAGTAGCTGGGACCAGAGGCACGTGCCACCACACCTAGCGAATTTTAGTATTTTTAGAAGAGACAGGCTTTCACCATGTAGGCCAGGATGGTCTCAATCTCTTGACCTCACGATCTGCCCTCCTTAGCCTCCCAGAGTGCTGGGAATACAGGCGTGAGCCACCACGCCAGCCTCTAGGAACTTTCTAATAGGCTCGCATCATAAACAGAAATGAAGGCTATTTTGCGGACCTATAGCTCTTCTGTGCTTTACCTAAAGAGAGATCAACAATTCTCTCTCCTGCTTAATGTATTCTTTTTTTTTCCCCTTGAGACACAATCTTGCTCTGTCACCAGACTGGAGCGCAGTGGCGTGATCTCAGCTCACTGCAACCTCTGCCTCACGGGTTCAAGTGATTCTGCTGCCTCAGCCTCCCGAGTAGCTGGGACTACAGGCACATGCCACCATGCCCGGCTAATTTTTTTTTTTTTTTTTTTTGGTAGAGATGGAGTTTCATCATGTTAGCCAGGCTGGTCATGAACTCCTGACCACAGGTGATCCACGCGCCTTGGCCTCCCAAAGCCCTGGGATTACAGGCGTGAGCCACCGTGCCCAGCCTGCTTTATGTATTCTATTTGGACGTAAGATCATTTGAAAAAAGGTTTTCGCAGCTAAAAATGTTTGATGCCCATTGTACTGTGTACTTGTGAGATGTGTTTGTAGCTCTGAGATGCTGCATTTATAGAAGGGGTGCCAAGGCTTTAATGATGTGGGTTTGTATGTTGGTGTCTGTGGTGGGCATAGGAATGTGCTGCTTGAATCTTCATTCATGGAGAACTTTCCAATCAGCTTCAATAAGGGCAGTGAGCTGAGAGTCTCCAGTTGCAGCACCATTAGGACCCACCTCAGCATGGAGCAGAACCCATGCTTTTCCAAGGAAGCCCCAGATAGTAATTAAGGACTCTTGGATCCAGGGCATGACCCTATCTGCCCAACATAAGCCATCCCCAACAGCATTTTTCTGTGGATTATGGGTCTGTTATCTCTGCCTGGTGGTCTTGGCCTGTCCCTGTCCAATCCTCCTTCCTTCCTTCTTTTCTTTCACAAGTATTGGATCTGCATCCTGGTCTGAAGACTTTTTCTGCTTCTAGTGTCATCTGCTTCCTTCCTTTTTTGTCTTTCACATGCATTACCCTCCTCCCTCCAATAAAATGATGGACCCCTAACTCCATCTAAGTCTCAGCTTCCCAGAAGATGTAATTCCCAAAATGTACATAATGGTGCTTATTGTTTGTTTGTTTGTTTTGAGACAGAGTCTCCCCCTGTTGCCCAGGCTGGAGTGCAGTGGCACTATCTCGGCTCACTGCAACCTCCCCCTCCCGAGTTCAAGTGATTCTCATGCCTCAGCCTCCTGAGTAGCTGGGATTACAGGGATGCACCACCACGCTTGGCTAATTTCTTTTCTATTTTTAGTAGAGATGGGGTTTCACTGTGTTGGCCAGGCTGGTCTTGAACTCCTGGCCTCAAGTGATCTGCCCACCTTGGCCTCCCAAAGTCCTGGGATTACAGGTGTGAGCCACCATGCCTGGCCGCATTTATTGTTTATTATATACACAGTCTCGAAACTCTTTTCTGATTTTCTGAGTACCTCCTATTGTGTGGCTCTTGATCAGGGACAAGGCTTTGCCTCCCACTACAACAGCTGAAGGAGGTATTCATTCTTCCTCACCTCACCTTGAACCCTAAGGTTTTAACACGTGGCTAGATGTCTGGAACTCTTAATCATGAGGATGTGAGACAAAAACACAGACACAATCAGGAAATCATCTATAGTGGCGTCAGTGGGTCTAGAGTCCCATGGCAGTACCCAGGGGATGGGTCAGGTGTTCAGTACCCAGGAGATGGGTGGTGTGGCAGCAGGTCCTACCGAATAGCTTTGAACATTACCTTGGCTGTTGGTCCCCTACCACAGCCTCTTTTTTCTACTCATATTCTTATGCTGTTTTTCCAGAATTGCTGTTAATTTTGTGAGCTAAACAATCACCTTCCACTAGCTAACAGCCTTTCTATTTAAAATAACCAAAGTCACTTTATATTGCTTAAAAATAGGAACCCTGGCCAGGCGCAGTGGCTCACGCCTGTAATCCCAGCACTTTGGGAGGCCGAGGCAAGTGGACCACCTGAGGTCAGGAGTTTGAGACCAGCCTGGCCAACATGGCGAAATCTCGTTTCTACTGAAAATACAAAAATTAGCTAGGCGTGGTTGTGCACGCCTGTACCCCAGCTACTTCAGGGGGCTGAAGCAGGAGAATCGCTTGAACCTGGGAGGCAGAGTTTGCAGTGAGCTGACTGTTATGGGTCCCGAGGTTCCCTGGAGGTGACAGGTTGAAGAAGTGATCAAAGATGAGGTGTGCACTCCTGCCTGAACTCCCACTTTCTCTCACACCCTATATACAGAACCGTAGCAAACCCCACCATCTCAGAGAGTGAAACAGATTTCAAATCTACCACCTCCTCCCCAGCTTCACTGCTGCTGCTGGGTCTGAGTCAACATCACCAGTTGTAGTAGCCTGCTAATAGGTCTTTGCTTTCATATCCATCATATGATAGCTAGTGTGAGCCCTATAAAATATGTCAGTACATATCACCCTCTGCTCACCATCCCTCCAAAGACCTTGATCACTCTCAGGGTAAAAGCCAAAACCTCACCTTGGCCCACAAGACCTCACACAGTCTGGCCCCCATCGCCTCCCTGGCCTGGTTTCCTTCACTCCTACTCTGCCTCCCTCCTCCATGCCAGCTACACCTGCTCCCTGTGGATTCCTGGATGCACACAGCCTCCTGCCTTAGGACTCTGCTGGTTTGTTTGTTTGTTTGTTTGTTTGCTTGCTTGCTTGTTTGTTTGTTTGTGACAGAGTCTCTCACTGTTGCCTGGGCTGGAGTGCAATGGCGTGATCACAGCTCACTGAAACCTCTGCCTCCCGAGTTCAAGTGATTCTCCTGCCTCAGCCTCCCCAGTAGCTGGGATTACAGGCACCTGCCACCAGTCCCGGCTAACTTTTATATTTTTCTTAGAGACAGGGGTTTCACCATGTTGGCCAGGCTGGTCTCAAACTCCTGACCTCAGGTGATCCGCCAGCCTTGGCCTCCCAAAGTGTGAGGAGTACAGGTGTAAGCCACCATGCTCAGTCGCTGCTGGTTTTTTGTTGTTGTTGTTGTTGTTTGTTTGTTTTTTGTGTTTTTGTTTTTGTTTTTGTTTTGAGACAGCGTCTCACTCTGTTGCCCAGGCTGGGGTGCAGTGGCAGGATCTCGGCTCACTGCAAGCTCTGCCTCCCTGGTTCACACCATTCTCCTGCCTCAGCCTCCCAAGTAGTTGGGACTACAGGCACCTGCCACCACGGCCAGCTAATTTTTTGTATTTTTAGTAGAGACGAGGTTTCACTGTGTTAGCCAGGATGGTCTTGATCTCCTGACCTCGTGATCCGCCCACCTCAGCCTCCCAAAGTGCTGGGATTACAGGCGTGAACCACCGCACTGCGCCTGGCCACTGCTGTTGGTTAATCACTCTGTCAGGAACACTCCCTTCCCAGATATCTTCACAGCTCGCTGCTCCACCACCCTGTGAAAACACCCCTAACCATCCATTTAAATTCCAATCACAGAATGCATATCCCACTTACCAGCCTTGCTTTTCTAATGCAGTATGTCATTTGCATATTTATTTCATGTATGCTTTATTGTCCACCTTCCTTACTAGAATGTTAGCTCCCTGAAGGCAGGAGTTTTTGTCTGTTTTTCTTACTGATGGATCCCAAGTCCCTGAAGACTACGCTGGCACTTGTTGGGTATTCAGTAAATATTGGCTGAATAAATGAAAAAGAGGGAACATTTTTGTCAGTTAATGGAGTTTGGAAACGGAATGATAGAAGGTGGGAACAACTGAGCTATCCTCAAAAATGGAGTGGAAAGACCAAGCATGGTGGCTCACACCTGTAATCCCAGCACTTTGGGAGGCCAAGGTGGGCAGATCGCTTGAGGCCAGGATTTCGAGACCAGCCTGGGCAAATGGTGAAAACCCATCTCTACTAAAATTACAAAAGTTAGCCAGGTGCAGTGGCACGTGCCTGTAATCTCAGCTACTCGGGAGGCCGAGGCACAAAAATCACTTGAACCCAGGAGGTGGAGGTTGCAGTGAGCCTAGATGGTGCCACTGCACTCCAGCCTGGGCCACAGAGTGAGACTCCATCTCCAAACAAACGGACTGGGGAGTATTTGGAATTGGGAGTTGTGGTGAGAGCAACCGGAAAGGAAGATTAGAAGAAGAGATGATGGCGGAGAAAGGTAAGGAGCAAGATGGGTGAGAATGGGGCATTTTACCCAGGGGAAGTCACTGGAGAGCAGCTGGCAGAAACTATAACTAATAACAAGTCAAGAAAGACATTTCAAGCTGTTGGCTGTGCCCTACATCGCTGTCACACACAATACACAATAAACTTGCTATGCTCAACAGACTTGAGGTCTTTGTTCACTTTTCGGGGGCTCGTGGAAATGAGAACAAAAGAGAAAGGATTTTAGACTACATTTTGGTCAAAATCAGAGCGCACACAAAAAGGGGCAACATGAAGACACAGGGACTGCAGTAATAATTTGATGCAGCCAGAAACCTAAGCAACGGTGACCATGTGACCATGAAACCTGCAGGCAGAGGTGCAAATCTTGCACAGGGCGTTGCTCTTCTATGGGAGGGGAAAACATGCAGCTGTACATTCTCAGGTGACCCTGGCTGACTCTGTAATCATAGTGCCTCCTCTTAGGGATGCTTGAGGATTAGTAAGATGAAGAAGAGGGGGTGCTCCTGAACACGAGAGGAGAGCTGCGTTCTTCACCGCTTCCTCCTTGCCCCGCAGGAGGTGTAGCTCAGCGGGCCACAAGGCAGAGCTCGTAGGTCGGGGGGATGTTGCCAAAGCCTGAGAGCTTGGGGGTGATATCGATGTCTGCAGGCGGCACCAGCGAGTGTAGAGAGAAGTTCTGAAGGGTGGAGGTGAAGTAGAGAAAGAGTTCCATGCGGGCCATGGCCTCGCCCAGGCAGATGCGCTTTCCTGGAGGCACAGGGGAGGGCAGAAGGAAGGGTCGCACCTGCACAGGTCATGGGGATGTCGGGGGTGTCTGGACTGACCACCCCACTGAGCCTCAGCTGCCTCATCGGCACCTCAGGGCTCATGACTGTGACTGCTTTATAAAGGGGTGTTACACAGGCTTAGTGGGTACCTATAGTTAGTGCTCAGCTAGGACCTGCTACTTCTCTGATGGCTGGGATTCCATCCCGTTCCAAGAGGGAATGGTTCTATAGGATCCATGAGTTTCAAGGTTGTGTTCATTTCAGTTACTCAAGGGTTTGTCAAATGCCTATTAGGTGCCAGACACTGGTGACAAAAAAAAGTGAAAACTCACCCTTAATAACACTTACTGTTTGTAAGCCACTCTTCCAATTGTTTGGAGGGATTAATCCCTGTTTCACAGATGGGAGCTGAAGTGACTCACCCAAGGCTCCACCATTTCTAAATGGTGGAGTGGAGTCCAGATTCCCAACCACCGTCCTGACTCCAGGTTCCAAATGACATACACTTTTTGTTGCTGTTGTTTTTTGTTTGTTTGAGACAGGGTCTTACTCTGTCACCCAGGCTGGAGTGCAGTGGCATGATCTCGGCTCACTGCAACCTCCGCCTCCCGGGTTCAAGTGATTTTTGTGCCTCAGCCTCCCTTGTAGCTGGGATTACAGGCGCCCGCCACCATGCCTGACTAATTTTTGAATTTTAGTAGAGACAGGGTTTCACCATGTTGGCCAGGCTGGTCTCGAACTCCTGGCCTCAAGTGATCCACCTGCCTCGGCTTCCCAAAGTGCTGGGATTACAGGTGTGAGCCACTGTGCCATGCCAACATACACTTAAAATGTTGCTGCATAAAGATTTTATGACATGAGTAGGCAAATGACTGTCTGTTGGGCAAATTTGCACTGCTGCTTGTGTTCATACAGCCTGCAATCTACGAATGCTTTTGGCATTTTAAAATGGTTGGGGAAAAAAGATTCTTTTGTGTTATATGAAGATAAAACAAAATTCAAATTTCAGTGTCCGTAAACAGTTTTTCAGGCTCACACACATGCTCATTCATTTACATATTGTCTATGGCTGCTTTCATAGATCAATGGCAAAGGTTCAGAGACTATCTGGCTGGAAAAATAGAAAATATGTCTTATTTTGTTCTTAACAGCCAGTTGGTTTATGCCCTGTTTAGTGCTATTACTGAGCCAACTTTTTTTTCTAATTATCAGAGTCAATCATTCTAATATTTACTAATTCTGGGATTCTAAAATGTTGTGGTTCTAAGATATAACCTTCAAATTCACATTGTGACTTGAACTTCAAATACAGACCAGTGGCAGGGGCGTGGATTTAGCACATGCCTGGAGGAAGTCAGACCAGAGAAACCTACCAGAGGAAAAAGGCACAAAGGCTTCATTCTTCTTGAAGCGGCCCTGCTCATCCAGAAAGTGCTGGGGATAGAAGGCATCTGGGTAGCAGAAGTATTTGGGGTCTTTGAGGACAGAGCCAAGCAGGGGAAATACGTCTGTGCCCTGGGGTGAAAATGGGGGCAGTTAGGAGAAATCAGTGTTGGGCTACAGACGTAGGGAACCAGGGAGAGAGAGGAGTGCCCTGGAAGGGAGGCAATGAGGGTGCAACCCCACCTTGGGCAGAAGGTAGCCTCGAAACTGAGTGTCCCGGATGACGTTGTGGGGGACACCCATGGGCACGATGTCTACCAGTCTCTGTATTTCATGGATGACGGCATCTGTGTAGGGCATCTTGACCCGGTCATCTACCCTTGGGAGCCGGTGTGGTCCAATCACCTGGTTAATCTCTTCATGGATCTTAGCTGGAAGGGGCCAGAAAATATAGCGGAGAACAGAGAAAAAATAAACAAAAGCAGGAGGTGTTTTTGCTAGGGAAGCCAGGACAAATCCTGCATTCCTAGCTCCAGCAGAAAGAGATCTCAAGTGAAAGCCAAGCATGTTTGCTCCCTTCTCTTTTTTTTTTTTTTTTAAACAGCCTGTCACCCAGGCTGGAGTGCAATGGCATGATCTCGACTCACTGCAACCTCCACCTCCCGGGTTCAAGTGATTTTTCTGCCTCAGCCTCCAGAGTAACTGGGATTACAGGCACCTGCCACCTGCCCGGTTAATTTTTGTATTTTTAATAGAGATGGGGTTTCACCATGCTGGTCAAGCTGGTCTCGAACTCCTGACCTCGTGATCCACCCACCTCGGCCTCCCAAAGTGCTGGGATTATAGGTGTGAGCCACCGCACCTGGCCTGTTTGGTCGCTTCTTTAACTTAACAACTGACACACTGGTGATGCTCAATTACTCATCAGACATCGGGAGACAGGCAGCTTGGAGTCCTGAACGCTGCCAGGACATTTGGTCTTTACTTAAAAGCACCAAAAAGCCATGGTCCCAGCTTGGCTCTCATACATGGGATTTTTACAAAATGGGAAAGAGGCATGCTAGGTGACTAGGACAGGGTTGACACAAATGACAAGCGGTTATGTGACTGATTAAGATCACCACTGGTGGAGTTACTCCTCTTCGCATTTTAGGGTTTAGGGATGAGTGACTTCACCTTCTATCTTCTTTTGGAGATGGAGTCTTCTCACTCTGTTTTCCAGGCTAGAGTGCAGTGGCAGGATCTCAGCTCACTGCAAGCTCCACCTCCCGGGTTCACACCATTCTCCTGCCTCAGCCTCCCGAGTAGTTGGGACTACAGGTGCCCGTCACTGCGCCCAGCTAATTTTTAAAATATTTTTAGTAGAGACAGGGTTTCACCGTGTTAGCCAGGATGGTCTTGATCTCCTGACCTCGTGATCCGCCCGCCTCGGCCTCCTAAAGTGCTGGAATTACAGGCGTGAGCCACCGCACCTGGCCTGTGTGACTTCACCTCTGAACTTGTGTTTCATCATCTTCAAAATGAGTGTGATAGTTGGACAAGGTCATAGAGTTGTAAACATTACATAAAGTCTGGTGTACAAGGAACTAGGACAGTGCTTGGCACAGAGAAGCATCCAGTAAATAGTTGATTTGATTTGATTTTTTTTTCTTTCTTTTTTTTTTTTAGACGGAGTCTTGCTCTGTCCCCAGGCTGGAGTGCAGTGGTGCAATCTTGGCTCACTGCAACTTCTGCCTCCTGGGATCAAATGATTCTCATGCCTCAGCCCCCCAGGTAGCTGGGATTACAGGTGTGCGCTACCACACCTGGCTACTTTTTGCATTTTTAATAGAGAAAAGGTTTCACCATGTTGGTAAGGCTGGTCTTGAAGTCCTGGCCTCAGCAATTTGCCCATCTCTGCCTCCCAAAGTGCTGGGATTACAGGCATGAGCCACCGCACCCAGCCTGATTATTTAGACCAGTGAAAGACAACTCAGACAATGGAGGTGACACTAGAAACATTTGAGTGGAAGTGTGTTAGCGTCTCTCATCTGCACCAGGAGAAATTCTTTGGCTTGTTTTGAATTGCATTATTAAAGAGAGGGGCCAAAACTGGGAATTTTCCTTAAGCAAGTAGTGAGTTCCTCATTACTAAAGTTACCCAAATGGACCAGATCATAATTTATTGGAGACAGATTCTATTTAACTTTGGCAGGGTGGTTGGCTCAATAATGGCCATCAAAGATAACCACCTTCAAGTCTCTAAAACCTAATGCCTGGAAGGCTATGTATATAAGGGTAACAAAAACACAAGAGAGACTTTGAAAATGCCAGTAAATTAAGAATCTTGAGATGAAAAGATTAGCCTGGGTTGTCGAGATTCGCCCTCAATATAATATCGTGTGTCTGTATAAGAGAGAAGCGGGAGAATCAGAGTTAGAAAAAAAAAATGTGAGGCTGGGCACAGCGGTTCACACCTGTAATCCCAGCATTTTGGAGGCCAAGGCAGGTGAGTTACCTGAGGTCAGGAGTTTGAGACCAGCCTGGCCAAGATGGTGAAGCCCTGTCTCTACTAAAACTACAAAATTAGTTGGGCGTGGGGTGGCACACACCTGTAATCCCAGCTATTTGGGAGGCTAAGGCAGGAGAATCGCTTGAACCCAGGAGGCAGAGGTTGCATGAGCTGAGATCACGCCACTGCACCGCAGCCTGGGCAACAGAGGAAGACTCTGTCTCCAAAAACAAAGAAAAAGAATAAAAGATGTGATGGATGCCAGAAGTAAACAGAGGTTTGAAGCAGCTACGCTGCTGGCTTTGAAGATGGAGGACAGAGTCGTGAAGCCAGGATTACAAGGAGTACAGCTTTAACATCTGGAAAAGGCAGAGAATCAGATAGTCCGTTGGTGTCAGCTAGTGAAAGCCTATTTGAACTTCTGAAATTCAGAACAGAAGGATAATATATTTGTGTTGTTTTAGACGACTAAGTTCCTGGTAATTTGTTACAGCAGCCACAGGCCGCAGACACCAAGTAGAAGATTAAGTTAAATCACCCCGTAAAGTTGGGGATTTCATGTTTCAAGTCCTGAAGTTCTAAAGGGTGAAGAGCCTGAGGCCGTGGGATTCTAAATTTTCAAGATGATGTCTTCTTTATGTTGGGAGGGGGAGGTACCAGATAGGCAGCTCAGGGTGGACTCACCTTCCACTTCAGGATGCTTCATTAACAGCAAGAATCCATAGCGCAGTGTAGAGCTCACCGTCTCCGTGCCAGCAAAGAAGAGGTTCAGAGTGGTGAGGACCAAGTTCTTGAGGTTGAATTCTGTATAAGGTTTATTTTTATCCTGAGAGTGAGGGGATAGTGAATGGAATCATTCTCTTCTGTCTTTAGTGTCTTTTTTTTTTTTTTTTTGACAGAGTCTCGCTCTGTTGCCCAGACTGAAGTGCAGTGGCATGATCCCATCTCACTGCAACCTCCACCTCCTGGGTTCAAGTGATTCTCCTGCCTCAGCCTCCCGAGTAGCTGGAGTTACAGGCACCCGCCACCATGCCCAGCTAATTTTGTGTGTGTGTGTACTTTTAGTAGAGATGGGGTTTCACCATGTTGGCCAGGCTGGTCTCAAACTTCTGATCTCAGTTGATAGGCCCACCTTGGCCTCCCAAAGTGCTGGGATTACAGGCGTGAGCCACTGCGCCTGGCCTATTGTGTTATTTTCTCATTGGTTTTATTGTCTATTGTATAGGGAGACAATAGGTGGGTAAACCAAGCGTGTCTGGGAGAGGACACAGTCAGAACAAAGGTCCTGCGGCAGGAACGTGCCTGATGTGTTAGAGGAACAGCAAGGCAGAAGCTGGGGTGGATGAGATGAAGTGAACAATAGGGAGGATGGGAGGAGAAGAATGTAGGATGCCTTGTAATATTTGAACATGTAGGGATAGTAGTGTATAGAATTTAAATTTCCAAAGGCAAAGATTCAATACTATAAAAATATAAATTTACAAATGTATAAAACTCTAAGAAATGATGATACAGAAGTATTAACCTTCTAAATTTCCATAGAAATGTAGAAATAGATATATATATCTATAGAGATATAGAAATAGAGACATATCTCTATACAGATATAGAATTAGAGATATATCTGTATACAACTTCAGAAGATTAATACTTCTGTATCATCATTTCTTAGAGTTTTATACATTTGTAAATTTATATTTTTATGTTATTGAACCTTTAATTTAAATTTAAACTCTGTGCCCTACTGTCCCTACAGGTTCAAATCTTTTAACTTTAACTTAAATGTTTAACTTAAACGTTAACTTAAATTTTAAACTTCAGAAAAGTTCTAGGTTTCTGAAATTCTAAGACTCAAAACTACAGTTGTAACTCTCTGGAATGTATAAGCTGTAAGATTTTAAGTTTCCAAGTTCCTAAATTTTCCAAATTCCTAAAATTTCTAGATTCAAAATCTGTTTTAAAGCTGTAACAGTTTATACTTTTACAGTTTCTATATTCATCTATAGATAAAAGTAAATGCTGTGAAATAATGCTTGTTTTGTTTTGTTTTGTCCTCAATGCTTGCAGATTGGTTGAAAGTTGCAGGGACTAGAGGTTGAGAAGTGAGAGGGAAGGACCAGGGGAAGAAGAGGAGGTACCTGGTGCATCTTGATGAGAAAGCAGTCAATGAAGTCCCGAGGGTTTTGGGGGTCAAAGGATGCTTCATTGATCTTGACCCTGGAGGCAATGAAGTCCTTGAGCTCTTCTACCAAGTAGTAGATGCGATTGTGTCTTCCTGGCAAATGCTGCATGATTCCAGAGTACATGTCATATAGCTGTGGGAATAGGCAAGGGGTCTTTGTCAGTGATGGGCGCCAGGGGCCAGCATGGGCTGAGTCTGGAGTTGGACAGCTGGACTCAAAATCCAGTGCTGGGTCTAAGAATCAGGTGAGGCCCTTTTGCTTCCCAGAAGTTGGGTCCTATTGAGACAGTAGTTCCCCCTTAACCCTGGTTTACCTTCCACCATTTCAGTTACGTGCAGTCAACTGCAGTCTAAAAATATCACATATAATAAGATATTTCGAGAGAGAAAGAGTACATTCACACAACTGTTGTTAGAATATGTTGTTATAATTGTTCTATTTTATTACTTATGAATGCCAGTCTCTTACTGCACTCAATTTATAAATTGAATTTTGTCATGATACATATATATCAGAAAAACTTAGTATCTACAGAATTGGGTACTATCCATGGTTTGAGGCATCCACCGGGGGTCTTGAACATATCCTCCAGCCATGAGGGGGAACTACTGTACTCACCTCCCAGGGGTGTGGGGAGGATCAAGTGGGGTATAGGAAGGTGCTAGTTAACTGGGGTTGGTGCATGGACAGAGAGGTGGTGGGGTGGGCACCTGTGCCCAGGGAGTGCTCATCTCAATGAAACTCTCATTGATCAACCGCAGCAGATTCAGGAACTGCTTGTCCTCATAGTCGAAGCGACTTCCGAAGACAACAGAACTGATGACGTTGGAAACAGTGCGGCTCAGCAAGAAGATGGGGTCGATGGGGGCACCTGGGCAGTAGAAATTGTTTATGTTGGAGGCAATGATCATGAATATGGGGTGTGGAGTCACAGTGATGCATCTGAGTCCCAGCTCTACTACTTAATTGCATGTGTGAGCCACTTCATTTTTGTGTTTTGGGTCTAGATTGACCAATCTGCAAATTGATTTGGGAACCGTTTCATTGACTCATGAGGATTCATTATCATTATCCATATAAAATAATTAGCACAATGCCTGGCATACAGTAAGCACTCAAGAAAAGCTAGTTGAGCTTAATCATTATTTTTTATTATTATTACTTAAATGTGTTGTTGTTAGAGACTCACATATTTGGGGAAAAGTGGGATAAGGGACACATTATAAAAGTTCCTGAATTCTGTCTAGCTGTACTGATGATTCCATTTGGGCAATTAGAAAAATCCTTCCCAGCCAGGTGCAGTGGCTCACGCCTGTAATCCCAGCACTTTGGGAGACCGAGGCAGGCAGATCACAAGATCAGGAGTTGGAGACCAGCCTGACCAACAGGGTGAAACCCTGTCTCTACTAAAAATACAAAAATTAGCCAGGTGTGGTGGCAGGCGCCTGTAATCCCAGCTACTCAGGAAGCTGAGGCAGGAGAATTGCTTGAAACTGGGAGGTGGAGGTTGCAGTGAGCCGAGATCGTGCCATTGCACTCCAGCCTGGGTGACAAGAGCAAGACTCTGTCTCAAAACAAAACAAAACAAAACAAAACAAAATCCTTCCCTTGCCCTCACCTACACCTTCTGTAAAACAAGATCAGTAGATCTGGGAAGAATTTCTCTAGAATAATGCACATATTCACAAATACACAATTTTATGAAAATTTCTGGGGTACATGGGCATTTGAAGCATTTATATAGACCTGTTAATCACCCATGTAGACCAGGCAAGGCGCCTTGGATGTAGAGAAAATGTGTCTCTATTTCTACCTCTTATCTATTTTTCTGGTTTTTTTTCAGCCTCTGTGTCTTTTCTCTATAGACCCCAGTGTTTCTAGACCTTATTTTTTGGTGGGACTGAACTCCTTTTAAAACATAATTAAATGAGTATAGGGTTTCAGATTTGCAAGATAAAAATGTTCAAAAGATTTTTTTCACAACATGAATATACTTAACACTACTGAACTGGACACTTAAAATGATGAATATGGTAACTTTTATATTACGTATTTTTTACCATAATACGGATATACAAATGTAATGAAATTTGAGCCTGTCTTCAAGAAAAGTCACAAAGTCACATGTCACCAAAATCTGCATAGGATATCAAGAGCTCACAGACAGCCTGAGATCCACTGATTAAAGTTTCTAGTAAGTGGTCTCTGAGGGTCTTCCATGTTAACTGTTTTTTTTTATTTTTGAGACAGTCTCACTGTGTCTCTCATACTGAAGTGCAGTGGCATGATCATAGCTCACTGCAGCCTTGAACTCCTGGGCTCAAGCAACCTCCAGCCTCAGCCCCACAGGCGGCTGATACTACAGGCATGTGCCACCATGCCCAGCTCATGTAAACTCTTAATATGGAAGCTGCCAGAAATCTTAGTGGATTCTTAATATTTTCCCTCTTCTTCCTTTCCAGACCTTTCTCCCACCAAAGTTCATCTTCTCATGACTCAGAGCTCCATAACCACCCAGTCACCTAGTGGTCCTCCCCCTTGTGGCCCCCATACCCTTGGTCTTCCGGAACTCCTCCAGTAGGTAGCTGGCCTCCTCCTGAATTCGCTCCTCAGTGCTCCGCTTTCCCATCCCGAAGTCCCGAAGGATGGTCAGGGAGAAGCGTCGGAGAATCCTCCATCGTTCTCCATTGGCCAGAGCTACACCTGCCAAGATCTCAGTCTCAGGCTTCTGCCTCCCTCCCCTTGCTGTGTTCAACTCTGTACTAGACAGTGATGGGGACAGATTATGAAAGCTCTAGACTCTGCTGTCAAGGAAGCCATTCTCAACCTTCAAGTCTCAATCAAGAGAGTAAGGTTCCCTCTCTGCAGGATCCTCAAAAAAAAAAAAAAAAGTCCAGACTGAGGTGGAGGAAAAGGGAATCAGTGTAGGAATGATAGGAGGAGATCAAAGAGTGTTTCTTACAGGAAGGAGAGGTGGAACTGGAAAAATAAATAAATAACTGAGTGAATGCATAGGAAGGTGGATGGTGGAGGGATGTATGGACAGAGTGCCATATAGAGTGCCCTGGAATGGGGATATTAATTCTATTTTCTATGTAATACTTGGATTCTCTGAACGTACACATATGTGTACACAGAAGCTCACACTTGTACATCGATATACCTACAGAAAAGGAGTTACCGTGTAGTAAGACACATTTAGAAATTACTAAATGTGTGGACTGATGAGAGTCTTAAACCAATTCACTAGATCTAATGAAATTATTTTGCTTTATTGATGAAGGAAGAGTTTATGACTGGAATGACGGATGGATGGATGGACAGACGGACGGACGGATGGATGGATGGATGGAAGACTTAATAGATGGGTGGATGGTTAATGGATGGATGGTTTGAGATAGATGGATAACGGTTGGAGAGTGGATAGATTGATAGATGTATGAATGATGAAAGCATTGATGAATGGATGGAATGATGGATAGATGAATACATAGAAAGTTAATTGACAGATGTATAGATAATAGAGTGAAAGATGTTTTTATAGAAAGAATAATGAATGGATTTTCTGATGAATATGGATCAATGGACAAAAGGAAGAAAAGGTAATAGGAACATAGATAGATAGATAGATAGATAGATAGACAGACAGTATGTGGTGAGTCTGCTTGGAATTGAAGGATGTGGGCAGATAGAGATGGATGCTTGGGAGAAAAAGATCTACCTAAGTGAAGAAGGCAGAGACCTATGGGTTAGGTATGTGTATGAGTATAGGAAGATGAGAAATAAGGTTGGCTATGAGAGCTTTAGTGGGTGCATAAAGAATATCACTAATCCGCCGGGCTTGGTAGCTCATGCCTGTAGTCCCAGCACTTTGGGAGGCTGAGACGGGTGGATCACCAGAGATTGGGAGTTGGAGACCAGCCTTTCCAACATGGAGAAACCCCGTCTCTACTAAAAATACAAAATTAGCCCTGCGTGGTGGCGCATGCCTATAATCCCAGCTACTCGGGAGGCTGAGGCAGGAAAATTGCTTGAACCTGGGAGGCAGAGGTTACAGTGAGCCAAGATCGTGCCGTTACACTCCAGCCTGGGTAACAAGAGTGAAAGTCCATCTCAAAAAAAAAAAAAAAAAAAAAAGAATATCACTAATCCATTAAAATAAGAGCAGAAATAACACAGAAGACAGTTTAGAGTCGGATGGCATAGGTTCAAAATAAAGTGATCCTACCACTTACTGTGTGACATTATCTAACCTTTAGCTTAGCTTTTTTTTTTTTTTTGAGACAGAGTTTCACTCTTGTTGCCCAAGTTGGGGTACAATGGTGTGATCTCAGCTCACTATAACATCTGCCTCCCGGGTTCAAGCGATTCTCCTGCCTCAGCCTCCCGAGTAGCTGGGATTACAGGCATGCGCCACCACACCCAGCTAATTTTTATTTTTAGTTTTTAGTAGAAACGAGGTTTCACCATGTTAGCCAGGCTGGTCTCAAACTCCTGACCTCAGGTGATCCACCCCCCGCCCAGCCTCCCAAAATGCTGGGATTACAGGCATAAGCCACCACACCCGGCCTATCTTAGCTTTTTCATTGACAACATTAGTATAATGTTAACAGCTCTCCTAAGGGAGTCAATGCAGTAAGTCATGTGGACTACTTACCAAAGAACCTGGCATATAGGGAGTGCATTGCAGTCATTTCTGGTCTTATTGTTTTTGTTGTTGTTGCTACCTACCATGACCTTGGAAGTTTTGCTCTATTGAAGCCAGTTCTCCACGGCCACTGAACTCATCCGCTTGGTCTACCAAGGCTTCCTTCACTGCTTCGTGTCCACATAAAACCACCACTGGCCGGGGACCCATGTACACAGTGAACACAGTGCCGTATTTCTCCCTGAGCTTGGAGTGAAGGAAAACACAGTAGGAGGGGCTGATTGGAGTACCAAGCATAGGCCAATTGAGGATTTTAGAGGATGGCGATTTCAGAGGGATATAAACATGGTACTAAGGAACCAAGGTAAATCTGGGCTTGGAAGGAATACTGGGAAAGAGGCATGGAAGTCTTGGCTCCTGTCACCCTTGGCAAAAGCTCATCCCTCCCCGCAAGACTTACTGTCTGCATCTCTAAAATAATGGACCTGGATTTGATGAATTCTAAGATTCATACTTCTCTCTCTGAAATGTTAAATTTCTAGAATCTTAAGACTTCATGATACCAACTCTCAAAGTGCTAAGACAACCTGAGTCAAAGAGTCCTTGTGTTTAAAAATATAATGTACTGTGATTCCAAAGTCCTGAGATCATGAAAATCTTATCTCAATGTACTGAGAATGTGTGTTTCCAATATTTTAGGATTCTGAAATTTCAGAATTCTAAGATTTGCAAAGTCTGTGTTTCTGAGAGTCTGTCTTTAGAAGTCATAAGGTTCTATGTGAATCTGGCTATAGGATTAGTTGCTTTTAGCCCTATTAGAGGAGACAGACAGACTCACCTTCATGAAAGACTGAAACGTAGCGTCAGTTCTAACTTGCAGCAGGTTCCCCAGGAAAGGAATTGGTGTAGGACCTGGGGGCAGCTTTCCTGCCTTATTCATTCGTTTCCAGGCAATGAGGATGAGCAGGCAAGACAAGCAAAGTGCCAGAAAGATGGTGACAGCCCCTCCCATCTCCATGGTGCCAGGTCAACAGGTTCTGTCCTGGGCACCAGATCCTGCCTAAATAGGTCCTGGAGATCAGCTTATACCGAAATCTGAACACCCTGGGATTCAAGTTTTCCGGGTTTGAATGTCATTGGAGAAGAGATTGCTTTATATGGGAGGTGGTTATATAACCTATAATCTCCCACCTGAGTAAGGGTAGATTGAATTCACAAAGGGAAATCTTCTGGGGCCATTCCCCTTTCTTCAAATTTCCAGTCTCTCTGTTCTTCTCTCTCAGCTCAACAGAATTGAACAGAATTTTTTGGTGGGGTGTAAGAGGCAGATTATTACCTTTTTAGGCTATTGATTTTAGGATCCAGACAATCTGAGTACAAGCGGCAGCTTTGTCTTTTCTTCACTGGGCAAGTCACTTAACCTCTGGGACTTGTTTCTCCATCTATCAAATAGGGAAACCATGTTGTTTTATTTTATTTTATTTTGTTTTATTTTTTTGAGACAGATTATCACTCTGTCACCCAGGCTGGAGCATAGTGGCGTGATCTCATTTCACTACAACTTCTGCCTCCCAGGTTCAAGCAATTCTCATGCCTCAGCCTCCCAAGTAGCTAGGACTACAGGTGCACACCACTATGCCCAGCTAATTTTTGTATTTTTCTAGAGATGCGGTTTCACCATGTTGGCCAGGCTAGTCTCGAACTCCTGGCCTCAAGTGATCCACCCCAATCAGCCTCCCAAAGTGCTGGAATTACAGGCGTGAGCCACCGCAGCTGGCAGACCATGTTGTTTTAGAAAGTCTTGATAGACAACAAGGAAAACTCTTTGTTCATTATTTAATTAAGGATAACCTTAATTAATCGGTTATTAGATTTTTTTAATTGACACATAATAATTGTACATATTTGTGGTATATATATGTACATAATAATTGTACATATGTGTGATGTTTTGATACATGTATGCAATGTATAACAATCAAATTCGGGTAATTATTGTATCCATTACTGAGACATTGTCATTTCTTTGTGGTAAGAACATTCAAAATCCTCTCTTCTAACTATTTTGAAATATGCAATGTATTATTGTTAACTATAGCCAGCCACCCTACTGTATAATGGAACACTAGAATGTTAATACGGAAAGTAAGCTGAAGATTTAGAAAACAAAAGAAATAAATCAATTGAAAGGGTTTTGTTCAAAGAGTTCTTGTTTTCTACTCAAGTTAATGTTAAATAACAATAATCAAAGATTACCTGTGTTGGTGTATCAGAAATTTGCTGTATCAAATTTAAAAAAAGAAAAAAAAGAACTTTGCTGTAGTGTGTGTCAGTGTGTGTGTGTGTGTGTGTGTTTTGAAAGTCTAAGGTGTAGAGATCACCTCTGAACCCCAGTCTCTGGAGGGGAGCGTCTTAATGATTTAAAAAGTGATTAACTACCTTTTCTGCACCAAATATTTTCAAAGCCTTATTGTCCTGAAATGAACTTCCTGGATATTATATCCTACCCTCAAGTACTATTTAACAAAATTCAATGTCCTTTTCATGCGACTGTATTCTCAGACTTGGAAACTGAATCCCTCAAGGTATCTGTAGGTTTGGGGAATGGGGTTTGGCTGGCTGAGCTGAGGCATCCTGTGTCCAGAAGTGGTGGAAATTCTGGGAAAGCTGAGTGACTCACACACAGTGCCACCTTTTGTCTCTTGGATCTGCTGCTAGAATGTCTTTCTTGGAGTAGAGACTCAGCTTAGCCCATCTCCTTTGACTCCCTTAGCTTTCACCTTCCCATCCCATTCTGATCCTCACCCCCCAGCACTTAACACCCATTCAGGACTAACCTCTTAACCATCTTGTGGTGGTGGCATGTGTGTGGTGATGGTGGTTGGTTGTGAGTCTGGTTTTCCTATTCAGACAGGAAGGGAGAGAGCAAGTACTCTTAGAACAGCTCCCTTCACCATCCCACCTCCAGACAGGAAGCCAGGAATGGAGGAACTTGAACTAAAGTTCAGCTGGAGTTCAGTGGTGTGATCTTGGCTCACTGCAACCTCTGCCTTCCAGGTGCAAGCGATTCTCCTGCCTTAGCCTCCCGAGTAGCTGGGATTACAGGCGTGTGCCACCACACCCGGCTAATTTGTTTTTTTAGTAGAGATGGGGTTTTGCCAGGTAGGCCAGGCTGGTCTTGAACTCCTGACCTCAAGTGATCCACCTGCCTGGCCTCCCAAAGTGCTGGGATTACAGGCATGAGCCACTGCGCCCAACCAAATTTTTTTAATTTGCCACTTTGTGCCAGGCACGGATGGAGCTGTGTGCTTGACAAGCAGGGTATCCTCTAATCCAAACAACCAGCTTGCAAGGAAGGGCATGTTAAATAGTCAGAGATGATTCAGGTCACCCTAAAACAAATATTCTTATAACCTGAAGCTGCTGGATAAACTTTTTTTTTTAAACTCTGTGTAATACCTTTCATACGGAGGGGAAAGGCATTCAGATGTTTCAGGTGCTTGGAGGTATAGCTCTCATTGTCATCTGGTTTGATATATTAAATTCATATATGACTGTATTTGAGAAAAGGTTCATATTTCAGAGGCACCTAGATGTCTCCCAATATTTGTTTTCCCTGTCTTCCATAGTAATAGAATTCTATCCTGCGACATGATTATCTAGAGTTAAAAACTACATTTCCCAAGCTCCCTTGCCGCTGCGTATGGCCGTGTAGCCAAGTTCTGACCAATGAGAAGTGAGTGAAAGTGATGCATGCAACTTTCAGTTTATGCTTTTAGAGGGAGGGGCAAGGTTTCCTTCCAGAATATTTCCTCTTTCTGGCTAACTGGGATAGCAAGAGCAACAACTTAGGAAGGAGCAGCAACAACATGGAAGGAGCCTGGGTCTTTGATATCAGTGAACTGCCCGATGAGCTCTGGGTTGCTTATGCAGAGCCATTAAGTGTAAGAAAATTAAATTTCCACCGGGCACAGTGGCTCATACCTGTAATCCCAGCACTTTGGGAGACCAAGGCAGGTGGATCACTGGAGGTCAGGAGTTCAAGACCAGGCTGGCCAACATGGTGAAACCCCATCTCTACTAAAAATGCAAAAATTAGCCGGGCGCGGTGGCACACACCTGTAATCCCAACTACTCGGGAAGCTGAGGCAGGGGAATCGCATGAACCTGGGAGGCCGAGGTTGCAGTGAGCCCAGAAGGTGCCACTGCATTCCAGCCTGGGTGACAGAACGAGACTCCATTTTCAAAAAATAAAGAAAGAAAGAAAATTAAATTTCCATCTTATGTAAGCCCCTTTAAACCACTGTTTTGGGTCTTTGTTATAGCAGTTAACCTATATCTTGGGAAATTTGGCTTCTATGAAAAATGCTTGAAAAATCATTGAACCAAGATAAGTGCTTGTTGCCTTCTTTTTTATTGTCGTGTCTGAGTACCACCCATATATGAATTTAATGTTTCTTTAATTGACTCTCCTTTTTAAGAACTTAAATTCATTAAGATGGAACTTGGTATTTCTCCCTTTAATGGAAAATTAGCTATTTTCTATCATAACTAGAAAATACCTGTGTATTAGTTATCTAATACTACATAACAAAACAGCTCAACACTTAGAGGCTTAAGACAACAACGATTTGTTATTTCCCACAGTTTCTGTGTGTCAATGTAATTTAATGCCATACTCTCCCACATCCATGGGGAAGTCTTCCTGGTACTCATACCTGCCCCCAACTTCTTTTCTGCATCTCCTTTCACTCTTAAACTCAAGCTTGGGGTTCAAGTCTAAACACAGCATGTCAGAGCTTGAAGAGGTCTCAGAAATATTATTAGTTCAGAGTTTCTCAAAAGGTATAAAATGCATAATGTGACCCAATGTATACCCATGGAGTATAAATCATCAGTTGTGAGATACTGCAAGATTCCTTGTAAGGAGGATGTATGTATGGATTTGAATATTACAGATGATGATAATAAACATATTTAACAACCAGGGCAGCACAAACATTGTCTGAAGATGGAGTAGGGTCCTAGAGGCCTCTGTAGTTGTTGAATTATGGGACTATTGGTAAGAGTGGTCCTGGAGAAGTGGCTGAATTTCCCATTTACCAACTGCTCTCGTTTGGATGTTTGTCCCTGCAAACCTCACATTGAAATTTGATCCCCAATATTGGAGGTGGAAATTAATGGGAAGTGTTTGGTTCATGATCCAGGAGTTACCTGATGTCCTCCTCATGGTAATGAATGGGTTCTTGCTCTATTAGTTACCATGAGAGCTGGTTGTTTAAAAGAATTTGGCCATACCCTCTGACTCTTGCTTCTTCTCTCACTATGTGATCCCTGCACATGCTGGCTCTACTTTGCCTTCTGCTATGAGTAGAAGCAGCCTGAAGCCCTCACCAGAAGCAGATGCTGGTGCCATGCTTCTTGTACAGCCGGCAGGACTGTGAGCCAAATAAATCTCTTTTTATTATAAATTACTCAGCCACAGATATTCGGTAATAACAACACTAAACAAACTAAAACACCAACCTCTATCAAAAGATGCTCTAATAGTCCAGGTGTGTTGGCTCACACCTGTAATCCCAGCACTTTGGGAGGCTGAGATGGGTAGATTGCTTGAGGTCAGGAGTTTGATACCAGCCTGGCCAACATGATGAAATCCCATCTCTACTAAAAATAAAGAATTAAAAAAAAAAAAAAAACTAGCTCGGCATGGTGGTGGGCGCCTGTAATCCCAGCTACTCAGGAGGCTGAGGCAGGAGAATCACTTGAATCTAGGAGACAGAGGTTGCAGTGAGCCAAGATTGCGCCACTGCACTTCAGCCTGGGCAACAGAGCCAGACCCTGTCTCAAAAAAAAAAAAAAAAAGGCAGTAATAACTCGTAGGACCACACCTGTGTACGTGTGCTGAATTTTGTCCTTAGGCATTGTCCTTAAGAAGTTTCCTTCTTCCCAGGACAGGGGCTTCATCAGGGCTCAATGCAGAACATGCAGGTGAGGGGCAGGGCACGGTGAACCTGGCAGAAGAGCTGATTATTAAATGTTCAGTAATGACGTGAGCTTATTATGAAATAGTCATTATTAATTAAATTATGCAAACTTAAAATGGAATATATTATACTTTTAAAAGAAGGTAATAAGTACTCAAGGCTGATCACATCCTAATTATTTTACTAGAGTTTACCGTTATCTGTGCTCTTGAGATCGTTTATGTCTATTTGTGTCTGTATGGTGAAAATACCATATGATGGTATGGTTTTGCACATCTCTTCCCAACTCCATGTTCAGTGACACCACCTTGGCCGGTTGTTTGAAATTGGCCATAGTGAATGCATGCACAGCACAGCAATCAGAAAACTCTACAAATGAGGTCATTTTTTCCCAAGAGCCAGCTGATAAACATTTACCAGCACACCCCTGTGGGTGCTTTTCCAAAGCTGAAGATCTGGGCTTGGGATGATGTCAGCAGGTGCCCAAGGGAGAGTGGGGGAAGTTTTTCAGGAACTCAGTGACATCAAGAGGAATTCTATGTGGGTTGGGATCCCTGTGGAAGTCTCCACCTCCCTTTGAGCAAAGGAGATGGAAGAGAAAGCTAGGTTGGAGTTCAGCTGGCTGTAGTGTTCACGTCTTGGATAATGGCATGCGGGGAGCACCCTATGACTTTGGAGACTGACAGACATGAAGACCATAGAAAAAGTAAGCTTCCCTCTGTGAGCCTTTTTTCAATCTGTGTTTGGGGGATGATAACAATAGTACCTTCTGTGTAGCGTTGTTCGGGGTTGGTGATAACGTGCATCGAAGGCCCTTAGCACAGACTTTGCTTGGCACATGCTCAACCAGTGGAAGGCTTTTAGCATGACTAAATGGTTGTAAAATGGAATGATCCTAAGAGTCCCTGAAAATGAGGCCTTGGACACTATCTGTGTCTCAGTTTCCCCATCTGGAAAATGGGACAAATGGTTGTGTTGATCTTCTGAGGTATTTGGGACAATTCAATGAGTTGTGACACAGAGCAAGCATTTAATAAGTGTTTGCTAATATGAAAATTAGAATTCTGCTGCGACAGTGGAGCTGGGACCAGGAAAAGCTGAGTGGAGAAAGGATATTCTTCCCCTTCACCATCAAAACCTGGGCAAATCTGTTGGTTTCCTCTTGGCTGCAGTAGAAGGGAGTGTAGCTAGAATTGGACATTTTCTTCTAAGGAGGCAAAATAAGTGTGTCCAGGAGATCTTCATGGGTAGTCTAAGAAGACCCATTATGGGCAGTGTTTTATGGGATGGTTCCAGGACTGAGCTAAACAGCCTCCCCAAGCTGGCATTTTCCTAAGATTATGCTATTCTCAGAATCTATTGTTCTAATGTTTGGGGATTCCAGAATTCTGTGATTTTTAAGTTTTCAATACTATGTGGATTCTTCCAGTTGGGAGTGGGGTGCAGCTTTAGGAAAGTAAGGAGCTGAGGAGGGAGAGGCAGTCTCACCAACATCCACCTCCTCCTGGATGTTTTTATCAGGAGCAAAAAGGTAAAGTCAGTGCACAGTTTTGGTTGCTCTAGGTCCCAACGCAAAACAAATGTGTGGAGTCCTAGGAACCAAATTTTAGGGGCCTGAAGGTGGTACCTGGATCATTCTTCTCTTGGGGAGTGCCATCATTTCCAAGAGGCTGAAGAAGAGATTTGGAGCCAACGAACAAGACATAGAATTTATTGAAGACTTACATATACGGTGGTCCCAGAGCGGCCACCTGGACAGGAAAACCACTAACGTGTGTAAAAAGCATATGGTTTATACAGGATTGTCACTTAGCAAGCTCCACCTAGCAACCTCCATTTAAGCCAAAACAAAGAGCCTTGATCCCTTGTATGACCTGCATTACAACAAATGGGCCAGGGGTTCAGATGTCCTTCGCAGATATGGAGTGAATCTCTGGGTTGGCCACTCCCTTATTTCTTAGCTCAGAAATCCCAACTTACATTCTTCCTAGACCATTCTCAGGGTATGCTTGAGATATTGCTGTCAAGTATGTCTTCCATACATAGGGCTGAGAAAAATTATTCAAAACATGGCAATAAGGTAAAACTGATTATGGGATGTTTTAAAGTCAAGTTAAGCATATTTTCTAACAAGCCCACTTAAAGGTAATTTCATTCCAAAATGGAATGTCTCCTTGTTTGCACAATTAATTAGTGTCTAAGCTTTTTTAACTTTTATTTTAGCTTCAGGGGTACATGTACAGGATTTATTATATAGGTAAGTTGCATGTCATGGGGTTTGGTGCACAGATTATTTCGTCACCCAGGTAATAAGCACAGTACCCAATAGGTAGTTTTTTGATCCTCACCGTCCTACCACCTTTAAACCTCAAATAGGTCCCAGTGTTCTATTGTTCCCATCTTTGTGTCCGTACGTTCTCAATGCTTAGCTCCCACTTACAAGTGAAAACAAGAAGTATTTGGTGTTTTGTTCCTGTGTTACTTTGCTTGGGATAAAGGCCTCTAGTTTCATCCATGTTGCTGCAAAGGACATGATCTCATTCTTTTTATGGCAGTGTAGTGCTCCATGGTGCATATGTGCCTCATTTTATTTATCCAGTCTACCATTGATAAGCATTTAGGTTGATTCCATGTGTTTGCTATTGTGAATAGTGCTGCAATGAACATACAGCACTATTTATCTATTTTTATGGTAGAATGATTTATATTCCTATGAGTAGAGACCCAATAATGGTATTGCTGGGTCAAATGGTAATTCTGTTTTAGATTCTTTGAGAAACTGCCAAACTACTTTCCACAATGGCTAAATTAATTTCCATTTCCACCAGCAGATATAGGCGTTCCCTTTTCTCTACAACCTTGCCAGCATCTGTTATTTTTTGACATTTTAATAATAGCCATTCTGGCCGGGCACGGTGGCTCATGCCTGTAATCCCAGCACTTTGGGAGGCCAAGGTGGGTGGATCATTTGAGGTCAGGAGTTTGAAACCAGCCTGGCCAACATGGTGAAACCCCTCCTCTACTAAAAGTACAAAAATTAGCTGGGCGTGGTGGCGGGTGCCTGTCATCCCAGCTACTCGGGTGGCTGACGCAGGAGAATTGCTTGAATCCGGGAGGCAGAGGTTGCAGTGAGCCAGCCAAGATCGTGCCACTGCACTCCAGCCTAGGTGCCAGAGCAAGATTCTGTCTCAAATAATAATAATAGCCATTCTGACTAGTGTGAGATGGTATCTCACTGTGATTTTCATTTGCATTTCTCTAATGACTAGTGGTGTTAATCATTTTCATATGCTTATTGGCCACATGTATGTCTTCTTTCGAAAAATATTCATGTCCTTTTCCCACTTTTTAATGGGGTTGTTTCTTTTCATGTAAATTTGTTTAAGTTTCTTATAGATTCCAGATATTAGATCTTTCTCAGATTCATAATTTGCAAATATTTTCTCCCATTGTGTAGGTTGTCTGTTTACAGCTGATAGTTTCTTTTGCAGTGCAGAATCTCATTAGTTTAATTAGGTCCCACTTGTTAATTTTTGCTTTGTTGCAATTGCTTTTGGCAGCTTCATCATGAAATCTTTGCCAGGTCCTATGTTCAGAATGCTATATATTCCCTAGGTTATCTTCCAGAATTTTTATGATTTTAGATTTTACATGTAAGTCTTTGATCCCTCTTGAGCTGATTTTTGTATATGGTGTGAGGAAGGAGTCCAATTTCAATCTTCTGCATTTGGATAGCCGGTTATCTCAGCACCATTTGTTGAATAGGGAGTCATTTCCCCATTGCTCATCTTGTTGTCTTTGTCAAAGGTCAGATGGCTGTAGGCATGTGGCATTATTTCTTGGCTCTATTCTGTTCCATTTATCAATGTGTGTGTTTTTGTACCAGTACCATGCTGTTTTGGTAACTGTGGCCTTGTTGTACAGTTTGAAGTTAGGTAATGTGATGCCTCCATCTTTGTTCTTTTTGCTTAGGATTGTCTTGGCTATTCAGGCTCTTTGTTGGTTTCACATGAATTTTTAAATATTTTTTCTAATTCTGTGAAGAATGTCATTGGTAGTTTGATACAAATAGCATTGAATCTGTAAATTACTTTGGGCAGTGTGGTGGTTTTAACAATACTGATTATTCCCGTCCATGAACATGGAATGTTTCTCCATTGGTGTCATCTCTGATTTCTTTCAGCAGTATTTCATAATTTTCATTGTAGAGCTCTTTCACCTCTTTGATTAACTATATTCCTGGATATTTTATTCTTTTGTGGCTATTGTGAATGGTATTGCAGTCTTGATTTGGCTATCAGGTTGGATGTTGTTGGTGTATGGAAATGTTACTTGTTTTTATACATTAATTTTGTATCCTGAAACTTTGCTGAAGTTGTTTATAAGATCAAGGAGCTTTTGAGCAGAGACTAGGGGGTTTTATACTTGTAGAATCATATCTGCAAACAGGGATAATTTGACTTCCTTTTTTCCTGTGTATATCCCCCCCCCCTTTTTTTTTCCTTCTGCATGATTGATTTGGCTAGGACTTCCAGTACTATGTCAAATAGGAGTGGTGAGACAGAATCCTTGTCTTGTTCTGGTTCTCAAAGAGAATACTTCCAGCTTTTGCCTGTTCAGAATGATGTTGACTATGGGCTTGTCATGAATGGCTCTTATGATTTTGATGTATGTTCCTTCAATGCCTAGTTTGTTGAGGATTTTTAATATGAAGGGATGTTGAATTTTATGAAAAGTCTTTTCTGCAACTATTGACAAGATCATATGGTTTTTGTTTTTAGTTCTGTTTATATGATGAATCACATTTACTGATTTGCATATGTTGAACCAACTTTGTATCACAGAGATAAAGCCTATTTAATTGTGATGGACTAGCTTTTTAATATGCTGCTGGATTCAGTTTGCTAGTATTTTGTTGAGGATTTTGGCATCTATGTTCAGCAAGGATATTGGCCTGGAGTTTTCTTTTTTTGGTTGTGTCTCTGCCAGGTTTGGGTATCAGAATGGTGCTGGCTTCATAGAATGAGCTGAGGATGAGTCCTTCCTGGTCATTTTTTTGGAATAGTTTCCGTAGAGATGGTACTACCTCTTTCTTATACATCTGGTCGAATTCAGCTGTGAATCCATCTGGTCCTGGGCTTTTTCTGGTTGGTAGGATTTTATTACTGATTCCATTTCAGAACTTGTTATTGGTCTGGTCAGGGATTTAATTTCTTCCTGGTTCAATCTTGGGAGTTTGTATGTTTTCAGGAATTTATCCATTTCTTCTAGGTTTTCTAGATTGTGTGCATAGAGATGTTCACAGTAGTCTCTGTGAATTTTTTTTTTTTTTTGTATTTCGGCGTGTCCCATGGTAAAATTCCCTTTGTCATTATGGTTGTGTTTATTTGGGGATCTTATCTCTTTTTTTCTTTATTATTCTCGCTAGCAGTCTATCTATCTTATTTATTCTTTCAAATAACCAATTGCTGGACTTGTTGATCTTTTGTTCATATATTGTGAAAAGTAGTGTGATGATTCCTGAAAGAACTAAAACAAGAACTACCATTCAACCCAGCAATTCCACTACTAGGTATATACTGAAAGGAATATAAATAATTCTACCATAAAGACACATGCACATGCATGTTCACTGCAGCACTATTCACAATAGCAAATACATGGAATCAACCTAAATGCCCAAAATGGTAGACTGGATAAAGAAAATGTGGTACATATACACCATGGAATACTGTGCAACCATAAAAAAACGAACAAGATCATGCCCTTTGCAGGAACATGGATGAAGCTGGAGGCCATTATCTTTAGCAAACTAATGCAGGAACAGAAAACTAAATACTGCATGTTCCCACTTAGAAGTGGTAGCTGAATGATGAGAACACATGAACACATAGAGGGGAACAACAGACACTGGGGCCTCCCTGAGGGTGGAGGGTGAGAGGAGGAAGAAGATCAGGAAAAATAACTGGTGGGTACTAGGCTTAATACTTTGGTGATGAAATGATCTGCACAACAAACCTCCATGACATGAGTTTACCTGTATAACAAACCTGCACATGTACCCCTGAACTTAAAATTAAAATAAATAAAATAAAATAACATTTCATAAAATTTTTTAAAACAGAAAACATGTTCATTCCCTGGCAACTCCACCAAAAAAAAAAAAAAAAAAAAAAAAAAGGAAAGAAAACATGGTTATATATACAATGGAATATTATTCAGCCATAAAAAAAAAGAATGAAATCCTATCATCTGCAGGAACATGGGTGGACCTGGGGGACATTATATTAAGTAAAATAAGCCAGGCACAGAAAGACAAATATCACGCATTCTCACTCATAATGGGAGTTAAAAAACTGATCTCATAAAAGTGGAAAGTAGAATGTTGGTTAGTAGAAGCTGTAATCCCTAGCAAGCTTCAACAGGGGAGCCAGTGCTTTCAGTCAGGGGGTGGCACCACGTGTCTTCAAGATGAAATGCCTCTTGGGGACAAACATGCTACTTTCACCAAGTACATAAGCTTTCTGCTTGTCATACTTAGGATTGAACATTGTTCATCCTTCAGAAGTACATCCTACTCAGATCTTGGGACAGTATGATCCCCCCATTTGGGGCATTTCCCTCATTTTTGGTTTGCATTGGGTTGCTGCTGGGAGAACCAAATGTCTGGCAGCTTCTTGGTCCCTTCAAAAAAAAAAAAATGTGCAGCTTCAGCCAGGCACAGTGGCTCATGCCTGTAATCCCATCACTTTGGGAGGCCAAGGTGGGCAGATCACCTGAGGTCAGGAGTTTGCCACCAGCCTAGTCAACATGGCAAAATTCCGTCTCTACAAAAATAAAAAAATTAGCCAAGTGTTGTGGCTTGTGCCTTGAGATACAGTGCAGTCTCTTGTCATCCACTGCTTCCTTATTAGAGAGGGTAGAACCAACACTAGCTAACATCACGGGCCATACAGGGTAAGTCCATCTTAACAATTTTTTTTTCTTTTTTTTTTGAGATGGAGTTTTGCTCTTGTTGCCCCAGGCTGGAGTGCAGTGGCCCAATCTCAGCTCACTGCAACCTCCGCGCCCACCCACCGTCCCCCATCCCGCCCCTGAGTTCAAGCAATTCTCCTGCCTCAGCCTTCCTAGTAGCTGGGACTACAATTGTGTGCCACCACACCCGGATAATTTTTGTATTTTTAGTAGAGACGGGGTTTCACTATATTGGCCAGGCTGGTCTTGAACTCCTGACCTCAAGTGATCCGTAAGCCTCAGCCTCCCAAAGTGCTGGGCGTACAGGTGTGAGCCACTGCACCCAGTCACAGATGCAGATTTCTTACACGCATGTATTGCATCATGGCGAAGTCTAGGCTATTAGCGTCCCCAGCACCCAAATAGTAAACACTGTACCCAATAGGTAACTTTTCAAGCCTCACCCCCTCCTGCCCACCCACCTTTCAAAGTCTACAATGTCTCTTGTTCCACTCTGTATGTCCAAGGGTATCCATTGTTTAGCTTCCATTTATAATTGAGAACATGTGTTATTTGACTTTCTGGTTTGACCTCTTTCACTTAGCATAATGGTCTCCAGTTCCATCCATGTTGCTACAAAAGACATGATTTCATTCTTTTTTATGGCTGAGTAGTATTCTATGTTATACATATGCCACGTTTTCTTTATCCAAACCTCTGTTGATGGGCTTAGATTGATTCCATAGCTTTGCTATTATGAATACTGCTACAATAAACATACAAGTGTAGGTGTCCTTTTTATAAAATGATTTCTTTCTTTTTTTTTTTTTCTTTTTTTGAGGTGCAGTCTCACTCTGTCGCCCAAGCTGGAGTGTGCAGTGGCACGATCTCGGCTCACTGCAACCTCTGCCTCCCTGGTTCAAGCGATTCTCCTGCCTCAGCCTCCCGAGTAGCTGGGACTACAGGCGTGTGCCACCATGCCAGGCTAATTTTTTGTATTTTTAGTAGAGACAGGGTTTCACCATGTTGGCCAGGCTGTTCTCAAACTCCTGACCTCAGGCGATCCGCCCTTCTCGACATCCCAAAGTGCTGGGATTACAAGGCATTAGCCATCACACCTTGTCTAAAATGATTTCTTTCTTTTGCTGTGAAGAAACTCTTTTAGTTTAAGTCCCATTTGTCTATTTTTTGTTTTATTGCATTTGTTTTTGAGGACTTCATCATAAATTCTTTGCCTAGGCCAGCGTCCAAAAGAATTTTTCCTAGGTTTTCTTCTAAAATTTTTATAGTTTCAGGTCTTAGATTTAGGTCTTTAATCCATCTTGAGTTCATCTTTGTATATGGTGAGAAATACCAGTCCAGTTTCATTCTTCAGCAAATGATTATCCAATCTTCCCAGAAATATTTATTGAATAAGATGTCCTTTCCCCAGTGTATATTTTTGCTGACTTTGTCAAAGATTAGTTGGTTGTAGGTAGGTGGCTTTATTTTTGGGTTTTCTATTCTGTTCCATTGATACATGTGTCTATTTTTATACCAGTACAATGCTGTTTTGGTTACTATAGGCTTGAAGTATAATTTGAAATCAGGTAATGTAATGCCTCCAGCTTTGTTCTTTTTGCTTGGAATTGCTTAAACTATTTGGGCTCTTTTCTGATTCTATATGAATTTTAGGATTGTTTTTTCTAATTCTGTGAAAAATGACGGTGTTTTGATAGAGATTGCATTCAATCTGTAGATTGCTTTGGACTGTATGTTCATGTCGATGCTGATTCCTCAAATCCATGAGCATGGGATATTTTTCCATTTGTTTATGTCATCTACAATTTCTTTCATTGGTGTTTTGTAGGTCTTCTTATAGAGATCTTTCATCTCCCTGGTTAAATATATTCCTATGTATTTTATTTTCTTTGTAGCTATTGCAAATGTATTGCCTCCTTGATTTGGTCCTTGGCTAGGTCGTTACTAATATGTGGACATGCTACTGATTTTTGTACATTAATTTTGTATCCTAAAACTTTACTGAATTCATTTCTCAAATCTAAGAGTTGTTTTTAGAGTCCTTAGGGTTTTCTAGGCATAAGATCATATCATCAGCAAACAGGGATAATTTGACTTCCTCTTTTCTAATTTGGATGCCCTCCATTTGTGTCTCTTGCCTGACTGCTCTGGCTAGGACTTCCAGTACTCTGTTGAATAAGAGTGGTGAAAGTGGCATTCTTGTCTTCTAGTTCTTAAAGAGAATGCTTTCATCTTTTCACCATTAAATGTTATGTTTGCTGTGGGCTTGTCATATGTAGCCTTTATTATGTTGAGGTATGTTGCTTCTATGCCTGATTTGTTGAGGATTTTTATCATGAAGAAATGCTGATTTTTATTGAATACTTTTTCTGCATCTATTGAGATAATCATATGGCTTTTGTCCTTCATTTTGTTGATGGAATGTATCACGTTATGGATTTGCATATGTTGAACCATTCTTGGATCCCCAGGTTAAATCCGACCCAATCATGGTATATGATCTTTTTGATGTGCTGTTGGATTTGATTTGCTAGTATTTTGCTGAGGCTTTGTGTATCTATGTGATTCAGGGATATTGATCTGTAGTTTTCTTTTTTGTTGTGTTCTTGTCTGATTTTGTTATCAGGATGATACTGGCCTCGTAGAATCAGTTAGGGAGAATTCCCTCCTCCTCAATTTTTTGGAATAGTTTTACAAGAATTGGTATTAGTTCTTTGTATACTTGGTAGGATTCATCTGTGAATCTATCTGGTCCTGGAACTTACTTTCTTGAAAGACTTTTTTTTGAGACGGAGTTTCACTCTGTCACCCAGGCTGGAGTGCAGTGGCATGATCCCGATTCACTGCAACCTCCACCTCCTGGGTTCAAGCGATTCTGCTGCCTCAGCCTCCCAAGTAGCTGGGATTACAGGCGTGCACCACCACGGCCAGCTAATTTTTGTATTTTTAGTACAGACGGGGTTTCACTGTGTTGACCAGGCAGGTCTTGAACTCCTGACCTCAAGTGATCCGCACACCTCAGCTTCCCAAAATGCTGGCATTACAGGCATGAGCCACCACACCCTGCCTTCTTGGGAAACTTTTAATTACTGATTCAATCTTGCTATTCATTATTGATCTGTTCAAGAGTTCTACTTCCTGGTTCAATCTTGATAGACTGTAACTGTCCAGAAATTTATTCATTTCCTCTAGATTTTCTAGTTTGTGAGGATATAGCTGTTCATAATAGTCTCTCATGATGTTTTGTGCTTCTATCCTATCAGTTGTAATGTCCCATTCTTCATTTCTGATTGTTTTTATTTTTATTTTCTCTTCTTTCCTGGGTTAGTCTAGCTAGTGGTTTATTAATTTTAACTTTTTGAAGATCCAATTTTTGTTTTGTTGATCTTTTTTATTGTTTTCGTGGTTTCTATTTCATTTAGTTCTGCTCTGATCTTTGTTATTTCTTTGGCTAACTTTGGGTTTGATTTGTTCTTTTTCTAGTTCCTTGAGGTGTGACATTGGTCTATAATTTGTGATCTTTCTACTGTTTTTTGAGATGGAGTCTCACTCTGTCACCCAGGCAGGAGTGCAGTGGCACAAACTCGGCTCACTACAACCTCTGCCTTCCAGGTTCAAGTCATTCTCCTACCTCAGCCTCCCGAGTAGCTGAGATTACAGGCATGCACCAACATGCCTTGCTAATTTTTGTATTTTTTAGTAGAGACAGGGTTTCTTCATACTGGCCAGGCTGGTCTCGAACTCCCGACCTCAAGTGATCCACCGCCTCAAGTGCTGGGATTACAGCTGTGAGCCACCATGCCTGGCCCTTTCTACTTTTTTGATGTAGGCATTCAGTGCTATAAACTTCCCTATTAGTACTGCTTTTGCTGTATCCCACAGACTTTTGTGTTGTGTTTTCATTTTTATTCATTTCAAACTTTTTAAAAATTTCCAGCTTAATTTTTTTGCTGACCTGGTGATCTTTCAAGAGCATGCTGTTTAATGCCCATGTATTTATACCATTTCCAAAGTTCCTCCTAGTATTGATGGAATGGAATCCTTTTCTAGCTTTATCCACTGTGGTCTGAGACGATACTTGATATAATTCTGATTTTTAAAAAATTTGTTAAGGTACGTTTCATGGCTTAATATATGGTCTATCTTGGAGAATATACCATGTGCTGATGAAAAGAATGTATATTCTGTAGTTGTTGGGTAAAATGTTTTATAAGTGTCTGTTGAGTCCATTGGGTTAAAGTCCAATTTAAGTCTGTGTTTGTCCATTTTTGCATCACTATAAAGGAACACCCAAGCCTCGGTAATTTATAAAGAAAAGTGGTTTAATCAGCTCACAGTTCTGCAGGCAGAACATGAAGCATGGCACTGGCATCTGCTACTGATAAGGGTCTCAGGAAGCTTACAATCATGGTGGAAGGCAATGGAGGAGCCAGTGTATCACACTGGCAAGAGATGGAAGGGGGTGGTCCCAGGCTCTTTTAAACAACCAGATCTCATTTAAACTGAGTGAGAACCCACTCATCACCAAGGGGATGGCACTAAGTCATTCATGAGGGATCTGCCCCTATGATCTGATACCTCCCTCTAGGCCCTACCTCCAACATAGGGGATCACATGTCCACATAAGATATGGAGGGGACACACATCCAAAGCATATGAAAGGCTAATGTTTCTTTGCTAATTTTGTCTCTCAATGATCTGTTTAGTGTATGAGTGGGATATTGAAGCTCCCCACTGTTATTGTATTCTGTATATCTCATTCTTTAGGTCTAGTTGTATTTGTTTGTAAATTTAGGGGTTGTGATGTTCGGTGCATATATATTCAGCACTGTTATATTCTCTTGCTAAATTGATCCCTTTATCATTATATAATGACCTTCTTTGTTTTGTTTTTATTTTTAATGTTTTTTATTTAAAATCTGTTTTAACTGGTATAAGATATAGCTATTCCTGCTTGTTTGGTTTTTGTTTGCATGGAATATCTTTTTCCATCTATGTACTTTCAGTCTATATGTGTCTTTACAGGTAAAGTGAGTTTCTTATAGGCAGCATATAGTTGCATCATGGTTTGTGTGTGTGTGTGTGTGTGTTTGTTTGTTTTGAGATGAGTTTTGCTCTTGTTGCCCAGGCTGGAGGAGTGCAATGGCATGATCTCGACTCACTGCAACCTCTGCCTCCTGGGTTCAAGCAATTCTCCTGCCTCAGCCTCCCAGGTAGCTGGGATTACAGGCATATGCCATCACACCCAGCTAATTTTTGTATTTTTAGTAGACACAGGGTTTCTTCATGTTGGTCAGGCTGGTCTCAAGCTCCCAACCTCAGGTGATCCACTCGCCTTGGCCTCCCAAAGTGCTGGGCATCATGTTGTTTAAAGTATTCCGCCAATACATATCTTGTAAGTGAAGCATTTAATCCATTTATTCAAGGTTAATATTGATATGCAAGGCTTTATTCTTGTCATATTGTTAATTGTTTTTAAGTTGTTTTATATGATAAATTATTTGTTTCTTTCTTTTTCTCTTTTTGTCATTGTGGTTTGATGAGATTCTCCCATGTTGCCACTTGATTCTTTTCTCTTCCTCATTTATGAGGTTGTTTTTATAAGAAATGTGAGTTTTATTTTTCTGTGTGTTTTCATGACGCTGAGTGTTGACCTTTCATTTCCATATTTAAGACCCATTTGAGCATCTCCCATAGGAACAGGCTAGTGTTGACAAGTTTACTCACCATTTGCTTCTCTGGAAAAGATTTTATTTCTCCTTCATTTATGAAGCTTATTCTGCCAGAACATAAAATTTTTGGCTGACAGTACTTTTCTTTCAGCAGTTGGAAATGCCATTCTCTTCTTTTCTAGCCTATAAGGTTTCCACTGAAAAGTCTGCTGTTAGTCTGATGAGTTTTCTTAATAGGTAACTAGATGCTTTTCTCTTGCTAATTTTAAAATTCTTTCTTTCTTCTTGACTTTAGACTTTCTAAATGTACTATTATGTGAAGTTCTTTTTGCAATGTATTTGCTGGGGCTCTGTAGCTGGATGTCTAACTCTCTTGCTAGATGTGGAAGTTTTCATCAATTACTTCCTAAAAATAGGTGTTCTAATTTTTTAAAATCTCTCTTCCCCCTTGGAAATACCAAAAATGCATAAGTTTGGTCACACTATGTAGTCCCAGATATCTCAAAGTCTTTGATTATTCTTTTTTATTTATTTTTATTTTGTCAGACAGGACATTTCAAAAGACCTGTCTTCAAGTTCTTAGATTCTTTTTTTTTCTTCTAATTTTAGAGATAGGGTTTCACTATGTTGCCCAAACTGGCCTTGAACTCTGACCTCAAGGAATCCACCTACCTTGGTCTTCCAAAGTGCTGGGATTACAGGCATGAGCCACTGCACCCAGCCATGTTCTGAGGTTCTTTCTTCTGCTTGGTCCAGTCTACTATTGAAGCTTTTGAATATATTCTGTATTCCCTTCATTGAATTTTTTTAGTTCAAGAGTTTCTGCTTGTTTTTTTTTTAAAGTTATTTATCTCAGTAAATTTCTCATTCGTTTCCTGGACTGATTTTCTAATTCTTTGTATTGATTTTCAAATTTCTCTTGCATCTTGTAGGGCTTTATAAAATCAGTATTTTGAATTCTTTATCTGGCATATTGAGGGATTCTTTTTGATTGGGATCTGTTGCTGGACAATTGTGGTCCTTTGATGATGTCACATTTTTCTCCTTTTTCATGTTTCCTGTGTCCTTTCACTGATATCTGCAAATCTTGTGTAGCAGTAGCTTGTTCAAGTTTTTTTAATTGCCCTGTAGGAGAAAATTTTTTTCCTGAAAAATATATGCATGTTGTTAGTTGAGTAGGATACTTTGGCTTTGATTCTGGGTGCCTATGGTAGTGTGATCTTAGTATGACTTCATAGGCAGTACCCAGGGTCACTGGTATCTTTGATTTCCTTGGTAGCTTAGAGTACAGTTATTACTTGAGATTGGGGAGAAATTTAGCTGGGTGTTGGATGCCAACTGAGCCCATCTTTGGGCCCTGGTGGTGGCAGCAGCTTGGAGAGTGTGGCTGAGCCCCAGAGCAGTCTACTGGCTTTGGTATTAGTGAGTCCTGGGAGGCTGATTCTTGAGCTTCCTAGTGGCTTGCTTAGAGGAGTCATGGGAGTTGGGGGACAGGGATGTGGGCAAGTTCTCAGGCCCCTGGGAAGCACAACCTGGTGTGATATGGGTGATGGCAGTAGTGGTGGTGGAGCAATCCACTAGGACCCAGGCAGTCCATGTTGGTGTTGCTGGTAGATGCAATGGGTTGGGTGGGCTACTCCCCAGTCCCACAGCATCCTGTAGCAGGGTAGTGGTATTGACCTAAGTGTGCTTAGGAGAGCTCGTTCTCCCCTGTGCCTCCCCCATCTGGGTGGCGGCTACAGTGGCATCACCTCAGACTTGGCAAAAAGGGGGACAGAGCCCAACGTTAAACTCTTACGATTGTGCCAGCTGTGGGCTTGTGACCAAAGAGGACAGGCCTCTCTCTGGTAAGCAGTATGGACAAGAAGTTGTGGGGAGTGGGGTCTGCTCAAGTCTCCCTGTCACAGCAGCCCATAGCAGGGTCGGGGAAATTGTCCCAGGTATATGTAAAGGAGCTTTGTTTCCCTGTCCCTCTTTGGCCAGGTAGTGGCTGCAGCCAGGTCAACTCAAACTGGGCCTGAGGGCAGGGCACAGCACAGTATTAAACTCTCAAAATGGTTCCTTGGGCCTGCAACCAGGGTAAGAAGCTGTGGGGAATGTGGTTCACTCACATCTCAGTCTCAACAGCAGCCCGCAGCAAGGCAGAAAGGACCCTCCTATGGGTGCCTGGGAGTGCTGGGTCTCCTCTATACTTACTTGAAGCAGCACAGCGGCAGCAACCATTTCTATAGATCTCCAGTATCCAGGTTCTCAAAACGGCACTCAGCTGAGGCTGCTCTAGGCTCAAATGGGATTCCATGTGGGTTCCATTTTCCAGGGCAATGTCTCTGCACAATCTTTAGGGAGCTCCGTATGTCAGGCCCAAGACCCAAGTGGGTTGAGGGTTTCTACCATAGCCAAGATCATAAAAGCCCATTTCAAAGTGTGGAGCCCTGGGAGTTTCTCTCTTATAATTTCCCCTCATCCAGGAGCCACTCTCAGCTTTCAGTCAATCCCCTCTCCTTACTCACTTCCGGTGCTTCCCATCTTTTCTCTGTTGAATCCCTTCTCTTCTCTGATGAATTCCAGCATTCTCTCCTAGATAATCTGTTTAAAATGGAGTTCCTCTCCACAAAGAAGGCCATGCTACCTGCATCTGGTCAGCCATCTTGATCACCTTTCTACATTTAAAGAGACACAGCATGTTAAAAAAAAAAAAAATTAGTTCCCTTACAAATTGTTGTTTACCTAGCCCTCCCCGTCAAGAAGTGGTCTGCATTTTAAAGGATTTTAATAAGATGAAAAATATTGTAGAATAAATTTGCAGTGACCCCACCTCCCATTCTTCCTGTGGTAAGAAAGACCAAAAGCTATTTTTTTCTTTTTTCTTTTCTTTTTTTTTTTTTTTAAAGGAAACCCCTTTCTCCTAACTCCCTTCAGAATCTGCTGCTTTTTTTCACTCCCCAGTGATTTCAGGGAATTGGGTTGTTAAAAATGTTTTCTTCAGAGCTAATAGTTTTTATTCATGGGATGCTTGCTCCAAAAGAAGCTACTCAACCATTACCAGAAGAAACTCTTCATCAGTGCACTTGGCAGCTGACATCTTCGTCCCCTTAAAAAATAAAAATTAAAAAAAAATTTTTTTTAAGTTGTTCAGAAATGGTGGCTCAAACCTGTAATCCCAACACTTTGGGTGGCTGAGGCGGGCAGATCACCTGAGGTCAGGAGTTCAAGAGCAGCCTGGCCAACATGGTGAAACACCGTCTCTTCAAAAGTACAAAAATTAGTCGGGCATGATGGTGGATGCCTGTAATCCCAGCTGCTCAGGAGGCTGAGGCAGGAGAATTGCTTGAAGCCAGGAAGCAGAGGTTGCAGTGGACCGAGATCGCGCCATTGCACTCCAGCCTGGGCGACAGAGCAAGACTCCGCCTCAAACAAAAAAAGCTGCTCATCCCTGTCATCTATCCAACTTCTTTCCCATCTCTGGGCTCTAAGTCCTGCCATTTTCCTGGTAGGCAGGAACTTCATGGCCATGGATGTGAGCTGTCCAAACACTCAGAAAAAAAGAATCTTGACTTTCTTCTCTTCTTTGACCTCCTTTACTCTATTTCAGCCAACATTCCCATAGCCCCACCCTAATCCTTGTCATCACTCTGAAATGTGAAACACACACATTTCACTCTCTGACCACAACCACTAGTACCCCAACTCCCCCACTGCTTCATTGACAATGGCCTGAGGGGTATACTGGCCAACTAGGTCGTTGGTTAAGGTTCCGAAGAGTGCAAACACTATAGAAGGTCAAGTCTCCCTCCTATTAAAAGACTTTTTTTCTAACATTTTGAAAACTTTTGTTACATGTTTACAAGGAAGTATTTGAAGAAGAGATTACAGGCAGTTTTTCTAATGTTTCATAAAGAAAAACAGGTGGGGCCTGGCAGTCCAAAGTGGTGATTAACAGCATGAAATTTACTTTCACAGCCAGGCGTGGTAGCTCACACCTGTAATCCCAGCACTTTGGGAGGCCGAAGTGGGTGGATCACCTGAGGTCAGGAGTTTGAGACCAGCCTGACAAACATGGTGAAACCCCGTCTCTACTAAAAATACAAAAATTAGCTGGGCATGGTGGCTGGAATCCCAGCTACTTGGGAGGCTGAGGCTGGAGAATCACTTGAACCCAGGACACAGAGGTTGCAGTGAGCCGAGATCGCACCATTGAACTCCAGCCTGGGCAACGAGAGTGAAAGAGCAAAGCTCCATCTCAAAAATAAAAAAAAAGAAAGAAAGAAAAGAAAGAAGGAAAGAAAGAAAGAAGGAAAGAAAGAAAAGAAAGAAAGAAAGAAAGAAAGAAATTTACAGTCACACAAGACCATACTAAGACTCTACCCTCATTAGCTGTGGAATGCGGAAGCAAGTCACTTGCAACCAACTTTGGAGGCCTTACCTAACTCATTTGCAAAATGGAGATGATAATGCCAACCTCACAGTCTTGCAATGAGGAGTTTAACTAAGATTATGCTCATAAAAAGCTTCCCACAGTTCTGGGGTTTTCTTCAAGCAGATAAATGGAGCTGGGCTAGGACTGTTTTAATCCAAACACAGATGAGCACAGGAAAATATCAGATGTTCACATGTATGCAACATGGCCCACAAGCCTGCATACAGACACCAGAATGCACACATGAGAACATCCACATACTTATATGTAGTCACCCAATTGTGAATGTATACACACAAATATGAATATGCAGCATTCATCTTGTTTTACACAGAAATGCACATCATAGACACCCCTAAATCATGTGTGCACACATGCTGTATGCAGAGACAGACACAAAGATTGGCAAGCATTGAGAAACAGTGGCACACCCTGTCAGGCACACACACACATGTGCATGTGCAGACATAAATTGGAATGGATACCCATTATCAAGCACAAACATACACCCCACAAAGCCTGGTGCACACATAAATTCATGTATCAACATGGACATACAGAAACATACATGCACATAGACACTACCAGAATGACACACAGACAGTTGAATAAATGAGGATAAACATGGCAGAGGCATCCAGGAGAACTCACTGGACAAAATGGCACAAAATACAAAGATGCAGGAGCACACAGGGTGATTGAGGGAAACATTGACTTGCAGGGAAGGAGAAAGAGAAGATAGAAAGACAGGATCCAAGACAACGGTAGACAGACAGGTGGGCAAAGTCCTGTGCAGGGCTCCAGGGCCAACCAGAATAGCCTGAGAGTCTAATGCTGGCCTGTCCTTCCACAGATACTGCCTAACTCAGCACCACACTCCAGGAGGCCATGAAGGATTAATTTCCTATTCACAGCTCCATGGGGTAAAGCTTGGCTGTGCTGAGGAAGGGGTGGGGAAAGAGGTTCCCAAAGACTCTGTCCTTTTCCTCCTTCCCAAAGGAAAAGATTTGTGAGCTTTAGACTAGAGAATGTAAAAGAAAGGAATGTGTTTAGGGAACATCTTATCCATCCGCTTCACCCTACAGATGAAAGAGAACAACTACTATTCATTGAGCACTTACTGCCATGTACCTCACCTGCATTAACACATATACTTCTCCCCTAAATAGCTGAAGAGGTAAGAGCTGTTCTTGGCTCCATAAGGCTCAGAGATAAAGTCAGCTATTCAAGGCCACACAACAAAGAAGGGATAAGGTTAGCATTCCAATCCAGGCCTTAATCATTGTACCATCCATCCAGAAAAGGAAACTGAGGCCAAGCAAAGGAAAGGGATCTTCCTGGGTTTTCCACTAACTTGGGTACAGTGAAAGGCTGTACCTAAGACACTGCCCACTGGGACAAGTCCCTCCCACATGATTTCAGACACCATTCTCTCACTCCATGCTCTAGGGTAATCAATAAGTCCAAAATTGATTGACCGCTATGTCCACAAATACTAGAGTTCTCCCAACCAGTCTCTCCCCACCCCCTCCCTGGCCAGGTCATGGCAACCTGCTGATCACTCAGTGCACTTCCTAGTGCCAACCTCACTGAGAAACAAAGTTCCCGAATTTCTATCTCCCACCTTTTTAAGGAACTAGAAGGAAAAGGAGGAGCCCAGGCTTGGGGCCAGCCCAGGTGCAGGCTGGTGACCAGGATTAGAGGGATTGATATCTGTCAAGCTGGTGCTAACCCTCCTTCCCACCTCTTCCCCTCCAAAATCAACAAACAACTTTCCTCTCTCCGCTTTGTTCTCTGACCTTTGTTCCCTCCACACAGGTCTCAGAGCTCAGCATCCTAGAACACTTTGAGCAAGATGTCAGTGCTGGGGGGGCCAACCTCACCCACCTCCACTTGTCCACAATTGGTGACCTAGAGGAGAGGTGCAACCCTGGAAGGACCAACCATCAGAGCCTGTCCTGTGGCCATCTGCGGCCCCTCTCAGGGTCTGGCTGAGGCTCATCTCAGGCCCACATAGGACCAATATCAACACCTGCCTCATGCTCATGTCAGAGCCCACTGGGACCAACCTCAGACCCTATATGGTGCCACCCTTATGCCCTCCTGAAGCAGGACACTCATATGCCCTCAATGACACCTGAAACAACACACAGAGCCCTCTTGGCAACAAATATGACTTCAATATTCTCCTGGTGTCAAGTTCAGTGCCAACTTGTTTCCCATCCTCGCATACACCTGGGGGCAGTCCCAAAGCCAACACGATGCCTTTCCCTCCCTGGACACACCTGATGCTGATATCAGAACCCGCCAATGTCATCAGTGTGTCCACTGCTGATGCCAGTCTCAGCACTCACCTCCTGCTAAGCCTGCCCGCACTTGACTCCCAGGGTGATCTAGGCCAGTCAATGAAGGGGGGCGAGGAGAAAGTTCACATCCCAGCTCCCTCACTTACTCCCTGTGTGACCTCACTCAAGAGGATTTATGGAGTCTAGATCTGCTCATCTTCAAAATGAGGATGATCACGATGAACCAACCTCACTGTTACAAAGATTCAACCAGATCATACACACCTAGACTTAATCTTCCCATATACGACCATGCTCACCAAAGGGTAACTGTCCTGTTTACTAAGGAAGAATTTCCCTGAGGGAAGGACAGGAGGGCTACTCATCCCTTCTCCACTCACACCCACCCCAGGATCTGCCTCTGTGCCTAATACTGGAGTTTACCCCAATCTCTTCTGCGATTGTTCCCTCTGCCTGCTAATAGTAGTAGCCCCTGACAAAGCAGGAATCACCCTTAAAGGAGACTTAACTCACCCTCAGATGTGATCTTCTCTTCCCAAACACTCCCTTTCCACTGGCAGGAAAACCAAATCCAGAAAGTGGAACTAAGGATGCAGAGCAGGAGAGATGGGAGTTCAGGGCCACTCATGCATGTCCCCTGCCCACTGTCTGTTTTCTGTCCTCCATAGACCTTTATATAAAATGAGAAACATAAACAACAATCATAATATATATATATATTTTTTTGGTTATGTTTTTTTTTTTTTCTTTTTTATTGATCATTCTTGGGTGTTTCTCGCAGAGGGGGATTTGGCAGGGTCACAGGACAATAGTGGAGGGAAGGTCAGCAGATAAACAAGTGAACAAAGTTCTCTGGTTTTCCTAGGCAGAGGACCCTGCGGCCTTCCGCAGTGTTTGTGTCCCTGGGTACTTGAGATTAGGGAGTGGTGATGACTCTTAACGAACATGCTGCCTTCAAGCATCTGTTTAACAAAGCACATCTTGTACCGCCCTTAATCCATTCAACCCTGAGTGGATACAGCACATGTTTCAAAGAGCACAGGGTTGGGGGTAAGGTCACAGATCAACAGGATCCCAAGGCAGAAGAATTTTTCTTAGTACAGAACAAAATGAAAAGTCTCCCATGTCTACCTCTTTCTACACAGACACGGCAACCATCCGATTTCTCAATCTTTTCCCCACCTTTCCCCCCTTTCTATTCCACAAAACCGCCATTGTCTTCATGGCCCATTCTCAATGAGCTGTTGAGTACACCTCCCAGATGGGGTGGTGGCCGGGCAGAGGAGCTCCTCACTTCCCAGTAGGGGCGGCCGGGCAGAAGCGCCCCTCACCTCCTGGATGGGGCGGTTGGCCGGGCGGGGGGCTGACCCCCCCACCTCCCTCCCGGACGGGGCGGCTGGCCAGGCGGGGGGCTGACCCCCCACCTCCCTCCCGGACAGGGCGGCTGGCCGGGCAGAGGGGCTCCTCACTTCCCAGTAGGGGCGGCCGGGCAGAGGCGCCCCTCACTTCCCCGACGGGGCGGCTGGCCTGGTGGGGGGCTGACCCCCCCACCTCCCTCCCGGACGGGGCGGCTGGCCGGGCAGAGGGGCTCCTCACTTCCCGGTAGGGGTGGCCGGGCAGAGGCACCCCTCACCTCCCGGACAGGGCGGCTGGCCGGGCGGGGGGCTGACCCCCCCACCTCCCTCCCGGACGGGGCGGCTGGCCGGGCGGGGGGCTGACCCCCCCACCTCCCTCCCGGACGGGGTGGCTGGCCGGGCGGGGGGCTGACCCCCCACCTCCCTCCCGGACGGGGCGGCTGGCCGGGCAGAGGGGCTCCTCACTTCCCAGTAGGGGCGGCCGGGCAGAGGTGCCCCTCACTTCCCCAATGGGGCGGCTGGCCCGGCGGGGGGCTGACCCCCCCACCTCCCTCCCGGACGGGGCGGCTGGCCGGGCAGGGGGCTGACCCCCCCCACCTCCCTCCCAGACAGAGCGGCTGGCCGGGCAGAGGGGCTCCTCACTTCCCAGTAGGGGCGGCCGGGCAGAGGCGCCCCTCACCTCCTGGACGGGGCGGCTGGCCAGGCGGGGGGCTAACCCCCCCACCTCCCTCCCAGACAGAGCGGCTGGCCGGGCAGAGGGGCTCCTCACTTCCCAGTAGGGGAACTCAGACCTCTGAGTTGACTCTCTCCCCAACCCCCTTCTCCCGCCACACCTGCAGGCGCCAATATCGATCCCACCTTCTTCCTGAGCCGCACCGTCTCCAATGTCATCAGCTCCATTGTCTTTGGGGACCGCTTTGACTATGAGGACAAAGAGTTCCTGTCACTGTTGCGCATGATGCTGGGAAGCTTCCAGTTCACGGCAACCTCCACGGGGCAGGTAACCGGCTGCAGCCCGCCAGTGATGCCCCTACCACAACCTGCCAACTGCTCCCCTACCTGGAGACAGGTGCCCCAAACTCCCACCCCCCTCCAGACAGTGTCTCCTCAAAATCAGCCCCCGATATTGGACAACTGGACAGTTGCACCAGAACCCAGGAGGGATGCCCAATACCCAGTCTCCAAGGACACCTGGATAGCTCAACAGATGCTCCCCAAAACAGAGCCTGCTGGCAGGATGCATACCCTCAGCTCAGCTCTCTCACCTGGGCACATGTTCCCATCCCCAACTTACCGTAATTTGTAACAGGTGCTCCCTACCCAGTTCTTCTGAATATTTTAACACCTGGACAAGTGACTGCATCAACCTGCCTCCTGCATACCTGAACACCTGGTGCTGCAAAATCCAGCCCATCATAATCATTTCACATCTACACAAATGTCCCAGATTAGCCCACTGGAATATCTGGCCAAGCGCCCTCTACTTCACCCACTTAAATACCTGAAAACATGGACAGCTGCCCTAACCAATACCCTAAACACATAAATATCTAGACAGATTATTCCCTGATACCCAAATAAGTGTTCCCCAACCCTTTCCAATCACACATCTTACAGAGGTGCTCCCAGTGCATCCCACTTGGATAGGTAAACACCTCAACAGGTATCCCCTCCACTTCAACATCTTCACCAGCCCCACTTTAATACCTGAACACCTGAACAAAAGCCCCCAATCCAGACCCAGTAAGTATCTGGATAGCTGTCTCCAACCAAGCCTACTTGAATGCCTAAATACCTAGACAGGTGCCACTCACCTCATACCAGCCCCACCTGAAGAGCTAAACACCTGGACAGGTGTCTTCCAACTCAACTTCACTTGAATATCTGAACACCTAGATGTGTGCTCCAATCCAGCCTCGTTTAAATACCTGAAACCTGGATATATGTCTCAGTTCTTCTCACCTAAATTACTAGACCGTGGCCCTGGCACCTAATCCACGTGAAAACTTAGATATAAGTTTCCATCCAACCCCACTGAAATACCTAAACACCTGGACAGATGCCTTTAACTCAGTTCCTTCCTTGCTATGAAACAAATCCCCATTCCCATCAGCTCCTGCCCCGTGACAGCTGTCCTTCCCTTCCCATCCTCTCTCTGCAACCCCAGCTCTATGAGATGTTCTCTTCGGTGATGAAACACCTGCCAGGACCACAGCAACAGGCCTTTAAGGAGCTGCAAGGGCTGGAGGACTTCATTGCCAAGAAGGTGGAGCACAACCAGCGCACTCTGGATCCCAATTCCCCACGGGACTTCATCGACTCCTTTCTCATCCGCATGCAGGAGGTACACCCCAGCAGCCAGTGCAGGCAGGTGCAAAGCCAGGGAGAGGGAAATCAGGATGGGAGTGGGGTGGGCAGACGACACAGGCCCATTCAAATTAGCCCTCGTCATAATAATCCTCACAATTGGCCGGGCGCGGTGGCTCACGACCTGTAATCCCAGCACTTTGGGAGGCCGAGGCAGGTGGATCACCTGAGGTCAGGAGTTCGAGACCAGCCTGGCCAACATGGTGAAACCCCGTCTCTACTAAAAATACAAAAATGAGCTAGGCATGGTGGCATGCACCTGTAATCCCAGCTACTCAGGAGGCTGAGACAGAAGAATTGTTTGAACCCGGGAGGCAGAGGTTGCAGTGAGCCGGGATCATGCCACTGCACTCCGGCCTGAGTGACAGAGCAAGACCATGTAAAAAAAAAAAAAAAAAAAAAAAAAAAAAAAAAATCCTGACAATCCCAACTACATCAACCACTGCTGTTCCATCTACTGAGCCCTCACCCACAAGCACGACTTGCACACGTGCATTAGAATAGCAAGCACTTCTACAGCACTACCATGTGCCAGGCACTGCGTTAAGTGCTTTAAGATAGTCCGCCATGGAACACTCATAACAGCTCTTGAAGGAGGTTCAATCATGGCCCCAATTGTACAAATGAGGAAACTGAGGCCCAGAGAGTTTAAGTGTCTTAACTGAGGTCACACAGTGAGGAAGTCATGGTCCCCCAAGCTCAAACCCTGGTCTCTCTGAGCCGAAAGCTGGTGCTTTTAGCCACCATGCTCTCTAACCGTTCATGTCCTGGTTAGCAGACACACCTCTGTGGACAGGTGACCTGGCTTTACATTGCAGGGTCCCCGCCTACCTCTGGATGTCAGCCTCCCGTGTGGGAAGGCTTTAGGGAGTCCAAAGCTCAGGGAGAAAGGATCAAGGGAGGGATTCCTCCACAGTAAGTTTCAAGATTTTTAGGGAAGGAACAGGATGCTGTTGCTTAAAATTCTGTGCTTGTATCTCAGAAAAACTCTTTTTTTCTGACTCTTCATCTTGCCATCTCTGTACTACTTTCTCTTCGTCTCCCCTCATCCTTCTCTTTCCAAATATCCCTATCATTAAAAAAGTAACAGACTGGGCAACATGGCAAAACCCCGTCTGCACAAAAAAATGGCCAGGCATGGTGGTGCATGCCTGCGGTCCCAGCTACTAAGGAGGTTGAGGTGGGAGGATAGCTTGAGCCCAGGGTGGGCAGAGGTTGCAATGAGCCGATATCACAGCACTGCACTCCAGCCTGGGTGACAGAATAAGACCGTGTCTCAAAAAAAAAATGAATTAATTTTTTAACAATTAACAAGTGAGCCTGCATAGTCATGTGCATGTATGTGCAGTTCCAGCTACTCAGGAGACTGAGGCTGGAGGATTCCTTGAACCCAGGAGTTGGAGTCCAGCCTGTGCAACTTAGCAAGACCAAGTCTGTATAAGAAAAAAAAAAAAACCAACAGACAGCTAAGTTGATAATTAAAAGATAGATGGTCAGCGAGGTAAAGAAGGTGAGAAGGAAGAGCATTTTGGGCAAAGCCAGCAGCCAGGGCAAGGGCTGGAACCTGGAGCGAGTTTGGCAAATCTAGGGTCCCTCTTTCCACCTTTGGTCTGGACCAAAGAGAGGTAGCTCCAAAGGAAAAGCCCTAGAAGGGCCCCAAGAGCATGGAGAGTGAGCTTGGTCTAAACCGCCCGCTCCCTGCAGGAGGAGAAGAACCCCAACACAGAGTTCTACTTGAAGAACCTGGTGATGACCACCCTGAACCTCTTCTTTGCGGGCACTGAGACCGTGAGCACCACCCTGCGCTACGGCTTCCTGCTGCTCATGAAGCACCCAGAGGTGGAGGGTAAGGCTGGAAAGGGAGGAAAGTGAAGGGCCCCAGACCCTCAAAACTCCCCTGAGCCTGGTGCAGTGTACCCATCTATCCCAGATCCCAGGACCCTGAGACGTGCCTTGCTGTCCAGAGACAGGACGATATTCAGCTGATAGGCATCAGCTGAGTCTCATTAGCTATTAAAATATTGAAAATGTCTGCACTGATTGGTCAGTCACTCCTCTCCCAAGCCCACTGAGGGCCCGCTGCCTGCTCCTCTGGATCATCCCCTAAGTTCCTCCCTGTGCCTCCCCTGTGATTCTGACACAACCTGGTTTAACAGGATCCTGCTGCAACAATGCGAATGGCTGATGTCTGTTCTGTTATGAATGGTCTACCTCCGTGTCATAGGTGGAGCTATGTCAACGACCGTGTTTTACCTATTCGGACTATCATCCCTGCTCTGAGACCCCTAGACACCTAAACACATTCCCCTCCTCCCCCAGCCAAGGTCCATGAGGAGATTGACAGAGTGATCGGCAAGAACCGGCAGCCCAAGTTTGAGGACCGGGCCAAGATGCCCTACACGGAGGCAGTGATCCACGAGATCCAAAGATTTGGAGACATGCTCCCCATGGGTTTGGCCCACAGGGTCAACAGGGACACCAAGTTTCGGGATTTCTTCCTCCCTAAGGTGCTGTCTCCCCTCCACCACCACCACTCAGACTACAGGGACTACCAGCCTCTCTCTGTGTCCCCAGAATCCTGCCCCCATTAGTGTTCTAGACTCTGTCCCACTCCCTCAATCAGTCAAAAAAGACTTCCCCAATCACCACATCTGTTCCACCTTTCCACTTAGACAGTCCTGAGTCCTGCATCTCGCCAGACTCTTTGTGTCAGGAGAATACACCCCATGTTCCCAAACTTCCTGTCTTAAGAAACAGAAGCCCCCTTTCCATTCGGCCTTTTGCCTTAGGGACACAAATCTCAGGTCCCTCAAACACCCTGCCTAGTGGAACATGGACCCCATGTCTCCCAAACTTCCTGTTTCAGAGACATGAACCTTCTATCCCCCAAAGCTCCTCCCTCAGAGGTCCCCAACTCCTCCATGCCTGCCACTCCCCTCACCTGGGGCACCCTAGTTCCCCCTGCAGCCTCTGTGTACTTTCACCAATCCCCCCAACCTGCCTCATTACACACACCTTCCTCCTCCCTCCCAGGGCACTGAAGTGTTCCCTATGCTTGGCTCCGTGCTGAGAGATCCCAGGTTCTTCTCCAACCCCCAGGACTTCAATCCCCAGCACTTCCTGGATAAGAAGGGGCAGTTTAAGAAGAGTGATGCTTTTGTGCCCTTTTCCATCGGTAAGAGACCACTGTTTGCTGCCAGGCCACGGCTCACACCAGCAGGGGCCTCTCTCACCCACCTCCCCTCTCTGCGGTGTAGCCTGGTATTTCTCCAGCTTGGAAGTTCCTGTTAGAATCTACCATTGAGCCGCCACCAGCTGATACTCCCTTAACTGCCAAGCACCCAATACCTGCGCCCAGGTAAAAGGGAAGGAAACATCTTCCCCCATAGATTTATTTGTCTAGGGTCACACAGCAGATTCTTCAGCTCCCTGAAAAGGAGATAATGGCACAGCACAGCAGTCATATTTGCAAGTGTATCTGGGGGGTAGGGGCATCTAAACCTCCCATTGCTACACCTGGCATGGATCACCCCATCTATGATGGATGCATGACATTATGCCTTTTTCAAAACCCATAGAACTGTATAACACAGAGTAAACCCTAATGTAAACTATGGACTTTGGTTAGTAATAATATATCAATATTAGTTCACCATTGTTATATCTCTTATAGAAGGAAACTGAGGCTCAGGGAGGATTGGAGTCTCCTCTAAAAGTCTCTCAGGCCATAATATTCCACCCCTCCTTCCTAGAGAGTGCAGCCGGGGGTCAGTAGGGGGTGAGGCTGCACTGAGAGTGGGCTTCACCTTCACCCCTCCTGCCTCTCCTCCTCAGGAAAGCGGTACTGTTTTGGAGAAGGCCTGGCCAGAATGGAGCTCTTTCTCTTCTTCACCACCATCATGCAGAACTTTCGCTTCAAGTCCCCCCAGTCGCCTAAGGATATCGACGTGTCCCCCAAACACGCGGGCTTTGCCACGATCCCACGAAACTACACCATGAGCTTCCTGCCCCGCTGAGCGAGGGCTGTGCTGGTGCAGGGCTGGTGGGCGGGGCCAGGGAAACGGCGGGGGGCAGGGGCGGGGCTTGCGGGAGGGGCGGGGCTAAGAATGGGGGCAGGATGGGGGAAGGAAGGGGAGAGGTGGTTAGAGGGAACAGAAGAAACAGAAGGGGCTCAGTTCACCTTGATGATGTCCTTCAGAGCTGTGATGAGAGGAAGGGAAACCTTACAGTATGCTATGAAGAATAGTAATAACAGCAGCTCTTATTTCCTGAACAAGTACCTCCGTGTCAGCTTTGTTCAAAAAGCGTTGCACGCTCACCTCACTTAATTGCCACAAATCTCTGCGAAGGGGAAAAGCGTTCATGCCCATTTTACACGTGACAAAGCTGCGGCTCAGAAAGTTGTCTCTATCTGATTTCTCACAAAACGTAAGTGCCCAGAAAATCTTTGAACACAGATCTGTGCCCATAGCCCTCTAGATAGATTCTTAAAAAGCACCCCTTCCTCACGTAAAACAGCTTAGTATAGCATCACATGGCCTGAACATCCCTGTCCTGGGGGGTTTTCCAGAGACCTGGCGGGCGGCTGTCCTGCCTTCTCTGCGCACATGCCTACTCAGCATGCTTTGAACACCAGGGTGTAGTCTGAGCTCGCTACCAGGTAAGGCCACTGTGGCCCAATCAGAGTCAGTCTAGGACACAACGAGACACGAGTGGACATTCAGAGTCAGTCCATTGACAATTCCTTTGCAGAGCAGAAGTTTTTAATTTTAATGACATTCTGTCATTGTATCTCTTAATGAAGAAGTTGAAGGAGAGAACCACTTTAATGCCGGGAGAACTCTGGATCAGGACATACCATACGCATGTTTGTGATCATGTGCAGGCTTGCATGTGAGCATATGACTGCATATTCTCCTCCGTGTATGCATGAAACACATTCCACTATGGGTTTCTGAAGGCTAGGCTCTCCTGATGGATCTGGGGTCTGTTGTAAGACCCAGCTGAGAGTTTCACAATTACCTGCCCACACTCAAAGAAGTTAGTGTGTGTCCCCCTTAGAAGCTCCCTTACAGCATTCACGAAAATTAACTCCAAGTTTATTGTAGACCTAAATGAAAAGTGAGTATAAACTTCTAGAAGATAACATAGGAGAAAATCTAGATGACCTTAAGTTTGGTGATGGCTTATTAGATACAACACCAAAAGAACAATCCTTGAAAGAAGAAATTGATCAGTTCTGAGTCAATAAAATTAAAAGTTTCTGCTCTGCAAGATAATTGTCAAGAGAATGACAATACAAGCTACAGACTGGGAGAACATATTTGCAGGGAACATACCTGATAAAGGACTTACATTCAAAATACACAAAGAACTGTTAAAACTCAACAATAGAAAACAACCCAATTAAAGAATGGGCAAAAATCTGAGCAGACACCTCACCAAATAAAATATACACACAGCAAATAAGCATAAGGAAAGATGCTCCACATCATGTCAGTAGCAATTTCAAATTTAAAAAATAATGATATACCATTACCTTCCTATTAGAATGGCTAAAATCCAAAACTGACAACACCAAATGCTGACAAGGAAGTGGCTCAACAGGAACTGTCATTCACTGATGGTGGGAATGCAAAATGGCACAGCTACTTTGGAAGACAGATTGGCGGTTTCTTGCAAAGCTAAACATATTTTTACTATGTGATACAGCAATCATGCTCTTCTGTATTAACCCAAATGAGTTGAAAATGTATAGCCACACAAAAATTTCTGCACAGATATTTATAGCAGCTTTATTCATAGTTGCCAAATCTTGTAAGCAACCAAGAGGTTCTTCAATAAGTGAATGGATAAATGAACTGTGGTATGTTCATACAATGAAATATGGCCTGGCGTGATGGCTCATGCCTGTAATTACAGCACTATGGGAGGCCAAGGTGGGCAGATCGTTTGAGGTCAGGAATTCGAGACCAGCCTGGCCAACATGGTGAAACCCCATCTCTACTAAAAATACAAAAACTAGCCAGGCATGGTGGCATGCACCTGCAGTTCCAGCTACTTGGGAGGCTGAGGTGGGAGAATTGCTTGAACCCATGAGGCAGAGGTTGCAGTGAACTGTGATGGAGCCACTGCACTCCAGCCTAGGTGACACAGTGAGACTTTGTCTCAAAAAACAAGCAAAAAATATATATATATATTATTTGGCAATACAAAGAAATCAGGCCTCAGAAAGACATGGAAGACCTGAAATGTATGTAGCTAAGTGAAAAAAGCCAGTCTGAAAAGGCCACATACTATATAATTCCAACTATGTGACATTCTGGAAAAATGAAACTATGAAGACAGTACAAAGATAGTAGTTGCCAGGAGTTTAGGGAGGAGGAAGTATGAATAGGTGCAGCACATGTGGTTTTTAGGGCAGATAAACTATTCTGTATGATACTGAAATGCTACATGACATTATGCCTTATTCAAAACCCATAGAACTGTACGACAGAAAAAATAAACCCTAATGTAAACTACAGACTTTGGTTCATAATAATATATCAATATTGATTAATCACTGTAACAAAGGTATCATACTTACACAAGATGTAAGGGGGAAAAGCGAGTATATAGGAACTTTCTTCCATTCCAAGATGGATGAATAGGAACAACTCCAGTCTGCAGCTCCCAGCATGATCGACACAAAAGATGAGTGATTTCTGCAATTCAAACTGAGGTACCTAGTTCATCTCACTGGGACTGGTTGGACAGTGGGTGCAGCCCATGGAGGGTGAGCCAAAACAGGGTGGGGTATTGCCTCACCCGGGAAGTGCAAGGGGTTGGGAGATTTCCCTTTCCTAGCCAAGGGAAGCCGTGACAGAGTGTACCTGGAAAACTGGAACACTCCTGCCCAAATACTGCTCTTTTCCAATGGTCTTAGCAAATGGCACACCAGGAGATTATATCCCATGCATGGCTCGGCAGGTCCCATGCCCACAGAGCCATGCTCACTGCTAGTGCAGCAGTCTGAGATCAAACTGTGAGGCAGCAGCCTGGCTGGGGGAGGGGTGTCTGCCATTGCTGAGGTGTGAGGAGGTAAACAAAGCATACAGGGAAGCTCGAACTGGGTGGAGCCCACTGGAGCTCAGCAAGGCCTGTTGCCTCTGTACATTCCACCTCTGGGGGCAGGGCATAACTAAACAAAAGGCAGCAGAAACTTCTACAAACTTAAACATCCTTGTCTGACAGCTCTGAAGAGAGCAGTGGTTCTTCCAGCATGGTGTTTAAGCTCTGACAACGGACAGACTGCCTCCTCAAGTGGGTCCCTGACCCCCATGTAGCCTAACTGGGAGACACCTCCCAGGAGGGGCTGACTGACCTCTCATACACACAGGTGGGTGCCCCTCTGGGATGAAGCTTCCACAGGAAGGATCAGGTGCCAATATCTGCTGTTCTGCAGCCTCCACTGGTGATACGCAGGAAAACAGGGTCTGGAGTGGACCTCCAGCAAACTCCAACAGACCTGAAGCTGAGGGACCTGACTGTTAGAAAGAAAACTAACAAACAGAAAGGAATAGCATCAACAACAACAAAGAGGACATCCTCACCAAAACCCCATCTGTAGGTCACCAACATCAAAGACCAAAGGTGGAGAAACCAGAGCAGAAAACCTGAAAATTCTAAAAACCAGAGCACCTCTTCTCCTCCAAAGGATTGCAGCTCCTCACCAGCAATGGAGCAAAGCTGGACAGAGAATGACTTTGATGAGCTGACAGAAGTAGGCTTCAGAAAGTCAGTAATAACAAACTTCTTTGAGCTAAAGGAGCATGTTCTAACCCATTACAAGGAAGCTAAAAACCTTGAAAAAAGACTAGATGAATGGCTAACGAGAATTAACAGTGTAGAGAAGAACTTAAATGACCTGAAGGAGCTGAAAACCATGGCACAAGAACTACATGACATGCACAAGCTTCAATAGCCAATTCAATCAAGTGGAAGAAAGGGTATCAGTGATTGAAGATCAAATTAATAAAATAAGGTGAGAAGACAAGATTAGAGAAAAAAGAGTAAAAAGAAATGAACAAAGCCTCCAAGAAAAATGGGACTGTGTGAAAAGACCAAATCTACGTTTGATTGATGTACCTGAAAGTGATGGGGAGAATGGAACCAAGTTGGAAAACACCCTTCAGGATATAATGCAGGAGAACTTCCCCAACCTAGCAAGGCAGGACAACATTCAAATTCAGGAAATACAGAGAACACCACAAAGATACTCCTCGAGAAGAGCAACCCCAAGACACATAATTGTCAGATTCACCAAGATTGAAATGAAAGAAAAAATGTTAAGGGCAGTGAGAGAGAAAGGTTGGGTTACCCACAAAGGGAAGCCCATCAGACTAACAGCAGAACTCTCGGCAGAAACTCTACAAGCCAGAAGAGAGTGGGGGCCAATATTCAACATTCTTAAAGCAAAGAATTTTCAACTCAGAATTTCATATCCAGCCACACTAAGCCTCATAACTGAAAGAGAAATAAAATCTGTTACAGACAAGCAAATGCTGAGAGATTTTGTCACCACCAGGCCTGCTTTACAAGAGCTCCTGAAGGAACCACTAAACATGGAAAGGAACAACCGGTACCAGCCACTGCAAAAACAGGCCAAATTGTAAAGACCATCAAGGCTAGGAAGAAATTGCATCAACTAACGGGCAAAATACCCAGCTAACATCATAATGACAGGATCAAATTCACACATAACAATATTATCCTTAAATGTAAATGGGCTAAATGCCTCAATTAAAAGACACAGACTGGCAAATTGGATAAAGAGTCAAGACTCATCAGTGTGCTGTATTTAAGAGATCCATCTCACGTGCAGAGACACACATAGGCTCAAAATAAAGGGATGGAGGAAGACCTACCAAGCAAATGGAAAGCAAAAAAAAAAAAAAGCAGTGGTTGCAATCCTAGTCTCTGATAAAACAGACTTTAAACCAACAAAGATCAAAAGAGACAAAGAAGGCCATTACATAATGGTAAAGGGATCAATTCAACAAAAAGAGCTAACTAGCCTAAATATACATGCACCCAATACAGGTGCATGTATATTTATGCACCTAGATTCATAAATATGCACTAGATTCATAAAGCAAGTCCTGAGAGACCTACAAAGAGACTTAGACTCCCACACAATAATAATGGGAGAGTTTAACACCCCACTGTCAATATTAGACAGATGATCGAGACAGAAGCTTAACAAGGATATCCAGGAATTGAACTCAGCTCTGCACCAAATGGACTTATTAGACATCTACAGAACTCTCCACCCCAAATCAACAGAATATACATTCTTCTCAGCACCACATCGCACTTATTCCAAAATTGACCACATAGCTGGAAGTGAAGCACTCCTCAGCAAATGTAAAAGAACAGAAATCACAACAAACTGTCTCTTAGACCACAGTGGAATCAAATTAGAACTCAGGATTAAGAAACTCACTCAAAACCACACAGCTACAGGGAAACTGAACAACCTGCTCCTGAATGATTACTGGGTACATAACGAAATGAAGGCAGAAATAAAGATGTTCTTTGAAATCAATGAGAAGAAAGACACAATGTAGCAGAATCTCTGGGACACATTTAAAGTAGCGTGTAGAGGGAAATTTATAGCACTAAATGCCCACAAGAGAAAGCAGGAAAGATCTAAAATTGACACCGTAACATCACAATTAAAAGAACTAGAGAAGCAAGAACAAACACATTCAAAAGCTAGCAGAAGGCAGGAAATAACTAAGATCAGAGCAGAACTGAAGGAGATAGAGAAACAAAAAGCCCTTCAAAAAATCAATGAATCCAGGAGCTGGTTTTTTGAAAAGATCAACCAAATATATAGACCACTAGCAAGACTAATAAAGAAGAAAAGAGGGAAGAATCAAATAGATGCAATAAAAAATGATAAAGGGTATATCACAACCGATCCCACAGAAGTACAAACTACTATCAGAGAATACTATAAACACCTCTATGCAAATAAGCTAGAAAATCTAGAAGAAATGGATAAATTCCTGGACACATACACCCTCTCAAGACTAAACCAGGAAGAAATTGAATCTCTGAATAGACCAATAATAGGCTCTGAAATTGAGACAATAATTAATAGCCTACCAACCAAAAAAAGTCTAGGACCAGAGGGATTCACAGCCGAATTCTACCAGAGGTACAAAGAGGAGATGGTACCATTCCTTCTGAAACTATTCCAATCAATAGAAAAAGAGGGAATCCTCCCTAAATCATTTTATGGGGCCAGCATCAACCTGATACCAAAGCCTGGCAGAGATACAACAAAACAAGAGAATTTTAGACCAATATCCCTCATAAACATCAATAAAATACTGGCAAACTGAATCCAGCAGCACATCAAAAAGCTTATCCACCACAATCAAGCTTCACCACAATCAAGGCTGAACCAGCCTTGGCTTCATCCCTGGAATGCAAGGCTGGTTCAACATACACAAATCAATAAATGTAATCCATCACATAAACAGAACCATCGACAAAAACCACATGATTATCTCAATAGACACAGAAAAGGCCTTCAACAAAATTCAACAGCACTTCATGCTAAAAACTCTCAATAAATTAGGTATTGAGTGAATATATCTCAAAATAATAAGAGCTATTTATGACAAACCCACAGCCAATATCATACTGAATGGGCAAAAACTGGAAGCATTCCCTTTGAAAACTGGCACAAGACAGGTATGCCCTCTCTCAACACTCCTTTTCAACATAGTGTTCGAAGTTCTGGCCAGGGCAATCAGGCAAGAGAAAGAAATAAAGAGTATTCAATTAGGAAAAGAGGAAGCCAAATTTTTCCTGTTTACAAATGGCATGACTGTATATTTAGAAAACCCCAACATCTCAGCCCAAAATCTCTTTAAGCTGATAAGCAACTTCAGCAAAGTCTCAGGATACAAAATCAATGTGCAAAAATCACAGGCATTCTTATACACCAATAACAGACAAACAGAGAGCCAAATCATGAGTGAACACCCATTCACAACTGCTTCAAAGAGAATAAAATACCTAGGAATCCAACTTATAAGGGATGTGAAGGACCTTTTCAAGGAGAACTACAAACCACTGCTCAACGAAATAAAAGAGGATACAAACAAATGGAAGAACATTCCATGCTCATGGATAGGAAGAATCAGTATCGTGAAAATGGCCATACTGCCCAAGGTAATTTATAGATTCAGTGCCATCCCCATCAAGCTAGCAATGACTTTCTTCACAGAATTGGAAAAAACTACTTTAAAGTTCATATGGAACCAAAAGAGAGCCCACATTGACAGGACAATCCTAAGCAAAAAGAACAAAGCTGGAGGCATGATGCTACCTGACTTCAAACTATACTACAAGGCTACAATAACCAAAACAGCATGGTACTGGTACCAAAACAGAGATACAGACCAATGGAACAGAACAGAGGCCTCATAAATAACACCACACATCTACAAATATCTGATCTTTGACAAACCTGACAAAAACAAGAAATGGGGAAAGGATCCCTATTTAATAAATTGTTCTGGGAAAAATGGCTAGTCATATGTAGAAAGCTGAAACTGGATCCCTTCCTTGCACCTTATACAAAAATTCACTCAAGATGGATTAAAGACTTAAATGTTAGACCTAAAACCATAAAAACCCTAGAAGAAAACCTAGGCAATACCATTCAGGACATAGGCAAGAGCAAGGACTTTATGACTAAAACACCAAAAGCAATGGCAACAAAAGCCAAAATAGACAAATGGGATCTAATTAAACTAAAGAGCTTCTGCACAGCAAAAGAAACTACCATCAGAGTGAACAGGCAGCCTACAGAATGGGAGAAAAGTTTTGCAATCTACCCATCTGACAAAGGGCTAATATCCAGAATCTACAAAGAACTCAAATTTATAAGAAGAAAACAAACAACCCCATCAAAAAGTGGGCAAAGGATATGAACAGACATTTCTCAAAAGAAGACATTTATGCAGCCAACAGACAGATGAAAAAATGTTCATCTTCACTGGTCATCAGAGAAATGCAAATCAAAACCACAGTGAGATACTATCTCACACCAAAGTCAGGAAACAACAGACGCTGGAGAAGATGTGGAGAAATAGGAACGCTTTTACACTTTTGGTGGGAGTGTAAACTAGTTCAACCATTGTGGAAGAGAGTGTGGCAATTCCTCAAGGATCTAGAGCTAGAAATACCATTTGACCCAGCAATCCCATTACTGGGTATATACCCAAAGGATTATAAATCATGCTACTATAAAGACACATGCACACGTATGTTTATTGCAGGACTATTAACAATAGCAAAGACTTGGAACCAACCCAAATGTCCATCAATGATAGACTGGATTAAGAAAATGTGGCACATATACACCATGGAATACTATGCAGCCATAAAAAAAGGATGATTTCATGTCCTTTGCAGGGACATGGATGAAGCTGGAAACTATCATTCTGAGCAAACTATCGCAAGGACAGAAAACCAAACACCGCATGTTCTCACTCATGGGTGGGAATTGAACAATGAGAACACTTGGTCACAGGGTGGGGAACATCACACACCAGGGCCTGTCATGGGGTGGGGGCCTGGGGGAGGGATAGCATTGGGAGAAATTCCTAATGTATATGAGGGGTTGATGGGTGCAGCGGCCCAGCATGGCACATGTATACTTATGTAAGGAGCCTGCACGTTGTGCACATGTACCCTAGAACTTAAAGTATAATTTTTAAAAAAAGGATCTAGAATTAGAGTTACATAGGAGGAGTAAGTTCAAGAGATCTACTGTACAGCATGGTAACTATAGTTAATGATGATATATCGTATTTTTGGAAAATGCAAAGAGAGTGGGCATTGAGTTCACACTACACAAATGATAACTATGTGAGATAATGCATTTGTTAATTGGATAAATTTAACTATTTCACAATACTTATACTTCAAAACATCATGTTGCACACAATACAATAAATACATTTTTTTGAGATAGGTCTTGCTCTGTTGCCCAGGCTGGAATGCAGTGCTACCATCATGGCTCACTGCAGCCTCGACCTCCCAGGCTCAAGTTATCCCCCAACCTAAACCTTCAAGTAGCTGGAACTACAGGTGTATATTCAGTTTTTTGTGCTTTTATTTATTTATTTTTGTGGGTACATAGTAGGTGTGTATATTTAGGGAGTGCATGAGATGTTTTGATACAGGCATGCAATGTGAAATAAGCACATCATGGAGAATGGGGTATCCATCCCCTCAAGCATTTATCCTTTGAGTTGCAAACAATCCAATTACATTCTTTAAATTATTTTTAAATATACAATTAAGTTATTATTGACTACAGTCACCCTGTGGTGCTATCAAGTAGTAGGTCTTATTCATTCTTTCTAACAATTTTTCGTACCCATTAACCTTCCCCACCTTCCCCCCAGTCCTCCACTACCCTTTCCAGCCTCTGGTAACCATCTTCTACTCTGTGTCCATGAGTTCGATTGTTTTGATTTTTAGATCCCACAAATAAGTAAGACCATGCAATGTTTGTCTTTCTGTACCTGGCTTATTTCGCTTGACATAATGATCTCCTAATTTCTTTTTTGAGTCCATTCAATTCTAGAACATCTCCTTATTTTTTAAACTATTTTGTAGACACAAGGTTTTGTCATGTTGCCCAGGCTGGTCTCGAACTCCTGAGCTCAAGTGATCCACCCACCACTGCCTCCCAAAGTGCTGGGATTACAGATGTGAGCCACCGCGCCCAGCATTTTTTTTTCTTTGTTTTTGTCTTTTATCTCACCTGGGACCCATGAGATTCATTTTTAAATACTCAAGTTAAAAAGGGGAGATGGAGGTGGAAGAAGACATGAAACAAGATTGTTTGTGTGTTGAAAACCTCTGGGTGATGCGTACATGGATCCTATTTTCTCTACTTTTTTTTTTTTTTTTTTTTTTTTTAAGACAGATCCTTCTTCTGTCATCCAGGCTGTCATGTCATCCATGGCACCTGGCCACTCTACTTTTATAGAACTTTGAAAATTGCCGGGCATGATGGCTCACACCTGTAATCCCAGCACTTTGGGAGGCCAAGGCGGGTGGATCACCTGAAGTCGGTAGTTCAAGACCAGCCTGACCAACATGGAGAAACCCCATCTCTACTAAAAATACAAAATTAGCCAGGCATGGTGGTGCATGCCTGTAATCCCAGCTACTCAGGAGGCTAAGGCAGGAGACTCGCTTGAACCCAGGAAGCAGAGGTTGTGGTGAGCCAAGATCGTGCCATTGCACTCCAGCCTGGGCAACAAGAGCGAAACTCCGTCTAAAAAAAAAAAAAAAAAAAAAAAAAACGCAAAATTAGCCAGGCATGATGGTGCATGCCTGTAATCCCAGCTACTCAGGAGGCTGAGGCAGGATAATTGCTTGAACCCAGGAGGCCGAGGTTGCAGTGAGCCGAGATCATACCATTGCACTCCAGCCTGGGCAACAAGAGCTAAACTCTATCTCAAAAAAAAAAAAGTTGATAATTAAAAAGGTTAAGAGAAATGAAGAATAAAGAGGATCAGAGAATGGAGCAGGAATTGAAGGATGACATGGGGTCAAGAGAAGGTCTGGCATTCTCATATACGTCTCAGGGAAATGTAAATTGATAAACCACTTGGAAGAGCTGCTTGGCAGTACCCACTAAGGCTAAAATATACCTTATCCTATGGCCCAACAATACCAAAAATAACTGAATGCACAGATTACAAAATGCCTTGTATAAGAATATTCAGGCCAGGCGCGATGGCTCACACCTGTAATCTAAGCACTTTGGGAGGCTGAGGCGGGCGGATCACTTGAGGTCAGGAGTTCAAGACCAGCCTGGCCAACATGGTGAAACCCTGTCTCTGCTAAAAAATACAAAAATTAGCTGGGCATGGTGGCATGAATCTGCAGTCCCAGCTACTCAGGAGGCTGAGGTGGGAGAATCACTGGAACCCAAGAGGGAGAGGCCGAAGTGAGCTGAGATCATGCCATTGCACTCCAGCCTACACGACAGAGAGAAAGCCTGTCTCAAAAAATAAAAATAAAAAAGAATGTTCAGAGCAGCTTATAGCCAAAAACTGGAAACAAATCAAATGTTCATCAACAGGTGAATGCATAAAGAAATTATGGTATATTCATACAGTGAAATACATTAGCAAGACTGGCACAGTGGCTCATGCCTATAATCCCAGCACTTTGGGAGAATGACACAGGCAAATCGCTTAAGGTCAAGAGTTCAGGACCAGCCTGGGCAACATAATGAGACTCCATCTCTAAAAAAATAAAAAACAGGCCGGGCGCAGTGGCTCACGTCTGTAATCCCAGCACTTTGGGAGGCCTAAGCGGGCAGATCACGAGGTCAGGAGATTGAGACCGTCCTGGCTAACACGGTGAAACCCCGTCTCTATTAAAAATACAAAAAATTAGCCGGGTGAGGTTGCAGGCGCCTGTATTCCCAGCTACTTGGGAGGCTGAGGCAGGAGAATGGCCTGAACCCAGGAGGCGGAGCTTGCAGTGAGCCGAGATCGTGCCACTGCACTCCAGCCTGGGCGACAGAGCGAGACTCCGTCTCAAAAATAAATAAATAAATGAATAAATAAATAATAAAAATAAAAAACAAAAAAAGTAGCTAGGCATGGTGGTACGGGCTTATAGTCCCAGCTAATTGGGGTGCCAAAGCAGGAGGATCACTTGAGCTCAGGAGGTAAAAGAAAGAGGGAAGGAAGGAAGGAAGGAAGGAAGGAAGGAAGGAAGGAAGGAAGGAAGGAAGGAAGGGGCAATACCTACCATTATACCATTTCTGGTGTGTGTTTTTTAATAGCCATCCTAATGAACATGAAGTTATATCTCTTGCTTTTGATTTTTATTTCCCTAGATGGCTAGTGATTTTGAACATCTTTTCATAAAAGGGTCTTTTTAAGATGGGAGAAATGCAGCTTATTGGGGGGTTTTTTTGTTTGTTTTGTTTTGTTTTTTGAGACAGAGTCTCCCTCTGTTGCCCAGGCTGGAGTGCAGTGGTGTGATCTCGGCTCACTGCGACCTCTGCCTCCCGGGTTCAAGCAATTCTCCTGCCTCAGCCTCCTGAGTAGCTGGGACTACAGGCACACACCACCATGCCAAGCTATTTTTGTATTTTTAGTAGAGTCAGGGTTTCACCATGTTGGCCAGGCTGGTCTTGAACTCCTGATCTCTATTGATCTGCCCATCTCAGCCTCCCAAAGTGCCAGATTACAGGCATAAGCTACCATGCCCGGCCAGCTTATTGGCTCTTTATGAAAAATATTCGATAGAGAGAAGAAAACAAATCACACAGGAAATGAAAACATGACACAGCCACTTTGGAAAAGAGTTTGGAGGTTTCTTATAAATATACATTCATCATAGAACCCAGCAGTCACACTCACAGATATATCCAGATACACGAAACATAGATCCCCACAAAGACATATGCATATATGCCAAGAATAATACATATTATTATTCATAATAGCCAGGCCTTGGGAACAATCCACATTTCCATCAACTGGTGAAAAGCAAATTGTGACACGTCTATATGCGGTGACATGCTACTCTGCAATGAAAAGGAATGAGCTTCTGATGTATGTAACACATGGTTAACTCTCAAAAGCATTACATATGCTTCCCAGAAGCAGCCTTGGTATATGGAAGAAATGCTGTAGATTTTCTTTTTTTTTTTTTTGAGACGGAGTCTCGCTCTGTCGCCCAGGCTGGAGTACAGTGGCATGATCTTGGCTCACTGCCACCTCCGCCTCCCAGGTTCAAGTGATTCTCCTGCCTCAGCCTCCCGAGTAGCTGGGATTACAGGCACCCTCCATCAAGTCCAGCTAATTTTTGTATTTTTCATAGAGACAGGGATTCACCACGTTGGCCAGGCTGGTCTCAAATTCCTGACCTCAGGTGATCCACCCGCCTCAGCCTCCCAAAAAGCTAAGATTACAGGCGTGAGCCACCATGCCCAGCCGTATATTTTCATTTATATGAAATGCAGATCAATAGTGGGAAGAAAAAACTAGAACAGGGCTGGATGCAGTGGCTCAAGCCTGTAATCCCAGCACTCTGGGAGGCTGAGGCAGAAGGATTGCTTGAGCCCAGGAGTTCGAGATCAGCCTGGGCAACATAGGGAGACCTCTGCCTCTACAAAAAATTTTTAAATTAGCCAGTTGTGATGGCACAGGCCTCTACTTCCAGCTACTCAGGAGGCTGAGGCGGGGGGATCGTTTGAGCCAGGGAGGTCAAGGTTGCAGTGAACAATGATCACACCACTGCACTCTAGCCTGGGGGACAGAGCAAGACCCTGTCTCAAAAGAAGAGAAAAAAACCTAGAACAATGGTTGCCCACAAGAGATGGAGCATGGTTGACTAGGAAGGAGTATGAAAGAGGGTTCTCTTTTCATTATTATTATTACTTTAGAGAAGGGGGTCTCTCTTTGTCACCCAGGCTGGAGTGCAGGGGTGTGTTCATAGCTCACTGTAGCCTGGAACTCATGGGTGCAAGTGATCTTCCACCTCAGCCCCTTGCGTAGCTGGGATTACAAGTGTGCACCACCGCACTTAGCTATTGTTTTTTTCTTTTTTTAGTAGAGACAGGGGTCTCGCAATGTTGCACAGCCTGGTCTCAAATTTCTGGCCTCTAGTGATCCTCCCACCTCAGCCTCCTATAGCTAGGATTGTAGGCACAAACCACCACGCCCAGCTCCAAGAGAACTTTCTTCGATGATGAAAATATTCTGTATCTTCACAGGGATTTCGATGCATTCAAAATTCAGCAAATGTTCACTTACCATGTGTGTATTTCATCACAGGTAAATTTTACCTAAAGAAATCATTAAGGGAAAACTCCATCTACACACCTTCAAAGGAACTATGACACAGTAAATAGAATCAAGTCCTCCAGTTGGCGATGGAATGGGATCTGGCACACCAGAAGGGGGCTCACCTAAGCCTGACATGGGACACTGTGTGGTTCTAGCAGGAAGGAAGGCTGCATGTACCATCCAGATGCCAGTGGGCAAGAGGACAGGATGATGGAGGATGCGCCCGCTCACTGCCCATTGCTGCCGTTCTCTCCGTGAGATAAGAAGCGGGTTCATCAACAAAGAGTGAGGTGAGTGAAGAGGGTTTTGGAGTCTGAGGAGGCAGGAACAAAAGGATAGGAATAGGGCGGGGGGAGTTCCAAGAGAGGACAATGAGAGGCGAGGCATTTTTCCACCATGGAGTGTGTTTCAGCTTTCTGCAATACCCCAGCGGATCGCAACTGGGTTGATTTTTTTCCTCCCAAGGGGACATTCAGTAGTATCTGGAGTCATGTTTGTTTGTAACAACTGGTAGGGAATGAGTGGGTGGGTTCTGTCATCTACTGAGTAGAAACCAAGGACACTGCTAAACATCCTACCACACACAGAATGCGGCCCCCACCACCCACGAAGGCCCAAGACATCAACAGCAGTGAGTTGAGAAATTGCAATACATCCCTTCCTTGTCCCAAGTTCCCTCTGTAGCAGGAGAGCAAGTCAGAATAACAGAACTCAAAGCCTCTTAAAACCCTCCTTCTCGGCCACACACGGTGGCTCATGCCTGTAATCCCCAGAGGCCCAGGTGGGAGGATCGCTTGAGCCCAGGAGTTGGGGACCAGACTGGGTGACATAGCATGCTAGATCTCATCTCTACTAAAAATTTTAAAAATTAGCCAGGTGTGGTGATGCGCGCCTGTAGTCCCAGCTACTTGGGAGGCTGAAGCAGGAGAATCCCTTAAGCCCAGGAGATCGAGGCTGCAATGAGCTATGATCACACCACTAAACTCCAGTCTGGGTGACAGAGTGAGACCCTGTGTCAAAACAAACTAACTAACTGCCCTTCCCATAAATCCCCGTTTCCCCAATCAGGTGGTCCCATTAGGCCCATGTTTTGTTTTGTTTTTTTCTTTTTTTTGAGTCAAAGTTTCACTCTTGTTGCCCAGGCTGGAGTGCAATGGTACAATCTCAGCTCACTGCAACCTCCACCTCCTGGGTTCAAGTGATTCTCCTGCCTCAGCCTCCTGAGTAGCTGGGATTATAGGCAAGCACCACCACGCCTGGCTAATATTTTTTGTATTTTTAGTAGAGACAGGGTTTTGCCATGTTGGTCAGGCTGTCTCAAACTCCTGACCTCAGGTGATCCACCCACCTCGGCCTCCCAAAGTGCTGGGATTACAGGCATGAGCCACCACGCCCAGCCTCGTTAGGCCCCTCTTAACCAAGTTCTAGGGTGAGGGATAAGTTGCTTACAGGGTTGGCGTGGATACAGCACTACACCCTCCCCTTAAAAGTAGGGAGTAGATGCCAAGGGAAACTAGAGCTATATAATCCCATCATCAAGCCTTCAGCCCTCTTCCAGGACCTGCCCCAACCGGCCTATCCAGGACTGAAACAACAGCATGGGCCCCACCTCCACCCCACCATATGCCTGGGACCTAGGGTGTCAAATTCCCCAGGACCTCCAAACACTTCCTCCTCTGCCCCTCTGAGAACAGCAATCCTGGTGCACACCCACGAACCTGTGGGGGTACTCACACCTCCACCTGGCCTCCCAGACCCTTGATTGCAGGGGCTCTCCACCCAGCCTAGCCCCTGGCACCAGAGCCCTGGCCCAGCTCCAGGTTTTGCATTCTGCCCTTGTGACCTGGCCAGGAGGTGGGTAACTAGGGCCAGTTTCTTCTTCTTCTTCTTTTTTTTTTTTTTTTTTTGAGACCGAGTCTCACCCTGTTGCCCAGGCTGGAGTGCAGTGGCATGTTCTTAGCTCATTGCAACCTCCACCTCCCGGGTTCAAGCGATTCTCCTGCCCCAGCCTCCCAAGTAGCTCAGACTACAGGCGTGAGCCACCACGCCTGGCTAATTTTTGTATTATTAGTAGAGACACGGTTTCACCATGTTGGCCAGGCTGGTCTCGAACTCCTGACCTCAGGTGATCCACCCACCTCGGCCTCCCAAAGTGCTGGGATTACAGGCATGAGCCACTGTGCCTGGCCTACTAGGGTGAGTTTCTAAGGCAGAAGCTGAGAGTAGACATGGCTAGTAGGGTGCTCAGGAGGGCAGGAGGAGGGCTGTTTATGAGCCAGTGGTAGGAGAGAGTGTCATTCTAGTCTGAGAGCCTTTTTCCCTGTGGCTTCCAGCTCTGCCCTTTTCTTAAACACTCCTTCAGCCTCAGCCTGGCTTCAGTCCCACCAAGTGCAGTCTGACTCGTGGAGACATGAGAGGTAGAGAGAGTGAGAGACCAGAGAGATCAGGAGACAGTGACTGAGAGGGACTTACAGGGAGATCAGGGAGAGAAGCAGAGAGAAGGAGAAAGCCCAGAGAGCATAAGAAATGAAGACCCAGAGACACCAAAGGAGGGAGAGACAGAGACACAGAGAGACAAAAAGATTCAGAGGCAGAGACTGTAGAGGCAGAAGCAAAGCAAGACACAGAGCATTTCAGAGACCCATGGCAAGAGACAGGGAACAGCAAGGAGAACTATGAAAAAATAGGCTTCCAGAGAAAGAGAAAACTCCAGCTCTGGAGAGAAAGGGACTTAGCCAGGGCCACTCGGCCCATCAGTGGCAGAAATGGACTTGAACCCAGAGAAAAAGAAACAAGTGCCCCAAATACCAAAGGAACCCAGCCCCCATCCCTGGCCCATCATTTTGCGACAGCCCCATGACTACCCCAAAACCAGGCCCAGGCTCCAACTGGCAAAGCAAAAAAAAAAAAAAGAAAAGAAAGAAAGAAAGCTTTGCCCCATCCCAGGAGGGCCCCCAGGCGCAGCCCCCTCCCACGGCACCTTTCCAGCTGGCTGTGAGCCCGAGGGCCGCAGGAAAGGTATGGCAAGATGATGGGAGGGATTTAAAGTTCACAGCGAGAACAAGAAAAGTGGGGTTAAGGAGGAGGGTGTGGGCAGAAACAACTTAAGAACAACCTCTGCCCCACCACCCCCCAAGCACACCCAGAGCTGCAGGCTCTAGCGCAGCCCAGCCAGTGTCTCCTTCAGCTCAGCAGGTAAAGGGCCCCGGTGAGGGAGGCAGAGAAGGAGGGGGTGTCTCCCAAGAGAGGGTGGGTCGCCAGCTCCAATCTCTGTCTCTGAGACTGGCTAGGAATCTTTTTTGCTGTTTCCTCTGAGAGCTCTCATGTCTCTGTTCTGAGCACTGGGATTTCTGTACTGGCGCTTCACCAAGCAGGTGGCATCTCTCTCTGCAATGCGACCCCGTGGTTGGCAACACTTGATTTTTTCCTGTCACTGTTTCTGCCTGTGCCCTTCCTCTCTGTCTCAGTCTCTTTCTCTCCCTCTCTCTCTCTTTTTTTTTTTTTTTTTTTGAGGCTGGAGTGCAGTGGTTCGATCTCAGCTCACTGCAACCTCCACCTCCTGGGTTCAAGCGATTCTCCTGCCTCAGCCTCCCGAGTAGCTGGGATTACAGGCGCCTAACACCACGCCTGACTAATTTTTGTGTTTTTAGTAGAGACAGGGTTTCACCATGTTGGTCAGGCTGGTCTCAAACTCCTGACCTCAAGTGATCCACCTGCCTCAGCCTCCCAAAGTGCTGGGATTACAGGCGTGAGCCACCGTGCCCGGCCTCAGTCTCTCTTGGTCTGCCCTTTGCAGCCTACCTGTCTCTTTGTGTGGCTCTAATATTCCCTGCCTCTCTTATTCTCTCTCTCTCTCTCTCCATCTCTGTCTATGTGACTCTGTCTTTGTGTATCTGTTTCTGTCTGTCATTCTCGTCTCCCTCAGTCTCTGTGTCTAGCTCTGTCTCTCCCTTTCTCTGTCCCTCTTACCCTTTTTCTCTCCATCCTTCCATGTCCGTCTCTGACTCTCAGTCAGTGTCCATCTCGCTGTCTCTCCACTCAATCTCCCTTGTCTTTCTCTAGCTCTGTGTCTGTCTAGTTCTGTCTCTTTCTTTCTCTAGTCTGTGTCAGTCTCTCTCTTTCTGTGATGTGCTCTCTGGCTCTCCCTATCTCTATGTTTGTCTGTCTCTGTCCCTGTGTGTCTTGATCTCTCTTTATCACTGTCTCTGTATGACAGTCTCTTGACAGACAGGTGATGATAGATAGATAATAGATAGATGATACACAGATGATAGATTATGAAGATAGTAGATAGATGATAGATATAGATAGATAATAGACAGATCAATGATAGATGATAGAAGAATAGATGATGGATAGACAGATGATAGATAGATAGATAGATGATAGATAGATGATGATAGATGTTAGATAATAGATGAGAAACAAAGAAAGAAAAAGAAAAAAGAAAGAAAGAAAAAGGAAAAAGAAAGAAAGAAAAAGAAAGAAAGGAAGGAAGGAAGGAAAGAAAGAAAGAATGATAGATGATAGATGGCTGATAGGTAGACAGACATCTGTAGATATGTAGATCGCTCACTGTTTTTCTGTCTCTCTCATTATCTTTATGCATATCTCTTGGCCTCTCTTAGTCTCTGTTCCTCTATCACTTGCCTCTCTCCATTTCTGTCTCTGTGTTTCTGTCTCCTTATCTGTCTGTATGTTGACTATCTCTGCCTCTTTCCTCCTTTCTCCCTCCCTTCCCCATCCCCTGGCCTCTCCCTGTCTCCTTCTCTCCATCTGCCTTCATTTCCAGGGCCTAGGGAAGGTAAGTCCCAGGGGAGATGGAAAGGAGGGATCTCACTCTCTCCTCAGCGATGTCCTCTCCCACTTTGCCCTCCACACGCCAGCAGCTGCCTTCACCATGGACAGCATAAGCACAGCCATCTTACTCCTGCTCCTGGCTCTCGTCTGTCTGCTCCTGACCCTAAGCTCAAGAGATAAAGGAAAGCTGCCTCCAGGACCCAGACCCCTCCCAATCCTGGGAAACCTGCTGCTGCTTCGCTCCCAAGACATGCTGACTTCTCTCACTAAGGTGCAAGGCCCTTAGCTTGGGTGATGGTGGAAGGATAAGGAGGAGGGGTCCCATGGCCACAGGCCCCCCTGTAACTTCTGTCTTCCTACCCCCAGCTGAGCAAGGAGTATGGCTCCATGTACACAGTGCACCTGGGACCCAGGCGGGTGGTGGTCCTCAGCGGGTACCAAGCTGTGAAGGAGGCCCTGGTGGACCAGGGAGAGGAGTTTAGTGGCCGCGGTGACTACCCTGCCTTTTTCAACTTTACCAAGGGCAATGGTAAGCCTCGTCCTTGTCTCCTCTGCTCTCGGCCTTTTCCATATTGAGGGAGGGGGTGAGGGTGAGAGACTGTCGTCTCAATCTTGTTGACACTCAGGGCTGCTGACATCACTGATGACACCAAATGCGATGCAGCGAGGCAGTGTTGGTCTATGGCAAATTCTGTCCCACCTTCCTCACCTCCAGATCCCACCACTTTCCTGAATTGTACTCTTGCACCACTCCTCATCTCCATCCAACCCCAACCCCATTGTCATCCCAATCCCTAGCTCTATCCCAACCGCATCATCAACTTTCCAACTCAGTCAAGTGGCCCCAGTTCCCACTGACCACCTCAACCCAATCCCAGTCCCCATCAACCTTTCCCCAGCGTTCACCACATCAGCCCCACCTTCATCCCTATCCACAACACTGACGGCATCTCAATCCAACCTTCATTCCCATTATGAACCCCATCCCAGTCCCCACGTTAAATTCTATTATCAACCCCATCCTAGTCCCTTTAGTCAAACTGAATTTTTTTTTTTTTTTTAATCTGAGACGAGTCTTGCTCTGTCACCCAGGCCGGAGTGAAGTGGCACAATCTCGGCCCACTGCAACCTCTGCCTCCCAGGCTCATGCGATTCTCCTGCCTCAGCCTCCTGAGTAGCTGGGACTACAGGTGCACACTACCACACCTGGTTAATGTTTTGTATTTTTAGTAGAGATGGGGTTTTGCCATGTTGGTCAGGCTGGTCTCAAACTCCTAACCTCAGGTGATCCACCCACCTCGGCATCCCAACGTGCTGGGATTACAGGCACGAGCCACTGCTCCTGGCCCAAACTAAATTCTGCTGCTACTTTCCCCCAATCCCAGCCCCATCTCCTAACCCAATTGCCTATTGAAATTTCCAGTTCTCAGTTCTTGCTTTCAATCTTAAACTCACTACCATCACCAAAACAACCCCATCACATATCTACCCAACCCCAAGTTCAAGCTCAGTCCCAATCTATCAATCTTCCTCATCCTACCCAACTCCAACCCCATCACCAGCTTCAAATACAATTTATCATCAATCTTATAACCCCCTTCATTCCCCATTGTCATTCCCAACCTAACCCAAACTCAACTCCATCCTCAGCCATCCAGCAATTCATATCATTCACTTAAAACCTCATCTATGTCAATATCTTGTCCCTCTAAGGCTTGGAATCACCCTAGTCCTGTGGTCTTCAAACTTTATTTATTTATTTATTTATTTTTGAGATGGAGTCTCGTTCTGTTGCCCAGGCTGGAAAGCAATGGCGCAATCTCAGCTCACTGCAATCTCCACCTCCCAGGTTCATGCCATTCTCCTGCCTCAGCCTCCTGAGTAGCTGGGACTACAGGCACCCGCCACCACGCCCAGCTAATTTTTGTATTTTTAGTAGAGACTGGGTTTCACCATGTTGGCCAGGCTGGTCTTGAATGCCTGACCTCCTGATCCAGTAGCCTCAGACTCCCAAAGTGCTGGGATTACAGGTGTGAGCCATTGCACCCAGCCCCAAACTTTATTTCAAAGACAAATCTCTGTTCAAAGGAAGCTATGTGACAAGACCCAATAAATGATGGAAGGAAGGAGGGACCAACAGAAGGAAGGAGGAAGAACGGAAAAAGGAAAGAAGGAAGGAAAGGAAGGAGGGAGGGAGGGAAAGAATGAAGGAAGGAAGGAAGGATGGAAGGAAGCCATCATGATTGGAAAGGGGATCCTGGAGACCTGCGTCCTGGACTATTCTCTCCTCACCTCCAAAGAATGTCTAGGGCTCTCCCTGGCTCCTGCATTAGATGGGTCCCAGCTGCCCCAGGATTTGAAATCAGAGAGCTCTGGTACAATATTACAATATTGTGTATTAGGTACACGTTCCCTCCTTCATGCTCCCTTCCCTGGCTTGATCTGATGACCTTACCTGTCCAGGTACACCAGATGCAAGGAGGAGGAGACAGGACACTTGAGAAAGTCACCTTGCTACTTTTGCACAGAAAACATCTGGATGGGTACATCGTTTGTTACCAAAAATAGCCACCATCTAGTTATTCAATACACAGCACAGAGGGTAACAGCAGGGTTCTGCCACTCACTAGCTGTGTACCCTTGGGCCAGAGGCCTCCCTTCTCTTCCTCTTAGTTTGCTACCATGAGAAAACTATAATAGCATTAACTCCATGTTATGAGGAGTCAATGAGACAATGCATAAAAATGCAGGCAATACACTATAGTCTTTTTTCTCTTCTTCTTTAGTATCTAGTTCTCTGCTAGGTCCAGAGGAACCAGAGATAAACACATCTGAGACTTTATCCTATAGTAGGCCTCAGTCCAGTGGAAGACACAGGCATCACCAACCAGAATGTGCCATCCCAGAGTGGTCCAGGCTGGGATGGGGGAAGCCTGGGGAGCTATGGAAACCCTAGAGAAACACTTGGCCCAGCCTAGAAGGGAGGAGGAGCCAGAGAAGGCTTCCTGGAAGAGGGGACCTCTAAGCTGAAACCTAAAGAATGAAGATGAGTATTCAGGAGAAGGCAAGGGGTGAAAGTGCTCTGGGAAAGACCAGCCTGTGCAAAGATTCTGGGTCCAGGAAGAGAAGAGACGGGGTCTGTTTTGTTCCTGGATGAATTCCCAGTGTCCTGGTGCTTATTTTTCTTGCCTATCTCTCTTATTCATGCATTTAATAATCAATAAGCAGGCCAGGCACGATGGCTCACACCTGTAATCCCAGCACTTTGGGAGGCCGAGGTGAGTGGATCTCCTGAGGTCAGGAGTTTGGTACCAGCCTGGCCAACATGGTGAAACCTCATCTCTATTAAAAATACAAAAATTAGGCCAGGCGCGGTGGCTCATGCCTGTAATCCCAGCACTGTGGGAGGCCAAGACGGGTGGATCACGAGGTCAGGAGATCGAGACCATCCTTGCCAACATGGTGAAACCACGTCTCTACTAAAAATACCAAAATTAGCCGGGCGTGGTGGCACATGCCTGTAATCCCAGCTACTGGGGAGGCTGAGGCAGAAGAATTGCTTGAACCCGGGAGGCGGAGGTTGCAGTAAGCTGAGATTGTGCCACTGCACTCCAGCCTGGTGACAGAGCAAGACTCCGTCTCTCTCTCTCTCTCTCTCTCTCTCTCTCTATATATATATATATATATACACACACACATATATATTAGGTGGGCATGGTGGTGCACACCTGTAATCCCAGCTAGTCAGGAGGCTGAGGCAGGAGAATCACCTGAACCCGGGAGGCGGAGGGTGCAGCAAGCTGAGATGGTGTGTCACTGCACTCCAGCCTGGGTAACAGAGCGAGACTCTGTCGCCAAAAATAATAATCATCATCAATAACTAATCACCAGCACCTCCTGTGTGACACCCTCTGCACTGGACAATGCTAAGGACACAGTGGTGACCAAGACAGGCACCCACTCTGCCTTCACAGTTCTGTGAAGGAGACAGCCCCATCACCAGACAGTAACAGCCCAGAGTGATCAGGTTCTTAATGGGGAAACAGAGGCAGAGTGATAGGACGGTCGCGAGGGAAGCCCACGGTCCTATGGAAGCTTGAAGGAGACCCCTAAGCTGGAGGGTCCAGAAGGGCTTACTGGAAGGAGCCAGGGAGATTCCAAACTCTGTCCCTCTCCCAGCAAATACCATGAAAGGGGACCTGGGTTGGCAGTGGCCTCAGGATGAGTTCCCGGTTAAGCTGGCCCCCTCCTCTTCTCCCCAGGCATCGCCTTCTCCAATGGGGATCGATGGAAGATCCTGAGACGGTTCTCTATCCAGATTCTACGGAATTTCGGGATGGGGAAGAGAAGCATTGAGGAGCGAATCCTAGAGGAGGGCAGCTTCCTGCTGGCGGAGCTGCGGAAAACTGAAGGTCAGGAATTTTTTTTTTTTTTTTTTTTTCTTAACAGGCTGGATGGCACGATCTTGGCTCACTGCAGCCTTGACCTCCTGGGCTCAAACCATCCTCCCACCTCAACCTCCCGAATAGCTGGTATTTCAGGTGTGCTCCACCACACCCAGCTTATTTTTAAATTTTTTGTAGAGACAGGGTCTCACTATGTTGCCCAGGCCAGTCTCAAACTCCTGTGTGCAAATGATCCTCTTGCCTCTGCCTCCCAAAGTGCTGGAGCTACAGGCATACACCACCATGTCTGGCCAGGCCTTTGAATCCAGTTCATCCTTATAATTCACATCCATTCTACTTTTTTTTTTTTTTTTTTTTGAGACAGAGTCTTGCTCTGTCGCCCAGGCTGGAGTGCAATGGTGTGATCTCAGCTCATTGCAACCTCCGCCTCCTGAGTTCAAGCGATTCTGCTTGCTGACTGCTCTGTCGCCCAGGCTGGGTTGCTGTGTACTAGCGTGTGTTGTGTGGCAGGATTATGTAGCGGTATGCTGGCATTATGTGTTGGTGTGTGGTTACCGTGTCTTGGGATGTTTCCAGGCTGGCTGTTAGGTCACTGCGTGTCGTGTGTTGGCATGTACTGTGATCGTATTTGCTGGGTGTTCTGTTGCCCTGTGTTGTTGTGTTCCGTGATGCCTGATGATTGCCTTGTGCTATGTCGCGTGCTGTGTGTTGTGTTGCCAAGAATAGCCGGTTCTGTGGTTGGGCGTTGTTGCTGTCGATGTGCTGCAGGAAGTTGTGGGTTCGGTGCTGTCTGTGGCATTGACAGATGCTTTTGGGGTGTTGTTAAGCAGCATGTTGTGACCATGTGCCCGTGTTTGCACCGTAAGACACGTTGCCATGGTTGAGTCGGATGTTGTGCAAATTAATGGTGTTGCTGCATGAGGTCTGGTGTGCTGCACATCACGTCTTCCTGATCCATTGCACTCCTTACCCTCAGGCGAGCCCTTTGACCCCACGTTTGTGCTGAGTCGCTCAGTGTCCAACATTATCTGTTCCGTGCTCTTCGGCAGCCGCTTCGACTACGATGATGAGCGTCTGCTCACCATTATCCGCCTTATCAATGACAACTTCCAAATCATGAGCAGCCCCTGGGGCGAGGTCAGCCAACTGAGTCCAGCAGGGACGGGGTGTGGAGTCCGCAGGATCTAGGAATGCAGAGGAAACAGTGGGCGGGGAAAGGGCTGTGAATGGCCCACCCAGGGCCCGCCCCCTCCCGTCTGACCCCACCCAGAGTTACACGGCCACGCCCACTCCCCTCCACTGAGCATTTCTGGCTGCCATTGCCTCCTTCCCACTCCCCCTCAGCCCCAACCCCCACCCCGGACCTGGCTGCCCTTGGAGACCCTGTCCCTGCCTACCTAATCCACACTGACCCCATTCGCCCCTGAACACCCTTCGTCCTCCTCCAAAACCCTCCCACTCTGTCTGGCCCCCAGTTGTACAACATCTTCCCGAGCCTCCTGAACTGGGTGCCCGGGCCGCACCAACGCATCTTCCAGAACTTCAAGTGCCTGAGAGACCTCATCGCCCACAGCGTCCACGACCACCAGGCCTCACTAGACCCCAGATCTCCCCGGGACTTCATAGACTGCTTCCTCACCAAGATGGCAGAGGTAATCCCTACCTGGAAATCCCACCTCTAGTCTGACCTGAAATTCTCCTGCTGCCCCTGCCTCAAACCCACAGGGACCCCAGATGGGGCAGGGTTGGGGGACCTTCTCCCTGGAGAAGCTGAAGCATCTGGCCCAGCTGGGCTGGAGCCAGGAGCCACTGGCAGCCACCGCCAACTTACAGCTCATTAAGAAGTCATCAAAGGAGGTGGGGCAGGGCGGAGGGGGCAGTTGCTCAGGCTTGTAAACCCAGCACTTTGGGAGGCCGAGGCAGGAGGATCACTTGAGTCCAGGAGTTCGAGACCAGCCTGGACAATATAGTAAGACCCAGTCTCTACAACACATACATACACACGTACATACACACACACATACATACATACACACATACATACATACACACATACATACATACATCATACATACATACACACATACACACATAAAACGTATTTTTTTTAAAAAAAAGAAGTCATTCAAACTCTATCCAAGAAGTTAATTGTAGGCCCTGCAGCTGAGATTTTCCCTGCCCTGCCCTTCTCCGTTCCCCGGCTCTCCCAGGGAAAGAAAGTTAAACCCAGCTGGGACTGAATGGGCCCCCAGCAGCAGTTGTACTGGTCTAGAGTGAAGGGGTCTCCATCCCTGGCTCACATCCCCACCCCTCTACCACGGCAGAAGAAGGAGGACCCGCTGAGCCACTTCCACATGGATACCCTGCTGATGACCACACATAACCTGCTCTTTGGCGGCACCGAGACGGTGGGCACCACGCTGCGCCACGCCTTCCTGGCACTCATGAAGTACCCGAAAGTTCAAGGTGAGGCCCACCCACACAGCAGCGTGGAGGTGCCCATGTGTTCCAGCCTCACCCCAGAGCAGGGAGCCATGGCCCCGCCTCCAGTCCCGCCTCCCAGGTCTGATATAGCCTCCTGCTGGCACCAGGATTCCACAGCCAAACCCACAAACCCACACGGAGGCTGATCCCACCACATGGCCCATGAGGTCCACGCAGCCTGCCCGAATCCCGACCCAGATCCCACCCGCTTAATTGTTGGGTTTTTTGTCTTTGTTTTGTTTTTTGGAGACGGAGTCTCGCTCTGTCACCCAGGCTGGAGTGCAGTGGTGTGATCTCGATCCACTCACTGCAACCTCCCCCTCCCAAGTTCAAGGGATTCTCCTGCCTCAGCCTCCCAAGTAGCTGAGATTACAGCCTCCCAAGTAGCTGGGATTACACCACCACATCCAGCTAATTTTTCTATTTTTAGTAGACACAGGGTTTCACCAAGTTGGCCAGGCTGGTCTCAAACTCCTGGCCTCAAGTGATCCACCTGCCTCAGCCTCCCAAAGTGCTGGGATTACAGGCGTGAGCCACTACACCCAGCTCTGCTTAGTTTTTTGTTTGTTTTTGAGACAGACTCACTCTGTCGCCCAGGCTGGAGCACAGTGCCGTAATTACAGCTCACTGCAGCCCCTTGGGCTCAAGCAATCTCCCCACCTCCGCCTTATCAATAGCTGGGAGTACAGGCGTGCACCACCACACTCAATACACTCAGCTAATTTTTTATTTTTTGTAGAGACAGGGTCTCGCTGTGTTGCCCTGGCTGGTCCCCAAATCCTGGGCTCAAGCAATCCTCTCACCTTGGCCTCCCAAAGTGCTGGGGTTACAGGTGTGAGCCACCGCTCCTGCCTCCACCCGCTTAGTCTTGCTTTGTGCCGACTGCGTCAACCACCACATGCGTCCACCTCCGGCTTCAGAGCCCTGCCCTGGAGCCCCAGCCATGTGCCTGCCAGGGAACCCTACCTCTCCCATGCAGCCTGGCCCACACACACAGCTCTGTCTGCTGCTCCACCTCCCCAAGCTCCATCTCTGGGTGTATCCCCTGCTCTGCCCCTGATCTCCAGCCCTCCCACACAGTCCACCCACTCGACCTACCGTCCAGCCAGTAGAGCCCCAAAACTGCTCCTGAAATCCCATCAGGTCCTGGATTCCAGGCCTCCCTGAAGCCCTGCCCACACAACCCAACACTCAGGCCCTTGCACAAGCCAAGCTTTCACCCTCACTGACCCACTTCCTCCCAGACCCTGGCTAATTCTTTTTCTTTCCTTTTTTTTTTTTTTGAGACGGAATCTTGCTCTGTCGTCCAGGCTGGAGTGCAGTGGCCTGATACCAGCTCACTGCAACCTCCTCCTCCTGGGTTCAAGTGATTCTCCTGCCTCAGCCTCCCAAGCAGCTGGGACCACAGGTGTGCGCCACCAAGCCCAGCTAATTTTTCTATTTTGTTGTGGAGATTGGGTTTCACCATGTTGCCCAGATGGTCTCAAACTCCTGGGCTCAAGCGATCTGTCCGCCTGGGCCTCCCAAGTGCTGGGATTACAGGCGTGAGCCACCGCGCCCGGCCAGCTCTAGCTAATTCTCACGTGCGCCCCAGCAGTGGCGCCCCGCGCTGGGAGACTTTGACTAGACGCCTCCCCACACACGCACACACCTCTTCTCAGCCTGGTTGCCCTGTCGCGCCCGCAGATACCCTCGACCCCGCTTCCCCCTTCCCCTCCAGCCCGCGTGCAGGAGGAGATCGACCTCGTGGTGGGACGCGCGCGGCTGCCGGCGCTGAAGGACCGCGCGGCCATGCCTTACACAGACGCGGTGATCCACGAGGTGCAGCGCTTTGCAGACATCATCCCCATGAACTTGCCGCACCGCGTCACTAGGGACACGGCCTTTCGCGGCTTCCTGATACCCAAGGTGCGCTAGGCCTGGCAAACGACATCAGGCAACCTAAGAGGAGGCATCGCAGGCTCTTGCACTGGCAAGGAGTATCCCAGGCACTAGCCATGAACACCCCAGGCCTTAGCAACTGGCATCCCAAGCCCTAGCTACAGACATCTCAGACCCTTAAATCCAGAAGCTCAGGCCTTTGCCAGGACCCCATCTCATATCATACTGGACTAGACCCCTTCACCATGACAAATCCCCTTCCTAGAACCCCTCCCTGGAAGCCCTGGGGTCTGGAACTTCATCTGGAGGATCCCCTGGGCCTAAACGCTATTCTCAGAGACCCCTCCTTTTTCCCAGAAACCCCACATCTGTTCCCACAAAGGTTGGGGGTTTCCCACATCCCTGCCAAAGTCCCCAATAATACAGCATATAGCACCCATCACTTGGAATCCTAGACACCCACACATATTTCCTTGGCCCCCGATTGTGTCCAATACCCACCCCTTATCAAGTCCCCAGGACACCCAGCCCAATACAATGGAAAGGAGTTTGGGAGCCTCCCAGCCCTCCTACACTGCTAAGTCCACCTCCTCACCCACACAGGGCACCGATGTCATCACCCTCCTTAACACCGTCCACTACGACCCCAGCCAGTTCCTGACGCCCCAGGAGTTCAACCCCGAGCATTTTTTGGATGCCAATCAGTCCTTCAAGAAGAGCCCAGCCTTCATGCCCTTCTCAGCTGGTGAGGGCAGGAATCAGAGTCTTTCTGGCCCAATTTCTACCTACATTCCTCATCCTAATTCCACTTGCCAAATCCTCTCACTCCTTCCTTCCACCCATTCTCAGCTTTGGATGCACAGAGACATTCATTCCTCCTCTCAACTCTGCTCCTATAGGCAAGTAGTGACTAAAATCCTCGTGAAGCAAGGTGGGGAGGTTGATTAAAAATTTAACTTGGGGCTGGGCATGGTGACTCACACCTGTAATCCCAGCACTTTGGGAGGCTGAGGTGGGTGGATCGCCTGAGGTGAGGAGTTCGAGACCAGCCTGACCAATATGGTGAAACCTTGTCTCTACTTAAAATACAAAAATTAGCTGGGTGTGGTGGCGGGTGCATGTAGTCCCCGCTACTCTGGAGGCTGAGACAGGAAAATTGCTTGAACCCAGGAGGCGGAGGTTGCAGTGAGCCGAGATTGCACCATTGTACTCCAGCCTGGGCGACAGAGAGAGACTCTGTCTCAAAAAAAATAATGATAATAATTTAACAGCCAGGGGCGGTTGCTCACACCTGTAATCCCAGCACTTTGGGAGATCTAGGCGGGCAGATTACCTGAAGTCAGGAGTTCAAGGTTAGCCTGACCAACATGGTGAAACCCTGTCTCTACTAAATATACAAAATTAGCCAGGAATGGTGGCACATGCTTGTAATCCCAGCTACTCTGGAGTCTGAGGCAGGAGAATCACTTGAACCCGGGAGGTGGAGGTTGCAGTGAGCCAAGATCACGTCATTGCACTCCAGCCTGGGCAACAAGAGCAAAACTCCATCTCAAAAAATGAATAAATAATAATTATGATAATTATTATTTAACTTGGGCCAGGCACATTGGCTCACACCTGTAATCCCAGCACTTTGGGAGGCTGAGGCGGGAGGATCGCTTGAGGCCAGGAGTTCAAGACCAGCCTGGACAACATGGCAAGGCCCTTTCTCTACTGAAAATGTTAAAATTACCTAGATGTGGTGTGGTGTGCATCTGCGGTCCCAGCTACTTGGGAGGCTGAGGTGGGATGATCACTTGAGCTCAGGAGTTTGAGGTTACAGTGAGTATGATCATGACACTGCACTCCAGTCTGGGCAACAGAGCGAGATCCTTTCTCTAAAATAAAAAATACTGACTAGCCAAAAATAAAAAATATATAAAAATTTTAAAAGAAAAAAAAATAATTGAACTTGGGAGTGGTCATTGTCTACGTCTCCACTGGGTGGCGCAGTTTAGGTGGTTCTAGGGATGGTTTTTTTTGTTTCGTTTTGTTTTGTTTTTTGGCTTTCCTCTTTACCCTGCTGAAAAATACTTCCCTCTTTACTCAGTAGCAGGAAAAGGAAAAACAACTGGCATAATAGCAGGTAACTTACCATATTGCCTACTGTGCGTCAAGTGCTGCCTCTACAAGAGCCCAGCTAAGAGCTTATGTTTTCCTCTGGGAATGTGTGGCCCAGATTCCAGCAGGGTTTGCATCCCATCTGTCACCCCCTAGCTGTGTTGCCTTGGGTATGTTACTCCACTTCTCTGTGCCTCAATGTCCACATCTATAAAATGGAGATAATACTAAGGCCTGCCTCTTGGAGTTGTTAGAATTAATTGTGATGTAATGCTCAGAGTAGTGCATGGCCCATGGTAAGCTACTTACAGCCTCACTGCTTTCCCTGTGTTTACCATTCACAGCAGCCTCATGAGGCACTATTACTATCCTTCCTTTTATTTTTCTTTCTGAGACAGGGTCTTGCTGTCACCCAGGCTAGAGGGCAGTGGCACGATCATGGCTCACTGCAGCCTGGACCTCCTGGGCTCAAGTGATCCCCTCGCCTCAGCCTCCCAAGCAGCTGGGACTGCAGGCATGTGCCACTTTGCACATTTAAAAAATTTTTTATAGAGATGGGATCTTGCTGTGTTGCCCAGGCTGCTCTCAAACTCCTGGGCTCAAGGGATCCTCTTCCCTCGGCCTCCAAAAGTGCTGGGATTACAGGCCTAAGCCAGCACGCCCAGCCTTCATATCCCCATTTTAAATACCCAGAAAGTGTGGTTTGTCCAGGATCACAAAACTAGTAGTGACAGGGCCAGGATTCGAACCCAAGCAGCCCAGGTCATTCCACTTCACAGTTTAAAGCATCTTTCCCAGATCTTTACATGGGTGAATCTGTGATGTCCCCAGCTGCTGTCTTCCTTTCCTCTTATGTTTTCCTCTGGGAATGTGGGGTTGCAGCCTCTAACCTCATTTTATCTCACCGCCGCTCCCCATCCTGCCACCCCTGCAGGGCGCCGTCTGTGCCTGGGAGAGTCGCTGGCGCGCATGGAGCTCTTTCTGTACCTCACCGCCATCCTGCAGAGCTTTTCGCTGCAGCCGCTGGGTGCGCCCGAGGACATCGACCTGACCCCGCTCAGCTCAGGTCTCGGCAATTTGCCGGGGCCTTTCCAGCTGTGCCTGCGCCCGCGCTAACGCCCCGGCCCTTCCAGATTCGCCTGTGAGCGATGAGGCCCACCCATGTGGGTTGCTACGTCCCCTTCTTGGTCCACGGTCTGCCCCCATCCCTCTGGCAGTCACGCTGTCTTCCCTGCATGCTGTGCCTGCCGCGTGCCCTTCCCCCATCCCTCCAATCTGTACCCCGTCTGCAGGGCAGAGGCAGATGTGGCATGTCTTTTTGTACCCACAGAGCTTGTTCTATGGCACGCCCTTTTCTGGGCTTTTTGTATCATTTCTTAGTACATTTGTAATAGATTCAAACCAGTCTTGGCTGAATTAAAGTGAGGATGACAGTCATTTAGGATGGGGAGAAGGGAGCTGGCTGCAGAGATGGAGACACTGGCTAGTTTTGCCCTCACCTTTAGGGTGGCTAGGGTGGGACAAATTGTATCCTGGAGACAGGCTTGAAGGTAAAGGCTGAGAGGACCTGAAGCCAGAGAGGCAGAGAAACCAAGACAGAGAAAAAGGCAGCAGGACCAGGCGAAGTGGCTCACACCTGTAATCCCAGCACTTTGGGAGGCTGAGGTGGGAGGATCGCTTGAACCCAGGAGTTTGAGACCGGCCTGGGCAACAGAGTGAGGCCTGACTCTACAAAAAGTCAAAAAGTGGGGCAGGAGGATTGCTTGAGCCTGGGAGGTTGAGGCTGCAATGGGGTGTCATTGCGCCACTGCATTCCTGCCTGGGAGACGGGAGTGAGACCCTGTCAGAAGAAGAAGAAAGAAAAAAGAAGAAGGAGAGGGAGAGGGAGAGGGAGAAGGGGGAGGAGGGAGAGGAGAGGAAGAAGAAGAAGAAGAGGAGGAGAAGGAAGAAGGAGACAACAGCGAGATATCAGAGAGAATATGCAAGAGATGAAGGGCACTGCAGAGAGATGGAAGCAGGGGAAAGTGAGGCTAAGGAACAAGCACTGACACTAAATGACACTCCCTATTTGCACACTGTTCTGAATGCCTCATTAAGTCTCCCTATGAGGCAAAGCCATGTTTTTTGCTTTGGTTTGATTTGGGAGGTTTTTTTCTTTTTTTTTTTTTTTTTCGAGACAGACTCACTCTGTTGCCCAGGCTGGAGTGCAGTGGCGCGATCTTGGCTCACTGAAACCTCTGCCTCCCTGGTTCAAGTGATTCTCCTGCCTCAGCCTCCTGAGTAGCTGGAACTACAGGCGCATGCCACCATGCCCAGCTAATTTTTGTATTTTTAGTAGAGCTGGGGTTTCACCATGTTAGCCAGGATGGTCTCGAACTCCTGACCTCACGTGATCTGCTTGCCTCGGCCTCCCAAAGTGCTGGGATTACAAGTGTGAGCCACCGTGCCCCACCCACAGGGTTGTTTTGAAGACTTAGTGAGGACATGTGTGTCCTAGACCTGGCACACAAGAGTTGGTCAAATACATTTACTGCTCCCCATCCTTCTAATAAACCAAATGCAGCTCTGGGATGTCGGGGGGAGGCACAGGGATAGCTGAGCAAGGAGAGGATCCTGGGGCTCCAGGGGCAGGTGGGGGACTCAGATGCTCAGATCTGATATGGAGCCCCATGACTGTGAACCCCACTGAGGTTTTGGGTTCTTTAATACAATAGTTAACCCTTCCTTGACTATTACACCCAGGAGCCATCCTAGCCTAGCCCTTGGACTCTATCTGGTGCCAGAATGGGCCAGGGCTTGGATATCTCAAAATATCAGCTGATAACAGGTCAGTAAATATTCTGAGAAAATGAAAAATGGACAACCTGAACCCCAAGCCTTGCTTCCACCTGAACGCTGACCCCAGACCTCGGTCACATTCTGAGACCAGATCCTGGTCACTCAGTGAGCACTGGACCTGGACCACCCATCCAAGCTACTGACTCCACGCTGATCCTGGCCACAGCCTGAGCCATGAAAGGCACCTCAGGGAGGAGGAACAGCAAGAGGAAAGGGCAGGAGGCTTGGAACTGTGTTGTGTTTGGTTAGAGGTAACAAGAGAAAAAATTTAGCCCAGAGGGTCCATCGGGGAAAATTTTGGGACATGGACCATGAGAGGTCCTTTGGATTCTTAGAAAAATCTCTGAATGTCCCACCGAGGAGTTTTGACTTTTTCCTAGGGCCTTTGGAGCCATGGGAGATTTAAAGTAGGGGAAGTCACAATCAAATTTGTGCTGTAGAAAAATCACTCTGAAACCAGACACGGTGGCTAATGCCTGTAATCCCAGCCTGGGTGACATAGCGAGACCACGTCTCTACAAAAAATAAGAAAATTAGCTAGGGGTGGTAGCATGAGCCTGTAGCCCCGGCTACTCAGGAGACTAAGGCAGGAGGATCGCTTGAGCCCAGGAGTTCGAAGCTGTAGTGAGCTGTGATTGCACCACTGCACTCCAGCCTGATTGACAGAGCGAGACCCTGTCAAAGAAAAAAGAAAGAAAGGAAAAGGAAGGAAGGAAGGAAGGAAGGGAGGGAGGGAGGGAGGGAGGGACAGAGGGAATCTCTGGACCTTGAGGGGAATCCACAGAACTGGACCTGCTGACAGAAGTTGGCTAAGTTACCAATGGCTCGTGGGAACAAGGATATCTATCAGGGCATCTACAGGAAAACAGCCTGAAAAATGTCCATATTAATTAAGGTAAAGGCCAGGTTGTTGTAACCAACAGATCCCAAAATGCAGTCATTCAAATAAAATACAAGTTTCTTTCTTTCTTTTGTGTCCCTCTTGAAGTAGACAGTTAGTCCAGCACTGCAAGGTGGTTCCCCTCCTTGTGGTCAATCATGGACCCAGATTCCTTCAAACTCATTGCTCTGCTATAGTTCAGTGGTTCTCAAAGTGCAGCCTCCAGACCTGCAGCATCAGCATCACCTTGGAACTTTTTTTTTTTTTTTTTTAGACAGACAGGGTCTTGCTCTGTCACCCAGGCTGGAATGCAGTTATGTGGTATCAGCTCACTCCAGCCTCCAACCTCCTGCACCCAAGCAATCCTACTGCCTTAGCCTCCCAAGTAGCCAGGACTATAGGCATACACCACACACCCAGCTATCTGAAACTTGTTAAAAACTCAAATTCTTAAACCCCACCCCAGACCTACTGAATCAGAAACCCAAAACCTGTGTTTTAACAAGGCCTGCAGGCAATTCTGAGGCATGTTCTCAGCAGAGCATCACTACCCTACAGTATTATCATGATCTTCATGGTCAAAGAGCAGGTTTTGTACGGCTTTTTTTTCCCCCCTTTTTTCTTTTCTTTTTTTTTTTTTTTTTTTGAGATGCAATTTCACTCTTGTTGCCCAGGCTGGAGTGCAATGGCACAATCTCAGCTCACTGCAACCTTCACCTCCCAGGTTCAAGCAATTCTCGTCTCAGCCTCCGGAGTAGCTGGGATTACAGGCATGCACCACCACACCCGGCTAGGTTGTATTTTTAGTAGAGATGGGGTTTCTCCATGTTGGTCAGGCTGGTCTCAAACTCCTGACCTCAGGTGATCCTCCTGCCTCGGCCTCCCAAAGTGCTGGGATTACAGGCATGAGCCACCAAGTCTGGCCCCCTTTTTTCTTTTCTTTCCTTTTCTTTCTTTCTTTTTTTTTTTTTTTTTTTTTGAGATGGAATCTCACTCTGTCACCCAGGCTGGAGTGCAGTGGCATGATCTCGGCTCACTGCAACGTCCACCTCCCCAATACAAGTAATTCTCCTGCCTCAGCCTCCCGAGTAGCTGGGATTACAGGTGCACACCACCACGCCCAGCTAATCTTTGCATTTTTCGTAGAAATGGGGTTTCGCCATGTTGGCCAGGCTGGTCTTGAACTCCTGACCTCAGATGATCCACACACCTCGGCCTCCCAAAGTGCTGGGATTACAGGCGTGAGCCACTGCACCTGGCTGGTTTTCTACTTCTTGAGTCATCCACTCCAGTACAGAAGATGGAAGGGATGGAAGACCTCTGGCTGTTCAAAGACCTCGGACCCAGAAGAAACTTGAATTTTGGGCACACAACATGGGTTACGAGGGTGAGGGAGTCCAGTCTAGCATAATGGTGAGTAAGATGGGTCCTGGAGACAGGCTACCTTATTTTAAATCCCAAATGTGTGACTTTCCACAAGTAACATCTCCTTGAGCCTCAGTTCCCTCTTCCATAACAGGGGAATCATGACAGTATTATCTGTCTCATGGTGTTGCTATGAGAATTCATGGTGTTATGTCCCTGACACGTAACAAGTCCTCAAGTATTAGTTTAATATTAGTCTTAACATTTTAAGGTTGATAGGAGTGTCTTTTTGTGCCAAGCCTTGCGTTAAAGGATTTTCTACAGTATCACATTGAATCCTCATGGTGTATCCATCATGATTGCTGTATGTTATACAGAGATAGGTTTTGTTAAAATACTCATTTTATAAAGGAGGAAACTGAAGGGCAGACTGGTGAAGTCATTTATATATATCAAAGGAAATATAGATTGTAGGTGCTGGAACTGGAATTCTAACTCAGGTATGATTGACGTAGCCTCAAGTCTTCATCACCTCTCAAGAAAACCAGCTTTCTCCCCGGCATGGTGGTTCACGCTTGTAATCCCAGCACTTTGGGAGGCCGAGGTAGGTGGATCACAGGTCAGGAGCTCAAGACCGGCCTGGCCGACATGGTGAAACCCCATCTCTACTAAAAATACGGGCGTGGTGGCGGGCGCCTGTAATCCCAGCTACCTGGGAGGCTGAGGCAGGAGAACTGCTTGGACCCTGGAGGCAGAGGTTGAGGTGACTCGAGATTGTGCCACTGCACTCCAGCCTGGGCAACAGAGCGAGATTCCGTCTCAAAAAAAAGAAAAGAAAAAAAAAGTAATGAAATGAATAAAATGAGTCCTACAGCCAGTAAATGTCGTAAATGTCTCAGCTAGTCAGGTAGTAAAAGGTCTTAACTAGGCAGTGGCAGAGCAGGATTCAAATTCAGGGCTGTTGTGATGCCTCCGCAGACTCTGAGCGCCACCTGGTGGTAATTTGTCTGTGCCTCTTCTGACGTGGAAGAACAGCAACTAACACACTAACACAGCATTTACTATGGGCCAGCCATTGTTCTAAGTGCTTTACTTAGATTTAGCTTTTTTTTTTTTTTCTTTTTTCTTTTTGAGATGGAGTCCCACTCTGTCTTCCAGGCTGGAGTGCAGTGGCACAATCTCGGCTCACTGCAACCTCTGCCTCCCGGGTTCAAGCTATTCTCCTGCCTCAGCCTCCCGAGTAGCTGGGATTACAGGCGCCTGCCACCACACCAGGCTAATTTTTTGTATTTTTACAAAATACAAATTACTAATTTTTTGCATTTTCACCATGTTGGCCAGGCTGGTCTTGAACTCCTGACCCCGTGATCTACCTGCCTTGGCCTCCCAAAGTGCTGGGATTACAGGTATTAGCCACCACGCCCGGCCCATTTAATTTAAATTAACTTATTTAATCCCTCCCCTTAACAACCCGCTAAGGCAGGTAAGTTATAATCGGCACCCCTTCCACTTTTCACCCTTTTTTTCTTTTTCATTTCAATATTTTTTGGGGAAACACGTGGTTTTTGGTTACATGGATAATTTCTTTAGTGGCGATTTCTGAGATTTTGGTGCACCCGTCACCCGAGCAGTTTACACTATACCCAATGTATAGTCTTTTATCCCTCACCCCCCTCCCACCCTTCCCCTCTGAGTCCCCGAAGTCCACTATATCATTCTTATGCCTTTACATCCTCATAGCTTAGCTCCCACTCATAAGTGAGAACATAGGATATTTGGTTTTCCATTTCTGAGTTACTTCACTTAGAATAATGGTCTCCAACTCCATCCAGGTTGCTGCAAATGTCATTACTTTGTTCCTTTTTATGGCTGAGTAGTATTCCTTGGTGAATACCTACTACCTTTTTTTTTTTTTTAGACGGAGTCTTACTCTGTTACCAGGCTGGAGTGCAGTGGCGCCATCTCAGCTCACTGCAACCTCCACCTCCCAGGTTCAAGCGATTCTCCTCCCTCAGCCTACAGGCGCGCGCCACCACACCCAGCTAATTTTTGTATTTTTAGTAGAAACGGGGTTTCACCATGTTGGCCAGGATAGTCTCGATCTCTTGACCTCATGATCCACCCACCTCAGCCTCGCTAAGTGCTGGGATTACAGGCGTGAATGAGCCACTGCGCCTGCACTACATTTTCTTTATCCACTCGAGGGTTAATGGGCATTTAGGTTTGTTCCATATTTTTGCAACTGCAAATTGTGCTGCTATAAACCTGTGCATGCAACTGTCTTTTTCATACAAAGACTTATTTTCCTTTGGGTGGATACCCAGTAGTGGGATTGCTAGATCAAATGATAGTTCTACTTTTAGTTCTTTAAGGAATCTCCACAGTGTTTTCCATAGTGATTGTACTAGTTTACATTCCCGCCAGCCGTGTAAAAGTTCCCTTTTCACCACATCCATGGCCAACATCTATATGTTTTGATTTTTTAATTATGATCATTCTTGCAGGAGTAAAGTGGTATCTCATTGTGTTTTTCATTTGCATTTCCCTGATAATTAGTGATGGTGAGCATTTTTTTCATAGGTTTGTTGGCCATTTGTATATCTTCTTTTGAGAATCGTCTATTCATGTCCTTCACTTTTTACTTTTATTTGAAAAAACTGTTTTATTTGTGGATGATATCAAACATACACAAGAGTAGATATAAGACTATATCCAGCCGGGCGCAGTGGCTCACACCTATAATCCTAGCACTTTGGGAGACCAAAGTAGGCAGATCACTTGAGGTCAGGATTTCGAGACCAGCCTGGCCAACATGATGAAACTCCGTCTCTACTAAAAATACACAAATAATTTGGGTGCGGTGGCACGTGCCTGTAATCCCAGCTACTCGAGAGGCTGAGGCATGAGAATCGCTTGACCCCGGGAGTCAGAGGTTGCAGTGAACCGAGAACGCGCCACTGCACTCCAGCCTGGGTGATACAGTGAGGCTCAGTCTCAAAACAAAACAAAGAAAAGTATATCCATCACCCAGCTTCAACAATGATCAACTCATGGCCAATCTTGTTTCATCTGTGCTCCCAACAACCCCCTTCCCCAACTCCCCCAAAATTGGGATTATTTTGAAGCAAAGCCCAGACCTCGCATAAATTCACCTATAAATGTTTTCACCACATATCTCTAAAATTATCCCCATTTTACCGCTGGGGAAACCGAGGCATGAAGAAATCACATAACTGAATCAAGGTCACTTTTCTGATAGGAGTTCAGAGCCAGGATCAAAGCCCAGCTCTCTGGTTCTAGAGCCCTTGCCTTTAACTGTCTTGAAGCCTCTGGAATCTTAGATGTGAGTCTTTTTTTTTTTTTTTGGTAAAGACAGGGTCTCACTGTATTGCATAATCTTGGCTCACTGCAACCTCCACCTCCCAGTTTCAAGCGATTCTCCTGCCTCAGCCTCCTGAGCAGCTCAGATTACAGGCACCAGACACCACATCTGGCTAATTGTTTGTATTTTTAGTAGAGATGGGGTTTTGCCATGCTGGCCAGACTGGTCTCAAACTCCTGACCTCAAGTGAGCCACCCGCCTCGGCCTCCCAAAGTGCTGGGATTACAAGCATGAGCCACCATGCCTGGATGCCTATATCTATTATGGACATGTCTCAGTAAGCTGTGTGCTTAAAAGCTTTGCGTTCTACTGTATGTAGGTGATACCTAAAAATGAAGGCAAAGGAGAACAGATTAAGTGTCATATATTCATAACATGAATTAGTATAAAGCAAGGAAAATGAATGAACAATATACGATAAACAGGATAAATCTAAGAAACATAATTTTGAGCAAAGGAGCCAGACGTAAAACAATACGTATTACTTGTTCCTTTTGTGCAAAGTGCCCCAAAACAGGCATTTAATTATGCATACTTAGGAAGTGAAATGCTAAACCAATCATGAAATGCTAAAATGCTATAAAAGTGTAAAAAAAAAATTCCTTTCCATTGGAAGAAGGGAGGGGATAGTCATGGGAGAAACAGTAGCAGGCATCTGGCATGTAGGCAACATTCTGTCTCTTAACCTGGGTATCAATTCATTGAGCTATATCCATTTGTTGTATGCCCTTTTTGTAATGACATTTAAAAATATATAATTTCCCGGCCGGGCACGGTGGCTCATGCCTGTAATCCCAGCACTTTGGGAGGCCAAGGAGGGTGAATCACGAGGTCAGGAGTTCAAGACCAGCCTAGCCAACAAGGTGAAACCCTGTCTCTACTGAAAATACAAAAATTAGCTGGGCATGATGGCTTATGCCTGTAATCCCAGCTACTCGGGAGGCTGAGGCAGGAGAATTGCTTGGACCAGGACCCGGGAGGCGGAGGTTGCAGTGAGCCAAGATCACGCCACTTTACTCTAGCCTGGGCTACAGAGTGAGACTCCATCTCAAAAAAAAAAAAAAAAAAAAAATATATATATATATATATATATATATATACACACACACATATATATATACATATGTATATATAAAATTTCCCATCACATCTGAATCATGAAATACTAAGAGATACATTTAATAAAATATGTGCAAAACCAGTACACTGAAAACCACAAAACATTAAAGAAGGAAACAGAATAAGACTTGAGTAAGTGGTGAGATCCACCATGATCAAGAATCAGATTACTCAATATTAAGATATTAGTGCTCCAGCCCAGGCGCAGTGGCTCACACCTGTAATCCCAGCACTTTGGGAGCCCGAGGTGGGTGGATCACTTGAGGTCAGAAGTTCGAGACCAGCCTGGGCAACATGGTGAAACCGATCTCTACTAGAAATACAAAAAAATTAGCTGGGCATGGTGGCACACACCTATAATCCCTAGGGAGACTGAGGTAGGAGAACAGCTTGAACCCGGGAAATGAAGGTTGCATTGAGCAGAGATATTGCCACTGCACTCCAGCCTGGGCAAAGAGTTAGACTCCATCTCAAAAAATAATAATAATAATAAAAGATAATAGTGCTCATCTGTAGAGTAAATGAATCCCAGACAAAATTGAAATACCAGCAAGCTTTATTTATTTATTTATTTATAGAAATTGTCAAGCTGAGGCTACAATTTATATGGCAATGTAAAGGATCAACAAGAGCCAAACATCTTGAAAAAGAAAAACCAGACTGGGCGCAGTGGTTCACATCTGTAATCCCAGCACTTTGGGAGGCTGAGGCAGGCAGATCACCTGAGGTCAGGAGTTCAAGACCAGCCTGGCCAACATGGTAAACCCCGTCTCTACTACAAATACAAAAATGAGCCAAGTGTGGTGGTGCACGCCTGTAGTCCCAGCTACTCAGGAGGCTGAGGCAGGAGAATCACCTGAACCCAGGAGGCAGAGGTTGCGGGGAGCCGAGATGGTACCACTGCACTCCAGCCTGGGCGACAGAGCAAGACCCTGTCTCAAAAAAAAAGAAAAAAAAGAGAAAAACCAGGCTGGCACAGTGGCTCACGCCTATAATCCCAGCACTTTGGGAGGCCAAGGCGGGCGGATCACCTGAGGTCAGAAGTTCGAGACTAGCCTTGCCAACATGGTGAAGTTCCGTCTCTACTAAAAATACAAAAAATTAGCCGAGTATGGGGGCTTGTGCCTGTAATCCCAGCTACTTGGGAGGCTGAGACACAAGAATCACTTGAACCCGGGAAGCAGAGGTTGCAGTGAGCTGAGATTGCACCACTGCATTCCAGCCTGGGTGGCAGAGTGAGACTCCCACTCAAAAAAAAAAAAAGAGGCCGGGCACAGTGGTTTATGCCTGTAATCCCAGCACTTTGGGAGGCCGAGGTGGGTGGATCACGAGGTCAGAAGATGGAGATCATCCTGGTTAACACAGTGAAACCCTGTCTCTACTAAAAATACAAAAAATTAGCCAGGCGTGGTGGTGGGCACCTGTAGTCCCAGCTACTTGGGAGGCTGAGGCTGAAGAATGGCGTGAACCCGGGAGGCGGAGCTTGCAGTGAGCCAAGATCGCGCCACTGCACTCCAGCCTGGACAGAGCGAAACTTTGTCTCAAAAAAAAAAAGAAAAAGAAAAGCCAAATGGAAGGATTTATATTAATATCAAAATTTATAATAAAACTACAGTAATAGGCTGGGCACTGTGGCTCATGCCTGTAATCCCATCACTTTGGGAGGCCAGTGCAAGAGCCCAGAAGTTCACTTAAGCTCAGAAGTTCAAGACCAGCCTGGGCAATATAGTGAGAACCCATCTCTACAAAAACTTAAAAAACTAGCCAGGCATGATGGCATGTGCCTGTGGTCCTAGCTATTCAGGAGGCTGAGGTGGGAGGACCGCTTGAGCCCAGGAGGTCAAGGCTGCAGTGAGTCATGATGGCACTGCTCCACTCCAGCCTGGGTGACAGGGCAAGACTCTGTCAAAAAAAAAAAAACAAAAAACCACACACACACACTACAGTAATAAAGGCAAGGTGTACTGGGATTCCGATAGAGATGAATGGAATAAACTAGGAAGTCCGTAAATATGTGGTCAATAGAATTTTTTTTCCTTAGAGTTGGGGGTCTCACTGTGTTTAACAGGCTGGTCTCAAACTCCTGGACTCAAGTGATCCTCCTGCCTCAGCCTCCCTCACCTGCTTTCAATTGATTACTGACAAAGATGCTAAGATAATTCAGTGGAGAAAAGACGGTATTTTCTTTTTCTTTTTTTTTTTTTTTGAGAAGGAGTCTTGCTCTGTAGCCCAGGCTGGAGTGCAGTGGCGCAATCTTGGCTTATCGCAACCTCTGCCTCCTGGGTCCCAGTTCAAGCAATTCTCCTGCCTCACCCTCCCGAGTAGCTGGGACTACAGGCATGCATCACCATGCCCAGCTAATTTTTGTATGTTTAGTAGAGACGGGGTTTCACCACGTTGGCCAGGCTGGTCTCGAACCCCTGACCTTGTGATTCACCCACCTTGGCCTCCCAAAGTGCTGGGATTACAGGTGTGAGCCACCACACCTGGCCAGTATTTTCAACAAATGGTAGAATGACTAAATAGCCTCATGGAAACAAAACGAACCCTGCCTTTTACTTCACACCATACACAAAAATTAACTTGAAATAGGTCAGAGATCTAAAAGTACAGACTAAAGCTAAAGAACTTCTAAAAACATATTTTCAAAACCTTGAAGTAGATCTTTTTTTTTTTTAACATGGGACTCAAAAATCACTAATCATAAAGGAAAAAATTGACAAACTGGACTTAGTCAAAAATAATACTTTCAGCCAGGCACAGTGGTGGCTCACGCCTCCAATCCCAACACTTTAGGAGGCCAAGGTGGGAGGATTGCTTGAACCCAGGAGTTCTAAACCAGCCTGGGCAACATAGTGAGAACCAGTCTCTATATTTAAAATAAATAAATAAATAATAGTAGTACTTTTGCTCATCCAAAACCAGCATTAAGAAAATATACAGACAGGCCAGGCGTGGTGACTCACACCTGTGATTCCAGCACTTTGGGAGGCCAAGGCAGGCAGATCACCCGAGGTCAGGAGTTTGAGACCTGTCTGGCCAAACCCCATCTCTACTAAAAATATAAACATTAGCCGGGTGTGGTGGCACACGCCTGTAATCCCAGCTACTCAAGAGGCTGAGGCAGGAGAATTGTTTGAACCCAGGAGGCAGGGGTTGCAGTGAGCCAACATTGTGCCATTGCACTCCAGCATGGGCAACAGAGAGAGACTCCATCAAAAAAAAAAAAAAAAAAAAAGGAAAGAAAGGAAAAGAAAAGAAGATATATAGACCAGGCACAGACCAGAAGAAAATATTCACAACACATATATCTCACAAAATAACCCGTGCCTGAAATATCTAAACAACTCCTATAGCTCAATTAAAAAAAAAAAAAAAAGCCCAACCGGCCGGGCACGGTGGCTCACGCCTGTAATCCCAGCACTTTGGGAGACCAAGGGGGGTGGATCACGAGGTCAGGAGATCGAGACCAACCTGGCTAACATGGTGAAACCCTGTCTCTTCTAAAAAAATACAAAAAATTAGCCGGGCATGGTGGCACACGCCTGTAGTCCCAGCTACTCGGGAGGCTGAGGCAGGAGAATGGCGTGAACCCGGGAGGCGAAGCTTGCAGTGAGCCGAGATCGCGCCACTGCACTCCAGCCTGGGTGACAGAGCGAGATTCCATCTCAAAAAAAAAAAAAAAAAAAAAAAAAAGCAAGGGCGAAACTCTGTCTCAAAAATAAATAAATAGGTGCAGTGGCTCATGCCTGTAATCGCAGTGCTTTGGAAGGCTGAGATGAGAAGATTGCTTGAGGCCAGGAGTTTGAGGTTACAGTGAGCTGTGATCACTCCATGGCACTCCAGCCTGGGTGACAAAGCAAGAAATACAAATAAAATAAATAATAAGGTGGTTTGGTGGGAGGGTGGAAGGATAGATATGACAAAACAAACATGGGAAAATGTTCATTGTAGAATCTAAGTGATGAGTATGTGGGTGTTTATTATACAATTCTTTAAACTTTTCTTTACGTTTGAAATTTTTTCCTAATAGTGTTAGGAGAAAGTAACATCTATTCTATGAGCCAGTTATTTCTCCCTTTGGTATTTATCCAAGAGAAATAAAAACTTATGTCTACATAAAACTTTGTAAGAGAATGTTCATCCCAGCCGGGTGCGGTGGCTCACGCCTGTAATCCCAGCACTTTGAGAGGCCAAGGCAGGTGGATCACGAGGTCAGGAGATAGAGACCAACCTGGCTAATACGGTGAAACCCGATCTCTACTAAAAACACAAAAAATTAGCCGGGCGTGGTGGCGGGTGCCTGTAGTCCCAGCTACTCGGGAGGCTGAGGCAGGAAAATGACATGAACCCAGGAGGCGGAGCTTGCAGTGAGCTGAAATTGCACCACTGCACTCCAGCCTGGGTGACAGAGCGAGACTCCGTCTCGAAAAAAAAAAAGGAATGTTTATCCCAGCTCTATTATTGGCAAGAGACTGTAAACAGCTCAGATGTCCATCAACAGGAGAATGGATAAACAAACTCAAACTGTGCTTTATTTATACAACGGACTCCTACTCAACTATTTAAAAGGAATGAACTACTAACACACTAATAACGTGAGTGAATCTCAAACATTTTGCTAAGTGAGATTCAAAAAAGGGTGTATTATATAGAATTCTAGTCACAGGAAACTCTAGAAAAGGCAAAGCTAATCTGTGGTTCTAGAAATCACAACAGTGCTTGCTTTTCAAGTGCTTATTAATTGGGAAAAGGCAAGATGAATGCTCCTATGGTGATGAACACGTTCTGTGTCTTGAGAGAAATTTGGGTTACATGGGTGTATGCCTTTGTCATAATTGACTGAACTGTAAACCTGTGTATTTCATGGAATGTAAATTATACCCTTTTAAGAAAGCTGATTATAAGTGGGAAAGGATTCCACACATGCTAAACCAGATAATTTGTCACATAGTGCTTTGTAAGGCTATGTGTATCGGTATGGAAACACTAACAGAGATGCTAGATATATTGCTAGATCAACTTTCTAGAAGTTGTTCTAATTATTGGCTCTGTTGGACTAAACTAAATGAAGCTTAGTTTTGTTGATATAATATATAGTTGATATAATAGATTTGTTGATATAATGTAGAGGAAGAAATCCAAAGACTGAGGCCAGGCATGGTGGCTTACGCCTGTGATCCCAGCACTTTGGGAGGCTGAGGTGGGTGGATCACCTGAGGTCAAGAGTTCGAGACCAGCCTGGCCAATATGGAGAAGCCCTGTCTCTACTAAAAATACAAAATTAGCCAGGCATGGTGGCGCATGCCTGTAATCCCAGCTACTCGGGAGGCTGAGGCAGGAAAATCACTTGAACCTGGGAGGTGGAGGTTGCAATGAGCTGAGATCGCACCACTGCACTCCAGCCTGGGAACAGACCAAGACTCCATCTCAAAACAAACAAATAAACAAAGACTGATATAATAAATGTTGGAGAGTATCTGTTAAGTTTAGAAGATCACACACACCCTAACAATATCTCCTCAGGAAACATGCCTTTCACAATGACATTGAGAAATATACTGGCATCAGAAGCACTAGCATCTTTGAAAAGCCCTGTAACGGCTGGTATAGAGGTAAAAAAATTCAGATGGCTCATTTCAGCCATTGAAATGGGTTCCCTTATTCCAATTGGAATGGCACATTCCAGGACAAAAGATAGGAAATTAAAGATTTGACAGACACCAAACAAGACACGCAGATAGCAAAAAGCACATGTAAAAATGCTCAATATCACAAGTAATTAGGGAAATTCAAATTTAAGCCACAATGAGATACCACTACATAACTATCCAAACGACTGGTCATATCAAGTGTTGGCCAGGAGAGGGAGGAAATGGAACTCTCATGCACTGCCGGTGGGAATGTACAATGAATGGTACAACCATTTTTGGAAAACAGTATGGCAGTTGCTCAAAAAGTTAAACATACCTTTATGATCCAGCCCCTTCCCTCCTATTTAGTCAAGAGAAATGAAAATATATGTTCATATAAAAACTTGTGGCAGGGCAAGGTGGCTCATGCCTATAATCCCAACACTTTGGGAGGATGAGGCGAGTGGATTGCTTGAGCTCAAGAGACCAGCCTGGGCAACATGGCAAAACCCTCATCTCTACAGAAAATTTAAAAATTAGCCAGGTATGGTGGCGCCTGCCTGTAGTTCCAGCTACTCAAGAAGCTGAGGTAGGAGGATCACTTGAGTCTGGGAGATCAAGGCTGCAGTGAGCTGTCATTGCACCACTGCACTCCTCCTGGGGTGACAGAGCAAGACCCTGTCTCAAACAACAACAACAAAAACTTGTAGTCTGGGCGCAATGGCTCACGCCTGTAATCCCAGCACTTTGGGAGGCCGAGGTGGGTGGATCACGAGGTCAGGAGATCGAGACCATCCTGGCTAACACGGTGAAACCCCATCTCTACTAAAAATACAAAAAAAAAATTAGCCAGGCGTGGTGGCAGGAGCCTGTAGTCCCAGCTACTAGGGAGGCTGAGGCAGGAGAATGGCATGAACCCGGGAGGTGGAGCTTGCAGTGAGCCAAGATCACACCACTGCACTCCAGCCTGGGCGACAGAGCGAGACTCCGTCTCAAAAATAAATATACAAAAAAAAACTTGTATACAAGTGTTCATAGAAGCTGCATTTTTAATAGCCAAAAATTGAAAACACCCTAAATGTTCATCAACAGGTAAATGGATAAACAAACTGTGGTACATCTATACAATGGAATACTACTTGGCAATCAAAAGGAATGTACTATTGATACATACAGCAACATGAATCAATCTCAGAATAATTATGTTGGACTCCTCCCCCTAAAAAGGAACATACTATATGATTCCGTTTATATAAGACTCAAGAAAATACAAACTAATCTATAGCAATAGAGAACAAATCAGAGGTTGCTTGAAAAATACGGATGGGAGTGTAAGTGGGTGGGAGAGATTACAAAAAAATACAAGGAAATGTTGGGGAGATTACAGAAATGCTCATTTAAATATGAGCAGTGGAAGGGCGTGGTGGCTCACACCTGTAATCCCAGCACTTTGGGAGGCCAAGTGGGGAGGATTGCTGGAGTCCAGGAGTTTGAGACCAGCCTGAGCAACATGGCAAAACCCTGTCTCTAAAAAAACCAAACAAACAAAAAAACTAGCCAGGCATGGTGTACATGCCTGTAGTCCCAGCTACTTGGGAGGCTGATGTGAGAGAATCAAAATAAATAAATAAATAAATATGAGCCATTTGTTTTATGTCAATTATACCTTGATAAAGTTTTTTTTAGTGACTTTGGGAATATAACAACCAAACACAGTCTCAGGGCTTTTTTGCATTCTGTTTTGAACAAAGTAACCAAAAATGACTTTTCTGAGATCATTGGAGAAGTATGAATATGGACTGAGTGTTAGATGAAATTAAAGGAATATTATTTTTGCTAGCTGGAATAATGGCATGATGGTACTGCTAAACTTTTTATCATTAAGCAATGCATACTGAGATATTTACGGGGCAAATATCTGGGATTGTTTAAAATGCTTCGGAAAACAGGAATACATAAAATAAGCTGAGGAGAATGCTGATAATTGGTGAAACTAGGTGATAGGAGTTTATTGCATTCTTCTCCCTACTTTTGTAGATATCTGAATGTCACTTTCATAATAAAGTTAGAAACAGGCTGGGCGTGGTGGCTCACACCTCTAATCCCAGCACTTTGGGAGGCCAAGGCAGGAGGATCGCCTGAGCCCAGGAGTTCGAGACCAGCCTGGCCAACATAGCGAAACCCCATCTCTACTAAAAATACAAAAATCAGCCAGGCATGGTGGCATGTGCCTGCAGTCCCAGCTACTTGGGAGGCTGAGACACAAGAATTGCTTGAACCCAGGAAGCAGATGTTGCAGTGAGCTGAGATTGCAACACTGCACTCCAGCCTGGATGACAAAAGCGAGACTCTTGTCTCAAAAAAAAAAAAAAGACTCGAATAAAATAAAAAGAATGACTCCTAGATCTCTAATTCTAGCAATCAGGGTATGGTAATACCACTTACCAAGACGCAGGGGAGATAAACAGGTTCAGAGGAAATCAAGTTCTCATTAAGGGCCATATTAAGGTTCATAAAGAACCTTTGGGCCGGGCGTGATAGCTCATGTCTGTAATCCCAGCACTTTGGGAGGCCGAGGTGGGCAGATCGCTTGAGGCTAGGAGTTTAAGACCAACCTGACCAACATGATAAAACCCCATCTCTACTAAAAATACAAAAATTAGCCAGGCATGGTGGCAGGTGCCTGTTATCCCAGTTACTCAAGAAGCTGAGGCAGGAGGATCACTTGAACCTGGGAGGCAAAGGTTGCAGTGAGCCAAGATCATGCCACTGCACTCCAGCCTGGGCAACAGAAAAAAAAAAAATCAGCAAAAAAAAAAAAAAAAAAAAGGCTCACAGGGCGGAGTCTGAGGGAGATCCCATGAGCTGCCACTTGTCCTCTTTCAGTGGACTTGTGTGGGCAGGGCTTTATTCCCCAGCAAGAAGGCATGACAAGCATGGAGCACTTCCAACCAGGAAAACTCACCCAAGCTCTGGTGTCCAAGGTGTTCACTGGGCGTCAGTTACATAGGCAGAGAGCACCCAAGTGACTTAACTCCTCAGTCTCCAGCCCGCAGAGGTCAAACTAACACAGTGTTGCCCAAAGCCCCAGGTATGCAAAAACAGACACTTACCATGAGTCATGGTGTTAGCATAAACTATCCCTCTGTCCCACCCAAGGCCCAGATGTGTACAGATACTGTTATCAGGCAGGATATTCCAAAGGCTTAGAGGTTAAGGAGCTGGTCAAGGGCCAGTTTTTTTCTTTGGAATGTTCAAGACTTAAGGACCCATGCCAGCAGAGTTAAGGCTTTACTGCACATGGCCCTACTTCTGCCAATGAACTTGGAGCTTACGTAGCATCTTTTTTTTTTTTTTCTTTTTGAGATGGAGTTTCGCTCTTTTTGCCCAGGCTGGACTGCAATGGCACGATCTTGGCTCACCACAACCTCCTCCTCCTGGGTTCAAGTGATTCTCCTGCCTCAGCCTCCCTAGTAACTGGGATTACAGGCATGTGCCACCATGCCTGGCTAATTTTGTATTTTTTAGTAGAGACAGGGTTTCTCCATGTTGGCCAGGCTGGTCTCGAACTCCCGACCTCAGGTGATCTGCCTGTCTTGGCCTCCCAAAGTGCTGGGATTACAGGCGTGAGCCACCGTGACTGGCCATAGCATCTTAATAAAGAACAATAAATTTGTTTGGGAGGCTGAGGCAGGAGAATCGCTTGAACCCAGGTGGCGGAGTTTACAGTGAACCAAGATCATGACACTGCACTCCAGCCTGGGTGACAGAGTTGGACTCCAGATCAACACCACCACCACCACCACCACCACCACCAACAACAACAACAAAGAACAATAAATTTGTAGAGAATGACAAGGCACAGGAAAAGAACTTTTGAGCTTCCGGGCACAGCAAATTGTGGGAAGATAAATATATTGGGCAACTAGTGGAAGATAAGGGCTGGCTTATAAGGTTTGTTATATAGATTCCCCTCCTGCCATCTGTGGGCTGATAAGAGTCTAGAGATTGTATTGGCTATTAAGAAATCATCCTGCCCTTCTTGGTAGAGAAGGGGAGGGCAGCGTTCTTTCATGTGTCTGCTTTTTCTCAACTGTCTTCAGCTCAAAATAATGCTTATGCTGGGGTGGCAAATTTGAGGTTACACACTCTCAACCCCTTCACCCATCAATCTAAGGTGACCAGGAACTAACTTGTAGTCTAACAAAGCCAGGTTCACTGACCCATTTCAATGAGGGAGAAGGCACACCAGAACCATGGGGCATCTCACCAAACAAAGGAAAAGATTGGCCAAGCGAGGTGGCTCATGCTTGTAATCCCAGCACTTTGGGAGCCCAAGACAGGAGGATCACTTGAGGCCAGGAGTTCAAGACCAGCCTGGGCAACATAGTGAGAATCCCTCTCTTAAAAAAAAAAAAAAAAAGTTTTTTAATTAGCCAAGTGTGGTGGTGCACCTGTAATTCCAGCTACTCAGGAGGCTAAGGCAGGAGGACTGCTTGAGCCCAGGAGTTAGAGGCTGCAGTGAGCCTGTGATTGTGGTGATGGAGTGAGACCCTGTGAAAGAGGAGAAGGGGGTGGTGGGGAAGGAAAGGGCTGGGAGGGGAGGGGAGGGGAGGAGAGGGGAGGGAGAGGAGAAAGAAAGAAAGAAAAGGAAAGGAAAGAAGGAAGGAGAGAGAAAGAAAGAAAGAAAAAGAGAAAGAAAGAAAGAAAGAAGGAAGAAAAAGAAAGAGACAGAAAGAAGAGAAAGAAAGAAAGAAAGAGAAAGAAAAAGAAAGAAAGAAAAGAAAAGAAAGAGAAAAGAGGGAGGAGAGGTAAGGGGAGGGGAAGAGAAGAGGTCAGTTCAAGACCAGCCTGGTCAACAAGGTGAAACCCCCATCTCTACTAAAAATACAAAAATTAGCCAGCATGGTGGTGCTAATCCCAGCTACTCAGGAGGCCGAAGCAAGAGAATCACTTGAACCTAGGAGGCAGAGGTTGCAGTGAGCCGAGATTACGCCACTGCAAACCAACCTGGGTGACAGAGTCAGACTCCGTATCAAAAAAAGAAATGAAATAAATTAATTAATTAAATGAAATGAAAATAATTTGTGGATACAAGGAAAAAATTTAAAAATTTTAGAAAAAGAAAATGTTACCTACTTCTCAGTGGTATGTGAAGATTTAGCAAGACGTGTAGGCAAAGGGCTGAACACAAGTCCTTATAGGACGCCCTTAACAAATATTAGCTATTGTTGTTATCAATATTATCATTACTTTCACACAGATATTTTTGATCAACTGAAAGCAGCACCCACCTCCATACACATTAACCCAGAGCAATGTATTGTCAGTGCTTGAGAGAAAGGGCTGACTGGGTGCGGTGGCTCACGCCTGTAATCCCAGCACTTTGGGAGGCCGAGGCAGGCAGATCACCTGAGGTCGGGAGTTCAAGACCAGCCTGACCAACATGTAAAAACCCCATCTCTACTAAAAACACAAAATTAGCCAGGTGTGGTGGCACACTACTGTAATCCCAGCTACTCGGGAAGCTGAGGCAGGAGACTCTTTGAACCCGGGAGGTGGAGGTTGCAGTGAGCTGAGATCAGGCCATTGCACTCCAGCCTGGGAAACAAAAGCAAAACTTCCTCTCAAAAAAAAAAAGAGAGAGAGAAAGGGCTTTGTTGCCACAACATGTAAGTTCAGTCCTAGTTCATTTGCTTCCGAGCTGTGTGAACTTAAGCAATTGTGTCATTTTCCTGAGCCTCAGTTTCCTTATCTGTAAAGTGGGAATCATATTTCCCTCGGGATTTCTGAGAATTAAATGGGATCATATTATTATTCTCTCTTCCACTCAAGCCATTTCTGTCTCCCTGCCCCCGCAATTCCTAAACCTTCCCACCTCAGCTACAGCTCACAGCGCCTCCTGGAGGCCTGGAGGGTCTGATCCTTGGAGGGGGTGCAAGAATGGGAGAGTGGATAAGGGGCAGGGTGCTGGGCTGGAGAGGGCTGAAGAGCCCTGGGATGTTACCTGTTCTCACTGGAGGAGACCAAAGGCACATTTAGCCTGATGGGGGGTGAGGGGTTGCCCCTGTGCGAGTTATATCTGCATGGGTACTTCTGTGTGTGTTTGTAGGTAAAGGGCAGTTAAAAGTCTGGGATGACTGGAAATCTGGAACCTGAAGTCTTTGGAGAATGAAAAAGAGTGGTTGTGCATGAGTCCCTCAGCAGTATAACAGGGGTAGGTTATTCTGAAATATTAGATATAAATATAGAATATGAATATATTAGCATAGATGTACAGATAAATGATGTATATACTTATACAATAGAAAGATGATTTAGGGTTGGGCCTGGTGGCTCACGCCTGTAATCTCAGCACTTTGAGAGGCCGAGGCGGGCAGATCACCTGAGGTCAGGAGTTTGAGACCAGCCTGGCCAACATGGAGAAACCCCGTCTCCATAAAAAATACAAAAATTATCGGCCGGGCGCAGTGCCTCACGCCCGTAATCCCAGCACTTTGGGAGGCAGAGGCGGGCAGATCACGAGGTCAGGAGATCCAGATCATGCTGGCTAACACAGTGAAACCCCGTCTCTACTAAAAATATTTTTAAAAAATAGCTGGGCGTGGTGTCGGGTGCCTGTAGTCCCAGCTACTCGGGAGGCTGAGGCAGGAGAATTGCTTTAACCTGGGAGGTGGAGCTTGTAGTGAGCCGAGATCGCACCACTGCACTCCAGCCTGGGTGACAGAGAGAGACTCCATCTCAAAAAAAAAAAAAAAAAAAAAAAATTAGCCCGGTGTGGTGGCACATGCCTGTAGTCCCAGCTACTCAGGAGGCTGAGGCAGGAGAATCACTTGAACCCAGGAGGCGGAGGCTGCAGTGAGCTGAGATCAAACAACTGCATTCCACCCTGGGTGACAGAGTGAGACTCCATCTGAAAAAAAAATGATTATTTAGATAGATAATATAGATATAAAGGTAAATTATATAGACATAAATGGTATATAGATGATTCAAATATAGATGATATAAATATAGTATAGACATGTGATATGAATATAGAAATGGATATAGATGATACAGACAGGAAAAAGTAGATACATAATTATGTTAATATCTTTAACTACTGGCCGGCGTGGCGGCTCATGCCTGTAATCCCAGCAGTTTGGGAGGCCGAGGTGGGCGGATTATGAGGTCAGGAGATCGAAACCATCCTGGCTAACACGGTGAAACCCCATCTCTACTAAAAATACAAAAAACTTTAGCCAGGCATGGTGGTGGACGACTGTAGTCTCAGCTACTCAGGAGGCTGAGGCACGAGAATGGCGTGAACCCAGGAGGCAGAGCTTGCAGTGAGCCAAGATCGCGCCACTGCACTCCAGCCTGGGCGAAAGAGCAAGCCTCTGTCTCAAAAAAAAAAAAAAAAAAAAAAAAAAAAAAAATCTTTAACTACTGAGATCTTCGGCTTGGGGAAAATGGGGTCCGAATGTACAGTTTTTATAGAGAAGGCAAGAGACAACCGGGCGTGGTGGCTCATGCCTGTAATCTCAGAACTGTGGGAGGCTGAGCCAGGCAGATTGCTTGGGCCCAGGAGTTCAAGACCAGCCCGACCAACATGGCAAGACTCTGTCTCTACAAAAAATATTAAAAATTAGCCAGGTATGATGGTGAGCACCTGTAGTCCCAGATACTACAGAGGCTGAGGCATGACAATCACTTGAGCCTGGGAGGTTGAGGCTGCAGTGAGCCATGATTGCGCCACTGCACTCCAGCCTAGGTGGACAGAGTGAGACCCTGTCACAAAACGAAAAGAAAGAAAGAAAAAAAAAGCAAGAGACATGCCTGATTCTTTCCTTTACTTACTAGTTTTCACAATAATGAGTTGGTTCCTTAGCATCCTTCAAAGGTGGCCTGTGAGGTTCAGTTCTTTTGAGTATCAAGATGTTGGCAGAGCACTGTGGCTCACACCTGTAATCCCAGCATTTTGGGAGGCCAAGACAGGTGGATCACTTGAGGTCAGGAGTTTGAGACAACCCTGGCCAACATGGTGAAACCCTGTCTCTACTAAAAATACAAAAATTAGTCAGGCATGGTGGTGGGTGCCTGTAATCCCAGCTACTCAGGAGGCTGAGCCAGGGGAATCAGTTGAACCTGGGAGGTGGAGGTTGCAGTGAGCCAAGATCATGCCACTGCACTCCAGCCTGGGCGACAGAGTACGACTCCTTCTCAAAAAAAAAAAAAAAAAGATGCTGATTCCCTGACATGTTGGATCATGGCTATGTCAGAATCTAGGGATAAAATACTAACAAGTGCTTGGAAAAGTAAGTAAATGAAAGACAAGACAGTGACTGACTTCAGGATAAAGAAGCCTGTATGAGAAAGGAAATGCCATCACTGAATAGTTCACTACACGGCCTAACTGTGGACTCTTATCTATTGCAGAGTCATCGTCATGCAAGCATTCAACATTGATTTAACTAGACATAGTGATAAACGTCCAGGCGTGGTGGCTCACACCTATAATCCCAGCACTTTGGGAGGCCGAGGTGGGTGGATCACCTGAGGTCAGGAGTTTGAGACCAGCCTAGCCAACGTGGCAAAACCCTGTCTCTACTAAAAATACAAAAATTAGCCGGGCATGGTGGCGCGTGCCTGTAATCCCGGCTACTGGGGGGCTGAGCAGGAGGATCACTTGAACCTGGGAGGCAGAGGTTGCAGTAAGCTGAGATCATGCTACTGTACTCCAGCCTGGGCAACAGAGTGAGACTCCAAAAAAACAAAGGAAGGAAAGAAGAAAGAAAAGAGAGAGAGAGAGAAAGAAAAGAAAGAAAGAAAGAAAGGAAGGAAGAAAAGAGAGAGAGAGAGAAAGAAAGAAAGAAAGAAAGAAAGAAAGAAAGAAAGAAAGGAAGAAAGAAAAGAGAGAGAGAGAGAAAGAAAAGAAAGAAAGAAAGAAAGAAAGAAAGAGAGAGAGAGAGAGAGAGGGAGGGAGGGAGGGAGGGAGGGAGGGAAGCTAAACAGAGCAACTGTGGGAGGGGAAGAAAATGAGCACTAAAGGGAGTTCTCCCCAAAGGCTTCCCAGAGTCTGCTTCTTGGAGGAATTCTATACAAGACTGAGGTCCCTAAATCTCCGAGATCCAGGCATAGTAGGCTGAATAACGCCACCCCAACCCGCCCGAAGATGTCCACACCCTAATGCTCAGAACCTGCGAACACATTCCCCGACACGGTAAATGAGGTTTTGCGGAAGTGATTAAGGATCTTGAGATGGAAGGGTCATTCTGGATTAGCCAGTGGACCCAAGGTAATCACAAGCATCCTTCTAACAGGAGAGCAGAAAGGTCACAGTCAGGCTGGGCACGGTGACTCACGCTTGTAATCCCAGCACTTTGCAAGGCCAAGGTGGGCAGATCACCTGAGGTCAGGAGTTCGAGACCAGCCTGGCCAACATGGTAAAACCCTGTCTCTACTAAAAATACAGAAATTAGCCAGTGTGGTGGCGTGTGCCTGTAGTCCCAGCTACTCAAATGGCTGAGGCACAAGGATCACTTGAACCTGGGAGGTGGAGGCTGCAGTGAGCCAAGATTGTGCCATTGCATTCCAGCCTGGGTGACAGAGCAAGACTCCATCTCAAAAAAAAAAAAAAAAGAAAGAAAGAAAGGTCAGAGTCAGAGAAGATGTGACCACTGAAGCAGAGACTGGAGTGATGCAGCCAGAAGCCACGGCATGGAGGCAGCCTCCAGAGGCTGGGAGAAAAAAGTGACAGATTCTCCACTGAAACCTCCAGAAGGATCCAGCCCTGCTGACACTTGACTTTAGCCTGTTAAGGTTAGCTTCAGACTTCTGACCTCCAGAACTGTAAGATAATAAATCTGTGTTGATTTACACCACTAAGTTTGTGGAAATTTGTTAATGGCAGCAATAGAAAAATAATAACACCACACCATCGGCCGGGTGCAGCGGTTCACGCCTGTAATCCCACCACTTTGGGAGGCCAAGGTGGGCAGATCATTTGAAGCCACGAGTTCCAGACCAGCCTGGCCAACATGGTGAAACCCTGTCTCTACTAAAAATACAAAAATCAGCCCAGTGTGATGGTGCATGCCTGTAGTCCCAGCTACTCGGGAGGCTGAGACAAAGGATCCCCTGAACCCAGGAGGTGGAGGTTGCAGTGAGCTGATCCCAAAGTGCTGGGATTACAGGCGTGAGCCACCGCGCCCAGACCCCCGTTTTTTTTTTTTTGTTTGTTTGTTTGTTTGTTTTGAGACAGAGTCTTGCTTTTGTTGCCCAGGCTGGAGTGCAGTGGTGCAATCTCGGCTCACTACAACCTCTGCCTCCCGGGTTCAAGCGATTCTCCTGCCTTTTCATCTCGGCCTTCCAAAGCACTGTGATTACAGGCATGAGCCACTGTGCCTGGCCTATTTATTTATTTATTTATTTATTTTTAAGATGGAGTTTCGCTCTTGTTGCCCAGGCTGGAGTACAATGGTGCCACCTCGGCTCACTGCAACTTCCACCTCCCGGGTTCAAGCAATTCTCCTGCCTCAGCCTCCCAAGTAGCTGGGATTACAGGCAGGTGCCACCACGCCAAACTAATTTTGTATTTTTAGTACAGATGGGGTTTCACCTTGTTGATTAAGCTGGTCTCAAACTCCTGGACTAAAGCGGTCCACCCACCTCAGCCTCCCCAAGTGCTGGGATTACAGGCATGAGCCACCGTGCCCGGCCCTGGAGTAGCTTTTATGTGGCAACAGGAGTTAGAAATCCTTCTGTCCTAAACAGCTCAGGCTCCCACAACATACTATATATTGTCTTTCTCTTAGTCTTTGCCCAGGCTCTCCCTGCTCCCTCTGTGGCTGCAGTTAGGGTTCATTCTTGGTCCAGGGTTAGGATTCGTTCCAAGGCCTGGATCAGCAGTCAGTCTGTACCTGTGGTCAGGACACAAACTGATAACTTTTACTTTCCTGGAATGTCTACTGATCCTGTGACATTGTCCGGCCCCTGCTCATTCAGGCGCTGGAAGAGAATGCAAACTATTGGAGCCTCTGGTTTAGGTTTCCTCAAGGTCATCTCAGCCATACCCCTGTCTCCTAGAGAAATTTCTCAAGAGATTAAGGGACTCATTCAACTTGGCACATACCTTGGTTGCCTTAGGTACTTCTTTATCTTCAAAATAAATTGTGCCAAAGTCCTAGATATCAGAATGTCAACAGGGAGAGGTTCCCACCCATGCCTCCCATTTCCCCTGGCACCTTGCACCTGTTGGGCAGATGACTTTGCGCGAGTCACTTCCTGACTCTGGCCCTAAAACTTCTTTTGTAAAACAAAGGGCATGGGTCAGAGGGTCTCTAATGGGGTCCCAAGATTAAAATTTCACAGTTCTGAGTGTCTAGAGTCTCCAGGCAGTGTGGTACCAGCTCTGGATTCAGAGAGACCCGGGTTTGAGCCCAAAGCCTGGGAGTTACTGACTGGCTGGCTGTGGGAAAGTGACGGAACACTCCCAAGCCTCGGTTTCCTCACCTGTAAAATGGGAATTAACTAAGGCAATGCCTCTCAAACACTTGGCACAGCCCCTGGCATGGCATACAGTCCATGCCATTGCTGTTGAGTTTGTAATGATTATATATAATTAAGTCTGTGCTGACAATACGTAGCTACGTAGGACCAAGCATCCAGCAGAACGCACAGTCCGAGACACTCTAGGTTGTGGTAGTAACTGCTGTAAAATAACTCCTTTATTATTGCACGTCAGAATAGGCAAGAGAGTGTAACACAGAAAACATCAGCTACTCTTCAGGGTGGTGACTGCTCCTTAGTATAGGTATGTACACCTGGAAGGGTCCGTGAACATTTTCCATGGGATAGATGGATACAGAGATAAATTAAAGGAAATTGCCGGGCGCGGTGGCTCACATCTGTAATCCCAGCACTTTGGGAGGTCGAGGCGGGTGGATCATGAGGTCAGGAGTTCAAGACCAGCCTGACTGAATTGGTGAAACCCTGTCTCTACTAAAAAATACAAAAATTAGCTGGGCTTGATGGCAGGAGAATCATTTGAACCCAGGTGACAGAGGTTGCAGTGAGCCAAGATGGCGCCACTGCACGCCAAGCCTGGGCGACAGAGTGAGACTCCGTCTCAAAATAAATAAATAAATAAATAAATAAAGGAAATTAATGCCCAAATCCTCACCTTTCAATTGAACAGTTCCCCGAGGAGACCTGCCTGAAAATGCCCCAGTTGTATAGGAATGATTTACCCATATCCTGTTTCACTTTCCACCCATCACCCACTTTTTCTTTTTCTTTCCTTTTTCCTTTTTCTTTCCTTTCTTTTTTTTTTTTTTTTTTTTTTTTTTTTTTTGAGACAGAGTCTCACTCTGTCGCCCAGGATGGAGCACAGTGGCCCCATCTCAGCTCACTGCAACCTCCGCCTCCCAGGTTCAAGTGATTTTCCCGCCTCAGCCTCCCAAGTAGCTGGGATTACAGGCGCGCACAACCACTCCTGGCTAATATTTGTATGTTTAGTAGAGATGGGTTTTCACCATGTTGCCCAGGCTGGTCTCAAACTCCTGACCTCCAGTGATCTGCCTGCCTCAGCCTCCCAAAGTGCTGGGATTACAGGCGTGAGCCACTGCGCCCAGACTTTCTCTTTTTCTTTTTTTTTTGCCAGAAAGGGTCTTGCTCTGTTGCCCAGGCTGGAATGCAGTGGCTCAATCTTGGCTCACTGAAGCCTCAACTTCCCAAGCTCAAGCAATCCTCCCACCTCAGCCTCTTGAGTAGCTGGAATCACAGGTACGTGCCACCACACCTGGGTAATTTTTTTTTTTTTGTAAAGACAGTGTCTCACTATGTTGCCCAGGCTGGTCTTGAACTCCTGGGCCCAAGTGATTCTCCTGCCTCAGCCTCCCAAAATGCTGGGGTTACTGGAGTGAGCCACCATGCCTGGCCCCAATTTTTACTCACTTTTTTGTTCATTTGTTTGTTCCCACTTAAAAAAAAAAAATCCTACCTCTCTTCCATTTTCAGTACATGCTCTCAGTGCTGAAATCCTCTGGTGACCAAATAGAGACATCTAGAACATTAATAGTGGTGTTAGGAGGAATTCAATTGACTGGGTAATAAATCCGCCTACAAGTCTTTGCTTTTCAATGTTTTACTTTCAATACTTTGCAGTCAACAAAACTAGAAGAGGACCCAGAGCAATTGCCAGCTGAGGAGTCATTCAACTATATTTTGAAGATAGGTGACCATTGATTTTTGGCATATAGCTTAGAAGGAGTTAAAAGAATTAAGGGACATTGCTATACTGATATTCTTTGGATTCCCATCTATTTAATTATGTGAACACATTTTCTCCAAGCTTGCATCACCAGGGGGGTAGACAATGAAAGTTTTTCTTTTTTTCTTTTTTTTTTTGAGACGGAGTCTCGCTCTGTCGCCCAGGCTGGAGTGCAGTGGCGCGATCTCGGCTCACTGCAAGCTCCACCTCTCGGGGTTCACGCCATTCTCCTGCCTCAGCCTCCCGAGTAGCTGGGACTACAGGCGCCGGCCGCCACCACGACCGGCTAATTTTTTTTTGCATTTTTAGAGACAGGGGTTTCACCGTGTTAGCCAGGATGGTCTGGATTCCTGAGCTCGTGATCCGCCCGCCTCGGCCTCCCAAAGTGCTGGGATTACAGGCATGAGCCACCGCGACCGGCCGAAAATTTTTCAATAAAAATAAACTTAAAGAATACCAGCGCTTCCGCCACGGCTGCCATTGGAGAGCAGCAGCCATGGCTCTGCGCGACCCTGTGGCCGTGGGCCCCAAGGTGACCAAGGACGTGAGCAAGCCCAGGCACAGCTGCCGCCCCGGGCGTCTGACCAAACACACCAGGTTTGTGCGGGACATGATCCGGGAGGTGTGTAGCTTCGCCTCGTACAAGCGGCTCGCCATGGAGTTGCTGAAGGTCCCCAAGGACAAACGGTCCCTCAAGTTCATCAAGAAAAGGATGGGGACGCACATCCGCGCCAAGAGGAAGCGGAAGGAGCTGAGCAAGGTGCTGGCCACCATGAGGAAAGCTGCTGCCTAGAAAGACTGAGCCCCCTCCCCTGCCCTCTCCCTGAAATAAAGAACAGCTTGACAGGAAGAAAAAAGAAAAAAAAACCAGCAACAATTTTATGTCAAAAGTTTGAAGATTAGTGAACACATTCCTTAGAAAAATAGGCCAGGTGCGGTGGCTCACTCCTGTAATCCCTGCACTTTGGAAGGCCGAGGTGGGCGGATCACCTAAGGTCAGGAGTTCAAGACCAACCTGGCCAACACGGCAAAACCCCATCTCTACTAAAAATACAAAAAATTAGCCGGGCGTGTTGGCAGGCGCCTGTAATCCCAGCTACTTGGAAGGCTGAGACAGGAGAATCGCTTGAACCCAGGAGGTAGACATTGCAGTGAGCCGAGATTGCACCACTGCACTCCAGCCTGGGCAACAGAGCGAGACTCCACCTCAAAAAAAAGAAACAAAAGAAAGAAAGAAAAATAAATACAACTTGCCAAAATGGACACAAGGAGAAACAATAAATATGAATAATACTAAAATGATTAAAGAAATCAAGTCTAAAATTAAATATCTTCCCTCCAATGTTTATGATAACTCACTAGTGAAATTTACCAAATATCTAAGGAAGAAATAATGCCAATCTCACATAAACTCTTTTATGGTATAGAAAAAGCACAGTTTTATAAGGCAGGCAGAAACTTAATTGCCAAAACCTGCCTAAGACAATATAAGAAACGAAAATTACAGGCCAGTCTCACTACCAAACTTGGATGTAAAAATCATACATAAAATAGCAGCCAGGCACAGTGGCTCATGCCTGTAATCCCAGCACTTGAGGAGGCCAAGGTGGGTGGATCACTTGGGGTCAGGAGTTCAAGACCAGCTTAGCCAACATGGTGAAACCCCATCTCTACTAAAAATACAAAAATTATCCAGGCATGCTGGCAGGTGCCTGTAATGCAAGCTACCTGGGAGGCTAGGGCACGAGAATCGCTTGAACCCAGGAAGCAGAGGTTGCACTGAGCCGAAATCACGCCACTGCACTCCAGCCTGGGTGACAGAGCAAGACTCCGAAAAAACAAAAACTAAATAAGAGGACTTACTCTACCTGATATCAAACTTACTAGGGAGCTATGGTAATTAGGACAGTGTAGAATTACCCAAACATGAGCAGAGACCAATGGAAGAGATTAGTCAGCCCAAAATAAGAACCCACTTCTGGTTGATGCCAAGGATGGTATTACAGAACCATGAGGAAAGGGTGGTCTTTTCCATAATGAGACTGAGACATTGAATACCTTTACGGGGAAAAAGGAAATTCGAAACCTACCTGACATCACATCAAATATTAATTCCAGATGGATCATATATCTCAATGTGAAAAGCTAAACAATAAAAGCTTTAACAGATAATCTAGAAGTGTATCTTTATGCCCCCAAGGGAGAAAAAGTGTTCTTAAAAATGACACAAAAAAGCACAAACATTACTGAAAAGATTGATAAATTGGACTACATTCAAATGTAGTTCATCAAAGACACCAGGAAGGGCTGGGCGCAGTGGCTCACGCCTGTAATCCCAGAACTTTGAGAGGCTAAGGCGGCAGATCCCTGAGATGGGGAGTTCGAGACCAGCCTGACGAACATGGAGAAACCCCGTCTCTACTAAAAATACAAAATTGGCTGGGTGTGGTGTCACATGCCTGTAATCCCAGCTACTCAGAGGCTGAAGCAGGAGAATCCCTTTAACCTGGGAGCCAGAGGTTGCGGTGAGCCGAGATCGCGCCATTGCACTCCAGCCTGGGCAACAAGAGCGAAACTCCAATTCAAAAAAAAAAAAAAGGCACCAGGAAAAGAGTAAAACAGGGCCGGGCACAGAGGCCCACGCCTTTAATCCCAGCACTTTGGGAGGCCAAGGCGGGCGGATCACTTGTATCCAGGAGTTCCAGACCAGCCTGGTCAACATGGTGAAACCCCGTCTCTACAAAAAATACAAAAATTAGCCCAGTCTGGTGGCATGCGCCTGTAGTCCCAGCTACTTGGGAGGCTAAAGTGAGAGGATCACTGGAGCTTGGGAGGTTGAGGTTGCAGGGAGCTGAGATCGTGCCACTGCACTCCAGCCTGGGCAAGAGAGTGAGACCTTGTCTCAAAAAAAAAAAAAAAGAAAGAAAGAAAATTGTAGGTGAAGGTAGAAGTATCTCCAGTGATCTTCAAGACTGGCACAATATTCTAAAAAGATACATTTGAACATAAAAATAAATGTTAACCAGACATCGTTTTTAGAATTATACAATACAAATTCTGGTGGGGAGTTGGCTGAGAGCCCCTCCTCCAGCTTCCTGGTGGTGGCGGTGTTCCACCTCCTGGGTCCCCACCCTCAGTCTCCCTTGCTCTGCCTTCTCCCCCACCCCACCTCCACATGCTAGAAACCAGGTCCTCTTCTCACCCTCTCTCCCAGGTAAGCCTGGTCACTCACAGAGCTGCAGAATCTGCCGTCTGTCTGCCAAGGACTCCCAACTCTGTGTCCACAGCAAGGATCTGTGCTAAACCACACTGGCCTTGCTGGGCCTCCAGCGCCCTACACTCCCTCTTATGGCTTGTAACAGGTGTTTCCCCACCTGGAATGTTTGCTCTCCTCTCTCCTCCAAAGTCCTGCCCCTCCCTGAGGTGAGAAATCAGTTCCCCCACCTCCCCCACAGCCCTAGCACTCCGTGCTGAAATCATCATCAAAAACCCTGGTCTCCTCCAATCCCTCCTGCTACCCTCTCAGCCACCCAACATGCTATTCCCCCTGCAGGAACACTATTCCCCATGATCTTTCTCTAGTCATTCTTCAGATCCATGTATCCCCTCCTCCAGGAAGCCCTCCCTGATACTCACCACTCTCCGGCCACGGCAGGCACTTACTCTGGGCTCCCACAGGCCCCCGGCCTCCCCCATCCCAGCCCCGACCACTCTGGGCAGTCAAGGTCTGGTGACTAACCTGCCTCTTCAACTGGACTGTGGGCCCCATGGGGGTAGGGCTGTCTCTGTCTCTACTGCCTCCCCAGCATCACCCAGTCAGGCCTGGATGCAGGCCTGGCATCAACTCTGCATAAAGGAGCGGAGGTCAGGAGTTCCCTGGGGCCTCAGTGCCTGGCACTGGTGGAGGGGCTTTCTGCATGCCACACTCTGGATCTTCTCCAGCTACTCCTTATTCTGGAAGCTGCAGCATGTTGAAATAAAAACTGGAACTAAATGGAGATGGAATGGACTTCACATTTGGAGACATGGGTGTGTAAAGAGGAACGTGACTTCTCCAAAGTAACGCGTAGAGGCCGGGCGCAGTGGCTCACGCATGTAATCCCAGCACTTTGGGAGGCCGAAGCAGGCAGATCATTTGAGGTCAGGAGTTCGAGACCAGCCTGGCCAACATGGTGAAACGCCATCTCCACTATAAATACAAAAATTAGCTGGGCGTAGTGGCACGTGCCTGTAATCCCAGCTACTCCAGAGGCTGAGGCTAAAGAATCACTTGAACCCAGGAAGCAGAGGTTGCATTGAGCCAAAATCGCACCACTGCACTCCAACCTGGGTGGCAGAGCGAGACTCCGTCTCAAAAAAAAAAAAAAAAAAAAAGTAACACACTAACCTCCTGACCCACCCAGAGTGGGTCTTACCTTCTAGAAAGATAGAAAAGAATAGAACCAGGCCAGGCTGACTCGGGCAGCTTTAGAACAATAGTAATGGCAGGAGTGGCCGGTGATGGACAGCTGGGGGTGGGACTGAAATAGGCAGCAGCCAGGGAGTAGTGGGTTGAAGGGAGAAAGGGAATTATTTTTCTGTAGTCTTTGAAATTTTATTTTTCTCTTTCCTTTTTTGGAGACAAGGTCCTGCTCTTTTGCCCAGGCTGGAGGGCCATGGCGTGATCATGGCTCACTGCAGCCTCGAACTTGAGCGATCCTCCCTCCTCAGCCTCCCAAATAGGTGGGACTTCAGGCGTCTGCCACCACACCCAGCTAATTTTTAAATTTTTTCTAGAGATGGGGGCCTTGCTATGCTGCCCAGGCTGGTCTCGAACTCCTGAGCTCCAGCGATCCTCCCACCTTGGCCTCCCAAAGGCTTGAGCCACTGTACCCGGCTGAAATTTGTAATCAACCCATAATCATCTATTACTTATGTAACTGAATTCCTATGAAAAGCATAATAAAGTGGAGATCATAAAGGTGCCGACTTCGGGCTGTTGTAAGATTTCGGTGCCACACCTAGCACAGAAAAAGCATGGAGAGCAGAAGGGCAGTGAACGCCAGCTGGCACCCGTTGGCTACGTGCAAGTATTCGCCTAAATGCTGCGCAGGTATTCATCATATAATCCCCATAAACCTCTGAGGGCTGCACTCACATGTCATCCCCGATCTGCTGATGAGAAGTTCAGTCACAGGCCCAAGGTCACATATCCCGAGCCAGCGTAAAAGTGGAACCCAGGGAGGAGGAGAAGAAGAAGAAGAGAAAGGATTACTGTCCGTCTCTCTCTGGTTCTCTGCACACCCCTCACCTCCAGGGTTTTCAGTCTGTCTCTGGACCATTCTCCTTCTCTCCCCCTGCCCCATTCTCCAAAAGCCCAATGGGGTGACTTGTAGGCTGGGGGCGTGTGTGCCGAGTGCAGAAAGTCAGGGCGGTACAGGGTGGAGGCAGGTGAGAGTGTGGGAGTGGTTTGGGTCCTACCGAGATATGGAAAGGTAGGTATCAGAGTAGAGTGCACTCATTCATTTCTTCATCATCACAGCCCAGAGGGTCCACTCTGTTCTGGGAGTGTTGGGGGGCAGGAGTGGAGCAAAACAATGCCCCCAGACGAAGAGAGCAGTGGGAGAAGGAGAGAAGGAGCATCCCAGAGCCATAGACACTTAGGGGCTGTGTGACTCTGGGCAGGTGACCTAGGGTCCTTGAACCTCAGTTTCCTCATCTGAAGATGGAGATGATATGTTAGTATCTCCCTCAGAGTATTAATGGAGGCTAGGTACAGTTATAAGCTTCATTTACAGATGAGGAAAACTGAGGTTGGACAACTTGGCCAGTCACATAAAAGACGCAGTGGGGTGCTCCCTCAGCACGACTCTCCGGCTAAGAAATCCGGCTGCAGAGGAGGATGGACTCCAGGAGAAAGAACAGGCCGCCATTCCCATGGTTCAACATGGACATCGGTGGAACGCTGTTAAATTGGTCTGTTTTGAGGCCGGGAGCGGCGGCTCACGCCTGTAATCCCAGCACTTTGGGAGGCCGAGGCAAACGGATCACCTGAGGTCAGGAGTTCGAGACAAGCTTGACCAACATGATGAAACCCCGTCTCTACTAAAAATACAAAAGTTAGCTGGGTGTGGTGGTGTGCACCTGTAATCCTAGCTACTCAGGAGGCTGAGGCAGGAGAATCACTTGAACCCTGGAGGCGGAGGTTGCAGTGAGCCAAGATCGCACCACTGCACGCCAGCCTGGGCGACAGAGCAAGACTCTGTCTCAAAAAACAAAAAAGGAAGGAAAAGAAAGAGGCAGTGGTGTTAGCAGGGCAATGAGTTGAATTCCAGTAACTCCGGTTCCCCTGGGTTTCCAACCCCCAGACCTCAAGCTTGGGCCTCCACACTCCTCTCCATCCCATCCCCCAAACATGTTCCTGCTAAACTGTTAAGCTCCAGTTCCTGCCTATCCCACCACTTACCCACCACCCCTCTTCTACTCCCCCTGTCTCCACTAACCTGCCGATCCACATATTTTCAACAGCCAAGATTGCTCTCGACCTGTGAGCAAGAAACCAGTTGTTGAGACAGCTACATTTTCATCCCGTTTAATGACTGTGTCTTCCTCATCTCATGGCAGTGTGAGGCACGGGCACACAGGCCTAGGGAAGGCAGACAAGCCCTGTCCCTGCACTCGCCCCACTTTGGGCTAGGAGAGGAAACCAGCTCAGACAAACAATCTCAGATGCCCGCTGTTTCAAGATCCTCTGGCTGCAGAGGGGAGGGTGGAGGGGAGCGGAACCTGGAGGCCTGGGGATCTGAGAGGAGAATGGGTGGGGCCTAGATGGGAGGGGAAAGAGCCAGAATAGAATGAGTGGAGGGCAGAAGCGGGCAGATCAAAGCCAAATGCTAGAGGCAGAAGAAAACAGAACCCCATGACTCAGGCGTTTGAAATGAGGAAATTCTCAACCCACAGATAGATGCAGAACTGATTCTAAGAGGAAAAGATTAGAAACAACCTAGAGATCTGATCAGATGGGAAATTAAATGGATGGAGAGGTGTGCCAAAGCCTTCTCTGAAACACCTCCCAGGCATTAAAATTAGTGATCCAGAGCCAGCTGTATGGATATGAATGAATCTTAAAAGCTGAAGACCAAAAGCCAGTTGCAGAAGAAGGGATGTGGACTGTGTGCTGTCCTGGGCATAAAGTTGTTTTTTTTTTTTTTTTTTTTTTTTGAGACAGAGTCTTGCTCTCTCGCCCAGGCTGGAGTGCAATGGTGCGAACTCGGCTCACTGCAACCTCCGCCTCCCAGGTTCAAGTGATTCTCTTGCCTCAGCCTCCCAAGTAGGTGGGATTACAGCCGCCTGCCACCACACCCAGCTAATTTTTTTATTTTTAGTAGAGATGGGGTTTCACCATATTGGACAGGCTGGTCTCGAACTTCTGATCCCAAGTGATCCACCCACCTGGGCCTCCCAATGTGCTGAGATTACAGGTGTGACCCACTGCTCGCAGAGTGCATAAAGTTTTTAAGCCTGCAAAAGAATGTTTTCCCAGGCCAGGCACGGTGGCTGACACCTGTAATCCTAGCACTTTGGGAGGCCGAAGCAGGCAGATCACTTGAGGTAATGGAGTTCAAGACCAGCCTGGCCAACATGGTGAAACCCTGTCTTTACTAAAAATACAAAAATTAGCCAGGCTTGGTGGTGGGTGCCTGTAGTCCTAGCTACTCAGGAGGCTGAAGCAGGAGAATCTTTTGAACCTGGGAGGCAGAGGTTGCAGTGAGCCGAGATCTTGCCACTGCACTTCAGTCTGGACAACAGAGTGGAACTCCATCTCAAAAAAAAAAAAAAAAAAAAAAAATCCACTTGTTCTCTGGGTGCAGTGGCTAATGCTTGTAATCCCAGCACTTTGGGAGGCCTAGGTGGGCAGATCACATGGCCAGGTATTCGAGACCAACCTGACCAATATGGTGAAACCCCATCTCTACTAAAAATACAAAAATTAGCCAGGCGTGGTGGGCACCTATAATCTCAGCTACTCGGGAGGCTGAGGCAAGAGAATCACTTAAACCTGGGAGGCGGAGATTGCAGTGAGCCGAGATCATGCCTTTGCATTCCAGCCTGGGCAACAGAGCAAGACTCCATCTCAAAAAAATAAAAATAAAAATAAAGAATGTTTTCCCAAATAATTGTGTGTGGTTGCACAAATATGCAGGAAAAGAATCAGAACGTACCTGGAAATATTAACTATAAGATAGTGCCTCCCGCTGGGCTCAGTGGCTCATGCCTGTAATCCCAGCACTTTGGGAGGCTGAGGTGGGCAGATCACAAGGTCAAGAGTTCAAGACCAGCCTGGCCAGCATAGTGAAACCCCATCTCTACTAAAAATACAAAAATTAGACAGGCATGGCAGCATGTGCCTGTAATCCCAGCTAATCTGAAGGCTGAGGCAGGAGAATTGCTTGAACCTGGGAGGCTGAGGTTGCAATGAGCCAAGATCACGCCACTGCACTCCAGCCTGGGCGACAGCGCGAGACTCCGTCTAAAAAAAAAAAGACAGTGCTTCCCCTGTAGGAGGGAGAGAAGGATGTGACATTTCAGAAGGGATACAGGGAACCCCAAACCCGGTCATGAGTATTTTATTTCTCTAAATAAATAATGGTAAAAATGTTAAGATATTGTAAAGATAGGTGTGTATGTATAATCGTGGTAATTCCTCTAATCCTTTCTCCATGTCTGTATTTGAAATAATTATTTTTGAGGCCAGGCGCAGTGGCTCACACCTGTAATCCCAGCACTTTGGGAGGCTGAGGCGGTGGATCACTTGAGGCCAGGAGTTTGAGACCAGCCTGGCCAACATGGTGAAACCCTGTCTCTACTAAAAATACAGAAATTAGCTGGGCATGGTGGTGTGTGCCTGTAGTCCCAGCTACTGGGAAGGCTGAGGCAGGAGAATCACTTGAACCCCGGAGGCAGAGGTTGCAGTGAGCTGAGATCATGCCACCGCACTCCAGCCTGGGCGACAGAACAAGACTCCATTTCAAAAAAAAAAAGAAAAAGGAATAATTATTTTTGGCCGGGTGTAGTAGCTCACGCCTGTAATCCCAGCACTTTGGGAGGCCAAGGTGGGTGGAACACTTGAGGTCAGGAGTTTGAGACCAACCTGGCCAACACGGTGAAACCCTGTCCCTACTAAAAATATAAAATTGCTTGAACCCGGGAGGCAGAGGTTGCAGTGAACTCAGACCACTCCACTGCACTCCAGCCTGGGTGACAGAGCGAGACTCTGTCTCAAAAAACAGTAATTATTATTATTTTTTAAATAACATATATTTTGGAGGCTGGGCACAGTGGCTCACGCCTGTAATCCCAACATTTTGAGGGGCCAAGGCGGGAAGATGGCTTGAGCCCAGAAGTTCAAGACAAACCTGGGCAATATAGTGAGACCTCATCTCTACAAAACATTTAAAAGTTGGCCAAGTATGGTGGCATGCACCTGTAGTCCCAGCTATCTACAAGGCTGAGATGGGAGGGTCACATGACCCGGGAAGGTGGAGGTTGTAATGAGCCCACCAAAACACTGTACTCCAGCCTGGGCAACGGTTCGAAATCCTGTCTCAAAAACGTATACTTGGTTGAGCACGGTGGCTCACGCCTGTAATCCCAGCACTTTGGGAGGCCGAGGCGGGCGGATCACGAGGTCAGGAGATCAAGACCATCCTGGCTAACACGGTGAAACCCCGTCTCTATTAAAAATACAAAAAAATTAGCCAGGTGTGGTGGCGGGCGCCTGTAGTCCCAGCTACTCAGGAGGCTGAGGCAGGAGAATGGTGTGAACCCGGGAGGTGGAGCTTGCAGTGAGCCGAGATCGCACCACTGCACTCCAGGCTGGGCAACAGAGCGAGACTCCGTCTCAAAAAATATATATATACTTTTGAAATACCTTTTTTTTTTTTAATAAGGGGACTGGCGGGGGTGGGGGGGGTGGAACCAGGTGATAGTTGGAGACAGAGGGAGATGAAGGAAAGGAAGCAAAAGCTGTCCCCCAGAAGACCCGAAATTTTATTTTTCTCAACTTATGGTTGCCTTCCTGATATGAATTTGTGGGAGCAGTGCCTTATTTTTTTCTTCTCCCACCCTCACCCAGCTACGAAGAGTAGTACTTAGAAAAGAACTTTTAGGCCGGGTGCAGTGGCTTACGCCTGTAATCCCAGCACTTTGGGAGGCCAAGGTGGGTGGATCACTTGAGGCCAGGAGTTCGAGACTAGCCTGGCCAACATGGTGAAACCCCAATTCTATTAAGAATAAAAAAAATTAGTTGGGCATGGTGGCAGGCGTCTGTAATCGCAGCTACTCAGGAAGCTGAGGCAGGAGAATTGCTTGAACCTGGGAGGCAGAGGTTGCAGTGAGCTGAGATCGTGCCACTGCACTCCAGCCTGGGCAACAGAGGGAGACTCCATTAAAAAAAAAACAAAACAAAAAAAGAAGAAGTCAAGGCAAAAGTAGAGAGTTTATTTATTTGAGCCAAGCTTGAGGGTTGCAACTCAGAAGTATAGATTCAAATTGCCCTGAATATGCACTCTGATTTAGCAGTACTTGCAAGTTGGATTTATTTTATTTTATTTTATTTTATTTTATTTTATTTTATTTTATTTTTTGGTCTGAGACAGGGTCTCGCTGTGTCACCCAGGCTGGAGGGTAGCAACAAGATCATAGCTCACCACAGTCTTGAACTCCTGGGATTAAATGATCCTCTTGCCTCAGCCTACCAGTGGATTTTTTTTTCTTTTTTGAGACGGTGTCTCACTCTCTTGCCTGGGCTGGAGTGCAATGGCGCGATCTCAGCTGATGCACCTCTGCCTCCCAGTTTCAAGCAATCCTCCTGCCTCAGCCTCCCAAGTAGCTGGGACTGCAGATGTGCACCACCATCCCTGGCTAGTTTTTGTATTTTTTTATTTTAATTTTTTTTTTTTTTAGTTTTTCTTAGTTTTCATATTTTTAGTAGAGGCGTGGTTTCTCCATGTCTGCCAGGCTGGTCTCGAACTTCTGACCTCAGGTGATCTGCCCACCATGGCCTCCCACAGTGCTGGGATTACAGGCATGAGCCACTGTGCCCAGCGAACAAGTGGATTTTTAAAGGTAAAAAAAAAGGGGGGGACAGGGAGTAGGACTGACACAAGTGGATCGCTTGAGCCCAAGAGTTTAAGACCAGACTGGGCAACATGGCGAAACCTCATCTCTACAAAAAAAAGTACAAAAATTAGGCAGGCATGGTGGTGCATGCCTGTGATTCCACCTACTCAGGAGGCTGAGGTGGGAGAATCACCTGGGCCTGGGAGGTCGAGGCTGCAGTGAGCCATGAACCTGCCACTGCACTCCAGTCTGGGCTATGGGGTGAGACCCTGTCTCAAAAAAACTCAATAACCCCCCCGCTAAAAAAAAAAAAAAAAAAAAAAATGCTCGTCAGGAATTCTTATTGGTTTACAAAAATAACATAACTCTCAGGAGTTTGAGACCAGCCTGGCCAATAAGGTGTGCGCCACCACGCCCGGCTAATTTTTGTATGTTTAGTGGAGATGGGTTTTCTCCATGTTGGCCAGGCAGGTCTCAAACTCCTGACCTCAGGTGATCTGCCCGCCCCAGCCTCCCAAAGTGCTGGGATTACAGGCATGAGCCACTGCACCCACCCCTTGACTTCTTTCTTTTAGGTCCACAGTACATAGAACATGTCAGGAAAAGAAAGGATGGGGTGAGGTGATGGGGTGAGGATGCAGGATAATGGGACAGGATGAGCAGTGGGATGAGGGGATGGAATGAAGGACTGGATAAGGGATAGGTGGGGGTAAATGAGAGCATGGGGGAGGCAGTGCTCTCCTGATGGTGGGGTGCACGAGTGGATGGATGACAGGATAAATAGGGAAGGGAGGAGGGATAGGATGACGAGACGGCTGTAGAAGCCCAGAGCAGAGAACATTGCTGCTTTGGGGTCGATGATGTAATCAACTCAACTCACTGACACTATGCCCAGCCAGGGATGATGCTCACAGAATCTGGGGAAGTCCAAGGCCTGGAAGCAGGACTCATCTTGGACTTCCCCTTCTATCTAGTTCCAGGTGCTGAATGAGGCACCTCTGAAGAAGAGAAAGGAGAGAGACTAAGATAAGCAAGACTGAGAGGAAAAAATCAGAGTGGGCAGGCAGAGTGAGCCTGGTAAAGTGGACCACAGAGCAGACAGGCTGTGGCTTAGCCTTGGACAGCAGGTGGGGTTCCAGAGCCATATGCTTGGAGGAGCCTTAGCAAACTAAATCCCCCAGCAGTTTCTTAAACCCATCCATCACACAGCTTGCCAGAACCCTGGGGTTGGCAGCTTCCAGAATGGTTAGGAAAATCCACAGTAGTGGTCAGGCGCGGTGGCTCATGCCTGTAATCCCAGCACTTAGGGAAGCCAAGGCAGGTGGATCACTAGATCAGGAGATCGAAACCATACTGGCTAACACGGTGAAACCCCGTCTCTACTAAAAATACAAAAAATTAGCTGGGCATGGTGGCATGCGCCTGTAATCCCAGCTACTCGGGAGGCTGGGGCAGGAGAATCACTTGAACCCGGGAGGCAGATATTGCAGTGAGCCGAGATCGCGCCATTGCACTCCACCTGGGCAACAGAGCGAGACTCCGTCTCAAAAAAAAAAAAGAAAGAAAGAAAAAGAAAATCCACAGTAGGGGGCCAGACACAAAAATGGTCACTCCAGCACTGCCCAGCCCAGATCAGAGGGTTTCTGATGGGAAGTAGCTGGGGTCAGGGCAAGGCATGGTGGAAAAAGTCAGGCTGTTTTCAGCTGAACTATACAAATGGGCATCTCCTGGCCCAGGGTGGGGATTTGGCATTGCAGAAAGGCCAGAATCCACCTGGAATGACTCAGTTACTGTGAAATCTGTCTTGGGAACCTAAGAATGTTTGCTCTCTAGACTTGAGAATTTTGGACACTTGATTGCTTTCTGGATGAATTTTAGAGATTTACAAATTGTATTGAAATTGTTTATTCAACAAGATGTTTATTGAGCATCCACAGTGTGTTAGGCACTGGGGATACAGCAACACACAAAACAGACAGAGAATCGGCCCTTATAGAGAGACCATTTCAGTGGGAGAAGGGAGAACAAAAAAGCAAATCAAGGTCGGGAGCAGTGGCTCCCACCAGTAATCCCAGAACTTTGGGAGGCCGAGGCAGGTGGATCGCTTGAGCCCTGGGCAACATAGCTAAACCTGTCTCTACAAAAAATTAGCCAGGCATGGAGCACGTACCTGTAGTCCCAGCTACTCAGGAGGTCGAGGCAGGAAGATCGCTGACATCTGTGAGGCAGAGGCTTCAGTGAGCAGAGATCACACTACTGCACTCCAGCTTAGGCAACAGAGCATAACTCTGTCTTTAAAAAAAAAAAAAGTAGGCCGGGCAGGGCCGGGCACAGTGGCTCATGCCTGTAATACCAGAACTTTGGGAGGCCAAGGTGGGTGGATCACTTGAGTGAGGTCAGAAGTTCAAGACCAGCCGGGCCAACATGGTGAAACCTTGTCTCTACTAAAAATACAAAAATTAGCTAGGCATGGTGTCACATGCCTGTAGTCCCAGCTACTCGGGAAGCTGAGGCAGGAGTATCACTTGAATCCAGGAGGCAGAGGTTGCAGTGAACGGAGATCACACCACTGCACTCCAGCCTGGGCAACAAGTGTGAGACTCCGTCTCAAAAAAGAAAGTGAATCAATATATAAAATATAAAAAGACAAAAAATAATACACGTTGGCAATGATGTGGAGGAAAGGAAACTTATACCCTGTTGGTGAGAATGTAAATTAGTCCAGCCACTAAGAGAAACAGTATGGAAATTTCTCAAAGAACTATCATAAGGGCTGGGCGCGGTGGCTCACGCCTGTAATCCCAGCACTTTGGGAGGCCGAGGTGGGTGGATCACAAGGTCAGGAGATCCAGACCATCCTGGCTAACATGGTGAAACCTCGTCTCTACTAAAAATATAAAAAAAAATTAGCTGGCCATGGTGGCGGGCGCCTGTAGTCCCAGCTACTCAGAAGGCTGAGGCAGGAGAATGGCGTGAACCCAGGAGGTGAAGCTTGCAGTGAGCCAAGATGGCACCACTGCACTCCAGCATGGGCAACAGAGCAAGACTCCATCTCAAAAAACAAACAAACAAGCAAAAAAACAATCATATGATCCAGCAATCCCACTACTGGGAATTTATGCAAAGGAAAAAAAATCAGTGTATCAAAGGGATAGCTACACAGCAATGTTTATTACAGCACTATTCACAATAGCAAAGATATGGAATCAACCTAAATGTCCGTCAACAGATGAATGGATAAAGAATATGTGGTACATATACACAATGTAAAACTATTTGGCCATTAGAAAAAGAATAAAATCCTGTAATTTGCAGCAACATGTGAAACTGTCTGTCCCTACAGGGTTGACAAGAACTGCAAGCCAGGTTCTAGATAGAAATATAATTAAGCATTGGCTGGGCACAGTGGCTCACACCTGTAATCCCAGCACTTTGCAAGGCCGAGGTGGGCAGATCACTTGAGGGCAGGTGTTCGAGACCAGCCTGGCCAACGTGGTGAAACCCTGTCTCTACTAAAAATACAAAAAGTAGCTGGGTGTGATGGCGGGTGCCTGTAATCTCAGCTACTTGGGAGGCCTAGGCAGAATTGCTTGAACCCGGGAGGCAGAGGTTGCAGTGAGCCGAGATCATGCCATTGCACTCCCAGCTTGGGTGACAGAGTGAGACTCAAAAAAAAAAGAATAAGAAAAAGAAAGAAAGAAAGAAAATTAAGCATTAATCATGCTGCACTTTGGTCCACTTCCTTGTTGCTGAAAGCCACATAGCTCTAGATGCTGACCATTTGTATCCCCATTGTTCTTATAGACAGCATCGCTGACCTTAGAATCATGATGTTTTTGTTAAGGATCACATCAGATGTTTTTTGGACCCCAATTCCAGCCACCAGTTTGAAGACCCCTACAGAGGATGGGGATTGTCAGGCCTCTGAGCCCAAGCTAAGCCATCACATCCCCTGTGACCTGCACGTATACATCTAGATGGCCTGAAGTAACTGAAGAATCACAAAAGAAGTGAAAATGGCCTGTTCCTGCCTTAACTGATGACATTACCTTGTGAAATTCCTTCTCCTGGCTCATCCTGGCTCAAAAGCTCCCCGACTGAACACCTTGTGACCCCCCTGCCAGCCAGAGAACAACCCCCTTTGACTGTAATTTTCCACTACCTACCCAAATCCTATAAAACGGCCCCACCCCTATCTCCCTTCACTGACTCTTTTTGGACTCAGCCCACCTGCACCTAGGTGAAATAAACAGCCTTGTTGCTCACACAAAGCCTGTTTGGTGGTCTCTTCACACGGACGCGAGTGAAAGGGATCAGCATGAGACTATAACTTCTTCTTCCACCCTCTGTCCCGTGACTTCACTCTGCACTCTTCAACCAATCAACGATCTCCACCCTTCAGCCCACTCCAAAACCCTTGAACACCCTAGCCCCAAACTCTCAGGGGAGATGGATGTGAGGTTTCCCCCCATCTCCTCATTCAGTGACCCTACAATTAAACCTGCTTCTCTGCTGCAAACCAGTTATAACTGTAGTAGGCTCATTGCCCAGTGCACACAGCAAATCAACAGGAGACACTGGGTTGCAGGAGAGAAGAGGTTTCATCGTAGGGTCGCCAAAAGAGATGAGGAGTTGAAGAATGTAGGGTGAAGTCACGGGACAGGGAGATGAAGAAGCCACATTCTCATGCTGATCCCATTCCCCAGTGGGTAGCCTTCACACTGGTTGCTGGAATTCAGGGTCTGAAAAGCATCTTTTTACATTTTTGTTTATGTATTTATTATTATTATTATTATTATTGAGATGGAGTCTCACTCTGTCTCCCAGGTTGGAGTGTAGTGGTACAATCTCGGCTCACTGCAACCTCTGCCTCCTGGGTTCAAGCAATTCTCCTGTCTCAGCCTCCTGAGTAGCTGGGATTACAGGTGTGAGCCACCTCCCCCCACCACCTCCACTCCGCTAATGTCCTTTGTATTTTTAGTAGAGATAGGGTTTCACCATGTTGACTGGGTTGATCTTGAAGTCCTGACCTCAAGTGACCTACCCACCTCAGCCTCCCAAAGTGATGAGATTATGGGTGTGAGCCACCGTGCCTGGCCCTGAAAAGCATCTTAAGTGATTCTTTCTTTAACAAAAGCCTTATGACTCTAATATCAGAGATTCTGTCTATAGGAACAATGGGGGTGCACATGGTCAGTATCTAGCTCTACCTGAGTTTTAGCAACAAGGAAATGGACCAAAGTGCAGCCCGAATAACACTTAATTATAATATGTTTCTGTCCAGAACCCAGCATGCAATTCTTGTCAGCCCTGTGGGAATGGTTTCACAGTGTCCCGATATACTGACTTGCTGTGTGCATTGGGCAACGAACCTATTACAATTACACATGGATGTAACTGGAGGTCATTACATTAATTGAAATAAGCCAGGCACAGAAAGATAAATAATGCATGTTCTCACTCCCACGTGGAAGCTAAAAAAGTTGATCACATGGAGGTAGAGAATGGAATGATGGATACTAGAGACTGGGAAAGGCGTATGGGTGGGGTGGGGTGGGGAGAGAGGTTGGTTAATACAGCTAGACAGAAGGAATAAGTTCCTTTTTTTTTTTTTGAGACGGGGTCTCACTCTGTTGCCCAGGCTGGAAGGCAGTGGCACAATCTCAGCTCACTGCAACCTCTGCCTCTTGGGTTCAAGCAATCCTCCTGCCTCAGCCTCCAGAGTAGCTGGGATTACAGGCACGTGCCACCATACCCGGCTAATTTTTTTTTTTTTTTTTTTCAGACGGAGTCTCACTCTGTCACCCAGGCTGGAGTGCAGTGGCGCAATCTCAGCTCACTGCAAGCTCCACCTCCCAGGTTCACGCCATTCTCCTGCCTCAGCCTCCCGAGTAGCTGGGACTATAGGCGCCTGCCACCACGCCCGGCTAATTTTTTGTATTTTTAGTAGAGATGGGGTTTCACCGCGTTAGCCAGGATGGTCTTGATCTCCTGACCTCATGATCTGCCCGTCTCGGCCTCCCAAAGTGCTGGGATTACAGGCGTGAGCCACCACGCCCGGCAAGAACTTTTAAGTTTTCTTATCTATAGGATGTTGCAATCATCATCTTTAAACATTAGACATGGAATCTTTATAATAATCTTGCTATATATATATATATATATATATATATATATATTTTTTTTTTTTTTTTGACACTGAGTCTCACTTTATCGCCCAGGCTGGAATACAGTGGCACAATCTTGGCTCACTACAACCTCCACCTCCTGGGTTCAAGTGATTCTCCCGCCTCAGCCACCCCAGTGGCTGGGGACTACAGGCGTGCACCACCACATCCAGTTAATTTTTTTTTTTTTTTGAGACGGAGTCTCGTTCTGTCGCCCAGGCTAGAGTTCAGTGGGGAGATCTCAGCTCACTGAAACCTCCGCCTTGTGGGTTCAAGCAAGCAATTCTCTGCCACAGCCTCCCGACTAGCTGGGATTAGAAGTGCCCACCACCACGTCTGGCTAATTTTTGTATTTTTAGTAGAGACGGGGTTTCATCATCTTGGCCAGACTGGTCTTGAACTCCTGACCCCGTGATCCACCCACCTCGGTCTCCCAAAGTACTGGGATTACAGGCGTGAGCCACCGCACCCGGCCGGTTAATTTTTATATTTTCAGTAGAGACAGGATTTCACCATGCTGGCTAGGCTGGTCTCAAACTCCTGACCTCAGGTGATCCACCCGCCTTGGCCACTGTGCCTGGTCAACAGTCTTTCTATTTTTATTCTAGGCTGGAGACCTTTGTCTCAAAAACAAAACGAGAATGCTCCCTGGAGTCTGTACTGATCCCTCTTCCCTCCCACCGTAGATTAGTTTTCTCCTTGCATTTAAAAAGACCTTTCTGGCTGGCATCCAGTGAATGAATTGTGGAGGAGGGGGAGAAGGAGAGAGGAAGCAGGTAGCTCAGTGGGGAAGCTACTGCAAAATCCTGGCAAGCAATGACAGTACCTTGAATCAGGGCTGGTGTCAGTTGGATCAGGGTGGTAGGGAAAGGAGGAAATGGATAAATTTGGAATGTATTTGGAGGTAGAGCCAGCAGGATTTGCTGACAAACTGGGTTTAAAGTCAAAGAGAGAAATCAAGGTTAAACCTGACAAATAAAAACAGATGTGGTCTCAGGCGAGTAGAGACATTATGCAGAAAGACTATTGCATTAGGGGGAAAGATGGCTGCAAAAACAATGAACAAGACCAGAATCTGATAACCCAGAAGGATGTGTTGTCTAATGAAACTAATTTTTTCCCCTCCTCCTATTTTTTTTTTTGAGACGGAGTTTCACTCTTGTTGCCCAAGCTGGAGTGCAATGGCGTGATCTCGGCTCACTGCAACCTCCGCCTCCCGGATTCAAGCGATTCTCCTGCCTCAGCCTCCCCGAGTAGCTGGGATTACAGGCATGCGCCACCACGCCTGGCTAATTTTGTATTTTTAGTAGAAACGGGGTTTCACCATGTTGGCCAGGCTGGTCTCAAACTCCTGACCTCAGGTGATCTGCCCACCTCAGCCTCCCAAAGTACTGGGATTACAGGCATGAGACACCGAGCCCGGCCTCTCCTATATTTTGTTGTCATCAGCAAGTGAAAAGATGGTGATACCTTTTACAGAGGTAAGGAAGGAGGTGAGAGAAAGTATTCCCAGATGGGGTGGGAAGCTGGTACAGCCCACTTTGCAGGAGGTGGGGGAATCGGGAATTCTTTTATATCCATGAAGTTTGAGATGTCTGTTAGCTCTCCCAGGGGTAGAACAGAGTGAGCAGATAGGCTCAAGGTTGGATTTGGAACGTCCTAGAAACCTTCCAGAACAAGGCAAAGGAGGAACTGAGAACTGGCATTTACTTCATAGCAAGAGCGTATGAGCCTCCCCACCCCTCCTCCTTTGGCTTCAGGGCACCCCTGGAATGTTAGAGGCTAGAATCAATGCTAAAGAAGACCACAGTCAAGGATTCCCCAGACTCCAGGGAGCACTCTGGCTATGCTCTTGAGAGAAAGGGCTCTGGACTAGAATACAAATTGCAAGATTGCAGGCCGGGCGCAGTGGCTCATGCCTGTAATCCCAGCACTGTGGGAGGCCGAGGTGGGTAAATCGCCTGAGGTCAGGAGTTCGAGACCAGCCTGGCCAACATGGTGAAACCCCAACTCTACTAAAAATACAAAAGTTAGCTGGGAGTGGTGGTGGGCGCTTGTAATCCCAGCTACTCAGGAGGCTGAGGCAGGAGAATCACATGAACCCAGGAGGCAGAGATTGCAGTGAGCCAAGATCGTGCCACTGCACTCCAGCCTGGGCAACAGAGCAAGACCCTGTCTCAAAAAAAGATTGTGAAAATTCTAAGAATCTAATATTTTAAAACTCCAGCATATGCAACTCAAAGCTCATCTAATTATACACTTAAGAGGTATGTATTTCATTGTATATAAGATACCTTGAGGAACAAAAAGTATCTGTAAACAAATACTGAGCTCTAGCTACTGATATGCATGCTGATGTATTTGGGAGTGAAGTGTACTGGTATCTGCAACTGACTTTGAAATGCTTAAAAAAAAATCAATGGATAGGCAAAATGAACAGATATGTAATGAAAAAAGGGCCAGGCACAGTGGCTCATGCCTGTAATCCCAGCACTTTGGGAGGCTGAGGTGAGAAGATCACCTGAGGTCAGGAGTTTGAGACCAGCCTGGTCAACATGGCAAAAACCCCATCTCTACTAAAAATACAAAAAATAGCCAGGCATGGTGGTGCACGCCTGTAATCACAGCTACTTGAGAGGCTGAAGCAGGAGAATTGCTTGAACCCGGGAGGCAGAGGTTGCAATGAGCCGAGACTGTATGCCATTGCACTCCACTCTGGGCAACAGAGTGAGACTCTATCTCAAACAAAAAAAGAATAGATAGGTAACAAAGAAAGGATAATAAAATGGTGGAATCTGATGGGTATACAGGTGTTCACTGTATGTTTGAAATTTTAATATTTTTATAATAAAATACAAAATCAAAATGCAAAGCAAACAAAGTAACTGCCCTGCTGAAAACCCCTCCAGACAGCTTCCGTTTGCAATAGAAATAAAATGCAGTCTTTTCCAAGACCTTGCAAGATGGCCCCTGCAGACTTCATGAATCTTATCTCCTACATTCAATCTTTGAAAATATAACAAATATTTATTGAGTGCCTACTGTGTGTCAGGCACTGCACTATATGTTGGGGATACAGCAGTGAACCAAACCTACAATAATTCATGCACAAATGGTTCTAACATTCTTCCTTCTCAAGAAGCCCATTCCCCTGGCAGGCCTTCTCACTTCCTGAAGTTGTCTTCATCTCATCTTCATCTGCATGTGGATATGAGCTCAGGAAGGCCAGAGCCCTTCTCTCCATCGCTCATAGCTGCACCCTCGGGTCTAGAACAAGGTCTTGTTTATAGTAAGACCTCAATAACAGTTAGTTGCAGAAATATTAGCTAACATCTATTTAGTGCTTGTTACATGTGCACCTGCGTCTGCTTTAAATGGTGTGCACAGATGTACTATTTAATCCTGAAAACTAGCCCCATTTTACAAGGCTAACAGAGGCACAGAGGAATTAGGCTGTGAATTCAAGCAGTCTGGCTTCAGCCATTACCGTCCTAACCGCTCTGCAAACTGCCTCTAAATGAATGAATGAATGACTCAATCATTCTAACTGGCCCAAGTCGAAATATTAACTCTGCCACTCAGCCAAGTTGACCTGGGGCCAACCGATTTATCTCCCTGGACTTCAGATTGTTTATCCTTAAAGGTCAAGTCCTTCCTCTCGGTTCGTGAAGATGTAAGATGCTGGAGAAAATTGACTCAAAGACACCCCATACACTCACGCACACACGAACCCACATCCGAACAATGAGGGAGGTAGGAGCTGGGGAGAGTGGCGCGGGGTCACCGCCAGATGCGGGGTGTGGCAACCTCCAGGCGGCCAAAGTCTCTGGCTTCCAGGTTCTTCTGTTTGCTTACTCCCTATCCGGGGGCCCAAGGCGCTGTCTCCGCCGCCCAAGCCCCGCGTAAACCTGGGTGACCTCGGGGACATCCGTTGGAGCATGAGTTCCCGACATCAGGCGGCGGCGGTGGTCCGGGAGAAACCCGGCGGCGGGGAGATAAGCCTGCCCAGGAGGCAGGGGGCTGGGCTAGCTGCCCCGCCCCGCGCCTGACTTCGTTGGGGAGGGAGACGCCCGGCTCCCGCCCCTAACTAGCCCAGCCGCGCGGAGCGCCTGGGAGAGGAGAAGGAGCCGACCTGCCGAGATGGAGGCGACCGGCACCTGGGCGCTGCTGCTGGCGCTGGCGCTGCTCCTGCTGCTGACGCTGGCGCTGTCCGGGACCAGGGCCCGAGGCCACCTGCCCCCCGGGCCCACGCCGCTACCACTGCTGGGAAACCTCCTGCAGCTACGGCCCGGGGCGCTGTATTCAGGGCTCATGCGGGTAAGGGGCTCTGGGGACGTCCTGGCTAGGGGCGGGGGGATTCCTGGGAGAGAAACCCGAGTGCCAGGGTGAGGGGCTTTTCGGGTATCCTAGGGAGGAGGCAGGGGCAGGGGTCCCAAGGCAAAGGGGCTGCTGCTGTCCTGGGGTTGGGGGCAGGAGCAGGTTGTCCAGGGCTGAGAAGGGGAGAGGTGCCCGGGAGAGAGGATCGTGGGGTGGGGGACCAGGGCTAGGAGGGGCAGAGACCTCTGCCTACAGAATCCTGGGAAGGTGATGGGCAGGGACCGAGGCTGAAAGAGACAGGAGTCCTTCAGCCGAGAAGCTGATGCGGCTGGGCTTGTCCCAGAGGGAGAGGTAGCTGGAGCCATACAGGTGGGGCATGCTGAAGAGGGCACAAAGAAGAAAAGGGGGAGGCGTCCCTGCGGGGAGTTGGAGGCAGAGAAGAGGCTGGAGGGTTGCAGGCTCAGAGAGGGGGTCCCGCTGAAGGAATCTGCCAGCAGAGAATGCAGGATGGGAGGATGGGTGGAGCTCAGTTGGGAGTTCCTGGGACGGGGGAGGAAGGAGAGCAAGAAAGAAGGCAGAGGCAGCCCCAGCCTTAGGGGATAGCAGGTGGGAGTGGGCAGAGGCCTGAAGTTTCCCATTCAAAAGGATTCTGGGTGACTTCAAGGACATAGAAAAAAGGGTGGGGTCTTGGGGGAGAGATGGGGCGGATACTCAGCAGTGTCTGCTCCAGAATTTCAGGGTTTTGTGGTGACTGAAAGGGGTGGCTGGATATTTGGGGGGCAGGGAGGACCCTAAGGAATTAAGGGAGACCCAAACTGCTTCTGGATTGCCCAGCTTCAGAGGTTAGGGTTCAGCAGGAAGCAAGGGAACGACAGGAAGTTGGGGGATGCCACTGAAGGATGTACTGGGGGAGGAGGCCCGGGAGCCTAGTGCAAAAAGAGAACTGAGCCTCAGCTATTTCTGCTGGGATGGGGGCAGGTTCCTGGTAGAGGGTGTAGAAGCTAGACCCGGTGGCTCCTCAAGTGACAGGGGCCATGATGGAGACACCTTGGATCGAAGAGATCACAGCACCCTCCTCTTTCTTCCTCCCTACCCCCAGCTGAGTAAGAAGTACGGACCGGTGTTCACCATCTACCTGGGACCCTGGCGGCCTGTGGTGGTCCTGGTTGGGCAGGAGGCTGTGCGGGAGGCCCTGGGAGGTCAGGCTGAGGAGTTCAGCGGCCGGGGAACCGTAGCGATGCTGGAAGGGACTTTTGATGGCCATGGTAAGTCAAGGGCTGCTAGGCCCTCCGCTCACAGCCTGCCACCACTTACTGGTGTGTGACCTTTGCACATGGCTTAGTCCCTCTGTTGCTTCATCTGTCAAATGGAGTGATAACAGTGCCCATCAGCCGGGCGCAGTGGCTTGTGCCTGAAATCCCAACACTTTGGGAGGCAGAGGTGGGTGGATCACTTGAGGTCAGGAGTTCAAGACCAGCCTGGCCAACATGGTGAAACCCTGTCTCTACTAAAAATATAAAAATTAGCTGGGCATGATGGTGCATACCTGTAATCCCAGATACTTGGGAGGTTGAGGCAGGAGAATCGCTTGAACCCGGGAGGCAGATGTTGCAGTGAACCAAGACTGTGCCACTGCACTCCAGTCTGGGCAATAGAGTGAGCCTCCATCTCAAAAAAACAAACAAAAAGCAGTGCCCATCATGTAGGATTGAGTGATTGAGTGAGGACTGAGCCTTGTGCAAAGTGAGCACTCACTAATCACCAGGTTGTAGTATCAGTGATAACCATCAATGATCCAGGTAAAGCCCTGAGGGTTCAGAAAGATGCCGGAGCGCTTTCAAGGTGCTGGGGATTGGTGGGCAAGCCCTCGAATAATAGAAACAGTTCTCTGTGTTACAACAGAAAGCAGGAGGCCCATGCTGGGTGCTGCCAGGAACTCAGTAGTAACTAAGACAGCACCGGTGCTGCTTCCCCAGCGCACCTAGGCCAGTGGGGAAACAGACTCACCACACAGTCCCAGCCCAGAGTGGTCAGGGCCAAGATGGGGAAGCACGGGGAGAAAGGTCAGGGTGGGATGGGGAGGGGTCAGGGCAAGAGGGGTCAGGGCCAGGCTGAGGGAAGCCCTGGGACTGTAGGAATTTAGAGGAGGTACCTGACCTAGCTTGTTTGGTGAGGGAGATTCAGGAAGTCTTCCTGGAAGAGAGGCTGTCGGAGCTGAGACTCATAAGATGAGTGGGGAGGGTGTTCCAGGCAGAAAGACCAGCACCTACAAAAGCATGACTTTGAGAGAAGCATTCATCCATTCAACTGATGAATTTTCAGACTGGGCACGCTGGCTCATGCCTGTAATCCCAGCACTTTGGAAGGCTGAATGGGGAGGATGACTTGAGCCTAGGCATTTGTGACAAGCCTGGACAACATGGTGAGACCCTGCCTCCACAAAACAAACAAACAAACAAAAAATCATTATACCTGGTACCATGGGTACCAGGTACATAGAAATGACTCAGGCAGATATGGTGTCCTCTCCTACTGTGGGAGAGGCGGGCTTGTACTGCAGTAAGACAATAGAGGGAGGGAATATAATCCTAAAATGAGAGGTACAGATTTGAGAGCAAACACAGGGCACAGGCATATGTACGAGGGTAAAGAGGGAATCAGGGAAGGCTTCTCAGAGAAGGTGACATTTGAGCCGGGACATGAAGGATGAATGAGTTAGTTCACCAAGGATGGGATGGAAAGGGGTGAGAGTGATGGAGGCAGAGGGAACTGCAGGATCATAGGCCTAGACAGGGGATCCTGATGCCCTTGAGGAAGTGAGAGAAGACCAGCGCAGTCGTAGTGGGTTAAGTAACAAAGCTGAGAAGCCAGGGAAATCCCTGGTCATGCAGGGCCTGTCAGTCACGTCAGAGTGTTTGGGCTTTTGTTTTTCCTGGGAGCAGTCGATTTTAAGCAGGGAACAGCTGTATTCAGAGTTGGGAAGATCCTGTGGTTGCTGCCTGAAGGGGATGAAACTGGAGGCTAGGAGCCCAGGGTGATAGGGAGGATCCAGGGTGATGGGGAGGCTGGGAGGTCCAGGGTGATGGACCAGGGCTGGGGCCAGGGGATGGGGAGGAAGGAGTAATTGGGAGAGGCCTGGGGCTCTGGCCGAGGAATGGATGGTGGGCTGAAACAGGGAGAGGAGAGATGCTGAGGCCACTTTGGAACACAGTAGGGCAAGGACAGGAGACACCCAAGGGGAAGTGCCCAAGAGACCATGACAGGCTGGCATTGAACAGGGAAGGTCTGTCTGGAGCAGGTGTCTTGGATAAGGGAGGAAAATGGTGCAGTTCCATCCTCCTCCCTCTCTGTTCAACCTCTAAACTACATGGGGCACAGGACCCAGTGGGACTCCATAAATGATGGGATGGGTGGATGGAAGGAAGGAAGGAGGAAAGAACTCTCCATTCATCCTGGTTATTTACAGAACAGGCCAGGTGCGGTGCTCACGCTTGCCATTCTAGCACTTTGGGAGGCTGAGGTGGGTGGATTACCTCAGGTCAGGAGTTCAAGACCAGCCTAGACAACATAGAGAAACCCCATCTCTACTGAAGATATAAAATTAGCCGGGCGTAGTGGCATATGCCTGTAATCCCAGCTAGTCGGGAAGCTGAGGCAGGAAAATCGCTTGAACCCGAGAGGCAGAGGTTGCGGTGAGCTGAGATCGTGCCATTGCACTCCAGCCTGGGTGACAAAGCAAGACCTGGTCTCAATAATAATAATAATTACAAAACAGAAGGAGCCTGGGTCATCCCAGCTACCTACTTTTCAGGAGAATGTACTCCCTTACCCAAGGGCAAAGGATGGGAGAACCAGTTTGATTATGCATTTATTGAGCACCTACTGAGTCCTCATCCCTGGGCTAGGCTGGAATGGACTCAGATGGAGCCTGAAGAGTCCCCCTCAGGGAACCTCACTAGAAAGAAGGAGAAATCGGCCGGGCGCGGTGGCTCACGCCTGTAATCCCAACACTTTGGGAGGCTGAGGTGGATGGATCACGAGGTCAGGAGATCGAGACCATCCTGGCTAACACAGTGAAACCCCATCTCTACTAAAAATACAAAAAATGAGCCGGGCATGGTGGCGGGCGCCTGTAGCCCCAGCTACTCAGGAGGCTGAGGCAGGAGAATTGCTTGAACCCGGGAGGCGGAGGTTGCAGTGAGACGAGATCACGCCACTGCACTCCAGCCTGGGCAACAGAGCGAGATTCCGTCTCAAAAAAAAAAAGAAAGAAAGGAAGAAGGGGGAATGGGGAGAGAGGCCGGTCCCTCTTTGAGTCTAGCCTTCTGCGCAGGGGTTTTCTTCTCCAACGGGGAGCGGTGGAGGCAGCTGAGGAAGTTTACCATGCTTGCTCTGCGGGACCTGGGCATGGGGAAGCGAGAAGGCGAGGAGCTGATCCAGGCGGAGGCCCGGTGTCTGGTGGAGACATTCCAGGGGACAGAAGGTCAGCATGGCAGGGTCACCCCAGGGTCTCCAGCCGAGTAAAAGGGAAAACTCTCCTACTGTGGCTGGGGGTGGCCCCAACCCAGGTCCTGGAATGGGCAGGAGGGGAAGCCTTGAACTCTAGGGCTGGCCTGGGGGTTCTGTTCACCGCCACCTTCTGTCTCTGTCCCACTGTCTCTCCGAGGCTGTCATGACATCTCTCTGTGTGTCTCTGGTGCTATCATCCCATTCTTCCTGGGTCTCCATCTCTCTCTCTGTCTCTTTTCTTTCTCTCTCCTTTCCTCTATTTTTTGGGCCCTCAGTCTATCTCTGTTTCTGTCTCCCTGTCTGTGTGATGGTCACTCTGTTTCTTTCTCCCTGTCTGTTTCTCTGTCCCTATCTGTCTGTATCCTTTTTTGCCTGTTTAGCTCTCTCCCTGCGCTGTCCATCCATCTGTCTTTCCCTGCCTCCCTGTCTCTCTCTGGTTGGGTTCAGCCCCAACCTGCTCCCCTCTGCCTGGCTCCATCACAGCCTACCTCCCTGCCCCCATTCCCCCCAGGACGCCCATTCGATCCCTCCCTGCTGCTGGCCCAGGCCACCTCCAACGTAGTCTGCTCCCTCCTCTTTGGCCTCCGCTTCTCCTATGAGGATAAGGAGTTCCAGGCCGTGGTCCGGGCAGCTGGTGGTACCCTGCTGGGAGTCAGCTCCCAGGGGGGTCAGGTGAGTGGGTGGGACCCCTCTCCAACTACCTTCCCTGAAGGTTCCTGCCAAGGTCCCATGAGAACTAGCTGCCCTTCTCCCCACAGACCTACGAGATGTTCTCCTGGTTCCTGCGGCCCCTGCCAGGCCCCCACAAGCAGCTCCTCCACCACGTCAGCACCTTGGCTGCCTTCACAGTCCGGCAGGTGCAGCAGCACCAGGGGAACCTGGATGCTTCGGGCCCCGCACGTGACCTTGTCGATGCCTTCCTGCTGAAGATGGCACAGGTGTGGGAAGGGTGCAGGGACCCCCTCTCTGAATGGGCGTGGTGACCTGGCAGGTCCCCAGCCAGGTGTCCCTGGGGACCTCGATTGGGTTCCTCTCTCTTTCTCTCTCTGCATGTCTCTGTGAGTATGAGTGTCTCTGTGCATGTGTGTGCATCCCTTCTCTGCACATCTGTCTGTCCCTTTCAGGGCGTTGCTCTCACTGCCTCTCCCGCCCCCGACCTGGGCATTTGTGCCGGGCTGTCTGTCTCTCCAGCATCTCTCCTGTTTCTCCCTCCCACCTCGGCCCTTGTGTTCAGGCCCCATGCCCAGGGTCCTACACCAGCAATCCCCAGGATCACTTCATCCCATCCCCTGCAGCCTCCCCAGACTTTTATGTAAATTCACAATTTTATGTGAATTATGGTCATTTATTAGGAAGCCTTGCAATATCAAGTTATGTTAATAAAGTCCACTTTATTAATTATATGAGAACAATATTTCTTTTCCTTTTTTTTTTCCTTTTCTTTTTAAAGAGACAGGATCTCTTTCTGTTGCCCAGGCTAGAGTACAGTTGCAAAATCATAGCTCACTGCAACCTTGAACTCCTGGGCTCAAGCAATCCTCCTGCCTCAGGCTCCTGAGTAGCTGGGACAACAGGTGTGCACCACCACACCTGGCTAAATTTTTTTTTTTCTTTGTAGAGACGGACTCTCACTATGTTACCCAGGCTGGTCTTGAATTCCTGGGCTCATGTAATCCTCCTGCTGCCTTGAACTCCCAAAGTGCTGGGACTATAGGCATAAGACACCATGCCCGGTCGGGCACAGTGGCTCATGCCTGTAATCTCAGGACTTTGGGAGGCCGAGACGGGCGGATCACCTGAGGTCGGGAGTTCGAGACCAGCCTGACCAACATGGAGAAACCCCATCTCTACTAAAAAAAAATACAAAATTAGCCGGACGTGGTGGCACATGCCTGTAATCCCAGCTACTAGGGAGGCTGAGGCAGGAGAATCGCTTGAACCCGGGAGGCTTAGGTTGCCGTGAGCTGAGATTGCACCATTGCACTCCAGCCCGGGCAACAAGAGCGAAATTCCATCTCAAAAAAAAAAAAAAAAAGAAAAAAAGAAAAAAGACACCATGCCCTGTAAGTAAACTAGAATTAAGGTGACTCCTAAGGAAATAAATAGTTTTTAACTGTACGAACTTTTGGAAGAATGGGGCCAATTCTTTAATTAAATGCAGCCTCCCTGTTTGTGGAGAAAGAAAAATTTTTCTTAACCCTATTGCCCCATTTCTTTTCTCTTTTATTGAATATTTTTTAGTTTTAACTGTAGTAAAATACACATAATGTTTACCATCTTAACCATTTTTAGGTATACAGTACAGTAGTGTTCAGTACATTCACACTGTTATGCAATCAGTCTCCAGAACTCTTCATGTTGCAAAGCTGAAACTCTATACCTATTAAACAACTGCCTGTTCTTCCCTCCTCCAACCCCTGGCAATCACCTTTTTTTTTTTGAGACGGAGTCTCGCTCTGTCACCCAGGCTAGAGTGCAGTGGCTCGATCTCGGCTCACTGCAAGCTCCGCCTCCCGGGTTCATGCCATTCTCCTGCCTCAGTCTCCCGAGCAGCTGGGACTACAGGTGCCCGTCACCACGCCTGGCTAATTTTTTGTATTTTTAGTAGAGATGGGGTTTCATCGTGTTAGCCAGGCTGATCTCAAACTCCTGGCCTCAAGTGATCCACCTGCCTCGGCCTTCCAAAGTGCTGGGACTACAGGTGTGAGCCACTGTGCCTGGCCAGGAAGTAGACTCTTGATATTAGTTCTCTCTGGTTGAAATGTTTTTAAAAATGAAAGAGAATGACTAATAACAAAAACACAGAAAGTTATAAGGATTGATGAAGATGTGGAGACTTTGAAACCCATGTATACCATTGGTGGGAATGTGAAATGACGCAGCCCTGTGGAAAATGGTACAGCAGTTACCTGAGGTCAGGAGTTTGAAACCAGCCTGGCCAACATGCAGAAACCCCGTCTCCATTAAATGTACAAAAATTAGCCAGGCGTGGTGGTGCGCACCTGTAATCCCAGCTACTCGGGAGGCTGAGGCAGGAGAATTGCTTGAACCCAGGAGGCGGAGGTTGCAGTGAGCCGAGATCGTGCCACTGCACTCAGCCTGGGCAACAAAGCAAGACTCTGTCTCAAAAAAAAAAAGTCTACTTCCCAACCTTCCCAAAAATTTATCTAAACCCCGTGACAAAACTTTAACTTGTGTTTCCGACCCCAGGCTTGGCTGTTCTGGACATTTACTTCCCGAAGGCTGTGTTCTCTCAGCCCCTCTGCCTGGTTTCTTTCAGGAGGAACAAAACCCAGGCACAGAATTCACCAACAAGAACATGCTGATGACAGTCATTTATTTGCTGTTTGCTGGGACGATGACGGTCAGCGCCACGGTCGGCTATACCCTCCTGCTCCTGATGAAATACCCTCATGTCCAAAGTAAGAGCCTTTTCCACTTGCCAGGCCTTGGGAACAGAAATCAGGGTTCTAGGCTGAGCAAGGTGGCTCATGCCTATAATCCCAGCACTTTGGGAGGCTGAGGCGGGCTGATCACTTGAGAATAGGAGTTTAAGACCAGCCTGGCCAACACAGTGAAACCCCATCTCTACTGAAAATACAAAAATTAGCGGGTGTGGTGGCATGCACCTGTAATCCCAGCACTCAGGTGGCTGAGGAGTGAGAATTGTTTGAGCCCAGGAGGTAGAAGTTGCAGTGAGCTGACATCACACCACTGCACTCCAGCCTGGGTGACAGAGCGAGACACTGTTTCAAAAAAAAAAAAAGTGAGAGTTCTAGAGGGAAGAGTGGGTGGGCCGAGCAGACAGGCTGAGTTAGATCTTTGCGGCATCGATGGGCATGGCGTTTGAGACGTCGAGGAGCCAGAAGAGGTTCAGGAGTTGCTGACTGCAGTATAAGGCACAGTGAAAGATAAGGCAGGTGTCTGTGGGCCTCATCGCCTTAGTGATACATTAGGTGCCTTATCCTGAGCCATGGGGAGCAATGCAATGACTTTGAGCAGGGGAGGGCAAGGTCAAATTGGTTTTTTATTTTTATTTTTTTTACTTTTTGTGGGGGATAGACTCTCACTCTGTCGCCCAGGCTGGAGTGCAGTAGTGCGATCTCGGCCCACTGCAACCTCCAGCCTCCTGGGTTCAAGCAATTCTCCTGCCTCAGCCTCCCGAGTAGCTAGGATTACAAGCATGCACCACCACGCCCAGCTAACTTTTGTATGTTTAGTAGAGACAGGGTTTCCCCATGTTGGCCAGGCTGGTCCCGAACTCCTGACCTCAAGTGATCTGCCCACCTCGGCCTCGCAAAGTGCTGGGATTACAGGCATGAGCCAAGGCACCCAGCCCAACTCTAGCATTTTCGGGTCAGGCAGCTGCTGTGGGCCATGGGGATGGGCTGACCTGGAATATGGGAGTGGAGGTCCTGGTAGTGTTGCAGGAGTGGAACTAGCTGTGACTTCCAGCAGTGACTTGGGTTCTCTGAGTCTGTTTCCTCACCTAGGAAATGGGGATAGATAACAATATGTACCTCACAAGGGTGCTGTGGGAATTAAGAAAGTATGGATGAGCCAGGCATGGTGGCTTATGCCTGTAATCCCAGCACTTTGGGAGGCTGAGGTGGGAGGATCACTTGAGGCTAGGAGTTCAAGATCAGCCTGGGCAGCATAATGAGGCCCTGTCTCTACCGAAAATAGAAAAATTAGCTGGGCGTGGTGGTGTGTGCCTGTGGTCATAGCTACTCAGGAGACTGAGGTGGAAGGATCACTTGAGCCCAGGAGGTGAGATGAAGGCTATTACAGTGAGCCGTCATTGTACTACTGCACCAGCCTGGGCAACAGAGTAAGACCCTGTCAAAAAAAAAAAAAAGAGAGAAGGCCGGGTACGGTGGCTCACATCTGTAATCCCAGCACTTTGGGAGGCCAAGGCAGGTGGATCACCTGAGGTCAGGAGTTCGAGATCAGCCTCGCTAACATGGTGAAACCCTGTCTCTATTGAAAATACAAAAATGAGCTGGGCATGATGGCAGGCGTCTGTAGTCCCAGCTACTCGGGAGGCTGAGGTGGGAGAATCTCCTGAACCCGGGAGGCAGAGTTGCAGTGAGCCAGGATCGCGCCACTGCACTCCAGCCTGGGTGGCAGAGCGTGTAATCCCAGCTACTCAGGAGGCTGAGGCGGGAGAATCGCTTGAATCCGGGAGGCAGAGGTTGTGGTGAGCCGAGATCGCACCATTGCACTCCAGCCTGGGCAACAAGAGCAAAACTCTGTTGCAAATAATAATAATAATAATAAAATGAAATAAAATAAAATAAGAGAGAGAGAAGATAGATGGAACACCCAACACACAAGATGTATGGTCTTTGGGCTCAGTGAGGGCTGGGGGACCACTCCTCCCCACCTGTCAGCCTCACCCCAAACTACAGCTATGCAAGCAGATGGGCTTCTGAGAGGAGGATCCCTGGGCCCTACCCCCGTCTGACTCCTGCCCTCCTCTTGCTTGCAGAGCGGGTACGTGAGGAGCTGAATCGGGAGCTGGGGGCTGGCCAGGCACCAAGCCTAGGGGACCGTACCCGCCTCCCTTACACCGACGCGGTTCTGCATGAGGCGCAGCGGCTGCTGGCGCTGGTGCCCATGGGAATACCCCGCACCCTCATGCGGACCACCCGCTTCCGAGGGTACACCCTGCCCCAGGTGGGTATGCGTATGGCTGCCACCCATGGTTCTCTGCCTCGGGGCCTGAGCCCGGGTGGTTTGCTGTCAGTGTCTCCCTGACTTTTTCTTGATCTTAGTGTCTCTCTCTCTCTCTCTCTCTCTCTGTCTTTATCTCCCTCTCTTTCTCTGTCTCTGTCTTCCTCCTCCACTCCTACCTCCCTGCATCTTTCTCCTCCTTCTTCCTCTGACACCCCCTCCCTTTCTGCATATTTTTTTTTCTTTTTTTGAGACAGAGTCTCGCACTGTCGCCCGGGCTGGAGTGCAATGGCGTGATCTCAGCTCACTGCAACCTCCACCTCCCAGGTTCAAGTGATTCTCCTGCCTCAGCCTCCCGAGTAGCTGGGATTACAGGTGCCCACCATCACGCCCAGCTAATTTTTTGTATTTTTAGTAGAGACGGGGTTTCATTATGTTGGTCAGGCTTGTCTTGAACTCCTGACCTCGTGATCTGCCCGCTTCGGCCTCCCAAAGTGCTGGGATTACAGGCGTGAGCCACCGCACCCAGCCATGCTTTCTGCATCTTTTAACTCTTTTTGTTTCTTTTTGGTTTGTGTTTTCTTGCCCTTTGACTCTATCTCTGGGCCCCATCTGCCCCACAGATCTCCTAATTCTACCTCCTTCCAAGGTGGTTGGGACAATCGAATGAGGTAACATACAGAGAAGCAGTTTGAAAACTGAGGAGCAAGTCCAGGACTAAGGGAAGCCCTCTTGACCCTTAGCCCCTGCTGCAGACACATTCTCTCCTCTGTCTCTCTCTCTCAATCTCAGTGCCCTTCACTGGAGAGCAGCTCCGATGCAGAACCAAAAGGGGGCGATGTTTCCCCAGAAACCCCAGCGGTTTAGTGCAAGCAGCTCCCTCCTCCACCTTCACTGCAGAATCAAACCTATGGCAGTTAGGATCCAGTGCTACTATGCTGCTATTTTCTTTTTCTTCTTCTTTTTTTTCGAGATGGAGTCTCGCTCTGTTGCCCAGGCTGGAGTGCAGTGGCGTGATCTCGGCTCACTGCAACCTCCGCCTCCCAGGTTCAAGCAATTCTCTTGCCTCAGCCTCCTGGGTAGATGTATGCCACCACACCCGGCTAATTTTTGTCTTTTTAGTAGAGATGGGTTTTCACCATGTTGGTCAGGCTGGTCTCAAACTCCTGACCTCATGAACTGCCTGCCTCGGCCTCCTAAAGTGCTGGGATTACAGGTGTGAGCCACTGCACCTGGCCTACCCCCTCCTGTTTTGTAGATGGGGCCTTGGGCAAATCACTTCCCCCTCTGAACCTCAATATATCCGTCCTCTACATTAGAAACAATAATAGTATCAACTTGAAACTGTAAGATAATGCTTGTAGAACAAACACCAACTCAACTCTTGGGAACCGGTCCTATGTACCAGGCAGCAACGATTTAATGATGATAATGACAGGTATCCAGGCTTGAGGACCTGCTCTGCACCAGGGGTTATTCTGAGTGCTTTGCATATCTATTATCTCATTTAATCTTTAAAGCAACCCTATACCATTATCATGCCCATCTTACAGATAAGGAAACTGAGAGCTTGAAAAGTTTTTAGAAGATTTGCCAAGGTCCCCCAGCCTGCAAATAGTAGATTCAAGATTTGAACTCAGAGCCTATGCCTTAACTATTATTCTTTGCCTTTCTTTCTTTCTTTCTTTCTCTCTTTCTTTCTTTTCTTTTTCTTTCTCTCTTTCTCTCTCTTTCTTCCTTTCTTCCTTCCTCCCTTCCTGTCTTCCTCTCTTTCTTTCTTGACAGGGTCTCTCTTTGTCTCCCAGGCTGGGGTGCAGTGGTACAAACATAGCTCACAGCAGCCTTGAACTCCTAGGCTCAAGTGATCCTCCCACGTCAGCCTCCTGAGCAGCTGGGACAACGGGCTCATGCCACCATGCCTGGCTAATTTTTTAATTTTTCGTAGAGACAAGGTCTTGTTATATTGCCCGGGCTGGTCTCAAACTCCTGGGCTCAAATGCTTCTCTCACCTCAGCCTCCCCACGTGGCTGGGATTACAGGCATGAGCCACTGCACACCACCCAACACTCCACAAATGTCGATGCCGTTATGTTTTGTGAACTAGTGTCCCTGGCACCCCAGACTTGTACTCCACACTCGAGGACCAAATAGACTGGGGTGGGAAGGGGTTTATAGTTTCATTATTATTTCCCCTCAGGGCACGGAGGTCTTCCCCCTCCTTGGCTCCATCCTGCATGACCCCAACATCTTCAAGCACCCAGAAGAGTTCAACCCAGACCGTTTCCTGGATGCAGATGGACGGTTCAGGAAGCATGAGGCGTTCCTGCCCTTCTCCTTAGGTATCTGCTGCAGCCCTGGGTATCACAAGCAGGTGCTGGCGAACTCCAGGCATCTGTGCCAGCTGGGGGCACCCTTCTGCACCCTGGGCTTACTGTTGGCTCCTCCACCTGCTGTTCCCCCCGTGGGCCTGGGTGTGAGGACTACTGACTCAGCCCTCTCTCTCTCTCTCTCCTCACCAGGGAAGCGTGTCTGCCTTGGAGAGGGCCTGGCAAAAGCGGAGCTCTTCCTCTTCTTCACCACCATCCTACAAGCCTTCTCCCTGGAGAGCCCGTGCCCGCCGGACACCCTGAGCCTCAAGCCCACCGTCAGTGGCCTTTTCAACATCCCCCCAGCCTTCCAGCTGCAAGTCCGTCCCACTGACCTTCACTCCACCACGCAGACCAGATGAAGGAAGGCGACTTGGAAGTGGTGGGTGCCCGGGACGGTGCCTCCAGCCTCAACAGTGGGCATGGACAGGGTTAATGTCTCCAGAGTGTACACTGCAGGCAGCCACATTTACACGCCTGCAGTTGTTTTCCGGAGTCTGTCCCACGGCCCACACGCTCACTTGACTCATGCTGCTGTTAAGATGCACAACCACACACCCATACAAAACTACAAGGGCCACAGAGCAACTGCTGCGTTAGCTTTCCACAGACATAAATATAGTCCATCTGCAATCACAAGCACATAGCCAGGTAATCCACCAACTCCCCTGGATCTGCAGCCCACACGTGGGAGTCTGGCTGTCACCTTCACAAGCCACAGAAACGGCCACACATGTTCATAGCTCACACGCCCTCTCCATTCATCAAACTTCTCAGTGTCCCTGTCCCTGGTGCCTGGCACAGGGAACAGCATGCCCCCTCCGGGGTCATGCCACCGAGAGACTGTCGCTGTCTATGGCCCCAACTCGTGCTCCCTCTCATGGCTACACCACTCTCCCAGCCTGTGACCACCGATGTCCACACACCCCCAACCACTTGTCCACACAGCTACCCACGTACGACATCGTCCTGCCTCCCCAGAGTATCTTCCCACTGAGACACGCCGCTCCCACGGAGGCACAGTCCCCAGCCACCTCTGCAACTGCAGCCCTCAGTCACCCCTTTTTAAGCACCCTGATTCTACCAAATGCAAACACATCTGGGTCTGCGATTATGCACAGAGACTTTGGACATACAAGGACCCTCAGACCGGAGGAACACCTGCCCAACCCCAACACGTGCTTATGTAACCACGTGGAAAGCGGCCCCTGCTGCCCCTCCACACACACATACACACTCACTGATCTACAGCCCCTGTTCGGCGTCAGAGTCCCCACTAGACCCAGTGGAAGGGGTTAGAGACCAAGTAGGGGCCAGTTTCCAATTCACCCTGTCAGGGAGTGAGCCGGATCTGACGTTCCTTGTGACTTAAGGGTCCGGCTTGGGAATTAAAGTTTGTTTCTGGCCTTTAGCCTACTGCGTGTGTGACCCGTGTCAGTCACTGTGAGTAAGGGGTGGGGACAGGGGAGTCCACCCCTCCCCTGAGGCTGGGCGGGAGCTGAAAAACATGGCCACCGCCCACCCTGGCTGTTGACATCAGGACCAGATGTGGAGCTGGGAGGAGGGGCAGGGCTGGTGACGCCCTGGGCCTCATTTCCAAAAAGGGCCAAGGTGTCCGGCGGTGGGAAGTGGGCAAGGAGCGGGTAACCCAAGCTGGACTGTGGACCTTGGGGGCTTCCTCAGCCAGGGAGAGCCTGAAGCCAACTAGATCCAGACCCTAGAGACTCTTCAAACTTGAAAGCATAAGAGCTCTTCAAACTTGAGTACAGGAACTAGCTTGCAACACAGACTCTAAGCCCACTCCCACTTCTTCCACCCTTTTTCTCTTGCCTCCCCTTCACAAGGAAACCAGAGGCATTTGTAAATTTCTTTTTTTTTTTTGAGACGGAGTCTCACTCTGTCACCCAGGCTGGAGTGCAGTGGTGTGATCTTGGCTCACTGCAGCCTCCGCCTCCGGGTTCAAGCAATTCTCCTGCCTCAGCCTCCCAAGTAGCTGGGATTACAGGTGTGTGCCACCACGCCCAGCTAATTTTTGTATTTTTAGTAGAGATGGGGTTTCACCATGTTGGCCAGGCTGGTCTCGAACTCCTGACCTCAGATGATCTGCCAGTCTCGGCCTCCCAAAATGCTGGGATTACAGGCCTGAGTCGCTACTAGATAAATTTCTTATCTAGCAAAGAAGTTTGCAAACATACACAAAAGTAGAAAGCTACAATGAGCCCCCAGGTGCCCATCACCCAGCCTCATTTCAATAGTCATCAGTCATCAACTTTCTGCAGCTTTTACTTCATCTATATCCTTTTCTGCCTCTTTTTTTTTTTGAGATGGGGTTTTGCTTTGTTGCCCAAGCTGGGGTGCAGTAGCATGATCATAGTTCACTGTGGCCTCGGACTCCTAGGCTCAAGTGATCCTCCCACCTCGGCCTCCAAGCAGCTGGGACTACAGATGCATGCCACCACGCCCGGCTAAATTTCTTATTTTTATTTTTTATAGAGAAAGTCTCACTATACCGCCCGTGCTGGTCTCAAATTCCAGGCCTCAAGAGTTTCCATCCCAGCCTCCCAAAGTGCTGGGATTATAGGCGTGAGTCACTGCACCCTGCCCTGATATTTTTATTTTCTCTATTGCTTTTTATTTACTTATTTATCTTTTATTTTTGAGACAGAGTCTCACTCTGTTGCCCATGCTGGAGTGCAGTGGCACCATCTCGGCTCACTGTAACCTCCGCCTCTTAGGTTCAGGCAGTTCTCCTGCCTTGACCTCCCGAGTAGCTGGAATTACAGGCGCCTGCCACCAAGCCTGGCTAATTTTTGTATTTGTAGTAGAGATGGGGTTTCGCCATGTTGGCCAGGCTGGTCTCGAACTCCTGACCTCAGGTGATCTGCCCACCTTGGCCTCCCAAAGTGCTGAGATTATTGGTGTGAGCCACCGTGCCTGGCCACCTATTGCTTTTTAAAGATTATTATTATTATTATTATTATTTTTAATTTGAGATGGAGTTTCGCTCTTGTTGCCCAGGCTGGAGTGCAATGGCGTGATCTCAGCTCACCGCAACCTCCGCCTCCCAGGTTCAAGCGATTCTCCTGCCTCAGCATCCCTAGTAGCTGGGATTACAGGCATGCACCACCATGTCCAGCTAATTTTGTGGTTTTAGTAGAGACGAGGTTTCTCCAGGTTGGTCAGGCTGGTCTCAAACTCCCAACCTCAGGTGATCCGCCCGTCTCGGCCTCCCAAAGTGCTGGGACTACAGGTGTGAGCCACCGCACCTGGCCTTAAAAGGTTATTTTAAGGCAAATTACAGAAAGTAATTTAATGCACATTTCTGAGAGTTAAAGATATTTTTGCCCTTGACATTTTATGAGGACAGTTTTCAAACGTGCAGCAAAGTTGAGGGAATTGTACAAGGAACACCTTGTGCACTTCCTGGGTTCTCCCACTAGCATTTTGCTACACTGCTTTCTAACGTTTCTACACACCTGGCCACCAGCTCAGGATTTATTTATTTATCTATTTATTTTGAGACAGAGTTTTGCTCTTGTTGCCCAGACTGGAGTGCAATGGCGCGATCTCCGCTCACCGCAACCTCCACCTCCTGGGTTCAGGTGATTCTTCTGCCTCAGCCTCCCAAATAGCCGGGATTACAGGCATGCGCCACCACACCTGGCTAATCTTTGTGTTTTTAGTAGAGACGGGATTTCTCCATATTGGTCAGACTGGCCTCAAACTCCCGACCTCAAGTGATCTGCCTGCCTCTGCCTCCCAAAGTGCTGGGACTACAGGTGTGAGCCACTGCGCCCGGCCAATTTTTTTTTTTTTTTTTTAGACGAAGTCTTACTTTGCCACCCAACCTGGAGTGCAGTGGCACGATCTTGGCTCACTGCAGCCTCCACCTCCCGGGTTCAAGCGATTCTCCTGCCTCAGCCTCCTGAGTAGCTGGGATTACCAGCGAGCGCCTGGTTAATTTTTGTTTTTTTAGTACGGATGGGGTTTCACTGTGTTGGCCAGGTATGAGCCACCATGCCCAGACCAGTTCAGGACTTTTTAGGCATTTCCGAATAAATGCATGTATCAGTTCATCAAAAAACTTAAGCAATGCGTATATCATTAGCGAAAGCTTCTTTTTTAAAAAAAAAAATCCAAGATGTTAATGCTTTATTGGCTTAAGTTCTATAGAGATAGCACAAAACAGAGAATAATAGAGAATTGAAAGATGAGATTGGAATCAGATCCTAACTTTGCCACCTCCTAGCTGGTCACACCTTGACTGAGGCTTTACCATCTTAAAGCCTTCAATAAATTGATAAGATGTAAGAAATGTGGGCCAGGCACAGTGGCTCACACCTGTAACCCTTGTTGAGGGGCCGAGGCGGGAGGATTGCTTGAGCCCAAGGGTTCAAGACCAGCCTGGCCAAAAGGGCAAGACTCTGATTCAAGGGAAAAAAAAAAATCCGGAAAGAAATGTGAAAACTTTCAGAACTTCATAGGAAATAAATATCTGCTAAGTTCTTCTTGGATTTAATATTATTACTATTTTTTATATGTCAGTGCATTTTGAAAAGGAATGAAGTTTAAGGTTTTCTTCTTTTAAAATTAAGGCAATGGGGCCAGGTGCAGTGGCTCACGCCTTTAATCCCAGCACTTTGGGGAGGCTGAGGCAGGCAGATCACTTGAGGTCAGGAGTCTGAGAGCAGCCTGGACAACATGGTGAAACGTGGTCTCTACCAAAAATACAAAAACTAGCCAGGCATGATGGCAGGCACCTGTAATCCCAGCTACTCAGGAGAATTGCTTGAACCCAGCAGGCAGAGGTTGCAGTGAGCCAGGATTGTGCCACAGCACTCCAGCCTGGGCGACAGAGTAAGACTCCATCTCAAAAAAATAAAAAATTAAATTAAGGCAATGATTTGCATTCCTTTGCACTCAAAATTCACATTCAGGGAAATCTGGAATCAGGTAGAAATACAAGCAGACCTATTTATTTAAAGAGGCGGGCTATAGCCGGGCATGGTGGTGGGCGCCTGTAGTCCCAGCTACTTAGGAAGCTGAGGCAGGAGAATGGTGTGAACCCGGGAGGCAGAGCTTGCAGTGAGCCAAGATCGCGCCACTGCACTCCAGCCTAAGCGACAGAGCGAGACTCCGCCTCAAAAAAAAAAATTTTTTTTTTTAAATAATTAAAAAAATAATAAAGAGGCGGGCTGGGCACGGTGGCTCACGCCTGTAATCCCAGCACTTTGGGAGGCTGAAGTGGGCAGATCACGAGGTCAGGAGATCGAGACCATCCTGGTTAACATGGTGAAACCCCGTCTCTACTAAAAATACAAAAAGGTAGCCGGGCGTGGTGGTGGGCGCCTGTAGTCCCAGCTACTGAGGCAGGAGAGTGGTGTGAACCCGGGAGGCAGAGCTTGCAGTGAGCCGAGATAGTGCCACTGCACTCCAGCCTGGGCGACAAGGCAAGACTCCGTCTCAAAAATAAATAAATAAATAATAAATAAAGAGGCATGTCGGCCTGGGCATGGTGGCTTATACCTATAATCTTAGCACTTTGGGAGGCTGAGGTAGGAGAATCGCTTGAGCCTAGGAGCTTGAGACCAGCCTGGACAATATAGTGAGACCCCATCTGTACAAAAAAGAAAACAAACAAACAAACAAAGGCACAGACTTTGCACTGTATCAATATAAAAGTTGACATCAGGATGATTTCAGTAGCAAGTAAAAAAATACAGAAACTCAAAATGGCTTAAACAATAAAGAAGAATTATTGGCCCCCAAAGTAAAAATGGAATCGGTGTGGTCTTCAAATAGTTTTCTGCATGTGTTAAAATATACACATAATAATATTATTTTAACCATTTAGAAGTATACAATTTAGTAGCATTAAATATATTCGAAATGGGCCAGGCGCAGTGGCTCATGCCTGTAATCCCATCACTTTGGGAGGCCGAGACAGGTGGATCACCTGAGGTAGGGAGTTCGAGACCAGCCTGACCAACATAGAGAAACCCCGTCTCTACTAAAAATACAAAATTAGCCGAGCGTGGGGGTACATGCCTGTAATCCCAGCTACTCAGGAGGCTCAGGCAGGAGAATCGCTTGAACCCGGGAGGTGGAGGTTGCAATGAGCAACCTGCACTCCAGCCTGGGCAACAAGAGTGAAACTCTGTCTCAAAAAAAAAAACAAACAAAAAATATATTCACAATGTTGTATAACCATCACAACTATTTGTGCCCAAAATGTTTCCATTGTTTCCAACAAAAACTACCCATTAAATAATAACTCTGGCTGGGCGTGGTGGCTCACACCTGTAATCTCAGCACTTTGGGAGTCCAAGGCAGGCGGATCTCTTGAGCCCAAGAGTTCAAGACCAGCCTGGGCAACATAGGGAAACCCTATCTCTACAAAAAGTGAGACTGGTGTGGTGGTCCACACTTGTAGTCCCAGTTACTCAGGAGGCTGAGGTGGGAGGATTACCTGAGCCTGGGAGGACAAGGCTGCAGTGGGCTTTGATCACACCACTGCACCCCAGCCTGGGTGACAGAGGGAGCCCATCTCAAACAACAACAACAAAAAACACAATAACTCCCCATTAAAGTTTATTTTTTAAAAGTCAAAACTACAATACTCATTTTCACACCTATCACAACAATTCTGTTATTCATTCATTGTATTCATAGTGATTCATAGTGTTCACATTTTCACATTTCTCTGATAGTCTCATAAATGTCCTTTTTTTTTTTTTTGAGATGGAGTCTCGCTCTGTTGCCCAGGCTGGAGTGTAGTGGCATGATCTCGGCTCACTGCAACCTCCGCCTCCCGGGTTCAAGCGATTCTCCTGCCTCAGCCTCCCGAGCTCCCAAGTAGCTGAGACTACCAGTGTGCGCCACCACACCTGGCTAATTTTTGTATTTTTAGTAGAGATGGAGTTTCACCACGTTGATCAGGCTGGCCTGGAACTCCTGACCTGGTAATTTGCCCGCCTTGGCCTCCCAAAATGCTGGGAGCATGTTGGCCTCCCAACATGCTGGGATTACAGGTGTGAGCCACTGCACCTGGCCTGTCCTTTTTTTAAAAAAAAAAAAAAAAAAAAAGGCTGGAGTGCAGTGGCACAGTCTCTGCTCACTGCAACCTCTGCTTCCCAGGCTCAAGTGATCCTCTCGTCTCAGCCTCCTGAGTAGCTGCGATTATAGGCACACACCACCACACCTGGCTAATTTTAAAAAAACTTTTTTTTTTTTTTTTTGTAGAGATGGGATTTCATTATGTTTCACAGGCTGGCCTCAAACTCTTGGGCTCAAGCAATCCTCTCACCTTGGCCTCCCAAAGTGCTGGAATATTAATGTCTTTTAAAATTGGTTTGTTCAAATCAGAATCTGAATTTTGTTTGAAATGTCTATTAAGTTTTTAAAATCTGTAACTGTTACCCATCCTTTTACATGCCATTAATTTCTTGAATCAACTGGGTCTTTGGCCCTGTGCAATTTTTCACATTCTGGATTAGGCTGACAGCATCTTTGTGGTGCTGTTCAAGATGTCCTTCTGTTCCCAGGATCTCCTGTAAACTGGGAATTAGATCAGATTCAGGCTCATTCTGGCAAGAGATCCTCCCTGGAGGTGCTGGGCCACATCTTGTTGCATCACATTGCAAAACTGATGGTCCCATGTGTAGTGACGCTTAAAATTAATGTGTCCAGGTCCTGATCCCTCTGTCAGAAACTCTGCCAACCAGCCAGGTGCACAGTGACTCACGCCTGTAATCCCAGCACTTTGGGAGGCTGAGACGGGAGGATCTCTTGAGCCCAGGAGTGCAAAACCAGCCCAGATAACAAAGTGAGACCCTGTCTCTACGAAAAACTTAAAAAATTAGCCAGTTATTGTGGCACACACCTGTGGTCCCAGCTACTTGGGAGACTGAAGTGGGAGGATCACTTGAGCCTAGGAGGTCGAGGCTGCAGTGAGCTGTGTTCATGCCACTGCACTCCAGCCTGGGCAACAGAGGAAGAACGTATCAACCTTTCACTTGCCTTAGCAGAGGGATCCTTTAAAACTAGATCAGATGGTATCACTCCTGTTCATATCATAGTTAAAACAAAGACCAAAGTTTTTGCCAGACCAAGGCTTGCCCTCACCCCAAGCCCACCTTCCCTCTACTCCTGCCCCCAACTGTTCCAGCCACAAACAGGCCTCCTCACAGTTCTTCACATGCCTGCCACATGCCTGCCCCTGGGCCTTTGCACTGGCTGTTCCCTCCACCTGGAATGCTGTTCCCCCCACCTGGAATGCTGTTCCCCACAGGGCTCACTTGCTAATTTACTTCAGATCTCAATCATAGCCTGAGAGAGGCCTTCCCCCATCATCCTCTCTAAAACAGCACCCACACCTCTCACTATCCCCTGCTTTCTTTTCCTTTTTCTTTTTTTGTTTTTGTTTGTTTGTTTTTTGAGATGGAGTTTTGCTCTGTCGCCCAGGTTGGAGTGCAATGAAGCGATCTTGGCTCAAAGCAACCTCCTCCATTGGGGTTCAAGTGATTCTCCTGCCTCAGCCTCCCAAATAGCTGGGATTACAGGTGTGTACCACCACACCCAGATAATTTTGGGTTTAAAAAAATTTTTTTTTTAAGACGGAATCCTGCTCTGTCACCCAGGCTGTAGTGCAGTGGTGTGATCTCGGCTCACTTCCTGCAACCTCTGCCTACTGCATTCAAGCAATTCTCCTGCCTCAGCCTCCCGAGTAGCTGGGACTACAGGTGCGCACCACCACACCAAGATAATTTTTGTATTTTTAGTAGAGACAGGGTTTCACCATGTTGGCCAGGCTGGTCTCAAACTCGTGACCTCGTGATCCACCTGTCTCAGCCTCCCAAAGTGCTGGGATTACAGGCGTGAACCACAGTGCCTGACTAATTTTTGTATTTTTAGTAGAGATGGGTTTCACCATGTTGGCCAGGCTGGTCTCAAGCTCCTGACCTCCGGTGATCTGCCCACCTCAGCCTCCCAAAGTGCTGGGATTATAGGCATGAGCCACTGTGCCTGGCCCCTGCTTTATTTTTCTTCACTGCACATCTTGCAACATGATAAGTATTTATGTGAGTGTTATTTTTCTTCCCCTTTGAATGGAAACTCCAGGAGGATGTGGACTTGTCTTGCTCATTGTAGAAACCCCACCCCAGCACCACCTGTCCATCTTTTCTTTTCTTTTCTTTTTAGAGATAGGGTCTCACTCTGTCATCCAGACTGGAATGCACTGGCACCATCATAGCTTGTTGCAGCCTCAAACTCCTGGGCTCAAGCGATCCTCCTGCCTCAGTCTCCCCAAGTAGCCAAGACTATGTGTGCAAGAACACCTGGCTAATTAAAAAAATTTTTTGGAAGACACAGGGTCTGGCTATGTTGCCAGGCTGGTCTTAAACCCCTAGCCTCAAGCAACCCTCCAACCTGGGCCTCCTAAAGTGTGGGATTATAGGTGCGACCCACTGCACCCAGCCCCGAATCTTTTTCTCTTTTTTGGTGGGGGAGGGGGGATGGTCTCTGCTGTCACCCAGGCTGGAGTGCAGTGGCACAATCCTGGCTCACTGCAACCTCCCCCTCCCAGGTTCAAGAGATTATCCTGCCTCAGCCTCCCAAGTAGCTGGGACTACAGGTGCACACCACCATGCCTGGCTAATTTTTTTTTGTATTTTTAGTAGAGATGGGGTTTTAAAATGTTGGCAAGGCTAGTCTCGCACTCCTGACCTCAAATGATCCACCCACCCGGGCCTCCCAAAGTGCTGGGATTACAGATGTGAGCCACCAAGCCCGGCCCCTGTCTCATTTTTTAAAATGCATTTCAAAGTAAATTGCAGGCACATAGCAGGTGCTTAGCAAATAGTTCATATAGTTCATGAGTGAATGAATTCACAGGTTCAAGTAGGCCATCAACCAGCTGGGTTCACTGAGCCCTAGGGTGGGCAGGGGCCCCCCAACATATCTAAACAAGTGAACAGATCTTTGCACATATTTGCACCCCTCAAAAATGCCACAATAGGCCGAGCGTGGTGGCTCACACCTGTAATCCCAGAACTTTGGGAGGCCGAGGCAGGCAAATCACCTGAGGTCAGGAGTTTGAGACCAGCCTGGCCAACATGGTGAAACCCCATTTCTACTATGAATACAAAAATTAGCCAGGCATTATGGTGAGTTCCTGCAGTCCCAGCTACTCAGGAGGCTGAGGCAGGAGAATCTCTTGTACCTGGGAGGTGGAGTTTGCAGTGAGCCGGGATTGCGCCACTGCACTCCAGCCTGGGTGACAGCGAGAGACCATCTCCCCAGCCAAAAAGAAAAAAAGAGATGGGGCTGGGTGCAGTGGATCACACAGTGGGTCATGCAGTGGGTCACGCCTATAATCCCATACTTTAGGAGGCCCAGGTGGAATGATTGGCCAGGCTGACCTCGTGATCCACTCGCCTCGGCCTCCCAAAGTGCTGGGATTACAGGCTTGAGCAGCCACGTCTGGCCCCTAAAACAGTTTTTTAAAATTAGCCAGGTGTGCTTGCACACATAGTCTTGGCTACTCGGGGAGGCTGAGGCAGGAGGATCACGTGAGCCCAGGAGTTTGAGGCTTCAGCAAGCTATGATGGTGCCACTGCATTCCAGTCTGGATGACAGAGCGAGATGACAGAGCAAGAAGACAGAGTGCTTGAACTGGGAAGTGGAGTTTGCAGTCTGCTAAGATACAGCCACCGCACTCCAGCCTGGGCGACAGAGTGAGACTCTGTCTCAAGAGAAAAAAAAAATGCCACAATAAGGAATTGTCCCCTTTATGGCAGGCCTTTTACAGGGCGGTGAAGATGCAGCAGTTCCCAAAATATACCCAGTCCCTTCCCCCGCAGAGCCCACAGACCAGTGGGAGGAGACAGACATGAGACACATAATCATGCCAATAAATATATAATGACAACCCAGGCAAAGTGTTGCCAAGGAAAGGGACAGCATGTTGGGAGTGAACAATATGAGGACCTAGATTGGGCTGGGGGGGCCAGGCAGTGATGCGGTGGAGAAGGGATGATAGAGTTGGGGACAAAGTGCTGCAGGAGGTTGCTCCAAGTCCTCTGAGGGGGCTCTTTGGGTGAGAAAGCGAGAGAAGCCTGGGGAGGCGAGGGGAGGGTCACAGAAACATAAGGAGTTTAGGGTTCTGCTGAAAGGTTTGGGGCAGAGGTGGGAAAGGGTTTGGTTTGAGATTGGGAAGAAGCCTTCTGACTGTTGAGTGGGAGACAGGTTGGAAGGAGCAACAGAAGCCAGCAGCCCATGGCCGGGCACAGTGACCCACGCCTGTAATCCCAGCCCTTTGGGAGGCCGAGGCGGGCAGATCACGAGTTCAGGAGTTCCAGACCAGCCTGGCCAACATGGTGAAACCCCGTCTCTACCAAAAATACAAAAATTAACCTGGCATGGTGGTGCACACCTGTAATCCCAGCGACTCAGGAAGCTGAGGTGGGAGGATCACTTGAACCCAGGAGATGGTGGTTGCAGTGAGCCGAGATCGAGCCACTGCACTCCAGCCTGGGCAACAAAGCAAGACTCCGTCTCAAAAAAAAAAAAAAAAAAAAAAAAGACACAGCCCAGGGAGACAATGGTGAAGGGCCCTAAGTGGCCAGTGACAAGGAGCTGGGAGCTTGCCCTGAGGGCAGCAGGAGGCCATGGGCAAGCAGAGAAGGGACAGGGTAGGATTTGACTTTCAGAAACAGTCCTCTGGTTGCTAAATGGGAGAAAGGAGTGACAGTAGAGGCAGGAGAAGGCAGGATCAGACGGGGGTGCTGGGAAGGGGCAGGTAGAAGAGACATCAGGAGGCCAAACAGATAGGACTTTATGATGCACCGTAGGTATACCAGTACCCAAACACAGGTGGCCAAGAGCAGAGGGATAGACGCCCAGCCTCCTCCTCACAGACATCCAGGCATGCAGAGCCCTCCACGTGCCAAACACACAGGGCAGAGGAATGGAGGTGCAGCAGAGCCAATACGCAGGCAGCAGATCTGCAATAACCAGGATACACAGTCCCACCAGAGGGAGAGAGCAGTGGAATGATCAGGGCTCACTGCAGCCTCGATCTCTTGGACTCAAGCGTTCCTCTCACTCCAGCCTCCCTAGTAGCTGGGACCACAGGCACACGCCATGATACCTGGTTAAGTTTTAATTTTTAAACTTCTTGTAGAGATGGGGGTCTCAGTGCATTGACCAGTCTGGTCTCGAACTCCTGGGCTGAAGCGATCCTCCCACCTTGGCCTCCCAAAGTGCTGGGATTACAGGAGTGAGTTACTGTGCCCGGCCAACAACTATTCTTATTCCTATTTTACAGATGGACAAACTGAGGCTCAGGAGGCCAGTCACTTGCCTGTAGCCCACAGTTAGTGGTAGCACTGGGATTCCAACTTGGGTCCCCTTCATGTCGCCTGTATTTGGTGTCCCATTTAGGCGTCCATGCAGGTTTTGGCGTGTCTGAAGATCTGTGTCTCCCCAAGTAAGTGTCCCCCATGGATGCCCACCCAGCCGTGTCCTCCTGTCTCTGAGGTTTCTCCAGGAATCGAGCTCCTGGCCTGGCTTGTCTGAGTGTGTCTGTGGGCCAGTAGCATGCCCCTGCCCGTCTGGGTCCCTCTGCGTGTCTCTGCTTGTCCTAGCCTGTGTGTGTCAGTGACGTCTAAGAGAGTGTGTGTGTGTGTGTGTGTGTGTGTGTGTGTGTGTGTGTCCTTGTCCGAGGAGCGGAGAGAGTGAGGGGGAATGAAGGGCCAAGGAGGCCTGGCTGGGGCTGGGCTGGGGGTGGAGGCGGGGAGAGGGGCGTCACGGCCTGAGCTGAGAGGGGAGTGGAGTTCTGGAGGAATGTTTACCAGACACAGAGCCCAGAGGGACAGCGCCCAGAGCCCGGATAGAGAGACACGGCCTCACTGGCTCAGGACAGGGGGCACAGCCACCAGGGTCCCCTTCCCCCTCCTCAGCTCCCTCCCTGGCCCCTTTAAGAAAGAGCTGATCCTCTCCTCTCTTGAGTTAACCCCTGATTGTCCAGGTGGCCCCTGGGCTCTGGCCCTGGTGGGCGGAGGCAAAGGGGGAGTCAGGGGCGGAGAAAGGGTTGCCCAAGTCTGGGAGTGAGAGAAGGAGGCAGGGGTGCTGAGAAGGCGGCTGCTGGGCAGAGCTGGTGGCAAGGGCCTCCCCTGCTGCTGTGCCAGGCAGGCAGTGCCAAATCCGGGGAGCCTGGAGCTGGGGGGAGGGCCGGGGACAGCCCGGCCCTGCCCCCTCCCCTGCTGGGAGCCCAACAACTTCTGAGGAAAGTTTGGCACCCATGGCGTGGCGGTGCCCCAGGATGGGCAGGGTCCCGCTGGCCTGGTGCTTGGCGCTGTGCGGCTGGGCGTGCATGGCCCCCGGGGGTGAGTGATGGGGGCTCCTTGGGGCAGGGATCCCCTCGGAGGGGCTGGGGCAGGGGTAGGAGGTGGGGGATGATGGCAGGTGTGGGGGGCCTGGGCTGGCTTAGGGAGTTTCCTTGGGACCACAGAAAAGGGACTTTAAGAGAGGGAGACACAAATTCAGAGACACCAAGTGCGGCAGAGGGAGAGAAAGACTGAGAGAGGAACTGAAGGGCAGGGGGGACAGAAGAGAGGACCCGGAGAGACAGACAGACAAGGAGAAGGTGAGGGCAGGGGTGGGGGCTGGACCTGAGAAGGGGGCCATGGGGAGAGGGGCTGAGCTGGGGGTCGCCAGGAAGGAAGAAATCTTTCCGAAGGGGCACCGAGTCAGGCGGCGGGATGAGGAGGGCTCTGGAGCCCTGGGGGAAAACCCTTCTCCCTGCCAACACCACCCCCCTGACCCGCCACTTGTCCCTACCCCACCAGTCCACTCCATCTCTGGGGAGGAGGCTCTCACTCTGTCTCTCTGTCTCTGCCTCCAGCTCTGCTATCTCTGTGGGTCTCTGTTTCTCTCTCTTTCACAGTCTCTGCCTTTATCTCTCCCTGCTCTCTGAGTCTCTCTCTCTCTTCTCAGCCTCCCTCTGTGACTGTATCCCCCCTCCGCCCCCGCCTTTTCTTCTCTCTTGAGGGCTGTTTCTTCATTTTTTCTGTCTTTCCTTGTATCTGTGCTCCTCTCTGTCTCATCTCCCCTGCCTGACTTTCTCTGGCTTCTCCCTCCGCCACCACCCTTATCTCTGCCCCCCCACCACCCTTATCTCTCTCCCCCAACCCCTGATTCTTCCCCTCCATCCACCAGCACCAGCACGACCTGTTAAGTCTCTAGAGACCTAAGAGAGGACGGAGGGGGCAGGGGCTGGCCCTGCCAGGCAGTGCAGGGCGTGGGAGGCTGCCAGATCCCGAGCCTCCTTCCCCACGGGATGGACGCTAGATCCCAGTCCCTTGGGAGGGCTCCCGTCCTTCTCTCAGAGCCTCCGCCCTCCACCCCCCTCTGAGGTCACTCTGCAACTATGTCGGCCTAAAGGCCTGGCGGGGTCCTGGCCGCCGGTGGGCAGGCAAGGACAGGGTGGAACTGAGGGCCGGAAGGAGCCGGGGGGTTCCTAAGCTAACTCTTCCTATCTCCCCTGCAGGCACGCGGGCTGAAGAAAGTCCCTTCGTGGGCAACCCAGGGAATATCACAGGTGCCCGGGGACTCACGGGCACCCTTCGGTGTCAGCTCCAGGTTCAGGGAGAGCCCCCCGAGGTACACTGGCTTCGGGACGGACAGATCCTGGAGCTCGCGGACAGCACCCAGACCCAGGTGCCCCTGGGTGAGGATGAACAGGATGACTGGATAGTGGTCAGCCAGCTCAGGTGTGTGGCCACATCCCCGAATCCCACTCCCACCTCCGTCACACAGAGGGCAGAAAGCCCACCTGGGTGGGAACCCCAGTTTGACCACTTGTCAGCCGTGCGGCTTTGAGCATGTGATGGAACCTCTAGGTTTCGTTTTCCTCTTCTGCAAAATGAGTTAATAATAGGACCTACTTCGTGGTTGTCATGAGCTTCCAGGCTGGACACCCTCTTTCCGTTCTGACAGACCCCCTCCCAGTGTCCAGCCCTGACCCCGAACCTCTCTGTCTCTCCTCTTGCCCTGTCAGAATCACCTCCCTGCAGCTTTCCGACACGGGACAGTACCAGTGTTTGGTGTTTCTGGGACATCAGACCTTCGTGTCCCAGCCTGGCTACGTTGGGCTGGAGGGTGAGCTCTGGGGTCAGGGGTCCTGAGGGGTCAGAGGACGTGTGGCGCTCATAGGTTGAGGGAAGTCAGGAATCCTGAGGGGTCAAAGGGTGCTGGAGGATTCAGGATGAACCTAGCATCATACAGCCTAAGAATGTCAGAGTTTTGGGGGGTCAAGAAGCTGGGAGTCCATATAAGTTATGGTGCCAAGGCTGGGGGATTATATGTTCTGGGTGAAAAGACTTCTTGGGGGTAGTTGGATGTCCTAGGCATCAGACACCATCAGGTCACAGGAGGCCATTCTGGTCTTCAGATAAGGGGTCAGAGGCACGCAACGTACCCCTGTCCCCACGACCCCAGCGGTCTCTTTTTTCTCATCCATAGAATGAGATGAGGATGAGCTGTCAGACATTCTGGAAGAGAGACATGAGGAGCTCAGCTATCGTGGGGGGTCTGACATGGGAGGAATCAGATATTGGGGTCACGTGTGTTGGGTATGGCTCAGGTGCCCTCGGGGATCAGATAAGGCAAGTCAATGACCCTGCAGGGTGGATTTGCTGCCCAAAGCCTACAGCATCCTAGTGGTGAGTCAGGCATCTTGGGGCCTCAGAGGGACCCCAGCCTCTACCACTGCCCACCCCGCTAGGCTTGCCTTACTTCCTGGAGGAGCCCGAGGACAGGACTGTGGCCGCCAACACCCCCTTCAATCTGAGCTGCCAAGCCCAGGGACCCCCAGAGCCCGTGGACCTACTCTGGCTCCTGGATGCTGTCCCCCTGGCCACGGCTCCAGGTCACGGCCCCCAGCGCAGCCTGCATGTTCCAGGTGAGTCCGGGGATGTGGGTCAGCTCCGAATAGGGGGCCACGCAGGGCTGATGTCAGGAGCAAGGGAGCATTGCTACCTCTGCGTGAGTGTCTGACTGTCCTTCTGTCCCTCACTGTCTGTCTCTCTCGTTTCTCCCTCTGAGTCTTTCTCTGCCTCTCTGTCTCTACCTATCTTATTTCTCTCCGTATGCCTTTTTCTGTCTCTTTCTGTCTCTTGGTGTGTGTGTCTTTCTGTCTCTCTTTGTATGTGTCTCTCTCTCTGTCTCTCTGCTTCTCTCTCCCTCCATTCACCCCGGCCTCTCTCTGAATAGAATTCTTTGTCCTGGGTTTCCTCTGAGCTGTTCCATGGCTCGAGTGTGTGTGGGCCTGGTGCCCCTTTGTCAGCCCTTGACCCAAGCAGGGCACCGGAATCAACCGTGCCCTCCTCTCCTCCGCCTCCCTCCACAACCGGCCCACCTCCCGCCCTAACAAGCCTGCTGGCCTCAGTCAAAGGGAGGATGTCCAGCCCGGTCCCCACTGGGGAGATGGAACCCAAAGAAGAGAGAGCAGGAAGAAAGTGGGAGACAGAGGCTGGGCGTGGTGGCTCACGCCTGTAATCCCAGAACATTGGGAGGCTGAGGCGGGCGGATCACGAGGTCAGGAGATCAAGACCATCCTGGCTAACACGGTGAAACCCCATCTCTACTAAAAATACAAAAAATTAGCCAGGCGTGGTGGCGGGCGCCTGTAGTCCCAGCTACTCGGGAGGCTGAGGCAGGAGAATGGCATGAACCCGAGAGGCGGAGCTTGCAGTGAGCCGAGATCGCGCCACTGCACTCCAGCCTGGGCGACAGGGCGAGACTCCATCTCAAAAGAAAAAAAAAGAAAGAAAGAAAGTGGGAGACAGAGAGAGAGAGAATGACATACACTGGAAGGGACAGGCCACAGTGACCCAAGATGGACATAGACAGGACAGAGAGGCCAGGCATGGTGGCTCACGCCTGTAATCCCAGCACTTTGGGAGGCTGAGGCAGGTGGATCACTTGAGGCCAGGAGTTCGAGACCAGCCTGGCCAACATGACAAAACTCCATCTTTACCAAAAATACAAAAATTAGCCAGGTGTGGTGACAGGCATCTGTAGTCCCAGCTACTTGCGAGGCTGAGGCAGGAGAATCGCTTGAACCCGGGAGATGGAGGTTGCAGTGAGCCGAGATCACACCACTGCACTCCAGCCTGGGCGACAGAGCAAGACTCTGTCTCAAAACGAAAAACAAAACAAAATGAAAGACAGGACAGGGAAGTTGGAGTGACAGAAACCCTCTCCTTCTTGGGGACCATTCCCTTCCGCACCATGCAGACGAGGTAGGACCGAGCTCAGGGTTATGCAGTGGTCAGGGGCATCACTGGGGGACCCTGGATTCAGGGGGTTCTCCCTACTGAAGGAGGAAAGACAGAGGACCAGATGGCAGAGGCTCTGTAAAGGAAGGAGGCTGCAGCCTGGAGGGCATCAGCTTCCCGCGCTCCCAACCTGCTGCCTCTCTCTGCTGGAATGAGGAGGGGCCTTCTGACTGGGGGTCTCCAGGGTGGAGGGAGGAGCTCACATTCTCAGCATTCCTGGGACCCTGAGTTGCAAGGAAGACCTGGTGAACATGCTGACCCCAGAGGAGTGACTCAGGCCCATGGCTCGAGTGGCTGAGTAGGGACCAGGGTTGGGGATCGGGCATGAGTCAGCCTGGCAGGTCCCATGAGAAGGGGAGGGGAGGGAGAGAAATGGGGGCTGCACAGGTGTGAGGATCTGTGCATGTCTGTGTGGTGGTGGTGGGGTGTCTGGATATCTGTGTGTTCTGGGTCTGAGTGTTAGTGTATCCGTCAGCACAACCTCTGTGTGAGGGTGTGCCTTGGCGAGGGTGGACTTCTGTGGATGTCCCATGTGTGGTGCGTGTGTGTGTGTGTGTGTGTGTGTGTGTGACTAAGCATATTTCCTTCAGCTTGGATTCTGTCCCAATATGTGTTTGGATCTTTATAGCATGTCTCTCTCTCTACGTTTCTTAGGGGTTGCCTGTGTGTGGGTGTCTGTGTGTGTGTGCATGACTGAGTATACCAGTGTCAGCCTGTGTCTGTCCCTCTTTTTTGTGTTTGTGTGTTCACAGCTGGGACTCACTGTATGAAAGTAAAGTGTGCCTGGAGGGTAGTGGGTTTGGGGCTATGGCGCACACCTCTCTGTATGGAGGTGGTAGTGTCAGCCCACAGGTGTGCAGCTATGGGTGTGAGCGTGTCCTAGTGAGAGCTTGTGTTCCCTTGCAGAATCAGAACGTGTCCATGGATAACTTGTGTTTCTTACCACCTTTTTTTTCCCCCTTATTTTTTTTCAAGATAAGCTCCCACTATGTAACCCAGGCTGGAGTGCAGTACTATGATCATGGCTCACTGTAGCCTCCACCTCCTGGGCTCAAGCAATCCTCCTACCTCAGCACCCTCCCACCCCTCAAGCAGCTGGGACTATAGGCATGCGCCACCATACCCAGATAGTTTTTGAATTTTTTGGTAGAGACAGAGTCTCGCCATGTTGCCCAGGCTGGTCTTGAACTCCTGGCCTCAAGTGATCCTCCCGCCTCGGCCTCCCAAAGTGTTGGGATTTACAGGTGTGAGCCACTGCTCTCAACCCTCAGCCTCTTACCAGCTTTCTGTGTGTGTCCATAGATGTCTCTGTGGCGTGTGTGTATATGTCACAGGGTAAGCATGTTGGTGTATGACTGTAGTCACAGACCTGTGTGTGTGTGTGTGTGTAACAGCACCCGCTGCTTCTCTCTGGTCTCCCTGTGTGTGCACTGGCCCCTGCTGCCTCTGAGTACATGACCTAAGGATGCTTACCAGTCAGAGTATAGATGCGTGTCCGTGTCAATCTATGTGTCCATGGCAGTGTCTCCATCCTTGTGTGTCTGCATCAGGCCTGCGCATCTACGAAACTGTGTTTTTTTGTTTTTTGGGGTTTTTGTTTTGAGACGGAGTCTCACTCTGTCACCCAAGCTGGAGTGCAGTGGCACGATCTTGGCTTACTGTAACTTCCGCCTCCCGGGTTCAAAGGATTCTCCTGCCTCAGCCTCCTGAGTAGCTGCGATTACAGGCACGCCTGGCTTATTTTTGTATTTTTAGTAAAGACAGGGTTTCATGACAGGTTTGTCATGTTGGCCAGGCTGGTCTCAAACGCCTGACCTCAAGTGATCCACCGGCCTCGGCCTCCCAAAGTACTGGGATTACAAGCGTGAGCCACCGCACCCAGCGCAAATGTGTTTTTGTATCAGTCTGTGTCTGGGTGAACATGAAACCTGGGCGCATCCAGCTCCATCTTATGGCATAGATGGAGGCTTGGCTGTGAGGTGGTACGCGTCGGTGTGTCTGTGTCTGAGCAGGTCAAAATGACCCTTCATTGTGTCCTGGTGTGTATCTATCTGTCCACCTCAACTCCATGTACGCTGTTACGTGGTGTGTGTCTCTGAATATGCAGGGACATTTAGGTTTCTGTGTGTGTTGGCATCAGCCTAGACGTATATTGCGTTGCTAGGTGTTTGTAATCAATGTGTACACGTGTGACTGTGTGTTTATGTGTTTGTCCCACGTTGGCTTGTATGCATACATGTCTCTTTATGAATGTACATCAGTGTCAGCCCGCGTGTATATGTGTGAGTCACGGTGTTTTTGTGTCACTGTGTTTGTGACATCAGCCCTTGCATATCTGTGTGCCGTTAACTTACCAAGCGCTGCGTCTTCTGTGCTAATAACAGCCCCTGTGTGTTTAAGTGTGATTCATTGTGAGTGTGTGTGGGGGGGGTTGCTGTGTGAAGGAATTTTGTCCGTTTGTGTGCGTCTGTCCCTCTATCTGACTCAGGGCGTGCCCCTCCTCCTTCCATCCCTCTCGTTCTCTGGAAAAGCTGGGGCGGAGAGCAGGGGTTGTGGGGGGATGGTCAGGACATCTGGAAAGCACATCTGGAATCGGCCTGCTCCTGTCGTCTTGCGGTAAAGCAAGAACCTTCTGGAGGGGAAGGGGTCCCAGTTCCTCCCGTCCCCTTCACTCAAGGTGCGGCCGTTGGGGCCTGGGAAGGGGGATCCCGGCTCTGGCTCCGCGCCCCCGAAGCCGGCCGGAAGCGCTGGGGTGGGGAGGTGCCCCCGGTGACTCACGCGGGGGCAGGAATGCTGCGGTCGGAACGGGACCCGGCTCCAGAACCCACCTCCAGCCCCAGGGCTTCTCCGGCCGGCGGCGCCAGCTCCCGCGCGCTGACCCTGGCGGGGCCCCACGTGCCAGGTGGCTGGACCCGACCCAGGCTCCCCGCCCCCACTCGGGCCGCCCGCCCGGGACTGTACTGTTTCTCCTCCGGGCGGCGCGGGGGCTGCGGGCGCGGGGCCTTCAGGGCGCAGGGGCTGCGGGAGCGGGCACCTGACCTTGTCTGGGAACGGCCACCTAGGAAGCCGCGACTGAGGAGCTCCCCTACCCTCCCCCTTCCGGCCTCTGCAGACTTTGCCCCATTCCACTCCCTCCGCTGACGGAGAAAAGGAAACTTTGTGTCTGCGGATGGAGAGCCTCCCTTGCGAACGCGGTGGGAACAGAGGCGTACACGCACGGAGCAAACACGAGAGACACGTACACAGATACTCAACACATGCACGTACACACCATCCACAGATACACGCAGGGTCACAAACATACCAGCTCAGAAACACAAACACAGATGCACAAGCACACGCGTAAACAACACGCAGAACTGCAGTCGCACTTACGAGACTTGGTCCAAGGGCCGGGCACGGAGTGGCTCTGCCTGCGATCCAGCACTTTGGGAGGCCGAGGCGGGAGGATCGCTTGGGGCCAGAAGTTTGAGAGCAGCCTGGGCAACGTGGTGAGACTCTCCTCTTCTCTACAAAAAAAAATTGAAAAGTTAGCCAAGTGTGGTGGCCACCTGTAGTCCCAGCTGCTTGGGAGGATGAGACAGGAGGATCGCTTGAGCCCTGGAGGTCAAGGCAGCAGTGAGCCGTGATTGTGCCACTGTACTGCAGCCTGGGAGATAGAGCAAGACCCTGTCTCAAAAAACAAAACGAAAAACTTGGTCCTTCTTACATCCTAGCGCAGACATTGTGTGTGTGTGCTGGGGGAGGGGGGTGTCTATGTTTCTACGTGTATCTGTGTTGGGGGATTCCCCTTATTCACCAGGATACGTTCTCTAAGACCCCCCACAAAAGCCTGAAACAATGAATAATACTACACCCTGTATATACTACACATAACTTTCTTTTTCCTTCACAATTTCGCAGATAGATTGTTTTCTTACTATAGATCTTAGCAACCTCAGTACCTACATATATTATTATCTTTTTCTAAGTGGAGAATTTTCACCTTTTCACTTAAAAGGAAGCACTTTAAGGCTTCTCTTTGGCCTATCCGAATTGCAGCCATCACTATTTTGCACCCTGGGGCCTTTTTTTTTTTTTTTTTTAAGACAGAGTCTCTCTCTGTCGCCCAGGCTGGAGTGCAGTGTGGCGACCTTGGCTCACTGCAACCTCCGCAGCCCGGGTTCTAGCAATTATCGTGCCTCAGCCTCCCAAGTAGCTGGGATTACAGGCATGCGCCACCATGCCCGGCTGATTTTTTTGTATTTTTAGTAGAGACGGGGGTTTCACTGTGTTGCCCAGGCTTGTCTTAGACTCCTAATCTCAAGTGATCCACCTGCCTCGGCCTCCCAAAGTGCTGGGATTACAGATGTGAGCCATAGCACCCGGCCAGGCGATTATTTAGATAAATAAGAGTTTCTTGAACTCGGCACTTGAGCACTGCAGTACCAGGACAGTTGATCTGATAGCTAAGTGACTCACAGACAGGTATCAGATACAGCACTGAGATGCTGGACAAAGGGGGGATTCACGTTCCAGGCCAACCAGAGTGGGATGGCATGAGGTTTCATCACAGTACTCAGAACGGCATGCAATTTAAAACTTAGGAGTTATATCTGGAATTTTCCATTGAAATATTTTTAGACCAAGAGTATCTGAAACCTCAAAAAGTGAAACCTCGGATAAAGGGGGACTGATGTACGTTGTATAGCGGTGTGTGTTGGGTATCTCTGTGTGCTTGCAGGTCTGTGTCTCTTGTGTTTGTCTCTGTAATTGTACGTGCTTCTGTGTGTGCACGCTGGTCATACCAACACCAACACCACCACGTTAGGGAGGGAAGGCAATCCACCTTCACTCGAAAACAGTTACTCAAGGCCGGGCACGGTGGCTCACGCCTGTGATTCCAGCACTTTGGGAGGCTGAGGTGGGCAGATCACTTGAGGTCAGGAGTTCGAGACCAGCCTGGCCAACATGGTGAAACCCTATCTCTACTAAAAATTACAAAAATTAGCCGGGCATGGTGGCGCGCTCCTGTAATCCCAGCTACTCAGAAGGCTGAGGCAGGAGAATGGCTTGAACCCAGGAGGCAGAGGTTGCAGTGAGCCAAGATCATGCCACTGCACTTTAGCCTGGGCAACAGAGCAAGGCTCTCAAAAAACAAAAGAAAAAAACAGTCAAGACACAATACGTGAACTCCCCTATGGAATTACACATGCTCATATTTCTACACCTATGCCCAGGAATGCTCATAAGTACACAGCTGAACACAATTTCACTCACTCATTCAACAAGCATTTATGGCACACCTATTGTGTGCCAGGCCATCCTGACACAGCAGGGGACGAAACAGACACAACCCCTGCCCTCCTGGAGCTGACATTCTAGTGGGAGAAACTGACAATGGGCAAGGTACCTGGGTAACAGGTAAAGTATGTTGGGTGATGAGAAGAACCAAAGAGGAAAAGTAAAGCGGGAAGGGGATAGATTTGGAGAGGAAGCTCCAATTAGCTCCAGTTTTATTGTATTTTTTCTTTCTTTCTTTTTCTTTTCTTTTCTTTTCTTTCTTTCTTTTTTTGTTTTTGTTTTTTTTTTTTTTTTGAGACAGGGTTTCACTCTTGTTGCCCAGGCTGGAGTGCAATGGCGTGATCTCAGCTCACTGCAGCCTCTGCCTCCCGGGTTCAAGCGATTCTCCTGCCTCAGCCCCCTGAGTAGCTGGGATTACAGGGGCCTGCCACTATGCCCAGCTAATTTTTTGTATTTTTAGTAGAGACGAGGTTTCACTATGTTGGCCAGGCTGGTCTCGAACTTCGGACCTCAGGTGATCCACCCACCTCGGCCTCCCAAGGCTGGGATTACGGGCATGAGCCACCGTGCCCAGCCTTTATATTTCATTTTATTATTTTTAGTTTTTTTGAGACAGGGTCTCACTCTGTCGCCCAGGTTGGAGTGCAGTGGTGTGATCACAGCTCACTGCAGCCTCCACCTCCCCGGGCACAGGTAGTCCTCCCACCTCAGCCTCCCAAGTAGCTGGGACTACAGGTGTGCACCACCACACCCAGCTAATTTTTCTCTTTTTTGTAGAGATGGGGTCTCACCACGTTGCCCAGGCTGGTCTCTAACTCCTGGCCTCAAGCGATCCTCCCGACTCGGCCTCCCAAAGTGCTGGGATTACAGTCATGAGTCATTATGCCTGGCCAAGCTCCAATATTAACAGGGTGGCCAGGCCTAGCGGACTGAGAGGTGTTGTTGAGGAACAAAAATGAAAGAAGAGGGTGCGAGTCACGTAGACATTTGTGGAAGACTGTTTTGAGCACAGGAAACAGTGCACAGTTCTTGGAGTGGAAACATGCTTCATGTATGTGTTCCAGAGACACTAGAGGCCAGTGTGGCCGGAGAAGAGCGTGTGACAGGGAGAGTGGGAGAGGGGTTGGTAGGAGGCGAGCTTAGAGATGAACAGACATGTCTCCATTGATGTACAGCCATGGGCCAGTTTCCTTAAGTGTGTCCAGCAGGTGTGTGTGCTCATACGTGTGTCCTTGTGAGTTAGTGAGGGTGCCTGTGTTTGTGCATGTGAGTGTGTGCATGTTTGTGTGTCTCCTTGTGTGTGTGTGTCTGTGTATGCTTTTGTGTGTCTATGTGTGAGTATGTATATATGTGTCTATGTCCATATATATGAGCACGTGTATTTCTGTGTGTGTCTATATATGTGTATATGAGGATGTGAGTATCTAGGTGTACGAATCTGTGTGTGTGAGACAGAGTGTGTGTGTGTGGCTGTGGCTGTGTCTGTTTCTGTTTCTGTGTCTGTGTGTGAGCATGTGTGTTTATATGTGTGTGTATGAGTAATGTGTCTCTGGGGTGTAAGAATGTGTGTGTGTGCCTGTGTGTGGCTGTGTGTGAGTCTGTGTGAGCATGTGTGTGTATGAGTATGTATCTCTCTCTGGGGTGTAAGAGTGTGTGTGTGTGTATGCGCCTGTGCCTGTGTGTGTGTCTGTGTGAGCATATGTGTCTATGTGTGTGTATGAGTGTGTGTCTCTATCTGGGGTGTAAGAGTGAGTGTGCCTGTGACTGTGTGTGGTTGTGTGTCTTCATGTGTGTCTGTGTATGTGTGTTTTTGTGTGTGTATGAGTGTGTGTGCCTGTGCCTGTGTGTGTCTGTGTGTATGAGTGTGTGCGCCTGTGCCTGTGTGTGGCTGTGTGTGTGTCTTTGTGTGTTTCTGTGTGAGTATGTGTGTCTATGTGTGTGTATGAGTGTGTCTGTCTCTGGGGTGTAAGAATGTGTGTGTGAGACAGCGTGTGTGCCTGTGTGTGGCTGTGTGTGTCTGTGTGGCGGGAGGTTAGGGCTGAAACCAAGCCATCCTTGTGTTTGGGGATGGAGGCTGTGTTCCTAACTCATTGCCCTCAACTCTGCTAACCCTCCCTTCAGGCAAGTGCCTGTGTGGGCTGCACTGCCCCTGGTCAGGCAGGCCATGGTAGGAGCGGCCCGGCATGGCCCGGGAGCCCTTCCTGCCCCTCTCTGATATTGGACCCTTCCCGCATATGACTCCCTAGGGCTGAACAAGACATCCTCTTTCTCCTGTGAAGCCCATAACGCCAAGGGGGTCACCACATCCCGCACAGCCACCATCACAGGTGACAGAGTTGGGAGGTGGGGAGCTGGGCGTCAGAGGGTGGGGTTTGGGTCCGGGGTCAGAGTGGGGGCAGAGAGCAGGGTAGGGAGCTTTGAGCAAAGGCTCCCCAGGGTCAATCTCTCCCGTTTGTCCACAGTGCTCCCCCAGCAGCCCCGTAACCTCCACCTGGTCTCCCGCCAACCCACGGAGCTGGAGGTGGCTTGGACTCCAGGCCTGAGCGGCATCTACCCCCTGACCCACTGCACCCTGCAGGTGAGACTCCCAAACTTGGTTCATTTCAGTCTCAGGCCTCCTTCCACCCACATCCACAACCCCTATCCTCTCCCTGGGAACCCACCACTTCTCAGCCACTGTTGAGAAGCAGTAGAGCCTGGGGGGTTAAGCCAGATGTCTTGGGTTCGAATCCTAGCTCCAACACCTTGTGGCTGTGTGACCTTAGATAGGTGGCTTAATCTGTCCGGGGCTCAGCTCTCTTGTCTACAAAATGGACATAATGGTAGTGCCTACCTGGTATGCTTAGTGTGAAAATTCAATGAGTGAATGCAAATTACCAACTTAAAATGGTATATAGAACATAGGAAACAAATTTAACAAAATTGGCCAGGCGCCGTGGCTCACACCTGTAATCCCAGCACTTTGGGAGGCCGAGGTGGGCGGATCACTTGAGGTCAGGAGTTCGAGACCAGCCTGGCCAACATAGTGAAACCGCATCTCTACTAAAAATACAAAAATTAACTGGGCCTGGTGGCACGCACTTGTAGTCCCAGCTACTGGGGAGGCTGAGGCAGGAGAATTGCTTGAACCTGGGAGGCGGAGGTCGCAGTGAGCGGAGGTTGCAGTGAGCCAAGATCGTGCCACTGCTCTCCAGCCTGGGTGACAGAGCGAGACTCTGTCTCAAAAAAAAAAAAAAAAAACAACAAAAAAGAAATTTAACAAAATGAAAATGATCAGCTGTTTTAATTATTTTCAGTATTAGTGATATTAACTCTAGCCAGAGTGGGAGCCCTGAGACAGCAGAGTCTGGAGCCATTTCTGTCACCACTGGATACCCACAACCCTCCGCTTCTCCCATCCCAGCCCTGGCCGCTCTGTGTGGTCACTGTCTGGGGATGGGTCTGTCTCCTACTGGAATGTGAGCTCTGACAGGGCAGGGCTGGAGCTGTCCCAGTCACCACTGGCTCCTCATTCTTGCCCAGCACAGGACCAGACATAGAGTAGGGAATATTTGCTAGAAGGATATATTACAACCCAGATGAGCTAGACCCAGCCTCTGCCCTCAAGTTGCTCCTAGAATAAGAAAACCAAAACCAAAACAAAACTCACAGATCTGTAAATATAAGGCCTAATTCTGGTCTGAAGTTCTCTGAGATTAGAAAGTTGGAGATGGGGGGTGGACAGTGCCTATGATGGTAGATGACAGTAATGAAGAATGACCAACTTCTACTGAGTGTCTGCTGTGCACTGGGTCTTGCATTAACGCACACCTGCTCGTGTGTTTGTGAAGGAGGGTCTATGGATACACCCATTTTCCAGATGAAGAAACTAAGGCTCAGAGTGGTTAACCAACTTGTCCAAGGTCACATCAAACCCATGTCATGCTCCTAACCTCCTTAGAAACTGTTTTTTGTTTTTTCTTTTCTTTTTTTTTGAGACAGAGTCTCGCTCTGTTACCCAGACTGGAGTGCTGTGGCGTGATCACGGCTTATTGCAACCTCCGCCTCCTGGGTTCAAGCAATTCTCTTGCCTCAGCCTCCTGAGTAGCTGGTATTACAGGCGCCCACCACCACGCCCAGCTAATTTTTGTATTTTTAGTAGAGACAGGGTTTCACCATATTGGTCAGGCTGGTCTTGAACTCTTGACCTCAAGTGACCCGCCCACCTCGGCCTCCCACCAAGTGCTGGGATTACAGGCGTGAGCCACCACGCTGGGCCCTGAAAAAATGTTTAGAGTCAGTGCTTGATTAAACAGGAATTGTCTTATACTTACATGCCCTGAGCACAACCCCATCTGCTTGTCGTTTTAAACCTAGAAAATAGTGGCTATTGGCTGGGCATGATAGCTCATGCCTGTAATCCCAGCACTTCGGGGGGCTGAGGCAGGTCTGTACAAAAAATTCAAAAAAATTAGCTGAGTGTGGTGGCACACACCTGTAGTCCCAGATACTCGGGAGGCTGAAGTGGGACAATCACCTGAGCCTGGCAGTCAAGGCTACAGTGAGGCAGGATTGAACCTCTGCTCTCCAGCTTGGGTGACAGAGTAAGACTCCGTCTCAGAAAAAAAAAAAAAACAAAAAACAGTGGCTATTAATCTTCCCGTTTTCAAGGTGAGGAACTGCCCTCTCTGGGCCTCAGTTCCTCACATCCTCCTCCCCTCCCCGGGGCTAGAAAGCCGAAGCTGAGATTCAATCCCAGAGGCCAGCCGGATTTGGGAGACCTCAAATGCCAGGTCAGGCATAAGTTGCACTCTACCCACATCCACCAAGTGTCCCCAGGAAAGCAGAAGTGTGTCCTCTTCCCTCTCCAGGTCTCACTTCCTGCTGCACATGGGCTAGGGCTGAAGAGTTCCAGTGGGAGGGTCACAGCCGTCCCAGGGAAAAGAGAAGTGGGAGCAGGCATGGGGAGACCAACTGTCTGTACCCACCTCCTCTCTGTCCTGGTAGAGGTTCCTCTTCCTGTCTGTCACTGCAGGTCAGAGAGCAGGCATGGTGACAGCCTCACCCCCTCCTCGTACCCACCATCTGCCCCCACTCCTCCCCAGGTCTCATGGTGGTGTCATCTCCCTCCATGGGGGCTGTGTGACTTTGGGCAAGTTGCTGAACCTCTCTGGGCCTTGGCTTCCCTGTCTGTAAAATGGGGATGAGAAAAGAAATTGACCCACCCCATAGGGTGGTAGTGCGAAGTCAATGAGTTCATCCAGTAATGTGCTTGACAGAGAGCTTGGTACATATTTGGCACTCAAGAAATATTTGCTAGGCCGGGTGCCATGGCTCACACCTGTAATACTAGACTTTTGGGAGGCCGAGGCAGGTGGATCGCTTGAGCCCAGGAGTTTGAGACCTGCCTGGCCAACATGGTGAAACCCCATCTCTCCAAATAATTAAAAAATTAGGTGGGGCTGTCATTGCATCACTGCACTCCAGCTTGTGTGACAGAGTGAGACCCTGCCTAAAAAAAAGAAAAAAAAAAAAAGGAAGAAAGAAAACAAATGTTAGCTGTTGATAATTATAATGTGCAAAGCAGTTTATATGGATCATGTCATTAAACCTTATACCCTGACAAGTAAGAACTGTGATGCCCATTTTCCAGAGACAGAAACTGAGACTCAGGGAAGTTAAGACACTCATTCTAGGTCACACAGCAAACAGCATCCAACACAGGACTTAGATCCAAGGAATCTGGCTTTAGAGCCCACACCCTGTGGCAGTAAACTCCTTCCTGACATACTGTGTGGCTGTATGGCTGGAGTCTCCAGGGTGAAGGGGAAGCCCTTGGCTGCACCATTCCTGAGGTGCGTGGCTGTGAGTTGTGTGGTTATGGGGGTTTTGTGGTTCCATGTGGCAGGGCTATACAGATGTGTACACCAGTGGTGGCCCCCTCCACCCTGAGTGTGCCATTCCTCGGGCGGAATAGGTATGGGAACGTGTGCCGCTATGCAGAGCTTGACACTTGTTGCCAGGAAACACACATAAAATAATAAGTGACAGGCCGGGCACGGTGGCTCGTGCCTGTAATCCCAGCACTTTGGGAGGCTGAGCGGGCAGATCACCTGAGGTAGGGAGTTTGAGACCAGCCTGACCAACATGGAGTAACCCTGTCTCTACTAAAAATACAGAATTAGCCGGGTGTGGTGGTGCATGCCTGTAATCCTAGCTACTCAGGAGGTTGAGGCAAGAGAATCACTTGAACCTGGGAGGCAGAGGTTGCAGTGAGCCGAGATCAGGCCATTGTACTCCAGCCTGGGCAACAAGAGCAAAACTCCATCTCAAATAAATAAATAAATAAATAGATAGATAGATAGATAATAAATGACACTCAGTATGCACAAGCAGTCTTCTAAATGCTTACATGCCCCAATTCAGTCAACCCCGTGAAGTGGGGAGCCACTGTCATCCCATTTTACAGATGAGAAGACTGAGGCACACAGCTAGGGAATGATAGAGCCTGGATTTGAGCCCCAGATCCAGCATCCGTGCTCCTCAGCACTAGGCTAAACTGCCTCTGTGCACAGACAAGAGGTATTGTTACCATTACTGATATTCTTACCGCCAGTAGAGCAAAGACTCTGGGGACAGGATGGGGTTTAGGTCCCAGCTTCATCAGTGACAAACTGATGACCTTGAACAAGTGATTCCATCTCTCTGGGCCTCAGTGTTGTCATCTGTACAGTGGGAATAAGCATAATGCTTACCACAGGACAACAGGATTGATGTGAGGGCCAAATGAATTCAGATTTGTCAAGGGCTAAGAATGGCACTCCGTACATGTTGGACGTGTTTTATCTTTTTTTATTAAGATAATATATAACATAGCCAGGCGCGGTGGCTCACGCCTGTAATCCCAGCACTTTGGGAGGCCGAGGCAGGTGGATTACCTGAGGTCAGGAGTTTGAGACCAGCCTGGGCAACATGGTGAAACCCTTTCTCTACACAGAATTAAAAAAAGCCGGGTGTGGTAGCTCACACCTGTAATCCCAGCACTTTGGGAGGCCGAGGCGGGCGGATCACTTGAGATCAGGAGTTCAAGACCAGCCTGACCAACATGATGAAACCTCATCTCTACTAAAAATACAAAAAAGTTAGCCAGGCATGGTGGCACATGACTGTAGCCCCAGCTACTCGAGAGGCTGAAGCAGAAGAATTGCTTGAGCCCAGGAGGCGGAGGTTGCAGTGAGCCGAGATTGTACCACTGCACTCCAACCTGAGTGACAGAGCAAGACTCCGTCTAAAAAAAAAGAAGATTAGTCAAGCATGGTTGCTCACGCCTGTAATCCCATCCACTTGGGAGGCCGAGGCATGAGAATTGCCTGAACCTGGGAGGCGGAGATTGCAGTGAGCCAAAATCACGCCACTGCACTCTAGCTCAGGTGATGAAATGAGACTCATAGGCCGGGCACGGTGGCTCACACCTGTAATCCCAGCACTTTGAGAGGCTGAGGCGGGCGGATTGCCTGAGGTCAGGAGTTTGAGACCAGCCTGACTAACATGGTGAAACGCTGTCTCTACTGAAAATACAGCAATTAGTCGGGCGTGGTGGTGCGCGTAGTCCCAGCTACTTGGGAGGCTGAGGCAGGAGAATTGCTTGAACCTAGGAGACGGAGGTTGCAGTGAGCCAAGATCTCACCACTGCACTCTAGCCTGGGTGACAGAGCAAGACTCCATCTCCAAAAAAAAGGAAAAAAAAAAAAAAGAAAAAGAAATGAGATGTATAACATGCATAATCTTCAGTGTACCTCTAGATCAAGCTCTTCTAACACATGTGGCCCAGGATGGCTTTGAATGCGGCCCAACACAAGTTCGTAAACTTTCTTAAAACATTATGAGATTTGTTTGTGATTTTTTTTTTAACTCATCAGCTATCGTTAGTGTTAGTGTATTTTATGTGTGGCCCAAGACAATTCTTCTTCCACTATGGTCCAAGAAAGTCAAAAGATTGGACACCTTTGAGATTGTTTAACACACATATTCACCATGTAACCACCATCCAAATCAAGACACAGACCCTTCCAGTCCCCAAGAAGTCTCCCTCAGGCCCCAGAGATGGCCACCCTTCTGCTTCTAGAACATTGCTTTTGCCTGTAGTATAATGTCATATAAATGGGGCCTCACAGTATCGTGCTATTATTATGATGATCATTACTATTATTTGAGACAGAGTCTTGCTCTGTTACCCAGGCTGGAGTGCAGTGGTGTGATCTTAGCTCACTGTAACCTCTGCCTCCCAGGTTCAAGTGGTTCTCCTATCGCAGCCTCCCGAGTAGCTGGGATTACAGGCGAGCGCCACCACACTCAGCTAATTTTTTACATTTTTGGAAGAGATGGGGTTTCACCACGTTGGCCAGGCTGGTCTCGAACTCCTAACCTCAAGTGATCGCCCACCTTGGCCTCCCAAAGTGCTGGGATTACAGGCGGGAGCCACCGTGCCCAGTCTATTTGCGTTATTATTGTCATCACACTATTATTATCGGTGCTGACCACCCGCCATGCACTGTGGCATCCTTTGGGCATAACTACACTTAATCTTTTAACAATTCTATAAGGCACTTGATCCTCTAAGGCCCCGTGTGCCCAAGGAAAAAACTGAGGCTCAGAGAGGGAAGAGTCTTGCCAGAGGTGGCTTTTGGAAGTGGTGACAGAACCACATTGTATACAGCCAAATGGTCTCCTTGCTTTGCAAATCCAGGTGCCCGTGTTATCCTAGAATGGCACTGCAACACACACCCTTGAAAAGTTGTGTAGTCACACCAGACCACCACCACTGGGAGCTGTGTGACCATCTCGTGTGATTGCTTGGTTGTCCTGTCCTCACACCCTTGCCTCTCCTCAGGCTGTGCTGTCAGACGATGGGATGGGCATCCAGGCGGGAGAACCAGACCCCCCAGAGGAGCCCCTCACCTCGCAAGCATCCGTGCCCCCCCATCAGCTTCGGCTAGGCAGCCTCCATCCTCACACCCCTTATCACATCCGCGTGGCATGCACCAGCAGCCAGGGCCCCTCATCCTGGACCCACTGGCTTCCTGTGGAGACGCCGGAGGGAGGTAAGAAGGGCTGGGGAGGGACATGTCACCACTGCCCCACTGGACCTTGCTTATATCAGTGCCACCCCCATTGTCCCCTTTCACTCCTTTACCCCTCGTGGCCTCAATCTCCTTCCCATCCAATCTCTGACCCCTCAGCAGCACTGCCCGCTGGCCTCTCTCCCAGCCCTTCTCTCCCCTGTGCTTCCTCTCATGGGAGGCCTGCACGAGTTGCCCACGTGTGTGCCCTTGGCACCCTGCACCCACTTCCTGGGAACAGGGGAGGGGGTCAGGAAGAGGTGGGGGTGCCAGCTTCCCCTCTTCCCTGTCCTCCAGTGCCCCTGGGCCCCCCTGAGAACATTAGTGCTACGCGGAATGGGAGCCAGGCCTTCGTGCATTGGCAGGAGCCCCGGGCGCCCCTGCAGGGTACCCTGTTAGGGTACCGGCTGGCGTATCAAGGCCAGGACACCCCAGAGGTGGGTGCTGCTGGTGGGATTGGAGTGGAGTGGCTTGGGGAGGAGGGAGGAGAACATATCAGGGCAGACATAGATGGTTGTGAAGGTTGGGTAGTACACAATTGCTCTATGCCTAGGGGGCACATTCAGGGAAGGTTCACATTCACATTCTGGGGAGAATAAGGGGGTCTAAGGGAGGGCAGGGGGAATGGCTGTTTTTGAACCACTGCAAAAGCATTTCAGCAGACTCATATTTACTATATAACGATTTTACAGCAGATAGTTGTATAGCACCTTGGGGAAGGGGTACCTTTTCCTGATTTTCACAAAGGCACTCCTATCAGGGCTAGCAATACCCTGACATAGGGAGGGAGGATGGAAAGGGAAGCTAGAAGGGGATAGAGGGATTCAGGTTAAAGGATGAGGATGAGAGATGAAGGGGAGGACGAGGAAGGATGAGGAGCTGGAGGATGGGGAGAGGGCTTTGAGAAAGACATGGGGCATTGAGCCCGAGAGTGAAAGCTTAACAGCTGGGGGGTAAGGTTCTACCCTGATGCCACTTCTGGACCTCCTAGGTGCTAATGGACATAGGGCTAAGGCAAGAGGTGACCCTGGAGCTGCAGGGGGACGGGTCTGTGTCCAATCTGACAGTGTGTGTGGCAGCCTACACTGCTGCTGGAGATGGACCCTGGAGCCTCCCAGTACCCCTGGAGGCCTGGCGCCCAGGTAAGTCCAAAGCCATGCCCAACCTGCTTCAACCCTGTCTCTCCCTGACAGCCCTGACTTACTCCTTGTACCTTTCAGTGTTACCGCAACTTAGGCCCTGTTCCTACCCTGAGCCTTACTGAGAGCTGCCCTCACTCCCTTACCCATGCCAACCCCTCACTCCCTTACCCGTGCCACGGCCTCACTCCTTTACCCGTGCCACACCCTCACTCCCTTACCCATGCCACACCCTCACTCCCTTACCCGTGCCACACCTTCACTCCCTTACCCGTGCCACACCCTCACTCCCTTACCCGTGCCACACCCTCACTCCCTTACCCGTGCCACACCCTCACCCCCTTACCCGTGCCACACCCTCACTCCCTTACTCGTGCCACACCCTCACTCCCTTACCCGTGCCACGCCAGTCTTGTCCTCTCTGAGCACATCTCCTCTCTGTCCTTTCTTCTCACAGGGCAAGCACAGCCAGTCCACCAGCTGGGTAAGGGCTTCCACACCCCATCTCCTCCTTCCCTACCCTCAACACCTAGTGGGGGCACTGTCACCATACATACTCATTGCACATCCCTTTCATGTTTCTCTAACTCATCACTCTAACCTACTTCTTGAGTTTGTGTGGTCCTTGATGGAGGTGCCTATAATGGCCTAGCATAGCACATTGTAGGTATTCAGGCAATGAAAGATGAGTGGGTGGATGGATGAACAAATAGATGGATGGATGGATGGATAGATATATGGAGGGTGGATGGGTGGGTGGGTCAATGGATGAATAGAGGGTGGATAGGCGGGTGAACAGATAAATGACTGGATGTCAAGTGGATAAATGGATGGGTAGATGGATGGGTGGATGGATGGGTGGGTGGATATATGGAGGGTGGATGGATGGATGGTTGGATATATGGAGGGTGGATGGGTGGGTGGGCCAATGGATGAATAGAGGGTGGATAGATGGGTGAACAGATAAATGACTGGATGGTGAGTGGATAAATGGATGGGTAGATGGATGGGTGGATGGATGGGTGGGTGGATATATGGAGGGTGGATGGATGGATGGTTGGATATATGGAGGGTGGATGGGTGGGTGGGTCAATGGATTAATAGATGGGTGGATAGGTGGATGAACAAAAGATGACTGGGTGGTGAGTGGATATATGGATGGGTAGATGGGTGGATGGATGGATGGATGGATGGATGAATGGATGGTTGGATAAATGGATGGATGGACAGATGGATGGATTTGTGAGTGGATGAATGGATGGGTAGAAAGGTGGATGGATGGATGAATGGGGTATCCTCCTCACATCCATCCCTCTCAAATATTTCTCTAACAATTCTCAAACATTCCTCCTACACCCATTGTCCCCTCTGGCCACTATTACGGTCCACTCTTGTAACTCAACCCACTAGCCTTCAATACTCCTCACATCCCTTCCTACATTTCTTCACATACGCTTTCCACGCTCATTCCACCCTCCTTTCACATATATCCCATTATAATCCGTTCCTCCCACATGACCCCCAAGGCCCATTGCACAACACACTTCTCATTCACAAACTCTGCACACCTTGTACGCACTTACCATACCTTCCACATTGCAAACACTGAAAAACATTGTCCACAACTTTCCCACACCCGATTCTCCTTGCATGCTTACCGCACACTCCATAGACATCATTCCCTCACCCTTCACTAATCCCAACCCATCTCACTCTGCACACTCACCCTGAACCCCTTGCATACTCAGCACATAATGATCTTTATTTCTTACACACTCCATTCCACCCCTGCCCTTTGTACACCCCCTTTCTGTGCACCCCATACTCCTCTTCTGCCCTTCTAACATCTTTTGCATGCTCACTGCACACTTCTCTCACACTGCAATTACATCCTTAAAATTCCTTGCTCACTCCTTGTATCTAAGACTTCATGAATACTCTTCCCACTTCACACACCCCCAACTTTTCCAGCAGCCATCCAACCCTGTATATGCTTACCATGCCCCTTTGGATATTTATTTCACCCTCATTCCTGGCTTTATGGAAACCATTGTGGCCGGGTGCAATGGCTCACGCCTGTAATCCCAGTACTTTGGGAGGCCTGAGACAGGTGGATCACCTGAGGTCAGGAGTTCAAGACCAGCCTGGCCAACATTGGCGAAAACCCATCTCTACTAAAAATACAAAAATTAGCTGGGCCTGGTGGTGCGAGACTGTAATCCCAGCTACTCGGGAGGCTGAGGCACAAGAATTGCTTGAAACTGGGAGGCGGAGGTTACAGTGAGCCAAGATCATGCCACTATACTCCAGCCTGGGCAACAGAGCAAGACTCTGTCTCAAAAAAAAAAAAAAAAAGAAAGAAAGAAAGAAAGAAAAGAAAAGAAAAAAAAATTAGCCAGGTGGCACAGACCTGCAGTCCCAGCTACTCAGGAGACATGGTGAAACCCTGTCTCTACCAAAAAAAGAATACAAAAATTAGCTGGGCATGGTGGTGCACACCTGTAATCCCAGCTACTTAGAAGCTGAGGCAGGAGATTTGCTTGAAACTGGGAGACAGAGGTTGCAATGAGCTGAGACCGGGCCACTGCACTCCAGCCTGGGTGAAAGAGTGAGACTCTGTCTCAAAAAACAAACAAACAAACAAAAAAAGAGACAAAGAAAGCCCTTTTGTAGTCATTGCATTCTCTTCAAAAGATGTTCCTTAGTCCTTCATCCACCAGCCTCGCCCTCCTTGCACACGCTTCATGCACCATCCTACACTGCAAGGATCTTCTTCCCCACTCACCTGCTTATCTACACTCTAGTCCACCCTTCTTGCACAATCATCACATTTCTCGCACCAACCTATGCTGCTTGAGATTTCTCCACACCCATCTCATGTTCATCTAGCCCTCCTGGCACACTCATAACCCGTTCCACACATCTCTCCCTCCCATTCCACATTCACTGCACACTCCTCAAATATCCATTCCACTCTTCTGTTTTTTTGGATCTTGGTGGCATAATATTTGGTAGCTTAAAGTAAGGAAAACTGCAAATGCCCAAACAGGTACTTGAACCCTGGACCCTCAGGTTAAAAGTCTGATGCTCTACCACCTGAGCTATCCTGGCACTCTCTTTTTTTTTTTTTTTTTGAGATGGAGTATTGCTCTGTCACCCAGGATGGAGTGCAGTGGCCCAGTCTCGGCTCACTGAAACCTCCACCTCCCAGATTCAAGCAATTCTCCTGCCTCAGCTCCCGAGTAGCTGGGATTGCAGGTGTGCACCACCACCCCAGCTAATTTTTATATATATTTTGTTTAAGTAGAGACAGGGTTTCACCATGTCGGCCAGGCTGGTCTTGAACTCCTTGCCTCAAGTAACCCGCCCGCCTTGGCCTCCCAAAGTGCTGGGATAACAGGCATGAGCCACCGCACCTGGCCTCCATCCCACTCTTAACTCACCCATCCTACAACTTTCACACACTTCTGCTTTAACGTGCACTTGTATCACATCCATTGCATGCCCTGTCCAGCCCAGCCCATTCAGATATGTGAATGCATCCATCACACACCTCATCAAGTATGTGCACATCTTTGCCGAGGCCTTCTGCCTCCCTCCCACATCACCCCTTTGGGTCCCAGAGAGCTGGATCCAAGGCTTCATCCATGACCTGTTCCTCATACCCCCTGATAGTGAAGGAACCTTCAACTCCTGCCTTCTCGTGGCCCTGGTGGTATGTACTGCTAGGAGCAGTCGTGGCTGCTGCCTGTGTCCTCATCTTGGCTCTCTTCCTTGTCCACCGGCGAAAGAAGGAGACCCGTTATGGGTGAGTTGGGACCACATGGGGAGGCTGTGTGGCCTGGGATGGAGAGGCTGGAGGCAGGGAGGCCAGTGAGGAGGCTGGTGCAGGAGGAGTGATGACTAAGAATCGGAATGAGGGCAAGGGGAGCCAGGCGCGGTGGCTCACGCCTGTAATCCCAGCACTTTGGGAGGCTGAAGCAGGTGGATCACTTGAGGTCAGGAGTTTGAGACCAGCCTGGCCAACATGGCGAAACCCTGTCTCTACTGAAAAATGCAAACATTAGCGGGAAGTGTAGGCACATGCCTGTGGTCCCAGCTACTTGGGAGGCTGAGGCACGATAATCACTTGAACCCGGGAGATGGAGGCTACAGTGAGCTGAGATCGCATCACTGCACTCCAGCCTGGGTGACAGAGTGAGATCCTGTTTTCAAAAAAAAGAATGAGGGCAAGGGGGTGTGTGGAATGAATGGAAGGCAGAAGGTAGCTGCCCAAGACATGCTCAGCAAATGTTAGCACAGAGGGCAGGCAGGGCTTGAGGCTGAGATGGTGCTTGCTCAACTGCTGGTTGAGTAGGGGGTTCCACATGGTTTTCCCTGCCCTCACCTACTCCCCCTCCCCCCCAGAGAAGTGTTTGAACCAACAGTGGAAAGAGGTGAACTGGTAGTCAGGTACCGCGTGCGCAAGTCCTACAGTCGTCGGACCACTGAAGCTACCTGTAAGTGAACCCTATGCCCCACTGCCCTGGCCTGGATCTAAAGGCTGTAGAGAATCTGGCCTGCTGGGCTTCTGTATATGTGTGAGCCAAAAGTTTCTAAAGGCCTTGGGATACTAGAATGTCAGAACCACAGACCCTAGAAATAACAGATTTGTGGAACCACAAAGAACTTTCAAGGAATAGAATCTTAGACACAGTAAATCTTAGAAACACCAAGGCTGGGTGTGGTGGCTCATGCCTGTAATCCTAGGGCTTCGGGGGGCCGAGGTGGGAGGATCACTTGAGCCCAGGAGTTCGAGAACAGCCTGGGCAGCATGGTGAAACCCTGTCTCTACAAAAAAAAAAATTTAGCCAGGTATGGTGGTGTGCCCCTGTACTCCCTGCTACTCGGGAGGCTGAGGTAAGAGGATCACCTGAGCCCAGGGAGGTCGAGGCTGCAGTAAGCCATGATCACACCACTGCACTCCAGCCTGGGTGACAGAGCAAGACCCTGTCTCAAAAAAGAAAAAAAAATAAAAGAAACAAAAGAAACACCAAACCTCAGAGCCATTGGATCTTAGAAGATGTAATGATGATGATAATGATGAAGATAATGACAATCAAGAAGAAAATGATGATGATGATGAAATAATGTTGAGATTAGATGGTGATGATGTGATAATAATCACAGGCAACCCTAGCACTACCTATGTGGCAGGCTCTGTTCTAAACATTCTACATGTATCTCCTCGTTTAACCCTCAGAGCAACCCAAGGACACAGGTTTCTTTTTTCTTTCTTTCTTTTTTTTTTTTTTGAGACAGAGTCTCGCTCTGTCGCCCAGGCTGGAGCACAGTGGCACAATCTCAGCTCACTGCAACCTTCACCTCCCAGGTTCAAGCGATTCTTATGCCTCGGCCTCCCGAATAGCTGGGATTACAAGTGCATGGCACCACACCTGGCTAATTTTTGCATTTTTAGTAAAGATGTGGTTTTACTAACCCTGTCTTTGTTAGCCAGGCTGGTCTTGGAACTGCTGGCCTCAAGTGATCAACCTGCCTTGGCCTCCCAAAGTGCTGGGATAACAGGCGTGAGCCACCACGCCCAGCCAGCGGTGGGTTTCTTATCACCTTCACTTCACAGATGAGGAAGCTGTGGCATAGAGTGGCTAAGTCACTTGTCCAAGGCCACACAGCTTGTAAATTGGATAGCTGGGATTTGAACCCAGGTACTTTTGCTCTGAAGTCTATAATATTTTTTTTTTTGATAGAATCTTGCTCTGTCACCCAGGATGGAGTGCAGTGGCTTGATCTTGGCTCACTGCAACCTCTGCCTCCTGGATTCAAGCGACTCTTCTGCTTCAGCCTCTCAAGTAGCTGGGACTACAGGCACACGCCACAACGCCTGGCTAATTTTTGTAGTTTTAATAGAGACAAGGTTTCACCATATTGGCCAGGCTGGTCTCCACCTCCTGAACCCGTGCCTCCCAAAGTGCTGGGATTACAGGTGTGAGCCACCGCGCCTGGCCTGAAGTCTATACTCTGAATTGCCACACTCTACTACCTCTTGGAATTATAAATTGGTAGAGAGATAGAATCGATCTTGGCCTGAAAAATTATATGCATGTACTCTACACCCTTATACTTTTGAAATCATAAAATCTTAGAACTATACACTCTCCATTAGAAGGCCGGAAAGCTGTGCAAGGTCTCAGCCGAGGAGGGGATCTCAGAGGCCCAGTCAAATCTCTTCTTTCGGCTGGGCGCAGTGGCTCATGCCTGTAATCCCAACACTTTGGGAGGCCCAGGCGGGCAGACACTTGAGGTCAGGAGTTCGAGACCAGCCTGGCCAACATGGCGAGACCCTGTCTCTACTAAAAATACAAAAATTAGCCAGATGTAATCTGTAATCCCAGCTACTTGGGAGGCTGAGGCAGGAGAATCTCTTGAACCTGGGAGGCGGAGGTTGCAGTGAGCCGAGATTGTGCCACTGCACTCCAGCCCGGGTGATTGAGCAAGACTCCGTCTCAAAAAAAAAAAAAAAAAAAAAATGGAATCTCATCTTTCCAGTTAGGGAAACTGAAATCCAGAAAGAAAATGGAAGAGCTAGGTCTCTTCCTAGCACACAGCGAGAAAGCCGCCAGGGCCCCAGGGGGATGTTTGGAAAGGGCTGGGAAAGACATTTATTTAAGAAGAGAAGGAAGAAGCAACAATGTCCCAGTGATTTAACTGAGTAACATACAGCATCCATTCTCAGGGTGTGAGCCTGGTCCCCTGTGGTCCCTGAGACCTTTGCAGGGGGCCCATAAGGTCAAATCTATTTTCATACTATTACCAAGACATTATTTGCCCTTTTGCTTTCTCATTCTCTCATTAGCATTCAGCGCAGTTTTCCAGAGGCTCCCTGACGTGGGATGATGTCATCCAACACTCTGACAGCTGATGGACCTTGTGCTTGTATATTCTTGTTTTAAAAATCTATCAGGCTGGGCACAGTGGCACATGCCTGTAATCCCACCACTTTGGGAGGCCAAGGTGGGCAAATTGCTTGAGGTCAGGAGTTTGAGACCAGCCTGACCAACATGGTGAAACTCCATTTCTACTAAAATACAAAAATTAGCTGGGTGTGGTGGTGCATGCCTGTAATCCTAGCTACTTGGGAGGCTGAGGAAAGAGAATCGCTTGAACCCGGGAGGCAGAGGTTGCAGCAAGCTGAGGTTGTACCACTGGACTCCAGCCTGGGCAGCAGAGTGAGACTGTCTCAAAAAAAAAAAAAAAATTAAATAAACCTGATAGGTTTTCTTTTGAGTCCCAGGAGTTTGAAACCAGTGTGGGCAACATGGCAAAACCCCATCTCTATTTAAAAAAAAAAAAAAACACAAAAATTTGCCAGGTGTGGTGGTGTACACCTATAATTCCAGCTGCTCAGGAGGGTGAGGCAGGAGAATCACTTGAACCTGGGAGGAGGAGGTTGCAGTGAGCTGAGATTATGCCACTGCACTCTAGCCTAGGCAACAGAGGGAGACTCGGTTTCAAAAAAATTTTTTTCTTTTTTTAGAGATGGGGTCTGGCTATGTTGCCCAGGCTGATCTCCAACTCCAGGCCTCAACTGGTCCTTCCTTGGCCTCCCAAGTTGCTGGGATTACAAGCGTGAACCACTGTGCCCAGCTAGTTTTATTTTTGAATACAGAAATATTGATATATATGTAACATAAACAAAAGCTCTTTCTAGTCCTCAATAATTCTAACAATGTAAAGGTGTCCTGATGTCAATTTGTTTGAGAATGATTATATAACAAAGAAAATGGATAAATTACAATTACACCCAACAACAACTAAATTAAAACTATTTCATAGACATCATGTTGAGTGAAAGAAGCCAGACACAAAAGAGAATATACTATGTGATTCCATTTTTATAACATTTCAAAACTAATCGATTGTAACAGAAATCAAGAAAGTGGCTACCCCTAGGAGGGCAGGTCATGTTCTGTTCTTGGCCTGAGTGCTAGTTACACATTTGTGTTTGATTTGTGAAAATCCACTGAGTTGGCCGGGCGTGGTGGCTCACGCTTGTAATCCCAACACTTTGGGAGGCCAAGGTGGGCAGATCACCTGAGGTCGGGAGTTCCAGACCAGCCTGACCAACATGGAGAAACCCCGTCTCTACTAAAAATACAAAATTAGCTGGGCATAGTGGCACATGCCTGTACTTGGGAGGCTGAGGCAGGAGAATCGCTTGAACCTCAGAGGCGGAGGTTACGGTGAGCCGAGATTGCGCCATCACACTCCAGCCTGGGCAACAGGAACGAAACTCCATCTCAAAAAAAAAAGAAAAGAAAATCCACTGAGTTGCTTACTTATGATTTGTGCAGATTATACTTCAATAAAAAGAAATATTTGTGTGTGTGTGTTTTGTTTGAGATGGGGTCTTGCTCTGTCACCCAGGCTGGGGTGCAGTGGCATGAGCTCAGCTTACTGCAACCTCCACCCCTGGGCTCAAGTGACCCTCCAACCTCAGCCTCCTGAGTAGCTGGGACTATAGGCGCGTGCCACCACACATGGCTAGCTTTTGTATTTTTTTGTAGAGACAGGGATTCGGCATGTTGCCCAGGCTGGTTTTGAATTCCTGGACTCAAGTGATCCACCGGCCTCTGCCTCCCAAAGTGCTGCGATTACAGGCATGAGCCACTGCATCCAGCAAAAAGAAATATTTTTATTTTATTTATTTTTGAGACGGAGTCTTGCCCTGTCACCCAGGCTGGAGTGAAGTGGTGCGATCTCTGCTCATTGCAACCTCTGTCTCTTGGGTTCAAGTGATTTTCCTGCCTCAGCCTCCCCAATAGCTGGGACTACAGGCATGTGCCACCACACATGGCTAATTTTTGTATTTTTTTGTAGAGACAGAGATTCGCCATGTTGCCCAGGCTGGTCTTGAACTCCTGGACTCAAGTGATCCACCTGCCTCTGCCTCCCAGAGTGCTGGGATTACAGGCATAAGCCACTGTGCCCAGCAAAAGAAATATTTTTAACAACTGGTATAGCAGGGCACTGACCCATCAGGGTGCCCACTGGAGCAAGAGTGTGGCCAGGCTTTACCCCTTTAGTTCCCTTTGAGGGAAGGTTCAGGGGGTCCAGAGGAGGAGCTGGGGTGGAAGTGGCGGGGTGCTCAGGGCAGTTGCTAATTTTAAATCAGTGCAGAAGTATGTCAGTGTTTCAACAATGGATCTATCCCTACTGGTGGGTGAATGTCACCTGAATGTCAGCCCTGCTCCATGACTCTGTCCACCCCAACCTTGCATGCAGTGAACAGCCTGGGCATCAGTGAAGAGCTGAAGGAGAAGCTGCGGGATGTGATGGTGGACCGGCACAAGGTGGCCCTGGGGAAGACTCTGGGAGAGGGTGAGTCCCCCCGCAGCATACACACATCCTTCTGAACTTCTGAGATCCTGCACTTCCACACTCCCACCCAACTATAGGAAATACAGTCCCCATGGGCCCTCTGAGGTCAGTGTCTCCCTCTGGCCCCCCACAGGAGAGTTTGGAGCTGTGATGGAAGGCCAGCTCAACCAGGACGACTCCATCCTCAAGGTGGCTGTGAAGACGATGAAGAGTGAGTTACGTGCACACGTGTAGGACCCCCAGCTCCTTCCCTATGCCCCTGAGACAGAAGAGAGCAAGCAAGTTAGCCATAGCCTAGAACTTCTGGTGTTTCCAGATAGGCAATGGAGCCCCTGCCAGGTACCTCAATAGAAGGAATTGAATATGGGGAGATTAGTACAAAGGTGGGAGACGGGTTGAAGGAACAACTGGGGGCAGGGAGGGAAACCAGAGATGAGCAGCAGCAGGAAGTCACTTCCCCCGCTAGGCCTGAAGGGTAGAGGGAACAAGTGGTGTTACCAGAATCCACAGCTAGGGACACCAGGCAGGAGCTGGTATCACGGAGTTAGAGGCTGCTCTGTGGGAGCTAAAAACCCAGAAGAGCACTTTGGGAGGCCGAGGCAGCAGATCGCTTGAGTCCAGGAGTTTGAGACCAGCCTAGGCAATATGGTGAAACCACATGTCTATGAAAAAAATAATAATAATAGTAACAAAAAATTAGCTGGGCATGGTGGCACACGCCTGTAGTCCCAGCTACTTGGGACGCTGAGGTGGGAGAATCACTTGAGTCTGTGTGGCAGAGGTTGCAGTCAGCTATGATCATGCCACTACACTCCAATCTGGGTGACAGAGTGAGACTTTGTCTTAAAAAAATAAAACACACATGGCTGGGCGTGGTGGCTCACGTCTGTAATCCCAGCACTTTGGGAGGCCAAGGCGGGTGGATCACATGAGGTCAGGAGTTCGAGACTGGCCTGATCTGCATAGCGAAACCCCACCTCTACTAAAAATACAAAAATTAGCCAGGCGTGGTGGCAGGCGCCTGTAATCCCAGCTACTCGGGAGGCTGAGGCAGGAGAATCGCTTGAACCCCGCAGGCGGAGATTGCAGTGAGCCGAGATCGTGCCACTGCCCTCCAGCCTGGGAGACAGAGCGAGACTCCGTCTGAAAAAAAAAAAAAATTAAAACACACACACGCACACATGGGCGACACAACCACCACCAAGGGAATACCAGAAGCAGAGAGAGGGTGAAATACCCTGGCTTCTCCCTTTCTCCCCGCTACCTGCCAGTCTCCCATCAGGGCCTACCTCCCATTGGCAAATCCCAAGAGGAAACCACTGGGAAAGGGAGACTGGGAAATGTAGTTTTCAGGGGCTGGCCCACTGTGATATATAGTGGAGCAGGAGAAGCTCTAGAATGAGGCATACCTGGCTGAATCATTTACCAGCTATGCGATCTCAGGCAAATGACTTTCCCTCTCTGAGCCTCCCACCTGTCATCTGGAAAAAAGGACCCTAATGTCCCCACCTTCCAAAGCTGTTGTGAGGCAAAGCACTTCATGCTGAGGGTGGCAAGTAGGACATGCTTGTTAATGTGGAGTAGGACTATATTATTTACATTATCAGAGAGGGCAGGAGCCATTTCAGGGTTACACAGCACAGGAAGTCCAGGGCTAAGTTCTTCACACACAGGGAAGGAGAAGCATAGGGCATTCAGATTGGGGCTGGTGGTGAATAGAGAATGATCCTTTCTGAATTACAGGGCTTAAAAGCTTGGGCTATGAAGTCATTACCCACTCATTCATTCATTATGGAGCACCTCCTGTGTACCAGGTTATTTTGTTTGTTTTGCTCTATTTTGTTTTGTTTTGAGGAGGAGTCTCACTCTGCTGTCCAGGCTGGAGTGCAGTGGCATGACCTCAGCTAACTACAACCTCCGCCTCCCAGGTTCAAGCGATTCTCCTGCCTCAGCCTCCTGAGTAACTGGGACTACAGGTGTGCGCCACCACGCCCAGCTAATTTTTGTGTTTTTAGTAGAGACGGGGTTTCACCATGTTGGCCAGGATGGTCTCTATCTCTTGACCTCATGATCCACCTGCCTCGGCATCCCAAAGTGCTGGGATTACAGGTGTGAGCCACCACACCCGGCCTACGTTTTTTGTTTTTTGAGACAGAGTCTTGCTCGTTGCCCATGCTGGAGAGCAGTGGCAGGATCACAGCTCACCGTAGTCTCAACCTCTGAGGCTCAAGCGATCCTCCCCACTCAGCCTCCCACTGGTTATAGTCTTGGCCTGGGTCTGAATCCCAGCCGTGCAACCTTGGGCAAGTCATTTTGCCTCTGTGAGCCACAGTGTCCTGAACTGTTAAATGGGATGATACTTGTTTGGGTCCCCAGGGCAGGTAGGGAAGTACTGGGAAGCAGCCTGGGCAGTTGTGAGCAGGTGGACCCTGGAGCCAGACTGCCCAGGTTTGAGATCTGCCTCTTCCACCTCCAAGCTGTGTGTTCCCTTAGGCAGACTCCTAACCTTTTTGTGCCTTGCTTTCTTCATCTTTAAAATAGAGATAGGCCAGGGACAGTGGCTCATGCCTGTAATCCCAGTGCTTTGGGAGGCCGAGGTGGGAGGATCACTTGAGGCTGGGAGTTTGAGACCAGCCTGGACAACATAGCAAGACTCCCTCTCAAAAAATTGGCTGGGCACGGTGGCTCACACTTGAAATCCTAGCACTTTGGGAGGCCAAGGCAGGCAGATCACTTGAGGTGGGGAGTTTGAGACCAGCCTGGCCAACATGGTGAAACCCCGTTTCTACTAAAAATACAAAAATTAGCTGGGCATGGTGGTGCATGCCTGTAATCCCAGCTACTCGGGAGGCTGAGGTACGAGAATCTCTTGAACTGGGGAGGCAGAGGTTGCAGTGTGCCAAGATTGCGCCATTGCACTCAAGCCTGGGGGACAAGGGCGAAACTCCATCTCAAAAAAAAAAAAAATTATCCGGGATGATGGTGCGTGCCTGTGGTCCCAGCTACTCAGGAAGACAAGCCTAGGAGTTCGAGCCTAACCTCCAGTGAGCTATGTTTGCTGTGATCGCATCCATCCTGGGTGACAGCACAAGACCCTGTCTCAAGAAATAAAAAACAAAAACAAAAACAAAACAAAACAAAACAAAAAGCCAATAAAATGGGAATGATAATAGTAGCACCTGAGAAGATTAAATGAGTTAATATATATAAAGTTGGCCAAGCGCAGTGGCTGACGCCTGTAATCCTAGCACTTTGGGAGGCCGAGGCGGGCAGATCATGAGGTCAGGAGATCGAAACCATCCTGGCTAACAAGGTGAAACCCCGTCTCTACTAAAAATACAAAAAATTAGCCGGGTGTGGTGGCACACGCCTGTAGTCCCAGCTACTCGGGAGGCTGAGGCAGGAGAATTGCTTGAACCCGAGAGGCGGAGGTTGCAGTGACCCGAGATCAAACCACTGCACTCCAGCCTGGGCAACAGAGTAGACTCCATCTAAAAAAAAAAAAAAAGAAAGAAAAAATATATAATATATATATATATATTATACACACACACACACACACACACATACATATAAAGTGCTGAGTACGGTGCCTGGTACTTACTAATCATGTTTGATGAAGATGAGTGATGATGATGATAATGATGATGATGATGGAGTGGAGGTGGAGGGACAGTCCTCCCTCTCCTCCCCTCCTCCTCACCCACCTTTCTCTCTCCCTCAAGTTGCCATCTGCACGAGGTCAGAGCTGGAGGATTTCCTGAGTGAAGCGGTCTGCATGAAGGAATTTGACCATCCCAACGTCATGAGGCTCATCGGTGAGAGAGGGGCAGATTCAAGGGGTCTACAAGCCCCATGGGGGCCATAGCAGAGGGAAGAGCCCTGCTTCTGGCCCTGGGAAGATCAAACTTCCAGGCTTCCTGCTCCCCGCTCCTTCAGGGTCAGCAGGCTTCCCCCTCCTAGTCTCCCTCAGCTTGGAATGTGACCTCTGACCATTCCCAGAAATAGCTGAGGTCCCCAGGAGGGCTCCGGAAACGTCCCTGGGAACTCTGCTGGAAACGGCTTCTCTGCAGCTTGGTCCTTGCCACCGCCACTACCCCCAAACGATATGGTGGCCAGATTGGATGGGTAGTGAGAAGGAGAGGCTGGAGGCTGGCTGGTGGGGGGCTTGGCTTCCCCTTCTGCCCAGCAGGAGTGACAGGGCTACCTGGGGGGCTCAGGTGTCTGTTTCCAGGGTTCTGAACGAGAGAGCTTCCCAGCACCTGTGGTCATCTTACCTTTCATGAAACATGGAGACCTACACAGCTTCCTCCTCTATTCCCGGCTCGGGGACCAGCCAGTGGTAAGGGGTGTTTAATCATTCAGTCTACAAATATTAACTGAGCATCTATCAGGTACCCAGTGCTGCTCAGACCCTGGGAAGACCACGGTGACCAGGAGCTTGCTCTCCTGGAGCATTTCTTCCAGCAGGGGAGGGGCGGACGATAAACAAGCTAATAAATACCTAAGCGAGATGATTTAAATGTTTAAGTGCTAGGAAGGAAATACAGTAGGATGGAAGATAAGGAGGCCAGGCAGTGAATTTGGGTGGACGTGGAAGATCTTGCCGAGGAGGTGACCGTGAAGGAGTTGGGGCTGGGGAGATGTCTGGAGATCTGGGCAGGAAGCGACCCCAACAGAGCGCACAGCATAGGCAAAGGCTCGGAGGTGGGAATGATCATCGTTTGTCTGAAGACCAGACAGGAGTCTGGTGGGAGTGTCAGTCAAGGGCAAGAACATAGGCAATCAAGTCCAAGAGGAAGGCTGGAGCAAGTTTATAGGACCTTGCAGGCCATGGAGAGGGGTTGGGTTGAATTGTCAGGGCCATGGGAAACCACTGCGGGCAGAGCTAGGCTTGCACAGAGGGATGGAGGGAGGAGGGATCGCATCAAGGACTCTGTTGACCTCTCCTCCCACCTGCCTTGGCTCCCCAGTACCTGCCCACTCAGATGCTAGTGAAGTTCATGGCAGACATCGCCAGTGGCATGGAGTATCTGAGTACCAAGAGATTCATACACCGGGACCTGGCGGCCAGGAACTGCATGTGAGTGCCTTTCAGGGCCCCCCCACCACTGCTCCTGCACTCCCTGAGGGAGTTCCCTCCCTCCTTCTTAGGATGGAAGCAGGGCTAGACACCCGCTGAGGGCAGGTCAGAACTCAGGACCAGGAAAGTCAGTAAGGGGGTCTGGGAAGGCTTCCTGGAGGAGGTGAGTCCTGAACTGAGATCTGGAAGGAGCATTTGGATGCGGAGAGGGAAGAGACCAGAAGGTGGGCTCAGTGCACAGCATGAGGTGAGCAAAGGGGCTGAGGTGACCGATGGGAGTGGGGACACGTGAGCTGCATCTCTGTCCCACTCCATGCTGGGTGTCTTGCCTGGGGCTGCCCTTTGGAAGCGGCCACACTGGATAAGAAAATCAAACTCCCCACCAATGGACAAGCAGAAAATATGCCAGATGGGGCGCAGTGGCTCACGCCTGTAATCCCAGCACTTTGGGAGTCCGAGGCGGGTGGATCACTTGAGGCCAGGAGTTCGAGACCAGCCTTGGTGAAACCCCCTGTCTACTAAAAGTACAAAATTCAGCCGGGTGCGGTGGTGTGTGCCTGTAATCCCAACACGAGAATTGCTTGAACCCAGGAGGCGGAGGTTGCAATGAGCCGAGATCGCATCACTGCACTCCAGCCTGGGCGACAGAGCAAGACTCTGTCTCAAAAAAAAAAAAAAAAGAAAGAAAGAAAAAAGAAAATAGTAACCTGTAGTCCCAGCCATTCCCAAGGCTTAGGTGAGAGGATTGCTTGAGCCTCGAGACCAGCCTGGGTAACAACAACGAGACACCATCTCAAAAAAAAAGAAAAAAAGAAAAGAAAGAACAAAAAATCCCCCAAAAGCCAGAATAGAGGGTAAGGGGAGGGTAGAGGGTGGAGGGAATGGAACCACAGAGTTAGAATATTAGTCTTGGCCAGGCGCAGTGGCTCACATCTATAATCCCAGCCCTTTGGGAGGCTGAGGCAGGAGGATCACTTGTACCCAGGAGTTCAAGACCAGCCTGGGCAACATAGTGAATCCTGTCTTTACAAAAAATAAATTAGCTGGGCATGGTGGTGTATACCTGTGGTTCCAGCTACTTGGGAGGCTGAGGTGGAAGGATTGCTAGAGCCCAGGAGGTTGAGGCTGAAGTCAGCCATGATGGTATCACTTCACTACTGCCTGGGCAACAGGGCAAGATCCCATCTAAAAAAAATTGATGTATATTTTACATACACTAAAATATACACATGCAGCTCAGCTCGATGAATTTTTATGGGTATAGACCCATGTAACCACTAGATGAAGGTAAAGAATATTTCTTAGCCCCAGCAGGCTCCTTCATGCCTCTTCGTCTTCCCAATCACTACCGCCAAGTGGTACCCACTATCCTGACTTCTCAGTGCTAGTTTAGCCTGTTCTGAAAAGTCATACAAATGGGATCATGCAGTTTGTACTGCTTTGTGTCTGGCTTCTATGGCTCAGCATGATGTTTTTGAGATGGATCTGTGTAGGGGTAGTTTGCTCTTTTTCTTTGCTGTGTGGTATGGTATTCCATCATATGAATGTCCTGTGGATTTTCTTTTCTTTTCTTTTTTTCTCCTTCTTTCTTTTTCTTTCTTTTCTTTCTTTTTCTCTCTGTCCTTTCTTCTTTCTTTTCTTTCTCTTTCTCTATCTCCTTCCTTCCTTCCCTCCCTCTCTCTTTCTTTCCCTTTCTTTCCCTTTTTTTCTTTCTTTTCTTTTTTGTTTTGACAGTCACTGTAGCCTCCAACTCCTGGCTCAAGCTATCCTTCTGCCTCAGCCTCCTAAGTAGCTGGAACTACAGACATGTGCCACCATGTCCAGCTAATTTTTAAATTTTTTTGTAGAGACAGGGTCTTGCTTTGTTTTCCAGGCTGGTCTTGAACTCCTAGCCTCAAGTGATCCTCCCGCCTTGGCCTCCCAAGGTGCTGAAATTACAGGCTTGAGCCACTGTGCCTGTTTTTTTGTTTGTTTGTTTTTGAGACGGAGTCTCACTCACTCTGTTGCCCAGGCTGGAGTGCAGTGGTGTGATCTCAGCTCACTGCAACCTCCGCCTACTGGGTTCAACTGATTCTCTTGCTTCAGCCTCCCAGGTAGCTGGGATTTCAGATGTGCACCAACACACCTGGCTAATTTTTGTACTTTAAGTAGAGACAGAGTTTCACCACGTTGGCCAGGCTGGTCTCAAACTCCTGACCTCAAGTGATCCACCTGCCTTGGCCTCCCAGAGTGCTGGGATTACAGGCGCCAGCCACCATGCCCAGCCATGTTCTGTTTCTTACTCTGGGTGCTGGTTACATGGGTGTGTGTGTGTGTGTGTGTGTGTGAAAATTCAGTGAGCTGCTTACTTATGACTTGTGCACATTTCCATATGTACAGTATACTTCAAGAAAAAAAAATTTCATCAAGGAATCAAACCCAAGGAAGGACCTTAGAATCTAGCAAAGAGCCAAAATTGGGAAGTCCTGAGGAAGCCCTTTGTCCCATCCTCACTTGACAGAGTGAACAAGAAGTAAAGCAGTTCCCTTCTGGACTGGGATGAAGGTTTGGGAGACAGATCCCCACCCGCAGCCAGGACAGTGAGGGGAGGAGGTGCAGATGTGTCTGAGAGCCAGGGCAGGCTTCCTGGTGGAGGTGACTGATGCCCTGACCCTGTTCCTTTCCCCAATCCAAACAGGCTGAATGAGAACATGTCCGTGTGTGTGGCGGACTTCGGGCTCTCCAAGAAGATCTACAATGGGGACTACTACCGCCAGGGACGTATCGCCAAGATGCCAGTCAAGTGGATTGCCATTGAGAGTCTAGCTGACCGTGTCTACACCAGCAAGAGCGATGTGGTACGTGCACTCCCACCAAGAGTGGGGAACCATGGGAGGGCATGGCCTGACCATCACACACTATGCCTGGGTGGCTGTGGATGCAAGGGTCACAGGGACATGTGGGCTTCCCTTTGCATGGGCTTGTCCACATGGGCTGGGCATGTCTTGGGGTATGGTGGGCATCTCTGAATAGTGGTGTGTACATGCCCAGGATAAATACAGGCCCACATGTGCATGGTAGCAATGTAGACAGTTTAGGTTAGAAGAAGCTGCAGTGATTATGCGTGCATGTGCACACACTCATAGAATGTGGACAGCCAGGGTGTGCAGACTGGCACATGAGCTCATGTGTCCATGAAGTGTGTATATGTGTGTGATGGTGAGCATGTGTATGCATCCACAAAAGTTACTTATTCATGTGTATACCCGTGTCAAATATTTTTTATATATATATTTTTTCTTTTTTTGAGATGGAGTCTCGCACTGTCACCCAGGCTGCAGTGCAATGGCATGATCTCAGCTCACTGCAGACTCTGCCTCCCGGGTTCAAGCAATTCTCCTGCCTCAGTCTCCCGAGTAGCTGAGATTACAGGCGCCCACCACCATGCCTAGCTAATTTTTGTATTTTTAGTAGAGACGGGGTTTCACTATATTGGCCAGGCTGGTCTCAAACTCCTGACCTCAGGCAGTCCGCCCACCTCAGCCTCCCAAAGTGCTGGGATTACAGGCATCAGCCACCGCACCCGGCTAAAGTATTATGTTTCTATGAATACTTGTGATGCTCCCAGAGGATGGTTGTGAACATGTGTACATAAGTGTGGGTGTACCCATGAACCTGGGTATTGGTGCGGGTGATTCTGTGCAGGAGAGACCGTCTAATTCCCTCTGCCCCTCACAGTGGTCCTTCGGGGTGACAATGTGGGAGATTGCCACAAGAGGCCAAACCCCATATCCGGGCGTGGAGAACAGCGAGATTTATGACTATCTGCGCCAGGGAAATCGCCTGAAGCAGCCTGCGGACTGTCTGGATGGACTGTGAGGACCCTTAGGTCTCCCCCAACCCAGAATTCATTCCAAACCCCTGACTACCCCCACATGGCCCTCACAGGTCCAGGACTCTCTATAACCCAGACAGAATCCCTGAGAATGCTGAGTGACCCACTTGCCCCTCACCAATGCTCTGAGTAGGGCCATCACTAGCCAGTGGGGTGCAAATCAGCTAAAGGCACCCTTTCCTCCTTTGTCTGTGTGGGCTGAATCAGCCCCCTGGCTCCCCACCCCCAAGCCAGGTATCCTTGGGTAGTGAATAACAGCACAGTCTTACCTGGCGGCCCTGCCTTTGGGACATGCACTCCCAGAGACTTCTCATTCCAGACTCCTGAGCACACCATGCTTCCCCCACATGCTCCTCAACACCTGAGACTCTCTGCAAAACCCTTCAGTTTGTTTTATTGGCCTTCTCCAGACTCAGGTCTCCTCTGAGATATTTGCAGGATCCTTCAGGGAATGCTTATCAAACTTTGCAATATTGGGGTATGCGGAGAAGGCCGTGACATTTAGCCAGCACTTTGAGGGTAAAGAGAGGATGACTTTGGGTCAGGAGGAGACAGCCTGGGGCGTCAGGCTCCTCAGTCCACCTTGGGTACTCCAAGAGCTGAGACGAGTAAAAATAACAGCTAACATTTTCATATAACTGACTAGAAGGCACTGTTTTAGGTGCCTGGCATGTGTCAAATCATTTGGTCCTTACCACAGCCATGTGATGTAGATAGGTATCATTATGATTCCCATTCTGCAGATAAGAAAACCCAGTCCTACAGGGAGGGTAATTTATTTTTATTTATTGACTTGAGTCTCGCTCTGTCACCCAGGCTGGAGCACAATGGCTCCATCTCGGCTCACTGCAACCTCCCAGGTTCTAGCGATTCTCTTGCCTCAGCCTCCCAAGTAGCTGGGACTACAGGCGTGTACCACCATGCCCAGCTAATTTTTTTTGTATTTTTAGTAGAGATGGGGTTTCACCACCTTAGCCAGGATGGTCTTGATATCCTGACCTCATGATCCACCCGTCCCAGCCTCCCAAAGTGCTGGGATTATAGGCATGAGCCTCCACGCCCAGTCTGGGAGGGTGATTTATTTGCCAAAGATTGCACAGCTGGTGTGTTTGTTATCTATATCCCCAAATCAAGAGTTTAAAATAACAAACGTTTATTATCTCACACAATTTCTGAAAGTTGGATACTGGGAACAGCTTAGCAGGGTGATTTTGGTTCGGGATCTCTAATGAAGTTACAAAGATATCACTGGGGGCTACAGTCATCTGAAGGTTGGGACTGGAAGATTGCTTTCAAGGTGGCTTACTCACATGGCTGCAGCAGGAGGCTTCAGTTCATTGCCATGTGGACCCCTTTGTGGCACTGCTTGAGCTTACTCACAACATGGCAACCCAGGAGAAAGTGTGAGGAAGCCACATGCCTTTTATGACCTAGTCTCAGAAGTCACACACACCATCACTTCTGCCAAATCAGAAGCAAGTCACTAAGTCCTGCCCATGCTCAAGAGGAGAGGATTTATTCTCCGTCTTTTGCAGGGAGGAGGGTCAAAGAATTTATGGACCTATTTTAAACCAGCACAGCTTGTAAGTGGCATAGCCAGGCTTTGATGCAAGTCTGTTCTGGGGAGCTGGAAGGTCTGTTCTAGCAAACCCTCATCAGAATACTACTCCATACCCAGACAGGTTTCCCGAGACCCTTCCCAGCTCCTGAGTCTCCCAGGACCCAACTCAGAAATTCTTGGGAATTCCCAAATCCCCATAGATGGCCTCAAACTGCTGAGGCTCCCTATAACCCTCTAAAATGCCCCCAGTCCCCTGAGTGTCCTAAAATGCCCCCAGGCTCCCAGAATGCCCCCCTTCTGAGTCCCTGCTCAATCTCCCACCCCTCGTTTTGCTGCCCTAGGTATGCCTTGATGTCGCGGTGCTGGGAGCTAAATCCCCAGGACCGGCCAAGTTTTACAGAGCTGCGGGAAGATTTGGAGAACACACTGAAGGCCTTGCCTCCTGCCCAGGAACCTGACGAAATCCTCTATGTCAACATGGATGAGGGTGGAGGTTATCCTGAACCCCCTGGAGCTGCGGGAGGAGCTGACCCCCCAACCCAGCCAGACCCTAAGGATTCCTGTAGCTGCCTCACTGCGGCTGAGGTCCATCCTGCTGGACGCTATGTCCTCTGCCCTTCCACAACCCCTAGCCCCCCTCAGCCTGCTGATAGGGGCTCCCCAGCAGCCCCAGGGCAGGAGGATGGTGCCTGAGACAACCCTCCACCTGGTACTCCCTCTCAGGATCCAAGCTAGGCACTGCCACTGGGGGAAACTCCACCTTCCCACTTTCCCACCCCACACCTTATCCCCACTTGCAGCCCTGTCTTCCTACCTATCCCACCTCCATCCCAGACAGGTCCCTCCCCTTCTCTGTGCAGTAGCATCACCTTGAAAGCAGTAGCATCACCATCTGTAAAAGGAAGGGGTTGGATTGCAATATCTGAAGTCCTCCCAGGTGTTAACATTCCAAGACTCTAGAGTCCAAGGTTTAAAGAGTCTAGATTCAAAGGTTCTAGGTTTCAAAGATGCTGTGAGTCTTTGGTTCTAAGGACCTGAAATTCCAAAGTCTCTAATTCTATTAAAGTGCTAAGGTTCTAAGGCCTACTTTTTTTTTTTTTTTTTTTGAGATAGAGTCTCACTGTGTCACCCAGGCTGGAGTGCAGTGGTGCAATCTCACCTCACTGCAACCTTCACCTACCGAGTTCAAGTGATTTTCCTGCCTTGGCCTCCCAAGTAGCTGGGATTACAGGTGTGTGCCACCACACCCGGCTAATTTTTATATTTTTAGTAGAGACAGGGTTTCACCATGTTGGCCAGGCTGGTCTCAAACTCCTGACCTCAAGTGATCTGCCCACCTCAGCCTCCCAAAGTGCTGAGATTACAGGCATGAGCCACTGCACTTAACCTTAAGACCTACTGTTCTAAAGCTCTGACATTCTGTGGTTTTAGATTTTCTGGTTCTAACATTTTTGATAAAGCCTCAAGGTTTTAGGTTCTAAAGTTCTAAGATTCTGATTTTAGGAGCTAAGGCTCTATGATTCTAGATGTTTATTTTTCTAGAGTTCAGAGTCCTTAAAATGTAAGATTATAGATTCTAAAGATTCTATAGTTCTAGACATGGAGGTTCTAAGGCCTAGGATTCTAAAATGTGATGTTCTAAGGCTCTGAGAGTCTAGATTCTCTGGCTGCAAGGCTCTAGATCATAAGGCTTCAAAATGTTATCAAGTTCTAAGATTCTAATGATGATCAATTATAGTTTCTGAGGCTTTATGATAATAGATTCTCTTGTATAAGATCCTAGATCCTAAGGGTCAAAAGCTCTAGAATCTGCAATTCAAAAGTTCCAAGAGTCTAAAGATGGAGTTTCTAAGGTCCGGTGTTCTAAGATGTGATATTCTAAGACTTACTCTAAGATCTTAGATTCTCTGTGTCTAAGATTCTAGATCAGATGCTCCAAGATTCTAGATGATTAAATAAGATTCTAATGGTCTGTTCTGTTTCAAGGCACTCTAGATTCCATTGGTCCAAAATTCCGGATCCTAAGCATCTAAGTTATAAGACTCTCACACTCAGTTGTGACTAACTAGACACCAAAGTTCTAATAATTTCTAATGTTGGACACCTTTAGGTTCTTTGCTGCATTCTGCCTCTCTAGGACCATGGTTAAGAGTCCAAGAATCCACATTTCTAAAATCTTATAGTTCTAGGCACTGTAGTTCTAAGACTCAAATGTTCTAAGTTTCTAAGATTCTAAAGGTCCACAGGTCTAGACTATTAGGTGCAATTTCAAGGTTCTAACCCTATACTGTAGTATTCTTTGGGATGCCCCTCTCCTTCTTAGCCATCATCGCTTCCTCCTCCCCAACTGTGGGGGTGTGCCCCCTTCAAGCCTGTGCAATGCATTAGGGATGCCTCCTTTCCCGCAGGGGATGGACGATCTCCCACCTTTCGGGCCATGTTGCCCCCGTGAGCCAATCCCTCACCTTCTGAGTACAGAGTGTGGACTCTGGTGCCTCCAGAGGGGCTCAGGTCACATAAAACTTTGTATATCAACGAGCTTCTGTCTCCTCTTGTCTCCTTTTAGCTGTGATGTGGCCCCATTCCCTGGCAATTCAGTTCCCCCATCAGAAAAAAGAAGGGCTTGGTGGGGTCTTGGAATTCTGTCCTCACTAGAGAGGGTAGAAATGAACATACAGATAGACAAAAAGACACACAAGCAAAGAGATGCAGGTTCTCAGAAACCCCCAGTGAGGAACTGGCATACAGATCCAGGATCACAGACACACACACACACACCTGTTCCGCCGCAAACTAACAGACACATGAATTAATGGACACACCCAGGAGGACCTGGTCACAAATACAAAGACTGAAACTCAGACGCATAGAGTAACACAGACACACAGAATTAAACAGACACAAGCATATTTACAAACATGCTCAGGCAGATACCCGCCACGAATAGGAAGAGACACAGACCTAGAGTCAAGTGACACAAATACTCAAGAGACATGTAGAGTACAACAGGTACTCACAACCCCGAACGTTCAGACTGACATAGAAACACAGGCACAGAACACCTCCGATCATCACGGACCCACAAAGGGCCTCCAGCGAAGACCAGCCCACCGTGTCTGGCACGCACTCGCGAGCGGGCGTTCGCGGGTGTGGCCGGCAGCAAATGGAGAAACCCTTGTTGGCAGCGCCCGGACGCCCTCCAGTGGCGGCTCCTGAGAACCGGGGACAGTTCAATCCGGGCCACAAACTTTTTTAGAACAAATCATTGTGGGAAGCTGGGAGGAGAGAGAGAGAGAGGAAGTCGGACGTGGGCGAGGGGCGGGGTGTCTGGACTGGAACCTCTGGGCCCACGTGAGTGTCTGTCCCGCTGCTGAGTGGGTGCTGTGTGTCTGGGTTGCTGTAGTGTTCGCTTGTAGTGCAACTATCCTGTGTTATCTTTATTATTCGATGCCGCCTGCCTCTGCGGACCGTAGTGGGCACATCTACACTGCAGCGGGGTGCCTTACCCAAAGCAGATCGGAATTGGGGCCGGGCGCGGTGGCTCACGCCTGTAATCCCAGCACTTTGGGAGGCCGAGGCGGGCGGATCACTTGAGGTCAGGAGTTCGAGACCAGCCTGGCCAACATGGTGAAACCCCGTCTCTACTAAAAATACAAAAATTAGCCGGGCATGGTGGCGGGGACCTGTAATCCCAGCTACTCGGAAGGATGAGGCAGGAGAATCGCTTGAACACGGGAGGTGGAGGTTGCGGTGAGCTGAGATAGAGGCCCTGCACTCCAGCCAGGGCAACAAGAACCAGACTCCGTCTCAAAAAAAAAAAAAAAAAAAAAAGAACAACAAAAAAAAGAACTGGATGCGTCTGATCTGACGCACGCCTGTTTGTTTACGTCTGTGGGGTGTGCCTTTGTCTAAGTAGAGATAGTGTGTGGCTTTTGCGGGGTTAACGTGTGGCTCAGGAGGCAGTGGGCGTCTGCATCATGTATCCCGATTGCGTCTTACTCGAGTTTTGTTTTGAGTTAGAGGCGACAGGTGGTGCAGCGTTAGACACTGGGAAGCTCTGTGGCTTTTGTATTCCTGAGCGCGAAGGTTAATGACGGATCCGTGGGGTTGAGCTTGTCGGTACAGACGCCAGACAGCCCGATTTACGGGAACAGCCGATTAGAGGATTCGGGAGAGCGGTCGGTGAACTTCTGGATGTCTTTCGGGAGGGGAAGGCTCTATGGTCGCGTGCAGAGCGCCCGTTCCACGTCAGGTACCCGACCATAGAGCAAGGCGGTCGCGGACTACCCAAGGGAAGGGGAGGCCGTGTCCTTTACAACTTGCCTCCCGTTGTTAGTCTAGTTTCTATAGCCAAACCTTCGGGACTCTCTAAACTCAAAATTTTGCTTTTCCTAAAGGCAACTGGGTTCCTTCCAGATTACGAACTGTGTATCCACTTAATCTCTATTTCGTATACCTCCTCCTACAGCGAAATTTGTGAGGCAGTCCTCTGAAGCACGGCCAATCTGGTGAACTTTTCCTAAAACGAGCCATCGCTACCAGCTTTAGTGAGCTAAGACAATAACTGCGATTGGTGGGCAGATTGTTTTGAAACCGCCCTAACGGCAAGGGGCGGGCTCCTGGTGAATTCATCTCTTTCCGGTTTCTTAAAGGCAACAGGAAGGAGGGGTTTCTGCCGACCCTCCATTTGATTGGTTCTAGTGGTTTTACCCGCTCGGACTCCTCAAGGGGCGGGAGATATACACCAATCGGAATGTGTGTTACAGAGACACTTAGTTTGATGAAAGACTGCGCAGGAAAGGCCGTGGGACGCTCATTCTGAGATCTTACCGTTGATTGGACCAAATTGTTACTCCCTTATTTTCATTGGGCCTTACGGCAGCCGGCGCGCGAGAGTTACCCAATCAGCAAGCGCTCCGCCTCCTGCCTTTTCCCGCCCTCCGCTCCGGCCTCGGCTTCGACGTAGGCCAACGCTTCCTCCCCGGTAGCTCCTAGGCCTTCTCGTGGCCGTTGTTTTGAAAACGGCGCTCTGATTGGCTAGGTTTCCGGGCCCGCGCCCGTTGCCCCACGCACTGACCAATTGGCACTCATGTTACATCGGACGAGGCACGAGTGAGGGGGGAGGCGGTGGCGGCGGCCATTTTGAGCCGCTGCCGCCATTGGAGTGGGCCCCCCCCCCTTTCCCCCTTCGCCTCCTGACAGGAAAGGTTTAAGGGGGACAGAGCCCTGGGAGGCCGGGCCGGGCTCGGGGGCCACCCCGGGGGCCCGGGCCATGGATGTGCGCCGTCTGAAGGTGAACGAACTTCGCGAGGAGCTGCAGCGCCGCGGCCTGGACACTCGAGGCCTCAAGGCCGAGCTTGCTGAGCGGCTGCAGGCGGCGTTGGAGGCCGAGGAGCCTGACGACGAGCGGGAGCTCGACGCCGACGACGAACCGGGGCGACCCGGGCACATCAACGAGGAGGTCGAGACCGAGGGGGGCTCCGAGCTGGAGGGGACCGCGCAGCCACCGCCGCCCGGGCTGCAGCCGCACGCGGAGCCCGGCGGCTACTCGGGGCCGGACGGACATTGTGAGAGTGCGCGGGGCGGGGGCCGGGGAGCCCGGAGCCTGGGCCGAGGAAAGGGCTGTGGGACGCGGGAGTCCAGCGCCTGAGGTCGGGGAGACGACCTGAGGATCGGGGGATCCCGCTACCCGCCGCCGAAAAGGATCTGGGGACCAGGGCCCCAGCACGACCGGAGGGTGGATCCTGACACTCGGTGCAGGGGGGACACTGGGGGAGGGGCCTCTGGGTTTCGGAGGTGAGGGACGGGGGTGGCGGGGAGGATTCCGTACCGTAGGGATCGGAGACCGGAAACTGCTTTCTGGAGCCGAAGAGAGTCGGAAGAACAAGAGGTTTTCCGTTTGGGTTGGGGAGGGTCTCGAAAATGGGGATCCTAGGGTACGGAGCTCCGTGGGCTTGGCGGTCGTGCTAGCCCAGCGTGTGGGCTGGGGGGTGGGGAGCGGTGTTTCCAGGGTGGGGAAGGAATGTCCAGGTGTGCGGGGCTGCGAGAGTTCTGAGGAAGGAGGATCCTGGAATATGCCGCTGGATGCGATCCTGGGCGTTCTCCTATTTGGGTACGGGGGTGGGTGGGTGAGGTGGAGGCGCTGGTGTCTGTGGCTGGGGAGGGTCCTCATGGACTGAGTGCTTTGGAGTTTGGCTAGTGAGCATTTAGGGGCTGCGGGAGATTGAACTAGGGGGCACCCCCATCTCTCTTCCGGGGCTGGAAGGCCACCCTTGAAGCAGGCAGAGCCTGGACATTAGGTGCTGGGAGATCTGAGGACTTTCTGATTGGCTTCTAGAAGAGGTATAGGGAGCCCTGGTGTCCAGAGGCTGGCGGGGGAGAGGATGCTTCCCTGGACAAAGGATCTGGGGGTCTAGAGCTAAGAAAACTGAGGGCAGATAACTCTTGAGGCTGCTGCTGACTGGTCTGGAGCTAACTGTGGGGTTTTTGGAGAACAGGGGGTAGCTGGGGGTGGGATGGGGGCAGATGAGTTGGTAACATTCCAAGTGGATGAAATGTGTGGCGGGAGACAGAGGATCCTGTGTCCAGCACAGGAGTACGTATCTGGCTTAGCGAATATGGGGAGGGGGGAGGCCGTAGGGAGCAAAGAGAAAGAAACCTGTTGACTTCACTGGAGGCCTCAGAGTGGAGTGTGGGGAATGTTTCTGGACCTGAGCGTCTCCAAGAGAAATCTCGTCGGTTCCCAGAAGCAGTTATTTGTGTACCCAGGGAGTGGGGGCCCTCGGGGAGCAGCACGGAACTCTTCATCAGCCAGGAGGTGTGACTCTGGGAATGGGTTCGGGTAGACCTGCGGTCGTCTGAGGAGAGGAAACCCTGATATGGGACGGCGTGAATCTTCAGTTAGAAAAAAAGCAGCTTTCGGGCCGAGTGCAGTGGCTCACGCCTGTTATTCCGGCACTTTGGGAGGCCGAGGCGGGCGGATCACGAGGTCAGGAGTTCAGGACCAGCCTGGCCAACATAGTGAAACCCCGTCTCTACTAAAAATACAAATATTAACCGGATCTGGTGGTGTGCGCCTGTAGTCCCAGCTACTCGGGAGGCTGAGGCAGGAGAATCGCTTGAACTTGGGAGGGGGAGGTTGCAGTCAGCCGAGATTACGCCATTGCACTCCAGCCTGGGCAACAAAAGTGAAACTCCGTCTCAAAAAAGAAAAAAGCAGCTTTCTTTCTCTTTTTTTTAAATACAGATGGGGGTCTCGCTATGTTGCCCAGGGTGGTCTTGAACTCCTGGGTTCAGGTGATCTGCTCACCTCGGCCTCCTGAAGTGCTGGGATTACAGGCGTGAATCACTGCACCAGGCCTCAGGGCAGCTTTCTAGTAGGACTGGGAAATGGGGGGACTGGAAAGGTTAAGGAGTAAGTAGAAGGGATTCTGGCGTAAGAGTTTGTGGAGTTTTTCTGAAAAGAGGGCACCCTGGGACTTGGGGCTAAGGGGATAAGGAGAGAAATGAGGTAACAGAAGAGACAGGATTTGGGGTTGGAATTGGATACTTGTTCATAAGAGAATTTCCCGGAGGGAGATAACGCGAGTGTGGATTTGGGGTAGGCAGTGGCCTAGAGATTATCGAGGACCCAGGTGCTGGAAAGAGGACTTCCCATTGCAGAGACTTGTGAAGAAAGGAGTGGGCCTGTGTGTGTGTCTAGAGCAGGAGGGATCGTGGCAGGAATGCCTAGCAAGAAAGGGTAGTGGGTTAGTAGTGACCTGGTGGTCTGGGCAGAGAGTCATCTCTGAGAGGAAAGCGAATTAGGTGCTTTGGAGCGTAGACTCTAGACTCAGACAGACTTCGTTTCAAATCTGGCTTAAAGATATTGGCAAGTCACTTCGCCTCTGTGGGCCTGGTTTCCTTAATGTGTAAAATGGGGTTAATCAACAAATAGTGTGTTCACAGCCCCTCCAACCCCTGAGGGGTGTTATGAATGAGATCACATGTGAAGGGCTTATCACTGGGCCTGCCTTTTATGAGAAGAGGGATGTTTTAGAGAATGGAGAAGGACCCTAGAATCATAGCTTCTCCAGGAGGGGCTGCCTCTGTGAACACAGGAGAGAGATGCTGGGGAAAAGAGGCTTTGTGGGAAGAGGAGCATTGTGCTTGGAGCCTGGAAGCAGCAGAATAGTTTGAAAGGGCCCCATATTCCAATTAAGGAGATAATGCTATTTCTTCCTCTCTCCCTTACTTGCTACAACAAAGTCCTTTGAGCCCCCTTCATGCCTCCCTTAAGCCCTCCTTCAACCTTGGTAAACAGACCGGTAGCAAACCACATGACCTGTGACTTTCCTCCCTTTGGGCTGCACCTGGTTTGTGCCCAGATGTATTTATCCTCTGAGAAGGAATCCGATCAGTTAGCAAGTGGCAGAATAGTCTCTCCTTCCCTTTGGTTCTGGCTCACGGCTCCTAGCATAGCCACTGGTAGGGCCCTTGGGGCCCTAACTGAGAGCTAGCCCCTGGGGAGGAGAGCCTGTATGCTGCCCATCCTAGCTTTCTAAAGTTCTCTCTGGGTTTGGCTGCAAGGTTCTTGAGGGAATTTCTGGTTTTAGTTCCACCTCTGAGCTTTCACACGTGTTATCCCAACCCCAGTAACATTCTCCATTCTCATCACTGAGTCATTACCTATGTATCCTTTGAATCAAGGCTTATCTGTTATTTTCCAGGTCCCTTTCTTCATTCCTGGTACTACTTTGTAGCCTTCAACACAATCATATTAAATTTTTGTGTGTCTTTAAGATTTGTCTGTCTCACTAAACTGAAGGCTTCAGTGGGGCAAGCTTGTCTTCAGCTGTATCCCAGGCTCTGGAGTATAGTATGCACTCCATGAATAGTTAATATTATTATTCTTACCACTCTTAGTTGAGCTCCTGGACCTGCAGATGCCTTCTGGACGCTTTGGTCCAGGGTTCTTCATGAACCGCCCCTCTAATTGGCCATTTTTTATTTTGTTTTAAGATGCCATGGACAATATTACCAGGCAGAACCAATTCTACGATACCCAAGTCATCAAACAAGAAAACGAGTCAGGCTACGAGAGGAGACCACTGGAAATGGAGCAGCAGCAGGCCTATCGTCCAGGTAGGAAAATACACATGGTTCATCTCTTTGGATGGAAACAGAATCTACATGGAGCCTTTACCCCCTGCTTAGAGCGTGTCTTCCCAGAGAAACTGTGCATCTTTTTTCTTGGGCAATTCATCTAAACATTGTCACTCTGGCAAGAATTGTTTAAAGGAAAGATCTCAGTCCTATTTCCAAGTGTTGGGAGAGGGGAGGTTCCATGGTATCTGTAAAAAAGTGATGTTAGTATCAGCCGGGTGCGGTGGCTCCCTCCTGTAATCCCAGCACTTTGGGAGGCCGAGGCAGGTGGATCACCTGAGGTCTGGAGTTCGAGACCAGCCTGGCCAATATGGTGAAACCCGTCTCTACTAAAAATACAAAAATTAGCCAGGCATGGTGGCGGGCACCTGTAATCCCAGCTACTTGGGAGGCTGAGGCAGGAGAATCACTTGAACCCAGGAGGCGGAGGTTGCAGTGAGCCGAGATCGCGTCATTGCACTTCACTCAGTCTGGGCAACAAGAGTGAAACTGCATCTCAAAAAAAAAAAAAAAAAGATGTTAGTATAAGCACCCTGGAGAGTTGAGACCCCTAGACTAATACTTGAATCTTATTTAGAATCTTAGAATGGGGGAGCCAGAAAGAGCCTTCTAAGTCTAATCTGGTATTTCTCATGTTCTGAAGATTATTGTTTCAGGGGATATTATTAGGGGATTCTCAGAAAAGGGTTCCTTAGCCAAATGTGTCTGGAAAATGTAGCATGTGCTATATCGTCTCTTGGAAATTCACTGTGCTCGTTAGAACATTAAAGGCTCTGAGAAGTCCAGAATTTAAAAAAAAAAAAAAAAAAAGTGTGTGTCAGGCCTCAGGCCAGGTGCGCTGGCTCATACCTATAATTCCAACACTTTGGGAGGCCAAGGTAGTAGGATCATTTGAGACCAGGAGTTCCAGACCAGACTGGGCAACATAGTGAGACCCCTTCTCTACAAAAAATTTAAAAATTAGCCAGGCATGGCTATGACTGACTACATGCACACGCCTATAGTTAAAGCTACTCAGGAGACAAAGGTAGGAGGATCAGTTGAGCCCAGGAGTTTGAGGCTGCTGTGAGCTATGATTGCACTACTACACTCCAGCCTGGGTGACCGTGCAAGACCCTGTCACCAAAAAAAAAACAAAAAAAACCTAAAATTAAAAGTAGGTTAGAACACAGTGGCTCATGTTTGTAATCCTAGCGCTTTAGGAGGCCAAGTCAGGAGGATCACTTGAGCCTAGGAATCCAAGACTAGCCTGGCAACATAGTGAGACCCCTGTTGTCTTTAGAAAAAATTAAAAATTGCCTGAGCATGGTGACATGCTTGTAGTCCCAGCTACTCAGAAGACTGAGTCAGGAGGATCACTTGAGCCCAGGAGTTCAAGGCTGCAGTAAGCTATGATCGTGCACGGCACTGCAGCCTGGGCGACAGGAAGACCTTGCCTTAAAAATAAAAACAGGCCGAGTGCGATGGCTGTTACATGCCTGTAATCCCAACACTTTGGGAGGCTGAGGTGGGAGGATTGCTTGAGTCCAGGAGTTCAAGACCAGCCTGGGCAACATAACCCTGTCTCTATAAAAAATAAAAATATTACCTGAGCATGGTTGCACAATCCTATAGCCCCAGCTACTCTTTTTTTTTTTTTTTGAGACGAAGTCTCGCTCTTGTTCCCCAGGCTGGAGTGCGATGGCGCGATCTCAGCTCACTGCAACCTCCGCCTCTCGGGTTCAAGCGATTCTCCTGCCTCAGCCTCCCAAGTAGCTGAGATTTCAGGCGCCTGCCACCACACCTGGCTAATTTTTGTATTTTCAGTAGTGACGGGGTTTTACCATGTTGGCCAGGCTGGTCTCAAACTCTTGACCTCAGGTGATCCGCCCGCCTCAGCCTCCCAAAGTTCTGGGGTTACAGGCGTGAGCCACTGAACCCGGCCAAGTCCCACCTACTCTGGACCCTGAGGTGGGAGGATCACTTGAGCTAGGAAGTTGAGGCTCCATGAGCCGTGATGGCAGCACTGCATTCCAGCCTGGGCAACAGTAAGCCTCTGTCTCCAAAAAAAATTTTTTTTAATTAAATTTAAAAACCTTGTGTCTTCTTGGGCTGGTGTTGCTGAAAATATTTTTTTTAATAAAAAATAGACAAAAAACCTTGTGTTGTATCGTTTAAACTTAGGATTTCCCAAGCATGTTAAGTATATGTCTTTACAGAACAAAGTTCCCCATGATGCCAACTCTCCCTTCGCTTTTTTTTTTTTTTTTTTTTTTTTTTTTTTTTTTTTTTTTGAGATGGCTCTGTTGCCCAGGCTGGAGTACAATGGTGTGATCTTGGCTCACTGCAACCTCTGCCTCCCAGGTTCAAGTGATTCTCCTGCGTCAGCCTCCCAAGTAGTTGGGACTACAGGCGTGCCACCACACCCAGCTAATTTTTTGTGTGTTTTTAGTAGATGTGGGGTTTCACCATGTTGGCCAGGATGGTCTCAATCTCCTGACCTCATGATCTGCCTGCCTCGGCCTCCCAGAGTGCTGGGATTACAGGTGTAAGCCACTGCGCCTGGCCTCTCCTCCCCATTTTATAGATTGAGGAGTTGGCTTGTCCGATGGCAGAGCTGGGGCTACAACCTAGCATACTTGCTCCCAGGCTAGTCCTCTTGGTTAATAAGCAGCATTCCTTATCATTTGTGCCTTACTATTTGGAAAGCAGGGTCCCACTATTGAGAACTGATGGAGCCCGGACTGACCCCCAGTTTTGTGCTGCTTTTACTGTGTTGTGGCCTCCCAGTGCCTTTTCTTAGTGTATCTGGTTGATTTTGTCTAATGCCATTCTGGTTCATCCACAAAGTTAAATCCCCAGACATTTCTTGTGGGTGGCTCAGAACTTTACTGAATGTAGGTTAAACTGCAGATTTGTGTCAGGCTCTGTGAGACTTGTAGGATCATTCAGCCACAGGAGAATATTTTCTGTGCCGTTATCCACAGACATTCATCAGGAGCCCTGTGTGAGCCCAGCCTATTGCTGGGAACCAGGGAAGCTCTCTTCAGGATGGCTGAGCACCATCCCAGCCCTAGAGAACCAGGAGACTTTTCTGAGAGATGTGGTCCACATGCCGAAGCTGGGGAGTGATCCAAAATGGTCTGGGGTTGAATGCAGAAATGAGTAGATGTGAATGAGCTTCAGCATCAGGGATTAATGCTGTGGGAGAAATGAAGGTAGCCTACATCTGTGGTTTGCTTTTGGTTAGGCACTGATTCCTGGAGTCTGCCTGAGACTAGGACTTACCCGTGGTCCACAGCACGGTATCCCATCCTGACTTTCTGTTAATGGTATGACTTAAAGAGGTTATTGCACCTATGGGATGGCTTAACCGGAGTGATTCTGGCCTCTTTTGGTAGGGTAACTAAAGCCCGTAGAGTTAGCTGCAGGACCACAGTACCCTGTTGAATTCATCCTCTCCCCCTCCCTTGCCAGACTGAAGAAGCTTTGTAAGAACTAAGGCAGAGAGGTTCTTTGGGAAGAGAAATTGGAGAATTTAGGGTCATGGCATCTCAGATCCTAACCCTGTTCTCCAGTATGGCCTTCTTGGCTGGCTCAGCAGGCTTCTGTTGAACTCAGCAAGCTGCCTGTGCCCAGCCGTTCATCACTGTAGTGAGGATCCTGCTCACATCTCTCAAGGGAAAAGGGACCAGAAAAGTGGTAGCTGGGGAGCTTGCGAGTGTCTTGACCATCTGAATTTGTCTTGACAATAGAAATGAAGACAGAGATGAAGCAAGGAGCACCCACCAGCTTCCTCCCGCCTGAAGCTTCTCAACTCAAGCCAGACAGGCAGCAATTCCAGAGTCGAAAGAGGCCTTATGAAGAAAACCGGGGACGGGGGTACTTTGAGCACCGAGAGGATAGGAGGTGGGTGTATGAGGCAGCAGTCACCCTTGCTCTGGTAGGTTTCTATATCCATAGCCTCGTGCTTGCTGGGGACATTTGCACTAACCTAGAGGGGCTGAGTAAAGATTCCCTCTGCTTTCACGCTCTTCCTGTCCCTTCCCGTACTTGCTACCAGATTCAGCTTTCCTAAACTTTTGGTCCTTCCCCCAGTTCCTCCCTTCTTACCTGCAGGGTAACTTCTAAATATCTTAGACTTTCACGCGTGAGATGCCAGCCTGCCTGTTCTGTCCATCGCCTTACTGCCCCTGCAGTCAGCTGCTTGATACCCGTAATGAAAGAAATATCTGTTTCCTAACACTACTCCCAAACACACATCCTCTTCCCATTCATCCACTCATTCAGTCAGTTCTCACAGTGCTGTCACGAAATGCCCACTCTTGGGCTGGACACTAGCAACATACAGATGGACAGTGGGTTTTGCCTTCTGTTGTTCCAGTGTGGGGACTCAGACACATACACTAGCAAGCCACAACCTCTGAGGTGAGTAGTCAGGATGCAGGTGAGTTTCAGGAGTTCAGAAGAGGGAGCAGCCTCTGCTTTGGTCATTTCCCTTCCCTAACAAGCCCTTCCCTCCTTTCCCTCCAGACCAAGTCCTTCCCTTCCCTCCTTCCTTCCTTCAGTTCCTGTTTGAAGCCTTTTGCAATTACGAAAACTAGGAATGGCCACTGTACTCATCTGGACTAGTCATCTGACATTCTATTTCCTATCTGGCGGAGTCCACCTTCTAACTAGCTTGTTACTGTCTGAGACAGGGCCTGGATCTCACAGGCTATGATTTAAGTTAGGACATGGATCCCACCTCATATGGGGTTCTTCCACTGCCTCCCACAGAGCAGAAGCCTGGAAGCTACTTACTGATGGAGAGCAAAGGAAGAACACTCGCTCTGATCCTGGGCTGGCAGGGAAAGTTTCCTAGAATGGACTTAACATGTGATGAGCACAGCTCATCCATGTTAGCCCTGGCCTGGCGAGGCCAGAGGGGCCCTCCACCAGAGGGAAGCCTGCTGCTGGGAGAGTCAGCAGCCAAATGGGCATGGGCTCCCCATCTGTGCATGCAGTGCACTGCGACCACCCAGACTGTCCAGGCAGGACCCTGAGTGTTAGATTCTACCTTTCTACCCTTCTTCCTCGTTCCTGTACAGCAGAAACCAACAGTGTTAAGTCCCTTTTTTAGTGTTTTGGTAGGAAAATGAATATCGTTTATAATTTAGGACACTGAAAAAAATGGGTCATCTCAAATTCTTACAGATGTAGGATTTTAAGAAGCCTGGTACATGGATAGATAGTAATTATTGGGATTTATATAGGCTCTTGCACATTCCCCTTCCTGGCCAGCACCCTTTTGGGATACCACAGCCTCCAAACAGTAATAGAGATCAGTGTGGAAGTGGTTGTCAACATGCAGAGGGTATGGATCAGAATCTTTGGGTGTAAAAAAAGAGTGAAAAAATTCCCTAAATGATTCTGATGCCCTCCTTCAGCAGAGCATGCCTTCTCCAATCCCTGTCTCCACTGTAGGAGTTGACGGTCATTGCTCTCCTTACAAGGATGTAGGGTTTCAGAGTTCTTTTGCCCACCTCTGTGGAAGGAAATGGAGATTCAGGAAGCAGTCTGGAGGCCACTCATAGATTACAGCAGAACATTCATTTTCTTTCCTTTGTGCTCATCCATTGTTCTTGTATGACTTAACCCCTGTTTCTAATACAGGGGCCGCTCTCCTCAGCCTCCTGCTGAAGAGGATGAAGATGACTTTGATGATACCCTTGTTGCTATTGACACCTGTAAGTCTTTGGAGTGTGCATCTAATTCTGCCTTACAGTCAGTATGGGGAAACTGTGGTCTTGACCTTCACCAGAATCCCTGCCGGGCACCGTCCAAAGACATTGTTAGTCCACATGTGAGACACAGCTTAGCTCTGGAGCAAGAGTACTGGTTTGGAGGCAAAAGACCTACTCCCAACTCTAGCAGTGGGACCCTGGGCAAGTCATTCTACTTCTCTGAGCTTCCCTTCAGGAAGGAGTAAATCTGCTGTACTAACCTCAGAGGATTTTCAGGGAGACTCCTCAGTGGATATGGGAGCAATCTGGAAAACCCTGAACCGCCCTGTACACACAGGGGTTGTCATCTAATCAGGAAGGGAATCTGAGTGCAGCTGGGGAAACTTAACTCTTTGACAACCAGTTCCCGTTTCCATCAGCTGCTCACGTTCCTGGTGAAACCAATGCCACTGTGTCCTGTGAGGCACTAACCTGGCCCGCCCTGCTGTCTGTCCTCCAGTTCAGTTTTCTTTCCACTGGATAAGTGGCTTTCACCTTCACTGTGCATCTGAGCATTTGGAGGAATTATTATAAAGGTCCTTTCGCTCAGACCTCCTAGTCAGAGTCTAAGTGGTCGAGCCTATGAATCTAAATTTTTACATGCACCCAGAAGCCCAATCAGGTCTGAGAACACTGCACTTCTCAACAGAGCAGAAGATAAGCAGCAATTTATTCATCTATTTCTACAGAAGCTTCTGTTTATAAAGCACTGGCTACATGCTTTAGTAAGAGATAAAAATATACACAATCTCTAATATCACAAGCTCTCGAAAACAAAATCTACCCAGAGTAGAGGTAAACATTGTTTAAAAAGTGTTGGGTGGCAGTGGTTCATGAGGCAGCGTCTAGATGAAATGCAAATGTACAGATCATGACGGTCAGCCTTCAGAGAAAGGAGAGCGCCTCATGGGAGGGATGGTCAGGAAAGGCTTTCTTGGAGGCGTGACTGGCTCCTTGAATATTGAGAATATTGAGAAGGGTAAGAGCAACAGTAGGAGAGTCCTAGGCCCATGAAAGGAATTAGGAGCCTATGGGGCACCTGGGCATTGGTTCCTGGGTGGCAGGTGTGGATCAGGGTCAGATCCCTGTATAGCTATTGGAAACAGAAGTCCGGTTCCCAAATTGATAGAATTACCACAGAGGGCGGTAGGAATATATGGTGGTGGTGATTAACCTTTTTGTATTCTAAAAACTAGTTTGAGCCTGGGTAACATGGCGAAACCCTGTCTACGAAAAATATAAAAATCACCCTGGCATGGTGGCATATCCCTGTAGTCCCAGCTGTTCAGGAGGCTGCGGTGGGAGGATGGCTTAAGCGCAGGAGAACAGAAGTTGCAGTGAGCCGAGATCATGCCTCCGTACTCCAGCCTGGGTGACAAAGCGAGACCTTGTCTCAAAAAAAAAATTAATTTGAAACTGCTGAGGATATGGACCCTATCCCTAGCAAATACACATCCCCACCAAAGACATGTGTTGACAATTTCTGAGGATACCCCTGAAGCCCCATCCTTGGATCCCACCAGATAAAGAACCCCAGTTCCTCTCTGAGGTCATACAGGCCAATTTGCAGTACTGCACATCCTCCCTACTCAAAGGGAGAGAGGTTAGGGGTGTGCTGGTTCCTTTTGAAACTGCCCCCATGATGTGTTCACTGTGTACTCCTGGTCAGCACTTGGGGAAGTTCCCTCTGCCTGCTTCTTTCTTAGGACTTCTAAAACATCAGCCAGGCCGGGCGTGGTGGCTCACGCCTGTAATCCCAGCAGTTTGGGAGGCCGAGGCAGGTGGATCACCTGAGGTCGGGAGTTCGAGACCAGCCTGGCCAACATGGAGAAACCCTATCTCTACTAAAAAATACAAAATTAGTCAGGTGTGGTGGTGCATGCCTGTAATCCCAGCTACTCAGGAGGCTGAGGCAAGAGAATCACTTGAACCCGGGAGGCGGAGGTTGCGGTGAGCCAAGATCGCACCATTGCACTCCAGCCTGGGCAAAAAGAGTGAAACTGTCTCAAGAAAACAAAACAAAATAAAAACATCAGCCAACTCTGGGCATTTTCCTTCACAGATAACTGCGACCTCCACTTCAAGGTGGCCCGAGATCGGAGTAGTGGCTATCCGCTCACAATTGAGGGCTTTGCATACCTGTGGTCAGGAGCCCGTGCCAGCTATGGGGTCAGAAGGGGCCGTGTATGCTTCGAGATGAAGGTGAGTAGGAGCAAGAGAAGGGGAAGGGACAGAGAAGTCCATCCATTGTAATATCCTGATACCAGCCACCTTGGTCAGAGCTGCAACTGCAAAAGAGATTGGATTGTGCAGTACCATGTCCAAGCAGACAAAACTGTGATGAACTCAAGAGAACTACATCATTGCTAAATATCATATCAGAAAAGCAGGCCAACCATGCATTGCTTCATCAAGCAGATATTTCCTTGGTGAGATTTGACCCAGGTATTATGTAGTCAACCAGTGTAGTGATGACATGTTTGTAGAACTGAGAAAAGAAGTTGTTTGGAAGAAAAGTGATCTAGAAAGAATAGACTCAGATGTCACTTATTAAAGGGAGGCCAGAGGGAGAACAGGGCAAAGAACTGCCAGCTTAGGCCAGCCTCTGCTGTCATCTCTCCACAGTTCCATGTCAAGTTATGTTTATGAAAATAATACATGCTCATGTTTAACAAAAGTTCAGACAGCACAGAAGAGTACAGGATAAAACAGGTTATTCTCACCAGGTGTGGTGGCTTTCGCCTGTAATCCCAGCACTTTGGGAGGCCAAGGCAGGTGGATCACAAGGTCAGGAGTTCAATACCAAACTGGCCAAGATGGTGAAACCCTGTCTGCTAAAAATACAAAAAAATTAGCCGGCCATGGTGGCGGGTGCCTGCAATCCTAGCTATTCAGGAGGCTGAGGCAGAGAATTGCTTGAGCCCAAGAGGCAGAGGTTGCAGTGAGCCGAGATCACGCCACTGCACTCCAGCCTGGGTGACAGAGTGAGACTCTGTCTCAAAAAAAAAAAAAAAAAAAAAACAGGTTATTCTCATGTCCTCTCAGTTCCCATCCTACCATCCTACTCCCTGGAGGGAACTTCTGTGTTAACAATTTCTTACCTGTGGTTTGTGTATCCAAACTTACTGATGATAGCTAATAAGTATAGAGCTCTTTGCATGTACAAGATACAGCACCAAGCTCTTTACATGGATTATCTCCATTAATCCTCACAGTACCATCTGGAAACAGGTACTGTTAGCCCCAGTTTTTAGAGGTAGAAGCTGAAACACAGAGGGTTATATTTTATTGACCACGACACCATTGATGTAAGTTGTGCATTATTTTATGTACCTCTCATAGAGAAACACTGCAACAAAATAAACTACGCAGTGTTTTCTTTTTTTGTTTTGTTTTGTTTTTGTTTTTGAGATGGAGTTTCACTCTTGTTGTCCAGGCTGGAGTGCAGTGGCGCGATCTCGGCTCACTGCAACCTCTGCCTCCCGGGTTCAAGCAATTATCCTGCCTCAGCCTCCCCAGTAGCTGGGATTACAGGCATGTGCCACCCTGCCCGGCTAATTTTTGTATTTTTAGTAGAGATGGGGTTTCTCCATGTTGATCAGGCTGGGCTTGAACTCCTGAGCTCAGGTGATCCACCTGCCTTGGCCTCCCAAAGTGCTGGGATTACAGGCGTGAGCTGCCGCACCCAGCATACGCAGTGCTTTCTCATCACATTTATTATAAAATGGATCCTGATTTCAGAGATTTTAAAATGTGTGGCTGAAAAGCCAGTGAGGCCACAGGTGGATACGGATATTCGGCAGGCTAGTCTTTTAATACGAAATTAAGTCAGAAGGCTTTTTTTTTTTTTTTTAACTTAATACTGTATCTTGGACATTTTTCCATAGCAGTACATTAGCCCAATGTACTGCTTTGCTCCTTGTTTTTTGTTTGTTTGATTGTTTGTTTTGTTTGTTTTGTTTTGTTGACGGAGTTTCACTTGTTACCCAAGCTAGAATACAGTGGCGCAATCTCTGCTTACTGCAACGTCTCCCTCCTGGGTTCAAGCGATTCTCCTGCCTCAGCCTCCCGAGTAGCTGGGATTACAGGTGCATGACGCCACGCATGCCTAATTTTTTGTATTTTTAGTAGGGACGGGGTTTCATCATGTTGGCCAGGCTGGTCTCGAAGTCCTGACCTCAGGTGATCCACCCACCTTGGCCTCCCAAAGTGCTGGGATTACAGGCTTGAGCCACCGTGCCCGGCCTACTTTGCTCTTTTTAACTGTTGCATCATATTTTGTGGCATGGATATACCATAATCAGTGCCTTATTGATATTTTTTCTGATGTTAAAAAATATATATATATATGTGCACATATATGCATCCAATGCTGCACAGAATGTTGCATATACAAATACATTCACACATACATAGACATACTTGTCCACATATTAGTGTATCTATAGGATGCTGAGTTATAGAGCATGTGCATTTATGGGGTTTTGTTGTTTTTTTCTTTTAATGTTTTTGTAAAGATGGGGTCTTGCTATGTTGGCCAGGCTGGTTCCTAACTCCTGGCCTCAAGCCATCCTCCTGCCTTGGCCTCCCAAAGTGTTGGGATTACAGGTGTGAGTCACCATCCCCAGCCATTTACAGTTTTGATAGAGACTTCTAGATTGCCCTCTAAAGACACTGTAACAGTTTATCTTTCTACTGGATGTTACAAGAGTCTCTTAAACTAAAACATAACTGTATTTTGAAATGCCTGTCTCTGTGGCCCTGTACTCTACTGATCCCTTTGGAGGCCCTGGCTTTGATTCGGTTCAACAGGCTTTTCAGAGCTGCTTAAACGCTTCTTCTCCAGCAAGAAAAGCCATTGCTATTTTTTAATGCCTGATATGCTTCCCTCCTATATTGGCTCATAACCTACGGCCTCCAGAGAAGCAACCCTGAGCCCTTTTGTCCTCTTTCCTCAGATCAATGAGGAAATCTCCGTGAAGCACCTTCCGTCTACAGAGCCTGACCCCCACGTGGTCCGTATCGGCTGGTCCCTGGACTCCTGCAGCACCCAGCTAGGTAAGGAGGGGTCAGCTATGCAGTCCAGAGAATAGAGTGACTGTCCCTACCCTTGGATTTTCAAGGCTCCTAAGCTTCCTTTTCCATCGTCAGACTTAGAATAGAACTAGGCTGAAGTGGAACAGGTACAAGGATTAGGTATATGCCACTGTCTCTGTCATGCTGTATTCAACTGAGAGGACTATGGTCATGAAACAACTTTTCTGTGAAGAATCAATTCTTATCCTTCATCTTTTAGGAGAGGGTCCAAAATTCTCTTTAGGAATCTATTCCCTTTCTGTAAAAAGGATCAGTGTCTCCTGCCCTTAAACCAAGCTGCAGATAAGTTCCCAAGCTCCATTAAGTTCTGTCTGTATTTTCTGTCCGGAGCCTAACCTAGAGGAAAAAGGGGAGCAGAGACCAGTGAGGCCAGGGCTAGTTGGGAGAGGGGCAGGGGCTGCCTATTGAAAGGTTTTGAATTTTGCGGGTCCCCAGGCTTCAATGACCTTCTGGTCCCAAGTGACTGATTATTCTGACCAATGCTGACACCTCCTGCCTTCCGTTTATGATCATACAAACGTTCCAATTATGAAAATAATATGTGTTGCGTATAAGAATTCAGGCCATACAGAAAGGGAAAAATGAAAATCCTTCCTAAACCTGTGAGAGAAACTAACCAATGTTAACATTCCATTTGTAGTCTTCTGGACATTTATTTTTTTGTACATCTTCAAACTGGATCACACTAGGACTACTTTGTATAGCCTTGTTTTAATGTATGATGGGCATATTTTTGTAAATAACTGCAGCTTTTTGACTACTGCATAATTTTCCATTTTATAGTTGCATTATTTAACAAGTCCCCTTCTGTAGCTCATTTAAATTTATTGCAAATTTTTGCTGTTTTAACACTTGAGCCATTATCCTGGTCCATAATTGCCTGACCACTTAAGACTAATCTTTAAAAATAGATGATATTCTCACTCACAAGTGTTTGTTTAAAAAATGTGTTCACATGGACTTAGAGAGTGGAATAATAGATAATGGAGACTCAGAAGTGTTAGGGGGTAACAAGGGGGAGGAGGATGAGAAATTGGTTAATGGGTACGATGTACATTTTTTAGGTGATGAACACCGTAAAAGCTTGACCACTATGCAATCTGTGCATGTAACAGAATTGCACATGTACCCCATAAATTGGTACCTCCTCAAAAAGGTAGATATGTTAGCACCAAAAAAAAAAAGTGTACAGTTTTCATTTCCATACGTGTTAGCACTTTTTATTTAAGACTCATAAGTCATCTCATCTTATCTCTGTCTCCGTTTTGAGATGTAGGTGGTGGCAGTTGATAGGGATGGGGAAACAGCCCAGAAGGGTCAAGCACCATATCCAGGGTCACATAGCTGGTTTGTAGCAGAACGAGCCCTGGCATTCATGCTTGTCGGCCCCTGCTTTTCTAACAGCATACTCTTTGGGTTCTGCCCGGAATCTCTAACTCAGGTGTCAGCCAGAGCCCTTGGGATCTCTCAGTCATATCACTTCAGCACCCAGTTCTGTAGCCTGAGGAAATCTAGTACCTTTCCCAGGGGTCAGTCCTCATGGTCTCCAGGAGCAAAATCCAGCCCCTTCACTGATTTCTACCACGAGTAGACTGGACTGAATATTGGGTGTCACAAGGAAGGGTTGCATCTCAGCATACAGCCATTCTCCTCCATCCCAACTCCTGTCTTCCTTCCTCCCTTTCTTTTCAAATTCTCCCTTCTGTGCAGAGTAATTCAGTTGAGCTCCTACTCCCAGACTGGACAATAAAACCCATCAAGCCCTCCAAGTTCTACATCATTAAGGGCTTCCTTTTACCTTTCCCCACCCCTATTTTAAAAAGGCATCTGATTAATAAAACTAGTAAAGAAAATGATTTTTTTCTTCAAAAATAAAAGTATGTGGCAGCCATTGAGGCTGTTATGACCATCGCAGGTTTAACCTGCCTTTGCCTATTTCTTCCGTCAGGCGAAGAGCCTTTCTCCTATGGCTATGGAGGCACTGGGAAGAAGTCCACCAATAGCCGGTTTGAAAACTACGGAGACAAGTTTGCAGAGAACGATGTGATTGGCTGCTTTGCGGTGAGTGCTAGCAGCCTGTGGGAGTTGGCAGAACCAGATGTTGGGCTACAGACTTCTTTTTCAGGATACCTCTATCCATTGTCTGCCCCATATCCAGCCACTCTCGCCATACTTCTTTGTCTCTGCTTGACAGACTGGAATGTTTACTGTCATTTTGTGGGAAATTCTGTCATTCCATCTCCTCTGGTCTTGTGTGCAAAGTTTTCAGATGACACCCTGAAGAGGTTTGGGGACTTCAGGTGTGCATAGCCTTCCTCCGTTCCTAGGTACCAGAGTAACATTTTCTAAACAAACCTAGGAATTTCTTATCTTTCATTGCTAGGAAATAGCCTGTCTGCTCCTGAAGGCAGTGGTATTGGCTCTTGCCCCATGTTGGCATCATCTTATCCCAAAACTTCTCCCTTTCTTCATCTCACATTGGTTGAGCCAGGCTTCCTACAATGCACTGCCTTCTGGAAGAGTAGAGATGATGCAAAACAGAACAGCTGTTGCTGCCATACTTCAGTCTTTGAGAACAGTGACCAGCCGTCACCTTGCTGTGCAGTATGGCTGTCAGCTCTGGGCTGGACTCCCTGGACCCAGTTATGTTCTTCCATTCAAGCCCTGGGCAATTTACCCTTCTTGTTTTTCAGTTCCCTCTAAATGAGAATCTTTGCACCTACCTCAGAATTTTGTGTGGAGTCATTAAGTTAATCCATTAAAAGCACTTATAATAATGCCTGGCACACAGTAAGTGCTCAGTAAATACCGCTTAATACTGTTAACATTAGGAGTTATAAGAGATGTTTGTAAAATGTGCCGTAAGGCCCCAGAGGAAGTGACCACCTGGATGGATTCATCCTCCGAAGCTTATTATTTTGCCTTCCTTCATATTTGTACACATGTACTCTTCCTTCTTCTTTTTTATTTATTTATTTATTTTTGAGATGAGTTTTTCGCTCTTGTTGCCCAGGCTGGAGAGCAATGGTGTGATCTCGGCTCACCACAATCTCCGCCTCCTGGGTTCAAGCGATTCTCCTGCCTCAGCCCCCTGAGTAGCTGGGATTGCAGGCATGCACCACTACACCCAACTAATTTTGTATTTTTAGTAGAGACGGGGTTTCTCCATGTTGGTCAGGCTGGTCTCGAACTCCCGACCTCAGATGATCTGCCCGCCTCGGCCTCGCAAAGTGCTGGGATTACAGGTGTGAACCACCACGCCCGGCCCCTTCTTCTTTTTTTAACTTTGAGATAAATTCAAACTCGGAAAAGCTTGAGAATAAAGAATTCTCACAGGGCCTTATCCAGATTCTAACATTTGCCACATTTGCTGTACCATTTTCATGTTTATGGTGTACATACACATAGAGAGTTAACTCTTCAACAACGTGTTTGAATTGCACTGGTTCACTTATTTGCATATTTTTTTCAATAAATATATTGGAAACTTCTTTGGAGATTTGCAACAATTTGAAACAACAGACATAGCCTAGAAATATTGGTAAGATTAAGAAAAAGTTAAACATGTCATGAATGCATAAAATATAAGTAGGTACTAGTCTGTTTCATCATTTACTAGCATAAAATACCCACAAATCTATTACAAAAAGTTAAAACTTATCAAAACTTGTGCACACAAACAGACTCTACATGGTACCATTCACAGTTGAGAGAAATGTAAACAAACAGTACAGTATTAAATCATAACTGTTTTTATTTTTTTTTTTGAAGACAGATTATTTTCTCTGTCACCCAGGCTGGAGTCTTGTGGCGCGATCTCGACTCACTGCAACCTCCGCCTCCGGGGTTCAAGTGATTCTTGTGCCTCAGCCACCCGAATAGCTGGGATTACAGGTGTGCACCACCACGCCTGGCTAATTTTTGTTTTTTGTTTGTTTTGTTTTGAGACGGAGTCTTACTTTGTTGCCTAGGCTGGAGCACGGTGGCGCAATCTCGGTTCACTGCAACCTCCGCTTCCTGGGTTCAAGTGATTCTCCTGCCTCAGCCTCCTGAGTAGCTGGGATTACGGGTGCACGCCACCATGCCTGGCTAATTTTTGTATTTTTAGTAGAGATGGGGTTTCGCCGTGTTGGCTAGGCTGGTCTTGAACTCCTGACCTTAGGTGATCCACCCGCCTCGGCCTCCCAAAGTGCTGGGATTACCAAGTGTGAGCCACTGCACCTGGCCTAATTTTTGTATTTTTAGTAGAGATGGGGTTTCACCGTGTTGGCCAAGCTGGTCTTGAACTCCTAACTTCAAGTGATCTGCCCACCTCGGCCTGCGAAAGTCCTGGGATTACAGGTGTGAGCCACCAAGCCCAGCCAACTGCATAAAATTAACCAGCACATACTGTAATAATTTTGAAGCCACCTCCTATTGCTATTATGGTGAGCTCAATTGTTGCAAGTTTCTACTTAAAACACTGTGTGTCATACATCTTCACGTGAGCAGTTCTTTTCAGTAAATTGTGTATCACAGTAAAAAGTGATCTCGCAATTCTTGTGTATTTTTTAATCATGTTACTGCAATATCATAAGCCTTGAGTAGCACCATGGGATCCATACGAAGTGCCACTAGTGATGCTGGAAGTGTTGCTCAGAAGCAGAAAAAAGTTATGGTATTACAAGAAAAACTTGAATTGGTTGATATGCACTATAGGTTGAGGTCTGCAGCTGTAGTTGCCTGCCATTTCAAGATTAATCCAGCATAAGGACCACTGTAAACGAAAAAAAGAAAAAATTCCCGAAGCCATCACTACTGCTGTGCTAGCAGGTGCTAAATCCCTGCACTTTTTATCATATATTGAAAATGCAAGGCCGGACACTGTGACTCACACTTGTAGTCTCAGCACTTTGGGAGGCCAAGGTTGGCAGATCGCTTGAGCCCAGGAGTTCAAGAGCAGCTTGGGCATCATGGTGAAAACAAACTTTTAATATTTTATAAACATAAAAATTAACTGGGTTGGTGATGCACGCCTGTAGTCCCAGATACTCAGGAGGCTGAGGATCGCTTGAGCCCAGGAGGCTGCAGTGGGTTATGATTGCCCCACTGCACTCCAGCCTGGATGACAGAATGAGACTCTGTCTCAAAATAAATAAATAAAACTGCAGCTTTTGTGTAGGTACAGAGTTGCTATAAGAAAGGCATACCTGCCGGGCACGGTGGCTCACGCCTGTAATCCCAGCACTTTGGGAGGCCAAGGAGGGCAGATCACGAGGTCAGGAGATCAAGACCATCCTGGCTAACACAGTGAAACCCCGTCTCTACTAAAAATACAAAAATTAGCCGGGCGTGGTGGCCAGCGCCTGTAGTCCCAGCTACTCGGGAGGCTGAGGCAGGAGAATGGCGTGAACCTGGGTGGCGGAGCTTGCAGTGAGCCACGATTGCGCCACTGTACTCCCGTCTGGGCAACAGAGCAAGACTCTCAAAAAAAAAAAAAAAAAAAAAAAAAGGGCATACCTATAGGCTATAATTCAAGAAAAAGTGAAGTCATTATATATGACAACATAAAGCAAAAGAAAGGGGAAAGATCTAAAGCTGCTGAATTTAATGCCAGCAAAGGATGGTTTAATAACTTTAGAAAGAGGTTTGGCTTAAAATTCTTTACAGGAAAGGCAGCTTCTGCCAACGAAGAGGCAACAAACAAGTTCCCAGGCATCATGAAGGTATAATTGAAGAGAAGGGATATCTGCCTGAACAGATTTTTAATGCCAAGTGCAGTGGTATGATCTCAGCTCACTGCAGCCCCCGCCTCCCCGGTTCAAGCTATTCTACCTCAGCGACCCAAGTACCTGGGATTACATACTTGCGCCACCACACCTAGCTAATAATTTGTATTTTTTGTAGAGATGGGGTTTCGCCAAACTCCTGAGCTCAAGCAATCCGCCCTCCTTGACCTCCCAAAGTTCTGGGATTATAGGCCGGAGACACCACACCCAGCAAATTCTGTCAGATTGATGATCAGGACTGTTGTTACTTATAAAGCTGGTAACTCTCAAACCCTAAATCCTCAACACCAGTTGCCAGTCATTTGGTTGTACAACAAGAAGGTGTGGATGATGAAAATCCTTTTTCTAGATTGGTTCCATTGATGCTTTGTTTCTGAAGTTAGGAAATACCTTTCCAATATGTGGTTCCCTTTTAAAATTCTTTTGATATTGGAGAATGCCACCAAGAACCCCATGAGTTTAGTACAGAAGGGGTCAAAGTGGTTTATTTGTCCCTAAACAATGGGCTGGCCCTTGAACTTTGCAGGGATTAGGGGCACCAACCCCCAGGCAGTCAAAAATCCACGTATAGTTTTTGACTCCCAAAAACTTTACTGGCTGAGCGCAGTGGCTCACGCCTGTAATCCCAGCACTTTGGGAGGCCAAGCTGGGTGGATCACTTGAGCCCAGAAGTTCAAGACCAGCCTGGGTAACATAAGGAAACCCTGTCTTTACCAAAAATAGAAATAAAAATTAGCTGGGCCTGGTGGCACACGCCTGTGGTCCCAGCTACTCAGGAGACTGAGGTGAGGAAAAAAAAAAAAATTAATAGCCTACTGATAACATAAACAGTCAATTAACACATAGGCTAGTGTCTACAATTTTTATGCACTCATATGACATACCTAACTTTTCCTTATATTTTTTTTTTCAGTATTTCTAGTCATAGGGATCTGAGAGTTTTTTCAAATTGTTGCAAGTGTCCACAAATATTTTCAGTATATTGAATGAAAAAAGTACACATGTAAGTGGACCTGCCCAGCTTGAAGCCAGTGTTGCTAAGGGTCAGCTGTGTTTTCATCTGACCCATTTGAGAGGAGGTTGCATACATCATGTCTTCATTACTTTGGTCTGTATTCCTTCTTTTCTTTTTTTTTAATAAATGAGACAGGGTCTTGCTGCATTTTCACAGGCGGTGATCCCTCTTCTGATCAGCATGAGAGTTTTGACTTGCTTTGTTTCCTACCTTGGCTAGTTCACCCCTCCTTAGGCAACCTGATGGTCCCTAACTCCCAGGAGGTCACCATATCAATGCCGAACTTAGTGTGGACAGCCGATTGGCATAGTGCACTACAGCCCAGAACTGGGCTCAAGCCATCCACCCCAACCTAGTAGCTGAGACTGCAGGTGCACGGCACTGTGCCAGGCTCGGTGTGTACTCTTTTTTTTTTTTTTGAGAGAAGTCGCACTCTTGTCCCCCAGGTTTGAGTGCAATGACTTTATCTCGGCTCACTGCAACCTCCGCCTCCCCGGGTTCAAACGATTTTCCTGCCTCTGCCTCCCAAGTAGCTGGGATTAAGGCGCCTGCCACCATGCCTGGCTAATTTTTGTATTTTTTAGTAGAGACGGGGTTTCACCATGTTGGCCAGGCTGGTCTCGAACTCCTGACCTCAGATGATCCGCCCGCCTCAGCCTCCCAAAGTGCTGGGATTATAGATGTGAGCCACCGCGCCCAGTCGGTGTGTACTCTTTTTGAGACGGAGTCTTGTTCTGTCGCCCAGGCTGGAGTGCAGTGGCGTGATCTCGGCTCACTGCAAGTTCTGCCTCCCAGGTTCAAGTGATTTTTTTGCCTCAGCCTCCCAAGTAGCTGGGATCACAGGTGCACACCACAACATCTAGCTAATTTTTGTATTTTTAGTAGAGACAGGGTTTCACCATGTTGGTCAGGCTAGTCTCAAACTCCTGACTTTGTGATCCGCCCACCTCGGCCTCCCAAAGTGCTAGGATTACAGGTGTGAGCCACCACAACTGGCTGATTCTTAAGAGTAAAGATATTAATGACAGTAAAGTTATTAAATTTAAAACTTGATATAATGCTATTATCTACTGCACATTCAGATTTTGTCACTTGTCCCAACAATATTCTTTCGTCCAGTTGAGTTTCTAGTTCAGGATCTGATCTGGCCTGGGATCATATTGCATTCTCTTGCCATGTGTCTTTAGTTTCCTTTAGCCTGAAACAGTTTCTCAGCCTTTTTTTGCATTTCAGGATCTCAGTATCTTTTTGTTTTTGTTTTTGAGACAGAGTTTCGCTCTGTCACCCAATCTGGAGTGCAGTGGCGCAATCTCAGCTCACCACAACCTCCACCTCCCGGGTTCAAACGATTCTCCAGCCTCAGCCGCCCAAGTAGCTGGGACTACAGGTACGCGCCACCACACCTGGCTAATTTTTGTATTTTTAGTAGAGTCGGGGTTTCACCATGTTGGCCAGGCTAGTCTCGAACTCCTGACCTCAGGTGATCCACCCGCCTCAGCCTCCCAAAGTGCTGGGATTACAGGTGTCAGCTACTGCGCCCGGCCCTCAATATGTTTTCAATAAAACATTTTTAAAATGAAAACTGTGTTCATACTCTACAAACTGTTCGGTTTTAAACCTTGCATTTTTTTCCCATTGAAGAGTAAATCTTGGCCATCTTTCCCTGTCCACACAGACAATATATAGATCTAGCTCAGTTAAAGTTGTTTCTTAATAGTTAATCATTGTGAATTGATTTTTTCAAGAATAGGGTTTCCAAAAAAAAATCGAGGAATGTAAAAGGGGATACAGTGTAAAGTCTTCTTTAGACACCCACCCACCCCCCCCCGCCCCACCCATTTTTCACATATACCCTCCCCAGCATGTGAACCCACTGGTACTCGGGGTTTCATCTCTTTTTTTTTGTTTTTTTTTAACTTGTATGTCTTGGGGGTCTTTTTATTTATTTAATTTTTTTGAGACAGAGTTTTGCTCTTGTTGCCCAGGCTGGAGTGCAATGGCATGATCTTGGCTCACCACAACCTCCGCCTCCCAGATTCAAGTGATTCTTCTGCCTCAGCCTCCCAAGTGCTGGGATTACAGGCATGCGCCAGCATGCCCGGCTAATTTTGTAGTTTTAGTAGAGACAGGGTTTCACCATGTTGGTCAGGCTGGTCTCGAACTCCCGACCTCAGGTGATCTGCCCTCCTTGGCCTCCCAAAGTGCTGAGATTACAAGCGTGAGCCACCATGCCCGGCCTTGGTGGGGATCTTTTTATGGTACTACCAAGAGAGCTTCTTTGTACTTTTATATTGTCTGTAGTCATTGTATGACTGTACCATAATTGATTTAACCTAGTCCCTCCCTTTGGTGGACATGTCGTTACTTTTGCAGCTTTGTATTTAGTGGCTGTAATGGCTGTCTAGTATTCTGATGCAGGGGTTTGGGTACCCTGCTTTAATTTAGCCCATCTTCCTGTTAGTGGCTGTGAAAGTTGTTTCCTGGAACAGATAATGCGGCTTGTCTTTTTTCCATTTACTGGAGTAACTTGGAGATCTTTTTGTAGCCCCACATATGGATCTCCTGTGCAATTTAGCCACTCCTACTCCCCATTGGAGCACATTTTCCGTGCTGGCATGAGCATTTTGCACATAGAATTTTGCATTCTTGTGGGAATGTAGTTGTATTCCTTCTTGAAAGCTAGATTCTAAGTCAAAGGTATATTTTTAAATTTTGATAGCTACCACCAAGACTACACTCCAAACAGGTTGCAGTAATTTAACTTGTCACTGTGTGACAGTGTTTGCCAAAGTCTGTTCTTTCAGAGTATGAGGTTCTTTTGGTATGTGGCAGTATGGAACTCTAGGCCTTGACTCTTGCTTCAACCAGAACATCTCTGCATCCAGTCTTAAGATTCCTTATATAGTTTCTTTGTTCAGAAGATACCACAACTTTAAAAAGGCTCAGGGTGAGGAGTTGGTGGGGGTGTAAAAATCATTGGTCTCCTGGAACAAGAGGGGAGGACATTGGTGTCAAATATCAAGTCCTCAATTTGCAAAACAAAAAGGTAAAACAGCCTTCCAAGTGGAGAACAGAATAACCCATTTCAGCAAACCATAAAGAGTATGATACTTAGAGCCTAGGGACAACAGAAACAGGTGTGAGACACCAGGCTATAAAAATGGCAGGCTCTGAATTATGCCAGGCTTCAGGAGTTTGGGTCTTTAGGCCTGGGACTGACACAGGAGTGTTTCAGCAGGAACAACAACACAACTCCACTTGCCTTTTGGACAGATGGCTCTGTTGGTGGTAGATGGGTTGGTTGAGGGCGCCGGTTTCTGTGCATTATGGGAAGTTCCTATAGTGAAGCTGGTGGCCATAAGGAAGGCTAACTAACACCCACAGTCATACCTGCTCTCCATGGTCTTTTTTTTTTTTTTTTTTTTTTTTTGAGAAGGAGTCTTGCTGTTGCCCGGCTGGAGTGCTGTGACACGATCTCGGCTCACTGCAACCTCCAACTCCCTAGTTCAAGTGATTCTCCTGCCTCAGCCTCCTGAGTAGCTGGGATTACAGGCACTCGCCACCATGACCAGCTAATTTTTGTATGTTTAGTAGAGACGGAGTTTCACCATGTTGGCCAAGATGGTCTTGATCTCTTGACCTCATGATCTGCCCGCCTCGGCCTCCCAAAGTGCTGGGATTACAGGCGTGAACCACCACATCCAGCCGCTCTCCATGGTCTTGACGTGGGTGCATGCTTAGAGATGAACAGGCATGAGGGCCTCTGACACAGAGCTGTGCCCTGTGAGCACTGAGGAGGTTAATGAGGAAGCTCCTCAAGGGAGGGTGCTTCTGTCGCTTCTTGAAGGGCAATTCCCAAGGTGGTCACCTGAATAGAGAAAGAAATTATACTTTCATATCAGAAAGCGAACCTTGTATTTTGCTTCAGTCTGCTATCTAATCTCAAGTTTTGAGCCTTTTCTTCTCTGAGATGGGCATTTAGAAAAATATTTAACAAACGTTTTAAAAATATAAATTTTAAAAAGGCAAAAAAACACTAAGAAAAAAAAGAGCCTCTCGTATCCTGCAGCCAAAGCAATGTTTCCAAAACACAGTTTTGAGCAGGCTGCTCCTCTATTCAAAATAAGTCAGACACTCTGCTCTGCCACCAGCATCAAGTTCAAATTCCTGCGGTAAATTAGAGTCCCTCACATGCCGAGGTAGGCCGTGTCCCCTCCCACCACTTCAGTCCCAGCCCCTTATTTCTAGCACAGTGCCTGACATCTTGCAGTGATAGCTCACATTCCTTGTGTGCTCACCGTGTATTAAATGTACTAGCCCATTTAACAGTTAGAATAAACATAGGCTGTATAAAATATTATTACCCCGCCCCCCTTTTTTTGATAAAGAAACAAGATGAAATAACTTAACCAAGGCCACAAGTTAGTAAATGGTAGAACTGAAGCCATCCACCTTCTAAAATGGGATCATAGGCTAGGCGCAGTGGCTCACACCTGTAATCCCAGCACTTTGGGAGGCTGAGGCGGGTGGATCACCTGAGGTCAGGAGTTCGAGACCAGCCTGACCAACATGGAGAAACCCCGTCTACTAAAAATACAAAATTAGCCGGGCGTGGTGGCACATGCCTGTAATCCCAGCTAATTGAGGCAGGAGAATCGCTTGAACCCGGGAGGCGGAGGTTGTGGTGGGCCGAGATTGCGCCATTGCACTCCAGCCTGGGCAACAAGAGTGAAATTCCGTCTCAACAAAAAGAGGGGGGATCTTAATTACTAACTTTAGCAATTCAATAAGTAGTTGTTACAGAATAAATGAATGTGGTCCCTGCATGGCTCTTCAGCTGTTCCTGAACTACTTCCCCCTCATCTTTTATGCCTCAGCCAATCTGACCTTATGTTCTGTCACTGCTAGGCTTATATACAAGCAACTGAGAAACCTCAGAAACTTGCTTCTAGGTAGGTCATCTTACTGAATTATGATAGAGTGTCCTTGTCTCATTCCCCACTGGTCGCTAAGCTCTGTCGGTCCCAGATTATGCAGACATATGTATCAGAAAGAGTACGAACTCAGGGAACATGTTGAACAAGCTGAACTCAGTTCGAAAAGGCCCTGCTGTGGCTTTCCTTCATCTGTTATATTCATAGACTGCCCTTTCTGGGTTTCTTTTGTTTGTTTTTGTAGAGATGGGGTCTCTTTCTGTTACCCAGGCTGTACTTGAACTCCTGGCCTCAAGCATCCTCCTGCCTTGGCCGCTCAAAGTGATGGGATTATAGGCGTGAGCCACTGCACCTGTCTCCTCATCAGTTTTCAGGACAGGACTGGACCACCTTTTCCTTCGTCTTCATCTCAGTCTAGGCACAAGACTCAAATACTTGGAGCTTCTTAAAATTACCTGCTTTAGGACAGGTGCAGTGGCTCAAGCCTATAATTCCAACAGTTTGGCAGGCCAAGGTGGGAAGATCACTTGAGTCTAGGATTTCAAGACCAGCCTGGGCAACATAACAAGACCCTGTCTCTACAAAAAAATTTAAAAATTAGCCAGGTGTGGAACATGCCTGTAGTCCCAGCTACTCAGGAGGCTGAGGTGGGAGGATTGCTTGAACCTGGAAGTTTGAGGTTGCGGTGAGCCCTAGCTGTGCCACTGCACTCAGCCTGGGGGACAGGGTGAGACCCTGTCTCAAAAAAAAAAAAAAAACTCTTGCTTACTTGCTTCATATCCACCAACTTTGGGGTCTTAGGCAAGGAGGACTTTGGGCTGGACATTCTCTGAGATGTTCACTGATGCTGCCCAGCTTACCTGTATGTTGGGGAAGGATGCACTTCAATCTGGAAAGCTGTCCACATTCTACTCCCTGCATCTACTGTCCTCACGTGTGACTCCCAGTGCCTATGGCGAGAGTTGGCAATCATATTCCTTTGGCGTTTTCTCCTAGGATTTTGAATGTGGAAATGACGTGGAACTGTCTTTTACCAAGAATGGAAAGTGGATGGGCATTGCTTTCCGAATCCAGAAGGAAGCCTTAGGGGGTCAGGCCCTCTATCCTCATGTCTTGGTGAAGAATTGCGCAGTGGAGTTCAACTTCGGACAGAGAGCAGAGCCCTACTGTTCTGTCCTCCCGGGGTTTACCTTCATCCAGCACCTTCCCCTTAGTGAGCGTATCCGGGGCACCGTTGGACCAAAGAGCAAGGCAGAATGTGAGGTGAGTGGGGCCAGAATGTATTGGTGGCCACCTTGCTGCCAAGACAGAGGAGACACACACACACACAGACACACACACAGACTTGCTGCTAGAGTAGCCTTGGGGCAAGTGGCCACTTTGTCCCAGCTCCTCAGGGTTGGACTCAGAGCTGAAAAGCTGCTCTGAGTGTGAGGTGAGGGGTGTTGGTGTGACCTAAGTTGAAGTCGGAGAGGCTACCTAAATCTCAGAAAGATTCCATCTTCTTCTTAAGTGAGGCCAGAATAGGGGAAAAGGAGGCTTTTCTTACAGCAGAAAAGGACACTAGGCGCTTCTTGGGGAGTGCACTGTGCCACCAAGTGTTCTTTTTTTTTCTTTAGAGACAGGGTCTCGCTCTGTCACCCAGGCTGGAGTGCAGTGGTGCGATCACGGCTTACTGCAGCCTTGACCTTCCAGGCTCAAGTGATCCTCCCACCTCAGCTTCTCGAGTAGCTGGGACCACAGGTACATGCCACCATGCCAGGCTAACTTTTTTAGCCACTGAGCCTGGCCCACCGAGTGTTCTTGAAGGAGGTTGAGTAAGTTCCACCTCTCACCCAGAGCTATCAAAAGATAAATGGCCTTTGGGAAGATTTGATTCCAAGAGCTATACTAGTGTCTTTTTTCTTAAAACAATATTTTTCTTGTATGTGTAAGTTATTTATGCTTGTTCTAGAAAATTAAGAAGTAAAAAATTTAAATTTTCATAATGCCATCATCTACAAATAAGTTTACTTGCAGAGTTTTGGAGTTCATCTGTTCTTTTTAATGTCTAAGTGCCTGTTTTATGCTCACAAACATTTATCATTGAGATTCTGTGGTATAAGCATTATGATACCCTGCCCTTTTCACTTCACATTATTTTGTGAGCTTTATCCCATCACATAAAAACCTCTCTTTGAACATCATTTTTTCTTTTTTAAAAATCCTTCAAGGGAATGAACGTCATTCTTAATGGCCTTACAAACTCGCCGTTCCCCACTAGTCGGGCATTTAAGATGCATCTGTGTTTACCAAATTCTAAATGTACTGATGAGATACAATTCATGTCCTTGTGTGTGCAGCTCTGTTCCTATTTCATACTTAAAGAAAGTTGTACCACTTCTACCCACTCCATGGGGCCAGTCCCAGTACACAGCCTTCCCTGGGCTATTGCAGGGGCGGGGAATGGGTCACATAATCCTGTAAATGGGCCGGGTTTGGTGGCAAATGCCTATAATTCCAGCACTTTGGGATGCCAAGAAGGGAGGAGGATCCCTTGAGTATAGGAGTTTGAGACCAGTCTGGGCAACATAAGGAGACTCTCATTTCTACCAAAAAAAGAGAGAAAAAGATTAGCTGGGTGTGATGGTTTGTATCTGTAGTTCTAGCTACTCTGGAGGCTGATGTAGAAGGATTGCTTGAGCCTGGGAGTTCAAGGCTGCAGTGAGCTGTAATTGGGCCATTACACACCAGCCTGGGCAATAGAGTGAGACCCTGTCTCAAAAAAACAAAATACTATAAATGCTAATGATGACAGCACTTGGTTTTTTGTTTTTGTTTTTGTTTTTCCCCGAAAGTTCTGGGATTATAGGCGTGAGCTACCGTGCCTGGCCAGCACTTGACTTAATGCTCACCCTGTCCCAGGCACTGTGCTCAGAGTCTGACAAGCCTGATCTTTTTGAATCCCGATACCAGTACTGTGAGGTAGATGCTATTATTGCTTCCGCTTTGTAGAGGCAGCCACAGCTCAGAGGTCCAGAGTCACACTCACAGTCACCACCGAGCCAAGTGGTGCCATACCACCATGCCGCAACACCTTCCCTGTCTTGTTCTTGTAGATTCTGATGATGGTGGGCCTGCCTGCTGCTGGCAAGACCACATGGGCCATCAAACATGCAGCCTCCAACCCTTCCAAGAAGTACAACATCCTGGGTACCAATGCCATCATGGATAAGATGCGGGTAAGGCCACCACTGGACTCTCCTTACTCACCTCCAACCTACTGAGTGCTGCCCTGCAACTAAAATCACTCACCCCTCACCAATTCCTGCCCGCAGGTGATGGGCCTACGCCGGCAGCGGAACTATGCTGGCCGCTGGGATGTCCTGATCCAGCAGGCCACCCAGTGCCTCAACCGCCTCATCCAGATTGCTGCCCGCAAGAAACGCAACTATATCCTAGATCAGGTACTTAATGATGACCGTTGTGTCCTCAGGAGAAGGGAGGGGACCCCTTGCATGCCTGAGAATCTCCCTCTGGTCCCTTTCTTTTTTCCCCCGTAATGATGATGGACTGCTGTGCTAGTCGGGGGGGGTGAGACCTTGTCATACATGATGACATGGTACTACACACAGCTGAGCCTGGACTGGGATCATGATCTAGGCCTACTTACTCAGACTCATCAGCAGCCCCAAAGAACATCAGGTAAGAACTGTTTAGCAAAATGGAAGGAGTATGGATTTCCAAGCCTGAGAGACTGGAGCTTGAATGCCAGCTTGGCTACTCCCTAGCTCTGTGCCTTTGGGCAGCTGACTTTATCCTCTGAATCTCCATCTCTTGGTTTGTAAAACAGGGATCTCAATACCATCTGCACCCCTAACACAGGACCTGGCACTTAGTAGCTGGTGATTATTGTTAAATACTCTACAGAATAGGTAGAGTAGCTTTCATGCCAACAGCAGTGCTGTAAGGTAAATGCTATTATTGCTTCCGTCATTTTCTCTTCACAAATACGTATGACTGGCAGGTACATACCTAAGTCATATTTTCTACCTACACTTCAGTTAATGGTGGAGTTCTTAACATCAGGGACCTTGGAACCTTTGTATTTGAACATAAATATTGTATGCAGGTGCAGGTGTATCCTTTTTATGAAAAAGAAGGGAAAAAAAAACCAGTTTTTTGTCCCTATCTTTCAGCATTCTCAAAAGGATGAGTGACCCAAAAATCATTACAGATTCCTGTCTCAGAGTAATGAGTTCCATATGGTTATTGCCTATGCAACGTCATTGCCTATTGACATTTGTCCTGAAGGCTTTCAGAAGTAACAAAGGGTGTCTCCTTATTTTCTATGTTTGGGGATCTGTGAATGAGCCTCTGTTCCCTTCAGCCTTGCATTTGTGCTTTCTTAAGAACCTGTGAGTGAGCAAGTATGTAAACTAAGTAACACCCTGCCCTTGTAGCCTTCCTGAAGTGCCTTCCATACGTGTAGGCCTGGATACTTGGTGACCATGAGTTCAAAGGGCTCCTGATAAGAGTGGAGGTGGGGACAGCGTTTGGCTTTGTCAGAATGGTAGTTTGCTGTTAGAAAGGAATCGCCAGAGACCGAGTTGCCTTCACATAGGAATGAGGATCCTACACAAAACAGTTGAGCACAGGATAGTCTAAAAGCCATCCGTGGTTATCCCCCCAGCTCATATTGTGTACAATCAGTGTTCTCTCCGCTTTGAAGATTTGTCTTTTAAACCCTTGGCCTCACTTTACCTGATCCTCCTTGTCGGGGCATTTAAGAATTTTTTTAGTCTGTATTGACCCCAGTTGGACTCATTGTCGTGAAAGGGAGAGCAGTAATACCATTTTAACACTCTGAGGATACATACCTCTTTTGGATACCCTAGCCAGTATTCCTGCCTGTCTTTTTCTTGGTTTGCTGGTTAAATCAGCTGTGAAACCCATTTCAAATATGTGGCCCAGGGGAGAATGATTATAGTCTAGAGTGGATCGTCTAACATCTCTGTCCAGGATGCTGAAGTGGGTTTTCTCTGGAAGCCAGGCCCATGACAGCTTTGCACTCTGAAGACCTACTGTCAGCCTTCTTGGCTGCTGCTGGCTTGTTCAGGGACAGGGTCTAGGGCTGTACCAGGTATGCCTGTGGTCTTCAGGGCTACCAGCCTCCTGCTTAAGGGACATGTGGGTCAGGCCAAGAGATCTTGGCCAACAATGAGACAGAGAACCTAAACTCTGAAGGCTGGGGAGGAGGGTTCTCTGGTTAACCACAGATTGGAGGATTGCCTCGGGGCCTGAAGCCATAGGCTACTCAGGCTGAGGGAGGGAGTGTAAAGCCAGTGGTTTCACCTGTTTTGGCCTAAACCCCAAAAGTGGGTTCCAGAAAACTCTGGGTATGAGAAAGAGGGAGGGGGAAGTTGTGTGTTTGTGTATAGAGGGTTCAGAGCAGGCCCCTGGCCAATCCTGGCACTTCCATTCCACCAGCTTTGGCAGTGACAGGTAAGTTGATGATGCATAGCTGTCTCCTGGGCTAGGTGGAATTTCCAAAGGGGAAACCCATACTACAGGCAAAATCCCTGCAGTTCCTGGATCTCAGCCCAGAACCATCTTTTGCCTTTACTGGTTTTTCCTGAGTGGTCAGATCTCCCCAGATTTGGCTCTTCCAGCCTCCTGTTATGTAGGTTGGCCTTAGAAATGCTCATCCTTGAGAGGGAAGGAGAGGTTGTCTGCAGAAGCCAGGTGGGCCTTTGTAAGCCAGGATTCTGCGTTTGTCTGGCCAGGACTCTAACCCCTACCCTGGGATGTATGTGATTGGGCACAAACTCTCAGGTATATCGGGGCTTTGACCTACATTCTGTGATAACCTGAGTAGCCTTTTGAGATCATGTGGGCATCACAGCTGTGGAACATCAGAAGAGGAAAAAGAGGTAGACCAGAGAGGAAACTGAAGCCTCTGCAGAGGACTATAGGACTGCTAAGTCACGCACTCAGTGTACTGATAGATCACAGCTCTGCTGACTTCCCAAACAGCCATAGTCTAGAATGGTTGGGGCCATGGTGGGAATTTGGGGAAGCTTTCTGGAGGTGGAATGTCTGAGTCGGGGCACAGAATGATTAAAAGAGTTGGGGCTTTGTCCTGAGGAGAGTGGGGAGTCATGGTCAGGTTTTCATCCGGAGGAATGTGGATAAATTTGCCTGGCTAGTAAAAGGCTGCAGAGGAGAGAGAAAGGTGGAGTAGAAGGCCACATTGTTTCAGGTGTCTCTTTGGGGTCCTCTGTTGGAGGTGGGAAGCCTCTGGAATGAGATGCTTTCTGGCCTTGTCCCAGAGGGCCTCAAAATGGAGTACAGAACAGGAACTGACTGGCCTGCTGTGAGGCAAACAAGTTGCCTTTCTGGAGGCTTCTGGGGAGCCTCCGCAGGGCCATGTTGCCCAAGCCCACCCCAGAGTAGGGCACTGTTGCCTGGGAGTTCCGTTAGAGGGCTCTAACAGCCTAGAGCCAGGCCAGGCATCAGTTAGAATCAGGGCTGGATGGGTTGACGTCACAGTCAGAACATGTCGTTCTAGTCCTCATTTGCATCCTGGTCAGCAGGTGCCACGCTTTCGCCTGAAACAGAAACCCAGGGCTAGAATAGTCTCCCACCGTAACCTGTGTCTTATTTGCAGGCCTTGGAGAAAGGATGTTTCTTTCCTTCATCCCCAACCAACCATCCCTAGAGCCTGAAGCCCATTCCATTCTTGACACGCCAGCCAGTTCTCTTCCTATAAATGTGGTTCTTTTGACTGGAATTCACCTCACTCCGAGCCCAAAGTAAATCTTTCCTCATCAGCCTTCACTTTGCTCCTCAGATCTAGCTAGGTTTCTCCTGCTGCCAGTATGACCCTGGTGAGCTGTGACAAGTGAAGAGTAGACAGGGACAGTGGGGCTTGAGAGATCCTGGGCTGTCACATCATCATTCGTACCTGCTGTGTTCCCTCCTCCCTCCCTCAGACTGTTATACACCAAAACTCCCCATATAGCTTCTCTGAGAAACCCAGCTCTTGTCCCTTAGTCCATGTCACAGGGTCCAGGGAACACAGACAGCCACATTTTCTCTTAGAATCAACATCTTCAAGCAGGGTGGGACTGGGAGAAGCAGAAGCTAGGCAGAGGGAACCAAAGCAGCTGGAAAAGCTGACCTAGCTGTTGTGCTGGTCTCATAGCAACAGCTGCCAGCAGCCCCCAGCGACCACAGAAGTGCTGGGCTGGCCCAGGGGCTGTGACCTCACTGTGTTTGCTGTGGCAACAGCCACCAGCAGCTAATTCCCTTTCCTCCAGGAAAGCCAAGTATTTGCATTTCTGCTGGTGTGGTTTAGATACTCTTCTTCCCTTCCCCAAACGAAGGAGTAAGTGGAGGGAAGTGCAGTCTTAAAAACCACTGCTGAGTTGATTCTCAGCACCTCAATTCCAAAGTGCCTGAGAAGCCATCTCTGAGTCTACCCACTTCCAAGGACAAAGGCCAGCTATTTATGAGTCCAATCTGCTCCGCCTCCATTCCTCTCATCCCATGAAGCTGCAGGGGCTAGCCGTCTTGGCAGCATTGCTTCTCTTCTCTGTCCCCTCATCAGGACATTGACAGGGCAGTTGTACCACATGGAAGACCTCCAGGACTGTCACTCCACGCCCTCGCAGTTCAGAGGAATCAAAGTAGGATCACTTAGGGGCAAAAAAAAAAAAAGTGCAGAATGGTCTGGGGCCATATTCACCCTGGCACCTACCTACTCTGAGCTTTTGTGTCAGAAGAAAATTATATTTAGCTGAGGAAGCCAAACTCTTTCTTCCTATGACCAGATGCCACGTTCTGCTTTGCTTTTAGGAATGGAGTCAAAGAAGAGTAGTGGGGAGAGGGGAATTAACTTTTCCTCTGTGACATGATGTTCCTTTTCAAACCATTTGTGGCCCAAGTGCTCTTTGTGGGCCGGTGTCCAAGACCCCAAGAACAGTATGTGTGTGCCTGTCACCCACATGACTGCCCACATCCTCCTTCGTGAGGGTAGGGACACTTTCCCTGGGGGACAGGGAAGAACATTTTTTCCTGGCGCATGTTTCAGGGCCAGAGGATCTGGTTAGTTTAAGCAGCTGCACCCACGGCCCCAGAACTTCCAGCAGATTTGTGCTGGAGTCCTTGGCCCCTGGCTAATCCACATCCAGCACCCTGTTCCTATGTCTTAGAAGACGATCTCTTGAAACCTTGTTTTTTCCTCAAGCTTCAATTTTCCTTGGTATTTTCCACTGGGAAGCCTCTTCTGGATAGTCAGTCCTGTAGGTCTTATTTTCAGATCCACTCTAGGTGTTGACTTTTCACTGCCCACTCCTTTGGCACTGGCCAGAGATTTTTACATCTGCAAATGCTCTCCAGAGCCAGGACGAGGGTGATGATCCTTGTCTTTCAGAAGAGGAAATTTGAGACTCAGGCTACTTGGGGACTTGTCTGAGTCTCACAAATAGTAAAGGGCACAGCGGGGATTTCAAGCCCAAGTTTCTTCCCCAAAGCCTGTGTTCATTCCACCCTGTCTCACTGTTCCTGCTTTTCTGCTTGGGAGGTCACTATAAGCTTAACCTTTTCTTTGGCCTGAGTTGCTTCAAGTCAATATGACAGTATAAATATCTACCCAGTGATGACCACATCAATGGCAGCTCACAGTTGTTGAGTGTTGGCTATGAGCCAGGGCCTGGGCTTAGACGAGGGCTTTTACTCACATGGACTCATTCGGTCTTCACAGCAACCCTAAGACATCCATGCCGTTTTCCCTTTTCAGGGCTTGATTTTACAGAGGAGCAGGCTGAGGCTGGGCCATCCCAGTGCACTGCCCGCTTCCTGTCAAGGTGTCTTCTGCCCTGGAGGCCACCTGTGTCCCCCTACTTGAGTAGTTTCTTGCACTTTGTCAATTGCTTTACGGACATTCTCTTACTCAGTCCTTGCCAGCCCAGGGAGGGAGGCTTTTCAACCCCGTATTACAGATGAGGCAACTATAAGGACTGGCCAAGGTATGTTAGTAGCCACACCAGGACTTGACCCTAGACTCTTTGCACCCAAGCAGGCCACATCTTCAGAGTACTTTTTTTTTTTTTTGGTCCATTTGTACATACCCCTTTACAGACTGTTTTCCCCATCTGTGGCTTCTTTCTTGGGTCCCTATTAGAGCCACTAAAAAATTGTTTAAATGCAGTTAAAAACTCCTTACTCCGTTTCTGCTGAGTTCCCGAGTTTCCATAGGGAGGGTACCTGTATAGGTGCTTGGGTCTTACTCTAGAGGTTCAGGCTCAGGAAGTCTCAAATGAAGTTTGAGCTGCTCACTTTTTAAGTAGTGTCCTCGTGATTCAAGTATACAGGCTGAGTCTATGGAACCCTGAATCCAACAGAGGTAGGCCCCATTCCCAAAGGGCCCGACATGAAGGAGGTGTTCGGTAAATGGAAGCCGATGTTGTTACTGCTCTCAACCACATATGTGCTAGAGCACTGCTCTGCCAGCACCAGCCCAGGACACACCTGCCATCACTTAGAGGAAGGGAAGGAAACATTAGGAGCAAAACTGCACTTGCGAAAAGCAGAGTCTCCTGACGTGTAGCGCTTGCTGGTTAGAAGCTTGTGGGTGAGGCTGATGTTTCAGAGAAGGACTGAGGGAATAAAAGAACCAATGTTAATGAGAACAAACTACAAAACTGTCCAAAGGAGCTGGTTAATTAGTAGCATAGCTAATCTATAGGTATTACACAGCCATTAAAAAAGAATACTGCACAGAAAAACTTTAGAGAAAGTTTCACGTTACATGAAAAAGCCTCAGGAGGATGTGCATAATACAATTCTTTTTGTGTAAAAAAATCACATAGATATTTCTAAAAGTGCACGGAAGAAATTCATTCTTCATTCTCTCTGGGAAGTAGGGCTGGCACTAAGGGAACACAGGGGTTTTTCCTCTAAACTTTATGCCTTATACTGTGAATTTTTTTACCAAGAGTATGTATTAGCTTTTAGAATAGGGAAAAGAAATTGTAAGGTCCAGTACCAAGAACAAATAGGATTAAAAAGCAAAGTCCCAACCATTAGGAATCCTTTGCCCTGTGCCTGTCTGCAGCCACTTACCTAAGTCAATTCATTTGCTGAGGGTGACTCAAGAATCTTCAAAGTAAAGAAGAGCTGTTTCCTGAGTTTCTCTGCTTACAAGGAGCACTAATCTCCTTTTCTCAGTCCCTGGCCTACATAATACCCCTCAGAGGAAAAAACCAACTCTTAATGTACCATCTCTTGCCTCTTCTGTTACCTTACCCTTAGACAAATGTTTATGGGTCAGCCCAGAGACGAAAAATGAGACCATTTGAAGGCTTCCAGCGCAAAGCTATTGTAATTTGTCCCACTGACGAGGACCTAAAAGACCGAACAATAAAGCGAACCGACGAGGAAGGGAAGGATGTCCCAGATCATGCGGTCTTAGAAATGAAAGGTAGGAAATGAGTGCTTCCCAGAGGAACGTCAATGCGGGGTCCTGGAGAGAAGAAGCTCTTTACTCAGTTTGTCCTTCCCTGGCTCCCTAATGATTTCTTTTTTGATCTTACTCTTTCCTTGCTTCTGCTTTGTCCCTTCCTTGTCTACCACAGCTGTGAATGGAAAAGCTACCCATCTGTCTTATGTTGGGGTTTTCAGGCTGGATGGGGCTGGGGCAGCACAAGGGAAAGGATGTATGGGAGCTAAAGCTGAAAGTCCTGCGTGCTCACCCTGCCTCTGGTCCCAGATGGGCTGACTGGGCAGGCCTCAGTTTGTTTCTCTGTAAAAACAGGGATGGTGATGCCATCTGTCTGACCCATTCCCTGGGGTGAGGCCTGAGGGAGCTGTGCACTGTGTCTAGGTGGGTCTTAGCCACCTCTTCAGAAAACGGAGGAGTCTTTGTTAGCCCCTGACACTTAGCAGGCTGAGGGGTTGGGGCTTTGTCTACCTCTTTCTCTCTCTCTCTCTGTTTTTTTTTTTGTTTGTTTTTTGTTTTTTGTTTTTTTTTTGGAGAGGGAGTCTTGCCCTGTCACCCAGGCTGGAGTATAGTGGTGCGATCTTGGCTCACTGCAACCTCCGCCTCCTGAGTTCACCCAGTTCTCCTGCCTCAGCCTCCCGAGTAGCTGGGACTACAGGTGTCCGCCACCATGCCTGGCTAATTTTTGTATTTTTAGTAGAGATGGGGTTTTGCCATGTTGGCCAGGCTGGTCTTGAACTCCTGACCTCAGGTGATCCACCCGCCTCGGCCTCCCAAAGTGCTGGGATTACAGGCGTGAGCCACCGCGCCCGCCCTTCTGTCTATGTCTTTCTTATTCACTATTCCAGTTTTCTTCACCTTCTCCCTTCTGGAAGGCCACTCTTCTGGGTGGAGGGGACCAGACTTCAGAAGGTACTGACCTCTTCTTCTTGTTCCCTTTGGGGCACTTCCTTCCTCCTAGCCAACTTCACGTTGCCAGATGTTGGGGACTTCCTGGATGAGGTTCTGTTCATTGAGCTGCAGCGGGAGGAAGCGGACAAGCTAGTGAGGCAGTACAACGAGGAAGGCCGCAAGGCTGGGCCACCCCCTGAAAAGCGCTTTGACAACCGAGGTGGTGGTGGCTTCCGGGGCCGCGGGGGTGGTGGTGGCTTCCAGCGCTATGACAACCGAGGACCCCCTGGAGGCAACCGTGGCGGCTTCCAGAACCGAGGGGGAGGCAGCGGTGGAGGAGGCAACTACCGAGGAGGTGAGACATCTCACACACAGCACTCTCCACTTTCTGTTCCCAGGTTGGGGCTGGGCTTTGACTGCTTATGCAATCAGCAACTGAAGTTTTCTGAGCTCCAGCTGTGAGTTATACTCTGGTAGAAAACTTGAAACAAGTCAGACACGGAGACCTCAGAAACGCTCCCACTTTCCCACTCCCTGGACGCTGGTTATGAAGCCCTTTGCCCATTTGCATATCACAGTGCACATTCTGTCACATTGCTGTCATTTTTGTGAACCTTCCCCCATCTGACCATGAGCTCCTTGGAAATAGGATCTAGATCAAAATCTATTGGAAATGGGGGCTACATCTTTGGCCAGGTCTGAAGAGGACTAGATGCGACTCGTTCATGGCTGTCACCAGTGCTTAGCTTCCTCTCATTTTTTTTTTTTTTTTTTTTGAGACGGAGTTTTGCTCTTGTTGCCCAGGCTAGAGTGCAGTGGTGTAATCTCGGCTCACTGCAACCTCTGCCTCCCGGCGTTCAAGCGATTCTCTCGCCTCAGTCTCCTGAGTAGCTGGGATTGTAGGCAAGCACCACCACGCCCGGCTAATTTTGTATTTGTAGTAGAGATGGGGTTTCTCCATGTTGGTCAAGCTGGTCTTGAACTCCTGACCTCACGTGATCCACCCGCCTTAGCCTCCCAGAGTGCTAGGATTACAGATGTGAGCCACCGCACCCTGCCAGCTTCCTCTCCTTGAGCATCTCCTTCCTGCATATTCAACAGCTATTGAGATGCTGGGACACAGAAACCCAGGACTGCCTTGGTCTCTGCCTCACCATTCTTGCAGTCCAGTGAATGAGACAAACCTGTCATAAGGGCTGGGACAGGGGAGTATGCCCGGGGGTCTAGAGAATCCCAGAGGACATGCTTTGTTGTTCACCTTGAGTTCTTGCTCTGCGCCTGGCCATGCCGGCTCACAGTAGTCACCAAGACAACCCAGTTCCCTGGGGTTGCCATTTGGGAATGATGGCGCCTTTCATCTGGATTTCTCCAACACAGGTTTCAACCGCAGCGGAGGTGGTGGCTATAGCCAGAACCGCTGGGGTAACAACAACCGGGATAACAACAACTCCAACAACAGAGGCAGCTACAACCGGGCTCCCCAGCAACAGCCACCACCACAGCAGCCTCCGCCACCACAGCCACCACCCCAGCAGCCACCGCCACCACCCAGCTACAGCCCTGCTCGGAACCCCCCAGGGGCCAGCACCTACAATAAGAACAGCAACATCCCTGGCTCAAGCGCCAATACCAGCACCCCCACCGTCAGCAGCTACAGCCCTCCACAGGTGAGAGAATGAGTGTGTGTTTGTATGTAGTGATCGCACGTGTGCTTTTGAACCTGAGCAAGTTAGGTGGAGGCGGATCTGGGGAAATCAACACATGCCCCAGCTACTGGTCTTCACTCTAACCTCTAGCCTGCCCTTCTTTCTCCCTGGCCGTGATCTTGACTCAGATGGACCCTACACATTTCCAGATCCCCTCCAAACCCAGGAGTAAATGGAGACCTTCCCAGAACCTGCTCTTCTCCCACCACCCTCAAGGGGATGGGCTGTAAGCACTGATCCCTCCAGCAAGTACATTATTCTTGGCTAGTGTCACTAACCTCACTAAATCCCCAAGAAAGCACTTGACTGGAGTCACCCCTTGCCCAGGCTGGCTGACCTCTTTGTCTTTTGGACATAATAACCAGGGCACTAAGGTTGCTGAGGACTTGCCCTCTGCACAGAGAGCTTCAATCCTGAGCAGCTCCAGGCTCAGTTCCCGTTCTTGGAAAGCCAGTGCCCTGGCTCTGGTATGCACAGGCTCCTGTAAACCAGAGAGGTTTTCAGTTATCGCACAGCCATTTCCCAAGCACTTTCCTCATGCCGGGCCTGGAATCAGCTGCCAGGAGACCAACGGATGGTTCCCAGGCCCAGCTAACTAGAATATTTCTTAGAACAAGAGTTGGGCAGGCACAGATCCAAACCCCCAGCCCCACAACATCCTGTTTCTGTGAGCTTGGACAAATAGCTTCCCATCTCTGGGCCTCATTTTCCTCATAAAGGTGTTAGTAGAAGTCCCTTCCAAGGTTTGTTGTGAGGAATGGGTGGCACTATAGCTCTGGGACTAGGCAGACCTGGGGTCAAGTCCTTTTTCCTTGGCCCAGAAATTTCATCTTGAGCCTCAGTTTCTTTCTCTTTAAAATGGGGCTAGTGGGACCTACCCCTAGGTTCTATATGGAGATTAAATGACGTAATGATCCAACCTGTACTTGGGAAGCACTTAGTCAATTGCCACTACTGTTTCTCAGCAGATCTTCCAGTAACAACTACCACCACCTGTTGAGTACCCAGTGGTTTATACACACAAGCTTATTGGATACTCAGGGCAAGCTAAAGGAGTTGTTCTTGTTCTATTGTGATTCTCATTTTATAAAAAAGAAAACTGAGATTTCAAGAAGTGCCGTGTACCTTGCTCCCTGGGGGTCTCAGAGCTGGGGTTAGAGTCCACATCACAGCCCTGGGGCTTGCCCTTCATCCTGCCCTACCATGGCATGGAGCTGGCTCTCCTCCTTCTCAGCCCACAAACAATGTCCACTAGGCAAGGGAAGGGCCCCTGTGGGCCAACCACTTAAAAAGGCCCTTTTTCCATCCCAGCATTTCACATCTGCAGATTTCCTCTATTTCACAGAGCTTTGGCTTTTTTCCCTCCACTTTCCAGCCGAGTTACAGCCAGCCACCCTACAACCAGGGAGGTTACAGCCAGGGCTACACAGCCCCACCGCCTCCACCTCCACCACCACCTGCCTACAACTATGGGAGCTACGGCGGTTACAACCCGGCCCCCTATACCCCACCGCCACCCCCCACCGCACAGACCTACCCTCAGCCCAGCTATAACCAGTATCAGCAGGTAGGTGCCAGACTGGGGGCCAACTGGATGGAGAGACTTCCATGGGCCCCTCCTGGGTGTGTATTCCCAGACTTAAGTCCCTGCTTATCCCTAAAAAGACAGCCTGCTGGCCTCGGCCTGGCGTTCATCTGGTGCAGCCATTCCATTTGGTCAACACTTCTGCACTGGTTGCTAGGTAATTGGTATCCTAGCCCCCTCCACAGTCTAGCTAGCAAGTGAAGGGGAAGGGCTGGCCTAAGTACCAGGGGCCTCAGAGTCCTCTTTCAGCACCACAGACAGGGGGCTCCAAATCCTGCTGCAGGTTGGTGCCCAGGCCCCCATACCTGTTACTAAATCTTTTGACTATGATATCTAGCTATACCCAAAAGGCACTGGGTTGACAAGCTGAGACCTGGGCTTCAGTCCCTAACTGCCTACCTGTGTGGTGTCAGGTCTTTCCAAGGTGCCTTGATTTCTCTGTCAGGGGACCTGTGTTCAACTGTTGTCACTGCAGCTGTCTCTGCCCTAGGTGAGGGTGGGGCTGGTGGGGAGGCTAAATGTGTGGTGGATGCAGGACAACTTGGTGTTCTTGGTTTCTTTCCCCAGTATGCCCAGCAGTGGAACCAGTACTATCAGAACCAGGGCCAGTGGCCGCCATACTACGGGAACTACGACTACGGGAGCTACTCCGGGAACACACAGGGTGGCACAAGTACACAGTAGCCAGTGTGACCCAGAGGCTCCCGGAGGCCCCTGCCGGCTTCCTCCACCAGCGCCTGCCTCGGCCCCTCCTCTGCCCCCGCCAGATCCCGTGGTGCTGGGGATGGGGTCATCCCAGGGCTGCCTCCCTCCAGCCCACTGCCTCCCCTCTGAGGGGCTTCCTTCCCCTCCATAGGGCCAGGCATTTTTTTCTGGATTCAAACAGGCAACAATGACCTTTTATTTTCTGTTTGTCCCCACCTCCCCAGCCTTCCACCTCCTGTTCTTCCTACCTTCTTCCTTTTTGACTAAATAATCCCCACCTCCCTTGATCATACAGTGAGGCTACAGTGACTGAGGGGAGAATCCCCTCCTGTTCACTCTCCCAACCCTGCTCCAACCCCTCAGCTTCCCAGACCCTCATGCAGTTGGTTGTAAATTCTCCCAGGAGCTGTTTTACTGTCTACTTTTCAGGATTAAAAAAAAAATCAAAACTTAAAAAAAAAAAAGTTTAAAAAGCAAAATGGGGAGGGGGAGGAAGCAGTGACCTTTTTTTTTTGGTAATTATGCGCTTTTTTTTAATTTTTAGAATTTGTCTTTTTACTGTGGGTCGGCTGTTGATATTTCATCAAGATAAGCATTTCTTTCCTGAGTTCAGGTGACTGAGGAAGAGCCACAAAACAAAACACAACAAAACCAAACCACAGAATCATCTTTAACCCAACTTTTTATACGATGCCCCAGTTCCCCATAACTTTGCACACAAGCTTCTGTGTTCAGTTGAATTGTAACTGCTTTTTGTATTTGGAGAGAGTGACTATTGAACTTGAAACCTTTTATTCCGGGCGTCTTGGTAGTTTCTGGTGGGATTCAGTGGGTGAGAGGGAAGAAGGGGAGGTTGGGGGGCTCCTTCCCTTCAGAACTTGAAGTTTCTCCCACTGCCTCCTCTCCAGTGGTCTCCCAGGTGCCAGACCCAAAAGCTTTTCCTACAGTGATACCCTTTATTTTTACTTCCCCTTGACTCATATGTTTTAACATGATTTTAACAAACTGCACTTATTAAGAAATGTGTTTGCCCTGTTTTGTTTGGTTTCGTTTTGTTTTCTTTGAATAAATGACATGGCACCTCCTAGCAGGAAGGAAGCAGGGTTGAAACCCTGAAGTGTTACTGCAGTTGGCCGTTAATTGGGGTGGGGGCCTCTTTAAAGGGAAATTATTTACTCATTCATTAAACAACTTAACGGAGGGATTCATATGCCTGGCCCCGATTTTGGTGCTAAAAATGCACGCTTAAACAAGGGTCCCTGGTTTAAAATCCACTAGTTCATTTTTAAAGTGCTTCTCTTGTTCTCTACCTCTCACAGTCTAAAATCCCTCCAGGAGTTTTTGAGTAAAGGACATGGAACAGGCCTCTAGGTGGAGGGATGGGTGGGACTGATGGGGCAGAGACCAGGGCTGGTTTGTTCGGCATCATCACTGGGCATCCACAGACCACCTGCCTCAGGCCTGGCCTGTGTGCAGCACGGAGGACAGTTCCTGCCTGTTCTGTGTTTGGGGCTCATGGGGATTCCAGGAGCTTCATGTTTCAGCCAGTGTGTGTGAGCCACCTGCTGTGTTCTTCAGCTGTCCTGGACAGTGCTGGGGACATAGTATAGCCACGGCAGTCCTGGACCCCGTTCTCACAGAGCTCCCACTCCAGAGAGAACAAAGACCTGCCAGCACCAAGTGGTCAGCTGTGAGAGCCTGGGGTGGTGTGCAGGGAGGGCTTCCTGGAGGAGTGAGCCAGGGTAAAAGACTCCAGATTGCATCCCCATGGCCCATCTTCCCCTTCCTTAGCAACCTTATGTCTTCGTTCCCTCATACATGCTGTGTTCCTGGCTCCTTGTGAGAGACAATGCTGGGCCACAGGAGAAGCCAATTCAGCCCCAATCTTCCCTGGTGGGAGCTCAGAGCCTTGTGAAGGGGAGATGGGCAGCAAAAACAAGGGAGGGAAACTGACTAGTCTCAGAATCTCGGGTAGGGCATCAGAACGTGAGAAGGAACCAAGGTTGGTGGCTAAAAGGGACCCTAGAATGCGCCAGAGAGGAGGTGGCAGGGCCTTTAGTCTGGAAAGTCCCCTTCCCTTCATGTCCATATGCTGGGCTACAGCGCCCTCTGCTGGCCTCTCCTGGTAATGCCTAGGAATCTGGGTTGGTAAATAGGGACCTCCTTGGCTTTCTTCCACAACTCCAGACCTCAAGGGAATGCAAATGGGGAAGCTCTTCCTCTGTTCTCAGCCAGTTTTTCTCACACGTCTCATCTCCAGTCCCTTGATGCCCACTCCCTTCAGAATAAAGGAGGTCAAGCCACTTACTATGGCTTATGAGGCCCTGCATGGCCTAGCACCTGGTAACCTCGCTGGCGCCCTTTCTGCTCCCCCTTTGAATATCAAATCAGTGTTTATTTTGTTCTGAGGAGCCGTAAGTCCTTTTTGGAACCCACAAATGATGCCATGAACCACTGCATTGGAGAATACAGAGGTACATGGAATTTTGCATAAAAATTCATGAGGTTCTCAAAACCTCCACAGCCCAATCATGGCTTTCAAGTTAGAGCTCCTTTCCTATGCCCTGACCGTAGTGAAGTGCTTGCAGCAACCAGAACCGTCCGTACCTGCCATCCTCCTCAAGATTCTTCACTACCTTCCTCTTAACCCAGCTCCTACTCGTTCTTCAGGTCTTAGCTTGAGGGTACCCTCCCAGAAAGAAGGCTTCCTTGACCCTCCAGCCTGGGGTGGACAGCTCCCTCAGCCCTCTGGATCCATCAAAGCCCTGGCCACTGAGTGACATGTCTGTCTACTCTGCTGGTAACACCTAAATAGAGCCCCACCCATCCCATAGGGAAATAAGGACCACAGTTGTCTTGTTTCACATCTGTAGATTTCCTCCAGGTCCTGGGAACACAGAATGGGAAGTTCTATCTCACTATTCATCTCATGCCAGCCAGAGACAGGGTATGATGACGGAAGTAAGCCAGGCTGGTGGCTCACGCGCGTAATCCCAGCATTTTGAGAGGCTGAAGCGGGAGGATTGCTTGAGGCCAGGAGTTGGAGACTAGCCTGGGCAACAAAGTGGGACCCCTGGCTCTACAAAAAAATTTTAAAAATTCGCCGGGCGCGGTTGTGCGCGCCTGTAGTCCCAAGTACTCCAAAGGCTGAGGCAGGAGGATCACTTGAGCACAGGAATGTGAGGTTACTTGAAGTGTGATCGCGCCACTGCATTCGTCTGGGCGACAAAGCGAGACCCTGTCTCAAAAAAAAAAAAAAGAGTCAAGGCTTAGTAATATTCCTGAATTCCTGAAGGAGTTAAGAAAGGAAAAGGACAAGCGGGGGTCTAAACGAGAGCACGAACCCTCAGCGTATGACGGCTCCAGGCTCCGGGGGAAAGTCCTTTAGCCATCCATCCCAAAATTAAGCACGCTGGGAGCTGGAGTCACAGCAGTGATAAAACGAACAATGATTCTGGTTCCTACTGACTGACAGGAGAGGTTTAAGGGTCTCTCACTCTCCGGGGAGCCCCTTTCCTTCCTGGCTGCGGAGGGCGGAGCCCGAGAGAGGCACGCACGCGCAATGCAACGTCTGCCTTAGGCCCGGAACTTCGGTGCCTGGGCGCAGCGGTGCACCCGGACCCGGAACATTCTCAGGCGAAAGTGTCTCTTGCGTGCGTGGGCCGGAGGTTAGTGTGCGGGGCCCGCCGGGCGGTTGAAAAGTCCGAGAGAATCAGGATGGAGGCCGTGACGACGGCGGCGAAGGAACCCGATAAGGGTGAGATCTTGGTCACGCGCAGGCGGCGGGTGGGTGCGGTTGCGGTGTCTCTAGGAAATGATTCCCCCAGGAACGCGAAGTAGGACTCGTTTTAGGGGGACACCCGCCCCCCTCAGCTTTACCGGTCCTCTTCACTACTTTGCCCAGATTATTCCCTCCCTTGTCGCGGGCTGACCTTCTTTTCCTCCATTCCTTCCCCCCGAAATTAACCTCTTCCCAGTTCCAGACCAATCCTTTCCATGTCTCTAATTCATTTCCTTACCAGGCTAACTCTCAAATTAACAGAAACCTTTCTGCCCCGGCCTAATTCCTGCATTGCCTCAGACCAGCCCTTCTCAAATTACCTCCTTCCCTGTACCAAGCTGAGCCTTCCCTTGCTCTCTAGACGAATCCTCCTACCTTTCCAGGCTAAACTTCTACCTGCCTCATGCAAACTTATCCCAATCTAACGATTCCTTCATTTCATTGTAACTCCCGTTTCCCCCAAAGTCCGAAATCCAGCCAGGCTCCTTTCAAAGTCCTTACTCAATTTCTGTGCTTTCCCACAACCTTCAAAGTAATCCGACGTCGGGTGAGGTGTGATTGGAAGCGTGGCTCCAACACCACTGGCCAAGAATTGGTAATTGTGGAAGCCAGATGGAGATGATTGGTATATGGAGGTAGGGGGAGAGTTGTCGTTGTACTTTCTACTTTTGTGTATGTTTGAAATTTTCTAAAAATAAAAAATTTAACCTAAAAAAAGTCTTAAGGCCGGGTGCAGTGGCTCCCACTTGTAATCCCAACACTTTGGGAGGCCAAGGCAGGAGAGTTGCTTGAGCCCAAGAGTTTGAGACCAGCCTGGGCAAGAGAGAGAAACCTGATCTCTATAAACATTTAAAAATTAGCCAGCCCTGGTGGCTAGGGAGTAGCTAGGACAAGCTACTCAGGAGACTAAGGTGGGAGTGTCACTCGAATCCTTTGAGATTGCAGTGACCTAAGATTATTACTCCACTGCACTCCAGCCTCTGCAGCAGAGTGAGACTTGAGCCCAGGAGTTTGAGACCAGCACTGGCAACATAGCCAGACCCCATCTCTACAAAAAATTTAAAAATTAAGGCCGGGCCCGGTGGCTTACACCTGTAATCGCAGCACTTTGGAAGGCGGAGGCAGGAAGATCACCTCAGGTCAGGAGTTGGAGACCAGCCTAGCCAACATAGCGAAACCCCGTCTCTACTAAAAATGAGAAATATTAGCCAGGCGTCGTGGTGTGGGCCTGTAATCCCAGCTACTCGGGAGGCTGAGGCACCAACTGGAATCACTTGAACCCGGGAGGCGGAGGTTGCAGTGAGCAGAGATCGCACCACTGTACTCCAGTCTGGGTAACAGAGCAAAACTCTGTCCCCCCCAAAAAAAATTAGCCAGGTTTGATGGTGCATTCCTGTGGTCCCGGCTACTCAGGAGTCTGAGGCGGGAGGATCACTTGAGCCCAGGAGGTCGAAGCTGCAGTGAGCTGTGTTTGCACTATTGCATTCCAGTCTGAGCAACAGAGCAAGACCCTGTTTCAAAAAAAAGAAAAAAAAAATTTGTCTCTTGGCCCCATCTATCTCCTTCAGAGAGTCATGTATACTTGGTCTCCATTTCCTCGTCTCCTGCTCACGACTCTCTGACTTTTCTCCTAAGAAACTGCTCTGATTAGGGTCTGCACTGACTTCCCCCATGTTGTTCAATTCAGTCCCCCCATTCAGGTTTTTGTTTGTTTGTTTTTTGAGAGTCTCACTCTGTTGCCCAGGCTGGAGTGCAGTGGCATGATCTCAGCTCACTGCAACCTCCACCTCCCAGGTTCAAGTGATTCCCGTGCCTCAGCCTCCCAAGTAGCTGGGATCACAGGTGCCCGCCACTATGCCTGTCTAATTTTGTATATTTTTAGTAGAGATGGGGTTTCACCATGTTGGCCAGGCTGGCCTCGAACTTCTGACCTCAAGAGATCCTCCTGCCTCAGCCTCCCATAGTGCTGGGATTACAGGTGTGAGCCACCACACTTGGCCCATTCAGGTTTTTTTTCTTACTAGACTGGACTAGAATTAAATGCTGTTGACCCTTCCATCCTTTTTGCATGTTTTCCTTTGGCTTCAGCGACACCACAGTGCCTGATTTCCTGCCTGTCTCTCAGGCTGCTCCTTCTCAGCCTGACTTTGTTTCCCAGGGGTGCTGTAACAAAGTACTACAAACTGCATGGCTTCAAACAACAGAACTTTATTCTCTCATAGTTCTCAAGGCCAGAAGGCTGAAGTCAGTGTTGCCGAACTGAAATCCAGGTGTCTGCAGGGTTGTGCTTCCCCACAGGCTCTGGGAGAAAACCCATTTCTTGCCTCTTCCAGCCAGTGGTGGTTTCTGGAATTCCTTGGCATGTGGCTACATCACTCCAATCTCTGCTTCCCCTTTTGACATTGCCTTCTTTTTTTTTAAGACGGAGTCTCGCTCTGTTGACCAGGCTGGAGTACGTGATCTCGGTTCACTGCAACCTCTGCCTCCGGAGTTCAAACAATTCTCCTACCTCAGCCTCCTGAGTACCTGGGACTACAGGAGCGCGCCACCACACCCGGCTAATTTTTTGTATTTTTGGTAGAGCGCCATGTTGGCCAAGCTGGTCTTGAGCTCCTGACCTCAAGTGATTCACTCACCTTGGCCTCCCAAAGTGCTGGGATTACAGGGGTGAGCCATTGCAACCGGCCTCTTTTTTTTAAGATAACAGTAATGGGCTCCAGGGATGACGATGTAGCTATCTTTTGCACAGCCAGTTTTTAGCTTCAGAGGCATGTCCTCCCCGCATCTGTGCAGTGCTTTTTCCTGGACCCTCTTGTCATCCCTCTCCCACTCCCCTGTGCCCTCCCCAATCCCTACCTCTCATTTCTCTTGGCTTTGGTTCTTGTCTTGATTCTGATGACACCCACAGCTCTGTCTCCAGCCCAACATTTCTCTCCTGAGGAGTCTGGAGGCCCGTGTAGCAGCAGTCGGACTATTCCCCTGGATGCCTCCCTTACTTCCAGCACGTCAGCCCCGTGGCTCCTCCACTCAGCCTCCTGACATCTTTCTGATTCGCTCACTCATGATCCTGTTCCTTCCTCCACAGCCCCTGCCCTTGTCCAGCTCAGTCTTCAGCTGCATCAGTGATTTAAATCCTCCCTGATACACACAACACATGTATGTCACCTGTGACTTCTTTCCTCCCCAACCCAGCCACACTGCTTAAAGTTGTCTCTATATTCTGTTTTCACGTATTTCCTGCTTGCCGCAGGCTTGCTCCCTCCACTCTTGGGAAACAAGTCTCACCAAGGTTTGCCCAGCGCTCCGCTTTCCTGTTTTCTTTCCATTTTTTTGAGACAGAGTCTTCACTCTGTCACCCAGGCTGGAGTGCAATGGCTGATCTCGGCTCACTGCAACCTCTGCCTCATGGGTTCAAGCGATTCTTGTGCCTCTGCCTCCTGAGTAGCAGGGATTACAGGTGCCCACCACCATGCCCAGCTGATTTTTGTATTTTTAATAGAGAGAGGGTTTCACCATGTTGGCCAGGCTGGTCTCGAATTTGTGGCCTCAAGTGATCTGCCCACCTCGGCCTCCCAAAGTGCTGGATTACAGGCATGAGCCATGGTGCCCAGCCAGCTTTCCTGTTTTCTTTGCCCGTATTATTGTTGATCCTGACTGTCTCCCACATCAGACTGGGTGCTCCCTGAGGGCAGGAGCTGGACTGGATTCATCCTATGGATCCTCAGCATTGCCTGACTTAGGGCCTCTCAGAGATTTAGTGTTTTCTTTTCTTTTTTTTTTTTTTTTAGAGTTTTGCTCTTGTTGCCCAGACTGGAGTGCAATGGCACGATCTTGGCTCACCGCAACCTCTGCCTCCCAGGTTCAAGCTATTCTCCTGCCTCAGCCTCCCGAGTAGCTGGGATTACAGGCATGTGCCACAATGGCTAATTTTGTATTTTTAGTAGAGACGGGGTTTCTCCCAGTTGGTCAGGCTGGTCTTGAAATCCCGACCTCAGGTGATCCACCTGCCACAGCCTCCCAAAGTGCTGGGATTACAGGCGCGAGCCACCGCGCCCGGCCTAAGATTTAGAGTTATTAAAGAGTGGTTGGGTGAACGCATGAATGCATGAGAGAGTGAATGAATGAGTAAACAAATTAGCAAATGTATTAACGATTTAAAGAATTGAGTGGATCAATAAGTCAGGCCTCAGGGCCTTTGCAGTAGTTGTTGCCTCTGCCTGGAATTCTCTTTTCCAAGAGACCTCATGGCTTAATCCCTCACCACCTGAGGTCTCTAATCAAATGTCACTTTTTTGGCAAAGCCTTCTCTGAGCCTTCCATTTAAAATTGCAGCCTTGGCCAGGCATGGTGGTTTACACTGTAATCTCAGCAGTTTGGAAGCCTGAGGCAGGAGGATCACTTGAGGCCAGGAGTTCAAGACCAGCCTGGGCAACACAGCAAGACCCTGTCTCTACCAAAAAAAATTAAAATTAGGCCGGGTCCAGTGGTACACGCCTGTAATTCCAGCACTTTGGAAGATCGAGGTGGGAGGACTGCCTGAGCTCAAGAGATTGAGACCACCCTGGGCAACCTAGTGAGACCTTGTCTTTACTGAAACTTTTTTTTTTTTTTAATTTAAAGATTGGCAGGGTGCAGGCCGGGCGCAGTGGCTCACGCCTGTAATCCTAGCACTTTGGGAGGCCGAGGCGGGTGGATCACGAGGTCAGGAGTTCGAGACCAGCACGGCCAAGATGGTGAAACCCTGTCTGTACTAAAAATACAAAAATTAGCCGGGCATGGTGGCAGGCACCTGTAATCCCAGCTGCTTGGGAGGCTGAGGCAGAGAATTGCTTGAACCTGAGGCGGAGGTTGCAGTGAATCAAGATTGCTCCACTGCACTCCAGCCTGGGCGAAAGAGCGAGACTCCGTCTCAAAAAAAAAAAAAAAAAAAGATTGGCAGGGTGCAGTGGCACACACCTGTAATCCCAGCACTTTGGGAGGCCGAAGGGGAGTGGATCACCTGAGGTCAGGAGTTGGAGACCAGCCAAGCCAACATAGCGAAACCCTGTCTCTACTAAAAATACAAAAATTAGCCAGGCATTTGGCTTGTACCTGTAATCCCAGCTAGTTGGGAGGCTGAGGCACCAACCACAATAACTTGAACCCAGGAGGCGGCAGTTGCAGTGGGCAGATCTCACGCCATTGCACTCCAGCCTGGGCAACAAGAGCAAAACTCCATCTCAAAAAAAAAAAAAAGAAAAAAAAAAATTTAAAGATTAACTGAGTATGGTTGTGCATGCCTGTAGTCCTGGCTGCTCAGGAGGCTGAGGTGGGAGGATTGCTTGAGCCCAGGAGTTCAGGGTTACAGTGAACCATGGTTGTGCCATTGCACTCCAGCCTGGCAATGGAGCAAGGCCTTATCTCTTAAAAAATAAAAATAAAAATAGGCCAGTCACAGTGGCTTACACCTTTAATGCCCAGCACTTTGGGAGGCCAAGGCAGGAGGATTGCTGGAGCCCTGGAGTTCGAGACCAGCCTGAGTAACATGTCAATACCCTGTCTCTACAAAAAATTTAAAAATTACACAGGCATGGTGGTATATGCCTGTGGTCCTAGCTACACGGGAGGCTGAGATGGGAGGATCGCTCAAGCCCAGGCGGTCAAGGCTGCACTGAGCTGTGATTGCGCCCTGCACTCCAGCCTGGGTGACAGAGCAAGACCCTGTCTCGAAAATAAAATAAAATTGCAGCCTCCTCCACCTCTTCCCTCCTCCTTCCCTGTTTATTTTTCCGCATAACTCCAGGAAACACCTAACACATTATGTTTTCGGTAATTATGTTGCTAATTGTTTGTGTCCCCTACTGAAATGTCAACTTTTGCTCACTGTGGTTTCTCTAGTGCCCAGAACAGTGCCCAGAATATAGTCAGTGCCCAGTAAATGTGAGCTGAGTGAGTGACTAAGCCCCCAGTCCCTTCCCACACTCCCATCTCTGAACTAACCAATCTCTCCTTTCCTCAGGCTGCACAGAGCCTGGACCTGGGCACTGGGGTGAGCTGAGCCGGACACCAGTCCCATCTAAACCCGAGGACAAAGTGGAAGCAGCTGAGGCAACACCAGTGGCCCTGGACAGTGACACCTCCGGGGCTGAAAATGCAGCAGTGAGTGCTATGCTGCATGCTGTAGCCGCCAGCCACCTGCCTGTTTGCAGCCAGCAGCAGGGTGAACCCGACTTGACAGAGCATGAGAAAGTGGCCATCCTGGCCCAGCTGTACCACGAGAAGCCACTGGTGTTCCTGGAGCGCTTCCGCACAGGCCTCCGTGAGGAGCATCTGGCCTGCTTTGGCCACGTGCGTGGCGACCACCGTGCAGACTTCTACTGTGCTGAGGTGGCCCGGCAGGGCACTGCCCGGCCCCGCACCCTGCGTACCCGCCTGCGTAACCGGCGCTATGCTGCCCTGCGAGAGCTGATCCAAGGTGTGGGGGCCAGATGGGTGACAGTGGGCACATATGGGGAGGGAGGGGAGACTGAGGCAGAGGGAATTAGAGAAAAGAATACAAGAGCAGAAACAGAGACAGAGATCCTGGGAGAGAAGTTCTGAGACAGAGACAGGGACACAGGAAGAGACTGAGACAGAAATGTAAAGTAAGGGGGAGAGATAGACAGGGGTCCAGGGAAGAGAATGGGACAGACAATGAGAATAGATCAAAATTTAGTAGATGTCAGAAGTGGCATTTCAGATTGGTAGGCTGAGGACACAGTACACTGTGCTGTGATAATTGGTCATACCTAAGGAACAAAACATGAGATCCCTACCTCATACCATATACAGAGGCATCAGGGGAAACCAAAAGGAGTATGTACATGACCTTGGGGACACAGAAGCCTTCTGAACAAGACACACTATGAAAACCATGAAGGAAAAAAAAGATAGCTTTTTGACCGTGACATAATTAAAAGCATCCTTGTGACCACAACACCAGAACCAAAGTTAAAAGATGAGAGTGAATAAAGCAGAGTGAGTTAAGTTGCCGTTAGGGAGAAGGCACAAGTTATAGAGAGGTTCACAGAGAAAGAGAGAGAGGCTGGGCATGATGGCTTATGCCTGTAATCCCAGCACTTTGGGAGGTCAAGGTGGGTAGATTACTTGAGCTCATGAGTTCAAGACCAGCCTGGGCAACATGGCGAAATGCTGTCTCTACAAAAAATACAAAAATTAGCTGGGTGTGGTGGCGCCCTAGCTACTCAGAAGGCTGAGGTGGGAGAATTGCTTGAGCCTGGGAGGTGGAAGTTGCGTGAGCTGAGATCCCACCACTAAGCTCTAGCCTGGGCGATAAAGCCAGATCTTGTCTCAAAAAAAAAAAAAAAAAAAAAAAAAGAAACACAGATGTGGAAATGAGGATGAAAACAGAAGGAAGATGGGCCGGGCACAGTCACTCAAGCCTGTGATCCCAGCACTTTGGGAGGGCGAGGTTGGGGTGGACCTGAGGTCAGGAGTTCCAGAGCAGCCTGGCCAACATGGTGAAACCCCATCTCTACTAAAAATACAAAAAAATTAGCCACATGTGGTGGCAGGCAACTGTAATCTCAGTTACTTGGGAGGCTGAGGGAGGAGAATTACATGAATCTGGGAGGTGGAGGTTGCCAAAAAAAAAAAAAGATGAATGAGGTGGGGGTAGGTGACAGAAACTGAAAAAAGCAGGAAAGATAGAAAGATGGAGATAAAGGAAGAGATGGAGAGAGATCCAGAGCCGGGGTGGGTGATAATCCAAGTTGGGGAGAAGGAGGGATAGAAACTGAATCTGCTAGAGGCTGGGCACAGTGGCTCAGACCTGTAATCCCAGCACTTTGGGAGGCCGAGGCAGGCAAATCACTTGAGATAAGGAGTTCAAGACCAGCCTGGCCAACATGGTGAAACCCCGGCTCTACTAAAAATACAAAAAAAATTAGCCAGGCACTGTGGCAGGTGCCTATAATCCCAGCTACTCAGGAGGCTGAGGCAGGAGAATCACTTGAACCCGGGAGGCGGAGGTTGCAGTTAGAGTTAATCGAGATCACACCACTATAGCCTGGGCAACAGAGCGAGACTCCATCTCAAAAAACTGAGTCTGCTAGAGGATGCCACAAACAGCTGGGGGTAAGATTGCTGGCAGGAGTGGGGAAGCTGAGCAGGACAGGGACAGTCACAGCCTATGGTGCTGCAGAGGCCAGGAGTCCGAGCAGTTTCTTTGCCCTGGACTCTGAAGACAGGGCTAGGACCAGTGGAGGGGAGGGACCAGGGCAGGTTTAACTGTTATTTGAGGGACAGAGTCGCTCATGCAGAAACAGGCAGCCAGGGGTGATGCAGGGAACTCAGGTTTTGGGGTAGTGGGGAAGCCAGGCCCACCTGAGGGGTTGCTGCATAGAGGAGCACTCGAGAGAGGATGGATCTAGGGCCTTCCACCACCAGGAGGCTTTCCCAGGGATACACGGGCAGATGCCCCACCTGACCTGATCCCTTGCACACACTTGCCAAATCCACGTGGATGTACACACATACATGCCCCACAGTGAAGGCGTGTCCACTGCCAGCCAGACTAGGGCCCCACAAACAGGCACACAACCTAGAGACACACAACCTCTGCTGCATTGTCCTGCATGCTGACACCCAGACAGACAGGTGTCCGTGGGCATATGCTGGGCCTCACAGGACATGTGTGTGTACATAGGCCACGCACACGTCCATGGGCAGGAGCTTGTGCATCGTGCCTGGACACAGTTGTACACGAGCTCCAGACCGTCAGAGCCTCAGAGGCCAGGATGTAGCCAGGTCTGCCCATGCACACACATGTTTGGATGCATGAATACATGAATACACAGGAAGATAGAGGCCGGGCCACATACACACTCAGGTGCCTGCACGAGTAATCACATGCACGTGACCTCAGGTGCCTGCATGAGTGCTTGCGCACACAGCCTCAGGCACCTGCATGAGTATTCACGCGCACGCCTCAGGCGCCTGCATGAGTACTCACACGCACGCCTCAGGCGCCTGCATGAGTACTCACGCGCACCTCAGGTGCCTGCATGTTTTCCTGTGTTTTTGAATGTGTGCATACACACACTTGGACTGTGTACGCACATCATCCCACAAGCATGATCACACACATACCCACATGGACACATCTGCTCAGTCGCTCACCCCATGCCCACCCTGTCTCTTCTCTGTGCAGGGGGCGAGTACTTCAGTGATGAGCAGATGCGGTTCCGGGCCCCCCTGCTATATGAGCAGTACATCGGGCAGTACCTCACCCAGGAGGAGCTCAGTGCCCGCACCCCAACCCACCAGCCCCCCAAGCCCGGGTCCCCCGGGAGACCTGCTTGCCCGCTCTCCAACTTGCTGCTCCAGTCCTACGAGGAGCGGGAGCTACAGCAGCGTCTGCTCCAACAGCAGGAGGAGGAGGAGGCCTGCTTGGAGGAAGAGGAGGAGGAGGAGGACAGTGATGAGGAAGGTGAGGGCCAGTAGCAGGGAGACCCCAGATTCCAGACACCCCAGCCCCAGGCCTGTCTGTCTCCACTTCATGGCAGCAGGCTGGGCCCCCAACCTGCAAAAGCCGACATTGCGTCCCTCCCCTGCCCGGCCTGACTCTCTGTGTATGCCCTTCCAACCGCTGCAGCATCCCCATCCCCCACTCTGAGGCACCAAATGAACCCTCGCCTCCAGGTCTGGACAGGCCGTTCCCTCCGCCAGGAATGCCTCTCCTCCCACCCTTCAGGTCTCAGATCCTGACCCGAGGATACAGTCTCCAGAGCACTATATGGTCATGTGTTTTATGCGTGTCCCTGGAGGGCAGGGACCAGGGCCATCTCTGTCACTACTGTGTTCCCAGAGCCACCCAGCGCAAGGCTGGGCACAGGAGCAGCAGCTCTCTGTGGACTCTGTGCTCAGTGCCTGCCCGAGTGCACCCGCATTCACACCCCCTCTCCTCTCCCTCTGCAGACCAGAGGTCAGGCAAGGACTCGGAGGCCTGGGTTCCCGACTCGGAGGAGAGGCTGATCCTGCGAGAGGAGTTCACCAGCCGCATGCACCAGCGCTTCCTAGATGGCAAGGACGGGGACTTTGACTACAGGTGCTCCTGTGCCCCCACCTCCCCATTCCCCAGCCCAGCATCCCACGGCCTTTGGTCACATGCAGAGCCCTTACCAAGCTGTGGGGGTCTCCCTTTGTGGAGCTACAAGGCCCCAAAACAGTTCCAGGATGTGGGGTTGAACAGCCAAAGGAAGAGGCTGGGTGACCTTGGACTAGCCTTGTCCATCTCAGACCCTCAGTCTCCTCACCTCTAAGGCAGGGGGTGGACAGGGATGACATATAGCTCAGTATCAATGAAACCCTGAAACACTTCCCTCCTGGCAATGGCAGAGGCTACTACCCCAAGCCCCCCAAGTCTCCCTAGGAAGCCCAACCTCTTCCGCTTCACCTTGGACCTCCTCATGCTGCAGGAAGTAACCCCTGGCAAAGTTCATGCCCGGCATGGAGGGGCCTGCACTGGCTGCCCCCACAGTTACAGTTGTTCATTTCTCCAGTAGCACCCCAGGGCTGAGACACGTGGGCCACCTGCTTTGGAAAAGGACCCAGGAGAGTGATGTGTCAGTCAAAGATTGGTTTTGTCATTTAAGGTAGCTTTGCCTTGTGGTCCCAAACACTGGGCCCAGCAGCAGAGGACCCTCCTTGGTTTCACATCCAGCCCCGATGACATGTGAAATGTGTGACCACACATAAGCGGACCCTACGTCCGTCCTGAGGTGGGCTCATCAGGAAAGTGGGAATTGTGATTGCCCCTGCCGTGGGGCCCAGCCATGGTCACCAGAGCCTCCTCCCATTCTGGGATCCCTGGCTCTTGAATGGAATCTGGCTGCTCCACTTCCAGCCAGGCAGGCCTGCTCAGAGCCCCAGTTCCTGCACGCAAAGTGGTGAGCAGAGGGCCTGGACCATGGGGACCCTCATTCAGCAGGCATCACTGCTGTTCCCAAGCCAGGGCCCAGGAGGAAATTGGGGGTGGCAGGGACCACAGTGTGTTGCCTCGGGAGGGCAGCAGTGGCCCCGATGTGTCCCCCATCCGTGCATTCAGTTGGCATGTGCTGAGCATCTGTGATGTCCACAGGCTCTGGGGATAAGGTGGGGACCAAAACCAACGAAAGGCTTCCCTGCCTGAAAAGGGGTCCCACTCTAGTGAGGAAGACCTAGGATTTTCTAGCACTTCATGGTGATGGGGCCATGAGGAAAAGTGAAGCAGTGGGAGGGGAGTGACAGGGTGGCTAGGGAAGGCCTCTCTGAGGGGCTGACAGCAAAGGCCTGCAGGAAGTGGGAGGAGCATTCCTGGCAGAGGCCATAGTAGGTGCCAGAGCCCCCAGCAGCACCGAGGGGCAGAAGGGGCTGGAGCAGTCGCAAGGGGTCGCAAGGGGGTAGGAGATCTCTGAGTGGCCAAATCAAGCTAGGCTTGGCGACCCAAGTGCGTGCTGCTAGGTTTACTTGCTGCCTTAGGGCATGGGCAGCTGTCCTGCCTGTGGTCAGCTCTGGCTAATCCCAGCCTCTATCCACTGGAGGGCAGTAGCAAGCCCCCAGTGATGACGTCAAAATGTCAAAATGCCGTGGGGGCAAAATTACCCCCAAGTGGTTCTTTGTTGAGAGCCACTGCCTGCTTGAGAATGTAAGCCCATGTGTCGCCACATTTTACAGCTTTTTAAGAAAAACTAGAGCTTTGGGGGTTTTTTTAGACAGGGTCTCCTTTGTCACCCAGGCTGGAATGTGGTAGTTTGATCATAGCTCACCGCAGCCTTGACCTCCTGGCCTGAAGTGAGCCTCCCGCCTCAGCCAACTGAGTAAGCTGGGACTACAGGTGCTCACCACCACGCCTGGCTACTTTTTCAATTTTTTTGTAGAGACAGGGTCTCCCTTTGTTGCCCAGGGCTCCAACTGCTGGGCTCAAGCCATCTTCCTGCCTTGGCCTCCCATAGTGCTGGGATTGCAGGCATGAGCCACCATGCCCAGCCCAGAGTTTTTGTGCAAACTCTGATTTGGAAAATGTTTCCTTGAGTTTTAAACCCTGAGAGTTTTAAACACCATCTCCCTTGGGAGGGTCAGCTCTGACGGCTGCCAGCACATGGCCTTTGACATCAGGGCGCCCCAGGCCTTTGACCTGGGCATCCGAGGGTCCCAGGGAGACCCAGTCCTTGACAGCCTCCTCCCCCTGCAGCACAGTAGACGACAACCCCGACTTCGACAACCTCGACATCGTGGCACGGGATGAGGAGGAGAGGTACTTTGATGAGGAAGAACCTGAGGATGCGCCCAGCCCAGAGCTGGATGGGGACTGATGGCCGCCACCCTTCCCACCGCCTGCCCCATCCCCATCCCCAACAAGGCAGCTGATTCCAGGCCTGCTCAGTGACCCTTTCTCTAGGGGGACATCAGGGCAGTGCCCCACAACTCACACACACCACCATCTCACTGGGTCTAGTCTCATCTCAGACAACCCCCACCCCCACTGTTTCTGGGGTTCCCTTTCTCATCTCTCCCACCCTGTCTCCTGCCTCTGTCTTTCTTGGTGTCTGTCTGGGCTTCTTTCTGTCTCTTTCTGTCTTTCTGTCTCTCTCCCTACCCCCGCTCCCTCTTTCCAGTGCTCTGGCTGGCTGTCTCTCCCTTTCTCCCCCTCTCTCTCTGCCTTAGGCTCTGTCTCCACCGCAGGGCCCAAGGTGAAAGTCCTCCCCTTGCCGGAGGCCAGCTGGCAGGGCCTTTCGTGGCTGGAAGTGGCCAGTTTGGTTCCGGTGCTGACCCCTAGGCCCCAGCGCAGCTGCCTCCCATGCTGTCTGTCTCCCCCTCTCTGTTTATGTCTGCGCTGTGTCTCACACTCAGAGCCTCCTTGCTTCTGTTAGGTTCCCATCTCTCCTTCTGCCTCACTCTGGGCCTCTTCTTTCTACTTGTACATTTCCACCTCTCTAGGCCTCTGCTGTCACTGTCCCTCTCTGTCTGTCTCTCAGCCTTTATCTCTGGGTTTTGATCCCCCACTCCAGGCTCTGGGCCCCTTCTTCCCCCTTCCCTCAAACCTGGCTGCTATAGGCAGCAGAACCCTGACCACTGAGTAATACAGCCCCAGGGGAGGGAGGAGACCCCAGGCAGGGAGGATGGGGGCAGCTCTCTTCTCTCCCCAGGACCCAGGCTGTGGATCACGGGGCCTGCCAGCTTGAGTGTAGAGGGAGGGGGGACTCTACCCTTCTCAGCCCCACCAGCCCCCCTCTGCCCAACCACAATTTTCCCTTCCTCCGCCTTCCTCTCCCTCTCCTGTTTACACTCCCCAAATGCGCACAGGCTGTTATCATGGGTCCTGAGTCATCCCACACACAGCCTGCCCCAGCGTCCCTGCCCCCAGCTGGCCACAGGGCCCGCCCCATGGAGCCCCCTGCCGCCCTGGGCTAATGGGAGCCAGATGGCCGCCTGGTGACTCAGCCACCGGGCCTGTGGGAACCCAGGCGTCCCGCCTTCCCATGCCCCCACACCCGGCTCCTGCTCCCCCAGCAGACACACACAGGAGGGCCTGGCCACTGTTGAGGGGGCACACAGGGCAAGGGTCACCAAGTCGGGGCCTAGGGACTCCTCATGCCTCTGAGATGGAATGGTGGTATCCTGCCGTGGCCAAGCCTGAAGGACCCTCAAAACTGCCTCCTGGAGTCCACGGTTCCTGACCTCCGAGCCTCAGCTATGCCCTCTGGGTCAACCAGAATTAGAGCCAGACAGGGAAAGTGAGAGCTGGATGGAGGCAGACAAGATGCTCAGAGCGACTATTAAAGAACGAAAGCCTCTGCTACGGAGCGCTTCTGTCCTCTGTCAGGCCTGAGCGAAGTGCCTGACACCGGGTTGGATCCTCAGATGGCCCCATGAACTAGTGAAGTGGGTCAAGGGAGGCCCGGAAAGATGTTGCTTCCTCAAGGCCACTCGGCCATCAGAGGCAGAAATGAAACAGGAACCCAGGCCTAGAATCACAAAGGTCCTAGAGACCACTTGGCTGTCTGGCCTCTCAGGTGTCAGGGCCATCCAGAGTGAGACAGCATTGGAGGGACAAGTGTGCACGCAGATGTCCTCAGACAGGAAGGTTTGAGAAGGGTCAGATGGTAGGCAGGCCTAACAAGGGCTCCGTGCTAGCCACTGTCCCGCACACAGACAGGATCAGGTCATCTTGATATGGAGATCAGTCCCCAAATCACTGAACTGTCCCAGCAGTGCTATGCGCTAGGTACTACCAATATCACTCCTCTATTTCCCAGAGGAGGAAGCAGCAGCTAGACTCCAGGACCTTGGGGTCATACCTCTCAGAAAGCCAAGAGTGCAGGATGAGAGCTGTCTGTCTCTTACCTGCCTGTATTTGTGCCCCATTTTTAAAGAGCAGAGGGCCTGGGCCACAGGAAAGGTATCAGCCCTTGGTGATAGGCACATTTTTTACCAGTCTATCATTTGGTCATTAAATTTGTTTACGATATACTTTGCTATACGTAAATTTGTTGTGTAGGTTTTTAAAAAGCGATGAGAGACACAGAAATTGAGTCAGAATTAGGGTTAGTCAGATGGTCAAGACGTGAGCATCTAGCTGACAGACAGAGGTGGAGCCGGTCCCAGGGACAGGGATTAGATGGGGAGACAGGAAGAGAGGTGGAGACAGAGTGGGGTAGGGATGACGGGAGACACACCCACTGGTCACTGCCTCTGAGACCTGGGGGTGGTGGGCCCCAGGGCGGGTGCCTCCCATCCCCCTCCCAGTTCTCCCGGGGTCGGGGTAGGCGGAAAGGCTGAGTCAGGGAGGGCGGGCCCCGCTGGGAGACAACCCCTAGGTGGGCATCCGGCCCCCACCCCCGTGTCTCCTGTCCGTCCTGGCCCTGGCCTGGCTCGCTGGCCTGGCCGCCACCCCGCCCCCCACATCTGACACCTCCATGCGTCCTGCCAAAGCAAGCTGCCTCCCTGCACTCTTCCCCCTCCAGCTCCAGTCACTCTCTCCCTGTCCCCCGTCCCTTCTCCCTGCTTCTGTGCGTTTCTTTCCAGCCCTCTGCCTTCCTCCCTCACCGCCACTGCTCTGTCTTCTCGTTCTGTCTCCACACCTCTGGCTGTCGGTGTCTCCCCGTGACTTTCCGTCTCCCCTCTCTCTCCTCCCTTGTTTTTCCCATGCCTCTCCCTCCCTCCCTCCCTCCCTCTCCTCCCCACCTTTTCCACTCCATGTCCCCAGCCATTCTCCATCTCTGTTCTCAGCTCCTGTCACCTCGTTTCCCCATCCCTTTCTCTGCTGGAGTCTCCCTCTGGGGGGCTCTGTCCTCCCCTCACTTTGCCCTTTCCCTCTCGCTGCTGTGTGTCTTGGCCCGCCCCCCGTGCCCCCCATCTCCTCTGTCTCCCACACTCTGGGAAGCCCGGCTGGGATATCCAGGTTGGAGCCTCACTGGCGGCCGCTGGAAACCCAGAATGAGGGGTCATCGCCTCTCGCCCACCCAGAAAGGGCGCAGGAGGGGGCAGCAAGGTTGCGGGGCCTGTCTGGCCAGAAGGAAATGTCTGTGCTGTGGCCTGGTCACCCCCGCCCCCAGGACCTGCTGGGCTGCTGCCGCCCCTGGCCGGGCTGAGGCCGAGTAAACACAGCAAACACAGCCGCCGGCAGCCTGGGATATTTATACCGAGGCTGGGCGTGGGTCCAGTGCCCACCACAGCCCCTGCCCTGCCCTGCCTTGCCTGGTGCCACAGCCAGCTCCGAGCCAGCGTGGCACCAGCCGGCAAGGGGGCGCGCCGCAGACACAGCCTGCGCCGGGTATGGAGGCCAACAGGCACTGGCCGCTCACGATGCAGGCGGCTTCATGGACGCACCCTGTCACCCTCCCCTGAAAACACCAGCACACAATGTGGACCCACACTCGCAGCTGCTCGCAAACACACATCCACCCCTGCTGAGAACGCGAAATCCCCTCAACGATGATGCAAAACAGACCCACACAACTCCACACACTGCATTCACCAGCCTACATGTGGGAACACAGCATGCAGACACCACCTTAGCACCTGCTCACAGCACCCACAGGCTGGGAACACCAGTCCCTGAGACGGACACACAGCCCCGAAGTACAGCCCTCCCTCACACAGACAAACACTGAGAACCACAGGAAGCATGCTGGATGCACACCACGTAGACAAACATGCTCAGAATACCAGCGACACATGCACTGATCACAGTGCAACCCAGAAACAACTCAACTCACCCGCCTCATATGTAAGAAACACACACGGCCGGGCGTGGTGGCTCATGCCTGTGTCTCAGCACTTTGGGAGGCCAAGGTGGGCGGATTACAAGGTCAGGAGTTCGAGACCAGCCTGGCCAACGTGGTGAAATCCCATCTCTACTAAAAATACAAAAATTAGACGGGCGTGGTGGTGGGTGCCTGTAATCCCATCTACTCGGGAGGCTGAGGCAGGAGAATCGCTTGAGCCTGGGAGGCGGAGCTTGCAGTGAGCCAAGATCGCGCCATTGCACTCCAGCCCAGGCGACAGAGCAAGACCCCGTCTTACACATATACACACACACTCACTCCCCTCTCCTGGAGAAACATCATTCCCACAGATGATTAACATATGCAGAAAACACCACATTTCAAGTCAAACTTACGCTAAAAAATGCACAAATTTACACTCAGAAGAACAGTGAAGATGTTGAGAAAAATATCAGACACACAATATGCCCCAGATACATGGCCGACTTGCAGAATCAAACAGTGCCAGAGCATAAAACCCACAGAAAATACAACAGCTTGCCCAGCAGAAATACAAAATGCAGACGCACACCCCAGAAATGCAGCGCAGCCACAAACACACGGAGCTAACACGTGCTGGGGACACACACAGACAAGACCATCCATACCAAACAGCACACAGGCCCCCAGAACACCCATGCCAGACGCAACTCACGCCACAAAGCTTGGAATCACACGCACACAATAAGGTCCTGAACACACAAATCCGAATCCACACTGGAACCTCAAATACTCTGCATGTCCAGAGACTAAGGGGGAAGGGGCTTTCTCTCACCCCCCAATCTCCCCACTCCCCCTTGCTGACCCGGGTCCCAGGCCCGTCTTGGGGGCGGGGGAGGGGGCAGGAAGGCCTGAGCTGGCCTCCCCCAGCAGCTTCCTGCCCCACGGGGGCTGGACAGGAAGCTGGGGCTCCAGCCGGAACCCAGGCTCCCCCCACGACTTCCCTCTGTGGCCCCGGGCCGCCTGCAGAGGCAGGGGCGGGGCAGGGGGAGGGAGCGGGGAGCCCCAAACCCCCTGCCCTGCCCCTGCGGTCGGCCACAGGCGGGGGCAGACTTGTCCCGACGGGGCTGAGCCACCCATCGGGCCTGGGTGCCAGGGTGGCAGGGCAGGGGCAGTGCACACGCAGCCAGAGGAAGGTGCTGAGCCCACAGTTTCCCCTCCCCGCCCTGTGGGGCTGTGCCAGCTCAGCCGGCAGCCCGGGGCAGGTGGGCGGGGTGTGTCATGAGGGCGTGTCGGGCAGGCCGACCACACCGCGGGTGTGCAGCCAGCACTTGTCCTCAGGCCGAGGCACGAGCTGGGGCTGGGCATGTGAGGGCCGTGTCTGCCACCCTGGGGGTGTGTCTGCTCCGTCTGGGACCCTGGGTGTGACAGTGTGTCTGGGCGTGACGTGACGGGGTCGCTGCAATCTGTGGGGCCCTGTGGGACTCCCCAGGCTGGAATTGTGCGTGTGTGGCGGAGGGTGTGGGATGTCAGACTGAGTGGGTAAGACCGACCTGCTGTCTGTGAGGTTGTGACGTGTCAGACCTCTGTGTGGGGTGTGTCTGGTGGGACTGTGACAGGTCCGACTGTGGACATGCACCCTGGACCTGTTTGTGACTGTGAACCCATGGAGGAGGAGGTGGCTGTTGAGGGATCCATTTCCTGTCCGGGCTCTGATGCCGTGATGCGTGTGCGTGCATGACACTGTTTGAATCAGTGTCTGGTGTGCGGTGGTTGCGACCATGACCCTGTGGAATATATTTGTATATGACTGTGTTGTGCCAGGTCCCTATTGAAGTCTCTGCTCGTGTTGTGTCCCAGTGAGGCTCCGAGGCTGGGTGGTGTTTACGTGATGGGCTGACACTTTCTCTGTTTGTATCTGTGTATATGTGGGCTGCAGCTGCTGCCAAATGACACAGCCCATGTGTTACGGGCCCTGCAGGAGTCTCTGTGTGTCCACGGCGGCTCTGAGAGGTGAATGTTTGTGTAGTGTGGGGCACCGTCCGTGTTTCCCCCCGTGTGAGTGTGTCTGCATGTGTACACGCACCACATCCTCATAGGGCTGCAGCGATTACAGCCGAGTCACTGTGTCCTAGCTTGTGACTCTGCCTCTTGGGGCCAGGCCTCAGCATCTCTATACCTATCCATTTGTTGGCATGTCCTTGCATAGTGGACTCCTGCCTCCCCACTCCTCCCTCAGCCCTGTGTGCTTTGGGACCTGAGGCCAGAGGAGTAACCACATTTCTACCCCTACGCTGAGCTGGGAGGGCCCCAGGTCCCTGGCACCCAGACCCAGTGCTGCCAACAGCTCTCATGCCCACAGGCAAAGGAACTGCAGCACTCATACTGTCCTTCTTCCCAGGACAATCACTGGGTGTGGGGAAGTGAAACCTAGGAGAAAGAGCAGAAACTGAGAGGCAGGAGAAAGAGGAAGCAGGAGAGAATTCACAAGCAGGACCATAGCAGATGGGAAGAAATGGAGACAGCAGAGGGAGACCCACCTGTGGCTGCTGCCATTTCTTGCCTGGACAGCTGGTCTGTCTGTGCTCACCCTCACCCTGACACTTCTGTCCACTCCCAACCATGAGCAAGACGGCGGACCCTCTGAGCGCCTAGGTCAAACCCTGCCATGGCTCCTGTCTTCCTTGAGTGCAAGTTCTTTTTTTTTTTGAGATGGAGTCTCACTCTGTTGGCCAGGCTGGAGTGCAGTGGTGCGACTTTGGCTCACTGCAACCTCTGCCTCCCCTGTTCATGCGATTCTCCTGCCTCAGCCCCCTGAGTAGCTGGGACTACAGGTGTGCACCACAATGCCAGACTAATTTTTTTTTGTATTTTTTATTTTTATTTATTTATTTATTTGAGATGGAGTCTCACTCTGTCTCCCAGGCTGGAGTGAAGTGGCGTGATCTCGGCTCACTGCAACCTCCACCTCCCGGGTTCAAGCGATTCTCCTGCCTCAGCCTCCTGAGTAGCTGAGATTACAGGCGTGCGCCACCATGGCTAATTTTTGTATTTTTAGTAGAGACTGGGTTTCACCATGTTGGTCAGGCTGGTCTCGAACTCCTGACCTTGTGATCTCCCCGCCTTGGCCTCCCAAAGTGCTGGGATTACAGGCGTGAGCCACCGCGCCCAGCCTTTTTTTGTATTTTAGTAGAGACAGGGTTTCACCATGTGGTCCAGGCTGGTCTCAAACTCCTGACCTCAAGTGATCCCCCTGCCTCAGCCTCCCAAAGTGCTGGGATTGCAGGTGTGACCCACCGTGCCCAGTCTTTTTTTTTTTTTTTTTTTTTTTAAAGATGCGGTCTTGGCTGGGTGCGCTGGCTCATGCTTGTAATCTCAGCATTTTGGGAGGCCGAGGCGGGCGGATCACCTCAGGTCGGAAGTTCGAGACCAGCCTGAACAACATGGTGAAACTTCGTCTCTACTAAAAAAAAATACAAAATTAGCCGAGCATGGTGGCGCATGCCTGTAATCCCAGCTACCCAGCTACTTGGGAGGCTGAGGCAGGAGAATCGCTTAAACCCGGGAGGCAGAGGTTGTGGTGAGCCAAGATCTCGACATTGCACTCCAGCCTGGGCAACAAGAGTGAAAATCAGTCTCAAAAAATACATAAAAAAAAGATGGGGTCTTGCTTTGTCACCCAGGCTGGCATACAGTGGCACAGTCAGGGCTCACTGCAGCCTTGACCTCCCAGGATCAAGTGATCCTCCCACCTTAGCCTCCAGAGTAGCTGGGACCACAGGTGTACATTTTTTAAAAGTGTTTTGTAGAGATAGGGTCTCACTATGTTACCCAGGCTGGTCTCAAATGCCTGGATTCAAGTAATCCTCCCATCTCTGCCTCCCAAAAGTGCTAGGATTACAGGCGTGAGCCACCCCGCCTGGCCTGAACTACTATCTTTTATTGTCTTCTTCACTATCCCCCACTAAAGCAGGTTCCTGGTGGGCAGGAACTCCTCCTTTAACCTCTCTGGGCTTGTTTCCTCACCTTTAAAATGGGTGTTATCAGAGTCCCTGCATCTCAGAGTGTTGCTATGGTGACTGAATGAGTTCATTAATGTAAGGCACTTCAACAGTGCCCAAGGTGCTCAATAAATAGATCTAACTACAGTAGTGTTCCCCACTGGTCCCCTGTGCCTTGATGCGGGGCAAAGGAATAGTGCAGACAGGCAGGAGGAGGCAGAGAGGGAGAGAGAGGGAGTGGGAGTGGGGGAACGATAGGGATGGAAACCCCAGGCAGGCGCCCAATGACACAGAGATCCGCAGTCCTCTCTCCATCTTTAATGGGGCCCCAGGTGGGCTTGGGGCACGGGTGTCCTTAAATACAGCCCCCATGGGCAAGGCAGCGGGGGCGGGGTGGGGCCGGGCCTGCCGGGGCGGGGCGGGGCGGGGCGGGACCTCAGCTGCACTTGCAGGAGCGCACGATCATGTTGGACAGCTGCTCCACCTTGGGCTTGCGGCCCACGTAGTACACGATGGGCAGCGGCTCCAGCGCCTGCGGCACGCAGCACGGCGCCGCCGAGGCGCCCGGGTTATGCTGGTTGTACAGGGCCAGGACCTGCGGGCGGCGGGCGGGGTCAGGGCTCAGGGCTCGTGGAGGGAGGAAAACGGCCCTCCACTGCCCCATCCCCCACCCGCTACCGCGCCAGCCTCTCTCACTTCGTCTCTCCCCGCATCCCCTCTTCCCATCTCCAATTCGGTCTCTCTTATCTTCTAACATCCTGTCTTATTCTGTCTCTCCCCACCTGTCTGATTTTCTTTTTGTTTTGAGACTGGGTCTCGCTCTGCCACCCAGGTTGGAGTATAGTGGCGCGATCATGGCTCGCTGCATCCTCAACCTCCTGAGCGCAAGCCATCCTCCCGCCTCAGCCTCCGGAGTAGCTCCAACCACAGGCAAGCGCCACCACTCCTAGCTTTTTTTTTTTTTTTTTTTGGTAGAGATGGGATCTCAGTCTGCTGCCCGGGCTACTCTCGAACTCCTGGGCTCAAGCGATCCTCCTGCTTCAGCGTCCCAAAGTGTTGGTATTACCATCGTGAGCCGCCGCGCCCGCCTGATTTTCTTTCTCAGTCTCTGTCCCTCCTCATCTTCGCCTCTTGCCTTGTTGTGTATCTGTCTTTGTCTCTCCTTGGCCTAACTCTGTGTCTGTATTTGTCTCTCTCATTTTGTCTCTCCATTTCTGCCTTTTTCCTTCCATCTCCCTGTCTCTCTTCTCCCCTTCACCCCCATCCCTCTGTTACTTCACTCTGTGGGTCTTCATAGCTCATCTCCCTCTGGCCCCTGCTCAGAGCCCCTCTCTAGCTTCCTGCCTCTCTCCCCATCTCTTTATTCATTCCCCTCCCCACCCCATCCCTCTCTTTCTCCCCATCCTGCCAACTCACCTCTCTGACTTTACTTCTCTTTCTCTCTCCTCTTCCTCCGTCCTGGCTCCCCCCAAGCGCATCTCGTAGCCCGGTGGGCCAGACGTACCTTGCTGTACTGCGTGTCCAGGCTCCAAATGTAGGGGCAGGGCCCGAGGCAGAAGTTGGCATGGTAGCCCTTGGGCTCGTGGATCCACTTCCAGCCGAGGTCCTTGCGGAAGTCAATGTACAGCTGCCGCACGCAGCAGTTCTTCTCCGTGGAGCTGCAGGCAGGAGAGACGCGTCAGGGGCAGGGAGGGGCTACCACCATAGAAGCCACATGCCCCTCCTCCCCAGGTGCGTGTGTCACCCTAGGTTGCCCCCCCAGCCCTATCTCCATCTGGGTCTCCCTTGCACCCACTGTGTTAATAACAACACAAATAGTCATGATAATCACTAACACAGATTAAGCACTTCCTCCAGTGCTAAGAGCAATGTAATAATTAATTTCACGCAATGCTTAAGACAAGCCTGTAAGAAGCCAGATGACCATCCACAGGGGGGCTAAATAAATCATGGCATGCCACACCCTGGAACATACAAAATAACACAGCTCCATGTAAACTGATCTGCTCTATTTGTACAACAAATGTTTATTGAACTACTACTGTGTGCTGGGCTGGGATCTACTGCGGACTGAGGACAAATGAAACAGATAGAAATAGGCTAGGCATGGTGGCTCACGCCTTTAATCCCAGCACTTTGGGAGGATGAAGTGGGAGGATCGCTGGAGTCGAGGAGTTCGAGGTTGCAGTGAACTATGATAACAGCACTGCATGCCAGCCTGGACAACAAAGTGCAAGACCCTGTCTCTACAAAATTTTTTTTCAATTTTTTTAAAAAAGAGACAGAAATCTCTGCCCTCCATGGGCATGCTATAAATTGTCTTGTCACTCCTCTGCTCAAAACCTGGCTCCATCTCACGGCAAATGCCCAAGTCCTCACCGTGAGCCACAAGGTGCTATCAAATCTGGCTGATCTCAACTCCCTCTCTCACGCCTACTCCACTCCAGCCACACCGGCGTCCTGTCTGTTCCTCAGACAGTCTTATTTCGGGGCTCCTGCATCCGCTGTTCCCTCTGCCTGCCTTGCTAGTCCCACAGATACCCACTCCAGCTTGTTCCTTCACTTCATTTCTTCTTTTTTTTTTTCTAATTTTTTTTTTTTTTTTTTTTTGAGACAGAGTCTCACTCTGTCTCCCAGGCTGGAGTGCAGTGGCATGATCTCGGCTCACTGCAACCTCCGCCTCCCAGGTTCAAGCGATTCTCCTGCCTCAGCCTTCCGAGTAGCTGGGATTACAGGCGTGTGCCACCATGCCCGGCTAATTTTTTTGTCTTTTTAGTAGAGACAGGGTTTCACCATGTTGGCCAGGCTGGTCTCGAACTCCTGACCTTGTGATCCGCCCACCTCAGCCTCCCAAAGTGCTGGTATTACAGACCTGAGCCACCGCATCTGGCCCATTTATTCTTTTTAATTTGTTATTCTTTTTAGAGACACGGTCTCACTATGTTGCTGAGGCTGGTGTCAAACTTGGGCTCAAACGATCCGCACGCCTCGGCTTCCCAAAGCATTGGGATTACTGGCATGAGCCACCACACCTGGCCCCTTCACTTCATTTAAACCTTAGCTCAAATGTCCTTCACTCAGGGACCCTTAACTCCTAAAGCAGTGCCTGGAATGCAGTAGGTACTAGTAAATATCAGTTACATGACTGAACATCACCTCCTCAGAGATACCTTTCTGAGCCATCCTTTCCAAAATATCCAAGTGACTGTTAGTTCCATTTAGTGCAATACGGTATTGCAGTTATGCAAGAAAATATAAAAATGTCTGCATTTGAAATGGGGCAAAATCTTAATCACCGATGACGCTGGATGAGAGTTTACGGGCATTCATTATCTTCATTGCTTTTGTATACATTTGAAATTTTCCATAATAAAGGAATTTAAATCAGAAGAGGAAAAATAACAGTTCCCAATATCTATTACTCTCTGCCTGCCTTCTTCTGGTTTATTTTACTTCTTAGAACTGTCAAAGAGGCCGGGTGCAGTGGCTCACGCCTGTAATCCCAGCACTTTGGGAGGCCAAGGCGGGTGGATCACCTGAGGTCAGGAGATTGAGACCAGCCTGACCAACATGGCGAAACCCCGTCTCTACTAAAAATACAAAAATTAGCTGGGTGTGGCGGTGCTTGTCTGTAATCCCAGCTACTCAGGAGGCTGAGGCACAAGAATCCGCTTGAACCCAAGAAGCAGAGGTTGCAGTGAGCCAAGATCGTGCCACTGCACTCCACCCAGGGCAACAGGGTGAGACTCTGTCTTGAAAAGAAAAGAAAAAAGAAAGAAAAGAAAAGAAAAAGTTGACAATGCCTTTTTTTTTTTTTTTTTTTTTTTTTTTTTTGAGACAGAGTCTTGCTCCGTCAACCAGGCTGGAGTGCAGTGGTGCAATCTTGGCTCACTGCAACCTCTGCTCATAGATTGGTGGGGCCAGCCAGGCACGGTGGCTCATGCCTGTCATCCCGGCACTTTGGGAGGCTAGGGCAGGCAGACTTGAGGACCCTGTCTTTACTAAAAATTCAAAAATTAGCTGGACCTGGTGGCGGGCACCTGTAATCCCAGCTACTGGGGAGTCTGAGGCAGGAGAATCGCTTGAACCCAACTTCAAGTGGCACCGGATAACCTAGAGGCAAGATAAAGCCTTTCCAAGAGCCACAGAAGCCTGAGAAGGAAGTCAAGAAACTGAGATCCCTGTGAACTCAGCCCGTACCACCCAATTTGGTTGGACCTCAGTTTCCTCATCTGTTCAGAGGTAGGAGCTACTAGATAAAACAAGGTGTTAAGCTGAGGGCCAAGGGGCCATCATGGGCAGGCTTAGGGAGGGCCATGAGTGCCTGAGATCATATGCACATGTGTGTATGTATGCATGTATTTCTGGGAAAAAGAGTCCTGGCTTTCACTTTCTCACAGGAAGTTCTGAACTCACAAAAGGGGAAGAACTAGTGTCCGGAATCTTTTTTTTTTTTTTTTGAGATGGAGTTTCACTCCTGTTGCCCAGGCTGGAGTGCGATGGTGTGATCTCAGCTCACTGCAACCTCCGTCTCCCGGGTTCAAGCAATTCTCCTGCCTCAGCCTCTCAAGTACCTGGGATTACAGGCATGCGCCACCATGCCCGGCTAATTTTTTGTATTTTTAGTAGAGGCTGGGTTTCACCATGTTGGCCAGGCTGGTCTCAAACTCCTGACCTCAGGTGACCCACCCACCTCGGCCTCCCAAAGTGCTGGGATTACAGGCATGAGCCACCGCACCCGGCTCAGAATCATCTTTAATATGCAGTTCAACCCTAGCTGGGGTTCTGAGATCCTAGGATTTGAACAATCTGTGATACTGTTATCCAAGTCAGCAGCTCTCCACGTGAGCTCCCAGGACCAGCGGCAGCATCACCTGGGAACTATGGGAAATGCAGATTCTCAAGTGGCACCCCAGGCCACTGAAATCAGAAATTGTGTGCAGGACTGGGAACAACAGTCCGTGTTGAACAAGCCCTCTAGGTGATCCTCTGACTCATTTTTTCAGGACACATTCGGGGCCTACCCTGCACCGGGCCTTGGGATACCCACAGCCCTTGCCCTTGCCAAGCCTCTTCCGTCCAGTCTCTCAAGACCTAGGCCAGGTGCAGTGACTCACGCCTGTAATCTCAGCACTTTGGGAAGCCAAGACCGGTGAATCGCTTGAGCCCAAGGAGTTTAAGACCAGCCTGGGGAGCATAGTGAGACCCTGTCGCTACAAAACTTTTTATAAATAAAAGACCCAACAGAGACTGTTTGTTGAGTCAAAGATCTACTTAGGGCCCCAGGGTAGGCCCAGAGGCCTCACATCCATCTTGGATGTTGGAGAAAGGGGTTAGGAAGGAGGTAGTGTTCGAGCTGCCTTAAGAACAGATTTTCCTATGAAAGTTTTTTTTTTTTTTTTTTTTTTTGAGATGGAGTTTTGCTCTGTTGCCCCAGGCTGGAGTGCAGTGGTGCAATCTTGGCTCACTGCAACCTCCATGTCCCAAGTTCAAGCAATTCTCCTGGCTCAGCCTCCCAAGTAGCTGGGATTACAGGCACACACCACCATACCCGGCTAATTTTTCTGCATTTTTAGTAGAGACAGGGTTTCACCATGTTGGCCAGGCTGGTCTCGAACTCCTGACCTCATGTGATCCACCCGCCTCAGCCTTCCAAAGTGCTGGGATTACAGGTGTGAGCCACCGCGTCCAGCTAGAAAGTTTCAAATGTACACAAAAGCAGCTTCCACAATGACCAACTCATGGCCAATTTCCATTGCATCTCTACCCCTATCCACTATCTTTTTTTTTTTTTTTTTTTTTTTTTTTTTTTTTTTTTTTTTTTTTTTGAGACAGGATCTCACTCTGTCACCCAGGCTGGAGTGCAGTGGTGCAATCACAGCTCGCTGTGGCCTCCAGCTCCTGGGGCTCAAGCCAATCTCCCACCTCAGCCTCCTGAGTAGCTGGGACTACAGGTACACACCACCAGGCCCAGCTACTTTTCATAATTTTTTTTTTTGGGAGATGGGGTTTCACCATATTGCCCAGGCTGGTCTCCAACTCTTAGGCTCAAGCAATCCTCCTGCCTTGGCCTCCCAAAGTGGTGGGATTATAGCTGTGAGCCACTGCAGCCAGCCGACAATGGTTTATCTCAAAGCACATGCAATCCACCGTGTTGCTTCATCCATAAATATTTCAAATGTATCTCTAATTAAGACTACTTTAAAACACAGTCACAATACCATGTAAGAAAATTAACAATTCCTTGATATCTAGAGGAATCTCTAGACAGAGTTCACATTTACCCAACTGTCTCATAAATATCTTTTTTTTTTAAGCCTGTGTAAATAAAGATTCAACTAAGGTCTACACATTGCAATTGGTTGATATGTCTCTTAGGATTTTTTTTTTTTTTTAATTTTTGAGATGGAGTCTCTGTCACCCAGGATGCAGTGAAGTGGTGCAATCTCGGGTCACTGCAACCTGTGCCTCCCAGGTTCAAGTGATTCTCCTGCCTCAGTCTCCCAAGTAGCTAAGACTACAGGCGCCTGCCACCATACCCTGCTAATTTTTGTATTTTTAATTATTTATTTATTTTTTTGAGACGGGAGTCTCACTCTTGTTGCCCAGGCTGGAGTGCAATGGCACGATCTCGGCTCACTGCAACCTCCACTTCCTGGGTTCAAGCAGTTCTCCTGCCTCAGCCTCAAGAGTAGCTGGGATTACAGGGCCCGCCACCACGCCTGGCTCATTTTTGAATTTTTGGTAGAGAGGAGGTTTCACCACGTTGGCCAGACTGGTCTCGAACTCCTGACCTCAGGTGGTCCACCCACCTTGGCCTCCCAAAGTGCTGGGATTACAGGTGTGAGCCACGACAGCTGGCCTGATTTTTGTATTTTTAGTACAGACAGGGTTTCACCATGTTGGCCAGGCTGGTCTCCAACTCCTGACCTCAAGTGATCCACCTGCCTCAGCCTCCCAAAGTGCTGGGATTACGGGCGTGAGCTACCATACCTGGCCTCTCTTAGGACTTTTTTCAAAATCTACAAAATCATCTCTCTCTCTCTCTGTATATATATTCAGGGTCAACTATATATAGACTGACCCTTGGACATGGGTTTGAACTACATGGGTCCCCTTACAAAATTCACCACTTACAGGTGAATTTTTCTTCCACCTCTGCCCTGAGACAGCAAGACCAACACCTTTCCTTCCTCCTCCTCAGCCTACTCAACATGAAGACCTTTATGATAAGCCACTTCCACTCAATGAATGGAAAATATACTTCCTCTTCCTTATGATTTTCTTAAGGACATTTTCTTTTCTCTATCTTATTTTTAAAATGCAGGCATAGGCCGGGAGCAGTGGTTCAAGCCTGTAAGGCCAGCACTTTGGGAGGCCGAGGCTGATGGATCACCTGAGGTCAGGAGTTCAAGACCAGCCTGGCCAACATGGTGAAACCCCGTCTCTACTGAAAATACAAAAATTACCCGGGTGCGATGGCGGACACCTGAAATCACAGCTATTTGGGAGACTGAGGCAGGAGAATTGCTTGAACCTGGGAGGCGGAGGTTGCAGTGAGCTGAGATCACTTCACTGCACTCCAGCCTGGGCGACACAGCTAGACTCTGTCTCAAAAAAAACAAAGAAGACGGCCGGGTGCGGTGGCTCACCCCTGCAATCCCAGCACTTTGGGAGGCTGAGGCGGGTAGATCACTTGAGGTCAGGAGTTCAAGACCAGCCTGGCCAACATGGTGAAACCCCACCTCTACTAAAAATACAAAAGTTAGCCGGGCATGGTGGCAGGTGCCTATAATCCCAACTACTCAGGAGGCTGAAGCAGGAGAATTGCTTGAACCCCTGGGAGGTGGAGGTTGCAGTGAGCTGAGATTGTGCCATTACACTCCAGCCTGAGTGACAACAGCGAAACTCCGTCTCAAAAAAAAAAAAAAAAAAAGGGATATAGGACATAATACATAAAACATGCAAAATATGGATTATTCGGCCGGGAGCAGTGGCTCATGCCTGTAATCCTAGCACTTTGGGAGGCTGAGGTGGGCGGATTGCCTGACCTCAGGAGTTCAAGACCAGCCTGGGCAACACGGTGAAACCCCATCTCTACTAAAATACAAAAAATTAGCTGGGCGTGGCGGTGGGCACCTGTGGTCCCAGCTACTCGGGAGGCTGAAGCAAGAGAATCACTTGAACCCGGGAGGCAGAAGCTGCAGTGAGCCGAGACCACGCCACTGCACTCCAGCCTGAATGACAGAGGCTCTGTCTCCAAAAAAAAAAAAAAAGTATTAATCAACTGTTTATGTTATGGATAAAGCAGAATTCCAGTCCACAGTAGGCTATTAATAGTTAAGTTTTTGGGGAGTCAAAACTTGTATGTGAATTTTTGGCTGCATGGGGGGTACGTGTGTGTGTGTGTGTGTGTGCTTTCCCCTTCTTTGCATTGTATTTGATGAAGAAACTGGGTGAGGTTTCTTGCAGTCTGAGTTTTGCTGACCATTTCCTCTGTTCCTGTCTTTCTAGAAAACTGTTAGGATCTACAGTCCTGATCAGATTCAGGTTTGATTTTTTTTTTTTTTTTTTTTTCCTGAGACAAGGTCCTGCTCTGTCCTGAAATGCAGTGGCGTGATCCTGGCTGACTGCAGCCACAACCTCCTAGGCTCAAGCACTCCTGCCTCAGCCTCCCAAGTAGCTGGGACTACAGGCACACACCACCCAGCCAGCTAGTTTTTTTGTATTTCTTGTACAGAGGCAGAGTTTTAACATGTTGCACAAGCTGGTCTTGAACTCCTAAGCTCAAGCGATCTGCCTGCCTTGGCCTCCCAAAGTGCTGGGATTACAGGCATGAGCCACTGCACCTGGCCTTCAGGTTTGATTTTTTGCCAAGACTTCCTAGGCAACATTGGGTCACCCTCCAACGGAGGCTGACATGGCTGGCTATCTCCCTTTGTAATGTCAGGAGCTGTTGGCACTCAAGACCTCAATTTGTGGCCGGGCGCAGTGGTTCATGCCTGTAATCCCAGCACTTTGGGAGGCCGAGGCGGGTGGACCACGAGGTCAGGAGTTCGAGACCAGCCTGACCAACATGGTGAAACCCAGTCTCTACTAAAAAAAAAACAAAAATTAGCCGGGTGTGGTGGCACACGCCTGTAATCCCAGCTACTCAGGAGGCTGAGGCAGGAGAATCACTTGAACCTGGGAGGCGGAGGTTGCAGTGAGCCGAGATCACGCCACTGCACTCCAGCCTGGGCAACAGAGCGAGACTCTGTCTCAAAAAAGACCTCAATTTGTTCATTGACAGGGTTGCTGGGCTGATGGCGCTAAGATCTGGTGGTGAAGGAGCCTGGGAGCAGGGCTGATTTTCTGGCAGGGAAACAGCAGGTAACAAAGCCCAGAGACAGGACCAAAATATTTTAAGCAAGGGAGGAATAAGGTCAGATGATCACTCTAAATTTACAACATTCTAACTCTCCATTTCAACTTTCTAGGAATCCAACATTTCAGCTTTCTTAGATTGCAGTATTAGCATTCCAGCATCTTACGATTCTAACATTCTGACAGCATCTTCAACTCTCTAGGATTCCCCCTTTCCAACCTTTGAGGATCTTGGCATTCCTGAATTCCAGTATGCCAGTATTGCATCCCAACATTCCAAAGTTCTGAGCCATCACTCAAGAGGTTCAAACTGACACTTTCTTTCTTTCTTTTCTTTCTTTTTTTTTTTTTTAGATGGAGTCTCGCATCATTGCCCAGGCCGGAGTGGTGCAGTGGCGCGATCTCGGTTCACTGCAACCTCCACCCCCGAGGTTCCAGTGATTCTCCTGCCCCAGCCTGGGTACCTGGATAGCCGTAATCCCAGCCGAGTAGCTGGGATTACAGGTGCCAGCCACCACATCTGGCTAATTTTTGTATTTTTAATAGAGATGGGGTTTCACCATGTTGGCCAGGCTGGTCTTGAACTCCTGACCTCAGGGATCCGCCCACCTCAGCCTCCCAAAGTGCTGGAATTATAGGTGTGAGCCACCGCGCCCAGCCTGCTGCCACTTTCTATTAATAAAATCCCAGCATTCTAATATTCTAACATTCCAACACTGAGTTCCAACATGCTGAGATACCAATATTCTGCTTTCTCCAACTCCAACATTTGTGGATGTGAATATTTCAAAACAGAATTCTACCACTGTGAGCCCAATATTCAAGGACTCCAATCTGCCAACACTGGTATCCACAATTGGCCAGTGGTGCAGGAATTCCACATGGGCCATCTTCCCATTTTGAATCCCCAAATTCTAGGATTCCAATGTTTCAGCTTTCCTTGAGTCCGACATTTTCCATTTCAGTAATTAACACCAAATTCTAGCATTCTAGAATCCCAGCATTCTAGAACCTCAACCTGCCAACAATTTAGGGATTCAAGATAGTGACCTTCCAACTTTGAATTCCAACAATCACAGGGTTCAACTTTCTAACATTCTGTGATTCCAACACTCCAGCAAGAAAGCAAGGCTGGGCGTGGTGGCTCATGCCTGTAATCCCAGCACTTCGGGAGGCTGAGGCAGGCGGATCACGAGGTCAGGAGATCAAGACCATCCTGGCTAACACGGTGAAACCCAGTCTCTACTAAAGATACAAAAAATTAGGCCGGGCGCGTTGGCTCACGCCTGTAATCCCAGCACTTTGGGAGGCTGAGGTGGGTGGATCACGAGGTCAGGAGATGGAGACCATCCTGGCTAACACAGTGAAACCCCGTCTCTACTAAAAATACAAAAAAATTAGCTGGGCGTGGTGGCACGTGCCTGTAGTCCTAGCTACTCGGGAGGCTGAGACAGGAGAATCGCGTGAACCCGGGAGGTGGAGCTTGCAGTGAATCAAGATAGCGCCACTGCACTCCAGCCCAGGTGACAGAGCGAGACTGTCTCAAAAAAAAAAAAAAAAAAAAAAAAAGGAACCTGATCCCAACATTACAAGACTCCCAGGTCTTTTTTTGTTTTTTGTAGCTGGGATTATAGGCGCCCACCACGCCTGGCTAATTTTTGGATTTTTAGTAGAGACGGGTTTCACCATGTTGGCCAGACAGGTCTCAAACTCCTCACCTCAGGTGATCCACCTGCCTCAGCCTCCCAAAGTGTTGGGATTACAGGCGTGAGCCACCGCGCCTGGCACAAGACTCCTGGTTCTTACACCCAGACCTCATCCCCTGAGCCCTCCAAGCTAAAGGAGACAGATGCTCAGCCCAAGCACAGCAGCAGCCAGGTGTCCAACCTGGAGCACCTGGTCAGCAGACGGCAGTCATGCCCCCAGCCTGGAAGGCTTCCATCCAGGCTACAAGGCTCACCTGAAGCAATAGTTGGTGTCCAGGGCTCGGCGGTGCCGGGAGCTTTGCAGATGCTGGGCCCTCTCCAGCGGGGTGGCCATGAGAAGCAGGAAAGGCCGGTTCATGCCGTGAATGGTGGCCAGGTCACCTCGGCGGCCGGTAGTGAACCCTGCTTTGGTGTGGGAGTCAGGGGATAGGGGACATACACACACACTCTCAGAGGGATAGATAAGTGGGGCGTGGGGCAGATGGGAACGCACACACGCACACACGTCACAGTTGGGCATGGCCAGGGAAGCAGGCCTCACCGTTGATGTCCACTTGCAGTGTGTTATCCCTGCTGTCACAGGAGCAGTGGGCGCTAAGGCGAAAGCCCTCAATTTCCCCTGTAGGAGTGGCGAGAGGGAAGCCAGTCTGAGAGTGCAGCTCACCCAGCCCCTGGAGGAAGAGGAAGGAAGGAGCAAACCCCAGGGGGTTCCTTCCTGCCTCCCCCACCCACCCCACTCTGCCCTCTCACTGCAGTTCTCTTTTTTTTTTTCTTTTTTTTTTGAGACAAGGTCTCGCAGCCTCAACCTCCCAGGCCCAAGCAATCCTCCCATCTCAGCCTCCTGAGTAGCTGGGACCACAGGCGCGTGCTACCACGCATGGCTAATTTTTTTTTTTTTTTTTTTTGAGATGGAGTCTGGCTCTGTTGCCCAGGCTGGAGTTCAGTGGCGTGATATCAGCTCACTGCAACCTCCACCTCCCAGGTTCAAACGATTCTCCTGCCTCAGCCTCCCAAGTAGCTGGGATAACAGGCGTGCACCACCACACCCGGCTAATTTTTTGTATTTTTAGTAGAGATGGGGTTTCACCATGCTGGCCAGGCTGGTCTCAAACTCCTGACCTCAGGTGATCCGCCAGCCTTGGCATCCCAAAGTGCTGGGATTACAGGCTTGAGCCACTGCATCCGGCCTACACGGCTACTTTTTAAATTCTCTGTAGAGACAGAGGTCTCACTATGTTGCCCAGGCTGGGCTCAAGCAATCCTCCTGCCCTGGCCTCCCGAAGTGCTGGAATTACAGGCATGAGCCACTGCACCCGGCCAGCATCAATCTCTTGAATGAATGAGTGAATGATGTTTTCTAAGCTCCTACAATGTGCCAAAGCCTGTGCTGTGTGCTTGGGACTCAGCATTGACCAAGACAGATGAGCTCCTTCTAGGCCTTTGTCGAACAGCCCAGGACACTCCTCCCAGTGCCCACCTGCTCCCTAATCCCTATTTTTTCTTTTTCTTTTCTTTTTTTTTTTTTGAGACAGAGTTTCACTGTTGTTGCCCAGGCTGGAGTGCAATGGCACGATCTTGGCTTACTGAAACCTCCACCTCCTGGGTTCAAGCAATTCTCCTGCCTCAGCCTCCCGAGTAGCTGGGATTACAGGCGTGCATCACCACGCCCAACTAATTTTGTATTTTTAGTAGAGACGGGGTTTCTCCATGTTGGTCAGGCTGGTCTCGAACTCCCGATCTCAGGTGATCCACCCACCTCGGCCTCTCAAAGTGCTGGGATTACAGGCGTGAGCCACCGGGCCAGGCCCCCTAATCCCTATTTTTTCATGTGGCCAAACTACTATTTATCCTGTGAGTCTCCACACAATCACCCTCACCCAGCAAGCCCTCCTAGACTCCCCAGACGGGTCCAGGTGCCTTCTCTGGGCTCCCAACAGCACTTAGGGCGTTCCCCCATCCTGCATGCCTCCCTGTCCCGGCCTTGTCCTCCCTGCTGGTGCCTCCCCATCCCATCCTTGATCATTCTAGGTCATTCCTGCCTGGTGGGGCCTTGACAAGATCTCTTAGGTGTCCAGAAGTGACTGTGGGCCCCATGAGGGCAGAACTGAGGGCTGTCTTGGTTATCACTATGTCCCCCACACCACCCAGCACAGGGCCAGGCACACAGCAGGAACCTGTGGGCAATTATTGAATAAAAGCATAAATGAGAGGGAGGTGAGGGAGAGAGATAGGGGCACCATGGGCCCTGCCAGGAACCAGACAGAGACAATCATCTCCTGGACAGATCAAATGAGTTAGGCTCTCCCTGGCCTCTGGACGATCATCTCCTGGACAGATCAAATGAGTTAGGCTCTCCCTGGCCTCCAGGCCTTTGCACAGGCTGTTCCCTTTGCCTGGAATCGTTTTTTTTTTTTTTTTTTTTTTTTGAGATGGGATCTCACTCTTTCATGTAGGCTGGATTGCAGTAGTGTGATTATGGCTCACTGCAGCCTCGACCTCCCAGGCTCAGGTGATTCTCCCACCTCAGTCTCCCAAGCAGCTGGAACTACAGGCACGTAACAGCATGCATGGCTAATTTTTGTATTTTTGTGTAGAGACCGGGTTTCGCCATGTTGCCCAGGCTGCTCTCAAACTCCTGAGCTCCAGTGATCCATCCTCCTTGGCCTTCAAAAGTGCTGGGATTATAGGCATAAGCCACCGTGCCCAGCCCCAGAATACTCTTACACCTCTCCTTTTCCTGACCATTCTACTCATCCCTTCAACATCAGCTATGGTGTCCCTCCTCCAGGAAGCCCTCCCTGATTCTGGGCTGGGTCACGTACCTCCTTTGGGCTCCCCATCCCAGTCCCACCCACTCTGGGTCATCACTGCCTTACAGGTCTGTTCCCCAGCTACCTAGCCAATGGACTATATGAGCTCTGTGAGGGCAAGGATGGGGCTGTTTTGGTCATTGCTGTGTCCTTAGCATCAGCCATCACAGGGCAGGGCAGAGAGGTGCTCAGGAAACAGATTAGCCAATCACTCAAGTTTCCATGCCACAGAGGGGAGCCAGGTCTCAGCACTTTCACACCAGTATGGGGCGGAGAGGGGTCCTAGGCAAAGTGACCCCAGGACAAACAATGGGGTGGACCCCAGTGAGAAACAGGGGTGGGACACACAAGTAATCCTCACCTCCGCGGCTCAACCACTGCCGCACAACTCCGGTGACATCAAAAGATAACCACTCTGGCGAGTCGCTGGGTGCCAGCAGCCGGTTGCTGAGGTATCGCCAGGAATTGTTGCTGTATTTCTAGAGGATGATGAAGGCAGGAGAGAGACAGTGGGTAGATGGTGTCACGCCCCCACATATACTAACTGAATCCTTCACCCCATCTGCTTCCCCAAACAGGCTTCCAGAAAGTTCCCAGGCACTACCCTCTCAGACAGCCACCTGTGTGGTCCTGTGGCACCCATCCTCCCCCACAGTACCCATGAGAGGAGGGGTGGAGAAAAAGCTCAGGCTGCAGTCAAGTCACCTTCACACAGCTCAGCCGAAGGTGTTTTCTTGCCTTCTCGAGGCCTGTTTCCTCATTGGTGAAATGCTAAGCCCCACTCAGCGTGGACAGCCCACAATGCTAAAATTCTGCTGCTAACATTCTGGGCCAGGCGCAGTGGCTCACGCCTGTAATCCCAGCACTTTGGGAGCCCAAGGTGGGTGGATCACTTGAGGTCAGGAGTTCAAGACCAGCCTGGCCAACATAGTGAAACCCCATCTCTACTAAAAATACAAAAATTAGCCAGGCATGGTGGCACACGCCTGTAGTCGCCACTATTTGGGAGGCTGAGGCAGGAGAATTGCTTGAGCCCGGGAGACACAGACTGCAGTGAGCCAAGATCGCGCCACTGCACTCCAGCCTGGGCGACAGGACGAGACTTCGTCTCAAAATAATAATAATAAATAAAATAAAATTCTGCTGCAAACATTCTGGGGTTTGCTGAGCATACGGTTCTGCAAATTTGACACCCTGAATTCTCAGTAACTTAGAAGTCATTTCTAATGATTCCGGCTGGGCACGGTGGCTCACGCCTGTTATCCCAGCACTTTGGGAGGCCAAGGTGGGTGGATCACCTGAGGTCAGGAGTTCAAGACCAGCCTGGCCAACAAAGTGAAACCTCGTCTCTACTAAAAATACAAAAATTAGCCAGGCGTGGTGGCACACGCCTGTAATCCCAGCTACTCAGGAGGCTGAGGCAGGAGAATCACTTGAACCCAAGACACAGAGGTTGCAGTGAGCCGAGATTGCACCACTACACTCTAGCCAGGGTGACAGAGTGAAACTCTGTCTCAAAAAAAAAAAAAAAGTCATTTTGTGATTCAAATGTTTGATAATATCCCAAGATTTCCACTTCTAGAGCCTGAGAAGCTTTAGAAGACTAATGTTCTATAAACCCAAGAGTCTGCCATGCCGCACCTAGATGCTGCAGGTACCCAACATCTGTGTAGAATAATTTTCTGGGCCGGGCACAGTCGCTCACGCTTGTAATCCCAGCACTTTGGGAGGCCGAGGAGGGTGGATCACCAGAGGTCAGAAGTTCGAGACCAGCCTGACCAATATGGAGAAACACCGTCTCTACTAAAAATACAAAATTAGCTAGGCGTGGTGGTGCATGCCTGTAATCCCACCTGCTCGGGTGGCTGAGGCAGGAGAATCGCTTGAACCCAGGAAGCAAAGGTTGTGGTGAGCCAAGATGGTGCCATTGCACTCCAGCCTGGGCAACAGGAGCAAAACTCCATCACACACACACACACAAAAAAGAAGAATTTTCTGGGGCTGGATAGTCCACTCCAGGGACTGCAGAATAAAGCTGAATTCCCCAGACTCCAAGAAGCCAAGCTAACATAGGACAAAGTTCTCTCACTGTGAAAGTCTGAAATCTACCATCCTATGAGTTAACATTCCCTCTGATATGGATTCTAGCTCATAGAAACTGCTAGAGCCTCCAGCCCTTCCAGATGCCCCAGTCCTCTTGGAAGCTCCCTATCTTCTAGAGCAGTGCTGTCCTAAAGAACTTTCTGGAAATGTGCTTTATCTGCAACATCCAAAATAGTAGCTGCTAACCACATGTGACTATAGAGTACTAGAAATATGGCCAGTGAGAATGAGGATTTCTTTTTCATTTTTATTTTTTTGAGACAGAGTCTCGCTCTGTTGCCCAGGCTGGAGTGCAGTGGTATGATCTCCGCTCACTGCAGTCTCCACCTCCTGGGGTCAAGCGATTCTCCCACCTCAGCCTCCCAAGTAGCTGGGATTACAGGCGCCCGCCACCACACCTGGCTAATTTTTGTATTTTTAGTAGAGATGGAGTTTCGTCATGTTGGCCAGGCTGGTCTTGAACTCCTGACCTCAAGTGATCCACCCACCCTGGCCTCCCAAAGTGCTGGGATTGCAGGCATGAGCCACCACGCCTGGCCTATATATCTATATTTTTGAGACGGTCTCGCTCCATCACCCAGGCTGGAGTGCAGTGGTGCAATCACAGTTCACTACAGCCTCGACCTCCTGGGCTCAATCAATCCTCCCACCTCAGACTACTGAGTAGCTGGGACTAGAGGCACGCATCACCATAACAGGCTAATTTTAGTATTTTTTGTAGAGACGAAGTTTCAACATGTTGCCCAGACTGGTCTCGGACTCCTGGGCTCAAGCAATCTGCCTGCCTCGGCTTCCCAAAGTGCTGGGATTAGAGGTGTGAGCCACTATGGCTGGCCCTAAATTTTTAATTTAATTTTAAACAATTTAAATTTTAATCAAGCTAAATGTGACTAGTGGCTGTCATATTGGACAGAATGATTCTAGAGCCCCCAACCTTTTCAGAGATTCCAACTTTCAAGAATCCTGTGTCCTTAAAGAGTCCAACTCCTAAGATTCCAGCCTTCTAAGTGTTTAACATCCTAGGATGCAAAGAGTCTGAACATTTAAAAGTGCTCTAGGTTCCAGGTGCAGTGGCTCACACCTGTAATCCCAGCACTCTGGGAGGCTCAGGTAGGAGAATCACTTGAGGGCAGGAGTTTGAGACAAGCCTGGCCAACATGATAAAACTCTGTCTCTACTAAAAATACAAAAATTAGCCCAGCGTGTTGGCACATGCCTGTAATCCCAGCTACTCGGGTGGCTGAGGCAGGAGAATCACTTGAACCCAGGAGGCGGAGGTTGCAGTGAGCCGAGATCACGCCATTGTACTGCAGCCTGGGTGACAGAGCAAGACTCCATCTCAAAAAAAAAAAAAAAAAAAAAAAAAAGAGGCCAGGCGCAGTGGCTCACGCCTGTAATCTGAGCACTTTGGGAGACCGAGGCAGGTGGATCACGAGGTCAGGAGATCGAGACCATCCTGGCCAACATGGTAAAACCCCATCTCTACCAAAAATACAAAAATTAGCTGGGCGTGGTGGCGCACACCTGTAATCCCAGCTACTTGGGAGGCTGAGGCAGGAGAATCACTGGAACCCAGGAGGCGGAGATTGCAGTGAGCTGAGGTCGTACCACTGCACTCCAGCTTGGCAACAGAGCGAGACACTGTCTCAAAAAAAAAAAAAGAGTTCTAGGATTGTATGGTTTGTGTTCTTCTATCCTTCAGGGACCATCTAGGTGGACCTTGTAACCAGCCGACCCACAGCCACCCCCCTGGTCACAGCTCACCCTCTCCAGCCCATGCCCTGACCTTCCTTCTGGCTCATGTCCTCACCTGGTACAGCTCCACGTGCTGCTCCACTTTTAACTTGAGCCTCAGCAGACGCAGCTCTGCCCGGGAGAGCAACACGGGTTCAGGTACCGCTTCTCGGAGCTCTGATGTGTTGAAGAACATATATATGCTGTGTGTACTCTGCTTGAACTTGTCATAGATTTCTAGCAGGGAGAAATGAAGGGAGGCGATCAGGGGTTTGGCAGAGGTGAGGGGAGCTGGTGCTCCCAACTCTAGGAGTTTTGGAGCTGACAGCTCTGGGGTGGAGTCAGTCTCTGATACCTTTTATTTATTTATTTATTTATTTATTTAAATGAATTTATTTTTTTTTTTGAGACGGAGCCTCGCTCTGTCACCCAGGCTTGGAGTGCAGTGGCGCAATCTCTGCTCACTGCAACCTCCGCCTCCGGGGTTCAAGCAATTCTCCTGCCTCAGCCTCCCGAGCAGCTGGGACTAAAGGCGCATGCCACCATGCCCAGCTAATTTTTGTATTTTTAGTAGAGATGGGGTTTCACCATGTTGGCCAGGATGGTCTCGATCTCCTGACCTCGTGATCCACCCGCCTCGGCCTCCCAAAGTGCTGGGATTACAGGTGTGAGCCACCAGGCCCAGCCCTGACTGTGATACTTTTTAGCTGTGTGACCTTGAGGAAGTGGTTTCTCCCCCTGGGTTTGTTTCCTCCTCTGTAAAATAGGTCCTAACCACATTCCTCTCTCATGTAGCATCATCTCTCAAGTCGACTAAGGCTGGCACCAAGGGGAACCACTCTGTTTGCTCTGGCCTTCCTTGCCCCAAATGCAAGAGCCCCTAAAATGCAGAGTAAGGATCAAAGGCACAGGCTTTGGACTCAGATAGTGCCTCTGCTGCCTCTTGGCTGTGTGACCATGGGCAGTTAACACCCTCTTTCTGAATGTCAGTTTCCTGTTATTCTTTGAAAAACAGCAATAACATTAAGCTCCCTGCATTCCCACACAGACTCTCCTAATTTAAGCGCTGTGTAACCTTGGGCAAGTGAATTCCTCTCTCTGAGCCAGGTGTAAGACAAGACAGAGTGACTCTAGAACCCATTCCAGTATTATAGTGGGAAATTAGATGACCCAGGTCAAGCCATGTGGCACCAATTCTGCATACACTGGTCACTCAATCATGTATACGTCTAAGAGTGCTGGCTGGGCGCAGTGGCTCACGCCTGTAATCCCAGCACTTTGGGAGGCCGAGGTGGATTGATTACTTGAGGTCGGGAGTTCGAGACCAGCCTGGCCAACACGGTGAACCCCCGTTTCTACTAAAAATACAAAAATTAGCCAGGCATGGTGCCGGACGCCTGTAATCCCAGCTACTTGGGAGGTTGAGGCATGAGAATCACTGGAACCTGAGAGGCAGAGGTTATAGTGTGCCGAGATTGCGCCACTGCACTCCAGCCTGGGTGACAGAGTAAGACTCTGTCTCAAAAACAACAACAACAAAAAACCACAAAACAGCGCTATTTACCAGATGCTATTTAAAGCACTTTACAAAGATGAAGACATTTAAACCTCACAACCGTATACTATTATTATACCCGTTTAATAGATGAGAAACTGAGGCACCGAGATTAAGGAATTTGCCCCAAGGTCACATAGCTGCAGACTGGGATTCAAACTCAAGCTGTCTCATTCCAGAGACTGTGCTTTTTTTTTTTTTCTTCCCCCAAGAGACAGGGTCTCACTCTGTCCCCCAGGCGGAAGTGCAGTAGCACAACCATGGCTCACTGCAGGCTGGAACTCCTGGGCTCAAGGGATCCTCACGCCTCAGCCTCCCAATATGTTGAGATCACAGGCGTGAGCCACCACACCCACCCAGCTAGAGACTGTGCTCTTAACCCCTAAGTGATTCTTCTACTTCTTTTTATTATTAGTTTTCCACCCTTAACTCCCTTCCCCAGCTGGGTAGGGAAAGTGAAGTTCATTCTGGGTAGGAATGGCTGTAGTGGGGAGAAAAGGAATTAAGGTGTTTTCTTTTCTTTTTTTTTTTTTTTTTGAGATGGAGTCTCTGTCGCCCAGGCTGGAGTGCAGTGGCGCGATCTTGGCTCATAGCAACCTCTGCCTCCCAGGTTCAAGCGATTCTCCTGCCTCAGCCTCCCAAGTAGCTGGGATTACAGGCGCCGCCCGCCACCCCGCCCAGCTAATTTTTGTATTTTTAGTAGAGACCGGGTTTCGCCATGTTGGCCAGGCTGGTCTCCAACTCCTGACCTCAGGTGGTCCACCCACCTTGGCCTCCCAAAGTGCTGGGATTACAGGCGTGAGCCACCGCGCCCAGCCAAGGTATTTTCTAGTTTAGGAAAAGTTTGGGGATGGGGATGAGGGAACAGGCCATGAACTGCTGGATCAACTGGGGCAACTGCTTCCAGCCTCCCATAGTAGGGGTGTGAAAAGAGACTGGTGAGAAAGGCAGAGGAAACCCCTTCCCTACGGCCCCCTTCGATCCTCCTCCTCCTCCCCAGTCTCCCTCCCCACCCAGCCCCAATAAGCCCTATTCTTGGCCCGGAGGTTACTCAGCAAACCCCAAAGGAAAGGCAGAGCCTTGGCTGGGGAAGACAGATAGGGAGGAAGACACAGAGGAGGGAGAGGAAGGGTTGGAGGGTGATGCAGAGAGGGAGAGGCGGGGAGATGTCAGAGACAGAGACGAGGCAACAGGACCGTGGAGGAGAAAAATAGAAAGGGAGAGAAAATAGTCGGAGAGACAAAAACCAGGAGACCCATGCGTGGACAGAAAGACTAACGGAGACGAAAAGAAAGAGGCAGATGGGGAGACACGTGCGAGACGAGACACATGTGCATTTGTTGGGGAGAAGAGGATTGGAGGTGTCAGTGTTAAAGGAACCTCTACAACGAAGGTGAAGCCACGGAAGATAAGGTAAGGCTGAGACTTGGGTGCGGAGTGCGCGTCATTGGGCTGGAGCCGTAAACTGGCGCAGAAATGGGCAGGGAACCCGCAAGCCCACACCGCCCAAGAGTCAGTGAAACCTGAGGGATCTTCCCCAAGGCTCTGAACCACGCGGGACGCCTGGGTCCTCGCATGGATGCCGACGGGGCCGGCTGAGTGGGAGCCCCGCCCGTAGCTGGGGTGAGGAGGGCGGGAGGCGCCGCAGCCAGGAGGGCGGGGACCAGACCTGTCCCGTCTCGCCCCGGGCTCCGCGAGCGATCCCCGCCCCCGCCGGGGGCATGGGAAGGAAAGGGAAGGGAGGAGGGTGAGGCCGCCGGACGCTGGGGTTTCCCCAGCCACCCTGAGAGGAACTGGGACTTTGGGGTCCAGACTGCCAGCGTTTAGCGCAGCGGGGTCCTCCTGCCCCTTGGTGGAAGCGCAGGCTCCTCCCCCCGCGCGTGGCACCCACGTGGGGCTTTCTCACTCCTCCCAGCTTGGTTTTCTCACCTCGGTCTTGTAGAGTCACCCCCCACCCAGCACTTCCCCTGCGGCTGGACTCCGCACAGCCCATTCCCCTGCATCCTGCGGCGAATGGGGGGGCTCGCTGCTCGCAGCGTGGATGGCGCTGGGTATCTCTCCTCCTCCCCGCTCACACCACCTTTCCCACGCCTGTCTCCCCTCTCGGTAAAGCCCTTCCCATGACCCAGGACTCTAGGTCTTCTGGAAGCTCGATTCCTCCGCTGGGCTCCCCACTCTGTCCCTCACGTCCCTGTGTGAAACACCGAGGACACCTCTGCATCCCGGGCGCCCTCCCGAGTCTCCGCTCCTCTCCCGCTTGCCTCCTCCTTCCAGTAACCTCCCGTCCCTTTCTCCCCACATTTATCACACGCACCTCTGTTTCTCTTTCTACGACTCTCCCCCACCCCCGCATCCCGCGTGTTCCTGGCAGCCTCTGGAAGTGGGTCCGCTCTCACTTTCCTGGCACCCCCTGGGGTTGCCTTCATCTAGCTTTTCTGTCCTTCTTGAATCTTTCCACCTCAGGACCCCCAAGCTCTGGGTCAACTTTCTCCAGCGCCTCTCCTTTCCCAAATGCTGGGGTCTTCGCTTCTCCCACACCAGGCTCCCTTCTGTGCACCTGGCACCCCACGACCCCACCCCATTCAACGCGTCCTGGAAGAGGGAGCCTTATACCCTCCCCCCTATTGCTTGTCTCCCTCTAGGGGACTGCCCCCACGACCCCGCATGTTTCTGTCGCCCTCTAGAAGCGGTACACTTCGCTATCTCCTCCTCTCCAAGACCAGATACCTGGGTGGTAGGGGGCTCAGTGCCATCCTCTTTCGGACACCCCCCTCCCACCATCACACGTTCCCTTTGCCCCGGGGGGTCCTCTTCCTCCAGCCAGTTTCTTCTGCCAGTCACTTCCTACCCGTGGCCCCGGCACTCCGGCGCCCCCTGGGGGCCCCCCTCCCGGCTCCCCTGCCCCTCCGAGCTCACCGTTGTGGGTTTCCACCATTAGCACGCGGGTGACCTCCTTGGCGTAGTAGTCGGCCTCAGGCTCGGGCTCCGGTTCTGCACTCTCCCCGGCCACCCGGTCGCGGGTGCTGTTGTACAGGGCGAGCACGGCCTCGGGCAGCGGGCCGGGCGGCACCTCCCCCTGGCTCGGGGGGCTGGCGAGCCGCAGCTTGGACAGGATCTGGCCGCGGATGGCCTCGATGCGCTTCCGCTTCACCAGCTCCATGTCGATAGTCTTGCAGGTGGATAGTCCCGCGGCCGGCCGGCCAGGCGTCAGCACCAGTAGCCACAGCAGCGGTAGCAGCAGCGGCAGCAGCCGCAGCCCGGAGGGCGGCATGGGGGAGGCGGCGCCCCCCGGCACTGCCGAGAGCGCGAACAGGGCTGGTGTGGTGGGGAGGCCCCGCCCCTGCAGGGGCTGGGGGTCTCCCGGGAAAAGGTAGGAGGGCCTCGCGGGAAAGCTGAGGTCCTCAGGGAGAAGGGCGCAGTGGTGGAGGGGAGGCTTGGACCGGGGGTGTCTCAGTATCCCACGGAAATAACCTAGATGGGCGCGATCTGGTACCAGAAGGTGGGTGGTCTTGAATAGGGGATCTGTGGCAAGTCGGAGAGAGATCCGTCTCCTGGAGGAGAAAGGGTCTAGGATGCGCGGGGGCTCAGGAGACAGGCCGGGGATGAAGGCGGCGTGCAGGGGGTGCGCCCGAGGTCTGGGGAAAAGTCTTTGCGGGAGGCCGGGTCGGCGACTCCCGAGGGCTGGTCCGGAATGGGGGCGCCTGAGGGACGCCGTGTAGGGGGCAGGGAGGGAGCAAGCGTCCCCGGCGGCAAAGGGAGGCGGTCTGGGGTCCCCAAGTCCTGCCTCCTCGCGGGGCAGCGTCGCGCCAAGAGGTCCCCGCGCCTCCGGCTCCCAGCGGCAACGGAAAAGTCTCAAAAGTTTTTTTCCTCTTCTCCCGACCAGCTCGTCCCTCCTCCCGCTCCTCCTCCCCCTCCTCCCCGCAGTGGCGGGGGCGGCGGCGGCTCGTCTCAGACTCTGGGGCCTCAGGCTGCTCCTCGGCGACTCCTTCCTCCGCTCCGGGCCGAGGCCGGCCCCGCGGGCGGCTCAGAGCCGGGGGGGTGCCCCGGACGGGGCGTCCCCCCTGCCCCCGGCCGGGGCCCTCGCTGTCTGGCTGCTCCGCGGAGGGAGGTGGGAGGGAGATGGCCCAGGGCGCGAAGGGCGGCGGCGGCGGGGACCGGCTGGGTCGGCGGGGGGTTTTGAAGCCGCCCCCGGCCCCACCCAGGAAGCGCACGGGGCGGGAGCGGGGGCGGCCCCCAGGGGGAGGGCATGGGGGGGGCTGGGCCACCGTCCTCATCTCGCGTGGGCGGGCTCCGAGGGGGGTCCCTTCAGCCCTGGGGGAAAGGGGGCGGGCACCCCGACTCCGCCCCGCAAACAGGGTGCTGCCTCCTGGCGGCCAAGCGCCACCGAAGCGGGTGATCCAGATGCGCTGTGGCTTTGCGGGCGGTGTGGGTCACCAGAGAAAGAGGACCAGGCGGAGAAGGCTTAATCCGGGGGATGAGACACAGGGGAGCCGACCAGAGGAGGGGGACCCAGAACGGAAGGAGAGTCAGGCTGGGAAACAAGGTAGGAGAAGAGGGTCTGTCAACATGGGGGCCTCCGGAGGGTGTCAGTGGGAGGAGGGGGCAACAGGACACCTGAGGGATGGAAGGGTCAGGAGGCAGACACCTGTAAGAATTGCTCTCCTTTACTGAGCACCTCCCATGTGGCTAAGCAGCCTCCTGTCACTCAACACCCTGCGACCCCATACATTTACTGTCCCCAATTTACAGATAGGGAAACTGGGCCCAGAGGGACCCCGAGGTCCTAGAAAGGACAGAAGCGGTGCCATGCCTTAGCTGGGGTCAGCTCTGACGGTCTCTAGAGTCCGTGCTCTTGACCACTGTGCCATCCTCCCCCATCACTGGGTGTCCGGGGTGTGGATGGTGGTGACGTTGGAGGCAGAGTCCCTCAGCACTCGACGCCATAGCGGTCGAAGTTGCGGAGCAGCAGGCCGATCTCCAGGTGCACGGTGCCACCAGCAGCTGTGTGCAGGCGATAGCGGTCGGCCCCACTGTAGATGGTGTCCCCATGCAGCAGCTGCGGCCCACCACCCACGAAAGCCCGTGCCAACTGTTCTCGCCAACTGCCCAGGGGCCGCCACGTGGGGCAGGCCAGCTGGTGGGTGCCCGGGCTACTGGGCACATGGCAAAATCCATAGCCTGCAAGCTGGCAGCGGCCAAAGCTGTCCTGGGACCACACCTGGAAATGGAGCCGGGGCCAGCCTGCAGGAAAGGAGAGAGAGGGGAAAGGAGGGATGGGTGGGGACCAGACTCCTGCTGATTCCCCACTCCCTGATACTCACTGGAGACCCCAGGCCCAGTCTTTTCCTCTCTGGGTTTCTGTCCCAGAGTTTCCAACCCAGCCTCCTTTCTAGGCTCCCACCGTCTTATCTATCCCCACACAGCAGCCAAAGTGATCTTTCCAAATCCATGTCACTCCCCTGCTAAGGATCCTTCCATAGCTCCCCAGTGCCCTCAGTATAAAGTCCAACCTCTTCAAAATTCAAGGCCCTTCTAATCAGACCTCTGCTGAATTTCCTCTCTGTGTTATCCTCCTCCATGACCCCATGTCAGGGCAGCCCATTGCTCCTCCAGTCCCCAGGTAACCATCATGGGCCTTGTCAGGGACACCTCCTGCCTTCCCTCCTCATGTCCCTGCTCTGCTCTCTTTGGGCCCAGGGCCTTCTTTCTTGCCCCTCTCTAATCCACCTTCCACCTGGCATCTGGAAGCATCTTTCTCTCCTTCCATAGCTTTGCCCATGTCCTCAGAACACAGTTCAGCTCCTCAGTCTGGTAGTCAAAGCCCTTGGAGATCCAGCCCCATCTCATCTCATGCTGATCCCTTCTCCTGTGCTAGACTCTGTTCTAGCTAGCTGGGGACACGGCAGACATGAACATGGATGGCAGACAAAAATTCCTGCCCCCGTGAAGCTGATATCCTAGACAACGAATGTAGTAAATAAGCAAATTATAGGGTAGATCAGATGGTGGTAATTGCTGTGAGGGAAAACAGAGCTGGGTAGGGTGAGGGTGGGGATACCGCTTTAGCAAGAAGGGGATCAAGGAAGCTTCATTAAGAAGGTGACATTTGAGCAAATGCTAAAAGGAAGGAAGGGAGTAGGCCATGTGGCCATCTAGAGGAACAGTGCTCCTAGCCAGAGGGAACAGCAAGTGCCAAGGCCCTGGGGGGGGCAGTGTCTGGTGGGGACAGTATGGCTGGAGCCCAGACGGAGTGTGCCTGGTGGGGACAGCATGGCTAGAGCAGAATGAGGTGGGGAGACGGGAAGGAGGTGCCAGCCAGGTTGTGGAGAGCCTTGTGATGCATGCTAAGACTATGGCTTTCACCCTGAGTGAGATGGGGACCATTGGAGGGTTCTGAGCAGAGCAGAGATGGGACCTGACTTAGGTGTTCACAGGGTCCCAGCTGCATGTGGGGTGCAGACCAGGGGGGTTGGGGAAGGGGACTCCAGAGACAAGATTCTTGTCATAGTCCATGTGAGAGAAGAACTTGGACAGATCAAGGTGCTGGGCGAGAAAAGGGTAAGAAGTGGGATTTAGGATGTATTTCAAAAGTAGAGGCAGTTTAAGATTTCCTGATGGACAAAATGGGGGCTTGAGAAAAGAGAAAGCAAGGCTGGTGCCACCACTGGGGGACTGGAGGCCCCAAGAGCTGAAAGGTTAGAGCTGCCCACCTCACCCACACAGCACCGGAAAGATTTTTTTTTCCCCAGCTCCAGCTTAAAAGACAGAAAGATTATTTAAAAGTGAAATCTCGGCCAGGCGCAGTGGCTCATGCCTGTAATCCCAGCACTTTGGGAGGCCGAGGCAGGCGGATCACCTGAGGTCAGGAGTTCGAGACCAGCCTGACCACCTTGGTGAAACGCCATCTCTATTAAAAAAAAAAAAAAGGCAAAAATTAGCCAGATGTGGTGGCACGCGGCTGTAGTCCCAGCTACTCGTGAGGCTGAGGCAGGAGAATTGCTTGAACCTGGGAGGCAGAGGTTGCAGTGAGCTGAGATCTTGCCACTACACTCCAGCCTGGGCAACAGAGTGAGACTCTGTCTCCAAAAAAAAAAAGGTGAAATCTCACTTGTCCATTACCTGCTCTGGCTCCCAAGTGCCTTCAGGAGATGGCCTCAGCTCCTCAGCCTGGCACTCAAGGCCCTGCATGGCCTGTCCCCTTCTACCTTTCCCCTCTGCCGTCCTGCTCTCCCTCAATCCACTAGATGCCCTTGGCTCACTTTCCCCTTTGAGTCTTCCACGTAGCTCCCTCTGCCTAGAACCTTCTTCTATCCCTCTGCCTTATTAGCTCCGCTGGCCCTTCACAGCAAAGTTCAGAAGCCCCCTCCTCCAGGAAGCCCTCTCTGACCTCCCTGACAGAGTCAGGCACTTCCTCTGGGCTCCCACGGCCTCTCCAAATCACCTATCTTAGTCCTGCCCACTCTGAGGTGCCAATGTCTGGAGAGAGGTGTGTCCCCCCATAGGACGGTGAACCCTGTGAGGACAAGGCTAAGGGGCACTGCCTTGATCCTCAATGTCTCCCTGGCATCACCCAACACAGGCTGGACACAGGGCAGGTACCAGGTAGACGTTCTTTATATTGGTGAAATATATGGCACATTTACCTAGGCAATTTCTCAGAATCAACTCATCTCCAGGAACCCACATTTTCTACTAGAAAGGCTTTCTGATGCCGCTCCTCCCCCAGTACTGATTTCCCCTTTGAGCAGCAGCTCTACTTTCAAGCCGAGGAGCCCTTCCTGGAGAAACAGCCCTTGCCTCTCTCAGACCCTGCCTCCCAGCTTCCTCTTTATTGGAGACTCTTGTTTTGTCTCTTTACTTCAATGCCACCTCCCCTCCCACCCTGACCCCCACCTTCCCACCTCCTGCTCCACCCTGGCCTCTGCCCTAATCATACAAACTTGGGATCGCCTATTGAGCAGGCCCGGGAAGGCCTTAGCTCAGCCTCTCCAGGGCCAGACTTGGCTGCAAAAGGGACCTACGTGGTATGGGGAGCAGGGACAGGTCTTGGTGTTCCCAGCCCCAGGGGCCTCAGAGGCTACTGGCCCCCTCCCCTCAGCCTGGCCCCGGGTCCAGGTGTGATACCCACCTTGAAGACCTTTGGTGGCGAAGTGCAGGTCGATGGGGTGGGACCAGTAAGCCATGTCCCCTATCTGCGGGGTGTCCACTTGCGTTTGGCCCTCCCGCACGCCTGACAGGAGCTTCCATGCCGCCCCTGCAGTGAGAGCCGGGACATAGAGGGGTGGGAGGCAGCCATCGGGAAGGGGATGCCGCTGTGGCTATAGGACTGTTTCTCTGTGGCATCTACTGGTAGGGGTTACGAAGCATGGATTCTGGAACCAAGTATCTGGGTTCAAATCCTGGCACTACCTCTTCCTGCCTCTGCAACCTTGGGCAAGTTAGCTTTCTCTGCCTTGGTCTCCCCATCTATAAAATGAGCTGAGTAATAATGCATTCCTCATTGTCTTCATTTGTTTTCTGTTACTCTTAACATAATATCCAAAACTGGGTAATTTATAAAGAAAAGGAATTTCTGTCTCACAGTTATAGGAGACTGACCAAGGTGGAGGGGCCCCATCTAGTAAGAGCCTTCTTGCTGGAACTCTTCAGAGAGTCCCAAGGCTAGTGTGCTAACATGCCACTCACGTCTCTCTCTCTCATTTTATAAAGCCACCACTTCCTCTCCCATGATAACCCACTAATCCATTAACCCATTAATCCATGAATGGGTAATGAGCATAGTGAGCGCGGGATAAGTCTTCAATATCATTTTATTACGATTCTCACCCCATATTTACAAGCCTAGTCCAAGGATTAAGATGGGGCCAAGGGTACCCTCCAGGAGCGCATCCTGAAACACACATAACAATTTCGATCCTACTGAGGGGTGATAATGATAGCTAAAATGCACTGAGTGGTAGGACACAGTGGCTCACACCTGTAATCTCAGCACTTTGGGAGGCCAAGGCAGGTAGATCGCTTGAGTCCAGGAGTTCAAGACCAGCCAGACCAACATGGCAAAACCCCATCTCTACAAATAATATAAAAATTAAGGCTGAGCGCAGTGGCTCACACCTCTAATCCCAGCACTTTAGGAGGCTTGGGGGGGTGGATCATCTAAGGTCAGGAGTTCAAGACCAGCCTGGCCAACATGGCAAAACCTCGTCTCTACTAAAAATACAAAAAGTAGTCTGGAGTGGTGGCAGGTGCCTGTAATCCCAGGTACTCGGGAGGCTGAGGCACGAGAATCACTGGAAAAGCTGCAGTGAGCCGAGATTGCACCACTGCACTCCAGCTGGTGTGACACAGTGAGACTCCATCTCAAAAAATGAACAAACAAGCCGGGCGCAGTGACTCACGCCTGTAATCTCAGCACTTTGGGAGGCTGAGGTGGGCTGATCACCTGAGGTCAGGAGTTTGAGACCAGCCCGGCCAACATGGCGAAATCCCATCTCTACTAAAAATACAAAAATTAGGATGGGCGCAGTGGCTCACATCTGTAATCCTAGCACTTTGGGAAGCCAAGGCAGGTGGATCACTTGAGGTCAGGGGTTCGAGACCAGCCTGGCCAAAATGGTGAAACTCTGTCTCTACTAAAAACACACACACACACCCCCACAAAATTAGCCACGTCTGTAATCCCAGCACTTTGGGAGACTAAGGCAGGCAGATCACGAGGTCAAGAGATCGAGACCATCCTGGCCAACATTCTGAAACCCTATCTCTACTAAAAAAATACAAAAATTAGCTGGGTGTGGTGGTGCACGCCCATAGTCCCAGCTACTCAGGAGGCTGAGGCAGGAGAATCACTTGAACCCAGGAGGTGGAGGTTGCAGTGAGCCAAGATGGTCCCATTGCACTCCAGCCTGGGCAACAAGAGCCAAATTCCATCTCAAAAAAAAAAAAAGAAAAGAAAAAAAGAAAATGCACCGAGTACTAACTAAATCCCAGATGCTATGCTAAGCACTTTAAGCAATCCATTCATTTAATCCACCCTCTAGGACTCTTAATCCCCTCCTCACCCCCCAGTTTACAGACTCTCCACCATGGCCCACGTGGCCTGGCTTTTGCTCCCCTCCCTGAGTTCATCTCCCATCACTCTCCCCCTCCCTCATCACCCTCTGGCCTCATTGTCCCACTTCTGACTCCCCACCTCAGGGCCTTTGCACTGGCTGTTCCCTCTGCCTAGAAAGCTCTGCTCCTGGGTGTCCCCATCCCTAGCTTTTGTTTTCATCCTTCAGGGCCCAGCTCAAGTGCCACTTCCACAGAGGGGTTCTCCCTGACCCTCTTCACCAAACACTAGTCCCTGCCACATCATTTCTTTTCATCCTAGCACTTACCACTGTCTGGAATCACGGTGCTCCTTTCTTTTTTGGGGGGGGGTGGGGGGAGACAAGATCTCCCTCTGTCACCCAGGCTGGAGTGCAGTGGCACAATCACAGCTCACTACAACCTTGACCTCCCAGGATCAAGCAATCCTCCCACCTCAACCTCCCAAGTCGTTGGGACGACAGGCACATACCACTATGCTTTGCTAATTTTTTATTTATCTGTAGAGACGGGGGTCTCACTATGTTGCCCAGGCTGGTCTCAAACTCCTGGGCTCAAGTGATCCTCCTGCTCCAGTCTCCCAAAGTGCTGGCATTACAGGGGTGAGTCACCACACCCAACTGCACTCGTTTATCTGTTTATTTATTTTATTTTATTTTATTTTTTTTTGAGACAGACTTTTGCTCTTGTTGCCCAAGCTGGAGTGCAATGGCGCCATCTCGGCTCACTGCAACCTCCGCCTCCCGGGTTCAAGCGATTCTCCTGCCTCAGCCTCTCGAGTAGCTGGGATTACAGGCACACGCCGCCATGCCCAGCTAATTTTTTTTTGTATTTTTAGTAGAAATGGGGTTTCACCATGTTAGCCAGGCTGGTCTCAAACTCCTGACCTCAGGTGATCTGCCCGCTTCGGACTCCCAAAGTGCTGGGATTACAGGCATGAGCCACCGCACCTGGCCTGCTTATTTATTTTCTGTCTCCCCTACTGTATGGCCCAGGAAAACAGAGACCTTGCACACTGCTGGATCCCCAAGACCACAAACCCAGCTCTTGGTATACAGAAGGTGCTCAATAAATGTTTCTTGGACAAATAAGTGATCCTAGGAGGTGGGAGCTAATATAATCCCCATTTAACAGGTAAAGAAACAGGCTCTGAGAAGGTGAGTTCATGAACATTTATTCAGCACCTGCTATGTGCCAAGCACTGTTTTCCATGCTGGTGACATAGCAGTGACTATAGCAGACCAAGGTCCCATCATGGGACTGGATTCAGACTCAGCTCTAACTGCAGAGCCCAAGCCTTTCATCCAACTGCCTCAGTATTCTTGGCTGGATCAACATCCCCAGCAACTCCCTGAAATAATAAAAATCAGGTTAGTCATTACTCCCTTCTGGGCTGAGTTGAGGGAAGCACCAGGCCCTGAGTCAGGCTCCTTAAAAGCAAGATTTCCCAACAGCCCTATGAAGAACAAATGAGGAAACTGAGGCTCCAAGAGGGGACAGCCTCTGCCCAGGGTCACAGAGAAGGTGAGTGGTCCAACCTGGAAACCAAGTCTGACTCCAGAGCCTGCCCCTCATCCATCAGCTGGAGGGTTCCGATTTCCTGGGAATTTCAACTTCCACCTCACTTACCTGTAGAATCAAAAAGGACCCAGAGGCCAGGCGCAGTGGCTCACACCTGTAATCCCAGCACTTTGGAAGGCCTACGCAGGCGGATCACTTAAGGCCAGGAGTTCGAGACCAGCCTGGCCGACATGGTGAAACCCCATCTCTACTAAAAATACAAAAATTAGCTGGGTGTGGTAGCGGGTGCCTGTAGTCCCAGCCACTCGGGAGGCTGACATAGGAGAATCGCTTGAACCCAGGAGGCAGAGATTGCAGTGAGCCGAGATCGTGCCACTGCACTCTAGCTTGGCTACAGAGTGAGACTCTGTCTCAAAAAAAAAAAAAAAAAAAAAGGGCCAGGCGCAGTGGCTCACGCCTGTAATCCCAGCACTTTGGGAGGCCGAGATGGGCAGATCACAAGGTCAGGAGATCGAGACCATCCTGGCTAACACAGTGAAACCCCATCTCTACTAAAAATACAAAAAAAAAAAAAAAAAAATAGCCGGGCATGGTGGCAGGCGCCTGTAGTCCCAGCTATGCAGGAGGCTGAGGCAGGAGAATGGCGTGAACCTGGAAGGCTGAGCTTGAAGTGAGCAGAGATTGCACCACTGCACTCCAGCCTGGGAAACAGAACGAGTCTCAAAAAAAAAAAAAAAAAAAAAAAGGGACTAGGACTCAGGCCTGAAGACATGATAATGCCAAATGGCCACTTCTGTTTCATAGACATTTATCTGTGCCACGCAACAACATACCCCAGGCTTTACAAACAAGACCCCATCAAAGTCTTGTATAAGCCAGGCAAACACTGAATGAGCACTTCCTATTCCAGCCCTATTCCTATTCTAAGTGCTGTTGATACTCGTTTAGTACTCATGACAACTTCAACAGGTAAATATTTCTATGACTCTCATTGTACAAACAAGGAAGTCGAGGTGAAGAGAAGTGCCCAAGTTCACATAATCAGCCCATGGGTGCCTTAACAAGCAATAACTGGTTTTGAACCCAGGCAGTCTGTGCTCTTAACCTCAAACCTGTGCTGCTTCTTAGCTACTATTAGCTTCACTTTGAAACAAGGAAACTGAGGCTCAAAGTGGTCAAGTCCAAAGGTCTCCAATTAATAGGTGGGGGAGTTAATATTTAAATGCAGATCTGGCAGCCCATGACCCTAACCATTACACTATACCATGACTCTATAGGGCCTCAGTTGGGGAAGCATGAACAAAATTACTTTCCTGGGACGTGGCGGCTCACGTTTTTAATCCTAGCACTTTGAGAGGCTGAAGTGGGTGGCCTGTTTGAGCCCAGGAGTTCGAGACCAGCCTGGGCAACATAGCGAGACCCTGTCTCTACAAAAAATAAAAAAAATTAGCCAGACTTGGTGGTGCGTGTCTGTAGTCCCAGCTTCTCAGGAGGCTGAGGCGGGAGGATCACTAGAGCCCGAGAGTTCGAGGCTGCACTGAGCTATGATCACACCACCTTACTCCAGCCCGGGCGCAGGGAGAGACCCTGTCTGTATCCCACCCCTCACACACACAAAGATGGGAGCTTGAGACTCATGTGGACAGGGTGTGGGCTGGGCCTGGAGTACTGAGAACTGATGGAAATGAGGTTAAGAGTCTGCGTTAAGGGGTGGAGGAAGGAGCATGTAGCCTCTAGGCTAGGGGTCTTGGTGTGGAAATGAACCAGGCTTGGGGGAATACCTGTGTGAATGCCCCACTTGCAGAAGAGGCTACTTTCCGAGAAACCGCTGGCCCCCATGATCTGCCCGATCACGTGCACCTCAGCCATGGCCCTGGGAGGGGAAAAATATAATCACAACCCTGTGAGGTAAGTGTATTATCTCCATTTGACAGGGGGGGAAACTGAGGCCCAGCAAGTAAAGGGTAGTACTAGGATTCCAAGCTAGCTTCGTCACACCCCTGAGGCTGAGGTCTTGACCACAGATCCTAATTGCCAACCCATGAAAGCCTGGAAAAAATGGGGGGACCCTTGTCTGGGGAACCAGCATTTAACTCTGGGAAGTCCAAAATAACCTTTTCGGGTTCAGGTCGGCGGAAAGCCCCGCCCGAAGGGGCTATGGCTCCGCCCACGAGCGCAAAAGACCCGCCTTCCGCGTCACGTCAGCCACCCCGCTTCCCTCCCCCAGCAAGCTCCATAAGGCGCATGCGTTATGAGTTCAGGTCCGACTTAACCCCTCCTCTAAGCGCAGCGCATGCGTCATTCCTACCTTAGCGCACTTAACGGTTAGGAGAGGAGAAAGCGGCAACCGGGGTTGTAGTTCATGGGCTTGACTGCTTCTTTTCTCCGCGGGCGCCGACCAGGCCTGGCTCGCGCCTCTCCCAGGACCCGCCTGGCTGCGAGATATGTAAGCCGCGATACTTCCGCGACCGCGCTCGCCTTGGTTTCCGTGGTTGTTGCTGGGGCAACAGCAGGCTCCTCCCCTAGCTTTGTACTCGCTCTGCGCGCTACTAATTGGTGCTAGCCGTCTGCGGGGGGCGGGGTGAAGCTGTGATGGACATTTTCCTCCTCCGCTCCATTTTGGGAAAATAGCGTCTCTCCAGCTACGGCAAAGGGTTCCGCCATTTTGGGCGTGGCTAGGAAGCTGCCATGTTGAGTGTGGCTGAGGAAGTTTGAGTGCAGTTTCTCCCAGATACCCTCTTTACCAAAAAAGCAAATCCCTAACTGCTCCGTGCTGCGCCTACCCCACCGAAGAGCTCTCTGTGGTCCGGGATCACAAATCAGAGATTGAACCAGGACCAAGGGGGAATTCCTTCCAGGACCTCGTGTACATCCCCTGCCTTGTAACTGGAAAACAAAGCAAAAAAATCACTCCTCATTCAGAGAGTGGAGAAGTTGGGGAGTGGATTCTGCTTCCGTTTTAGAGTTCCCCTAGGTTTCTCAAGGACAAGGAAGGAAGGAAGTTGGATAAGTCCAACTTCCTTCTCGGAGCTACTACCAAGTTCACTGTTACTGCTTGATTCTGAGCAAGGAGCGGTTGGGGTAGCGAAGAGAAATGAGGAACTAAGATTCCCTTATTTGCAGAAAATCCTCTTTCCTATTGATTGATTTATCAATCAAGAAATGGAGATGTTGTCCCTGGATGCCATCCTAGATGCCATCATTTCCCACATCAAGCCAGTCATCAGGTCCCATCAAGGCTCCTTAAAAGGGTCTCACTCTGTCACCCAGGCTGGAGTACGGTGGCTCGATCACAGCTCATTGCAGCCTCTTAACTCCTGGGTTCAAGGGATCCTCCTACCTCAGCCTCCCATGTAGCTGGTATCACAGACATGCACCACCACGGCTGGCTAATTCTTTTTTTTTTTTTTTTTTTTTTTTTTTTTTTTTAAGAGATGGAGTCCTGCTATGTTGCGATGTTGCCCAGTCTTGTCTTGACCTCCTGGGCTCTAGCTATCCTCCCAGTTCTCCCTCCCAAACTGCCGGGATTACAGGCGTGAGCCACCCAGCCAGGCCAATAGATACAAAGTATTTACAAGCTACCATTGGCTAGGCGCGGTGGCTCATGACTGTAATCCCAGCCCTTTGGAAGGCTGAGGCGGGAAGAGCTCTTGAGGCCAGAAGTTCGAATATAGCGAGACCCCATTAATAATGCATATATCAACTAGTGAAGTATTCCATTGAATTGTTTAATATAAATGTTATCCTATTGAAATGTTGTACCCTTGTTATAATTTTGGTTTTTTATTTTTTGAGATGGCGTCTCCCCCTGTCATCCAGGCTGGAGTGCAGTGGTGCGATCTCAGCTCACTGCAATCTCTGCCTCCCGGGTTCAAGCGATTCTCCTGCCTCAGCCTCCCGAGTAGCTGGGACTACAGGCGTGCACCACCACACCCAGCTAATTTTTGTATTTTTAGTAGAGATGGGTTTTCACCATATTGGCCAGACCGGTCTCAAACTCCTGACCTCAGGTGGTCCACCCGCCTCAGCCTCCCAAAGTACTGGGATTACAGGCGTTAGCCACCGTGACCGGCCGGGTTTTTTTTTTTTTTTTTTTTTTTTTTTGACAGAGTCTCCCTCTGTCGCCCAGGCTGGAGTGCAGTGGCATGATCTCTGCTCACCACAACCTCCGCCTCCCAGGTTCAAGCAATTCTTCTGTCTCAGCCTCCTTAGTAGCTGGGATTGCAGGCACCCACCACTATATCTAGCTAATGTTTGTGTTTTTAGTAGAGATGGAGTTCCACCATGTTGGTCAGGCTGGTCTCGAACTCCTGGCCTCATGTGATCCTTCTGCCTCAGCCTCCCAAAGTGCTGGGATTACAGGCATGAGCCACCTCGCCTGGGCCCAGCTACTTTTTGTATTTTCTTTTTTATTTTATTTATTTACTTTTTTTTTTTTTTTTTTTTGAGACAGAATCTTGCTCTGTTGCCCAGGCTGGAGTGAGTCTCTGCACCTGGCAGAGGTTTCACTTTTAAATGATATTTCTGTCTTTTAAGCTGGAGCTGGGGAAAATGTATTTATTTATTTATTTATTTCTGGATGCTGTGTGGGTGAGGTAGACAGCTCTAACCTTTCAGCTCTTGGGGCCCCTGGTCCCCTAGTGGTGGCACCAGCCTTGCATTCTCTTTTCTCAAGCCCCCATTTTGTCCATCAGGAAATCTTACTGCCTCTACTTTTGAAATACACCCTAAATCCCACTTCTCACCTCTTTGTCGCCCTGCACCTTGATCTGTCCAAGTTCATCTATCACCTGGACTATGACGGGGACCTTGTCTCTGGGGTCCCCTTTCCCAACCCCTCTAGTTTGCACCCCACATGCAGCTGGAACCCTGTGAACACCTAAGTCAGGTCCCATCTGCTCAGACCCCTCCAGTGGTCCCCATTTCACTCAGGGTAAAAGCCAAAGTCTTATCACGCATGACAAGGCTCTCCACAACCTGGCTGGCACCTCCTGCCTCATTTTTGTATTTTTAGTAGAGACGGGGTTTCGCCATGTTGGCCAGTCAGGTCTCAAACTCCTGACCTCAGGTGATCTGCCCACCTTGGCCTCCCAAAGTGCTGAGATTACAGGCATGAGCCACTGCTCCCGGCTGAGGTCTTCATTCTGAAGGCTCCCATGTATACATGTTAAATAAAAGAAAATAAATTATTGTCAACTATAAATAATGAGATTCAGAAAATATGATTGAGGCCGGATTCGGTGGTTCATGCCCGTAATCCCAGCACTTTGGGAGGCCAAGGAGAGTGGATACCCTGAGGTCAGGAGTTCGAGACCAGCCTGGCCAACATATAGTGAAACCCTGTCTCTACTAAAAAATACCAAAACTAGACGGGTGTGGTGGCACATGCCTGTGGTGTCAGCTATTTGGGAAGCTGAGGCAGGAGCATCACTTGAACCTGGGAGGCAGCAGTTGCAGTGAGCCGAGATCGCGCCACTGCACTTCAGCCTGGGCGACAGAGCCAGACTTCTACTCTCAAAAAAGAAAAAAAAGAAGGGAAAATATGATTAACTATAGAGTTTATTCCAGGCCACAGGACCAGTACATATGTTACAACAGTTTCATTAGTACATCTTGCTGTGCTGCAGGGAAGATTGCGTTAACATTCTGACAGCAGGAGGAGTACTCTTTCTTTCTTTCTTTCTTTCTTTCTTTCTTTCTTTCTCCTTTCTTTTTTCTTGAGATAAGATCTTGCTCTGGGGCTGGGCACGGTGGCTCACGCCTGTAATCCCAGCACTTTGGGAGGTTGAGGCGGGCAAATCACGAGGTCAGGAGTTCAAGACCAGCCTGGCCAACATGATGAAACCTCGTGTCTGCTAAAAATACAAAAATTAGCTGGGCATGGCGGCGGGCGCCTGTAATCCCAGGTACTCGGGAGGCTGAGGCAGGAGAATCACTTGAACCTGGGAGGCGGAGGTTGCAGTGATCTGAGATCGTGCCATTGCACTCCAGCCTGGGGGACAAGAGTGAGACAAAGTCTCAAAAACAAAACAAAACAACAACAACAAACAGATCTTGCTCTGTTACCCAGGCTGGAGTGCAGTGGCACAATCACAGCTCACTGCAGCCTCGAATGCCCAGGCTCAAGCCTCCTGCCTAAGCCTCCCCAGTAGCTGGGACTACAGGCGTGTGCCACCATGCCCAGCTAATTTTTCAATAAGTTTTTCTGTAGAGACATGGTCTCACTGTGTTGCCCAGGCTTGTCTCAAACTCCTGGGCTCAAGTGATCCTCCCACCTCTGCCTCCCAAAGTGGGTTACAGATGTGAGGCCACAACACCCGGCCTAGGAGTAATGTTCTGAGGTGATCTTATCTCTGGCACTGCTTGGTCATTCTTAATCATTTACAGGAAAAAGCAGAAGTTGTAACTGCATGCTACGTGACTCAGGCTACATAGCAACATTCCTCTCAAGGCTTGGAATAATTTAAAGTTCCAACAGCTTTAAGTTTGAATTATCTAACCACATTATCGAAAGTTGGCCAGGCCTGGTGGTTCATGCCTGTCTGTAATTCCAGCACATTGAGAGGCCAAAGCAACAGGATCACTTGAGGCCAGGAGTTCTGGACCAGACTAGGCAACGTAGTGAGACCCTCATTTCAACGAAAACGTTTAAAAAAAAAAATAGCAGGGCGTGGTGACACATGTCTGCAGTCCCATCTACTTAGGAGGCTGAGGCAGGAGGATCCCTTGAGCCCAGGAGTTTGAGGCTGCAGTGAGCTGTGATCATGCCAAGGTACTTCAGCCTGGGTGACAGAGTGAAAACCTGTCACCTTTTTTGGGGGGGGCGGTTATTGGGTTTTTTTGAGAAAGAGTCTCGTTCTGTGGGCCAGGGCTCACAGCAACTTCTGCCTCCCAGGCTCAAGCAATTCTCCTGCCTCAGCCTCCCAAGTAGCTGGGATTACAGGCATGTGCCACCACACCCGGGTAATTTTTGTATTTTTAGTAGAGACGGGGTTTCACCATGTTGGCCAGGCTGGTCTTGAACTCCTGACCTCAAGTGATCCACCTGACTCAGCCTCCCAAAGTGCTGGGATTACAGGTGTGAGCCACTGTGCCCGGCCTGAAGCTGTTTTAAAATATATCCACAAATGCCTGGGCAGCCGCCTTTCAGTAGGTGGAGCCTAAGTCTCCTTCACTTCAGTATGGCTAGTTTTTGTAATTTGCTTCTAACCAATAGAATATGGGGCTGGGCACAGTGGATCATACCTGTAATCCCAGCACTTTGTGAGGCCGAGGTGGGCAGATTGCTTGAATCCAGGAGTTTGAGAGCAGCCTGGACAACATGATGAAACCCCATCACTACAAAAAATACAAAAAATTAGCTGGGTGTGGTGGCATGCCCCTGTAGTCCCAGCTACTCTGGTGGCAGAGGTGGGAGGATCGCTTAGGTTGAGAGTTGGAGGCTACAGTGAGCTGTGATTGTGCCACTGCACTCCAGCCTGGGCAACTGAGTAAGACCCTGTCTCAAAAACAAAATGCTTTTAAGCCAAGTATGGCACACAGCCGGCGGTCCCGGCTACTTCGTTTTTGTTGTTGTTGTTGTTTTGAGACAGAGTTTCACTCTTGTTGCCCAGGCTGGAGTGCAATGGTGCGATCTCTCCTCACCACAACCTCAGCCTCCTGGGTTCAAGTGATTCTCCTGCCTCAGCCTCCCAAGTAGCTGGGATTGAAGGCACCTGCCGCCACGCCCAGCTAATTAGTAGAGATGGGGTTTTGCCATGTATGGCCGCGCCTGGCCATCCCAGCTACTTTGGAGGCTGAAGCCGGAGGATGCCTTGAGTGCAGGAAGTCCAGGCTGCAGTGAGCTATGATGGCACCCTGCACTCCAGCCTGGGCAACAAAGTAAGACTGCACCTCTAAAAAAAAAAAAAAAAAGGCCCCCGCAGTGGCTCATGCCTGGATTCCCAGCACTTTGGGAGGCCGAGGCAGGCAGATCACTTGAGGTCAGGAGTTCGAGACAAGCCTGGCCAACATGGTGAAACCCCATCCCTACTAAAACTACAAAAAAAATCAGTCGAACGTGGTGGCGAGCGCCTGTAGTCCCAGCTACTCGGGAGGCTGAGGCATGAGAATCACTTGAACCCAGGAGGTGGAGGTTGCAGTGAGCCGAGATTGCACCATTGCACTCCAGCCTGGGTGACAGAGCGAGACTCTGTCTCAAAATAAATAAATAAAAATAAATAAATAAGCCTTTTAATTGTGGTAAAATACACATTTACCATCTTAACTGTTTAAAACTGTATTGTTCAATAGTGTTAAGTACATTTGCATTGTGCAACCAATCTCCACAACCATTTTCATCTTGCAAAACTAAAATTTTTGCAAACTAAACACATTTTTGAAACAAAACAACTCCCCTATTCCCCCCTCTTCTGCAGCTCCTGGTAATCACCATCCTATTTTCTTTTAATGTATTTATTTTACTTTATTTATTTATTTATTTTTTGAGATGGAGTTTCACTCTTGCTGCCCATGCTGGAGTGCAATGGCGTGATCTCAGCTCAACGCAACCTCTGCCTCCCAGGTTCAAGTGATTCTCCCACCTCAGCCTCCCGAGTAACTGGTATTACAGGCATGCACCACCATGCCTGGCTAATTTTGTATTTTTAGTAGAGATGGGGTTTCTCCATGTTGGTCAGACTGGTCTCGAACTCCTGACCTCAGGTGATCCGCCTGCTTCGGCCTCTCAAAGTGCTAGGATTATAGGCGTGAGCCACTGTGCCCCACGTATTTGTTTATTTTTATTTTATTTATTTATTTATTTATTTATTTATTTATTTATTTATTTTTTGAGACAGAGTCTTGCTCTGTTGCCCAGGCTGGAGTGCAATGGCATCGTGTCAGCTCACTGCAAGCTCCGCCTTCCGGGTTTAACTGATTCTCCTGCTTCAGCCTCCTGAGCAGCTGGGACTACAGGCGCGTGCCACCTCGCCCAGCTAATTTTTGTATTTTTAGTAGAGACGGGGTTTCACCATATTGGCCACGCTGGTCTCGAACTCCTGACCTTGTGATCCACCCGCCTCGGCCTCCCAAAGTGCTGGGATTACAAGCGTGACCTACCGTGCCCAGCCACCTATTTATTTTTTTGAGACTAAGTCTCATTCTGTTGCCTAGGCTGTGGTGTAGCAACGTGATCTCTGTTCACTGTAACCTCTGCCTCCTGGCTTCAAGCGATTCTCCTGCCTCAGCTTCCCAAGTAGCTGGGATTACAGGCATGTGTCACCACGCCTGGCTAATTTTTGTATTTTTAGTAGAGACAGGGTTTCACCATGTTGGCCAGGATGTACTCAAACTCCTGACCTCAGGTGATCAGCCCGCCTTGGCCTCCTAAAGTGCTGGGATTACAGGCGTGAGCGACTGTGTCTGGCCTGTTTTTTATTTTTTTTGAGACAGGGTCTTGCTCTGTCACCCAGGCTGGAGTGTTGTGGTGAGATCTCAGCTCACCACAACCTCTGCCTCCCAGGTTCAAGCAATTCTTGTGCCTCAGCCTCCCGAGTAGCTGGGATTACAGGCGTGCACCACCATGCCCAGCTGACTTTTGTATTTTTAGTAGAGACGGAGTTTTGCCATGTTGGCCAGGCTGATTTCGAACTCCTGACCTCAGGTGATCTGCCTGCCTTGGCCTCCCAAAGTACTGGGATTACAGGCGTGAACCACCACGCCTGGCCCACTATCCTCTCCTTCCTTCCTTCCTTCCTTCCTTCCTTCCTTCCTTCCTTCCTTCCTTCCTTCGTTTCCTTGCTCCCTCCTTTCCTTCCTCCCTCCCTCCCTCCTTTCTCTCTCTCTCTTTCTCTCTCTCTTTCTTTCTTTCTGTTGCTCTGTCTCCAGGCTGGAGTGCAGTGGCACAATCTTGGCTCACTGCAACCTCCACCTCCTGGGTTCCAGTGATTCTCCTGCCTCAGCCTCCCGAGTAGCTGGGACTACAGGCGCACACCACCAAGTCCAGCTAATTTTTGTATTTGTAGTAGAGATGGGGTTTCACCATGTTGGCCAGGATGATCTCGATCTCTTGACCTCGTGATCGGCCTGCCTCAGCCTCCCAAAGTGCTGAGATTACACGTATGAGCCACTGCACCCTGCCACTATCTTATTTTCTATCTCTGTGAATGTGACTACTCTAAGTACGTCATGTAAGTGGAATCCTACAGTATTTGTCCTCTTATGACAGGATTATTTCACTTAGCATAGTGTCCTCAAGGGTCATCCAGGTCGTAGCATGCAACAGGATTTTTTCCTTCCTGACCCCCCTTTTTTTGACTTGGAGTCTTGCTCTGTCACTCAGACTATAGTGCAGTGGCTATCACAGCCACTCCTGGACTCAAGTGATCCTCCCACCTCAGCCTCCCAAGTAGCTAGGACTACAGGTGTGTGCCACCGTGCTCGACTAATTTTTTTTTTTAAGTTTTGGAGAGAGAGGGTGGTCTCAGTGGCTCCCGCCTGTAATCACAGCACTTTGGGAGGCTGAGGCAGTAGGGGGCGGGGGTGGGGATCACTTGAGGGTAGCAGTTCGAGACCAGCCTGGGCAACAGGGTGAAAACCTGTGTCTACTAAAAATATAAAAATTAGCTGGGCATGGTTGTGCATGTCTGTAATCCCAGCTACTCGGAGGCTGAGGTAGGAGAATCACTTGAACCTGGGAGGCAGAATTTGCAGTGAGCTGACATCGCGCCACTGCACTCCAGTCTGGGCAACAGAGTGAGACTTCCTTTAAAAAAAAAAAGTTTTGGGAGAGATGGGGGTCTTACTGTGTTGCCCAGGCTGGCCTGGAACTCCTGGGCTCAGGCAATCCTCCTGCTTCGGCCTCTCAAAGTGCTGGGATTACAGGCATGAGCCACTGTACCTGGCCAGCACTTTATTTTATTGTTATTATTATTATTACTTTGTTTTTTCATAACATTGATGTTTTGAAGGTTATAGGCGACCTTTGTAGAGTGTCCCTCATTTTGGCTTTGTCTCATGTTTCTTATTATTAGATTTAAGTTATGCATTTTGGCAGGAAAACCAAAGAAATGGTATGTGTCTCCCTCTTTGCTTCAGATCAGAGGCAACTAAGGTCAATTTGTCCTGTTAATGGTGATATTAACTTGTATCATCTGGTTAACGTGATGTTTGCCAATTTTCTCCATTAATATTTTTTTTTGTTATAATAAGTAATCTAGGGGAAGCTACTTTGAGACTAAATAAATATCCTGTTCTTTATCAAATCAGATTTTCACCCAATAACTTAATAGTTTCAGTCTCTGTTGACAATCCTTGCTGGAATCTCGTGATCTTTTGTTTTTGTCTTGTTTTTGTTTTTGTTTTTGAGACTGGGTTTCACTTTGTTGCCCAGGCTGGACTGCAGTGGCACAATCATGGCTCACTGCAACCTCCACCTCCTGGGCTAAACCAATCCTCCTATCTCAGTTTCCCGAGTAGCTTGGACCACAGGCATGCATCACCACACCCAGCTGATTTTGTTTATTTTTTGTAGAGACAAAATTTCACTTTGTTGCCCTGGCTGGTCTTGAACTTTTGGGTTTAAGTAATCCTCCCACCTTGGCCTCCCAAAGTGCTGGGATTACAGGCTTGAGCCACCGTGCCCAGCTGGAATCTCATGTTTAATATTCCAGACCTGTCACAAACACTAAGAGGTGTAGCCTCTTAGACTGTACAAGGCTAACGGCAGCCAGAGAGCTCTCACTGGAAGTGAATTAATCTCTAGGATGGCCTAGAGGGATGAGGGGACCCACAGAGCTCAATGATTTGGTGAAAAACTGAGGCTGGAGGCTGATGGGAATTTATGCCCCCATCCCACACATATGTAATAAAGACCCACTTTGTGCCAGGCACTGTTTTAGGCCGTGAGGCACAGTAGTGAAAAAACGAGATCAAATCTCAGCCCTTGTGCCGACACTGATGTGGGAGGATTCAAACTACAAACAAGAAAAATACATGGTATGTTTAAGGCCGGGTGCAGTGGCTCACGCCTGTAATCCCAGCACTTTGGGAGGCCGAGGCGGGCGGATCACGTCAGGAGATCGAGACCATCCTGGCTAACACAGCGAAACCCCATCTCTACTAAAAATACAAAAAATTAGCTGGGTGTGGTGGTGGGTGCCTGTAGTCCCAGCCGCTCGGGACGCTGAGGCGGGAGAATGGCGTGAACCCGGGAGGCGGAGCTTGCAGTGAGCCAAGATCTCGTCACCGCACTCTAGCCTGGGCAACAGAGTGAGACTCCGTCTCAAAAAAAAAAAAAAAAAAAAAGAAAAGAAAAGAAAAAGATATAGTATGTTTCTTTTCTTTTCTTTTTCTTTTTTTTGTTTGAGATGGAGTCTCGCTCTGTTGCCCAGGCTGGAGTGCAGTGGTGTGATCTCGACTCACTGCAACCTCTGCCTCCGGGGTTCAAGTGATTCTCCCGCCTCAGCCTCCCGAATGGTTGGGACTACAGACATCCACCACCACGCCCGGCTAATTTTTGTATTTTTAGTAGAGAGAGGGTTTCACCATGTTGGTCAGGCTGGTCTTGAACTCCTGACTGTGATCCGCCCACCTCGGCCTCCCAAAGTGCTGGGATTATAGGCATGAGCCATCATGCCCGGCCGGTGTGTTTCCTTTCTTTCTTTTTTTTTTTTTTAATCATTTTTGGCCAGGCATGGTGGCTCATGCCTATAATCCCAGCACTTTGGGAGGCCAAGGCGGGCAGATCACTTGAGGTCAGGAGTTTGAGACCAGCCTGGGCAACATGGTGAAACCCCGTCTCTACTAAAAGTACAAAAATTAGCTGGGCATGGTGGCAGGTTCCTATAATCCCAGCTACTTGGGAGGCTGAGGTGGGAGAATGGCTTGAACCCAGGAGATGGAGGTTGCAGTGACCTGAGATCGTGCCACTGCACTCCAGCCTTGCTGACTGGGGTTTTGCTATGTCGCCCAGGCTGGTTTCGAACTCCTAGGCTCAAGCAGTCCTCCCTCCTCGGTCTCCCAAAGGGCTGGGATTACAGGCGTGGGCCACCGCACCTGGCCTACAGTATGCTTCATAGAAATATGAAAAGAATGAGAGCAAGGTTGAGATAGAAAGTAACAGGGCATCCCTCCTGAGTAAAACAATCCTGCCCCCTCACGCTCTCGTCTACCCTCCCGTGGGTCTCCCTGCTTCTGTCGTCTGCCAGAAACTGGCTGAGCCAAGTGCACTTGCAGACGCCATCTGTTCTCCCTGGGAGTGGGGCCGGTGCCAGCGCCAGCATCTGGACTCTTGGCAAGGAGCCCTGGAGCCCTGGAGCGAGGGAACTCCGGCCCCACAAAGGCCAGGGAATCCTCCAGTCTGGTGAGACGGAGGGCTTCTGGGAAGGGAGGCCTATACAAGGCTCCATGAAGGAGGTGGAAGCTTGCAAGACGATGATAGTCTTGTAATCAGTCCGATGGAGATGGATGTAAATAATAATATTAATAAACACCATCAAATGTGTTCAGAGTGCTTTCTTTGCCAGGCTTTGGATAAATGTTGGATATTTGTTCTTTTTATTTTTTATTTTTCTATTTCCTAGGCAGCACCTGAACCAAAATAGGTTCAGAGAGGCTCCCAATGTTGGACATTTGTTGTTGCAGCAACTCTAAGTACTCTACATATGTTATCACATAAGAGGCAAGGAGCATTATCCCCATTTTGCAGGTGAAGAAATAGGGGTTCAGAGAGGTGAAGGCATTGTCTAGAGGCCACACACTCAGTGACTTAAAGAGCCTGGAAAGGGGCTGGGAACGACTCACACCTGTAATCCCAGCACTTTGGGAGGCTGAGGCGGGTGGGTCACCTGAGGTCGGGAGTTCGAGACCAGCCTGATTCATATGGAGAAACCCCATCTCTACCAAAAATACAAAATTAGCCAGGTGTGATGGCACATTCCTGTAATCCTAACTACTCGGGAGGCTGAGGCAGGAGAATCGCTTGAACCTGGGAGGCGGAGGTTGCGGTGAGCCAAGATCACGCCATTGCCCTCCAGCCTGGGCAACAAGAGTGAAACTCCATCTCAAACAAACAAACAAAAGAGCCTGGAAAGGAAACCAGGTCTATGTGGGTCCAAATGCTGACTCATGAACATCACTGTACCACATGACAATCAGAGCATCACCCCCTACTGGACCCCACTCCTCAGCCTTCTTTCCCTAGAAACTCCTACCCCACCTGCCTCTGCTTCCTCCTCACCCATTGGTTTAGCAAGGGCCACAGGAACACAGCCCGGGGTTACAATATGCTGGGCTTGGTACCAGCTGTTTACTGTGGCCAAGTGAGCATGCAAGTGAGCCCGTTTCTTTTCTTTTCTTTTTTTTTTTTTTTTTGAGACGGAGTCTTGCTGTCTCCCAGGCTGGAGTGCAGTGGCGCGATCTCGGCTCACTGCAAGCTCCGCCTCCCGGGTCCACGCCATTCTGCCTCAGCCTCCCGAGTAGCTGGGACTACAGGCGCCCGCCACCAAGCCCGGCTAATTTTTTGTATTTTTAGTAGAGACAGGGTTTCACCGTGTCAGCCAGGATGGTCTGGATCTCCTGACCTCGTGATCCGCCCGCCTCGGCCTCCCAAAGTGCTGGGATTACAGGCGTGAGCCACTGCGCCCGGCCCGTGAGCCCGTTTCTTTATCTGCAAAACAGGGATTAAAAACAAGCCAACACCCCTTCAGCACCCCTCCGCAAAAAACCCCAAAACAAAATAGGCCAGGCGCGGTGACTCACACCTGTAATCCCACCGCTTTGGGAGGCCGAGGCTGCAGTGAACCCAGGAGTCTGAGGCTGAAGCGAGCAATGATTGCGCCACTGCCTTCCAGCCTGAGCGATCAGAGCAAGACCCCGTCTTTTAAAAAATAATAAAAAAAAATCTGCCGGGCGCGGTGGCTCACGCCTGTAATCCTAACACTTTGGGAGGCTGAGGCGGGCAGATCACCTGAGGTCAGGAGTTCAAGACCAACCTGACCAACACAGCGAAATCTCATCTACTAAAAATACAAAAATTAGCTGGGCGTGGTGGCTTGCCCCTGTAATCCCAGCTACTCGGGAGGCTGAGGCAGGAGAATCGCTTGAACCCGGGAAGCGGAGGTTGCGGTGAGCCGAGATCACGCCACTGCACTCTAGCCTGGGCGACAGAGCAAGACTCCGTCTCAAAAACAAAACAAAACAAACCAAAGTAAAATAGCAGCGACAACAACAACAAGAAAAACCCGGAGCTGAGAGGAAGAATGAATGCGATGATGAATGTAAAGCGTTTAACACAGGGCTTGGGTACAGTCTGCCCTCAATGAACCAATGATGTACCCTTAGGCAATTTACCTAACCTCGGCTTGCCAGTTTCCTCCCGCGTGAAACAGGACAATAAACGATTATGCCTCTTAGGGTTGTGCTGAGGAATACATGTGTATGTAAGTTTATTTGCAAAGCACTTAGAACAGGGCGCACGGTCCTTGTTGATGTTATTATTATTGGCTATTATTGCGCAAAGGGGAAGGGAGGCGGGGCCAAGCCAGGAAGGCCCTGGAGAATCCGGGGTGCCCCCTCCTCCGGCAGAGCTTGGGCCTGGGCTCACGAGGAAGGGGCTGCAGTTCTCCAAGGATTCCTGCCTGCTCCCAGACCCCCGGGAGTCGTAGGAACCCGTTCCTGGACGCTGACGTCGGCTTTCAGGGACCCCTCGCCGGACGCCGCAGAGGGACAGAGCCTGGGAGGCCGTCGCCCCGCCCCGTCCCCGCCCCCGCGCGCAGCGGGCCCGGGGCGCTGAGACCCGCGTAGAGCAAAGCGCAAGGTCCCAGCGCCCCTTGGATCCTCGGTGGCAGGGTCCGGGCGAGTGTCATTGCGAGGGTTCAGGAAGCCCCGGCCTGTGATCGTGAGCGGTGAGTGAGGGACGTAGGTGGGTGGGGGTCACAGTCCCTTCCCTGGGTCCTGGCGTTGGGGATGAGAGGGCAAAGCTTTGGCGAGGAAATCGGCTCAGTCAAGATTTGGAATGAGCAGGCAGGAGGCTTGGGGACCTTCCAGGGGGATCGTAGGACGAGAAGAAGAATATTCTTTCTGGTTGTGTTGCGTGTGTACGTGTATGTGTGTGCTGGGGTTGAGGGTGTTTATGGGGGCGAGGTGTGCAAAGGATTCTGGAGAGCTGGTGCATGTGTGGGAGTTGTGTGGAGTCATAGGTGTGTGGGTGGAGTAGGGCAGGGGTGCCTGGGCCTGATGAGTGGGGCAGGCATGCCAGAGGTCATGAGAATAGGAGAGAGTGCCGGGGTGCATGTGTGCGTGTGTGCACAGGTGTCTGTGGTTTGTGATGCAGTGGGGAGTAGGGTTGTGCACGGAGTCAATTGGGATAAATGTGTAAGAAGGTTGGGGGCCTGAAAGGGGTGTTTTCTGGGAGCTGATGTTTTGGGGCAAATATTCAAGGAGTCCTTTGGGAGATGAATGTGTGGAGGTGGAGGCTGGGCTTGCCTAGATGGGGCTGTGCGGCAGGGGACTTCGGGGGGCAGGTCTAGGGGACAGAGGATGGGGAATGTAGACTAGAGTGCAGTTCCAGGCAGCACTGGGGGTAGGGGATGGGTGTGTGTGTGACTGGGAGGGGTGCCTGGGCCTGGATAGGTGGTCACGCAGTATGAACCTGGGATGGATATTGGGGGTGTTCGTGGGGCAGGTAAGTGTATAAGGCATGGTGCAACAGGTGCTGCAACTTATTGGGGTAAGTGTGATGGGTATGTGGCTTTTGCCTGAGAGAAATGCCCAGAATTTGGCCGGGTGCGGTGGCTCACGCCTGTAATCCCAGCACTTTGGGAGGCCAAGGCTGGTGGATCCCCTAAGGTCAGGAGTTCGAGACCAGCCTGGTTAACACAGTGAAACCCTATCTTTACTAAAAATACAAAAAAAAAAAAAAAAAAAAAAAAAATTAGCCGGGCATGGTGGTGGGCGCCTGTAATCCCAGCTACTCGGGAGGCTGAGGCAGAATGGTTTGAACCCGGGAGGTGGAGGCTGCAGTGTGCTGAGATCATGCCACTGCACTCTAGCGGATCTGCAGTGGTGGATCTGCCTGGGCAACAGATGGAGACTTTGTCAAAAAAAAAAAAAAAAAGAGAGAGAGAGAAATGCCCAAAATTGAATGTCCAGACCCCTGAGTTCTCTTCATAACCTGAGGCCAATCTTTTTTTCTCTCTGGGCCTCAGCTTCCGTATCTGTAAAATGGGTCTGAGGACCACTGCACTAACTAGTCTCTGCCTGAGTCTCTCTAAAGCAAGGGGTCAGAGGTTGAGTGAAGTGAGACTTTTACAACTTGTCTTTTTCTTCCCCCTACCCCTAGGAAACCCCTCCTGGAGTTTCCCCAAAGCCATGGACAGCCCTAGTCTTCGTGAGCTTCAACAGCCTCTGCTGGAGGGCACAGAATGTGAGACCCCTGCCCAGAAGCCTGGCAGGCATGAGCTGGGGTCCCCCTTAAGAGAGATAGCCTTTGCTGAGTCCCTGAGGGGTTTGCAGTTCCTGTCACCGCCTCTTCCCTCCGTGAGCGCTGGCCTGGGGGAACCAAGGCCCCCTGATGTTGAGGTAGGAAACAGCAGGCCTTAGTGGAAGGCACGGGAGGGGGCTGGGGTGAGCCCCACTAAGGCCAGCATCTGGCAGGCTGACAGCTGTGCCGATCTGCCTTAGGCCTGGAGTTTCACTTCCCAGCTGTGTGTGGGCTTCTGAGATTTCCAGTTACGGTTCTTCTTGTTTTATGTCTCTCATCTTTGTTGCCTGGCTTTTGGCTCTGTCTTCCCTCTGATCTCAGACTCCGCTGGTTGGTGTCTTCAGAGTGCATGCACCTCTGGCTTTTGTCCACCCTGCTGTCTCCCTCTTTGTGTGTGTGTGTGTGAGAGAGAGAGAGAGAGAGACAGGGTCTTGCTCTGTTGCCCAGGCTGGAGTGCAGTGGAGCGATCATAGTTTACTGCAACCTTGACCTCCCGGGCTTAAGCAATCCTCCCACCTCAGCCTCCTGAGTAGCCGGGACCACAGGCATGTGCCACCATGCCTGGCTAATTTTTTGGTGTTTTTTTGTAGAGAAGAGGTTTTGTCATGTTGCCCAGGCTGGTCTCAAACTCCTGAGCTCAAGCAATCTGCCTGTCTTGGCCTCCCAAAGTGCTAGGATTAAAGGTGTGAGCCACCATGCCCAGCCTTCCTTTTTTTTTTTTTTTTTTTTAAGTTACTGTCACTTTTTATAATTTCTCATTCCAGGCCAGGCACAGTGGCTCACACTGGTAATCCCAGCACTTTGGGAAGGCGAGGCAGGAGGACTGCCTCGCCCAGGAGTTCTAGGCTAGCCTGGGCAACTTAGTGAGACTCCATCTTTATTTTTATTTAATTTTTCATTTTGTCCGCCGAAAATTAGAAAGACCCCATCTTAAAAAAAAAAAAAAATTAGCCAGGTGTGATGGCGTGTTCCTGTAGTACCAGCTACTTGGGAGGCTGAGGTGGGAGGATCGCTTGAGCCCAGGCTGCAATGAGCTGTGATCATACCACCTTACTCCAGCCTGGACAACAGAGCAAGACAGACAGAAAGAAAGAAAAAGAGAGGGAGAGGGGGGAGAGAAAGAGAGAGGGAGGGAGGGAGGAAGGAAAGAAAGAAAAGAGAGAGAGAAAGAAGGAAGGAAGAAAGAAGGAATGAAGGAAACAAGGAAAGGAAGGAGGGAAGGAAGGAAGGAGAAAGAAGAAAGAAAGGAAGGCAGGCAGGCAGGCAACAATCATGATGAACTTATGGTTTCTGTTGGTCAGGAATTTGGGACTTAGTTGCATGGTTCTGCCTCTGGATCTTTCTTGAGGTTGCATTCAGCTGGTGGGTGGAACTAGAACAGTCAGGGGCTGGCTGGGCACTGTTCTCTCTCTTCATGGTGTCTTAGGGCTTCCTTTTTTTTTTTTTTTTTTTTTGAGATGGAGTTTCACCCTTGTTGCCCAGGCTGGAGTACAATGGTGCAATCTCAGCTCACTGCAACCTCCGCCTCCTGGGTTCAAGCAAATTCCCCTGCCTCAGCCTCCTGAGTAGCTGGATTTACAGGCATGTGTCACCATGCCCAGCTAATTTTGTATTTTTAGTAGAGACGGGGTTTCACTATGTTGGTCAGGTTGGTCTCAAACTCCTGACCTCAGGTGATCCACCCACCTCAGCCTCCCAGAGTGCCAGATTACAGGCGTGAGCCACCGTGCCCAGCCGAGTCTTAGGGCTTCTATGTGGTCTCTCCATGTGAGCTGCCTTGGGATTCCTTACAGCATAACGGCTTCAGGGCAGTCAGGCAGCTTATGTACCTCCAGCCTACAGCATGAATATTGCAGCAAAGCAGAAGCTGCCTCACCTTTTCTGATTTCGCTTTGGAAGTCACGTAACATGACTTCCACCACATTCTATCAATTACAAGTGAGTCATGAGCCTGCTCAAATTCAAGGGGAGGGGACACAGAACTCATCCCTTGATGGGAAGGATATCAAAGTCACATGGTAAGAAAAGCATGTGGGGCCGGGCGCTGTGGCTCATGCCTGTAATCCCAGCACTTTGGGAGGCCAAGACAAGTGAATTGCTTGAGGTCAGGAGTTCAAGACCAGCCTGACCAATGTAGGGAAAGCCCGTCTCTACTAAAAATACAAAAATTAGGCCAGGCGCGGTGGCTCACGCCTGTAATCCCAGCACTTTGGGAGGCTGAGGCGGGCGGATCACGAGGTCAGGAGTTCGAGACCAGCCTGGCCAACATGGTGAAACCCAGTTTCTACTAAAGAAAAAATACAAAAATTAGCCAGGTGTAGTGGTGCACACCTGTAATCCCAGCTATTCGGGAGGCTGAGGCAGGAGAATCACTTAAACCTGGGAGGCGGAGGTTGCAGTGAGCCGAGATCACGCCATTGCACTCCAGCCTGGGCAACAGAGTGAAACTCTGTCTCAAAAAAAAAAAAAAAAAAAAAAAAAAAATTAGCTGGCCGTGGTGGCGGGTGCCTGTAATCCCCGCTCTTGGGAGGCTGAGGCAGGAGAATTGCTTGAACTTGGGAGATGGAGGTTGCAGTGAGCTGAGATTGAGCCACTGCCCTCCAGCCTGGGCAAGACTCTGTGTCAAAAAAAAAAAAAAAAAAAAAAAAAGCTTAAAAATCTAGACTCTAGAGTTTTCAGCAGGCAGGTTTGCCCTAATCATTTAGGCCACTGGAGCATTTTATAATCTCCATCTTTTATGTATTTATTTATTAGTGACAGGGTCTTCTTGCTCCGTTGCTCAGGCTGGGGGGCAGACATGTGATCATAGCTCACTGGAGTCTCAAACTTCTGGGCTCAAGCCATCCTCCTGCCTCAGCCTCCCAAAGTAGCTGAGACTACAGGCACAAGACACCATGCCTAGCTAATTTTTTTTTTTTTTTTTGAGATGGAGTCTCACTCTGTCGCCCAGGCTGGAGGGCAGTAGCGCAATCTCGGCTCACTGCAAGCTCTGCCTCCCGGGTTCATGCCATTCTTCTGCCTCAGCCTCCAGAGTAGCTGGGACTACAGGTGTGTGCCACCACACCCGGCTAATTTTGTTTTTGTATTTTTAGTAGAGACGAGGTTTCACTGTGTTAGCCAGGATGGTCTCGATCTCCTGACCTCATGATCCGCCTGCCTTGGCCTCCCAAAGTGCTGGGCTTACAGGCGTGAGCCACTGTGCCTGGCCCATGCTTAGCTAATTTTAAATTTTTTTTTGTAGAGATGGGGTCTTGCTGTATTGCCCAGGCTGGTCTCAAACTCCTGGCTTCAAATGATCCTCCCGCCTTGGCCTCCCTAAGTGTTGGGATGACAGGTGTGAGCCACTGTGCCCGGCCAATAATCTCCATCTTTTTGCAGGTTCCTTGTTTCAGTGGCGTTTGTCCCTGTTCAGGGGCTTTTCTTTTTTTGAGATGGAGTCTCACTCTATTGCCGAGGCTGGAGTGCTGTGGCTCGATCTCAGCTCACTGCAACCTCCACATCCTGGGTTCAAGTGATTCTCCTGCCTCAGCCTCCTAAGTAGCTGGGATTACAGGGGCATACCACCACGCCTGGCTAATTTTTGTATTTTTAGTGGAGATGAGGTTTCACCATGTTGGCCAGGCTGGTCTCCCAACTCTCGACCTCAGGTGGTCCACCCACCTCGGTCTCCCAAAGTGCTGGGATTACAGGCGCAAGCTACCACGCCCGGCCATGCGGGGGCTTTTCACTCAGAGATTGTAAGCAATTGTAGCGTCCATGATTGGATCCCTGAACCCCTTGAAAATGAACTGAAAACTCTGGGTGTGGGTGGGGCTCTTCTCTGGAGACCTGGTTCACAACTTCCCTTCAAAGGGCTCCAGGATACAAATGTCAAAAGCCCATCTCTGGCCAGGTGTGGTGGCTCATGCCTGTAATCCTGGCACTTTGGGAGGCCAAGACGGGTGGATCACCTGAGGTCAGGAGTTCAAGACCATCCTGGCCAACATGGTGAAACCCCGTCTCTACTAAAAATACAAAATTAGCCAGGTGTGATGGCGTGTGCCTGTAATCCCAGCTACTCGGGAAGCTGAGGCAGGAGAATCATTTGAACCCGGGAGGCAGGGAGCCGAGACTGTGCCATTGTACCCCAGCCTGGGTGACAGAGCGAAACTCCGTCTCAAACAAACACCGAAAGCCCATCTCTGAACACTTTTTTCTCTTTGTATCTCTGGGGAAGCCCTGGGGGCAGGTATTGGCCTTTGAGGGCTATGGAGAGCACAGCAATGGGGCAGGAAAGGTGGATGGAGATGCCCACCTGGGCACTTTCCTGTCCGTAGGACATGTCATCCAGTGACAGTGACTCGGAGTGGGATGGAGGCAGCCGTCTTTCACCATTTCTACCCCACGACCACCTCGGCTTGGCTGTCTTCTCCATGCTGTGTTGTTTCTGGCCCGTTGGCATCGCTGCCTTCTGTCTAGCCCAGAAGGTCAGTCTGTGTGTGGGACTTGGAGGGGACTGGGCATAAAAGAGAAAAATGCACCACAAAAACAAAGAGTCATATACCTGAGGCGGGAAGGTGGAAGGCAGCCCAGAGAACCTGAACTCAAATCCTGAGTCTGCCACTCTCTGCAAGATTTTTTTTGAGTCTCACTTTGTCGCCCAGGCTGGAGTGCAGTGGTACAATCTCGGCTCACTGCAATCTCTGCCTCTTGGGTTCAAGTGATTCTCCTGCCCCAGCCTCCTGAGTAGCTGGGATTACAGGCACGCGCTACCACGCCTGGCTAATTTTTGAATTTTTAATAAAGACGGGGTTTCACCACGTTGGCCACGCTGGTCTCGAACTCCTGACCTCAAGTGATCCTCCCACCTTGGCCTCCCAAAGTGCTGGGATTACAGGCGTGAGCCACAGTGCCCAGCTCTCTGCAAGATTTTGGGCAAGTCACTTAACTTCCCTGTGCCTCACTTTCCTCATCTGTAAAGTGGGAATAATTGCTACCTCTGGGTCAATGTGAGAATCAAATGAGTTAGAATAGTGGCATATACCATTTTAATGTTTTTATTTATTTTTTAAATTTTATTTTATTATTATTTTTTTACCATTTTAATGTTTTTATTAACCACTCAGCATCCCCAGTGCCTGATCTATAGTAGGTGCTACGTATCTGCTTTTGGAATACATGCATGAATGAATGAATGGGTATGTTGGGTGGGGGAGGGACCAGGGGAAGGGTCTGGGACTGAGGGGATGCCTGGGTCACTGCTGCCCACTGCCTCTACAGACCAACAAGGCTTGGGCCAAGGGGGACATCCAGGGGGCAGGGGCCGCCTCCCGCCGTGCCTTCCTGCTGGGGGTCCTCGCCGTCGGGCTGGGCGTGTGCACGTATGCGGCTGCCCTGGTGACCCTGGCCGCCTACCTTGCCTCCCGAGACCCGCCCTAGTTGCCCCTACAGCCCTCACTGTGAACCCTGAGGCCGGCAGCCCAGCAAATCTGTGGGCAGAGAGTGGAGAATCTTGGTGGATGAGGCTGCGGCGGCGGCAGGAGCATCTAGAAACGGGAGCGAGCTGGACTGGAACCCTTCCCCTTCCTGGCCACCGCTCTTCGGGCGGCAGCAACGTGAGATTAAACACCAGACACCCTTGCAGCCAAACCAGAGTCTGTTCGCGTGTGTGGGAGGATGGAAGGGGGTGGGGGTGCTTGAGACCAACAGGGGACTGACTGGTCAGGGTGACGGGCTGTGGTGGGCATCCCCAGGGTGCTTGCTCCCTGAGACCTGAGCTGGAAAAGGGGGAAGAGGATTTTCGTGTTTTTTTTTTGTTTTTTGAGAGATGGTCTCCCTGTTGCCCATGCTGGAGTGCTGTGGCACAATCATGGCTTACTGCAGCCTTGAACTCCTGGGCTCAAGCAATCGTCCTGATTGAGCCCAGGAGCCTCCCAGTGCCGTAGCCGGGACTACGGGCACCTGCCACCACACCCAGCTAATTAAAAAAATTTTTTTGTAAAGACAAGGTATCACTATATTGCCCAGGCTGGTCTGAAACTCCTGGGCTCAACTGATCTTCCCGCCTCAGCCTCCCAAAGAGCTGAGATTACAGGCATGAGCGACCATGCCTGGTGGTTTCTAAACAGCAGGATGTTCTCATCCCAATATGGGTGGTTAGCAGAGAACTGGAGAGAGCTGAGTTTCAAGTCCTTACTCCTCTACCTGTTAGCTGTGTAAGCTTGGCCCAAGTGACTTCTCACTTTTTCTCCTCTGCAAAATGGGACTTTCTGCACACCTCAGGCTGTAGTGAGGATTAAATGCATCATATGTGGAAATGACTGTCTGCTGTTGCTGTCTCCCTCTGAGCTTTTTTTTTTTTCTTTTCTTTTTTTTGAGATAGGATCTCCCCCTGTCAACCCAGACTGGAGTGCAGTGGCCTGATCTTGGTTCACTGCAGCCTCGACCTTCCAGGCTCAAGTGATCCTCCCACCTCAGCCTCCCAAGGAGCTGGGACCACAGGCGTGTGCCACAATGCCTGGCTAATTTTTTGTTTTGTTTTTTTTTTTTGAGATGGAGTCTCGCTCTGTTGCCAGGCTGGAGTGCAATGGCACAATCTCAACTCACTGCAGCCTCTGCCTTCCGGGTTCAAGAGATTCTCCTGCCTCAGCCTCCTGAGTAGCTGGGATTTCAGGTGCGCAGCACTGCGCCTGGCTGATTTTTGTATTTTTAGTAGAGACAGGTTTCCACCATGTTGGTCAGGTTGGTCTCAAACTCCTGACCTCAGGTGATCCACCCACCTCAGCCTCCCAAAGTGCTGGGATTACAGGCGTGAGCCACCAAGCCTGGTCTTTATTGCTTGATAATGTCTGGCCCCTCTTAGTGTGCTTAGTGAGCACTTCCTATGTGCCTCTGCTAAGTGCTTGTGGCAGATGTGTTTTCCCTGTCCAGGTGCCAACACCTCCATGTTTCCTTAAGGATGCATCCCTTTCCCTATTGCAGGCCATTTGGTTTGGATGGGACTGCCTCCAACTGCAGGTAGGGTTTTGCCCCATCTCTACTAAAAATACAAAAATTAGGCTGGGCACAGTGGCTCAAGTCTGTAATTCCAGCACTTTGGGTGGCCAAGGCAGGCGAATCACCTGAGGTCAGGATTTCCAGACCAGCCTGGCCAACATGGTGAAACCGCATCTCTACTAAAAATACAACAATTAGGCCAGGTGCGGTGGCTCACGCCTGTAATCCCAGCACTTTGGGAGGCAGAGGTGGGCGGATCACCTGAGGTCAGGAGTTAGAGACCAGCCTGACCAACATGGAGAAATCCCGTCTCTACTAAAAATACAAAAATTAGCTGGGTGTGGTGGCATGCGCCTGTAGTCCCAGCTACTCAGGAGGCTGAGGCAGGAGAATCATTGGAACCCAGGAGGCGGAGGTTGCATCACCCCACTGCACTCCAGCCTGGGCAACAGAGCGAGATTCCGTCTCAAAACAAAACAAAACAAAACAAAACAAGACAGGGACTATAACAACAGCCCCATCTCGCAGGGTTGGTGGGTGGGTATTTAGAGTTTCCTCCCCATGGCCTACAAGGCCCCACCTGCATGCTTGCCCGTTCCCCCCAACCCCATCTGCTCTCCTGCTCTAGCTCGCTGGCTTTGGCCACCCTGTTCACCAAGCTGGTCCCCAGCCCCTGGGGGCTCCTTCCCCACATTATCCAAGAGCTCACTCCCTTTCCTCTTTCAGGGTCCCCTCTGAGGTACCCTGCTCTGTGAAGGCACTGATGCCTGATGTACTCAATTTGCCCTCCATAAAGGGACTCTCCCAAACTCCTGTTCCCTGCTTTTTACTTTTTCATAGATTTACTACCATCTGACAAATTCCAGTTTACCTCCCTGCTCCTCTGGGATCTCACTAGCAGGGCCTGCACACGATGGGTGCTCAACAGACATTTGTTAAAGTGAATTAATTTATTGATTCATCCATTCCATAAATGTGAGCTCCTTTGAATGTTATCCTTGCTGGGGGGATCGGTGCCCCCAGGCCTGGGGGCTGTCACAGGCCAAGGCCTCCCCACAGGAGCCCTGTGGTTACAGAGCTGCAGGCTCAAGGAACCCATGGGTCAGAGAGGCAAGGCTGGGCTGCTGGTTTGCTTCAGGCTGTAGGGGGTGAGTGGGTGGAGGCAATGGGAGCGGCCCCTTGCCCCAGCTTGCCTCAGCTCTTGGAGTAACGCCTCTGCAGCGATTCCCGGTAGAAACGGAAGACGTGTTGCGAAGCGGCCTGGGCCGCAGCCAGGCACTGCTGGAGCTGCGGGGGAGAGACCGGTCGGTGCTGGGGGCCGAGCCCTTCATGCACACACGACTTGGCTGACCCAGGAGGTTCTGCTGACCCCACCTGACTCCCTTAACCTCCCATCACTCCCCTGCCCCCAAGTGAGGCAAGTGGTGAGGGATTATTTCCCATTTCATGAACTGTTTCTTAGAGATCAGGAGAAATAAAAAGAGGGAGAAGGACTTCAGGATCAGATTCTGACAGCAACAGGACTCAGACCTATCAGGCATCCTCACACCTTGGAGGAGGCCCCAGCTGTGCAGAGCTATGGAACTGGAGAGTGCACAGAATTGGAGTGGTCTTGGGATTTTACAGCCACAGTCCCCTTCAGCCCAAATAATCTAAGAGCCATGGAATCAAGAGACTCCCAGTCTTCACTGCCATGTATTCCTAGATTCCTGAGGTCCAGGTTGGACATGCTTTTGCAGACAGTCATGTCCAAGAGTTTCCAGGCTCTGCCCCTTAGCCTGAGACCTGGAATTCCCATGGCTCACCACTCTTGAGCTGGGAGCTGGGGGACCATCACATGCCCTCTTCTGACTTCAAACTGAGCTCATCCTCTTTTTGCCTGTGTTATAAATTGGGCTTCCCTTAAACATTTCCGCAAAGGTTTCTGGGTCCACAAAGTTTGAAAACTCCCTTTTTACAAGAAGAAATGTAAGAGGCTCTCCTGAAGCCTCTCAGAATCCAGGGCAGAGTTGGGACAAGACCGTATGTCAGTGGGAAGGAAGGTTCTGGCTTTTCCCCTCATCCCCATGCTGGTACCTCAGTGTCTGAGTAGAGCCCCTTGGTGCTGGACATCAGCAGCTTCCGTTCCACGCTGTCCAGGGCAAAGGTCAGGACTGCCCGGGCCTCCTAGGGACAAGGGGTAGAAGGCGGTGGGGGACCTAGGACCTTCCCCTCAGATAAAATCTCAGCCAGTCCTTTGGCCAGGCACAGTGGCTCATGACCATAATCTCACCACTTTGAGAGGCCAAGGCAGGGCACTGCTTGAGGCCAGAAATTCAAGACCAGTCTGGGCAACAGAGGGAGACCCCATCTCAGAAAAGAAAACAAGAAAGGTAGCTGGGTGTGGGGGTGCATGTCTGAGTTCCCAGCTACTCAGGAGGCAGAGGTGGGAGGACTGCTTGAGCCCAGGAGTTTGAAGCTGCAGTGAGCTGTGATCATACTACACTCCAGCATGGGCAACAGTGAGATCCTGTCTCAACGCTCCCCTTCCCACCACACACTTGCAGCCAGTCCCACTGAGGGGACTCCGGACCCTTGGCCTCCAGGCCTCTCCCTTTCCATAGCCAGGCGCTCACCTATCAAGCATCAAGCGCAGCCATTTTTTGTCTGCGCTACCCCTTCCCTACTTCCCTGGGTATAGCCCTCTGCCTTTCCTTTGTAGAACTGTACTCCATGCCCCTTATTCCAACCACGTGGTTCTGACAGGGGCTTCCAAGCTCAGTATTCCTGCCCCAAGGGGCTAGCCATTGTGCCACTCACTTATCTGGTACCTCTCGGCCTCCCAGTCCCCCTTCCATGCTCTGTCCCACAGGGGCTGGAAGCCAGCAAGCTGTATTTCCCAGACTCCCTTACCTGCTAGTTTCCATCAGTAATGAGGTGGGAGAATGGAAGAAAAGCAGCATCCTGGTCCTCACGGACAATGGCAGGTGCTGATGGCTGTGGCTGTGTGACAGCCATGGAGGTGGGGTGGGTTCTGGACCTCAGTGGCCAGGGCAGAAGCAGGACATGCTATGTGCATCCAGAACCAATTGAGATGATGTCTCCAACACGACAGAACAGGAGGTGGCTCACAGGTTCAGCCCAGGTCTGGGAGGGGTTTCTCATCTCTGGGTGTCACTCCTGCTTCCTTTTTCCTCCTCTAGCTCCTCAACACTGTTGTTACAAAGTCCCTGCATTTAACTCCCTCCATCTGAAACCCTCCAAGTGGTTTCCGTCTTCTTGACTAGAGGGGACCATTATAGCACTGGGCAGAAAACTCAGAATAACTTGAGCTTAGGACACTGCACCTGAGCCGACGAGGAAAACTCTCTTCTCGTTTGCTTTTGAGCCTCTTAGGATGGAAATGGAGCTTAAGGGGTCAGTCCCAGCCTCAGGAAAGGTGCTGGACAGAAAGAATGAAGCTGATGTGCAGAGAAAGGCAGGGACGAGAAGTGAGGCAAGGACATCCTGATGGTGTTTAAAGTCCTGGTTTTATTTTATTTTATTTTTTGAGAGTTTCACTCTTTCATCCAGGCTGGAGTGAAGTGGTGCGATCTCAGCTCACTGTAACCTCCACCCTCCAGGTTTAAGTGATTCTCCTGCCTCAGCCTCCCGAGTAGCTGAGATTACAGATGTGTGCCACCATGCCTAGCTAACCTTTGTATTTTTAGTAGAGACAGGGTTTTGCCATGTTGGCCAGGCTGGTCTCGAACTCCCAGCCTCAGGTGATCTGCCTGCCTCAGACTCCCAAAGTGCTGGCATTACAGGTGTGAGCCACCACACCTGGCCATACATTTCCTTTCTAGTTTATTTATTTATATTTTTTGAGATGGAGTTTCACTCTTGTTGCCCAGGCTGGAGTGCAATGGCACGATCTCGGCTCACCACAACCTCTGCCTCCTGGGTTCAAGCGATTCTCCTGCCTCAGCCTCCTGAGTAGCTGGGATTACAGGCGTGTGCCACCACACCTGGCTAATTTTGTATTTTTAGTAGAGATGGGGTTTCTCCATGTTGGTCAGACTGATCTCGAACTCCCGACCTCAGGTGATCCACCCACCTCAGCCTCCCAAAGTGCTGGGATTACAGGCGTGAGCCACCGCTCCCGGCCCCACATTTCCTTTCTAATTAAGCAAGTCTGAGCTGGGTTTCCAGCACTTGCTGCTAAATGAACCATGATGATTAGAGCAGCCCTTGCTAAGTGGGATTGAGGTGGCATGAGCCGACTGTCTGTAGAGAAGCGAGGCCTGGAGGAAGGGACGGGGAGCTGTCTGGCCTCTGCCCTTCAGCCACCCTGGTCTTCACACCTACCTTTTCTTGCTTGGATGTAGGATCCAGCACGAGGGTCCCATCAGAGTCCAGGGCACAGGTGACCCCACAGAAGAGAGCCCGCATGGGCACACCTGCATCCACCAATGCCATGCAGGCAGCATTCAGACAACAGGCCAGAAGCTGAGCACCACAGGAAATGGTTAAGTTTTTTTTTTTTTTTTTGGAGATGGAGTTTCGCTCTTGTTGCCCAGGCTGGAGTGCAATGGTGTGATCTCGGCTCACTGCAACCTCCACCTCCTGGGTTCAAGCAATTCTCCTGCCTCAGCCTCCTGAGTAGCTGGGATTACAGGCACCCACCACCACACCCGGCTAATCTTTGTATTTTTAGTAGAGACGGGGTTTCACCATGTTGGCCAGGCTGGTCTCAAACTCCTGACCTCAGGTGATCCACCTGCCTCGGCCTCCCAAAGTCCTGGGATTACAGGCGTGAGCCACCACGCCCAGCCTAAGAAGTTTCTACTGTAGGCCTGGCCAGCAGAGCAGATCCATGCCTCCCTCCACCAGGCTGATGCCTATGGCAGACATCACTAATCGGTCACAGAAGGGCAGTATGGCAGAGTGGTTAAAAGTGGTCCGGGGATCAAGTAGCCCTGGGTTCCAGACCTAGTTTTGCTCTCTCAGCTGTGTGACCTTGAACAAGTGACTTACTCCTTGAGTCTCAATCTCCTCATCTGTTAGATGGGGAATATAATAATATTCAATAGGTATGTACTGAAGTACGTACCACACATTTGTTGGCAAATAGGGTCAGAGAGGGGAAGAAACCTTCCAAAGACAGGAGGGGGAGGCACTGGCAAAGCCAGGCCCGAAACTTGGGTAGCAGCCACTCCCCGGTGACAGAGCTGGCAGGGCAATGGAGGAAGAGCCACCTCGTTGCTGCATGCAGGAAGCTCACAGTGGAAAGAGAGCACAGGTTGGGAGTCAGCTGGCTCTGCCTCAGTTTCCTAATGTGTTTCTTCTCCAGGCCTAAGAGCCAGACAAAGACCACAGCTTTAGTCAACCGGTTCCAGCTCTGCTGCTGATCCTCCACCACTTCCTCTGGGCTTCACTTTCCACTTCTGTAAAATGGGGTCACAATACCTTCTCTCTCTGCCCATCCATAAAATGTCTGTCCAGTTCAGGGCCACGTTCCAGTAAAGCCTTCTACAGTGTCTAATTCTAGTCCTCAACCTCAACCTCCCGCACCTCAGACATGGAGATCTTACAAGGCCACGCTCCTGACTCAGCTGCTGTCTGCTCAGGGCGCCCCCAGCACTGAGGGCCTGAAATCCACTGAGGTGCCGAGTAGAAGTGATTGCCAGCCAGGCACAGTAGCTCACGCCTGTAACCCCAGCACTTTGGGAGGCCAAGGTGGACTGATCACTCGAGGTCAGGAGTTCGAGACCAGCCTGGCCAACACGGCAAAACCCCGTCTCTACTAAAAATACAAAAATTAGCCTGGCGTGGTGGCAGGCACCTGTAATTCCACCTGTAATTCAGGAGGCTAAAGCATGGGAATCGCTTGAGCCCGGGAGGTAGAGGTTGCAGTAAGTTGACATTGCACCACTGCATCCAGCCTGGGTGACAGAGTGAGAGCCTGTCTCAAAAACAAACAAAAAAACCCAAAAAACAAAAGAAGTGATTGGCACAGGCTCTGGAGTCAGACTGGCCTGGGCTTGAGTCCTGCCTGTGCTGCCTTCCAGCTGTGTGACCTTGGGCAAGCCCCTTCCCCTCTCTGGGCCTCAGTTTTGTCACCTGAAACATGCGAACATAAGAACACTCATCTGCCAGGGTCCGTGGGCTCTAGAACTAGACGGTCTGGGTCTAAGTCTTGGCTCTGCCACTTCCACGGGGATCATAAGGGCATGTGCTGTATTACATGAGTTAATGTGCATAAGGCACACAGAACAGTGCCTGGCACATAAGTAAGCACCCAGGCTGTTTGCTCTCCTTCTTCAGTGAGCTGGTACCTGTCAAGTGTTTGAAGGCTTTCTGGCTAACAGTGAGGGTATATGTATCCACCAGAAGGGAAGCAATCAGGAGACTTCCTGGAGGAGGAGGCCTGGGAGAAAGGATACAGAGCCGGCATCGCTGACAACCTGCAGCACCACGGTGATGGAGGTGCGGGGGTGCAACGTGCCCAGCACCACCGCCTCGCACGTGTTCCTGATCAGCCGCTCCCGGCTCTTCTCTGCAACACCTGGGGAAATTGAAGAGAGGTTCAGGGTCTTCCCCTTCATTTGACTCACCTTCCTCCATACGCCTCACCCAAACTCCCAGAAAGGGCTCACGGTCTCAGCCTGGGATGGTGCAGTTACCTGCAGGGATGATGGAAGATTCCAGTGGGAAGAAGGCAAGGCCTGACTGCCATCCACTGACCCCTGCTACCTCCAGCATCCACCAAGGGAACCATCCAAGGGAAGAAGACTTGGGAGTTCCATGTCTGTGCTGCTACCCACGCCCACTCCCACCCTAGCAGGCCCAGTCAGTGGGGACTGAGGGATATGAGGGTAAAAGGGTGGAAAAACAGGTTAATGGTCCAGGCACAGTGGCTCGCACCTGTAATCCCAACACTTTGGGGGGCTGAGGCGGGCGGATCACTTGAGGTCAGGAGTTTGACACCAACCTGGCCAACATGGTGAAATGCTGTCTCTACTAAAAATACAAAAATTAGCCGGGCGTGATGGCTCACGCCTGTAATTCCAGCTACTCAGGAGGTTGAGATAGGAGAACTGCTTGAACCTGGGAGTCAGAGGTTGCAGTGAGCTGAGATCGAGCCACTGCACTCCAACCTGGGCAACAGAGTAAGACTCCATCTTAAAAATATAAAATTAAATTAAAAAAAAAAAAAAAAGGCTGAGCGCAGTGGCTCATGCCTGTAATCCCAGCACTTTGGGAGGTCGAGGTGGGTGGATCACAAGGTCAGGAGATCAAGACCATCCTGGCCAACATGGTGAAACCCCATCTCTACTAAAAAAATACAAAAAATTAGTGGGCATGGTGGCACGTGCCTGTAATCCCAGCGACTCGGGAGGCTGAGGCAGGGGAATTGCTTGAATCTGGGAGGCAGAGGTTGCAGTGAGCTGAGATCGTGCCACTGCACTCCAGCCGGGGTGACAGAGCGAGACACTGTCTCCAAAAAATAAATAAATAAATAAAAATAAATAAAAGAAAAACAGGTTAATGGAATGAATGAGAGTGGAGGCAGAGAGAGGGAGAAAAGAGGGAGGGAGAAATTAGAGGCAGAGAGAGAAGCAACAGAAGATGAGTTATTAATTAGAGGCAGAGAGTTAAAGACAGAAACAGCTGAGTGGAGACCAAAGCGGGGAGTGGAGACTCGGGGCAGCTGGTAGGGAAGAGCTCGGGGGGCGATTTTGACAAACTGGGCACCATTCAGAGGTTCAGCAGGGCCCAATTACCAGGCAGCCCGATCTTCGGCCTCAGGATCACTTCGAGTGTGGCCTTGTTGAAAATCTCTTTGCTGACCTTCACCTCGGCCGGCCCGTACACACCCGCCAGGACAGAGGTGTCACCTGAGGAGACAGCAGGGAGGGCCTCACTCACAGCTTCCCTGCTCCTGGGGCCCCATTTGTGGCACTGAGCCTGACGGCCAGGGCTCCCCACGTCACCCCCGCCATTTGTTGGTACTGATTCTTTGAGCACTCACTTCATTTCTCTCATTTGTAAAATGGGGAAAATAGCAGTCCCTCCCCGCTAGCGTCTTGTGAGGATCAAAGGACACAATTCACAGAAAACACTTAGAACACTGCGGGGCTCACGCTGAATGTGCAACAGACTTTAGCTGTATTAGTAACATTCGTCCATTCAGGCATTCAGGCAGGGTCTCACTCTCATTGCCCAGGCTGGAGTGCAGTGGTGCCATCACGGCTCATTGCAGCCTCGACCTTCTGGGCTCAAGTGATCCTCCCGCCTCAGCCTCCCAAGTAGCTGGAACTACAGGCATGTGCCACCATGCCTGGCTAATTTTTATATTTTTAGTAGAGAGGGGATTTTGCCATGTTGCTCAGGCGGGTTTCGAACTCCTGGGCAACTGTAATCCCAAGGTGCTAGGATTACAGGCGTGAGCTACCACGCCTGGCCCTGATATTAGTAACTTTTTTTTTTTTTTTTTTTTTTAATGAGATGGAGTCTTGCTCTGTCGCCCAGGCTGGAGTGCAGTGGTGTAATCTCGGCTCACCGCAACCTCTGCCTCCCGGGTTCAAGCAGTTCTCCTGCCTCGGCCTACTGAGTAGCTGGGATTACAGGCGCGCGCCACCACGCCTGGCTAATTTTTTTATTTTTAGTAGAGACTGGGTTTCACCACGTTGGTCAGGCTGGTCTCGAACTTCTGACCTCGTGATCTGCCTGCCTCCCAAAGTGCTGGGATTACAGGCGTGAGCCACTGTGCCCGGCTGGTATTAGTAACTTTTAACAGGAAGTTCTTCCTGAAAGCTAACCATCCTCCCTCTTACTGCAGCTGCTCTCAACTTCTCTTTCGAAAGCTTCCCCAGCCCAGCTCTTCCCTTAGGCACTGGCCCCCAAATTTTGCATCAGTCTGGATACCTGAGAAAGGGATAATATCTGGAATGAATCCTGATTCCTTATTTCCCCAGAAGCTATGAACGGGGTACAGGAGGTAAAACCTAAGAAATAAACAGCCTGGCTTCTAGTACTGTCTGCTGTAATCCCAGCACTTTGGGAGGCTGAGGTGGGTGGATCACCTGAGGTCAGGAGTTTGAGACCATCCTGGTCAACATGGTGAAACCCCGTCTCTACTAAAAATACAAAAATTAGCTGGGCATAGTGGTGGGTGCCTGTAATCTCAGCTACTTGGGAGGCCGACGCAGGAGAATTGCTGGAACCGGGGAGGCGGAGGTTGCAGTGAGCCGAGATCGCACCATTGCACTCCAGCCTGGACAATAACAGCAAGGCTTAGTCTAAAAAAAAAAAAAAAAAAAAAAAAAACATTTTAGACCAGGCATGGTGGCTCACACCTGTAATCCCAGCACTATGGAGGCCCAGGTGGGAGGACTGCTTGAGGCCAGGAGTTTGAGACCAGCCTGAGCAACATAGTCAGACTCCTGTCTCTATTTTCTTTTTTGGGACAGAGTTTCCCTCTGTCACCCAGGAGGCTGGAGTGCAGTGGCGCAATCTCAGTTCACTGCAACCTCCACCTCCCAGGCTCAAGTGATTCTTGTACCTCAACCTCCAGAGTAGCTGAGATTACAGGTACGTGCTACCACGTCCGACTAATTTTTGTATTTTTAGTAGAGATGGGTTTTCACCATGTTGGCCAATCTGGTCTCAGAACTCCTGACCTCAACCAAGTGAGGTGGCTCACGCCTGTAATCCCAGCACTTTGGGAGGCCGAGGCAGGTGGATCACAGGGTCAGGAGTTCAAGATCAGCCTGGCCAACATGGTGAAACCTCGTCTCTACTAAAAACCACAAAAATTAGCCGGGCGTGGTGGCACGCACCTGTGGTCCCAGCTACTCAGGAGGCTGAGGCAGAAGAATCGCTTGAACCCGGGAGGTGGAGGTTGCAGTGAGCCACGATCGCTTCACTGCACTCCAGCCTGGGCGACAGGGCGAGACTCCATCTCAAAAAAAAAAAAAAAGAAAAAAAAAAAAAAAACAACTCCTGACCTCAGAGGCCTCCCAAAGTGCTGGGATTACCAGTGTGAGCAACTGCACCCGGCCCCTTCTTAATTCTTAGGTTCGAAGAAACTTTAGGTATCTCAATTCAGCATAAGCGCTAAGCCTGAGGGAGGGCCTGGGAAGGTCCTTGGTTAAGGCCGTATTTCCTGGGAAGCCCAATTTGCCCTTACACGGAAGGTATGCTTAGTTCCAGGAGAAACTGCCCTGAGGACTGGAGAAGTTACCAAAACAGAACTTGCCTCTGGCTCCAGATGAACTGCCTGTGTTTTGCCTGAGCACAAGTCTCTCCCCTCTCACCTTCTTGAAGACGTGGCTCCAGCAATTCTCTCCCCTGTTGACCCCACAACAATCTACAACTCCTGCCCCACTTATCTGATCCTCTTACAGCAGAACTCCTGAACAGCTGCCTCTTCTTCCTTTTCTGTGACCCCACCACTCCATTGCGGCAGCTCAACATCGTCACCACTGACCTCCAAATGATCAACCCTCTCATGACCCGGCTGTCAGTAAGGCTGAAACAGCTGGTCAGCCCTCACATCTCAGACATGCTCTTTTCTTGGCCCCAGGTCACCACCATCTCCTGGTTTCCCCCTAACTCTCTGGGCGTTCCTTCTGAGTCTCCTTTGCTAGCTTGTCACATGTCTCTGACTGCTCAAGTTGGAAGGCCTAGGGCTTGGTCCTGGGACCTCTTCTCTTTTCCATCTGCACTCACTTCGTTCAGGCAATAGCCTGAAATACCATCTATATAGCCAGAGAGTTCCAAATTGCCTATGTCCAGCTTGGGTCTCTCTTCTGATTTCCAGACTTGTACAGATCTGGGCAGAAACCTTAGTTATGCCTGAATCTTTTTCCTCGCACTCAAACCAAACTATACGTAAGTTTTGTCCGTATTACTTTCAAACTACATCCAGAATCTCATCACCTCCACTACTCCTGCTCTGGCTGGAGCCACCATCACCTCCCTGTTTTCCCCCATACTCCCCACAATCAACACAGCAGCCAAATTTTGTTAAAATGTATTGGGGCTGGGCGTGGTGGCTCATACCTATATGAGCACTTTGGGAGGAGGATTGCTTGAGCCCAGGAGTTCAAGACCAACCTGGGTGACATCGTGAGACGCTGTCTCAATTTTTTTTTTTTTTGAGACAGAGTCTTGCTTTGTCGCTCACGCTGGAGTACAATGGCACGATCTCGGCCCACTGCAACTTCTGCCTCCCAGGTTCAAGTGATTGTCCTGCCTCAGCCTCCTGAGTAGCTGGGATTACAGGCGCCCGCCACCATGCCTGGCTAGTTTTTGTATTTTTAGTAGAGACAGGGTTTCGCCATGTTGGCCAGGCTAGTCTCGAACTCCTGACCTCAGGTGAGCCACAGGTCTTGGCCTCCCAAAGTGTGGGGGATTACAGGCGTGAGCCACCGCCCCCGGCCTCCCGTCTCAAACGTTAAAGAGAAATATTCTTGGAGTTAATCTACTTCTGAGAGTTATTTAGCTAGGAAAAGGGGATATTTGCCCTATAGGTAAGACTTGCCCTAATCTTTTTTTTTTTTTTTGACTTGCCCTAATCTTAGGGATATTTACTTGTGTGGAGAGATGCAGTGAGGTAGCGGTGGGGATGTATTTCTCAACCCAGCGCAATGACATTATCTTCAATTTGAGGAGTATTTACGTGGGTGAAAGATCCGCCACAGTCCACAGTATGCAAATAGACAGGTTTGCTTCAGTCCGGGATGCAAGGACCTAGAGGGTGTGTGTGGGGGGGGTGGGGGTGGGAGGGTGGAGGAGGAATCGAGTTAAGGGGGATATTTACCCTGGCGAGGTGATTTTCCCTATTCTGAAATATCAGTTCTTGGACGGACAGTCTGCCCCTCCTCTCATTCTCAGAGATAGTTACAAAGATGGAACTATCTTCTCCTTTCTAGTCGTGAGGGAGAGATGTGTGTATCCCTGCGTATTTAGTAGTATTCAATCGGACAAGAAATCATGCATCAACGCAGGAGTGACATTTACCAGCTGGTATCGTGAGGAGGTGGGCACTCGGTTGCACAGTACACGGTAGTCCCTCTCCAAAAGAAAGACCTGGGTGAAGTTCTTACCTTGCAGGAAGGAAGCAGAGCCATCTGGCCGCGACAGCAGGTTCTGTTCGCAGGCAAAGTGCCGGAGGCTGCAGCCAGGACCCCGAGGGCTGGACCCTGTTCCACTTTCAGCGCGGATTTTGGCGTCAGTATGCATCTCCTCCTCCATCGCGCCGAGCCCACGTGCGGCTACAGTTGTCACTTCCGCCTGGCAGCGCGCGCCGCAAACATGCTGCGTAACCAGTGCGCACGCGCCGGGCTGGGCCGTCCTCCTGGGCGTCCGCACGTGGCTTAGCGTTTACCAACAATCTGGCTCCGCCCAGTCCCACCTCCTAACTCTGGCAACGCCATTGGACAGTTGGGAACAGAAGGCAGGCCTTGGCATTGATCTGTTTTACTCTGGGCCCCCGGGCCCTAAATCCCTGAGGCCCTGGTCAGGTTGCCCTCTTCTTTGCCTGTTACAGGAGTAACTACAGTGAGGCAATTGGAGAAAATTTTGGGTAGATTGATTTTTTTCTCCAAATGTCTGTGCATTCTATCTACCACAGAACGGGAAGAAGATGGTTTTCTTGTCAGATGGTGCTGGAGTTTGCGTCAGGCACATAAAGGGGCAGCCCCGAATCTAGCCTACGTGAGTGCCGGACCGCTGAGTGGTTGTTAGCCAAGATGGCGGTAGCGATCGCTGCAGCGAGGGTCTGGCGGCTAAACCGTGGTCTGAGCCAGGCTGCCCTCCTGCTGCTGCGGCGGCCTGGGGCTCGGGGACTGGCTAGATCTGTGAGTACCTGGGCCCCAGGCGGTTTTCCCAAAGGGGATTAGGGATGTAAAGGCTATCTTCAGAGTGTGGGGTCCCTGAAGGATATGAAGGAAGGGCTATCACAAAAGGGAAAAAGAGTGGGAGACTCCTTGGAGAAGACACCGAAGGGAAGATCTGCCACTTCCTTAGGAGACGAAAAGAACTTCCACTTCTTTAGGAGAGGAAAAAACCCGTTTGCAACTTCTTTGTGGGCCCTGAGGGAGGGAGACGACTTGAAGAGAGGGATGAGGGTTCCTTATTAGCTGCCACTGGTATTCAGGGGAGGCTCCTTGGAGGGACAGGGGAAGACCGCAAGACCTTCTCCCTCAGGGTTTGGAGAATGAAACTGACTTTGTAAGGGAGGGACTTTCTTCTGGGCAAAGATCCCTCTTCAAGAAGAAGAAAGAAGAGAACAGGTCCCTGTCACAGGCTGCATAGGGCCTTGTATTTCTTTGCTCCTTTGCCACAATTCTGATTTTAAAATGAACTGTGTAAAAAATGTGTTTGATTCCTGTGTCTCTTGATCGAATAACAAGACAGGGAATTCGTGTGTTCTGGACACTGTACAGAGGAGACGATTAATATTTGTTGAATTAATGAGGGGAAAAAAGGAGGGAGAGAGGTACAGACAGGGCACTTTGCCCACATTTCTTAGAAACACTTGAGAAGGCTTTGTTTCTTGTCAAAAGGGTCACAATCCCTTCAGGTGGATGCTGCTAAGGGCAAGATTACACTGCAAAAAAACCTAGGTGGAAGCCTATCTTTAGACGGGGAGAGGCAATGGGTTGCAGAAGAGCTTTGAACTACAGTTGACAGATAGGAGAGTAGTGGTTACATGGGTGGATGCATGTCCTTGCTCTGCCGCTTTCCACTTGTGTAGCCTTGGGCAACGGACTGCACCTCTCTGGATCTATGGAGCTAAGTTTCCTCTCTAAAATATTAACAGTGGCCACCTCATAGGGCTGTGAAAAATCAATATGTAAAATGCTAAGGACTGGACCTGGCACATCCTAAGGGCAATAGGAATGTTGATAGTGAGGGTGGAGGGAAGGGACAGAAACTAACCTTGGAGATGGGGAGAAGAAAGGGGTGACCTTGGGAAGGCCTGGATTGGTGAGGCCCTGGGGAAAAAAATCTGAGAAGATATTGTGAGGTTGAGTCTGATCCTCTGATCCCCAATCCATAAGGAGGGGAAGATGGAATCTGTAGAAAGAAGCTCTGGGTAGGGGAACAAATGGGAGGAGGGTGAAGAGGATGGGCCAGGAGTAGGACGCAGTAGGTATCTAGGAACGGAGTCACTTGAAACAGGTAAATACAGAAGGGCTGCAGGAGCAAGGTGTGGGTAGGGCAGTCTCTTGCCTTTGGGCTGGAGACCTTTTCACTTTTTTTTTTTTTTTTTTTTTTTTGAGCAGTTCATATCCTCCACAGCTGATCTCAGTCCCAGGGGCCCATTGGCTGGGCAAGTGGGGCAGGAGGTGGGCAGGACTGGGGCAGGCTAGGGAAAGGTCATTTATGGCTGATTAAATCTTTCTCTCCTGTCTCAATCTCTTGATTACCTTTCCTCTTGCTTCCCCTACTTCATTTTTGGTGGGGAGTGGGGAGGGAAGAAGTCCCTACTTTTTATTTATATATATTTAAATTTGTATTATCTTAAGAGTTATTGTTTTTTCCCCTTTATTTCCCCCACCTGTTCTTTCTCTCTTCTTCTTTCTTTCCTCTCCTTCTCCTCTCCTCCTCTCCTCCCCTCTCCTTTTTCTTTTCTTTTTCCCTTTCCTTTCCTTTTCTCTTCTCTTTTTTCTCTCTCTTTCTTTCTGTACCTCTCTTTCCTTTTTCTTTTCTTTTTTTTTTTTGAAACAGAGTTTCACTCTCTCGCCTAGACTGGAGTGCAGCAGCATGATCTTGACTTACTGCAATCTCTGCCTGCCGGGTTCAAGCAATTCTCCTGCCTCGGCCTCCCTAGTAGCTGGGATTACAGGCATGCACTATCACGCCTGGCTAATTTTTGTATTTTTGGTAGGGACGAGGTTTCACCATGTTGTCCAGGCTGGTCTCGAACTTCTGGCCTCAAGTTCCGCCTGTCTTGGCCTCCAAAAGCATGAGCCACTGCGCCCAGCCTTTTCTTTTTTTGAGACAACGTCTCCCTCTGTCACCCAGGCTGGAGTGAGTGCAGTGGTGTGATCATGGCTCACTGCAGCCTCAACCTCCTGGGCTCAAGCAATCCCCCCACCTCCACCTCCTAAGTAGCTGGGACCACAGGCACGTGCTACTACACCTGGCTAATTTTTAATTTTTTTTTTTTTTTTGAGACGGAGTCTTGCTCTGTCGCCCAAGCTGGAGTGCAGTGGCACGATCTCGGCTCACTGCAACCTCCACTTCCCAGGTTCAAGTGATTCTCCTGCCTCAGCCTCCCGAGTAGCTGGGACTACTGGCGTGCGCCACCATACCCAGTTAATTTTTGTATTTTTAGTAGAGATGGGGTTTCACCATGTTGACCAGGCTGGTCTTGAACTCCTGACCTAAGGTGATCTGCCCGCCTCGGCCTCCCAAAGTGCTGGGATTACAGGCATGAGCCACTGCGCCTGGCTGCGCCTGGCTAATTTTTAAATCTTTGTAGAGATGGGGTTTTGCCATGTTTTCCAGGCTGGTCTTGAACTCCTGGACTCAAGCGATCTTCCTGCCTCAGCCTCCCAAAGTGCAGGATGACAAGCGTGAGCCACCTTGCCTGGCCATATTATTAAATTATCATGAGTTTAAGTTTAAGTAGCCACAAGTGGGCTGGGTGCCTGTAATCCCAGCATTTTGAGAGGCCAAGGTGGGCGGGTTGCCTGAGGCCAGGAGTTCGAGACCAGCCTGGCCAACATGGTGAAACCCCATCTCTACTAAAAATACAAAAAAATTAGCCGGGCGTGATGGCGTGTGCCTGTAATCCCAGCTACTTGGGAGGCTGAGGCAGAAGAATCGCTTGAACCTGGGAGGCGGAGATTGCAGTGAGCCGAGATCGCACCACTATACCCCAGCCTAGGTGACAGAGCAGCCCTCTGTCTCAAAATAAGATAGCCACAAGTGGTTGGTGGCTGCCACATTAGATGGTGCAGGGTTTTTGTTTTGTTTTGTTTTTTGTTTTTTTGAGATGGAGTTTTGCTCTTATTGCCTAGGCTGGAGTGCAATGGCATGATCTTGGCTTACCACAACCTCCTCTTCCTGGGTTCAAGCGATTCTCCTGCCTCAGCCTCCCGAGTAGCTGGGATTACAGGCATGCACCACCATGCCTGGCTAATTTTGTATTTTTAGTAGAGACAGGGTTTCTCCATGTTGATCAGGCTGGTCTTGAACTCCCGACCTCAGGTGACCCACCTCCCAGAGTGCTGGGATTACAGGTGTGAGCCACCACGCCTGGCTAAGATGATGCAGTTTTATCCAGGTGGAGATGAAGAAATAGTCAGGGAAAGGTTGAGAGGCTGCATAGTTGTAGACAGATTGGATTACTGGGTTCACTGGGGAAGACTGGATTAGAAGGAGAAGTGGGGCTGCTTTACTTGTCCCCGACTTCTTGCCCCTGCTCTGCCCACTCCTTCATTGAATACCCTGCTGCCCTGCAGATGTGTTTGCCTGATTTTCACCTCCCTTCCTGTCTCTGTTATCATAGCAGACGTTTTAGTGCTCAGGGAAAGGAGGAGGAAGGAAACTCAGATTGTCAAGGAATCGTGAGTCAGTTTCTCAGCCACTACCCCAGGCCTGGGCTTGGCTAAGTCATTTCACCTCTCTGACCCTAGCTAGTGGGGTGAATAGAGTCCCTACCCTGTTGGAAATCAGGAAGCCCCTGGAGCTCGCTCTGTGCTAATTATCGGTGACTATTTCTGTGACCCAGCTCTTCGGGGGCAGCCTGTCTGGGGGTTCCAGTGCCCTGTGCAGTATCTCCAAGTGGTAGGTACTCAGTGTATGTATTAGTCCGTTTTCAGGCTGCTAATAAAAACACACCCAAGACTGGGTAATTTATAAAGAAAAAGAGGCTTAATGGACTCACAGTTCCACATGGCTGGGGAAGCCTCACAAACATGGCGTAAGGTGAATGAGGAGCAAAGTCACATCTTACATGGTGGCAGGCAGACAGAGTGCTTGCAGGGGAACTCCCCTTTATAAAACCATCAGATCTCGTGAGACTTATTCAGTATAATGAGAACAGCACGTGAAAGATCCACCCCCATAATTCAATTACCTCCCACTGGCTCCTTCCCACAACATGTGGGAATTATGGGAGCTACAATCCAAGATGAGATTTGAGTGGGGACAGAGACAAACCATATCAGTGTGTATTGTGGGATGAATGGAGATGGTCATTACAGTCTTCTAAGTGTATGGGTCCATCTCTTACTTGCTAGTGTGTTAAGAAACCTGGCTTCCTTTTTCACATCTTGAGGCACTGAATGGTTTACAAAGCTAACTCTAATTTTTTATTATATTTAATACACTAATAGTGCAAGGCCTTTATAGGTAGTACTCTCCTATTACAGATGGAGAGACTGAGGCTCAGAGAGGTGAGGTCTGAACTTGGAGCTCTGGACTCCAAAGCCCAGTTTCTTTTCATGGTACCAGGCTGCCAGGAGGAGAAAGGATGGAGCTTAGATTCAAGTCTTGCAACATTCTTCTTAGTCCAGTATTGGCTTATTTTGTTTTATATTTTTTTGAGACGGAGTCTTGCTCTGTTACCCAGGCTGGAGTGCAGTGGCGTGATTTCTGCTCACTGCAACCTCTGCCTCCTGGGTTAAGCGATTGTCCTGCCTCCCCCTCTCGAGTAGCTGGGACTACAGGTGTGTGCCACTGTGTCCGGCTAATTTTTATATTTTTAATAGAGACAGGGTTTTGCCATGTTGGCCAGGCTGGTCTCGAACTCCTGGCCTCAACTGATCCACCCACCTCAGCCTCCCAAAGTGCTGGGGTTACAGGCGTGAGCCACCATGTGTGGCCGGGCAGGTGATTTTTCTTGTCTTTCGCCTCTTTCCACTTCAGTCCCCCTGGCCATCTTTCCCTTCCTTGAATGTGCCTCCTCCCACCTGGAGGCCTTTGTAGGTATGAGGTCCTTCAGATGATGGCTGACATGACACTTTCTCAGAGAAGCGTTCCAGACCCCAAACACCAGGTCTCTGTCTGCGAAACAGGGACAGTGATACCTGCCTAATCTGCACGCCTTTCCCTTCTCAGGAGATATTCTGGGAAGGGGGGCTCAACTCTTTGCTCTGTTTGAGGGCAGAGTGCCTTTGAGCTCAGGAGAGAGTGGGTTTGGGTGGCCTTAGCTACCCTAGATACAGAGGACTTGGAGTTAACTGGCACCATCCACAAAGCCTTGCATGCACTGGACCTGAACAAGTTGCTTAGCCCTTGAGGCGGCGCCTCAGCTACCATCTGTCTTTGATGGAGTTGTGATAACAGTGCCTGCCCCGTCCGGATGCCTTATGGGTTCAGTGAGCACGTAGGTGTAAATAAAGTGCTTTGAGTGGCACCTCAGCATGTAGTTATTCTCTGATTGACCTGAAGCAGCCATGCCAGTCTTCAGGGTCCCAGGGCGCCAGGCTTTCTTCTCTTGCCTTGGAGCCTTGGTTTTTCCCTAGGACTGAAGTGTTCTGACCCCTTGGCTGAACTCCCCCTTCTTTAGGAAGCTTTCCCTGGTGTGCCATCTGATGCTGGTGCTTCCTGGAGGGGTACTATCTGATCCTAGCTGGTGAGGCATTCCTGCCAGAGCTGCGGCAGGTGCTTTCCCCGCCTCTCCACCAGCCTGTGAGGTGGATGCCATCCCCATGAGGGCACGCAGGTTCACAGAGACTGGCTCCTGTCCAAGGCTGCATGGCTGGAAAGAGACAGAACCAGATTCAAACACCAGCAGTTTAACCCTACCGACCCTCATCCTACCTCCCATGTGGGTAACCACTATACATCCTGCCTCCTCTGAAATCTCCCGTTTTTTTTTTTATTTTAAAATTTTATGTGAGTATGTATGTATTTACTTATTTATTTGCTGTTGTTGTTATTGTTTTGAGACAGAGTCTTGCTCTGTTTTCACCCAGGCTGGAGTGCAGTGGTGCGATCTTGGCTCACTGCAACCTCTGCCTCCTCGGCTCAAGCGATTCTCGTGCCTCAGTCTCCCGAGTAGCTGGGACTACAGACATGCACCACCATGCCTGGCTAATTTTTGTGTCTTTAGTAGAGATGGGGTTTCGCCATATTGGCCAGGCTGGTCTTGAACTCCTGGCTTCGAGTGAACTGCCTGCCCTGGCCTCCCAAAGTATTGAGATTATAAGCGTAAGCCACTGTGCCCGGCCAGAATTTTATTTATTTATTTATTTATTTGAGATGTAGTCTTGCTCTGTCACCCATGCTGGAGTGCAGTGGCACGATCTCGGCTCACTGCAAGCTCTGCCTCCCAGGTTGACGCCATTCTCCTGCCTCAGCCTCCTGAGTAGCTGGGACTACAGGTGCCCGCCACCACGCCCGGCTAATTTTTTGTATTTTTAGTAGAGATGGGGTTTCACCTTATTAGCCAGGATGGTCTCGATCTCCTGACCTCATGATCCGCCCGCCTCGGCCTCCCAAAGTGCTGGGATTACAGGCGTGAGCCACCACGCCCGGTCTAATTTTATTTATTAATTTATTTGAGATGGAGTCTCACTCTGTCACCCAGGCTGGAGTGCAGTGGTGCGATCTTGGCTCACTGCAACCTCCACCTCCCAGGTTCAAGCGATTCTCCTGCCTCAGTCTCCTGAGTAGCTGGGACTACAGGTGCGTGCCACCACGCCTGGCTAATTTTTGTATTTTTAGTAGAGATGGGGTTTCACCATCGTGATCAGCCTGACAGGCTGGTCATGAACTCCTGACCTTAAGTGATCCACCTGTCTCAGCCTCCCAAATCTGCTGGAATTACAGGCATGAGCCACCGCACCCAGCCATATTATTTCTGTATTTTCATTTGGCTTACCTGTCAACTTGACACTTTTTTGTTTTTTTAGGCTAGTCAGGTGAAGCAATGTGAGTAAGATCACCTGTCTTGATTATAACTTGTGTGTTCAGTGTTTGTCATTCATCCCTCCCTGTCTCTAGCCTTCAGTTCAGGGCATGATTTGGAGCAAATGTTCAGTATCTGTTTAACAAGAACAATCATGAGAAATACTTACTCACTACTTGTGTTTATGAAACATTATGTGCCAGGCACTGGGCTGAGCAATTCACACAGGTCAACTCAGTTAATCCTCATGACAACCCCTGAGATAAGTACTTATACCACCCTCGGTGTACACAGGAGGAAACTGAGGCTCAGGGAGTTTTTCTTTAAAAATTTTTTCTTTTTTTTTTTTTCCTTGAGACAGGTCTTACTTTGTCACCCAGGCTGGAGTGCAGTGGTGTGATCTTGGCTCATTGCAGCCTCTTGGGCTCCAGCGATCCTCCCACCTCAGCCCCTCAAGTAGTTGGGGAGTACAGGTGTGCACCACCATACCCAGCTAATTTTTTGTAGGGATGGGGTCTTGCCATGTTATCCAGGCTGGTCTTGAACTCCTGGGCTCAAGCGATCCTCCCTCCTTGGCCTCCCAAAGTGCTGGTATTACAAGTGTGAACCACCACACCTGGCCTTAAATTTTATTTATATATTTATTTTTGTAGAGACGAGATCTCACTATGTTTCCCAGGCTGGCCTCGAACTCCTGGACTCAAGTGATCCTCTTGCCTCAGCCTCCAGAGTAGCTAGAATTACAGGCGTCTGCCGCTGCACTTGGCTCAGGGAGTTTAAGTCACACAATCAGGCAGCGGTCTGCTCAGTTAGAGTCCATGTGCTTAGCCATGGTGCCTTCAAGTGACTCCACCAGGGCCACCCCAGTACTTCCTGGGCAGACCAGACCATCCAGAGCAGGCAGGTTGTGCTTTCCTGCATGGTGGGAGAGGACGTGGCATGAAGCTTTGTGTAAATCTGTGCAGCCTCTGCCATTGTAAATCACTGGCCACCGGGACAGACTCCCCCACCCCCTTCCAAAAACTAGAGGAACAGATGGGTGGAGTCACATCCTTCCTCTGCAGGCATTTGGCCACCCACTTCCGTTATGGAGCATTTCCTCAGGACCAGGCACAGCACGGAGCCCTTTGCATAGCTCACTGAATTGGGGCAGCAACCCTGGGGCTGGGGACTACCGTTATCTCCACCAGCCCAGCAATGAGGGGAGGAGGGTACAGCCGAGACTCAGCTCCAGTATGTGGAGCACACTGGGGTGCCGTGAAGATAGCTGTCCAGCCTCTAGAGGCTGACAGTCCTGCCCTGACACCGTGGTTTGTTCTCAGACTCTGGCCTCCCCTCTTAGTGCCCGTCTGAAGACTTTAGCCTTCGGTCCTCTTCCATCAGCATGCCGTCTCCCCTGTGCCTCAGTCTCCCTCTCTGGAGTATCTGCTGGGGCCACAGTTTGGTTTTATTGTTCTTTGAGACAGGGTATCACTTTGTTGCCCAGGCTGGAGTGCAATGGTGCAGTCATGGCTCACTGCAGCCTTGACCTCCTGGGCTCAAGCCATCCTCTCACCTGAGGCTCCCGCAACTCCAGTATCTGGACTACATGTAAATGCCACCATTCCCAGCTAATTTTTTATTTTTTTTTTAGATAGAGTCTCACTCTTGTCACCCAGGCTGGAGTGCAATGGTGCCATCTTGGCTCACTGCAACCTCCGCCTCCCAGGTTCAAGCCATTCTCCTGCCTCAGCCTCCCAAGTAGCTGGGATTACAGGCACCTACCATCATGCACGGCTGTTTTTTGTATTTTTAGTAGAGACAGGGTTTCACTATGTTGGCCAGGCTGGTCTTGAACTCCTGACCTCAGGTGATATGCCCACCTCGGACTCCCAAAGTGCTGGGATTACAGGCGTGAGCCACCACGCCCAGCCTTCCTGGCTAATTTAAAAATTTTTCAGAGTTTTGGGGTTTTGCCTAGGCTGGACTCACTATGTTGCCTAGGCTGATCTCGAACCACTGGCCTTAAGTGATCCTCCCACCTCAGCCTCCCAAAGTACTGGGATTACAGGCATGAGCCGCTGCACATCGCCACAGTTTGAGTTTAGAATCCACTTTAAGGTGCAGTTAGTTCTTCCCAGCTCCTCTTTTCCCTATCTCATACAGTGTAGTCACTTCCCTTTCTCCCACTTCTCACCTTCCTAGATTTTGTTTTTCTCTCTCTTACCAAGTTTTGAGTATGTAATACGTCCCAGATCGGTGCTGAACCCCTTGTGTGAGTTAACTTAGCAACTTTTCACGTGGTGTTCTGCAGCCTTCTTACAGATAAGGAAATTCAGAGAGGTGAAGTGTTTTTGCAGAGAGCCACACAATGAGCTAAGAAATTAGAACCCAGGGCAGTTGAACTCCAGAGCCAAGGAACTTAACCGCCCATTCAGGCATTCACTCAGGAATTCCCTCTTGAGTGCCTGCTGTGAAGGCAACCTGGACGCTGTCTCTGCCTTCCTGGGATTGTGGTGTGTGGGGGAGACAGACACGAAACAAAGGAATCTTCTAGGTCAGTGTCTGGCTATGCTGGGTACTCAGAAGGGGGAAGCGCTGTGCTGCAAGAGGCCGGCTGTTTCCTCCTCACAAGGGGAGGCCTGCAGTGACATTGCCAGGCCTGAATCTGCCCTGCCATTGGGAGTGTAATTTCCTCACGACTACAAATGCAAATAAATACACACACTGAACGTGCTACCCCGCTAGAACTGTGGACAGCTTGTTCACTGCAGTTAAAGGAAGACGGAGGGACACATTTGAGCATGCATGTGTGAGATCCAGCTTGTGGCAAACCCTGCCATTCTTTAACATCTGTGGGAAGTGAAGCCACCATTACTGACCTCGGAGGAATCCCGGGAGTAGTGGGAAGAAAAGTTGCAGATGTTTGAAAATCAGGCTGCAGGGGCAGTTGGGGTGAGGAGCATGGACGTCTAGGAGCCTGAATCTCAGCCTTGCCCAGGTTGGAAGTCCAGTTCTGATGTAATTTTTTTTTTTTTTTTTTTCTGAGACAGGGTCTCACTTTGTCCCCCAGGCTGGAGTGCAGTGGCACAGTCTCAGCTCACTACAGCCTCATCCTTCCAGGTTCAAGCAGTCCTCCTGCCTCAGCCTCCCAAGTAGCTGGGACCACAGGCATGTGTCACCACGCCTTTCTAATGTTTGTATTTTTTTGTGGAGACAGGGTTTCTCACTGTTGCCCAGGCTGGTCTCAAACTCCTGAGCTCATGTGATCCTCCTGCCTTGGCCTTCCAAAGTGCTAGGATTACAGGCATAAGCCACTGCCCAGCACCCCCCCCCCCCTTTTTTTTTTTTAAATCTGTGGTTTGGTGCAGGTTATTTTACCTCCCCAGGCCTCGGTTTCCTCATCTACTCAAGGGCAATGGCAGATAATCAACCTCACAAATTCCCCGAGGAGTTAGTAGGTTTGTGCCTGCCAGGCTCAGCTGGCTTACAGCAGGTGCTTCATAAGGGGGAGCTATTGCAACACCTCGGCTGGTTCTAGGCTGCCTAGCTCCAGAGCTAAGAGTCCCAGTGGGTTCATATCCCTTTGAGCATTTATAGGCTTCTCACAGGTCTCCTGGGCTTTCTCAGCCATTCCTCATCCGACCTGAGGAGGTGTGATGTCCTTGCAGGACTCCTCCAGCCCCTCTAAGCTTTTGTTTTTGTTCGAGACAGCGTGTTGCTCTGTTGCCCAGGCTGGAGTGCAGTGGTGTGATCATGGCTTACTGCAGCCTCCACCTCCTGGGGTCAAGCGATTCTCCCACCTCAGCCTTCCAAGTAGCTGGGACTATAGGTGTATGTTACCATGCTTGAGTAATTTTTAAAATGTTTTGTAGAGATGTGATCTCAGGCTGGTCTTGAACTCCTGGGCTCACCTGGGCTCAAGTAATCCTTGAGCCCAAAGTGTTGGGATTACAGATATGAGCCACCTTGCCAGGCCCTGAGCTCCTTCTGTCTTCCACGAAGGACACACTATTCCTCGCCTTTTGTCTTTTTTTGTGTGTGTGGCAGGGTCTCTGTTGCCCAGGCTGGGATGTGTTGGTGCAATCTGGGCTTATTGCAACCTCCGCCTCCCGGATTCAAGTGATTCTCCTGCCTCAGCCTCTTGAGTAGCTGGGATTACAGGTGTGCGCAACCGCGCCCAGCTAATTTTTGTATTTTTGGTAGACATGGGGTTTCACCATGTTGGCCAGGCTGGTCTCAGCCTCCCGAAGTGTTGGGATTACAAGCATAAGCCACTGTGCCTGGCCACTTTTTGTCTTTTGCATGTTCTATACACCTTGCCGAGAATGTGCTTTCCCTGCCTCCTGGTTATCCCTCAGGTTTCAGCTCTAACATCACTTCCCCAGGGAAGCCTTACCCTCGCTTTCTTCTGCTGTAGGATAATATGAACCACCATCACTGTTACTTGTTCAGTGTCTGCCCTCCCTGCTAGGCAGCAAGGACAGATATCTTGCCTGTCTTAGGTCCCCAGAACCCAGCACAGGGCTTGGAACATGTCAGGTGCTCAAATATTTGTTGAATGAGTCAGTCTGGGCTCGCAGAGGGAGCTGGGACCGGAGTAGAGTGGACACTGAAGCGTATGTAGCAGTTTGCCAGGCGATAGGGAAAGAGACCTTCTGGTAAAGCAAGCAGAGATGAGAGGGAGAAATGAGAATTGCAGAGATTATTTGAGCATTTGTTAGGTGGCTTACAGATGCTTTGCTGAACATTTTATTCATGTGATCTTGTTTAAGCCTCTCATTTCCATGAGGGGTTCTCCATTTTTATAGACAAGGAAGGGGACACGTGGAGAGGGGAAGTTACTTTGCCATATCACCCTCTAAGGGATTTTTTTTTTTTTTTTTTTTTTTGAGATGGAGTCTCACTGTCACCAGGCTAGAGTGCTATGGCGCAATCTCGGCTCACTGCAACCCCCACCTCCCGGGTTCAAGTGATTCTCTTGCCTCAGCCTCCTGAGTAGCTGGGACTACAGGCATGTGCCACCACATCCGGCTAATTTTTCTATTTTTAGTGGGTACAGGGTTTCGCCATGTTGGCCACATTGATCTCGAACTCCTGACCTCAAGTGAGATTCGTCTGCCTCTGCCTCCTAAAGGCAGTAAGGGAATTGAACCTAGGCAGTCTGACTCTTAAGAGCTCAAAGACTTAAGCTCTGTCCTGAGTAGCTTCGCTGGTGTATGGTATAGGGATCAGAAGAGAGCTGGTCTGTATGCCTAGAGGGCATCCTGCAGTGGGCATGTGTGTCTGTGGTCACAGTGGGAGAGAGAGAGGAGGGGGCATCTGTGGCCAGAATGGGGAGGCCTCGAATGCCAGGATGAAGAGTTTGGGCCTATGGTAATGAGAATAGTAATAGCTACCAGTTCTTGACTTGTCAGCCACTTGATTGGGTCATTTAACCTCACAACAGTCCTATGGGATAGGTGTTACTGTTTTCATCCCAGTTTTTCAGATGGGGAAACTGAGACACAGAAGTTGTAGTCAGTTACCCAAAGTGTCGCAGTGAGAAAGTGCTGGAGTTGGGGCTCAGACCCTGTGAGTCAGGCCCCAGAGTTCACTGGGGCCACATGCTCAACCACCATGCCGCCAGCCTGCCGCCGGGGTTGAGCCAGCGGAAACCTGGGTGCTGCTTCTGATGCAGGTGGTCTCCTCTGCTCTCTTCCCCAGCACCCCCGCAGGCAGCAGCAGCAGTTTTCATCTCTGGATGACAAGCCCCAGTTCCCAGGGGCCTCGGCGGAGTTTATAGATAAGTTGGAATTCATCCAGCCCAACGTCATCTCTGGAATCCCCATCTACCGCGTCATGGACCGGCAAGGCCAGATCATCAACCCCAGCGAGGACCCCCACGTGAGAGGCGGCCTCCCCCACTTCCCATGCCCCCCACGCCCAGGCCCCTTGCCTGTCTCCTCTCTGGTCCCAACCGCCCCACATCTATCTGTGCCTCCACCCGCAGCTGCCGAAGGAGAAGGTGCTGAAGCTCTACAAGAGCATGACACTGCTTAACACCATGGACCGCATCCTCTATGAGTCTCAGCGGCAGGTGCGTGGGGACAGGACTAGGGGCGGGGGGCTGGAATTACCTGAGGTCCCCTACCTGTGTTTGGGCCAAAGGAATGGCTCCCAAGGAGGACAGATTCTTTTTTGGGGGGGTTCCATAGAGTTCTGAGGGTTCTCTTGGGACTCTGGAGGAAAAGTGTGAGAGCAGTCCTGCCTTAGGGCAGAAGGATGGACCTGATCACTAAAAAACACCTACTGTGTGCCTGGCTGGGGGCTCGCCTGTGTGGGGAGAGGGCAGGGAGAAGGCCTGACAGCCCTTCCTCTTGGAAATGCACAGTCCTGAGAAACAGGGTGGGTCCCCAGTGCTTCCTGGAGCGCTCCAGGGGACCGCCCTAGGCCCATGTGAAATGGGCTGTGATCCCCTGATAAATCCTAGTATCAGGGACAAGGATCCAGTCAAGCCAGTGTCAACAAAGAGGGAAGTTATTGACTCCAATGACCATACATCCAGAGGGTCCTGTTTTGGGGCACAGCTAGATCCAGGGGGCTCTTCCAGGCAGGAAGTAGAGGGAAGGCGGAAGGCCAGACATGGCACATCCCAGCTATCCCACACCCCCACCTTTATAGAGCTTTCTGGGTAGTCCCACCTAGTGACATCTGCATACATTTCATGGGCCACTCCTAGCTGCAGGGGAGACTGAGAAATGTATTAATAATCCTTTAGTCCCGGCAGTTGCTGCCTGCGGGAGATTGAGACCTCTGTTAACAGAGGAGGGGAATAGGATACTGAGAAGGCAACCAGGAGCCTCTGCCAGTAGCCCCGAGTCCTGATCCTCAGGGGGCTGGTTGCAGGCTCTTACCCACGCTAACCTGGACAGTCCTGCCAGGCCCTCAGTACTCAGCACCGCCCACTCACTTGGCACTGGAATGTGCATTAACTTTTAATTGGCTCCCAACTTAGAAGAAAGCACACATTCATCAGTTTCCCCCACAGCAACGGGAAAGCCAGGCCTGAGAACACATGGAGGAGGGCACCGCCGAGCCGTGAGGAGCACTGGCCCCGGGGTGTCCCTCAGGGTGCTGGCCAGGCTGCCTTTGTTCTGCTTTACACATGGCCCTGTGTGATCTCATGTCCATCCGTATGCCAGGGCTGCCCAGAGCCCCAGCCAGACTGCTTGTCAGAGCCCTGCTTGGCTTCTCGCCCTGGATGTCCCACAGCAAACTAATCCTGTCTGAACTTGACCTCGACATCTTCCTCCCAGGCGTGCTCCTTTGCCTCACCTAGTCCGTTTCTCAGTGAAGAGCACCACCATCCACCTGCTTGCCCACACCAGAAACCTCGTCTCATCCCTGTCTCCTCCCTCCCCTTGCTATCCCTTTCTCCCCTCTCATTCCCTCTGTCTGTAGATTTTTTTTTTTTTTTTTTTTTACTTTTGAGATGGAGTTTTGCTCTTGTTGCCCAGGCTGGAGTGCAATGGCACGATCTTGGCTCACCGCCTCCCTGGTTCAAGCGATTCTCCTGCCTCAGCCTCCTGAGTAGCTGGGATTACAGGCATGCGCCACCACACCTGGCTAATTTTGTATTTTTAGTAGAGATGGGGTTTCTCCATGTTGGTCAGTCTGGTCTCGAACTCCCAACCTCAGGTGATCTGCCTGCCTTGGCCTCCCAAAATGGTAGGATTATAGGTGTGAGCCACTGCACCCAGCTGTAGCTACTTCTTTTCTTTTATGTTATTTTTATTTATTTATTTAGAGACGGAGTCTACCTCTGTTGCCCAGGCTGGAGTGCAGTGGCGCAATCTCGGCTCACTGCAACCTCCGCCTCCCAGGTTCAAGTGATTCTCCTGCCTTAGCCCCCCAAGTAGCTGGGATTACAGGCGCCCACCACCACACTCGGCTAATTTTTGTATTTTTAGTAGAGATGGGGTTTCACCACATTGGCCAGGCTAGTCTGGAACTCCTGACCTCAAGTGATCCGCCTGCCTTGGCCTCCCAAAGTACCGAGATTACAGGTGTGAGCCACCGTGCCTAGCCTGTCTGTAGATACTTCTTTAGGAAGTGCTCAGCTGCTCAGTAGCACACTCTGAGACCCAGCCCCATCCTTTCTCTGCTTCACTGTTGTTGGTGAGTTGACCTTCGTGCTCTGCTTGTGGCCTCGTGTTCACAGCATGGCTGCTGCATGTCCAAGCTTCATGGCTGTCTGCAAGGCAGGAAGAAGTAGGGAGTGGGTAGGGCTGGCACCAGCAGCAGTGGTCTCTTCTATCCAGAAAGCAAAAGCAGACTTCCACCGAAATATCTGGCTAAAACTGTGTCCCACAGCCACCTCTGGCTGCAAGGGAGGCCAGGGACCTGAGTGCGTGTCTTTTTGAGGCTCAGGTTAGGGGATTTGGGAGAAGGGAACTGGGCATTGGTGTGGCCAGCTGACAGGGTCTGCTGCCCCCTAGCACAGCCGACTCAGCTTCCTCAGACACATCCACCTGCTCCTCTCCCGCCTCCCTCTGCTACCAAGCTGGGCCTCTGCCCCCTCTCTCCTGGCTTGCTGCAATCAGCCTTGATGACTCCATCCATTTCCCTCACTGCAGCCTGAGAGGAATTCTAAAACACAGGTCTGACCACATTGCTCCCTTGAGAAGACTGTCAGCAGGTTACCACTATTCTCAGAGTAAAATCAATGTATCATTCCCTTTGTTATCTGGGTGCCACCTCCTCTCCCTCCTCATCTTTCCCCACCCCTACCACTGTATGTCCCAGCCCTTCTGGCCTCATGGTCTATCATTCCCTCTGCCTGGAACCCTCCACCCACCCCATCTTTGCGCATTGGTCCTCACCGATGCCCTTCCGTGGTGGAACAGGTGCTTCCTTTGGGCTTCTATCACAGCGACTCAATCCCTCTGGCAGTTTTAAGCAGTCTGGCAGCGTCTTCATAAAGGCAGGAACCCCAGCATGGCCTGGCCCAGGACTGGCCTTCAGGAGGACTGTGAATTCATGGAGATGTCAGAAGCTGGGCAGGATTTGGATGGCTCTCTGTCATTGCCCAGCATAACCAAGTGTGGGACCCCGGTCCCCTCTCCACCCCCAGGGCCGGATCTCCTTCTACATGACCAACTATGGTGAGGAGGGCACGCACGTGGGGAGTGCCGCCGCCCTGGACAACACGGACCTGGTGTTTGGCCAGTACCGGGAGGCAGGTACGTCTGTCCGTGGTTTGGCCCTGTGGTCCCCATTGAAGTGTACACTTTAGTTTTTCTGAGTGTTCTTCCAGGAGCAGCATAGTGCCAGGAAGGTCTAAGGAGCTGGAAGAAGAGCTTTCCAAGCAAGAAAGAGACAAGCCAGGGTCAGGACTCTGGAGGGGGCAGTCTTCCCACTCTGAAGGCCAGGAAGTGTAGTGGCTCAGGGTCTGTGCTCTTAACCCTTTGTTACCAGTTGTCAGGTTTTGGGCAAGTCACTTCCCTTCTCTGAGCCTCAGTTTTCTAATCTCCAGAAGAGGGATTATGACGGTACCTGCATCCAAGGGTCGCTGGGAGGATGCAGTGAAGTCAACGTTCGCTGTGGGTGTGGCCTGTGCTGGAGACCCTGTCTGCCTGGTGCACTGATCCCCTGGCCCCTCCTCAGATGCTGTATCCTTCAGGGAGCAGGAGCAGGTGGAAGAACCTTGACAGACCTGAGTGCGGTGCAAGATTAGAGGGGCCCGGCAGGCCCGGATGAGTGAAAGGAAGGAAGGGTCAAAGACCAGGAATGAAGAAAATCATTGAGCAGGAATGAGTGCCTGGGAGCGAAGGAGTGAGCCCAGGAAGCAGTGAGTGGGGTGTTCCAGGGAGCTTGTTGGTGTGGGGCCCTGCATGGGGACTACCCTCAGAGTGTCAGCGAGCACTGATAGGGCCAGGAAGGCACATCTTAACCCTTTGTCTTAGATGCCTGGGGCAAGTTGCTTAACTGCCCTGTGCCTCTGTTTCCTCATTCGTAAGGGGGATGGTAGCCCTTCCCAAGACAGCTGTTGAGGGCAGTTTTGGGGCAGTTGGCAAAGTGGCCTCAGCACAGAGTAAGCGCTCAGGGCCAGGGGTTGGTGTCATGATCGGGGACTTGCCCTGGGACAGCCCTTCAGCCGGGCCAGACCACGTGGCTGTCCAGAGCCCCCATGGACCAGCATGGCTTGCAGCCTGCTCCTGGACTGTCTACTGCTCACAGCTGGACCAGGCCCTTGGCCCCACATGCTCTAGGAGGGCAAACGCCCTGTGGTGTTTGTCTAAGGTTGAGTGTCATCCGTGCGGAAAATGATTTCCAAACACCAGGCAGCAAGCCGGGCCCCCGCCAGCTGTGCTGAGCACTGCACCTGTTTTTGCTGAAGGGGTCTCTTGTGAGGGCACCAGGCAGGACCGAGCAAGCCTCATGGGAATCATGGGAGCCGCTGAGCTCTCCACATGGGAGAGCTGGCCCCTCTGCAAGAATGACTGTCCAGCACTGAGGGTCAGCAGAAGTGTCTGGGCAGCTGCAAATGGGACTCATGCAGAGGCAGCATGGTGCAGGGTAAGGAGTTGAGTCAGATCCACTCTAGGCTTCACTTGGCAGGCCACTCGCCTTGGTGACGCTGTCTGTCGTCTGTGAAGTGAGAAGAGTGGTGTTCATCATGATAGGTAGTGCCTCCCTGGGCTCTTGACACCAGAGTGCTGTTCTTTTTTTCTTCTCCTTTTTTTTTTTGAGATGGAGTCTTGCTCTGTTGCCCAGGCTGGAGTGCAGTGGCGCGATCTCGGCTCACTGCAAGCTCCACCTCCTGGGTTCACGCCATTCTCCTGCTTCAGCCTCCCGAGTTGCTGGGACTACAGGCGCCCACCACCATGCCTGGCTAATTTTTTGTATTTTTAGTAGAGGCGGGGTTTCACCATGTTAGCCAGGATGGTCTTGATCTCTGACCTTGTGATCCGCCCTCCTCCGCCTCCTAAAGTGCTGGGATTACAGGCGTGAGCCACCGTGCCTGGCCTTTTTTTTTTTTTTTTTTTTTTGAGGTGGAGTCTCACTCTGTCGCCCAGGCTGGAGTACGGTGGCACAGTCTTGGCTCACTGCAACTTCTGCCTCCCAGGTTCAGGTGATTCTCCTGCCTCAGCCTCCGGAGTAGCTGGAATTAAAGGCATGCACCACCATGCCTGGCTAATTTTTGTATTTTTATTAGAGATGGGGTTTCACCACGTTGGTCAGGCTGGTTTCAAACTCCTGACCTCAAGTGATTCGTTTGCCTTGGCCTCCCAAAGTGCCAGGGATTACAGGCGTGAGCCACCGCGCCCGGCCAGCCAAGTTGCTGTTATAAGTGCTCTTTAGCCTCGGAGACTGTCATTTCCCCTCACTGCATTGCAGAGCGAGGGCACACCGGGTGAGGTTAGGGCAGGCCCCAGTGGTGTTGCTTCATTGAGGCACTTCCCCCATCCATGTGAGGCAGGAGAGGCAGGCATTACCATCAACTCTAAAAGCCAGGTAAGAACCTGAGTCAACAGAGGTGAGGTCATGGGCCCAGGCCACATTCTCCTAAGGAATGGAGCCGAGTCTTTTTATGGCAGTCTGACCCAGAGACAGCTCTCGCTGTTTCCCACCCTTGGCTGTCTTCCCAGGGCTATATGTGGAGTATCAGTGGTGGCACTGGCCGGGAGTGGCGCCCAGTGAAAAGGAGTGTTAAGAGGAAGCAGGTGCCAGGTGTGGTGGCTCGCGCCTGTAATCCCAGCACTTTGGGAGGCCGAGGCGGGAGGATTGCTTGAGCCCAGGAGTTTGATACCAGCCTGGGCAACATGGCGAGACCCCCATCTCTAAAAAATTAAAAAATTAGCCAGGCGTGGTGGTGCACACCTGTAGTCCCAGCTACTCAGGAGGCTGAGTGGGAGGATTGCTTGAGCCCGGGAGTTCAGGACTGCAGTGAGCTATGATTCCACCACCGAACTCCAGTTTGGGTGACAGAGTAAGATCCTGTCTCTGAGACCAACAAGAAAAGAGGTGGCAGGTGTCAAGCAAGAGCAGCAGTTCCCACTGGACCTGGAGTTTCCTGGTGCAAATCAGCCTGTGAGTCTGTATTTTCTTTTTCTTCAAGACGGGGTCTTACTCTGTCACCCAGGTTGAAGTGCAGTGGCATGATCTCGGCTCACTGCAACCTCTGCCTCTTAGGATCAAGTGATCCTCCCACCTCAGCCCCCTGAATAGCTGGGACCACAGGTGCACACCACCACACCTGGCTAATTTTTTTTTTTTTTTTTTTGGTAGAGACGGGGTTTCGCTGTGTTGCCCAGGCTGGTCTCAAACTCCTGAGCTCAAGCAGTCCACCTGCCTCACCCTTCCAAGGTGCTGGGATTACAGGCATGAGCCACTGAGCCTGACAAGTTTGTACTTTTAGCACGTTCCCCTGCCCCTGCCCAGTCCTTCTCACATGGGTGGACCTAGTACCACATTCTGAGAAAGCCTGATTCCAAGGTCCTGTATCAGTGCCTTGGACCTTCTTTGACCCTCTACAAGACGTTTCTTTCCCTCCTTAACCAGAGCAACTCCTGTTTCTATCTGTTACATATGCAGCACAGCCACATCTTGTGTGGATTTGTATTATGTCCATTCAAAAGCATGTGTCAGAAAATACCAGTAAACCTGTATTAAAGTTGAATGTTGAAGTAGTGCTAACCACCCTCAACTCTAACTAAAATATCAACAAGTGGGCTGGGCGTGGTGGCTCACACCTGTAATTGCAGCACTCTGGGAGGCTGAGGTGGGTGGATCACCTGAGGTCAGGAGTTTGAGACCAGCCTGACCAACATGGAGAAACCCCGTCTCTACTGAAAATGCAAAAATTAGCTGGATGTGGTGGCACATGCCTGTAATCCCAGCTACTCAGGAGGCTGAGGCAGGAGAATCACTTGAACCCGGGAGGCAGAGGTTGCAGTGAGCCAAGATTGCGCCATTGCATTCCGGGCAACAAGAGCAAAACTCCGTCTCAAAAAAAAAAAAAAAAGAAAATTAGGTAGATCTAGTGGTGCACACCTGGAATCCCAGCTATTTGGGAGGCTGAGGCATAAGAATTGCTTGAACCTGGAAGGTGGAGGTTGCAGTGAGCTCAGATTGTGCCACTGCACTCCAGCCTGGGTGGCCGAGCCAGACTCTGTCTCAAAAAAAAAAAAAGGTAACTGCTGTGTGTAATGTGATCCCCATTAAATTTGTATCTAAAGAGCGGGTTCTGCGGTAAAGAAAGGGTTTGGAAAGCACTGTACTAGAGAGCTCCCTCTGAATAATACTCCCGGTCTGAGTGCTTGCAGCATTGATCCACAGCGCTGCCCCTAAAGTGTTGGTGTGAAGGTTGTCCCACTCTTCAGGCGGGGCAAAGAGCTTGTCTGAGGGCAATCACAAACCCCCTTCTGTCTTCTAACTCCGGAGGAAGGGCCCCCTTAACCTGGAGCGGTTCCCTTTGATGGGGAGGTGGGTGTTCACCAGAGGTTTTGTTTGAAGAAAAGGTTTTACTGCCATACATGGGTTAGAGTACTTCTGTAGTCCAGAAGTTGTAAATTAGTGGTCTATGCTGTTATTTGGTTCATAATGATGATTTTTTTTTTCGAGACAGGGTCTTGCTTTGTAGCCCAGATTGGAGTGCAGTGGCACGATCTCAGCTGCCTGCAGCCTTGAACTTCTGGGCTGAAGCAATCCTCTGCCTCAGCCTCCCAAGTAGCTGGAACCACAGGCACACATCACCATGCCTGGCTAATGTTTTGATTTTTTTTTTTTTTTGTAGAAGCGAGGCCTCACTATGTTGCTCAGGCTGGTTTCCAACTCCTGGGCGCAAGCGATCCTCCAACGTCAGCCTCTCAAAGTGCTGGGATTACAGGCATGAACCACCATGCCTGGCCATAGTAATGATTTATGGTTAGATTATTTCTTAAAGGTAATTGAATTAGTTGAAAGCACTTAAATACCAGACAATATCTCACTAAGAGAAAGAAAGAAAAAGGCTAGATTTCTGCTTTCTTTTGAAAAATCAGATTGGCCTTGCTGGGCAGAGTCAGTCAGTCTGAACATCAGTCTTCCTCTTAAAACAAGCCTGAGCTTTCCTGTCTGCCTGCCAGCATGCTGCAGGTCACCCACAGGGCTGAACTGTCCCCCTGTACTGCCCACTCAGCTAACCATTGCCTCCTCCCCTCCTAGGTGTGCTGATGTATCGGGACTACCCCCTGGAACTATTCATGGCCCAGTGCTATGGCAACATCAGTGACTTGGGCAAGGGGCGCCAGATGCCCGTCCACTACGGCTGCAAGGAACGCCACTTCGTCACTATCTCCTCTCCACTGGCCACGCAGATCCCTCAGGGTGAGGGTGCATGCCCTGTACCTTGCACATGTGCAGACCAATGTCACACCCCTGTCCAGGCCTCAGCTCTTTTGCCTGCCTTCTGGGTGGAATTCTGGGTTGGTGACACCACTAGAGCCCTGGTCTGTGCTCCAGACTTCTTCTTCTTATTTTTTTCTTTTTTGAGACGGAGTCTTGCACTGTTGCCCAGGCTAGAGTGCAGTGGTGCGATCGCAGCTCACTGCAGCCTCCTTCTCCCAGCTTCAAGCAATTCTCCTGCCTCAGCCTCCCGATTAGCTGAGACTACAGGTGTGCACCACCACGCCCAGCTAATTTTTGTATTTTTAATAGAGACAGGGTTTCACCGTGTTGGCCAGGCTGGTCTCAAACTCCCGGCCTCAGGTGATCCACCCGCCTCAGCCTCTCAAAGTGCTGGGATTACAGGCGTTTAAGCCATTGTGCCCAGCCCACTTTTTTTTTTTTTTGGTCTGAGACGGGGTTTCACTCTCGTCAGCCAGGTTGGAGTGCAATGGTGCAATCTCGGCTCACTGTAACCTCCACCTCCCAGGCTCAAGTGATTCTCCTGCCTTAGCCTCCTGAGTAGCTGGGATTATGGGCATATGCCATTGTGCTTGGCTAAATTTTTGTATTTTTTGTAGAGATAAGGTTTCACCATTTTGGCCAGGCTGGTCTTGAACCTGAGTTGAAGTGATCTGCCCACCTTGGCCTCTCAAAGTGCTGGGATTACAGATGTGAGCCACTGCACACTGGCCTGTGTTCCAGACTTTGAATGCACCTCTTGTCTGGGACCCTTCAGAAGAGGGCTCTGTTGCTGTCCCCACCCCATTCAGGGGCCTGAAGCCTGTGTGACCACACTCAGGATTTCCCAACCACACGCCCACTGCATTTGTCTGCTCACAAACATAGCCAACGTGTGCACCAGGTTCCACTGTGCCAATGCTTCACGTTCATCGTCTAATAGGACCCTCATTGTGGCCATGGGGACAGAGGTTATTATTTGCTCTTGTTCCTGTTTTCAAGAGCAGGATGCCCGTGTTTTGTGTGTGTGTGAGAGACAGCAAGTGAATGGGGAAAAAAAAAGTGCAGGAGCCTGGCCAACATGGCAAAGCCCTGTCCCTACTAAACATACAAAAATTAGCTTGGCATGGTGGTGCACACCTGTAATCCTAGCTACTCAGGAGGCTGAAGCAGGAGGATCGCTTGAACCTGGGAGGCAGAGGTTGCAGTGAGCTGAGATCGTGCCATTGCACTCTAGCCAAAGTGAGATCCTGTCTCAAAAAAAAAAAGGAAATTGAAGTCAAAGAGGGAAGTCACTCGCTAACGGTCATATGGCACAGAGGGAGAGGAGCAGGGACTCAAGTCATTGACTGTGTACCTCCAGAGCCTGGGTTCTTGGCCCTGACCTTTGTCTGCCTCAGTCCTCAGAGTCAAGTAAGCTTCCCCAAAGCTTACCGTAGGTGCCCTGAAGTCCCTTCCCTTATAAGAGGCTTTTTTGGGAAGCAAACCTACTGGGTGCCAGGCCTGCACCCTCATAGTGTGGAGAACAAGGAATCGGAGCCCCTTCCTGCCCTCCGGGGCCTGTAGCCTGATCTAGGGTTGGTCTGGGCCCTGGCTTCTTTGCCCTAGGGCAGCCGAGATGCATGAGTTTGTGTCTCTCCAGGCCTCAGCACTGTGCCCAGCACAGCAGGAGGCTCCACACCCCTTAGCTCATAGTGTTCTTCTGTTGAGGAACAAGAAGCAGTTTGAGCCTCTTAGGTGGGAGGTGGGCAGGGAAGCTTTCTCAGAGGAGGGGGCATTTAGGGGGCATTTGAGCTAAAGGTAATAGGGTTTCCACAAGGCTGGGGCGTGGCCCTAACCTTCCCTCTGGGTCCCTGCTAAGTCACTTCAAATACACGAAGTTCCTGCCGTGTGCCGGTGCCACTCCAAGTGCAGGGAACAAAAGCAACGCAAACCTCAGCCCTCCTGGTGCTGCCATTATGGTGGGGGAGACGGACAGTAACAGAGATGGAGAGGGAACTCCTGGAGTATATGAAGGTGGGGGTCCTGTAGGGAGCAGCCAAGCCAGCCGGGTGTGGTGCACTGTAGGGGTGGCTGGGGGCCGTCACTGGAGTGACACTGAAGTATGGACCAGAGGATGTGAGGGGGGGAGCTGTGTGGTGTCTTGAGGCAGGTGTGAGCCTGGCGTGTTTGAGGAGCTGGGAGGAGCCCAGAGGGGCAGGTGTGGAGTGAGCAGGTGTGGAGTGAGCGGGTGTAGGGTGAGCAGGTGTGGGGTGGTTGGAGGTAAAGTCCAGGAGGTGGTGGGTGGGGGTGCAGATGGTGCAGGTTGGGTGGGGCCTCAAGGCCTTTGCCTGTTGCAGGGATGTCGACTTTTACTCAAAGTGGGACAGGAGCCGTGGGTGGGGAGGAGTCTGCTCTTCCTTGGCCTGGCTCACCTCTTCATGGAATCCGCGGGCTGCCCTGTGGATAAGGGATTGGGCAGTGTGTGAAGGGCTAGTAAGGAGGCTGCTCAGTAACTTGGGCTTGACCAGGGTGGTGCAGAGGAGGAGGTAAGAGGGGTTAGGTTCTGAAGGTGGAGTAGATGTGGGGAATGGCGGGAAGTTTGGCTTGGAGATGATACTGGACTCTTCAGCCTGAGCAGTTGGAAGGGTGGAGTTGCTTTCAGCTGAGCGAGAGGAGACCTGGGTGGGCAGATGCTGGGGGGCATCAGGAGCTGAGGTGTTTCCTTTCCCCTTGAAGCCTGGTGACTGCTGGCCTGAGCCACGCTTGAGCCGTGGGTCATGTGAGTGTGAATGAGTGTGAGTGCGTGTGAGTCTCCACCCCTGCTCACCACCCTCTCATCCCCTGCAGCGGTGGGGGCGGCGTACGCAGCCAAGCGGGCCAATGCCAACAGGGTCGTCATCTGTTACTTCGGCGAGGGGGCAGCCAGTGAGGGGGACGCCCATGCCGGCTTCAACTTCGCTGCCACACTTGAGTGCCCCATCATCTTCTTCTGCCGGAACAATGGCTACGCCATCTCCACGCCCACCTCCGAGCAGTATCGCGGTGATGGCATTGGTATGGGCTCTGCTGGCTGCTCCCCACCCCGCTGGGATCATCTCCTTCCCTCCCCAATCCCGCCACCTTCCTGCCACCCCTACCCTCCTTCCTGGTTCTCGTCCTGTGTCCTGTGGCGTCTGGCACTTGGTCAGCCACAGGAGTTGAGGTCCTGAGCACTCAGCCTTGCTCTCTGTCCTCTCCCTGCTCGTCCCCTTGGCCTCGTGCATGTTCCTTATCTCAGCCCTGGCCTGACCTGCCTTCTCTGTGTCCCCACAGCAGCACGAGGCCCCGGGTATGGCATCATGTCAATCCGCGTGGATGGTAATGATGTGTTTGCCGTATACAACGCCACAAAGGAGGCCCGACGGCGGGCTGTGGCAGAGAACCAGCCCTTCCTCATTGAGGCCATGACCTACAGGTGCCTGCCGCTCCCCCCGTCAGCACCCCCACAGCACTGACAGCCACCGTAGCATCTTCCTCATATTGATCACTGTCTCCAAAACATGGCCTTATCACCTGATGTTGCATCTCCCCCTTGCCTTTATTCCGTTTCCACTCCTCCTTCCCTAGTTCATCCCCCATCCTCCCTCCTGACCCCCACTCCAGGGAGCCCCACACTGACCTGGGGCCCCTTGCCCCTGTGCAGGATCGGGCACCACAGCACCAGTGACGACAGTTCAGCGTACCGCTCGGTGGATGAGGTCAATTACTGGGATAAACAGGACCACCCCATCTCCCGGCTGCGGCACTATCTGCTGAGCCAAGGCTGGTGGGATGAGGAGCAGGAGAAGGCCTGGAGGAAGCAGTCCCGCAAGAAGGTGAGGGTGCCCCGCCCGGGAGGGTGTGCTGGGGGCTGCTGCGGCCTGCAGAGCTTGGGAAGGATTTGTGGAACACCGAACTGGGAGGCTCAGGGATAACCCCAGTGATGTCTCAGATGTGGCCTGTGGAGCCAGGCTGCTGGGGCCATGTGTGTCCTGGCTCTGTGTCCTTGGCACGTTGCCCTCCACTTCCTTGTCTTTGAAAGGGGATGCTGGTGGTGCCCATTTCAGAAACTGGTTTGAGGCTGGGCATGGTGGCTCACACCTGTAATCCCAGCACTTTGGGAGGCCGAGGTGGCAGATCACTTGAGGTCAGGAGCTTGAGAACAGCCTGGCCAAACATGGTCAAGCCCTGTCTCTACTAAAAATACAAAAATTAGGGCTGGGCGCAGTGGCTCACGCTTGTAATCCCAGCACTTTGGGAGGCCAAGGCGGACAGATCACCTGAGGTCGGGAGTTTGAGACCAGCCTGGCCAACGTGGTGAAACCTCGTCTCTAATAAAAATACAAAAATTAGCCGGGCGTGGTGGCGGGTGCCTGTAATCCCAGCTACTTGGGAGGCCGAGGCAGGAGAATTGCTTGAACCTGGGAGGTAGAGGTTGCAGTGAGCTGAGATCGTACCATTGCACTCCAGCCTGGGCAACGAAAGCAAGACTCCATCTCAAAAAAAAAAAATTAGCCAGGCGTGGTGGTGCGTGCCTGTAGTCCCAGCTACTCGGGAAGGTGAGGCAGAAGAATCGCTTGAACCCGGGAGGTGGAACTTGCAGTGACTGGAGATGGCGCCACTGCACTCCAGCCTGGGCAACAGAGCAAGACTATCTCTTAAAAAAAAAAAAAGCTGGTTTGAGGATTAGGTGGCAAACCGTGGTGGAGTGTACATGCCCTGCCCAGAGTCAGTGTGCCACCCTCCCTGGCCCGGTCATTAGGACCCAGGGCCCGTGCAGCCCAGTGGTGAGGGAGCACCCGGCATAGGGCAGCACCGTGCGTCCTGTCCCTGCCCTTCTCTGTGCCTCAGTTTCCTCATTGCTTAGCTGTCTACCTCTTAGGGCTGCTGAAAGCCTTAAATGATTCCACACACTTGGATAGCACCTGATCCCTGCTGGGATTTGAGGGTTTTCATTACACTTCTGCTAGGATAATCATTTCCATTGTCGAGGTGGGAACACAAAGGCTTGGAGTGGTTAATTCCTTGCCAAGGCCCCGCAGGAGGAGGCAGGGTCCTGCATGGGAGGCCGGCTAGCCTGCCCACTGCCCCATGTCCCCACAGGTGATGGAGGCCTTTGAGCAGGCCGAGCGGAAGCCCAAACCCAACCCCAACCTGCTCTTCTCAGACGTGTATCAGGAGATGCCCGCCCAGCTCCGCAAGCAGCAGGAGTCTCTGGCCCGCCACCTGCAGACCTACGGGGAGCACTACCCACTGGATCACTTCGATAAGTGAGACCTGCTCAGCCCACCCCCACCCGTCCTCAGCTACCCCGAGAGGTAGCCCCACTCTAAGGGGAGCAGGGGGACCTGACAGCACACCACTGTCTTCCCCAGTCAGCTCCCTCTAAAATACTCAGCGGCCAGGGCGGCTGCCACTCTTCACCCCTGCTCCTCCCGGCTGTTACATTGTCAGGGGACAGCATCTGCAGCAGTTGCTGAGGCTCCGTCAGCCCCCTCTTCACCTGTTGTTACAGTGCCTTCTCCCAGGGGCTGGGTGAGGGCACATCCAGGACTAGAAGCCCCTCTGGGCATGGGGTGGACATGGCAGGTCAGCCTGTGGAACTTGCGCAGGTGCAAGTGGCCAGCAGAGGTCACGAATAAACTGCATCTCTGCGCCTGGCTCTCTACCACCTCTGGTCTTTGTTTCCTGGAGTTTGGGGGTGATCTGAGGCCACCCCCAGCTTCTCCACCTTAGATAAATAAGGTCAAGGCTCTTGAGATACCTACTTCCCCCGGAAGCTTGCGCAAGCTGGAAGGTTAACTTCAGCAGACAGGATGGGGGTGGGGGGGTCCTCCAGAGATGGTCTCCTGCTCTCTTACAGAATGGGACAAGCCTGCTGTCCAGCAGAGTGATGGGGAGCCCAGTGGAGCTAGCCCTGCCCAGCAGGGGTGCAGGGGAGCGTCCAGGATGAAGGTCAGGGTGTGGCCAAGCCCTGCTCCCCACCACTCCAGGGCCCCACAGATGCAAAAACAACCCCAGGCCTCAGAGTGGGGAGTGCATGTTTTTCAAAAACAAAAAGTAGGCAAAAACAGTCCACCACCCCATCTTTCCTGCCCAGGCCCCTGGCTGGGGAGGCCAAGGAATGGCTTAAGTTGTCCAGCTTCTGGGCCCTCCTCCCTCCCATCAAGACCTGGAAGAAGGGGCTGAGCCAGGGGCAGGCCCCAGAGGCCCAGGCCAGGGCCCGGGCCAGGTCAGCACCTCCGCCCTCCCCAACGAGAGTCAGCACTGGAGCCTTGGGTCTTGCAGTTGTTTCCAGAGCCGAATGCTGGCCTGGGGGCCCAGGGGCCGTACCAGCAGCAGGTTGCGGAAAGCACAGTGGTCCGCAGTGCGGTCTGCTGGCCAGGCTGTGAGGAAGCCTGGGTGGGCCTGGGGCACCAGGCCCAGGGCTCGGATGCAAAGGCCAGTGTAGACGTCCTCAAAGGGGAAGGGTGCCACACGGGCTGCCGCCCGCAGCAGCCAGGGTGCCAGGCGCCCGGCAATGATGTAGCCACCCCCGCTTGCATAGGCTGGGTAGCCACCTTCGAAGAAGGACTCGGGCACATAGAAGGGACCTCCTGGCTTCCGGAGAGGCATGGCCTGCGTAAAGACCTCACCCAGGTAGAGGCTTCGGGCCGAGGCAGGTGGCAGGGCCCGCAGGTGAGCCAGCAGGGCAGGGGTGTGCACAAAGGCATCGTCCTGAGCTCGCAAGACAAAACTCACGGTGGGGCAGTGGCGGCCCAGCCAGGCCAGCAGCAGCAGGTCTTTGAGCGTCTGGTTGAATGGGACGTCGAGGAAGTCCCAGAGCAGCAGGTCACTGTAGCGACGGCTCTCCCAGGCCACTAGTGAGTCTAGGTCAGGCCCCGCCTCACCCACCGGAGACCCTAGCAGGAAGAGCAGCCGGATCCCTGGAGCTGGACTGCCCCACGTCTCTCTCACGGCCTGTCGTTCTGCAAAGCGCCCTGGTTCTGACTTGACGGCCAACAGCAGGTAGGGGACATCAGTATCTGAGCAGCTGGAGACTTGGCCGCCACCACCTCCAGGCAGCCACTGTGGGAAGCTCCGGCAGGCTGCTGACAGCAAGAAGCGGCGGAGGTCCTTGGGGTAGGAGGCGAAGTCAGGGATCTCGGTGGCGGCGGCGGCCCCCCAAGCCTGGCAGCCCCCCGTTTCAGTGCTGTCCCCACTGGGCAGGGACCCCAGCCGCCACTGCTGCTGGTTCCAGTAAGCAAAGGGCAGCGGGACAGTCTGGCCCAGGCGGGTGGAGAGGTTGGCAGGTAGGGTGGGCTCAGGGTTGGCTGGCGTGGGGCTTGGCGGGGTGCCCCGAGGGCTGGGGTAGGCCTTGCTGAGCCGGGACTCGGATGTCCACTCGATGTACACTTTGAGGCCCAGGAGTGTGAGCAGTGCTGACAGGCAGAGAAGGCACTTGGGGCAGCGCATGACCCGGCCCAGGGAAGGGGCGGCCGCGGGAGCTACAAGGGAGCCACAGGGGAGCCACGGAGGCCATTGGGGTGTGGGGATGGGCCTCCGAGGGCCCAGCCAGGCCCCAGGCAGACAGCCTCACAATCTCCCATAGTCCCCGCCAACCCCCATAACAGATTCTCTCGGTCCCAGATCCTAAACAGCTCCCCTGACCCAGGGACCTCGTTGGTCCTTATTCCTAGACCTAGGAGTCCCCCATTCCAATCCCGTACCAGCACCCTGTTCTTCCCACTCCGTCCAAATGCTTCCACCTTCCTAAAAGCCCAAGGGTCTACCTCTTCCCTGTCTCCATCCAGGACAAGGGACCTTGCCGTCTATCTCCTCCCTCTCCCTCCATTTATTGCCCTCACCAGGAAATCAGGAGCGGGATTCCTAGCTCCCTGGGGTTAGAAACCCAGCCTGCCTCCCGCAACACCCCCACCCCAGGGACTGGGGAACCAGGGATCCCATGCTTTTTTACCTCTGGGTCTGGCTCCCGCCAGCTCCGGGTGCCGGCCTCAGGTCAGGCCTCCCTCAGCTCCCTCTGATCTGCCTGCCCCAGCCCCTGTGTTGTCGACCGGCGGGGCCCAGCCCTGCCCAGCCAGTCCAGAGGGGCGGGGAGGGGAGTGGAGCGGGAGCAGGGAGGGCCCCAGGGGCCGGGGCGGGGCTGAGGCAGGAGAGAGGGAGGGAGGGAGGGAGGGAGGGAGGGAGGAGGGCAGGAGGCCAGGAGGCCGACCTGAGAGATGGGGCTCTGGCGTGTTAGGGCTGGTTTCTGGTGAGACAGCTGAGAAGGGTGCAGGGGACAGCCACAGAAACAAGACGGGGACTTTGTGAGGCCTGGGAGGGGAGAACCAGGGCCAGGGGGTGCCAGGGAGGGTGGGGCTGAAGGCTGGGCCTGGGCTGGGGAGTGTTAGAGTGACCAGGGCGAGGCAGGGTCCCACTGAGGCAGAGATGGGGAGGCTGAGAGGCTGGCACCCGGCTGCACCCATGGCCAGGAGGCGGCAGTGAATGTGCTGAGTGGGAAGGGATCGGCGGGCCTGCCAGAGGGATGTTTGTTGCTGCCCAGTCAGGGTGAGGTGGGGGGAACGGGGCTGGTGAGGAGAAGGAGAGACAGAGACATTGTGGAGAGGGAAGAGACGGCCAGGGAGCAGAGAGAGGAGAACTGGGGTGAGACAGGCGATGGAGAGAGCTGAGGGGGAGAGAGAGAGAAGACGGGAAAGTGGGAAGGTGGCCAGGAGGGAGAGGGGGAGGGAAATGGAGATGGCGAGAAAGATAAGGGGTTGCGGAAGCCCTGTGGGGTGCTCATGGGGAAAGAGAGGTTGAGAGAGGCAGGTGGAGGGCAGAGGGGAGGGACTCAGGCTTCCGAGCCAGACCCAGGCAGAGGCGGAGAGGGAGCCAAGGGGAAGAACAGGAGAGGAAAAGACTGGAGCTTCAAGGGCAATAGAGGGTGACGGGGTGGGGCCCACGGGGAACCCCGGGAGCTAAGCTGACCCCCTGTACCTCCTCCATCCCTCTCGGCACCCGGGCTGCCTGCCCAGCAGCGTGGGAATCCGTTCCTACCTTACCCCCAACCTCCGGCCTGGAGCCAGCCTCACCCCGGGCCCCTCCCCTCCCCCAGCGGCACTGTGACTCCGGGAACACTCACATCCAGCCCCTTGGGGCAGGAGGGGGTGTCTGCCTGTGTTTGCATCCCTGCCCTCCAGGGGCCCCTGCTGTTGGGACTGCATCAGCTCTCTGAAGACCTCCCAAGACATGGGGTAAGACTAAGGGGGTCCCACTAAGCCTGGGCTGACCCCTTCACTCCACCCTGGTTTGGGGCAGGCCTGTCCCCATCATGGCAGGAACACAGTCTGTCAGCAGCAGCAGTTGATGATCTGTCCAGCCCTGATTTCCTCCCCCAAAGTTTGAATAATGGAGCCTGTGGGAACAGCTGGAGGAAGAGAGTGGGGAGGAAGTGGTGAATATTAATGGAATAATAGTTGGAGTGGGAAATGACAGCTAGGGGCTGGGGGCAGGGGCCCGAGCACCTCCTGAGGGAGTCTGCAAGCCCACTCCACTCTGGGGCTGGGGGAGAGGGACTCCAGGCCCCCTGAGCTCATCTAGCTTCTGGGGGCAGGGGGTGCTGCTCCTCCTGGAAGCATTAGGAAGCTTCGCAGGGTGCCTTTCTTTTTGCCTTTGCCATGTGCCTCAGTCCGGGTCCAATCAGGAGAGAGAAACCACACAGGAATGGGAATAGGGAAAGTTCAATATACAGAATGATTAACTCTCATGGGATTGGCCACTAAGGGGTGCCTTGTTGGGGAACATGGTTGGAGGGTGGACATGCTGGTGGAACACGATCATTCCAATCCAACACTTCCGTCTCCCAAGCCTTGGGACTCCCCTCACCCATCTTATGCTAGGGCAGTTCTGGTCTCTCTGCCTCATTAACTTTAGGCCACTGTTGGATCCAAGTTCCAGTTAGGCACCCAAGCAAGCTATTAGAACTACGTCCAGCTGCACAAGGTAACCCATGAAATCCAGAAGCTCTAGAAAGCGCACTCATGCCAGTAAATTTGGCCTGAGCTAGTGTTACATCCACCCTCATTGGTGTAACATCCTTAAAATCCCCTTCTGCACACATTCCCCAAGTTTCTGACTCTATATTTGCGAAGCCTTGTCATTCTTTTAGTGTAAAAGCTGCTCCCGCCTAGGTCCTAGCTGGCACCTGTTCACCTGGAGCAAGCTGATTTCACCCTAGGTATTTATGGGTCTAGAGGCAGCAAGGGGCACTGTGGTGAGTCTTAAGAAGAATGGGGTGTTATCTGTTATTTCTGTATAAGAGCTGGCCATAAGAAAAAAAAAACTGTGGTGGGACAGTGGCTCACCCCTGTAATCCCAATACTCTGGGAGGCCAAGAGGGAAGGATCACTTGAGCCCAGGAGTTCAAGACCAGCCTGGGCAATATAGTGAGATCTTACCACTAATCAAAAAAAAAAAAAAAAAAAAGGACGACCACTTTCAAGGTGTCTGCCCCTGGTGAGGTCATCACAAGGTGTTTTTTTTTTTTTTTTTGAGACGGAGTCTCACTCTGTCACCCAGGTTGGAGTGCAGTGGCATGATCTCCGCTCACTGCAAGCCTCACCTCCCAGGTTCACGCCATTCTCCTGCCTCAGCCTCTCGAGTAGCTGGGACTACAGGCGCCCGCCACCATGCCTGGCTAATGTTTTTGTATTTTTAGTAGAGACAGGGTTTCACTATTTCTACTAAAGTAGAGTACTTAGGCAGGATGGTCTTCATCTCCTGACCTTGTGATCCGCCCGCCTCGGCCTCCCAAAGTGCTGGGATTACAGGCATGAGCCACTGCACCCGGCCTCTGTTTTTTTTTTTGAGATGGAGTCTTGCACTGTCGCCAAGGCTGGTGTGCAGTGGTGCAATCTCGGCTCACTGCAACCTCTCCGCCTCCTGGGTTCAAGAGATCCTCCTACTCGGGAGGGTTCAGCCTTCCGAGTAACTAGGATTACAGGTGCCCGCCACCACGCCTGGCTAATTTTTTGCATTTTTAGTAGAGATGGGGTTTTACTATGTTGGCCAGGCTGGTTTTGAACTCCTGACCTCATGATCCGCCTGCCTTGGCCTCCCAAAGTGCTGGGATTACAGGCGTGAGCCACCGTGCCTGGCCACATCGCAAGGTTTCTAAGCACAGGAAGGCTGGTAGGTTCCTCAGATGCTGATAAGTCACTCGCTTGGAGTGACTTGGGGGTTCAAGATAGCCTGTTTACTCTGGGTCCAATTAGATGACCCCATTCCAAAGAAGTAAAAACTTTTGGGCCGGGCATGGTGGCTCACGCCTGTAATCCCAGCACTTTGGGAGGCTGAGGTGGGTGGATCACCTGAGGCCAGGAGTTTGAGACCAGCATGGCCAACATGGCAAAACCCTGTCTCTACTAAAAACACAAAAATTCGCCTGGCATGGTGGTGCACGCCTGTAATCCCAGCTACTCGGTAAGCTAAGGCAGGAAAATCGCTTGAACCCGGGAGGTGGAGGTTGCAGTGAGCCGAGAGATCGCACTACTGCACTCCAGCCTGGGCGACATAGCAAGACTGTCTCAAAAACAAACAAACAAAAAATTTGGGGGCTGTCATGAAAGCTATCTAGTTCTCAGACTGTGACTTGAGCTGAGTTAGCGGACCCAAGCTTGTCACTGTCTGTGGGCACTCAAGGGCACTCTGGAGAATCCATCCAATACCCTGGTCTTCAGAATTGTCACAACTAGCACAGCTGTTGAGCACAGCAGCCACAGGGGGTCCCAAGGCACGTGCCTCAGTTGGTCCCTCATCTCCATCAACCACAGGCACTTGAGGGATTATGATGCCATTGCATGCCATGGGCCTCTGGCATCCTGTTTCCCATCAGCAAGAGCTCAGCGCTGCGCCCAAGCCCAAAGGCACAACCAAACCAATCCTGGAATCCTATCTTAAGAGTCATGTCCTGGGACACTCCAGGTATCAACTCTATATCCATCAGGATGCAGTCAGGAGAGAAAAACCACAGAGTAACTTGAACAGGGAAAGTTTAATATAGAGAATTACTGGCTTTAAACAGTGAACTGGAATAATGAGGGCTTCACTGGTAAAATGCTTCTGAATTGACTGGAAATCCATTTGAGGTGCTGGGGAACGTTATTCCCAGAGAGGTGCCTCAGTGGAGGCGCTGTGTCTCCTACGCAACTTCTGAGGGCTGGAGGGTGCCAAGGGCAGCTGCTGACCGCCTGGTGCTTCAGGAGCTGGGTGCTGGGGAAGCCACATGCACTGCGGCGTCCAGAGGCAGAAGCACAACCAACAAGAACCACGAAGGAGGCGCCTTTCCTCCTATAATGCCTGTTTGGTGCCCTCTACTGACAAAGCTTATGCCCTTTCAAAAAACAGCCAACTGAAAAAGCTGAATTTGGAACGTAAAGTCAATAAATCCATAACCAGCAATACCATGGGGCCTGGGGTGCGCTGGCCTTTAGTGAGTGGAGTGGGGCGAAGGATGCTGCATGTCCTGCAGTGGGCACAGCGGCCCTGCACGGGGGAGAACCATCCCTGTAAAGTGTCAGTAGTAGCCCCTGTGTCAGTCAGGGTCCCTACAAGAAATGGCAGTGCACTCACATAACGACAGTTTGAGAAGAGTCTCTTGACAAGGTGAGCGTGGCTCTCTGCGGCTACTAACAGCCTGAGCCTTTACCTCCCCAGGCCTGAACAGGGGCATGGAAAGGGCTGCCTGACAGGGTGACAGGAGCTGTGACCTTTAGCCAAGGGCAGCCAGGAATAAATACTGGGAACTCATGCTCTCTCCTGTGATTGGCCAGCACCACTCCCCCACCCTGACATTGAGTGAAGACAAATGGAAGCCAGAAGTGTGGTGAGCTACCAGACATTCTATGCAGCCCGCTGAGAAGCCACGTGAGTGGGGACAGGGCTGAAGGCTAGGCAGGGACAGGGCTGGCTGTGTCCTGAGGCTGCTCCTCCGGCCCCGACTTCAGGCCCTCGGCCCAGTCGACCCCCACAACCTCGCAATTGGGCAGCATCTCCTCCACCAAGATTTGAGTGAGGCCAGGGTTGGACACGGCAGGGAGGTCCGAGATGTCCAGCCTGCGGAGGTTCCTGAAAAGGGGTGAGAAGGACAGGAAGCCAGTGTAAGGACAGCATGTGTGTGTGTGTAGGGAGGTACAGGACAGCGTGTGCGTGTGTGTGTGTGTGTATAGGGAGGTAAGCCAGTGTAAGGACAGCGTGTGTGTGTATAGGGAGGTACAGGACAGTGTGTGCGTGCATGTGTGTGTGTGTGTACAGGGAGGTAAGCCAGTGTAAGGACAGCGTGTGTGTGTGTGTGTGTGTAGGGAGGTACAGGACAGCGTGTGCGTGTGTGTATGTGTGTGTGTAGGGAGGTACAGGACAGCGTGTGCGTGTGTGTATGTGTGTGTGTAGGGAGGTACAGGACAGTGTGTGTGTGTGTGTGTGTGTGTGTGTGTCTAGGGAGGTACTGGCCCCAAATTTCAACCTTACAGGACAGTGTGTGTGTGTGCGTGCGTGTGTGTGTGTGTATGTGTGTGTGTGTATAGGGAGGTACTGGCCCCAAATTTCAACCTTACAGGACAGTGTGTGTGTGCGTGTGTGTGTAGGGAGGTACTGGCCCCAAATTTCAACCTTAGCTTCCTAAAATAAAATCTTTATAGCTGTCCAGGCACATGAAGCCCACTGTGTTAATTGCAAATATGCAACTCCAGCTCCTGCTGTTCTGCAACAGCGTCGATATCACAGGGTTTTGACTAAAACAAAAAGGAAGAAAAACCAGGAGTCATTTAATTCTTCCAGAGACTCACTGTGACTGCTCATCTACCATAAATACTCTAGGTTTGTGATGGATGCAGGGGGATATGAGAACTGCCCAACATTGCCCCTCCCCACTTCCTCTCCTGCATCTGGGTTAGGTGGGAGAGGTGCCTGGGTACGGGGCCCAGCCTGAGCTGAGGTCTCACTGGAGGTGGTGGAGGCAGGCGAGGCCCCGTTCGGAGACGCGGGGGCAACCGGCCAGCGAGAGCTCCTGCAACGAGTCGGCCAGTGGGTAGAGGCGGCTGAGACACCAGTCGTCCACGTGGGAGCAGCGCTGCAGCGACAAGGACTGGAGCTCCTTCAGGCGGACTGCGGTGGGGAGAGGGTGGGATGGCACCAGGAGCCTTTCTGGAGCCCATCACCAAAGGGAAAACATAGAGGTCTGTCCCATCTCCACCCCACCGCACTCACGGAGGTTGTCCAGGCCCTCGTAGTTGATGTCACAGTCACTGGCATCCACAGCTTCGACAGGCACTTCACAGAAATTCCAGAACTCCTGAGAGAAATGGCCATACTTATCTGGCCTGATCCACTCCTTGTCTCGAAACCTGGAAACGGGAGAGGGAGTGTCAGCAGGGCACCTGAACCTGCCCCAGGCCTCCACCCTCTTCAGAACCTTCCCCAGCCCTATATAATATGTATAGGTCACCCTTGACATAACTAACTCCATCTTAGAAAAAGACTCCATCTGGCTGTGCGCAGTGGCTCACGCCTGTAATCCCAGCACTTTGGGAGGCTGAGGCAGGAGAATCACTTGAGTTCAGGAGTTTGAGACCAGCCTGGGCAACATAGTGAGACCTCGTCTCTATGAAAAAATACAAAAATTGGCCAGGTGCGGTGGCTCACGCCTGTAATCCCAGCATTTTGGGAGGCCGAGGTGAGTGGTCTACGAGGTCAGGAGATCGAAACCATCCTGGCTAATACACGGTGAAACCCCATCTCTACTAAAAATACAAAAAAATTAGCTGAGCGTGGTGGCAGGCGCCTGTAGTCCCAGCTTCTCGGGAGGCTGAGGCAGGAGAATCGCTTGAACCTGGGAGGCGGAGCTTGCAGTGAGCCGAGATCGTGCCACTGCACTCCAGCCTGGGTGACAGAGCGAGACTCCGTCTCAAAAAAAAAAAAAAAAAAGAAATAATACAAAAATTAGCTGGGCTTGGTGGCTTGCACCTGTGGTCTCAGCTACTTGGGAGGCTGAGGTGGGAGGATAGCTTGAACCCAGGAGGTCGAGGCTGTAGTGAGTTGTGATCATGCCACTGTGCTCCAGCCTGGGAGACCCTATCTCAAAAAAAAAAAAAAAAAAAAAAAAAAAAAAAGAATGTTTTGCCAATTTTACATACCTAGAAACTGAGGGTCAGCGAGATTACAGATAACATAAGAGCAAAGAGGTAAAATGCAAGAATCCTTGTAGATGGGCAAAAGTTAAGGGACATTTTCAAACATGTATACTGTTTCTAAGGAAGTTGCCAGAGGAAGTGCTCAAACCAGATGGAGGGGTAGATGAAGTCTATGTGAACTGTCTTTTCCAAAAAAAGAAAAAAAGCAAAGGAAAGAGAAAGGGAAGGAGAAAGGAGGCGGGGAAGAAGGAAAGAAAGAAAAGCATGATTGAGCACAGCCAGGCGCCACCAGTGGCTCACGCCTGTAATCCCCAGCACTTTGGGAGGCCGAGGTGGGTGGATCACTTGAGGTCAGGGGTTGGAGACCAGCCTGGCCAACATGGTAAAACCCTGTCTCTACCAAAAATAAAAAAAATTAGCCGGGCGTGGTAGTGTGCACCTATAATCCCAGGTACTTGGGAGGCTGAGGCAGGAGAATTGCTTGAACCCAGGGGTGGAGGTTGCAGTGAGCCGAGATTGTGCCACTGCACTCTAGCCTGGGCGACAAGAGCAAGACTCTTGTCTCAAAAAAAAAAAAAAAATTATTGAGCACATATGCATTGCTAGGCCTCTTACATTGCAAAATCACAGTCAATCTCTCACTCTCCCTGACAGGGTCCCACTGGGTAGCTGGGATTACAGGCATGCACCACCATGCCTGGGTAATTTTGTATTTTGGTAGAGACGAGGTTTCACTATGTTGCCCAGGCTGGTCTTGAACTCCTGGGCTCAAGTACTGTACCTGCCTTGGCCTCTCAAAGTGCAAAGGCATGAGCTACCACGCCCAGCCATTATTATTATTATTATTTTGAGACAGAGTCTTGCTCTGTCACCCAGGCTGGAGTGCAGTGGTGTGATCTCGGCTCACTGCAACCTCTGCATCCCGGCTTCTAAGGGATTCTCCTGCCTCAGCCTCCGAAGTAGCTGGGATTACAGGCGTGCGCCACCATGCCAAGCTAATTTTGTATTTTTAGTAGAGACAGGGTTTCACCACGTTGGCTAGGCTGGTCTCGAACTCCTGACCTCAGATGATCCACCAGCCTCAGCCTCCCAAAGTGCTGGGATTACAGGTGTGAGCCACAGCGCCCGGCCTATTATTATTTTTTGTGACGAGGTCTCACTGTATTGCCCAGGCTAGAGTTCAGTGGTGTGACTACAGCTCACTGTAGCCTCCTGGACTGAAGCAATTCTCCCGCCTTAGCCTCCTGAGTAGCTGGGACCACAGGCATGTGCCACCACACCTGGCTAATTTAAAACATTTTTTGTAGAGACAGGGTCTCATAAAGCTGCTGAGGCTGTTCTCAAACTCCTGGCCTCAAGTGACCTTCCTGTCTCGGCCTCCCAAAGTGCTGGGATTACAGACATGAGCCAGTGTGCCCAGCTCCGTTCAGTCTTTTTTTTTGACACTTTTGAGATGGAGTCTTGCCCTGTCCCCCAGGCTGGAGTGCAGTGGTGCAATCTCAGCTCACTGCAACCTCCACCTCCCGGGTTCATGTGATTCTCCTGCCTCAGCCTCCCCAGTAGCTGGGATTACAGGCGCCTGCCACCACGCCCAGCTAAGTTTTGTATTTTTAGTAGAGACAGGGTTTCGCCATTTTGGCCAAGCTGCTCTCGAACTCCTGACCTCAGGTGATCCGCCTGCCTTGGCCTCCCAAAGCATTGGGATTACAGGCGTGAGCCACCGTGCCCGGCCCCTGTTCACTCTTTATAGCAAACCTTGTGGGTTAGAAATGACCACCATCCCATTTTACACGTGACAAAACTGAAGCTCAGGAACAAGTCCCAAGCCACATAGCCAGGAGGCGGCAGAGACCAGGGGACTCTGAAGCCTGTGTGACTGCAGAACCTGGATGTTAGAGAGATACCCCACCGCCTGCCCCAGCCCGTTCTAACACCTTAGCGGTCATACTTGACTGCGCCTCCCTGCTTCAGGATGAAAAAGGCACCTGCGCCGTATGGACCATGTTGCTTCTCCAGCCAGGTGTAAGATCTGCAGAGAAAATGGTAGCTAAGGGTGAGGCCTGGGGAGCACCACAGCCCTCACGATGCCCCAGTGCTGTTAAGAGGGGCAGAGTCCAGAGAACCAGGCACACGGACAGACTCAGTCAGGCTGAAAATATTTACTGCCCACCTCCTAAGTGCTGGGCACTGGGGGCAAAGTGGTGACCAAGGCAGATAACATCCCTGCCCAGTCTGGAGATTACTGCAGTAATCCAAGCTATTATACAGGGAGAAACAGATAACAACCCAGGAAATAACAGCAAACTGCAGAGAATGTCAATTCCATGACCAAACAAAGCAGAGAGGCTGACTGTGAGGGGTAGGGAGCAGAGGGGTGGGGATGGTGGAGGCTAACTGAGTTTGGGTGTTAATTGGAGGAGGTGACATTTGAGCAGGGATTTGAGTGGTGAGAAGGAACAGAGTATAAAGGCTCAGAGACTCGAATTAGGATGGTTGAATAAACAAGAAACAGGGATGTCATGCTGACGGGGCCAGTGGAGTCCTGATAGGGGGTCTCAAAGCTCAGTAGGAGCTATGTTTTAGGCCTTGGAGATTGGCTCTCATTTGAAGGTTTTGAGCTGGTGATGATAAGATTCCTTCAGCTGCTTTGTAGATTATAAAAAACTATGGGACAGGCCAGGTGTGGTGGCTCACGCCTGTAATCCCAGCACTTTGGAAGGCCGAGGCAGGTGGATCATCTGAGGTCAGGATTTCGAGACCAGCCTGGCCAACATGGTGAAACCCCATCTCTACTAAAAATAGAAAAATTAGGTGTGGTGGCGCCTGCCTGTAATCCCACCTACTTGGGAGGCTGAGGCGGGAGAATCGCTTGAACCCAGGAGGCGGAGATTGCAATGAGCCATGATCACACCACTGTACTCCAGCATGTGCGACAGAGTGAGACTCTGTCTCAAACAAAACAAAACAAATTTTGGCGGGGTGTGGTGGCTCATGCCTGTAATCCCAGCACTTTGGGAGACCGAGGCAGGCGGATCACCTGAGGTCAGGAGTTCGAGAGCAGCCTGGCTAACATGGTGAAAACCCATCTCTACTAAAAATACAAAAATTAGCTGGGCCTGGTGGCGGGTGCCTGTAATCCCAGCTACTTGGGAGGCGGAGGCAGGAGAATTGCTTGAACCCGGGAGGTGGAGGTTGCAGTGAGCTTAGATTGCGCCACTACACTCCAGGCTGGGAGACAGAGCAAGACTCCATCTCAGAAAAAAAAAAAAAAAAAAAAAAAAGAGTATGGGAACAAAAACCCAGTTAGATTATTGAGTGATTCAACTATAAAGGATCAGGCTACGAATGGTGAAGGCAGTGAGAACTGGTCAAATCTGAGATATTCTAGTATTTTATTGATGGTCTGGATGTGGAGGGCAGGGAAGCAAAGAGAGGAATTAGGGATGACTCCTTAGAACTTGGCCTGAACAACTGGGTGGGCAGCACCAGTGTTTACTGGGATGGGAAGGCTTGGGAGTGAGCAGATGTTTTTAGGGGAGAAATCAGGGTTTGGCTTTAGCCATGTTAGGTTTGAGATGCCAGTTAGACTCCGAGTGGAGCTGGTGGGTGGCAAACTGCCTATGTGAGCTGGAGTCCTTGAGAAGGGTACAGCCTGGAGATGGAGCTGCAAGAGACATCAAGGCTGGCACTGGAAGCCACAGTGCTGCCTGGGAATGGCAAGGACAGGACCTGGGCTCTGGTGGGCCAGGGTCTCCACAGGGTCTTGCAGACCAGGGATTCTCACCGATTTTTCTCATGCACCTTGTACATCTCCCTTTGGAGTAAGTAATCCCTCAGAGCCTCCACATCGTAGAAATAGTTGGTCAGGAACTGGAGTATTGTCCTTTTCTTCTTCTGATTGCCTTCTGGGGCCACTGCCCCACCCAGGCGATGGATGCCCCTGATACGCCCATTCCACACGGGGGCGACCAGGCGCAGGGACTGGGGAGGGGGAGAGGAAAGGAGCTGAGCCTGGAGCCTCCTGGGAGACACAGAGCTGGATCCCCCAGTTCTTGCTCCATGAACCTCAATCCCTCTGCTTCCCAACTCACCCTAAGTTCTTCCTTCAAAACTTCAAAACTGTCTTTGAGATTCCAAAAATTTCCCCATGTTTTTTCCAAGTTCCTCCTCCCCTTAGTGAACCCTAAATTTTCTCCTTGACTAGGCATATATTGTTGATTTTCCTAAATTCTTCCTCTAACTTTCCCCCAAACCCTTATCACTCAAAACCTGCATTATTTGACCTCTTAATTTTCCACAGATTTGCCCCTTAATTACCCAATTCTTCTGCTGGGGTTTTCCCAAATGACTTCTTTCTTTCCCCAAAATATAATCTTAAAAACTTATCTCCAAACCTCAAGGAGAGGGCGCTCTGAGCAATCCCTAAACCCAACCAAGCTTGTCCAACCCGCCGCCTGCATGCAGCCCAACACAAACATGCAAACTTTCTTAAAACATTAGGAGGATTTTTTTGTGATTTTTTTTTTTTTGGCTCATCAGTTATGGTTAGTGTATTTTATGTGTGGCCCAAGACAATTCTTCTTCTTCGAACAGCGTGGCCCAGGGAAGCGAAAAGACTGGACACCCCTGAACCGAGAAGGGTAAAAAAAGCATGAGCTTTGAAGAGGAGAGTAAGAAAGTCGAGGGGTGTGGCCACTGGGAAGAAGCCCCCAAACTCTTCAATTTTGCTTTCAAGGTCTCCTCTTAATCTACCCCAATTTCTCTTTGCTTTAACCAAATTCTTTTTTTTTTTTCAAATTATCTCGATAATTTTACCCAAACCCTTATTTTCCTCAAAAGTTTAAAGCTGCCAACCTCTTTAATTTTCCCTAAACTCATTCCTTGATTTTAAATCCTCTGAAAGAATATCTCAAATTCTCCTCTTAATTTCACCCAGATCATGCCCTTAGAACCTCCAAATTGACCTCTTGGTTCCCCCACCCATCATGCTTTTGAGTTTTCTGTAAAAATTCGTCAATCTCCCACTAACTTTCCTTACATTTATCCTTCGGTCTTCTAAGACCAAATCCCACATCCTCGAACAATCCCTTCCAAGCTGTCTTATCCTACAGGCCCCACCCTTGCCTGTCCATTAGCGCCTTGTGTCATCCCTCCCTCTGATTGGTTAGTCGCGTCGCTCTTCGGCAGCCACTCCCTCATCCCCATTGGATACTCTCAGCCAAGTCCCTGCCTCCTCTCGCTCGCTAAAGCGTCTCCTCCGCCTGCGACCCTCACAGATCCTTTCTGGCCCCCAGTAGCCACAGGTTTGCACTCCCAGTACGGGGCTTGCCAGGCTTAGCCTGCTGCCTCACGGCTTTCTGCTCTCGTGGCCGCCAACAGAGGCCCCGAATGCGAAGGCTGTAGAGCGGACTTCAAATTTGGGGCTCTAGGAACTCCGGTCACTTACCGCCCAGGGAGCCGCCATCTTGCTAACGTTTTGTAACCGGAAGGGGCCGGTCTTATCCCACTCTCGTGGTTCAGCGCGAACTTATTCTCCTGTGGCCACGCCCCGCGTTTTCTAACCCTCCTCTTAAAGGTGCACGCACTTTTTACTCTTAAAGGGTTTAGGGATTGCTCACAGCGCCCCCTCCCTGAGCTTCAAAACGAGACACAGGTCGGGCGCGGTGGCTCACGCACCTGTGAACCCAGCACTTTGTGGAGGCCGAGGCGAAAGCATCGCTTGAAGCCAGGAGTTCGAGACCAGCCTGGGCAACATAGGGGAGCCTGTATCTCCACAAAGAAATAGGGCAACCTTATATCCACAAAAAATAAAATATTAGCCGGGCGTGGTGGTGCACGCCTGTGGTCCCAGCTACTCACGAGGCTGAGGCGGGGGGATCACTTGAGTCGGGGAGGTCGAAGTTGCAGTGAGCCGTGATTGCGCCACTGCACTCCAGCCTGGGTGACAGAGCGAGACGCTGTCTCTTAAAACAAAAAATTGAAAAACAAAACAAACCCCAGGACTCCACAATCTTTCCCTAGGAGAAGATGGCGTGTTCTTCCCGGCAGAGTACCTTTCTTTCCTGACTGCAATTGCAGTCTCCCCGAGCTTTCTTATTCCAGCTTCCACTCACTACCTCCTAAAAACAGGGAATGAGGGGGCTGAAAAGCTGACCACGTCATTTTTAAAAATTAGGGTCAGGTAAGAGAGTGGGTGAAGAGGTTAGACGTCAAGGTTAGAGACTGAGGTGAGATCTCAAGACCAGTTTGGAGTTGAAAGCTAGATCGCAGCATGAAGAGCCATTGTGAAGTCTTGTGGATAGAATTATTCATTCATTAGTTCCAAGAATATTTACTGAGCACCTACCACGTGATGGCAGGCACTGTTCTAGATGCCGAGGTTACCATGGTGAGCAGGACAGACCCAGTCCCTCTCTCAGGAAGTCAACATTCTGGGCTGGGAGAGGATGGATGTGGGAGAGGATGAATAAGAAACAAAGGAATCAGCAAGGCAATTTTGATGAGAAGCAGATAAAAAAAAGTGACTGGGTGTAGGGCCATCAGCAAAGGCCTCTCTGAAGAGGTGACATTGAAGTAGAAGTGAATGATAAGGAAAGAGCCATTCAAAGATCTAGGGGAAAAGCGCTGCAGGGAGAGGTAGCCTCTAGAGCAGAGAGGCCTTGAGGTGGGAACCAGCTTGCAGACAGAGATAGGAGACTGGGTTGAGAGGTGGGCAGGGGCTGACGGTGCAGGCCTGGTAGGGTTTTATTCTATTCACAGTGGGAAGAAGGGAGTGTCAAAATCGGATTTACATTTTGTAAAGATTATTTCTGCCAGGTGGAGAATGTACCTTAGAGCAGCGGTCCCTAACCGTTTTGTTACCAGGGACTGGTTTCGTGGAGGACAATTTTTCCATAGACTGGGGGTGGGGGGTGGGGTGGGGATGGTTTTGGGATGAAACTGTTCCACCTGAGATCATCAGGCATTAGATTCTCATAAGGAGCAGGCAACCTAGATCCCCCGCACGCACAGTTCACAATAGGGTTTGCCTCCTATGAGAATCTAATGCCACTGCTGATGTGACAGGAGGCGGAGCTCAGGCGGTAATGCTCACTTACCCGCTGCTCATCTCTTGCTGTGCGGCCCAGTTCCTAGCAGGCGAGGGGCTGGTACTGGTCCTTGGCCCAGGGACTGGGGACCCTTGCCTTAGAGGGCAAGGGTGGATGCAGGGGACCAGTAAAAGAGGCTGCTATAGCAGTCTAGGCAAGAGATGAATGGGGATGGGGCAGAGGGAATGGTGAGAAGTGCTCAAATCCTGGGTCTGTTTTGAAGGTTAAGCCAACAGATTGAGAAACTAAAAGCAGACGGGCGTGGCTGTCCACGTGAGGAAACTGGAAGGGCAGCAGGTTTAGGAAGGTGGGTGTGGCGGCTGAATAACGAACCCTCTCCCCATACCTGTGAATCCCTGGGCGCTGTGACTATGTTACTTTCTATGGTAAAAGGGACTTGAGGCTGGGCGCGGTGGCTCATGCCTGTAATCCCAGCACTTTGGGAGGCCGAGGTGGGCAGATCACCTGAGGTCAGGGGTTTGAGACCAGCCTGGCTAACATGGTGAAACCCCGTCTCCACTAAACATACAAAAATTCACCAGGTGTGGTGGCATGCACCTGTAACCCCAGCTGCTCAGGAGGCTGAGGCAGGGGAATCGCTTGAACCCGGGAGGCGGAGGTTGCAGTGAGCCAAGATTGCACCACTGCAGTCCAGCCTGGATGACAGAGCGAGACTCTGTCTCAAAAAAAAAAATACATATATATATATTGTTCATTTGTTTATTTTAAGATGGAGTCTTGCTCTGTCGCCATGCTGGAATGCAGTGGCGTGCTCTTGGCTTACTGCAACCTCCACCTCCCGGGTTCACACCATTCTCCTGCCTCAGCCTCCCGAGTAGCTGGGACTACAGGCACGCGGCAGCATGCCCGGCTAATTTTTTGTGTTTTACTAGAGACGGGGTTTCACCATGTGGCCAGGATGGTCTTGATCTCCTGACCTCATGATCTACCATTATATATATGTATATATATGCACCTTGGGTCTGAAGGAAGGGTCCAAGGCCGAGAGAGGCCTGCAGTGCTTCCCAGACTTTTCCACAGCAGAAGCCCTCACCCTCAACAGGGATAATATACCCATAGGCAAGTCCAGGGTCAGCAGAATTGGCTGCTTGGCCCTAGGCCAGCAGCCTGGACACAGGCACTCCAGCTAAGGGATTGCTGTCTTGGTGCCCCTGGGAGCCATTCCTGCCCACAAAGGCACACTGGTGGGAAAGCCCTAGGATGACCCGTGCCAAGAGGACAAGCAAGGACCAAGCTATGGGCAAGCCAGAGGTCAAATGGAGGCTGAGGAGAGGCTGGAGAGGTGGTGGTGGGGGGGGGCAGGTGGAAGGACAGAGGGTGCCAGGCATCTACAGACACTGAGCGCCCCTGAGGGGTCAGGCCTGAGACAGGCAGGGAAGGGTGAAGTTAGACCTCTGCAAGAGGCTATGTTTGAACCCTGTGAGCAGAGTTGAGGTTAGACTTCAGAAGGAAAAAGAAAAGCACAAGGCCAGCTGATTCTCTCTGAAGAGTGGACTTTGGGATACCTTTCCCAGGAACCCCCATCCCACTCCCTCTGCCCTTTACTCTCCACCACGCACACAGCTCCCCAGGGGACCAGGCCACCCTGGACCTTGCTACTTCCTGCTCCTTGCAGCCATAGCTCAGAGACGATGGAGCTGTGGAGGCAGCTGAGTCAGGCTGGACTGGTGCCTCCGGGGCTGGGCCCACCCCCCCAGGCCCTGAGGGAGGTCTCCCCAGTGGAAATCCCTGGTCAGACCCTCAGGACTGCAGGGGCAGACACTGGAGGTGCCTGCGATAGTCTGCTGTGGATCAGGGAGGAGCTGGTGAGTGAGGGGTTTGGAAGGGAAAGAGAAAGAGAGGAAATGAGAATGAATGGAAATGAACAAAAATAGAGAAGGCCAGAGATCGAAAGACAGAATCTGAGAGATAGAAGCAGAGACATGAGAGGCATGTACAGACACCGAGAGACAGACATAGAGTGAGGGACGGGAACAGAGGTGGGGACAGGGAGATCCCAAAAGAGAGGGACAGAGGTGGGAAGCAGAGACTGAGAGCAGGAACAGAGATGGAGAGACAGACTGAATTTGAGAAAGTTGGGGAGGGCAGAGAGAGGGCAAGCGAGAGAAAGAGAGCCAAAGGCAGGGGCAGAGAAATGGCAACACATAAAGACAGAGAGACAGGGGCGTGGAAAGACAAAAAATAAATGGGGACAGAGACAAAGGGAAACAGGGACAGATATAGATAAGAGAGGGAGGAGACAGAGAGAGAGAGAGAGACGTCAGGGACAATGAAATGGAGAGACAAAGAGAAGAGTTAGAGATCAAGAGACACTCTGAGAAGCAGGAAGGCAGTTAGGGTCCACGGGCACAGTGAGGACCCTGCCCAGGCGCTGTGGCCAGGACATGAGTTGGGACCTGCTCTCACCCAGGTCCTGGAGAGACCCCTTGCTCTCTGGGGTGGCATCCCTGTGACGTCCCCTTCCTACCGGCAGGGGAACCTGCGCCGAGTGGATGTCCAGCTGCTGGGACAGCTGTGCAGCCTGGGGCTGGAGATGGGGGCGCTGCGGGAGGAACTGGTCACGATATTGGAGGAGGAGGAGGAGAGCAGCAAGGAAGAGGAGGAGGATCAAGAGCCCCAGAGGAAGCAGGAGGAGGAACACCTGGAGGCCTGCCCAGCCCCACATCCACCTGACTTTGAGATGATGATCTGAGGCTCTGCCAGTGGATTTAGATTGACATACAAATGAGATGCAAATGCATGTAAAGGGGAAGGGAGATTTGCAGGTCAAGTCAGATGTGGAATCAAGTATACCCCTTTAGTAAGTGCTTTCTCTGAAGGTGCCTGCAATGATATTTAGGCATTGGCCTGTGAGCTATGGGTGTGTTTGCAGATGACATGAGGATGTGTTTGGAGGTGATGTGGGAGGTTGTAGAGAAGTTGCAGGTGCTTTCGCAGATGAGCCTCAGGTGTGCTGCTGAGATGGGGATCTCTGCAAATATGGTGATGCATACAGATGCGATTTCAGATCAACGCTGTCCGGTATGGTAGCCACCGGACACACATGGTTATTTAGTGCTTGAAACATGGGGACTGCAAATTGAGATGTGCTGTGAGTGTAAAATACACACCAAATATTAAAGGCTTAGTATGATGAAAAGAACATAAGACATCTCAATAATTTTTAGATTACTTGTTGAAATAATAATATTTTGAGCATATCAGTATTAGTAAAAATATTACTAAAATTGTTTTCACCTGTTTCTAAATTTTGTTGTGTGTATTGTTCCCCTCCCTGTGTCCATATGTTCTCATTCTTTTTTTTTTTTTTTTTTTTTGAGACGGAGTCTCACTCTGTTGCCCAGGCTGGAGTGCAGTGGCGTGATCTCGGCTCATTGCAACCTCCACCTCCTGGGTTCAAGCCATTCTCCTGCCTCAGCCTCCTGAGTAGCTGGGATTACAGGCTCACGCCACCACACGGAACTGATTTTTGTATTTTTAGTAGAGACGGGGTTTCACCATGTTGGTCAGGCTGGTCTCGAACTTCTGACCTCGTGATCCACTCGCCTCAGCTTCCCAAAGTGCTGGGATTACAGGCATGAGCCACCTCGCCCAGCCTCATTGTTGTGTTTACAAAGCACTTTCTGTTGGAAGTGAGAGTCTTTTCAGAGAAGTGAAATGTTGACAGAGGAGGTGCTGATTCCTTTCCACGGGAGTTTTCTCCTTAAAAATAAGCCGCTTCCACTTTGGGAGGCCGAGGCTGGGAAATCACTTGAGGTCAGGAGTTTCAGACCAGCCTGACCAACATGGTGAAACCCTGTCTCTACTAAAAATACAAAAATTAGCTGGGTATGGTGGCACGCGCCTGTAATCCCAGCTACTGGGGAGGCTGCGGCACAAGAATCGCTTGAACCCGGGAGGCGGAGGCTGCAGTGAGCTGAGATCACGCCACTGCACTCCAACCTGGGAGACAGAGAGATACTCTATCTCAAAAACAATAACAACGAAAAACCAAGCTGCTTCATTTTGTCCAGTGGAGACCCCAGGATTAGGGTGGGGTACAGGACTGGGGTTTAGGGGTTCAGGCTCCATCCCCAGCCTGGTCCTCATTAGCTAACCTGAGCCAGGTCTGCAGCTGGTGTCAGTGCTGCTGTTTGGGGGTTGGGGAGAACGTTGAAGTCACGCCTAGCAGCCAGGGAAGGGGGAAGGACACCCCACAGAGCATGCAAGCGGCAGGGCATTCTCTCCCTGTCTTGGCACTCTAGACAGAGGCCCGGGGAGTCTGGGGGTCTCTTGGCAGCTACATCTAGACAGTAGGGGTCATGGGGAATGAGGATGTTGGATGCCATGGCCCCAGGGTCTGGGTCATGCTTCACAAGTGCCAGGGTCCTGTGTCTCTTGGGGAGAAAGAGATGAGGGGGGTACAAGGGAGAGGCTGGCGGGGCGACTTGTAACAGGTGCTCACTATTCAAGAACAGCATGAGGCCGGGCGCGATGGCTCATGCCTGTAATCCCAGCACTTTGGGAGGCCGAGGCGGGCAGATCACGAGGTCAGGAGATTGAGACCATCCTGACTAACACGGTGAAACCCCGTCTCAACTAAAAATACAAAAAATTAGCCGGGTGTGGTGGCAGGCACCTGTATTCCCAGCTACTCGGGAGGCTGAGGCAGGAGAATGGCGTGAACCCTGGAGGTGGAGCTTGCAGTGAGCCGAGATCGCGCCACTGCACTCCAGCCTGGGCAACAGAGCGAGACTCCGTCCCAAAAAAAAAAAAAAAAAAAAAAGGACAGCTTGGAGGATGGACTCGATGTTTAAGGGGAGTTGCCCTAATCCTATGGCCTGGGCCACAAAGGTGAAATCTATGGAAGAGAGTGGGAGTTTGGGTGAAGGGGCCAGCCTCACCCGTACTGTCCTCAGCACCACACTAACTGAGCTCCTTCCAGCAGTGACCAAGTCTTTTCCAGGCCTGTCCCTCCAGATCTCCCAGACCAGTGGGAGAAGATACCCATCCCTATCCAGGGACAGCCAAGATGGTCAGGGTGGGGACAGAGGAAGTATAATCTGAGGGATCAAGGCTGAGATGGGGGAGGCACAGGAGGCGGAGGGGACCCAGAGAAGGCAACAGGCCCAGGCTGAAATGTCAGGAAAGTGATCTTAGAGGAGAATTGAGGCAACAAGGAAAAATGAGCCAAGTAAAGAAAGTGAATGAGGCTGGGTGCGGTGGCTCACGCCTGTAATCCCAGCACTTTGGGAGGCCGAGGTGGGCGGATCACCTGAGGTCAGGAGTCTGAGATCAGCCTGGCCAACATGGCAAAACCCCGTCTCTACTAAAAATACAGAAACTAGCCAGGCATGGGGGTGCATCTATAGTCGCAACTACTCAGGAGGCTGAGGCACAATAATTGCTTGAACCCGGGAAGTGGAGGTTGCAGTCCGCCAAGATTGCACCACTGCACTCCCACCTGGGCAACAGAGTGAGACTCTGTCTCAAAAAAAAAAAAAGTGAATGAAAAGAATATAAAAGTAGAAAAATAGCATACACAGAAGCCATGGGGCTTATCTAGTGATCTAGCCCCCTGCTACTCAAAGTGCAGTCATTCATGGAACACAGCAGTAACAGCATTGTTACAGCTGTCTATTGCTGCATAACAAACAGCCCCCAAACATTGTTGTTTCAAAACAGTGACAGCATGCATTTTGCTCACGCATCTGCAATCTGCAGGGATCCCTCATCTCTGCTCCACGCTGTCTGAGGCTTCAGCTACAATCATTGTTGGCGCATTTGCTCTCTTGTCTGGCAGTTGATGCTGGCTGAGGGCTGGGGGTGCCTCTGTTTCTCTTCCTGTCTTGTCTCCACATGGGCTAAGTTGGGCTCCCAACGAGCTTAGAGGATGGGTTCCAAGGGCATGTATCCTGAGAGGGAGCCAGTCAGAAGCAACATCGCCTTGTGTAACCCAGCCTCATAAGCCATGGAGGGTCACTCTCACCATGTTGATGCCATCGCAAAGTCCTGATCAGGTTCAAAGGAAGGGGAAATAGCCAGGCGTGGTGGTTTACACCTGTAATCCCAGCACTTTGGGAGGCCGAGGCGGGCGGATCACCTGAGGTTGGGAGTTCGAGACCAGCCTGACCGACATGGAGAAACCCCATCTCTACTAAAAATACAAAATTAGCTGGGCGTGGTGGCACATACCTGTAATCCCAGCTACTCGGGAGGCTGAGGTAGAAGCATTGCTTGAACCCAGGAGGCGGAGGTTGCGGTGAGCTGAGATCACGCCATTGCACTCCAGCCTGGGCAACAAGAGTGAAACTTCGTCTCAAAAAAATAAGTAAATAAAGGAAGGGGAAATGGACTCCACCTTTTCATGGGGGAGTACAAGGTTCTGGAGGAACATGTGGGACCGGAAACATTGCTGAAATCATCAGTGGAAAACGCAAGTTACCCCAGCAGCCGCTTGGTAGGTGTGCTCACTCCCAGACCCATGCCAGACCAACCAAATCAGATTCTGTGCATACAAGAAGAGTTCCAGCTGCTTTGTTTGCAAATTAGGTTTGAGAAATACTGTTTTAAATCACAAATGTGACACTGTTTTGAGCAGGTGGAGCAGGGAAAGAGTAATTACATTTAGAGAGCTCCCTCTGGCTGCCGCGTGGAGGTTGGATTAGAGGGCTCAAGAGTGGTGGTCCAGTAGAAAGAACCAAAAAAAAAAAAAAAATTGGATGAATTGAACATTATCAAAATTCCAAACCTGTGTACATCGAAAAACACTATTGAAAATAGATGGCCGGGCACTGTGGCTCACACCTGTACTTCCAGCACTTAGGGAGAGTGAGGCTGACAGATCGCTTTGAGGCAGGGAGTTCAAGACCAACCTAGGCAACATGGCGAAACCTCGGCTGTACTAAAAAATACAAAAATTAGCTGGGTGCGATGGCAAGTGCCTATAACCTCAGCTACTCAGGAGGCTGAAGTGGGAGAATTGCTTGAGCCTGGCAGGTCGAGTCTGCAGTGAGCCAAGATCATGCCACTGCACTCCAGCCTGGGTGACAGAGTGAGACTGTCTCAATAAAAAAAAAAAGAAAAAGAAAATAAAAAGGCAACCTATATATTAGGAGAAAATAGTTGCAGAAATATATCTGATAAGGCTCTAGTATCTAGAATATATAAGGAACTTTTACAACTCAACAATGTAAAGACAAATATTAATAGTTCAGTTACAAAATGGGCAAAGAACTTGAATAGACATTTCCCCAAAGAAGATATACAAGTTATTAAGCCAATAAGCACATGAAAAGATGCTCAACATTTGTGTCAGTAGGGTTCTCCAGAAAAACAGAATAAATTATATATATAATTATACGCATAATTTAATTAAATTATACGTATAACTTAGCTATATATATAATTTATTCTGTTTTTCTGAAGAACCCAATTTATATATATAAATTGGCTCATGTAGTTATGGAAGCTGAGAAGTCTCACGATCTGCCATTTGCAAGCTGGAAATCGGGAAAGCTGGTGGTGTATTCAGTCCAAGTGTGAAGGCTTCATAACCAGGAGTGCAAATATCTGAGGTCAGGAGAAGATGGATGTCTCAGCTCCAAACAAATTCCCCCTTTTCCCCTCCCCTCCCCTCCCCTCCCCTCCCTCTTCTTTTTTTTTTTTTTTTTTTTTTTTTTGAGACAAAGTCTCGCTCTATCGCCCAGCCTGGAGTGCAGTGGCGCGATCTCGGCAACCCCTCCGGGGTTGAAGCGATTCTCGTGTCTCAGCCTCTCGAGTAGCTGGGATTACAGGCGCGCGCCACATGTCCAGCTAATTTTTCTGTATTTTTTAGTAGAGGGGATGTTTCACCATGTTGGCCAGGCTGGTCTCAAACTCCCGTCCTCATGTGATCCACCCGCCTCGGCCTCCCAAAGTGCTGGAATTACAGGCGTGAGCCACAGCGCTTAGCCAGAAAATTTTAAACATTACCCATGGGGCTTGGTTGTGCTTCTACTGGGCTCCCACCTGCTGTGATGCCCTGTCTCCACCAGGTGGCGCCAACACACACCGCTGCAGCCCCTCCAGCCAAGGCAGACTGGACACTGAGGGGCAGGACCCGACTATGAGGTCCTTTGAGGAAGCAGGTCCTTATAGAGGGCGTCGTTGAGACAGGCTATTCCCACACAGGGGGCTCCTGTTGAGAGAGAAAGTCCAAGTTCTGGTGAGCGGGAGACAGGCAGGAATAATCACTCCTAAAACTACCCATGTCACAATCCCTGGAACCCGTGAATGGTAACTTTTATGGCAAAAGGGCTTTGCAGTTGTTAAGGATATTGAGGTGGAGAAATTCTCCTGGGTTATGTGGGTGGCCCTCAATGGAATCCCAAGTGTGCTTGCAAGAGAGAGACAGAGGGAGCCCTGAACACAGAGAAGGTGAGGGTGTGATAACAGAAGTAGGAGGGTGAGTGGTGTCAGGAAGGGGCTGGAGCGAGGGATGCAGCAGCCTCTAGAAGGTGGAGAAGCAGCACAGATGCTCCCTGAGGCCACCAGGTCAGTACAGCCCTGCTAGTACCTTCAGTTGACACTTCTGACTCCAAAGCCATAAGGACATCAATTTGTGTGGGTTTAAGTGACAAATTTGTGGCCACTTGTAGCAACAGCTACGAGAAACTCCTACAGGCAGGAACGAGGGGCAGAGGCAACGGTAATTTTCCTATTAAATATAACTTAAGCTAAAATGAAAATATCAGCAATAGAACTGATGAGACTGTGGGACAGCTGGAGCAGTCACACAGGTGCTGGGAGTGCGTGCTGGTACAAGGGCTTTGGAAAACCCTGTGGAAGTGTGTGTGACCCTGAACATACGGTATCTGGGAGCCAGCAGTTCCCCTCCTGGGCATATACTAAAGAGAAAAAGAGAAACACGCGTAGGCGCTCACCAAAGACACCTACTAGAATAGTCACAGCAGCCCAATCTTTTTTTTTTTTTTTTTTTTGGAGACGGAGTCTTGCTCTGTCGCCTAGGCTGGAGTGCAGTGGCACAATCTCGGCTCACTGCAAGCTCCGCCTCCCGGGTTCACGCCGTTCTCCTGCCTCAGCCTCCCGAGTAGCTGGGACTACAGGCGCCCACTACCATGCCCAGCTAATTTTTTTTTTTTTTTTTTGGTATTTTTAGTAAAGATGGGGTTTCACCGTGTTAGCCAGGATGGTCTCGATCTCCTGACTTCGTGATCCGCCCGCCTCGGCCTCCCAAAGTGCTGGGATTACAGGCATGAGCCACCGCGCCCGGCCACAGCAGCCCAATCTTAATAGCTTCAAACAGGAAGTTACCCAAATGCCCATCAGCAGGAATGGAGGTGTCCCACCCCTTCCATTGAGAGTGGGGTCTGTGTGCCAGTCCCCTGAGTATGGGTGGGCTTGTGACTTCTAACACTAATAAGTGTGGGGAAAGTGAACTGATGTGACATCTAAGGCTGAATCATAAGAAGTGTGAGCTTTGGCCGGGCGCGGTGGCTCATGCCTGTAATCCCAGCACTTTGGGAGGCCGAGGCAGGCGGATCGCCTGAGGTCAAGAGGTCAAGACTAGCCTGGCCAAAAAGGTGAAACCCTGTCTCTACTAAAAATACAAAAATTAGCTGGGCTTGGTGGCAGGCGCCTGCAATCTCAGCAACTTGGGAGGCTGGAGCAGGAGAATCGCTTGAACCTGGTAGGCGGAGGCTGCAGTGAGCTGAGATCGTGCCACTGCACTCCAGCCTGGGTGATAGAGCAATATTTCATCTCAAAAAAAAAAAAGTGTGATGCTGTGTAAGAAACCCAACTGCTTCAGGATCACCATGTTGGAGAGGTCATGTGTAGGGCTCAGGCGACTGTCCCAGCTGAGCCGAGCCTTCTGGCTGTCCCCACCATAGTTTCAGACCTGTGAGTGAAGAATTATCTTATACATAGAGGCCTCATCCCCAGCTGTTCCAACCCTGAGCTTTTCAGTCACCCTGAGCCATTTGCCTCACCCCTGCGGAGGCTTTAGCATCATGGAGCAGAGACAAAACTCCTTGGGTTTGAATTCTCAGAATTTTTGATCCACAGAATCATGGAATTGTCACACGATTTAGTTGGGAGTGGGGTTGTTACATAGCAGCAAATAACCAAACACAAATAATAAATAAGTTATGGGATATTCATGCAATGGAATGTTTACACAGTATCTACTTGTAGATGATATGTCTTCTCCCTCAAACAGAAAGTAAGGGTTCAAGAGCTAAGCTATGAAGATGCAAAGGCATAAGAATGATACAGTGGACTTCAGGGACTCCGGGGGAAAGGGTGGGAAGGGGGTGAGGGATAAAAGACCACAAATTGGGTTCAGTGTATACTTCTCAGTTGATGGGTGAACCAAAATCTCACAAATCACAACTAAAGAAATTACTCATGTAACAAAATACCATCTGTTCCCCAAAAACTTATGAAAATAAAATTTAAAAAAAATCATACATAGGCGGGGCGCAGTGGCTCACGCCTATAATCCCAGAATCTTGGGAGGCCGAGGCGGGCAGATTATTTGAGATCAGGAGTTTGAGACCAGCCTGGCCAATATGGTGAAACCCCGTCTCTATTAAAAATACAAAAATTAGCTGGGTGTGGTGGCTCACTCCTGTGGTCCCAGCTACTTGGGAGGCTGAGGCAGGAGAATTGCTTGAACCCAGGAGGCAGACTTTGCAGTGAGTCGAGATCACGCCATTGCACTCCAGCCAGGGCGAAGAAGTGAGACTCCATCTCAAAAAAAAAAAAAATTGTGTGTCATTGGCATTAACTTTTTTTAGTAAAGAAAAAAATGGAAAAACAAAAAAAAATGGAGATATGAGAGGATAATCACCCTCATATATTTAAATCTGTTATATATATGAAATTTGTGCCCGGGCATGATATTGGTTTTGATTATTTGTATTTGCTTGAGAAGTATACCTAGGTTTTTCTTTTTTTCTTTTTCCTCTTTCTTTTTTTTTTTGAGATGGAGTCCCGCTCCCGTTACACAGGCTGGAGTGCAGTGGTGAAATCTCGGCTCATTGCAATTTTCACCTCCCGGGTTCAAGCGATTCTCCTTCCTCAGTCTCCCAAGTAGCTGGGATTATAGGCATGAGCCACCGTGCCCTGCCCTTCCTGCTCCTCTTGAGTATGTCTAGTAATTGACACACTTGGCTGTCCACACTTCTTGGCCTTACAGACACTGTGCTCTATAACATGACTCTTAGGTCTCTGCAGGGCAGCCCCCACTTGTTGCAGGCTGACGCTGCTGCCTCCTCCTCAGGCCCACCTTGCTTCCCATGGCATAGTGCTGGCCTTAGCCACTCCCAGATACTTTCATCACACTGGTGCTATGAAGCCCTGCCCTGTAACTGTCCCCTGCTTTGAGCTTTGACCTATGAAAAATGACCATCACTTGCATCTCAGTGATGCTAGTGTCCCTCTCACTACTGCAGTGCTCACCAGCCCTCCTCACCATCCTAGTCAGCTGCTGGGTTATTTTCTTCTGTAAAAGGCACGTTCTGGCCTGGCGCGGTGCTGCAGACCATCAGCACCTCTGTGATGAGGTGCTCACTGCCATCTTGCGGTGGGGGGGGTCATCTGAACCCAGAAGTGATTGTCACGGTTGGCTTTCTAGAATCTTTGCTGGAATCACATGTTGGGGATCATGTTCTCTAAAAGCAAAGCATGAGGAGGTGATTCAAGAGGTGCATTGGGCCGGGCACAGTGGCTCACGCCTGTAATCCCAGCACTTTGGAAGGCTGAGGCAGGAGGATCAACTGAGGTCAGGAGTTCGAAACCAGCCTGACCAATATGGAGAAACCCGTTTCTACTAAAAATACAAAATTAGCTGGGCGTGGTGGTGCATGCCTGTAATCCCAGGTACTTGGGAGGCTGAGGAAGGAGAATCACTTGAACCCGAGAGGCAGAGGTTGTGGTGAGCTGAGATTGCGCCATTGCATTCCAGCCTGGGCAACAAGAGTGAAACTCCGTCTCAAAAAAAAAAAAAAAAAAAGATGCATTGCAGGAGTGCGCTGGGGAGCTCGAGGAAAGCAGGGAAGACCAGATCTGGCTGGAGACCCTAAGTCTGATCCCAGGGAGGCTCTGGAGCATGCACCGCAGCACAGAAGGGGCCTCACCTTGGTCGCTCTTATATCTCTGTGCTAGCGTGTCCCTGGCTGTTGGCTGTTCTCAGGAAGGAGGTGAATAGCAACCACCTGGACCAGGTGACTGCCCTTCAGCTGAGGTCAAATCTCTGCAGGAAAATCATCTATGCAGTAGGAATGAGCATCCTGGAGAAGGGGACCTGAGCAGTGCACCCACAGTAATTCCTACACTGTGTAAATGTCTTTAAAGAAAAGTCCAGGGCTGGGCATGGTGGCTTATGCTTGTAATCCCAGAACTTTGGGAGGCCAAGGTGGGGGGATTGCTTGAGCCTAGGAGTTTGAGGCTGCAGTGTGCCATGATTGCACCACTGCGCTCCAACCTGGGTGACAGAGTGAGACCCTGTCTCTAAACAAAACAAAAAACAAAACAAAACCACACCCCCAAACCCCCAGAACATCCTGTTTTGAGCAGGCCTATGCAAATTTACTCCCAAAGGCCAAAGAAGCTGAGAGTCTGAAGAAGAGGCTGACAAATCAAATTTCTGAAGTACAAACATTTAATATTGCTTAAAGAAGAGCAGGCATGTTTGGGTGGCAGGGAGATGAGATGGTGGAATCCCACACTGTTACCTCCCAGACCCAAGGCTTACATGCAATAGGATAGAATGGTATAAAAGCCCTTTTATACTGTGGGTTATATAAGGAATTGAAGTTGATTGCTTAGAAGAAGAGAAGGATTTGACTAAGGGCAGGTTTTAGGTGAAAGTAGTAACTGTAGGTACATTTCTGGAGCTGGCTTTCATCAGAAGTCAATTTGGCAGGTGAGCATCCAAGATGAAGTGTCCTTATCCTCCTCACTCCATCCCCCTAATTCGGCTCTTACAATCTCACGCGCCTTCCTCTTCCGCGATGGTCCCTGAGCCTTTAGGCGGGGAGGTTGGGGTGAACATGCTGCATCAATGTGTTTTCTACTTTTTTAAGCAGAGGCCACAGCAACACTACAGCAGGCTTTGTAGAAATCATCAGCAGCCTTTGTAGAAAACAGCAGGCTTTGTAGAATCATCTTCAGAATACTGTGATTTTGGTTAATTCAGAAGTACTACAATGAAAGATCTATAACATTAATAATTTGAATAGTAGGAATAGAATGCACACAGGATTACAATAAAAATTGTTGTTGCATTAGAAGCCAACTAAAACTATCATAAAGAAAAAGAAAACCCATTTATTCCTTGGATACTTGTAGTCAGGAAATAATTCAGAATTTAGTCCAAATTGCAGGTAAATAATAAAAACCTCAAAAACAATGTTTAGGGCTAGAATCTAATAACAGGTGTAGTACAGTTTTCTTCTGAAACCTAATTTTTTTTATCTTCAGTTTCCACATTTCTATGAAGGATAAATTGTAGTAGGACCAATTTATTTGCAAAATAAATTTTAATTTCATTATACTTGGTCTTATTATTATTATTATTATTTGAGACAAAGTCTCACTCTATTGCCCAGGCTGGAGTGCAGTGGTGTGATCTCAGCTCACTGCAATCTCTGCCTCCCAGGTTCAAGTGATTCTCCTCCCTCAGTCTCCCAAGTAGCTGGGATTACAGGTGCATGCCACCATGCCTGGCTAATTTTGTATTTTTAGTAGAGACAGGGTTTTATCATGTTGCCTAGGCTGGTCTTGAACTCCTGATTTCAGGTGATCCTGCCTCAGCCTCCCAAAGTGCTGGGATTGCAGGCATGAGCCACCGTGCCCAGCCGTGGCCTGATTGTTTGCAATAATGTGTAGAAAGAATAGTGATTGGCCATATAGCCTCTTTTAAAATTGGCTTTGCTGGACCTTTCACAAGTAATTTTGGACTAGATGTTTAGAAACATCAAGGGCAGGAAGCAAAACCAATAATTTGCCATCAGACTGTGCTTGTAGTACCTGTATAACCATGCAACATGTTCTTCTTGCCCATTGCACAGACAAAACCAATTCACTGAGTCCGTGGTATTGCAGTAGAGAAGGTTTAATTAAATCAGAGCAACCCAAGGGGTAGGACTGGGATTATTAATCAATCTCCCTAATAACTCAGAGGCTAGGATTTTTATGGATAATTTGGCAGGCAGGGGGCTAGGGAATGGTTGCTGCTGATTGTTTGAGGATGAAATCATAGGGGTGTGGAAAATGGTCCTCATGCATTAAGTCCATCTCTGGGTGGGGGTCACAGGACTGGAAATCTCAGGACCTCTGGCCATGTGACTCCTGAGAAGCAAGAGATTATAGAAAGGCAAGCTGTGGGACAATGACTTGTTATCAGTCAGCTACACCTGCATTTTAGCAGAATTCAGGCCCCTCTCATAATCTTAATCTTGTGGGCTTTCATTTGTCATACAAAGGTAGTTTCAGTCCCTGAGCAAGGAAGGGGTTCATTTTAGGGAGAGACTATTGTCATCCGTGCTTCAAAGTTAAACTATAAACTAAATTCCTCCCATGGCTAGCTTGGCCTATGCCCAAGAGTGAGCAAGGGCAGCCAGCCTGAGGCCAGACACGAGATGAAGTCAGCCATGCTGGACTTCTCTCATATTCATAATCTTCGCAACAGCAATTTCACCTGTATGAACTGGGTGAATTCCCCCATCTTCTTGAGATCCCTACATAACTTGAGGTTCCTGAGCCTGTCAGAAAGTGACATTCTTTACTTTCCACAGGTGAGGGACCTTAAAAGGAAAGCATATTGAAAATATACCCAGTCTTTTTTTTTCCAAGAAGATTCTTATCAGCTCCATAAAGTCAACTTCAATTCCTCAAATAAGTTGTATTTGAATTCATTCCACTGTAAGCCTTCAAAGAGTAATGAGTATCTCCAATGATTCCTGTTACGAAAGAAAACCGAATCTGATTGAGCTTGTGCCAATAATTATATTGCCATAAGTAAAAATACTCACAAATAGTTTCCAAATTTTGGAGAATTCTTACAGGGAGAAAGGTCAGTTTCACTCACAAAAGTATACTTGGTCAATTGCTGTTAGTTATAAATAGCTCAAAAGAAAGGTTTTCCTGATGCTTCTTCTAACAGAGTGGCAGTCTTCCAAACAGGATGTTGTCTGTTCACTTTGGAATTGCTATCCAGAGAGCAAGCAGCTCTTTGTCGGTCAGGCGAGAGCTGTTTATTAGGCACTGTAGAATCTAGCAGCATCTTGAGATGGAGCAGGGGCCCCTCTTAGGGGCTTACTCGATCACCATCAGCCAGTATGGAGATAAAGGAAAATCTTGACTTCCTTCAAGGGAAATTCCAGGCATCTAGCTAGGCTTGAGAAGTAAATGAGCAACTTGATCAACGAGAAGGTAATGGTAACTTAAAACAATAGCCAAGGAAATTGGAGTCGTAACATATTTGGTTCCCTATGAAAACTAAAGATAACATCTTAACATATGTCTCTGAGTTGTTTCTGGAAACCTGGACCCTCACCAGAAAATACTAAAAATACAAAAATTAGCCAGGTGTGGTGATGAGTGCCTGTAGTCCCAGCTACTCGGGAGGCTGAGACAGGAGAATTGCTTGAACCCAGGAGGTGGAGGTTGCAGTGAGGCGAGATCATGCCATTACACTCCAGCCTGGGCGACAAGAGTGAGACGTCTGCTAAAAAAAAAAAAAAAAAAAAAAAAAAAAAAAAAAAAAAGAAAAGGAAAAGAAAAAGAAAACCAAAGACATTGCTTACTCTCATCATCCATTAGTTACTCTCATCATCCAGTTACTCTCATCATTCATTTTAGTAAAGGCTCCTCCAGAAGCTGATAGCAGTCTCATTCAGATTGTACCCTCTGGTTTCTGTACTTTGTTTTGCTCCTCCCCAACAGTTACTAGGTTCTTGGTAACCGCAATTCTCAGAAGTACTTTCTATTGTCCCTACATGATTTGGTCTTTGGGAGGGGGCTCTGAGCTAGTGGCTGAGACTCACATTCACTGAAATCTAAGCTTAGTGTAGCATTAAGATTGAAGCCAGCACTCTGTTTTAATTTTACTTTAGCTATGACAGGTAACAATAACTATGGGATTGAATATTACCCTTTTTTCTTATTTTGTTTGCATTTTCTTAGGCATCCAGTAAACTGACTCCTCCAAGAGTTGGATTCATTTCTAAATTCCCCAGCAAACTTTACCTTCAGTAACTGTGGCTCTGTGCCATGGGTAACTACGTGGCCACTCAGGAATCAGAGGTTCCTCATTACTCACCTTTTTATTTTTTTGCTTTCTATACATTTAATTGTATCTATATCATTGTGAAAGAAAACAGAATCTCCAGGCCCCCAACTCACTATGGCTAAGGGCAAGTGAAGTTTGGAAACGTAGTCACACAATCCTGCTTTCTTTTTTCCCCAAACACATAGCTGTAATTTCACAACCCTGTGTCATTGCCGTATCATTGGGGTAAACGAGAATATCCCAGTGACACAAGGACACATATCTTCCCAGATGGCTTTCCTCATAAGTTGCTCACACGGAAATTCCTTGTGAGCCCCTAACTCTTTCAGGAGAAATATTGTAAACAAAAAGTAAAATTCTAAGCCCCCCAACCAACCGAATAGAGCCCCTTCTTGTCCAAGGGTATCCCCTGCAAACCTGAAAAACTAATTCAGGTCACGATGAGAAGGCAGGGGGTCAGACACACCTCATTATATTTCTTCCCTTTGGAGTTCATGCAAAGTGACCAGCACTAACGTTAAAACAGAGATCCTGGCTGGGCACAGTAGCTCACATTTGCAGTCCCAGCACTTTGGGAGGTCGAGGTGGGCAGATGACACGAGGCCAGGAGTTCAAGACCAGCCTGGCCAACAGGGCAAAACACCATCTCTACTGAAAATACAAAAATTAGCTGGGTGTGGTGGCGCACACCTGTAATCCTAGTTACTTAAGGGGCTGAGGCACGAGAATCACCTGAACACAGGAGGCAGAGGTTTCAGTGAATGAAGATCGCACCACTGCACTCCAGACTGGGTGACAGAGTGAGACCCTGTCTCAAGAAATAAGAGGAAAAAATAGAGATCCCAACAGTGACGGAACAGACTCTTTGTTGCAATAAGATAACCGACTCCAACCTGACTCTGGTATAGCATCACATAATAGATAACATTCCCTAAAGGAAATCAAAGTATTTTATCCCCAAATGTATTTCTTTGACATATTTTGGAATGGCCCTGCAAAGCCATCTCTTATTGGGGAAATCTATAGAGCATCCTCTTCCTGGCTGGGCACGGTGGGTCACGCCTATAATCCCAGCACTTTGGGAGGCTGAGGTGGGCGGATCACGAGGTCAGGAGTTTGAGACCAGCCTGGCCAATATGGCAAAACCCCATCTCTACTAAAAATACAAGAAAAAAAAATTAGCTGGGTGTGGTGGTGTGCACCTGTAGTCCCAGCTACTCGGGAGGCTGAGGCAGAAGAATCGCTTGAACCTGGGAGGTGGAGGTTCAAGCAATTGTATATTTAGGATATTACAAATATCCTGGATTAAGTAATATCCTGGATATTAGGAACCATATTATAAGGAGGGTGGACACCTTTTTCGATATGGGGAGTAATATTATGCTCTCCCCCCAGAATATTATGAACAATTTCACAAGGGGGGTGTACACATCCTGTGACAATGGGAGTAATATCATCCTCTTTAAAAACATATTAGTATCGATATCATGGAGGGGTGTACACGCTCTGCAATATTGGGAGTAATATTATTCTCTTTTTCCCCGGATATTCACAAGAATGTCACAGAGGTGGTGTACAATTCCTGTGATATTGGGAGTAATATATTCTCTCCCCCTAGATATTAGAAAAGATATCAAACGGTGAGTGTACACACTCTGTGAAATTGGGAGTAATGTCATCCTCTTCCCCCTGGATAGTAAAAACAATATTACTGGGGGTTGTGTAGACTTTCTGCGATATTGGGAGTAATATCATCCTATCCCGCCCTGGATATTAGGATCAATATTACAGAGGGTGTACACCCTCTGCGATATAGGGAGTAATATCATCCTTTCCCCCCAAATATTAAAATCAATATCACAGAGGAGTATACACCTCCTGTGATATTGGGAATAATATCATCCTCTCCCCTCCCTGTACGTTAGAAACAATATCACAAGGGGTGTGAACACCTCCTGTGATATTGGGAGTAACATCACCCTATTATCTTTGGATATTAGGAACAATATCACCGTGGGGGTGGGCAGCTTCTGTGATATTGGTAGTAATATTATTCTCTCCCTCCCTGGATATTAGGACCAATATCACAGAAGGGGTTTACACCTTTTCTGATATTGGGAGCAATATTATCCTCTTCTCTTCTGGATATTAAAAACAATATCAAAAGGTCGGTGTACAGCCCCTGTGATATTGGGAGTAATATCATCCTTTTTCCCCATAAATATTAAAATTAATATAATTTTCTTCCCCCCGGCTATTAGGCACAATATCACAAGGGTGTGTACACCCCCTTTGGTATTAAGCGTAATATCATCCTCTTGCCCCCTGGTTATTAGAAACAATGTCACGGGGGAGTGTACATCCCCTGCGATATTGGGAGTAATATCATCCCTACCTCCCTGGATATTAGAAACAATATCACAAGGGAGTTGTAAGCTTCCTGCGATATTGGGAGTAATATTATCCTCTCCCCTTCTGGATATTAGGAACAATATCACAGGGAAAGTGTACACCTTCTGTGATATAGGGAGTAATATCATTTTCTCCCCCACTGGATGTTAGAAACAATATCACAGGGAAGGTGTACAGCCCCTGCCATATTAGGAATAATATCATCCTCTCCCCTCATGGATATTAGGAGCAATATCACAGGGGAATGTACACCCCTTGCGATATTGAAAGTAATGTCATCCTCCCCTACTCTGGATATTAGGAACAATATCACAGGGGTTGTGTACACGCCCTGCAATATTGGGAGTAATATCATTCTCTCCCCCACTGGATATTAAAAACAATATCACAGGGGGTTGTACACCCCCTGCAATTTTGGAAGAAATATTATCTTTTCTTCCCGTGTATGTCAGAAACAATATCACAAGGGGGTGTACACACTCTGCGATATCGGGAGTTACACTGTCCTCTTTCCCCATACATATTAGGGACAATATCAATACGTGGGTGTACATCCCCTGTGGTATTGTTCTTAATATCATCCTCTGCCCCCCTATATAATAAAAACAATATCACAGGAAAGGTGTACATTTCCTTTGATATTGGGAGTGATATCCTCCTCTTTCCCCTTAGATATTATAAACAATATCACAGGAGGGGTGAACACCCCCTGTGATATAGGGAGTAATATCATCCTCTACCGCCCTGAATATAAAGAGCAATATAACAGAGGGGGTGTACACACTCTGTGATATTGACAGTAATATAATTCTCTGCCCCCCAGATATTAGGAACAATATCAAAAAAGGGGTGTACACCCCCTGTGATATTGGGAGTAACATCCTCTCCTTCCCTGGATATTACAAACAACATCACAGGGGAATGTACACCCTCGCCTGTGTATGGGGTAGTAATATAATTATCTCCCCCACTAGATATTAGAAACAATATCACAGGGAAACAATATCACTGCGATATTGGGAGTAATACTATTTCTCCCAGCCCGAGTATTAGAAACAGTATCACAGGGGGAGTGTACACTCCCTGCAATATTGAGAGTAAAACCATCCTCTCCCCACTTGGATATTAGAAACAATATCACAGGGAAGGTATACGTCCCCTTAGATATTGGGGGTAATAGCATTCTCTTTTTTCCTGGGTATTAGGAGCAATATCACAGGGGTGGTGTACACCCTGCAATACTGGGGGTAATATCATTCTCTTCCCTTTTGGATATTAGGAACAATATCACAGGGAAAGTGTGCACCTTCGGCGACATTAGGAGTAATATCATACTCTTCCCTCCTTGATATTAGCAACAACGCCACAGGTTTACATCCCCTGTGATATTGGGAGTCATATCATCCTCTTTTCCCCTTGATATTAGAAGCAATATCACAAAGGGTGTATTCATTCCCTGCTATACTGGGAAGAATATCAACCTCTTTTTTTCCCCTGGATATTAGGAATAATATCCCAGGGGGAGTGTACCCCTTCTGCTATATTGAGAGAAATATCACCCTCATTTCCCCTGGATACAATACAAAAGGGGGGGTGTACACTTCTTGTGATATTGGGATTGATATCATCCTCTTCCTTTTTGGATATTAGGAACAATATCACAGGGGGGTGAACACCCTTTGTGATATGGAAAGTCATATTACCCTCTCCCCCCCTGGATATTAGGAACAATATCAAAGAGGGCATATACATCCCCTGCGATATTGGGAGTAATATTATCCTCTCCCCCCCTAAATATTAGGAGCAATATTACAGGGTGGGGTTTACAACCCTTGCAATATTGGGAGTAATATCACCCTCTCCTCCCCTGGATATTAGGAACAATATCACAGGGGATGTGCACACCCCCTGCAATATGGAGAGTAATATCATTCTCTCCCTTCCTGGATATTAGGAACCATATCACAGGTGGGGTTCACAACCCCTGTGATATTGGGAGTAATATCATCTTCTTTTTTTCTGGATATTAGGAACAATGTCTATTGGGGGAACCAGCCCCCAATATTTCAATGTAGGTTCTTTTCTATTTTCCTTAAGTGTCACCTGGTCTGAGAAATAAAGCGAAAGAGTACGAAAGAGAGAAATTTTACAGCTGAGCCTCCGGGGGTGACATCACATATCGGCAGGTTCTGTGATGCCCACCTGATCTGCAAAACCAGCAAGTTTTTATTAGGGACTTCAAAAGGGGAGGGGGATACGAATAGGGAGTGGGTCACAGAGATCACATGCTTCAAATGGCAATAAAAGATCACAAGGGCAGAAGGGCCTAGCAAGGTCACAAGGCCAGGGAGAAAATGGAATTACTATTGAGGTTCCATGTCCTGCTGTGCACTCATTGTCATTGATAAACATCTTAACAGGAAACGGGGTTCAAGAGCAGAGAACTGGTCTGACTAGAATTCGCCAGGCTGAAATTTCTAATCCTAGCAAGCCTGAGGGCACTGCAGGGGACCAGGGTGTATTTCATCCCTTATCTTCAACCACATAAGGGATACACCCCCAGAGCGGCCGTCCATAGGCCTCCCCTAGGAATGCGTTCCCTTCCCAGTGATATTTCTCCTACTCATTTTCTGCAATAAGAAAAATGTGACTCTGTTCTGCCCAGCCCCACAGGCAGTCAGACCTTATGCTTATCTCCCTTGTTCGCTGAACATCGCTCTTATCCTGTTCTTTTTCAGGGTGCCCAGATTTCATATTGTTCAAATACACATGTTTTATAAACAATTTGTGGAGTTAACGCAATCATCACAGGGTCCTGAGGCGACATACATCCTCAGCTCACAAAGATGATGAGATTAAGAGATTAAAGTAAAGACAGACATAGGAAATTATAAAAGTATTGATTGGGGAAGTGATAAATGTCCATGAAATCTTCACAATTTATGTTCAGAGATTGCAGTAAAGGCAGGCATAAGAAATTATAAAAGTATTAATTTGGGGATAATATCCCTGTAATATCCCTGGATATTACAAACTTTACCACAAAGGGGTGTACACCCCCTGTGATATGGGGATAATTACACCTTCCCTCCCCCCTTGATTTTATGATCCATACTACAAGGGGGTGTACACTCCCTGCAATATGGGGAGTAATAGCACCTTCTCCCCTGCTGGATATTACGAACCACAGGGGGGTGTACACCCCCCTTGATATGGGGAGTCATAGTGTAGCAGGAGGAGTCGCGGACAAAACCCCACAGACACCGAGGTAGTGAAGGAAGTGGCTTTTAATCAGCTGGAAGCATCGAAAGACTATCATCTCAAAATCCGAGCTTGTTGAGTGCACAATTTCTGTCCTTTTTAAGGGCTCACAACACTAAAGATCTTACATGAAAGGGCTGTGATTGATTGAGCAATCTAGTGGGTATGTGACAGGGGCTGCAGGCACCGGTAATCAGAGTGAAACAGCACAGAACAAGAAATTTCACAGTGTCCTTCCATACAATGTCTGGAATCTATGGATAACATTGGTTGCTAGGTCATGGGTTGAATTTTAACTATCAGGCTAAGGTCAGGCAGGCCCAGGCCTGGTTTCGGGTCTGGTTTTGGGTCTGGTGCCTGGCGCCGGGCTGCCTGCCTTTGGTTTCACTTCCTTGTTTCTTCTTAAAACAGGTACTGAGTATAAAATAATATAGAACAATATGGGGGGTCTCTTTCTCTCTTCTTTTGATAGCATGCCCTCACCCCGGATATTACGAACCATACCATAGGGGGGTGTACGCCTCCTGCAAAATGGGGAATAATAGCACCCTCTCTTACCCTGGATATTTCAAACCATACCACAGGGAGGTGCACTCCCCCCACGATATGGGGAGTAACAGTACCCTCAATCCCCTGGATATTACGAACCATACCACAGGGGAGTGTACATTTCCAGCGATATGAGGGGTAACAACACCCTCTCCGTTCCTGGAGAATACAAAACATACCACACAGGGGTGTACACACCCCGCGATATAGGGAGTCATAGCATCCTCTCTCCCCCTGGATATTAGGAACCGTACCACAGCAGGGTGTACATGCCCCACACTGTGGGGAGTAATAGCACCCTCTCCCTGCCTGGATATTATGAACCATACCACAGTGGGGTGTACATCCCTTGCAATATGGAAAGTAATAGCACCCTCTTTCCTTCTGGATATTAAGAACCATACCAAAGGGGGGTGTGCACTCCCTGTGATATTGAAAGTAATATTATCCTGTTCCCTTCTGGATATTAGGAACAATATCACAAGGGAATGCACATGCCCTGTGGTATTTTGAGTAATATCATCCTCTCCCCTTCTGAATGTTAGGATCAATATCACAGGGAGGTATACACCTTCTGCGATATTGGAAGTAATATCATCCTCTCCTTTTCTGGATATTAGGAACAATATCACAGAAGGTGTGAACACCCACTGTTATATATCCAGTAATATCAGCCTCTCCCCTCCTGGATATTAAGAAGAATATCACGGTGGGGGGTGTAATATCATCCTCTTCCCTGCTGGATATTAGGAACAACATGACAGGGTGGGTGTACCCTTCCTGGATAATGGGATTAATATCATCCTCTTTCTTCCTGGATATTAGGAACACTACCATAGGGGAAGTGTAACCCCCCTGCAATATTGGTAGTAATATCATCCTCTTTTTCCCTGATTATTATGAAGAATATCACAGCGGGGATGTACAATTTCTGCTATATTGAGAGTAATATCATCTTCTCCCCGCCTGAATATTAGAAACAATATCACAGGAAAAATACACACCCTCTGCGACATTGGGCGTAATATCATACTCTTTTCCCATGGATATTAGAAACAATATCATAGGTGGGGTGTATACCCGCTGCGATATTGGGAGTAATATCATCCTCACCACTTCTGGATATTAGGAACAATATCACAGGAGGTGTGTACACCCCTTGCTACAATGGGAGTAATATCATGCTCTTTCCCCCTGGATACTAAAAACTATATCACAAGAAAGGAGTACAAACCCTGTGATATTGAAAGTAATATTATCTCCTTTCCCCCTTAATATTAGGAACAATATCACATGGGGTGTGTACACCCCCTGCGATATTGAGAGTAATATTATTTTCCCCTCGCCTGGATATAAGGAACAATATCACAGGAGGGGTGTACACCCCCTGTGATAATGAAAGTAATATAATCTCCTCCCCCCCTTGATATTAAAAACAATATCACCTGAGGAGCACACACCCCCTGTGATATGGAGACTAATATCATTTTCTCCCCACCGAAATATTTAGAACAATATCACGGGGGGTGTACACCTTATGTGATATTGGGAGTAATATCATCCTCTCCCACCCTGTATATCAAAAACAATATCACAGGGAGTGTGTACACTCCCTGTAATATTCACAATAATATCATCGTTTTCTTCCGTGGATATTAGGAACAATATCACAAGGGTGGTGTACATCCCCTGTGATATTGGGAGTAATATCATCATCTCCTCCCATGGATATTAGGAACCATATCACAGGAGGGGTGTACACCCCCTGCGATATTGGGAGTAATGCCATTTTCTCCCCCCTTGATATTAAAAGCAATATCACCAGGCGGAGTGCACACCCCCTGCGATATCGAGACTAATATCATTTTCTGCCAACCTAACTATTAAGTACAATATCACAGGGGGTGTTCACCCCTTGCCATATTGATAATAATGTCATCCTCTCCCCTCCTGGATATGAAAAACAAATATCACAGGGGCATCGTGCACCCCCTGCGATATTGGGAGTAATATCATCCTCTCCACACCCTGGATATGAGGAACAATAGTACAAAGCGGGTGTACACCCCCTGGAATATTCACAGTAATATCATCGTTTCCTTTCCTGGATATTAGGAACAATATCACAAGGGGGGTGTAGACCTCCAGCGATTTTGGGAGTAATATTATCCTCTCCCCCTCTGTATATTAGAAACCATCATGGGGGGGTGTACACCACCTGCGATATTGGGAGTAATATCATCCTCTTCACCCCTGGTTATTAGGAACAGTATCACTTGAGGGGTGTACCTCTACTGCGATATCAGGCATAATAACATCTTCTCCCCCCGAATATTAAGAACAATATCACAGGTGGACTGCACACCCTCTGCGATATTGAAAATAATATCATCCTCTGCTTCCCTGAATATTAGGAATAATATCACAAGGGGGGTGGACAACCCCTTCTATATGAGGAGTAATATCCTCTTCCTTCCTTTATATTAGGATCAATATCACAAGGGGGGTGTACACCCCCTGCAATATTGGGAGTAATATTATCCTCTCTTTTTCTGGATATCAGAACAATATCACAGGGGAAGTATACATTCCTTGTGATATTGCGAGTAATATTCTTTCCCTCTACTAAATATTTGCAACAATATCACAGAAAAGGTGTACAACCCCTATGATATTGGCAGTAATACTATTCTCTTCCCCCTGGATATTAGGAACAATATTACAGGTTAAATGTACACTCCTAAGATATTGGGAGTAATATCATTCTCTTTTGCTCTGGATATTAGGAACAATATCGCAAGGGCGATGTACACTCTCTGAGATATTGAAAGTAATTTAATTATCTCCCCCCCCCCCCGGCTATTAGGAACAATATCACCGGGGAGTGTACACCCTCTGCAATATTTAGAGAAATAAGATCCCCTTTTCCCCTAGATTTTAAGAACTATATTACAGGGGATGTGTGTACACCCCCTGCGATGTTGGGAGTAATATCAACCTCTCTCCCCCTAAATATTTGGAACAATATTACAGGGGTGGTGTACACACCCTGCGATACTGGCAATAATGTCATCCTCTCCTTTTCTGCATATTGGGAACAACATAATGGGGGAGTGTACACCTCCTGCGATATTAGGAGTAATATCATCTTCTTCTGCCCTGGTTACTAGGAGCAATATCACAGAAGGTTGTATAACCCCTGAGATATTGGGAGTAATATCATCCTTCCCCCCACGTATATCCCAGCCTTGATATTAGGAACAATATTACAGGGGAGGTGTATACCCTCTGCTATAAGGGGAGTAATATAATCCCCTTTCTTTCTGGATACTAGCAGCAATATCACAGGGGTTGTGTACAACCCCTGCGATATTGAAAGTAACTTCATCTTCTTTCCCTCTGAATATTAGGAACAATATGATGCAGAAGGTGTACACCCCCTGTGGTATTGAGAGTGATATCATTTTCTCCTCGCTTGGATATTAGAAACAATATCACAGGAGGGGTGTACACCCACTGCGATATTGGGAGTAATATAATCCTCTCCCACCCCTGGATATTAGGAACAATATTAGGATATTAGGAAGGTGTACACTCCTTGGAATATTTATAGTAATATCATCGTTTCCTTCCCTGGATATTAGGAAAAATATCAGAAGGGGGTGTACACCCCCAGAGATTTTGGGAGTAATATCACCCTCTCCCCCAGATATTAAGAACAATGTTATTGGAAGTGTGTATGCCTTCTGCGATATTGGGACTAATATCATTTTCTCCCAACCTAAATATTAAGAACAATACCACAGAGGGTGTACAGCTCCTGCAATATTGAAAGTAATATCATCCTCTCCCTCCCTGGATATTAGGAACAATATCACAGGGCGTGTACACCTCCTGCGATATTGGGAGTAATGCCATCCTTTCCCATCCTTGATATTAGAAAAATATCACAGGGGGGTATACACTCCCTACACAAATTGAAAGTAATATCCTCCCCACCGCTGGATATTAGGAGCAATATAACGGGGGGGGGGGGCCTGTATACACCCTGCAATATTGGGAGCAGTATTATTTTCTCCTCCACTGGATTTTAGGAACAATATCACAGTGTGGGTGTAAACCCCCTGCGATACTGGGAGTAACATCATCTTCTTTCCCCATGGATATTAAATACAATATCACAAGAGGGGTGTACACTGTCTTTGATATTGGGAGTAATATTATTCTTTCTCTTCCTTGATATAAGGAACAATATCAGAGGGGGATGTACACCACCAGCAATATTGGGAGTAATATCATCCTTTCCCTTTCTGAATATTAGGAACAACATCACAAGAAAGGTGTACACTGCCTGCAATACTGAGAGTAGTATAATCCTCTCCCTTCCTGGATATTAGAAACAATATCCCAAAAGGGATGTACACTCCCAGCGATATTGAAAGTCATATAATCGTTTCCTTCCCTGGATATTATGAAGAATATCACAGGGAGGGTGTCCACTTTCTGCTATATCGAGAGTAATATCATCCTCTCTCCTCCTGAATATTACGAACAATATCGCATGGAGGATGTACATCCCTTGCGATATTGGGAGTAATATCCTCCTCTCTCCCCCTTGATATTAGGAACAGTATCACGGGCGAGCGGTGCACACACCCTGCGATATTGGAACTAATGTCATTTCCCCCCACCCGGATCATAGGAACAATATAACAGGGAAAGTGCACACCACCTGCGATATTGGGGGTAATATCGTCCTCTCTCGCCCTGGATATTAAGAACAATATCACAGGGCGTTGCACACCTCCTGCGATATTAGGAACAATATCATGCTGTCCCCTTCTGTATATTAGGAACAATATCACAGGGGGTTGTACACCCCCTGCGATATTGGGAGAAATATTATCCCCTTCTCCCCTGTATATTAGGAACCATATCACAGGCTGTGTGTACACACCCTGTCATATTCTGAGTAATATCATCCTCTCCCCCTCTGGATATTAGGAACAATATCATAGGCGTGGGTACACCCCCTGCAATATTAAGAGTAATATCATCCTCTCCCTCCCTGAATGTTAGGAACAATATCACAGGGGGAAAGAACCCCCTGCGGTATTTGGAGTAATATCATACTCTCCCCACCTGTATATTCAGAACAATAACACAGGGGATTTATACATCCCGTGCAATATTGAAAGTAATATCGTCCTCTCTCCATCTGGATATTAAAAAAGAATATCAGAGGGGGGAGTACACAATACATCCCCTTTGTATTGGGAGTAATTTTATCTTCTCTCCTTTTAAATATTAAAATCAATATCACCGGGAAGGTTTACTCCCTCTGTGATATTGAAAGCAAAATCATCCTCTACCCCCTGGATGTAAGAAATAATATTATGGGGAGGGTGTACATCTTCTAAGATATTGGGAGTCATATTACTTTCTCCCCTCCTGGATATTAGAAACAATATCAGGGGGGAGGGGGTACAGACCCAGCAATTTTGAAAATAGTATTATCCTAACCCCCACTGGATACGAAGAACAATATCACAGGGGCATTGTACACCACCCGCGATATTGAAGGTTATATCATCCTCTCTTCCGCTGGATATTAGGACAATATCACAGGGGGTGTGTAAACCCCCTCTGATATTGAAAGTAATATCATCCTCTCCCTCCCTGGATATTAGGAACAATATCTCAGGAAGGTTGTACACCCTTTGCGATATTGGGAGCAATATTATCCTCTTCCACCCTGGATATTAGGAACAGTATCACAGGGTGGGGTACACCCCCTGCGATATTAACAATAATATCATCCTCTCCTCCCCTGGATATTAGAAACAATATCACAGGGATGCGTACACCCCTTGTGATATTGAAAATAATATCATCATCTTTTCCTCTGGATGTCAGGAACAATATCACACAGGGGGTTTACACCCCCTGCGATATCGGGAGTAATATACCTTTCTCCCCCTGTGAATATTAGAAACAATATCACAGGGAATCTGTACATCCCCTGTGATATTGACAATAATATCATCCTCTCTCCCCCAGATATTAGGAACAATATCATAGAACGGGTGTACACCCGCTGGAATATTGGGAGTAATATCATTTCCTCCACCCCCAGATATTAGAAACAATATCACAGAACCAGTGTATACGCCCTGCAATATTGACAGTAATATCATCCTCTCTTTTCCTGGATATTAGGAACAATATCACAAAGGGGTGTACATGCCCTGTGCTGCTGGAAATAGTATCATCCTGTGTCTTCCTGGATATTAGGAACAATATTACAGGGGGAATGTACACCCCCTGTGATATTGGGATTAACATTTTTCTTTCCCCTCCTGGATATTAGAAACAATATCACAGAGAGGGTGTACCCCCCTGCAATATTAGGAGTTATATCATCCTGTTTCGTTCTGGATATTAAAGACAATATCTCAAGGGGTGTGTACACCCCTTTCAGTTTTGGAAGGAATGTCACCCTCTTCTCTCCTGGATATTAGGAACAATGTCACAAAGAGGAAGTACACACCCTGCGACATTGGGAGTAATATCATCCTTTTTCCCCCTTGATATTAGAAACAATATCCCAGCGGGGTGTACAGCCCCTGTGATATTGGGAGTAATATCATCCTTTTTCCCCCTTGATATTAGAAACAATATCCCAGCGGGGTGCACACCCCCTGTGATATTGGGAGTAATATCATCCTCTCTCCTGCTGCATATTGGCAACAATATTACAGAGTGTATGTACACCCCCTGTGATATTGGGAGTAATATTCTTTCTCCCCATGAATTTTAGGAACAACATCACAAGAGGGGTGTACATGCCCTGGGATATTGGGAGTAATATTATCCTCTCACTCCCTGGATATTAGGAAGAATATTACAGCAGGGTGTACACCCCCTGTGATACTTGGAGACATATCCTCTCCCCTTCTGGATATTTTGAACAATATGATAGGTGGTGTACAGCCCCTGCCATATGGGGAGGAATGTCATTTTCTCCTTTCCCGGATATTACGAACAATATCACAGTGGGGTGTACACCCACTATGATATTGCAAGTAATATCATCCTCTCCCATTCTGAATATTCCACTTCCCCCTGGATATTACGAATAATATCCCGGGGGGGGTCTACACCCCCTGCGATATTAAGAGTAATATCAGCCTCTTTCTTCTGGATGTTACAAACAATATCACAGGGGGGTGTACACTCTCTGAGATATTAAGAGTAATAACATCCTTTTTTCCTCTGGATATTTGGAACAGTGTCACAGGGGGTGTACACACTTTGTGATATTGGGAGAGACATCATCTCCTCCCCCTCTTAATATTATGAATAGTATTCAAAGGTGTACACCTCCTGCAATATTGGGAGTAATGTTATCGTCTTTACTTCTGGGTATTACGATCAATATCACGGGGGGTGTACACCTACATTGATATTGGGAGTAATATCATTCTCTCCCCTCCGAATATTGTGAACAAGATCACAGTGTGGTGTACGTCCCCTGCGATATTGGGATATAATATCTTTCTTTCCACTCATGAATATTAGAAACAATATTACAGAGGAAGTGTACACCCCTTGCGATTTTGGAAGTAATATCATCTTCTCCACTTCCGAATATTAGGAACAATATCAAAGGGGGGGCGTACACTCTCTGAGATATTGGGAGTAATAGTATCCTCTCCCCTCCCTGGATATTACGAACAATATCACAGGGGAGTGTACACCTCCTGTGATATTGGGAGTAAATTTTCTCTCATTCCGGATATTATAAACAATAACACAGTAATGTGTACACCGCCTGCGATATTGAAAGTAATATTATCCTTTTTCCCTCTGAATATTGTGAACAATATCACAGGGAATTGTACACCCCCTGCGATATTGACAGTTATGTCATCCTCTTTCCCCTAGGATATTATGAACCATATCACAGGGTGGTGTATATCTTCTGTGAGATTCAGAATAATATCATCCTCTCTTCTTCTGGATATTATGAACAATATCACAGGGAGTGTACAGTTTTTGCGATATTGTTAGTAATATCATCCTCTCCCCTTCTTAATATCATGACAATATCACAGAAAGGTGTACACCACCTGCAATATTGGGAGTAATATCATCCTCTCTACCTCTGGATATTATGAACAATATCACGGGGGGGTGTACACTTCCTCTCCTCCCCTGGATATTATGAACAATATCATAGAGTGTTGTACACACCCTGCGATATTGGGAGTAATATAATCGTCTCTTCCCCTGAATATTACAAACAATAAAACAAGGGGGTGTACACCCCGTGTGATATTAGGAGTAATATCATCATTTCCCCATCTGGATATTATGAACAATGTCAGAGTAAGGTGTACACCTTCTGCGATATTGGCAATAATATCATATCTCCCCTTCTGGATATTAGGAACAATATCATAGGGGGGTGTACACCCACTGTGATATTTGGAGTAATATCACTCTCTCCTTCCCTAAATATTACGAACAATGACACAGGAGGGTTTTCACCCCTTCTGATATTGAGAGTAATATTATCCTCTCTCCCCTGGATATTACAAAAAATATCACAAAGGGGTGTACACCCTTTGTGATATAGGGAGTAATATCCTCTTTTTCCCTGGATATTATGAACAGTATCACATAGGGGTGTAAACCTTCTGCGATATTGAGAGTAATATCCTCTCCTTGCCTGGATATTACAAACAATATCACAGGAGTTCTACACCCCCTGCCATATTGGGAGTAATATCGTCTTCTCCTTCCCTGGATATTATGAACAATATCACAGAGTGGTGTAAACCTTCTGCGATATTGGGAGTAATATCATCCTCTCTTTCCCTGGACATTACGAACAATATCACAGGGGGGTGAACACCCTCCCCAATAGGGCGAGCTATATCACCATCTACACCCCTGGATATTACGAACCATATCAAAGAAGGGAGTACACCCCCTGTGATATGGGGAGCAATATCACTCTCTCCCCTTTTGATATTATGAACCATATCACAGGGGGCTATACACCCTTCGCTTTATGAAGAACAATATCACCCTCTTCCCGTCTGGATATTATGAACCATATCACAGGGGAGCGTGATCCTTCGGCGATATAAGGAGCAATATCACCCTTTCTTCCCCTGGATATTACGAACCATATCACGGGGGGTGTACACCCCCCGTGATATGAGGATAAATGTAAATTTCTCCCCCCATGAATATTATGAACCAATCCAGGGGGGTGTACCCCCACTGCGATATGGGGAGCAATATCACCCTCTAACCCCCTGGATATTACAAACCATATCACAGAGGGGTGTACACTTCTGGGTATTACGAACCATACCACAGGGGTTGTACACCCCTCAGGTTATGAAGAGCAATATTTTCCTCTTTCCTCCTGGATATTACAAACCATATCACAGGAGGATGTACGTCCCCCGCGATATGGGGAGAAATATCACCCTTTCCTTTCCTGGATATTACCAATCATACCACGGAGGGTTTACACCCCCTGCGATATGGGGAGCAATATCACTCTCTCCTCCCCTGGATATTTCGAATCATATAACAATAAGGTGTACACCTTCCTCGATGTAAGGAGCAGTATCACCCTCTCCACTCCTGGGTATTACGAACCATATTACATGGGGGTGTACACTCTCCACAATATGGGCAGCAATATTACCTTTTTCTTCCCTGGATATAACAAACCATATCACAGAAGGGTATACATCCCCTACAATATGGGGAGAAATATCACCCTCTCCCCCACCCAGATATTACAGACCATAACACAGGGGGGTGTACACACAGAATATTTACGATATCACAGAAGAGGTGTACACCCTTTGCGATATTAGGAGAAATATCATTGCCTCCCCTTCTGGATATTAGGAATGATATCACGGTGGGGGTGTTCATGCCCTGAGATACTAGGAGTAATACCTTTCTCTCCCCACCCCTGAATATTAGGAACAATATCAAATGGGGGTTTACACCTTCTGTGATTCTGAGACTAATAACCTCTCCCCCACTGGATATTAGGAAAGATATCACGAGGGAGGTGTACACCTTCTGCGATATAGAAAGTAATATCATCCTCTCCTCCTCTGAATATTAACAACCATATCACAGGAGGAGTGCACACTCTCTGCGATATTGGGAGCAATATCATCCTCTTTCTTCCTGAATATTAGGAAGAATATCACAGGGAAAGTTATGCCTGTAATCCCAGGACTTTGGGAGGCCAAGGCGGGTGGATTATTTGAGGTCAGGAATTCAAGACCAGCCTGACCAACATGGTGAAATCCCATCTCTACTAAAAATACAAAAATTAGCCGGGTATGGTGACAGCTGCCTATAATCCCAGCTACTCCGAAGGCTGAGGCAGGAGAATCGTGCAAACCTGGGAGGCAAATGTTGCAGTGAGCCGAGATTGCGCCATTGCACTCCAGCCTGGGCGGCAGAGCAAGACGCCATCTCAAAAAAAAAAAAAAAAAAAAGAATCACGGGGGCGGTGTACACACCATTCGATATTGGGAGTAATATCATCCCCTTTCCCCCTAAATATTAGGAACAATATCACAGGAAGTGTGTACATCCCCTGCAATATTGGGAGTAATATCACACTTTCCTCCCCTAGATATTACTAACAATATCACAGGGGGAGTGTACATCCCCCGCGATATTGAAAGTAATATCATCCTTTTTCTTCATGGATATTAGGAACAATATCACAAAGGTGGTGTACACCCCCTGTGATATTGGGAGTAATATCGTCCTCTCCCCCCATCGATATTAGGAACAATAACACAGGGTTGGTGTACACCCCTTGTGATATTTGGAGAAATATCATAATCTCCCCAACCTGGATATTAGGAACAATATCACAGAGGAGAGGACACCCCCTGGAATATTCACAGTAACATCATCGTTTCCTTTCCTGGATATTGGGAATAATATTATCCTCTCCACCCTGGATATTAGGAACAATATCACAAGAGGGGTGTACACCCTTTGCGATTTTGGGGGTAATATCATCCTCTCCCACCCCGGATATTAGGAACAATATCACAGGGAGGGTGTACATCCCTCTGAGATATTAAGAATAATATCGTCCTTTCCCCCATGGGTATTAGGAACAATATCACGAGAGGTGTGTACACCCATTGTGATATTGGGAATAATACTCTTTCACCCCCCCCCCCGGATGTTGGGAACAATATCACGGGAGGGGGCTGTACAGCCTCTGCGATATTGGGAGTAATATCATCCTTCCGTTTCTTGGATATTAGAAACAATATCACGGGGGGGCACACTCCCTTCAATATTAAGGGTAATATCACTCTCTTTCTTCCTGAATGTTAGGAAAAATATTACAGGGGAATGTACACCCCTTGCAATATTTGGAGTGATATCTCCTCTCCTTTTCTGGATATTAGGAACAATATCAAGGGGGGGTGTACACCTTCTGCAATAGTGGTGGTAATGTCATCTTCTTTTTCCCTGGATATTAGCAACAATATAACAAGGAAGGTGTACACCCCCTGCGATGTTGAAAGTAATATTATCCTCTCCTTTTCTAGATATTATGAACAATATTACAGGGAAGGTGTACATCCCCTGCGACACTGTGAGGAATACCATCCTCTCCCATCCTGGATATTAGGAACAATATCACAGGTGGGGTGTAGACCTCATGCAATATTGGGAGTAATATCATCCTCTCCCTCTGGATATTATGAGGAATATCACAGAGGGTTTACATACAGGGTGTTTAAGATATTGAGAGTAATATCATCCCCTCCCTAACTGGATCTTTTGAACAATATCACAGAAGGGTGTACACTTCCTGTGACATTGGGAGTAATATTATTCTTCCTCTTATGGATATTACAAATAATATCACAGGTTGGTGTACAGTCTTTGCTATATTGGGAGTAATATCATTCTCTCCCCCACTGGATATTATAAACAATATTACAGTGGGGTGTACACCCCCTGTGATGCTAAAAGTGATATCATCCTATCCCCTCCTGGGTGTTAGGAACATTATCACAGAGGGGGCACAACCCCTGAGATATTAGGAGTAATATAATTCTCTCCCACACGGATATTACAAAAAATATCACAGAGGCTGTACACACAGGGTGTTTAGAATATTGAGAATAATGTCATCTTCTCCCTCCCTGGATATTACAATGAAGAGATAACATCCATTACTGCTGCTACAGTGGAGGTACAACTGATGGTGTTTGCATTAGTTTCCTGCCATCTGCCATCATCCTTCTGGATTTTGAAGATACCAGACTGGTGAATTCCGTGAAAGAGATGAGTGGACCAACACTCGTCTCGCAGAAGTTGGCAAGGAATACATCAATTTCCTGACCCTTGCCCTTAGGCCATTACTCTAACAGGGGTCATGGTGATGTTTCCAACCATGGGTTTTATGCCAGCAAGACCTTCATGGCCAACAGCTTCTGAAAGATAACAATACTCACCTTTGTTCAGTGCTCAGTTACCTAAGCAAATGATTGTAGGTCTTTTCCAAGGGAAGCTGGAGAATCCCAAAGTTGTATACCTCCCTTGGTTTTGCATGAACCTGCCTCATGAGAACCCAGTCTCTTTTTGAATTAGACCTTCTTATGTGAGAACTGTCTCAGGTTTTAACTGGATGAAGGATGATGACTTTATATGAGGGCTGCTGACATCTGTTTCTGTTCCTCTTGAAGATTTCTATTTCCTGTTACTGAAGGGACTCACTTGTCGGCCATTTATATCTGTTGTCCCTAATGAAACATACTCTAAGAGGTAAGTGCTAGATATTGCAAAGCAGTCCTCCCCTGGTGCACTCTGGCACTGGTGCCAGCTCCTTATGCCCACCTTGCATTGATGGCGAAGTGCTGGCCTCTGCCATTCCCACATCTTCTCACCACTTTGTTGCTATGAATGGAGCCCATCTCTGTAACGGTGTGGCCTGCTTTAATGTCTGACCCATGAAGAATGTCCAGCACTTGATCTTAGCCATGCTGGTGTCCCTCTCACTGGGGCAGTGGTCATGGGCAGCCTTTTTTTTTTTTTTTGAGACGATGTTTTGGTATTGTTGCCCATGCTGGAGTGTAGCAGTGCGATTGGGGCTCACCGCCACCTCCGCCTCCCAGGTTCAAGCAATTCTCATGCCTCAGCCTCTGGAGTAGCTGTGATTACAGGTGTCTGGCACAACACCCATCTAATTTTTTGTGTTTTTAGTAGAGACAGGGTTTCACCATGTTGGCGAGGCTGGTCTCAAACTCCTGACCTCAGGGGATTCACCCACCTTGGCTTCCCAAAGTGCTGGGATTACAGGCATGAGCCACCCTGCCTGGCCATCGTGGGCAGTCTTAAGGATGATAGTCAGCTCCTGGTTCTTCTTCTACAGTAGACCCAGTCCAAGATGCCCACTGATCGAGTTTGGATCTGTGTCCCCACCCACACCTCATGTGTAATTGTAATCCCCAATGGTGGAGGTGGTCCTGGTTGGGCCGGTGAGAATTGAGTGGATCATATGGGTGGATATTTCATGAATAATTTAGCACCATCCTCTAGGTGCTGTCTAGTGATAGAGTTCTAAAAAGATCTGATTGTTCAAAAGTGTGCAGCACCTCTCCTACCACTAGCTCCAGCTCTGGCCATGGAGGATGAGCCTGATTCCCTTGTGCTTTTTGCCATGACTCTAAGTTTTCTGACGCCTCCGCAGAAGTTGAGCTGATGGCCAGCATCATGCTTTTTGTACAGCCTGTGGAACCATGAGCCAATTAAACCTGAGTTTTTATAATTAATTACCCAGTCTCAGGTAATTCTTTATAGCAATGCATGAAGAGACTAATACATGCACTTCTGAACCATGTTATTCTTTACCCCAAAGCTATACATCCGTGCAATTCTGTGCTGATCCTAACCACCTGCAGTGAGCCCACACTCCTCAGGTTCTGGGCAAATTTTTCCACCAGCCTAACCTCACATCCAATGCTAGCCCCAATTTTGCGATCTCAGGCCACTCACACTAATCTAAAACTTGCCGCAAATTCAAAAGGTCCCATCACTCTCAGGATGACTATTCAGATAGCATCACTCATGGAACTAAAAAAAATCACTGGGGTGGGGATCACATCCTGGCATTTATAGAGTGACTACATCCCAGACATGTGAAGAAAACTGAGGACGGAACCCCAAGGGCTTGAAAGACCTTGCCGAGTGTGGAGCCCTGAAGTGTGCAGACCACTCGGTTGTCCCCCAGGGGCCTGGGAACCTTGCCAAGTGCGGAGTCTCTAGAGCAGAATCCACACCGCTGGGGAGGTGGATTTCAGGCCAGAAACCTTCAGGGACCTGGAGTCCCAACACATGCTAAAAACAGGGGTAGGGGCACAGATATGAAAGATTTTGGAGTATTTGGAGCCCAGAAGAGAAAACTGAAGGTGGCAGCGTGGAGCGCTCAGAAGATGGCGGAGACCATGGAGCCCAAAAAATCCAGAAAAAGAGGCGGGGACAGGGGATGGACCTCAGAAGCATTCAGAACGCACAGGGCCCCCTCCAAGGTCGCTTTCACACTGCCAGGGCTTCCTCTGCAGCTGCAGAGCTGCACTTTTCCTCTGTCCCAACCAAAATATGTCCCTTGAAGGTCTCATCTCCCATGGACTGGATCTGGATCTGGGCCTCATTTATCCAGGGGCCTCAGTCCTCAAGGAGGCCATTGTCACTCTGCTTCCCGATAGAGTCCTCTTAAGTTAGTAAATGCCCTTCAAGGGACCCATGGTTTGTCCTTATTCCTCCCTGAGTCTTCTCCTTCTGAGGGAGGAAGTTTTCAAACACCCCCAGGATTTACTGCCAGAATTTCACCCTCTGAAACCTCCTCCTTCCCTAGACCCAGTCCGGCTCCTCATCCTCAGCCCCCCAGACCCCATGGAGGTGTCCCATGCAATGGGTTTTTTCTAGATTGTCAGCCTCCCCTCCTCAGCGCACAACCCAGAGACTCACCATGTCCTGAGCAGCGAGCCACCGCATAAACAGCCATGAGACCTCACTCCAGCCAAATAACACTTTATTTTTGTAGTTTCAATGCTTTTCTTCCCCAAGGAAAGGGAGGAGCTCAGGAGAACAGTGTCATCAAAATTTCCTGGTGGTTGTTTAATCACAGCAGCAGAGTAGGTCAGGAAACTCTTCCAGATTACCCTCTTCCTCCTGAAATTAAAGGAAACATGCACGACTCATGAACTGATAAGGTTTCCCAACAATTGTGCAAATATCCTGCTGGATTTATGAGCTGAAAGTAAACCTGAATGACTTGTGCTGCTTGTCCAGGCATCATCTTCTTCAGGAAATATGAGATGTTGTTTGGAAGCATTTCAGAAGCAAGGGAAGCTGCTTTGTTGAATACATAGATGAGCATCTTCTTGATTAGAAACTTCAACCCAGCGATTAAGGGTCTCGTTACTAGTTTTGAGACATATGTCATTAATTGGTCGGCAAACCTTTTTTTTATCAAATCCATCAGAAAATCGACCACTTTCTCCACTAGCATTTCCATGGCCATGTTCATTATAAGTGAAGTAAATGAGCCCACAAAAAGTGTAATGAATGTTCTGTTGGTTTCACGTAAAGATATATAATGGTGTCATCCCTGGAGAGCGTGGCCATTTTATGGGAGGTGACGTGGAGAGGGCGGGCCAAGATGGCCAATTAGAAGAGGCTGCCTTCCACTGAATTAAAGTCTCAGTGAATTTCACGATAAGCACGTGAACTGAAATATTCAGGTTCTCACATTGGGACTGACTAGGCAAACAACTTGACCCAGGAGAACAAAGAAAACAGGGGTGGGTGATGAACCACGCTATATTGGAACAAAGCCAAAGGAACCTTCTCGCACAGCCAAGAGAAGCTGTGAGTGTGTGACCCCACCCCAGAAACCATTTTTCTCCCATGGATCTTTGCAACCAAGAAATCAGGAGATCCTCCCATGAGCTGAGTCACAGGGGCCTTGGGCCTGGTACACAGGGCTGTGTGGAGTGTTGGCAGAGCAGCCGCTCAGACACAGACCGAGACCCAGGAGGTTTACACAATCTAGCCTTGAGAAACCAGGAAAGGTGGGAGTTCCGTTGGTACATTCCCCCAGTAAGGGGGCTGAATTCAGGTGTTATACGAGTTGTTAAGAAATTATTTTGGGCAGACAGGGAGGAAAAGGGGTCCTTGGGGAGTTCTGTTTCTTTTTAAAGCAGCTCCAGAAATGAGTCTTGTCTAGCAGGAAAGCCCCGGCTTTTAGAGTTCTCCGGTAACCTTGATGTGCAGATGCCGGCCATTAGAAACTGGGTCCACCCAAACATAGCGTTTCCCCTCCTCTTCTGGCCCTTGCCCCCACCTGTGCCTGGCGATATGGCCACCCCCATATATCCCCACGTGTGTAGGAAGTCAGGGTGTCCGGCACGTGCATATTCAAAGGCTAGGGTGGGAGGGCCAGTTTTTCCGTGGGCTACATAAATGACATGCCTGGTCGAACCAATCCCCTGAACCCTATGCAAATCAGACACCGCGTCCTCCAGTTTCTTCGTATAACGCATTGGTATCCACAGCACTCCGGGTTTCCTCTTTCGGCTTTGGAGCCCCCCTCCCTCTGTCTCAGTATGGGGAGCTCTTCCTTCGTTCTTGCCTATTAAACTGCACGCCTTAAAGTCACTGTAAGTGTGTTTGTGTCATTTTCTCCAATTCCGTGTGAGACATGAGCCCTGGTGTTCCTCCACTCATCACAGCCATATCACAGGGAGCCAGAAAGCCTCATGCTGTGGTCCCCATCTTCACGGCACTTCTCAAGTCCCACGGGCTTGGAATACCAGCCAAGCAGTGGCAAGATAGCAAGCCCAGTGCCTGAGACTACCGAGTTCTGGGTGGTTGGGGCGGCCACCGTCTCTGTTTCCGTAGACTCAGACAATCTAGACTTCGGGCTCCAGGGAGTGCAGCTGGTCTGGAGCAGGAGGGGTCCCCCACAAGGCAGCACTGCTGCTGTGCCAGATAGTGGCCAGACTGTTTCTTTAAATTTGACCTTGATTCATCCCTCCTCACTGGGAAGGTCCTCCCTGTTGGAATTTCAGGAACTCCAGCCAGGGTTATAGGGTTGGTGGGAAGCCTGATCTCTTTCTGGGTTGGAGGTCCTCCGGGGATGGGCGGCTGCCATCTTTGTAATTGTGGACTCAACCTTTTCAGCTGAAGCAAATGAACAAAGCTGGGAGCATCACATTTCCTAACTCTAAAATATATTACACAGCCATAGTCACCAATACAGCATTGTACAGGTATAAATGTGGACACACAGATTGATGTAACAGACCAGAGAATCCAAAATGAAAGCCACACATTCATAGGCAACTGATCTTTGACAAAGCTGACAAGAATATACACTAGGGAAAGCACACCCTTTTCAATAATTGGTACTGGGACAGTTGCATTGTCATGTGCAGAAGAATAAATCTGAACTCCTATTTCTTACCATGTTTACAAAAATCAATTTAAAGTGAATTATAGACTGAAATGTATGTACTGAAATGGTCAAAATATGAGAAGAAACTTAGGGAAAACTCTTCTGGTCATTGTCTAGTAAAGAGTTCATGAGTAAGACTTCAAAAGTACAGGCAACAAAACCAAAAAGAGACCAATGCAAATTTAAACCAAACTAAAAATTTTAATTAAATTCAAAAGCAGTACACCATTTTTCTATCTCATGCCTAAGAAAATGGACCACGTCATCCACTAGCATTTCCATGGCATGTTCATTAAAGGCGAAGTAAGTGAGCCCATGATAAGTGTAATGAGCCTTCTGTTTGTTTCAGGTGAAGTAAAGTAATGGATATTCCTGGAGTGGTGTGGATTTTACAGAAAGTGACATGAAGGGGGCAGGCCAAGATGTCCAATGAGAAGCAGCTGCCTTCCCCTGAACGAAAAGCACGGTGAATTCAGCACCTTGAACTGAAATATCCAGGTTCCTACATTGGGACTGATTAGGGAAACGACTTCACCCAGGAGAAGAAACAAAGGGGGTGGGTGATGATGAACCCAGTATCGGCACAGAGCCAAAGAAAACTTCACCTACAGCCAAGAGAAGCAATGAGTGAGTGCATGACCCCTACCCACAAACGATGCTTCTCCCATGCATCTTTGCAACACATGGATCAGAAGATCCTCCCATTAGCTCATGCCATAAGGGTCTTGGGTCAGATACACACAACCGTGTCGAATGTTGCCAGAGCAGCCGCTCAGACACTCACAGAGACTCCGGAGTTTTATATACTTGGAAAGCTGGGCAAGGCGGGAGTTCCATCTGTACATTCCCTTAGGAGAGGGGCTGAATCCAGGGAGCCAAGCAGCCTCATTCTATGGGTCCCACTTCCACAGCACCTCTCAAGTTAAGACCTACTGGCTTGGAATAGCAGCCAACCAGTGGCAATCGGCTGGAGACTGCCTGAGACTACAGTTTTCTGGGGAGGTGAGGGCGGCCTCCATCTCTGTGTTTCCATGGACTCAGACACTCTAGCCTGCAGGCTCCAGGGAGTCCACGTGGTCTGGTCCACTACAAGGCAGCACAGCTACTGTGCCTGATTGTGGCCAGATTCCTTAAGTGGGACCTTGATTCATCCCCCACTCGCTGGGTAGGGCCTCCCTTTGGGAATTTCGGGAACTCCAGCCATGGTTATATGGTTGGTGGGAACCATGATCTTTTTCCAGGAAGGAGTCCCTGTGAGGAGGGGCAGCTTCATCTCTGCAGTTGTCGACTCAGCCTTTCTGAAGCAAATAAACAAAGCTGGGAGCATCACATTTCTTGACTTCAAATTATATTACAAAGCCATTATCACCAATACAGCATGGTAGTAGTATACAGATAGACACACAGATCTGTGTAACAGACTAGAGAGCCCAGAAAGAAAGCCATACGTTTATAGCCAACTGACCTTAGACAAAGCTGATAAGAATATACATTGGGGAAAGCACACCCTTTTCAATAATTGGTGCTGGGACAACTGAATTGTCATATGCAAAAGAATAAAACTGGACTCCTCACCATATTTACAAAAATCAATTGAAGATGAATTATAGACTTAAATATATGTACTGAAATAATAAAAATATGAGAAGAAACCTAGAGAAAACACTTCTGGTTACTGTCTAGAAAAGAGTTCAAGAGTACGACTTCAAAAATACAGGCAACAAAACCAAAAATAGACCAATGCAAATTTAAACCAAACTGAAAATTTTAATTATATAAATTCAAAAGCTTTACTGAAACAAAAATCTGCTGCACAGCCAAAGAAATAATCCTCTCAACAGAGTGAGCAGACCAACTGCAGAATGGGAGAAATTATTTGTAAACTTTTCCTTTGACAAAAGACTAATACCCAGAGTAAACAAAGATCTCAACTACAACAGAAAATTCCAAAGAATCCCATTAAAAAGTGGGCAAAGGACATAAAGAGACTTTTTAAAATTTTTTTATCTTATTTATTTATTCATTTGTTTTTTTGAGACAGGTCTTGCTCTATTATCCATGCTGCAGTGCAGTGCCATGATCTTGGCTCACTGCAACCTGTGCCTACTGGGTTCAAGCAATTCCTGTGCCTGAGCCTCCTGAGTAACTTGCACCACAGGCACAAGCCACAGCACGTGGCTGATTTTTTGTATTTTTAGTAAAGACGGGGTTTTGCCTTGTTGGCCAGGCTAATCTCTACCTCTTTGCCTCAAGTGATCCATTGACCTCAGCCTCCCAAAGTTCTGGGGTTACAGGCATGCACAACCGCACCTGGACAGGAATCAGTTTTTAAAAGAGCACATATAAATGGCCAAAATGTATTTCAAAAAAGTGCTCCGCACCATGAATCGTCAGAGAAATGCTCATTAAAACCACAATGAGGCTGGGTGCACTGCCTCACAACTGTAATTCCAGCACTTTGGGAGGCTGAGGCAGGTGGATCACGAGCTCAAGAGATTGTGACCATCCTGGCCAACATGGTGAAACCCTGTCTTTACTAAAAATACAAAAATTAGCCGGGCATGGTGGCACGTGCCTAGAGTCCCAGCTACTCGGGACGCTCAGGCAGAAGAATCGCTTGAACCTGGGAGGTGGAGGTTGCAGGGAGCCGAGATCGCACCACTGCACTCCAGTCTGGCAACAGAGTGGGACCCTGTCTCAAAAATATCAACCACCACCACAATGAGATATCTTACTCCCGTCAGAATGGGTATTATTAAAAAGACAAAAACATAACAAATGTTAGTGAGAATGTGGAGAAAAGGGGAAATCTTATGCATTGTTGTTGGAAATGTAAATTAGCACAGATTTTATGGCAAGCACTATGGAGATTTCTGAAAAAACAAAAAATAAAACAACTATTCAGTCTGCAATTGCAGTACTGGGTACCTACTCAAAGGAATAGATCAAAACGCACGGAAATATTTGCTGCAGCATTATTTACAGTAGCAAAGATATGGAATCACCCTGCATGTCAATCAACAGAAGAATGAATTAAGAAAATGTGGTATATATACACACAGGAATACTATTCAATTATAAAACAGTAGAAAATCATGCCTTTTGCAGCAACCTGCAAGGAACTTTAGGTCATTATTTTGGGTAAAAGAAGACAGGAAGAGAAACCCAAATATCACATTTTTCAGGACCGGCAGGGTAGTTCACACCTGTAATTCCCATGCTTTTGGAAAACAGTATAAGAGAATTGCTTGATGACTGGGTGACACAGTGAGACCCTATCTCTATAAAAAAAATATATATATATATATATATAGAGAGAGAGAGAGAGAGAGAGAGAGAGAGAGAGAAATCAGCTGGGCATGGAAGCTGGGACTACAGGTGCGTGCCACCACACCCAGGTAATTTTTTTCTGTTTTTAATAGAGATTGGGTATCACCAGGTTGCTCTGGGTGGTCTTGAACTCCTGAGCTCAGGCGATCTGCCCTCCTTGGTCTCCCAAAGAGCTGGGATTACAGGCGTGAACCACCACTCACAGCCTTCCTCCCTTTCTCCCTTCAGGTGATTGCTCAGATGCCACTTATTCTTGGAGGATATCCCTGACCAACTTATAGAATTAGCGGGAACCTTATGGTTGACACACTTCCTATGTCCCTCACCGGCTTTCTTTTCTTGTGGAGGACTTACAGCTATCTGAAATACAGCATGTTTCTTCCTTGATTTCCTTTCTCTCCTCCCGAGAATATCAGTTGCATGAGGCCAGTAACTGTTTCTCTCTTCTCTGAGTCTCCTGTAACCATCAGTAGCATACAGATAGTGTATCCTTAATATCTCCTTGTTCAAAAGGTGAATTTCTTGAAGCTGGGGGGCAGAGGTTGCAGTGAGTTGAAACTGTGCCACTTGACTCCAGCCTGGGCATAAGAGAAAACTTCATTCCTTTGGGAGGGGTGGAAGATAAATTTCTCTATACATGAAAAATTGGACATTGGGAATCAAGTATAGCCACCTTAGTTTTTGTGTGATAATTCCAGCCCTGTCAACTTGTAGGAATCATGTTTGATGGATGCTTTTGCTGGAGGCTATTGCTGTGTAATAAAATATCCCTAATTAGTAGGAAAAAAATAACCATCATTGATTTGTGCTCACAAATGTTGTGAACCAGAGGTTCTGATGAGGAGAGTGGAGATGATTTGTCTGTGCGATCTCGGCTCACTGCAACCTTTGCCTCCCAGGTTCAAGCTTCTTCTGCCTCAGCCTCCCAAGTAAATTGGATTACAGGCACGTGTCACAATGCTTGGCTAATTTTTGTATTTTTAGTAGAGACAGGTTTTCATCATGTTGACCAGGCTGGTCTCGAACTCCTGACTCCAGGAGATCAGCTCGCCTCAGCCTCTCAAAGTGCAGGAAATACAGATGTACACCACTACACCCACTCTTAAGTTTTTACTTATGAATAATAACACTGACAGTGCTCTAAATTCTCTAAATGGTCAAATGGATAAAGAAATAAGACCCAACTATATGGTGCCTTAAAGAAATCTACTTCACCTATAGAGACACTGAAAGGGAAATGAAAACAGGGAAATGGAAAAGGATATTTCATGAAGCTGGAAACCAAAAAAGTGCCAGAGTAGCTATACTCATATTAGATAAAATAGACTAAAATCACAGACTGTAACAACAAAAGACAAGGAGGGTCACTAGTTAATGATAAAGAGGTCAATCGGCAAGAGGATACCACAGTGATTAATGCCTAGGTACCCGGCTCCAGTTTTTTCAAATGTAAAAAGCAAACATTGATTGCCATTCCAAGATGGCCCAATAGGAGCAGCTCCAGTCTGCATCTCCCAGCCTGATCCACACAGAAGATGGTGATTTCTGCATTTCCAACTGAGGTACCTGGTTCATCTCATTGGGCTGGTTGGACAGTGGGCGTAGCCCATGGAGGGCTAGCTGAAGCAGGGCAGGGCATTGCCTCACCTGCAAAGCACAAGGGGTTAGGGGGTTTCCCTTTCCTAGACAAAGGAAGCTGTGACAGACTGTACTGGGAAAATTGGGACACTCCCACCTTAATACTGTGCTTTTCCAATGGTCTTAGCAAATGGCACACCAGGACATTATATCCTGTGCCTGGCTCAGTGGGTCCCACGCCAATGGAGCCTTGCTCACTGCTAGCACAGCAGTCTGAGATCGAACTGCAAGGTGGCAGAATGGGTGGGGGAGGGGCGTTCACCATTTCTGAGGCTTCAGCAGGTAAACAAAGTGGCCTGGAAGCTCGAACTGGGAGGAGCCCACTGCAGCTCAACGAGGCCTGCCTACCTCTGTAGACTCCATCTGTAGGGGCAGGGCATAGCTGAATAAAAGGCAGCAGAAACTTCTGCAGACTTAAACGTCCCCGACTGACAATGCTGAAGAGAGCAGTGGCTCTCCTAGCACAGTGTTTGAGTTCTGTGAATGGACAGACTGCCTTCTCAAGTGGGTCCCTGACCCCGGTCTAGCCTAACTGGGAGACACCTCCCAGTAGGGGCCAACTGACACCTCATACAGCCAGGTGCCCCTCTGAGACAAGGCTTCCAGATGAAGGATCAGGCAGCAATATTTGCTGTTGTGCAATATTTGCTGTTCTGCAGCCTCTGCTGGTGATACCCAGGCAAATAGGGTCTGGAGTGGACCTCCAGCAAACTCCAACAGACCTGCAGCTGAGGAACCTGACTGTTAGAAGGAAAACTAACAAACAGAAAGGAATAGCATCAACATCAACAAAAAGGACATCCACACCAAAACCCCATCTCTAGGTCACCATCATCAAAGACCAAAGGTGGATAAAACCACAAAGATGGGGAGAAACCAGAGCAGAAAATCTGAAAATTCTAAAAAGCAGAGCACCTCTTTTCCTCCAAAGGATCGCAACTCCTCGCCAGCAATGGAACAAAGCTGGATGGAGAATGACCTTGACAAGTTGACAGAAGCAGGCTTCAGAAGGTCAGTAATAACAAACTTCTCTGAGCTAAAGAGGATGTTGGAACCCATCATAAAGAAGCTAAAAACATTGAAAAAAGATTAGATGGATGGCTAACTAGAAAAAACAGTGTAGACAAGACCTTAAATGACCTGATGGAGCTGAAAACCATTGCACGAGAACTATGTGATGCATGCAGAAGCTTCAGTAGCTGATTCGATACAGTGGAAGAAAGGATATAAGTGATTGAAGATCAAATTAATGAAATGAAGTGAGAAGAGAAGTTTAGAGGAAAAAGAGTAAAAAGAAACAAACAAATCCTCCAAGAAATATGGGACTATGTGAAAAGACCAAATCTACGTTTGATTAGTGTACCTGAAAGTGATGGAGAGAATGGAACCAAGCTGGAAAACACTCTTCAGGATATTACCCAGGAGAACTTCTGCAACCTAGCAAGGCAGGCCAACATTCAAATTCGGGAAATACAGAGAACACCACAAAGATACTCCTCAAGAAGAGCAACCCCAAGAAACATAATTGTCAGATTCACCAAGGTTGAAATGAAGGAAAAAATGTTAAGGGCAGTCAGAGAGAAAGGTCGGGTTACCCAGAGGGAAGCCCATCAGACTAACAGCGGATCTCTCAGCAGAAACTCTAGAGCCAAAGGAGAGTAGGGGCCAATATTCAACATACTTAAAGAAAAGAATTCTCACCATGAATTTCATATCCAGCCAAACTAAACTTCATTAGTGAAGGAGAAATAAAAATCCTTTACAGACAAGCAAATGCTGAGAGATTTTGTCAACACCAGGCCTGCCTTACAAGAGCTCCTGAAGGAAGCACTAAACATGGAAAGGAACAACTGGTACCAGCCACTGCAAAAACATGCTAAATTGTAAAGGCCATTGATGCTAGGAAGAAACTGCATCAACTAATGGGCAAAACAACCAGCTAACATCATAATGACAAGACCACATTCACACATAACAATATTAACCTTAAATGTAAATGGGCTAAATGCCCCAATTAAAAGACACAGACTGGCAAATTGTATATAGCACACCCATCAGTGTGCTATATACAGGAGACCCATCTCACGTGCAGAGAAACACATAGGCTCAAAATAAAGGAAGGGAGGAATATCTACCAAGCAAATGAAAAGTTAAAAAAAAAAGGCAGGGATTGCAATCCTAGTCTCTGATAAAACAGATTTTAAACCAACAAAGATCAAAAGAGACAAAGAAGGCCATTACATTATGGTAAAGGAATCAATTCAACAAGAAGAGCTAACTGTCCTAAATATATATGCACCCAATACAGGAGCACCCAGATTCATAAGGAAAGTCCTTAGGGACCTACAAAGAGACTTAGACTCCCACATAATAATAATGGGAGACTTTAACACCCCACTGCCATATTAGACAGATCAATGAGACAGAAGGTTAACAAGGATATCCAGGACTTGATTTCAGCCCTGCACCAAGCAGACCTAATAGATATCCCCAGAACTCTCCACCCCAAATCAACAGAATATACATTCTTCTCAGCACCACATCACACTTATTCCAAAATTGTCCACATAGTTGGAAGTACAGCACTCCTTAGCAAATGTAAAAGAACAGAAACCACAACAAACTGTCTCTCGGACCACAGTGTAATCAAATTAGAGCTCAGGATTAAGAAACTCACTCAAAACCACACAACTACATGGAAACTGAACAACCTGCTCCTGAATGACTACTGGGTTAATAACGAAACGAAGGCAGAAATAAAGATGTTCTTTGAAACCAATGAGAACAAAGACACAACATACCAGAACCTCTGGGACACATTTAAAGCAGTGTGTAGAGGGAAATTTATAACACTATATGCCCACAAATGAAAGCAGGAAAGATCTAAGATCAACAACCTAATATCACAATGAGAAGAACTAGAGAAGCAAGAGAAAACAAATTCAAAAGCTCGCAGAAGGCAAGAAATAACTAAGATCAGAGCAGAACTGAAGGTGATAGACACACAAAATAACCCCTCAAAAATCAATATATCCAGGAGCTGGTTTTTTGAAAAGATCAACAAAATAGACCACTAGCAAGAGTAATAAAGAATAGAAGAGAGAAGAATGAAATAGATGCAATAAAAAATGATAAAGGGGGTATCACCACTGATCCCACAGAAGTACAAACTGCCATTGGAGAATACTGTAAACACCTCTAGGCAAATAAACTAGAAAATCTAGAAGAAATAGTTAAATTCCTGGCCACATACACACTCCCAAGACTGAACCAGGAAGAAGATGAATCCCTGAATAGCCCAATAACAGGCTGTGAAATTGAGGCAATAATTAATAGCCTACCAACCACAAAAAGTCCAGGACCAGATGGATTCAGAATGGAATTCTATCAGAGGTACAAAGAGGTGCTGGTACCATTCCTTCTGAAACTATTCCAATCAATAGAAAAATAAGGAATCCTCCCTATCTCATTTTATGAGGCCAGCATTATCCTGATACCAAAGCCTGGCAGAGACACAACAAAAAAAGAGAATTTTAGACCAATATCCCTGATGAACATCGATGCAACAATCCTCAATAAAATACTGGCAAATCAAATCCAGCAGCACATCAAAAAGCTTATCCACCAAGATCAAGTTGGTTTCATCTCTGAAATGCAAGGCTGGTTCAACATATGCAAATCAATAAATGTAATCCATCACATAAACAGAACCAAAGACAAAAACCACATGATTATCTCAATAGATGCAGAAAAGGCCTTTGACAAAATTCAACAGAACTTCATACTAAAAACTCTCAAAAAACTAGGTATTGATGGGACATATCTCAAAATAATAAGAGCTATCTACGACAAACCCACAGCCAATATCATACTGAACGGGCCGAAACTGGAAGTATTCCCTTTGAAAACTGGCACAAGACAGGGAGGCCCTCTCTCTCCACTCTTATTCAACATAGTGTTGGAATTTCTGGTCAGGGCAATCAGGCAGGAGAAGGAAATAAAGGGCATCCAATTAGGAAAAGAGGAAGGCAAATTGTCCCTATTTGCAGATGACATGATTGTATATCTAGAAAACCCCATCGTCTCAGCCCAAAATCTCCTTAAGCTCATAAGCAACTTTAGCAAAGTCTCAGGATAAAAAATCAATGTGCAGAAATCACAAGCACTCTTATACACCAATAACAGACAAACAGAGAGCCAAATCATGAGTGAACTCCCATTCACAATTGCTTCAAAGAGAATAAAATGCCTAGGAATCCAACTTACAAGGGATGTGAAGGATCTCTTCAAGGAGAACTACAAACCACTGCTCAATGATATAAAAGAGGACACTAACAAATGGAAGAACATTCCATGCTCACGGATAGGAAGAATCAATATCATGAAAATGGCCATACTGCCCAAGATAATTTATAGATTCAGTGCCATCCCCATCAAGCTACCAATGAGTTTCTTCACAGAATTGGAAAAAACTACTTTAAAGTTCATATGGAATCAAAAAGGAGCCCACATTGCCAAGACAATCCTAAGCCAAAAGAAAAAAGCTGAAGGCATCACGCTACCCGACTTCCAACTATACTACAAGGCTACAGTAATCAAAAGAGCATGGTACTGGTACCAAAACAGATATATAGACCAATGGAACAGAACAGAGGTCTCAGAAATAACACCACACATCTACGACCATCTGATCTTAGACAAACCTGACAAAAACAAGAAATGGGGAAAGGGTTCCCTATTTAATAAATGGTGCTGGGAAAACTGACTAGCCATATGTAGAAAGCTGAAACTGGATCCCTCTCTTACATCTTATACAAAAATTAATGCAAGATGGATTAAAGACTTAAATGTTAGACCTAAAACCATAAAAACCCTAGAAGAAAACCTAGGCAATACCATTCAGGATATAGGCATGGGCAAGGACTTCATGACTAAAACACCAAAAGCAATGGCAACAAAAGCCAAAATAGACAAATGGGATCTAATTAAACTAAAGAGCTTCTGCACAGCAAAAGAAAGTAACATCAGAGTGAACAGCCAACCTACAGAATGGGAGAAAATTTTTGCAATCTACCCATCTGACAAAGGGCTAATATCCAGAATCTATAAAGAACTTCAACAAATTTACAAGAAAAAAATCAAACAACCCCATCAAAAAGTGGGCAAAGGATATGAACAGACACTTTTCAAAAGAAGACATTTATGCAGCCAACAGACACATGAAAAAATGCTCATCATCACTGGTCATCACAGAAATGCAAATCAAAACCACAGTGAGATACCATCTCACACCAGTTAGAATGGTGATCATTAAAAAGTCAGGAAACAACAGGTGCTGGAGAGGATGTGGAGAATTTGGAACCGTTTTACACTGTTGGTGGGAGTGTAAACTAGTTCAACCATTGTGGAAGACACTGTGGCAATTCCTCAAGGATCTAGAACTAGAAATACCATTTGACCCAGCAATCCCATTACTGGGTATATATCCAAAGGATTATAAATCATGCTACTATGAAGACACATGCACACATATGTTTATTGTGGCACTATTCACAATAGCAAAGACTTGGAACCACCCCAAATGTCCATCACTGATAGACTGGATTAAGAAAATTTGGCATATATACACCATGGACTACTATGCAGCCATAAAAAAGGATGAGTTTATGTCCTTTGTAGGGACATGGATGAAGCTGGAAACCATCATTCTAAAACTAAAAATCAATACCCAGAGGAACCTTGGAAAATGAACAAACTCATGAAAATTATACAACATGCTCCTGAACAACCAACGGGTTAAGGAAGAAATTAAGTAATAAATTGCAAATGTTTTTGAAGCAAATGAAAATGGAAATACAACACACCAAACTCACTGTGTGCAGCAAAAGCAGCATTAAGAAGGAATTTTATACCAATAATGCCTATATCAACAAAGCAGAAAGACTTCAAAAAAATAACCTAATGACACACTCCGAAGAACTACAAAAGTAGGAACCAACCAATCCTAAAATTAGTAGAAGGAAATAAATGTTAAATATTAGAGCAAAAATGAATGAAATTGAAACTCTAAAGTAACACAGAACATCAACAAAAAGAGTTGTTTTTCTGAAAAGATAAAATTGACAAACCCTTGGGGAGACTAATTAAGAAGTGAAGTTGGAAGACTCAAATAAACAAAATTGGAAATGAAAAAGAAGACAGAATAACTGAGACTTCAGAAATATAAAAATCATTAGCAAAGATGAGAAACAACTATGCGCCAAAAAACTAAAAATCCTGGAGAAAATTGATAAGTGTCTGAACACATACATCCCGCTAAATGTGAACCATGAAGAAATAGGGAATCTTATAAACCAATAATGAGTAATAAGATCAAAGTCATCACAAGAAGGCTGTCATAAAAACAAAGCCCAGGACGCGATGGGTTAACTGCTGAATCCTACCAACCATTGAAAGAAGAAGTAATAACAATTCTACTCAAATTCTTCAAAAATTGAAAAAGGATGGAATAATTTGTCACTCATTTTAGGAGGCCACTGTTATCCTGATACCAGGCTCTAGCTCCCAGATGACATTTCTTCCTTTTTCGTTTTTTGTCTTTTTTTGTTTTTTGAGATACAGTCTCCCTCTGTCACCAGGCGGGAGTGCAGTGGCGAACTCAGCTCACTGCAACCTCTGCCTCCTGGGTTCAAATAATTCTTTGCCTCAGCCTCCTGAGTAGCTGGGATTACCGGTACCCACAACCACGCCACGGTAATTTTTGTATTTTTAGTAGAGACGGGTTTTCACCATCGTGACCAGGCTGGTCTTCATCTCTTAACCTCGTGATCCACCCGTTTTGGTCTCCCAAAGTGCTGGGATTACAGGCGTGAGGCACCACTCCTGGCCACAGATGACATTTCCAGACACACCCTGGGCCAATACAGAATCTGTTGCATTGAAAGAAAGCACACAGAACAGCCAACATTTGACATCTGCTAACTGAGGAAACCCTGGACCCTGAATAACCAGCTGCAATACCCCTGTTGTATGTCGAGGGCTTTTGTGGGGACCTCTGAAACTTCCTAACTTCAGGTGAGACTCAGCACATTACCAGCTGTGGTTGCTAAAGGGCAAAAATGCTTCAGTTTGAGAAAAGCAGAGGGAAAAGTAAAGGGGACTTTGTCTTGCACGTTAGGTGCCAGCAAAGACATAGTGGGGCAGAGCACTAACTGGGCTTGTGGGGTCTCTGATTCTAGGAGTTAACTCTTTATCAACAATTCTGGACCTGTCCTTTGCCAGAGAGGAGCCCAGAACCCTGAAGGGTGAGTCCCGGGCCAGGCAGCATACACGACAAGCTTACCCAAGAGACCTGGGACCTTAAAGACACAAGGCTGGTTGTACAGCAGTAGTCCTTGTGCCCTGAGATGGTGGTGGTTATGGGCTTAGGCTCCCTTCTTTTTGGAAAGTGGAAGGAAGAGTTGGAAGGACTGTGTAATGTGATCTGAGTGCCAGCTCAACCACAGTACAATAGAACACCAGGTAGACTTCTAAGATGTTTACTGTAGTCCCTGACTCCCAGATGGCACATGTGCACACATCAAGAGCTTGGGGAATCTCACATCTCTTAAGGAAAAAACACAGACCCAGCTGGCTTTGCAATCTGCTGATTGTAGAGCCCCAGAGCCTTGAGTGAACATAGGTAGTAGTCAGAGAGAGGTTACTGCAAGCCTTGGGCAAGACTCAGTGCTATGTGGTGGCTTCAAATCTGAGCCAGTGCATTCATAGTGGTGGTTGCCACATTGATGCTTTTATCACTCCACTTCCAGCATTATGTAATTCAGAACACAGACAAAGACTCTCTATGTTTGGGAGAAAGTAAGGAAAGGGAATGAAAGTGTCCACTTAAGGGCCGGGAGTGGTGACTCACACCTGTAATCCCAGCACTTTGGGAGGCCGAGGTGGACAGATCACGAGGTCAGGAGTTTGAGACCAGTCTGACCAACATGGTGAAATCACGTCTCTATTAAAAATACAAAAATTAGCCAAGCGTGGTAACATGGACTTGTCATCTCAGCCACTCAGGAGGCTTAGGCAGGAGAATTGCTTGAACTGGGAGGTGGAGGTTGCAGTGAGCAGAGATCGCACCACTGCCCCCTCCAGCCTGGGCAACAGAGAGAGACTCCATCTAAAAAAAAAAAAATAGAAAGAAGCAAGTGTCCACCTAATAATTCAAAGAATTTTCCTGAATCTTCTCCAACACTGTCAAAATGATACTGATAGAAGTATGCAATCACAGCGTTACTGGGATGGGGGTGCTCCCTAAAGCAGATACAGCTTAGATTGCAACACCCAAGTCCTTTCAGATATCGGAAACATCTTTCCCAGAAGAATGGCTGCAAATAATCCCAGACAGTGAAGACAACAATAAATACCTAACCCTCCGATTCCTAGACACCAAGGAACATCGACTAGCATCAACACCATCCAGGAAAATAGGAACTCACCAAATGAATGAAATAAGGGACTGGGGGTCAGTCCTGTAGAAACAGAGATATGTGACCTTTCAGAAACAGAATTCAAAATAGTCATTGTGAGGAAAGTGGGAGAAATTCAAGATAATGCAGAGAAGGAATTCAGAATTCTATCAGATAAATTTAACAAAGGGATTGAAATCATTAAAAAGAATCAAGCAGAAATCCTCAAGTTGAAAAATGCAATGGGCCCACTAAAGAATGCAGCAGAGTCCCTCAAAAGCAGAACTGATCAAGCAGAAGCAAGAATCAGTGAGCTCAAAAACAGGCTCATTGAAAAACACAGTAAAGGGAGACAGAAGAAAAAAGAACAAACAACAATGAAGCAAGCCTATAGGATTTAGAAAATAGCCTCGAAGGGGCAAACCTAAAATTTATTCATCTTAAAGAAGAGGTAGAGAAAGGGATAAGGGTAGAAAGTTTCTTTAAGAAGATAATAACAGAGAACTCCCCAAGACAAGAGAAAAATATTAATAACCAAGTACGAGACAGTTATAGAAAACCAAGCAGATTTAACCCAAAAAAGATGACCTCAAAGCATTTAATAATCAAACTCTGAAAAGTCAAGGATAAAGAAAAGGATCCTAAAAGCAGCAAGAGAAAAGACACAAATAACATACAGTGGAGCTCCAATACATCTGGCAGCAGACTTTTTGGTGGAAACTTACAGGCCAGGAGAGAGAGGCCTGATATTGAAAGTACTCAGGAAAAACAACTTCTACCCTACAATAGAATATCTGGCAAAAACATCCTAAAGGAGAAATAAATACTTTTTCAGACAAATGAAAACAGGGAATTCATCAATGCCAGACCTGTCCTACAAGAAATGCTAAAGGGAGCACTTCAATCAGAAAGATGAAAACACCGATGAGGAATAAATAATCAGCTGAAGGTGCAAAACTCACTGGTTTTGCAGAAAAACAAAAATATTTTAACCCTGTAACTGTGGTGTGTAAACTGCTGTCATTCTAAGTAGAAAGGCGAAATGATAAACCAATAAAAAATAAGAGCTACCACAACTTTTCAAGAAATAGACAATACAATAAGATATAAATAGAAACAAGAACAAGTTAAAAAGCAGAAGGATGAAGTTAAGGAATAGAGTTTTTACTAGTTTTCTTTCTGCTTGTTTGTTTTTTAAGGCAAATGGTGTTAAGTTTTAATGGATTAAAATAATGGGTTGTAAGACGGTATTTGCAAACTTCATGGTCACCTCCAACCAAAAAAACCTACTATTAATCCACAAAATATAAAAAGGAAGAAACCCAATTATATCACTAGAGAAAATCCCCTTCACTAGAGGAAGACAGGAAGAAAAGAAAGGCAAGAGAAGACCAGAAAACGACCAGAAAACAAATAACAAAATGGCAGGAGTAAGACGTTACTTATCAATAATAACATTGAATGAGAATGCACTAAACTCTCCAATCAAAAGATATAGACTGGGCGAATGAATGAAAAAACAAGACCAATTGATCTATTAGCTACAAGAAAACACTTCACCTTTAAAAACTTCACATAGACTGAAAATAAAGGAATACTAAAAGATATCCCATTTGGAAGGAAACCAGAAAAGAGCAAGAGTTGCTATGCTTATATCAGAGCAAAATGATTTCAAGACAAAAACTATAAGAAGAGGCAAAGAATATCAATATATAATGATAAAAATGTCAATTCAGCAAGGGAATATAACAATTTAAAATGCATGTGCACCCAACACTGGAGCACCCAGATATATAAAGGAAATATAATTAGAACCAAAGAGAGATATAGGCCCTGAAACAGTAACAGCTGGAGATTTTAACACCTGACTTTTGGTATTGGGCAGATCTTTTAGACAGCAAATTAATAATAAAAAAAATACAGACTTAGTGTGCACTACAGATAAAATGGATCTAACAGATACTTACAGAACATTCCGTTGAAGAAATCTGCAGAATCCACATTCTTTTCCTCAGCACATGGATCGTTCTCAAAAACAGGCCATATGTTGGGTCACAAAACACATCTTAAAACTTGCAAAACAAGAACCAGGAGTGGTAGCTCACACCTGTAATCCCAGCACTTTGGGAGGCTGAGGCAGGTGGATCACAAGGTTAGAAGATCGAGACCATCCTGGCTATCATGGTGAAACCCCATCTCTACTAAAAATACAAAAAATTAGCTGGGTGTGGTGGTGGGTGCCTGTAGTCCCAGTTACTCGGGAGGCTGAGGCAGGAGAATGGCATGACTCCAGGAGGCAGAGCTTGCAGTGAGCTGAGATTGCACCATCGCACTCCAGCCTGGGCAACAGAGTGAGACTCCGTCTCAAAAAAAACAAAACAAAACAAAACAAAAAACCAAAAAACTTGAGAAAAACAAGTTGAAATAATATCAGGCATCTTCTTGAACCACAATGGAATAAAACTAGAAATTAGTCACAAAAGGAATTTTGAAAGCTATATAAGCACATGGAAATTAAACAACGTGCTCCAGAATGATCAGTTGGCAAATGAATAAATTAAGAAAAATATTGATAAATTTCGGACACAATTGATAATGGAAACACAACATAACAAATCCTATGGGATACAGCAAGGGCAGTACTAAGAGGGTAGTTTATAGCTATAAGTGTTTATATCTTATGAAATAATGAGAAAATGTTTACATCTTATGGTGTAAAGAGGAAGAACTTCAAATAAGCAATCTAAGAATGCACATTAAAGAACTAGAGAAGCAATAGCATACCAAAGACAAAATGAGTAGAAGAAAAGACAGAATAAAGATTAGGGTGTAAACAAATAAAATTGACATAAAAAACCCAAGAAACAATGAAAGAAGTTGATTTCTTGAAAAGTTCAATAAAATCAACAAATCATTGGGGAGCATAACTAAGAAAAAAAGGGGGGAGGATCCAAATAAATAAAATCAAAAATGAAAAAGGAGACATTACAACTGCTACTGCAGGAATTCAAATGATGATTAGAGGCTACAATGAGCAACTATGTGCCAATAAATTTGAATATCTAGAAGAAATGGACAAATTCCTAGATACACACAGCCTACCAAGATTAAATCAGAAACAAATTCAAAACCTGAACAGACCCCCCTTTCTTCCAGAGCTGTTCTGTTCAGTACAGTGGCCACTGCCCTCTTGTGGCTTTGAGCTCTTGGAATGTGGCTGGTCTGAATTCAGAGCTGTTGTAAGTGTGAAATACACACAGGTTTTCAAAGCCGTATAAACAAGAGAATGTAAATAAAATAGCTCATTCTTTTTTTCCTGATTATGTGTTGAATTGATAATTTCTTGAATATATTGGGATAAACATAATATTTATGGAATTAATTCCACTTGTTTTTTTTTTTTTTTCCCACATTTTTCAATATGGCTATTAGAAAATTCAAAATTACCTATCAGGCATGCTTGTACGTCTATTGGGCGCTCACCTGCTGTGATGGCCTGTCTCCACCAGGTGGCGCCAACACACACCGCTGCAACCCCTCCAGCCAAGGCAGGGCATGGACAGAGAGGGGTGGGACCCGACTGTGAGGTCCTTTGAGGAAGTAGGGCCTTATAGAGAGCGTTGAGACAGGCTGTTCACACACAGGGGGCTCCTATGCTGGGAGGAACTCCCAAGTTCTAGTGAGCAGGAAGGAGGCAGTGTGGTAGGCTGAATAATCACCCCCAAAGATACCTGTGTCACAATACCTGGAACCGGTGAATGGTTCCTTTTCTGGCAGAGGGACTTTGCAGATGGGATGAAGTTCAGGATATTGAGGTGGGGAAATTCTCCTGGGTTACATGGGTGGCCCTGAATGGAATCCTAAGTGTGATTGCAAAAGAGAGACAGAGGGAGCTGTGAGCACAGAGGAGGAGGTGAGGATGTGACAACAGAAGCACGAGGGTGAGTGGTGTCAGGAAGGGGCTGGAGCAAGCGATGCAGCAGCCTTTAGGAAGTGGAGAAGCAGCACAGAACCTCCCCTGAGGCCTCCAGGTCAGTACCGCCCTGCCAGCACCTTGACTTGAGACTTCTTACTCCAAAGGCATAAGGACATCAGTGTGTGTGGTTTTAAGCTAGAGGGGTGTGGTCACTTATTACAACAGCTATGAGAAACTACTACAGGCAGGAAAAAGTGATGAAAACAACAGTCATCTTTGTACTGAATATAATTTAAGATAAAATGAAAATACCATGAGCCAATTAAACCTGAGTTTTTATAAATAATTACCCAGTCTCAGGTAATTCTTTATAGCAGTGCATGAACAGACTAATACATGCACTTCTGAATTATGTTATTCTTTACCCCAAAGCTATGCATCTGTACAATTCTGATCTGATCCTAACCACCCACAGTGAGCTCACATTCCTCTGGTTCTGGGCATATTTTTCCACTAGCCTAACCTCACATCCAATGCTAGCCCCAATTTGGCAATCTCAGGTCACTCACACTACCCTCCAACTTGCCACAAATTCAAAAGTTCCCATCACTCCCAGGATGACTATGGAGCTAGCATCACTCACACAACTCAAAAAAATCACTCTATTTGTTATTACAGTGTCATAACAGCTAAAATACATAAATCCAAAGAAGCCAAAGAGACAGACAAATAGGGCTGGGTCATAGAGGATCCCGGACAGATGACTCCACTGCCTCCTCAAGGCAGGGTGAGGGGGAATGCATCTCCCGGCTCCATTGATGATGGTCTCTTTGTGATGAAGCCTTGTTCCTGGGTCTCAGTTGTACATGTCCTTTGGCTCTAGGAGAAGATGATGCTTTCCAATTCTCAAACCTGATTTATTTCTTATTTTTTTTGAAGCAGAATCTCACTCTGTTGGCCAGGTTGGAGTGTGTGCAGTGGCACAATCATACCTCATTGTAACCCCTAAGTCCCTGGCTCAGGTGATTTTTTTATCTCATGCTCCCCATTAGCTAGATCTACAAGTACAGGTGCGTGCCACCAAGCCCATCTAATTTTTAAGAAAACTTTGTTGTAGAGATGAGGTCTTGCTCTGGTGTCCAGGCTGGTCTGGAACTCCTGGACTCAAAAGATCCTACCTCCTCAAGCTTCCCCCGAATCTCTGGATTATAGATGTGAGCCACCACACCTAGTCCCAACTCTCACACTTTAAATTGCTGAGTGACAGGTGAGAGCCTGTCTTTTCCTCTTTCAATGCATCAATGGCACTGGTTCACAGCCATCCAATTCCACATTCCTTTTGCTATTATTTACGTACAATCTTCCAAACCAAAAGCAATGTACCTTCAGTGCTTCTACCGTAGTTCATCCAAAATTACCCCAGGTGAAACATCGGTGGTTTCACAGTGGTCACATGCCCTAGCGGCTCTCTGTCCTCCAACTGCCAGCAGTGATGGTTGCTCACTGCAGTCCTGTGGGGAGTCATCCAACCCCAGAATCCATACTTAGGGTTGACTTCCCAGGACCATTGCCAGTAGCGATTGCTAGCTCATGGTTTCCAGAAGGAAAGCATGAGATAGGGAATCAAGATGTGCATTGAGGGAGTGCTCCCGATAGCTCAGGCAGGGCAGCTCAAGGAAACCAGGTAACATCAGGTCTGGCTGAAGACCTTAAGCCTGATCCCAGGCAGACTCTGGAGCACAGTCTTCAGCACAGAGGTGGCCTCATCTTGGTCACCCTGAGGTTTCTGTGCCAGTGATTCCCTGGCTGCTAGCTGTTGCCAGGAAGGGGGTGATTAACAACCATCTGGGCCATGTGACTGCACGACAACTGAGTGCAAATCTCTCTAGGAGAGGCACCTACCAGGTGTGAAGGAGGATCCTGGGGAAGGGGGTCTGGGCACAGCCATTCCTGTAAATGGCTTTCAGGAAACACATGAGAATCTTTGGGATGTTGGAAATTAGGGGTGGACATTGAGAGAACAAAATGTCCATTGAAAATATTGTAAATGTCCATGGAAAGACAAAACGCTGGGCAGAAAAGCAGTGAAAGATCATAAGGCCTCCATAACGTCCTCCGTGTGACAAAGAGTTCATTAAGACGAGGGAGGAACCCTAGACCTTGCTTAAAAGGACGTGGCTTCAGGGAGAGCTCCTGTGGGCACACTCAGAGTTGAGGTAAAACTCCTGGGATTTTGTCTAATTCCAGTGTACTGGGTAGGGGTAGACTTTTGGCAATGTGAGGTCAGGGGTATCAGATGAAGGGGTCAACAAATGCCTGGACAGGATTCACGAAGATGAGAGGGAGGTTCGAATTCCTAAAAAGCTGGCGGTCAAAAGAATGAGGATGAAGAGGAGGGTGTCCTGAAACCTCGGAGCCAGAAGTGGGGCTGAAGGCAAGAAGCCTTTCAAGGGAAGAAGGGAGTTTGGAAAGAGATGGATATCAGGCCAGAAACCTTCCCCCAACCTGGTGCCCCAAAGCATTCTTAAAACGGGGGTGGAACACAGAAGAGGTTGTCTGAGCAGACGAGGATCCCGGAAGCCAGCGTGGGGGAAGGAAGAGGGAAGGAGGCTGGCATGAAGTGGGGACTAGAGAAAGGGTGAGTAGTTTTCAGAGAAAAGGCCAGTGTCCAGCGCTGTCCAGGAGCAAATCTGGCCACTTGTTCTGAAACAGGGGTCTGGGTCTGGCAGTGGCAGCATGGCGGGGTGGGTGAGTGGCACTATGGAAGAGCCAAATCTCCACCTCTATCCTCTAAGCCGTTCTTCCACACAGCTTTCCAGTTAGCAAGGCTCCATGAGAACGGTTAGTTCCTGAAAATAGTGGACCCCAGAAGGGCTGACTAGGAGCGTGGGCATAGGGAGAGGGAGGGGATCCAGGGCCCGGAGGACCTTGCAGAGCGTGTAGCCGACAGAATTGAGGAAACGAGAGTGGGGGTGGGGATCAGATCCCAGCATTTATGGAGTGACTGCAGCCCAGAAAGGTGGGAAAAACTAAGGAGGGGACTCCAAGGGCTTGAAAGACCTAGCGGAGTGTGGAGCCCTGAAGTGCGCAGGCCACTCAGTTGTCCCTCAGGGGCCTGGAACCTTGCGGAGTGTGGAGTCTCTAGAGTGGAATCTGCGCCACTGGGGAGGTGGATTTCAGGTCAGAAACCTTCAGGGACCTGGAGCCCCAGCACATGCTAAAAACAGGGGTAGGGACACACATCTGAAAGATTTTGGAGTACTTGGAAGCCAGAAGGGAAATTTGAAGAGGGCAGTGTGGAGCGCCGAGAAGACGGCGGAGACAGCCGAGCCAGAATAATCCAGAAAAAGAGGCGGGGACAGAGGATGAGGGCTCAGAAGCATTCAGAGCGCACAGGGCCCCTCCAAGGTCGCTTTCACACTGCCACGGTTTCCTCTGCGGCTGCAGAGCTGCACTTTTCTTCTGTCCCAACCGAAATGTGTCCCTTGAAGGTCTCATCCCCCATGGACTGTATCTGGGCCTCATTTATTCAGGGGCCTCAGTCCTGAAGGAGGCCATTGTCACTGTCCTACCCATTAGAGTCGCCTCAAATTAGTAAGGGCCCCTCAAGGAGCCGAGGGTTTGTCTTTATCCCTCCCTGAAACTTCTCCTTTGGAAGGAGGAAGTTCCCAAACACCCCCGGGATTTACTGCCAGAATTTCACCCTCTGAAACTTCCTCCTTCCCTAGACCCAGTCGGGCTCCTCATCCTCAGTCCCTCAGACCCCATGGAGGTGTCCCCTGCAATGGGTTTTCTCCACATTTAGAGCCTCCCCTCCTCAGCGCACAACCCAGAGACTCACCATGTCCTGAGCAGCGAGCCACCACATAAACAGTCATGAGACCTCATTGCAGCCAAATAACACTTTATTTTTGTAGTTTCAATGCTTTTGTTCCCCGAGGAAAAGGAGGAGCTCAGGAGAACGGTGTCATCAAAATTTCCTGGTGGTTGTTTAATCACAGCAGCAGAGTATGTCAGGAAACGCAACTGGATTACCCTCTTCCTCCTGAAATTAAAGGAAACGTGCAGGGCTCGTCAACTGATAAGGTTTCCTGACAATTGCGCGAATATCCTGCTGGACGTATGAACAGAAAGTTAAATCTGAATACCTGTGCTGCTTGTCCAGGCATCATCTTCTTCAGGAAATATGAGATGTTTTTGAAGCGTTTCAGCAGCTCATAAGGAAGGGAAGCTGCCTTATTGAGTACATAGATGAGCATCTTCTCGATTAGAAACCTCAACCCGGCGATCATGGTTTCTGTTGCTAGTTTTGGGACGTATGTCATTAGTTGGTCGGCACACCATTTTTCTAACACATCCGTCAGAAAACTGGCCACTTCCTCCACTATCACTTCCTTGGCTCTGTTCATTGTAAGTGAAGTAAATGAGCCCATGATATGTGAAATGAGCGTGCTGTGCTGTTGGTTTCTCGCAAAGTGATACAATCACATTATGTTCGTGGAGATCAGGGGGCATTTTATAGAAGGTCAGGTGGAGGGGGTGGGCCAAGATAGCAGGTCACCGAATTCAGAAGCAGTTCACCAAATGTGAGCCGTGTTTTCAGAATGCTAAAATTCTAAAACTGTCTCATGAACTGAAATGTCCAGATTCTGATTCTGGGACTGACTAGAAAATAACTTGACACAGAACACAAAATGGGTAAGTGATGACTCACCCTGTATGGGCGCAGAGCCAAAGGAACCATCTCCCGCATCTGAGTGAAGCAGTGAGTGAGTGTGTGACCCCGCCCCAGAAACCATGCTTCTCTCATGGATCTTTGCAACCCATGGATCAGGAGATTCCTTCATGAGCTCAGGTCATAAGGGCCTTGGGTCCAGGACACAGGGCTGTGTGGAGTGTTGGCAGAGCAGCCACTGAGACCACACACACAGAGACCCAGGAGTTTTACATAATCTGGCCTTGGGAAGCCGGGGAAGGCGGGAGTTCCGTCTGTACATTCCTCCAGGAAGGGGGCTGAATTCAGGTGTTATAGGAGTATTTAAGAAATTATTTCAGGCAGATAGAGAGGAAAAGGGGTCCTTGGGAAGTTTTGTTTCTTTTTAAAGCAGCTCCAGAATTGAGTCTTGTCTAGCAGGAAAGCCCTGGGTTTTAGAGTTCTCTGGTAACTTTTGATCAGCAAATGCTGGACATTAGAAACTGGGTCCACCCAAACATAGCGATTCCCGCCTGCTTCTGGCCCTTGCCCCTACCTGTGCCTGACAACCTGGCCAGCCCTACATATCCCCTAGTGTGTAGGACATCATGGCCCCTAGCATGTGCATATTCAAAGGCTAGGGTGGGAGGGCCAGTTTTTTCGCGGGCTATGTAAAAGACATGCCTGGTCAAGCCAATCCCCTGAGCCCTATGCAATTAAGACACCACCTCCTCCAGCGTCCTCAAGTAACTACCTGGTATCCATAGCACTCTGGGTTTCCTCTTTCGGCTTTGGAGCCTCCCCTCCCTCTGTCTCAGTATGGGGAGCGTCTTCCTTCTTTCTTGCCTATTAAACTCTGACCTCCTTAAAACTACAGTATGTGTTTTTGTGTCATTTTCTCCAATTCAATGTGAGACATGAGCCCTGTGTTCCTCCACTCATCGGAGTCATATCACAGGGAGCCAGACGGCCTCATTCTGTTGGCCCCACTTTCACAGCACCTCTCAAGTTAAGTCCCACTGGCTTGGCATACCAGCCAAGCAGTGGCAATAGGCTGGAGACTGCCTGAGACTACTGAGCTCTGGAAGGTTGAGGTGGCTACCATCTCTGTGTTTCCGTGGACTCAGACACTCTAGCCTTCCAGCTCCAGGGAGTCCAGTTGGTTTGGAGCAGGAGGGGTCCCCGACAAGGCAGCACTGTTGCTGTGCCTGATAGAGGCCACACTGTTTCTTTAAATTTGATCCTGATGCATACCTCCTCACTGGGTAGGTTCTCCCTGCCAAAATTTCAGGAACTGAAGCCAGAGTTATGTGGTTGGTGGAAAGCCTGATCTCTTTCTGGGATGGAGTCCTTCTGGGGATGGGCAGCTGTCATCTCTGTAATTGTCAACTCAGCCTTTCCAGCTGAAGCAAATGAACAAAGCTGGGAGCATCACATTTGCTGACTTCAAATTATATTACAAAGCCATAGTCAACAATACAGCATGGTGCTGGTATAAAAATAGACACACAGATCAATGTAACAGAGGAGAGAACCCAGGACAAAAGCCACACATTTATAGCCAACTAATCTTTGACAAAGCTGACAAGAATATACATTGGGGAAAGCACACCCTTTTCAATAATTGGTGCTGGGACAATTGAATTGTCGTATGTAAAAGAATAAATCTGGACTCCTATTTCTTACCTTATTTATAAAAATCAATTTAAGGTGAATTATGGACTTAAAAGTATGTACCGAAATGGTGAAAATACGAGAACAAACCTACAGAAAACTCTTCAGGTCACTGTGTAGTAAAGAGTTCATGAGTAAGACCTCAAAAATACAGGCAACGAAACAAAAAATAGGCCAATGCAAGTTTAAACCAAAGTAAAAATTTTAATTAATTAAATTCAATTAATTAAATTAAATTCAATTAATTTTTGTGGTTTCTAATTTTAGGATCTTCTACTTCTTCGAAGAATATCATTGGTGCTTTGACAGAAATTGCATTGAATCTGTAGATCACTTTGGGTGGTAAGGACATTTCAGCAATATCAGTTCTTCCAATTCACGAACATGGAATATCTTCTTATTTGTGCATGTGTCTTTTTCAATTTATTTCATCAATGTTTTACAGTGTTCATTATAAAGGTCTTTTACTTCCTTGGTTAAATTTACTTCTTTTGTTTCAGCTATCATAAAAGATAGCTTAAAAATTTTAGCAGTAGATAGCTAAGAATAAATTGTATTCTTTTTCAGATAATTCATTATTGGCTATTATTGGTATTACTGGTGGACTATTGCATAGCATGGTTGATTAGAGTTAAGAATAATGTATTCCATATTTCTTTTTTTTTTTTACTTTTATTTTTTTAGACAGGGTCTCGCTCTGTCACCTACACTGAAGTATACAGTGGCACAATCTCAACTCACTGCCAACTCAGCCTCCCCAGCTCAAGCAATCCTCCCACCTCAGCCTCCTGAGTGACTGGGACTACAAGTGTATGCCACCATGCACAGCTAATTTTTGTCTTTTTTGTAGAGACAATAACTCGCTATGTTGCCCAGCCAGCATAGTCTTGAACCCCTGGACTCAAGCAGTCCACCCATAATGGATGAGAAAGTGCTGGGATTACAGCTGAGATGGGATTGGGGGGTTGGGGAAAGTAAGGTTCAGAGAGGGCAGGGCCTGCAGGGAGAGGGGCTGTAGGGAGCTAGATACTGCCCCCCAAGGAGGAGGGAGCACTGTTCCCATCAGAGTGCACATCTTGCAGCAGCTGCACAAATAGAGAGCCCTGGCCAGGCTGATGGAGCCTCCCATGCCTGCTTTGCCCCAGGGTGTGGATTCTGAAATCTGTGCCCCTAACGGGTGGGACTGAGGTCCACAGTGACATCCCAGGGGAATCTATGATTCCAAACTCCAGCCACCCTGCCTACAAAATAGGAAAACACTATGCTTTTCCTATGAAATCCCAAATTCCATCAGTGCAAGCTCTCACCCTCTAAATCAGAAAGTTCAGTCATTCCTGGGGTCCTCCCACACCCCCAGCCTGACTTGCAGACACACAGGGTGGCTGACACCTGTCCCTGCTCCTCCCCCTGGCCCAGCTGCTGTGCATCCTGGAGGTGATGAATGATCAGGACAAGGGAGCCTAGAGCGGGCCCCACAGCTGTCAGGAATCCAGGACTCAGCCTCCAGGCGGCAGTCACCCTGGTGCCACAGGGACAGCGCTGATGGCCATTCTGAAGACTGGGGGTGGCAGGAGAGCTGGGCGTCCCACAGAGCTGCACAGAATAATGGGGACCGAGGGTGACACAGGACTCAGGATCTCAGATGGGTAGGTAGGCTCAGCTGGGAGCTCAGGGACAGACCTGAGGAGCCTCAGTGGGAAGTGCTGAAGTGGAAAGTTCTGGAATGTTTCAGGAAAAAGGCTGGAGGCTTAGAGGAAAGGCTGTCGCTCCTAATATGGCTGGCAACCCTGGATGGGCTGTGTTCCTCCCACCTGCCCATCCTCTCACTGCTGCCACCTCTAGGGACACAACCTCTCTTCATGGGACACACACCTTCCCAAACTCACCTGCACTCCTCCATTATCTGACTTTATGTGAAAGCAGTGCTAAGATCCCTCTCCTGCAATGCAAGAAGGAGATGAGAGGCCCGGGTCCCCACAGACAACTCAGCAGTGGGGTCCTGCTGAAGTGGGACCGGGCAGAATCATGCACTCCCAACATCCTGGATCCTGACTGGGGGTAACAGTGAAGTTCAAAGACCATGCCATCAAAATCTCCAGAGTGAGGCTCCTCCCTGGGGTCCCTGGGGTCTGTCCAGGAGCTGCTCCCTGAGCAAATCTAGAGTGTGGAGGGCTGGGGTTGTGGCAGTAAAAGCAGCCACATTTGTCTCAGGGTGGAAAGGGAGACGGTGAGCTCCAGTAAGGGCAAGGGCGCCATCTAGTGGGTGCCTCCTGCTAAGGAGCAAGGAGACCAGGAGAGTGGAGATCAGGGCTGGCCTTGGACTAAGGGTGAGTTCAGGTGGAGGGGACTGAGGTGTAAGGAGGCGGGTGAAGTGGGGAAGTGGTGGGGAGACATGGGAGCAGCAGGTGAGGGGAAGCTTCAGGGAAGCTGCGGGAGGGCACAGCAGGGCTCTCCACTCCTCAGCATTGACATTTGGGTGGTCAAATTGGTGGGGCTCTGTGAACTGCAGGGTGTTCAGCACCATCCACCCACTCAATGCCAGCAGGACTCCCTCCCCCAGCTCTGACAACCAACAATGTTTCCAGACTTTGCCAAATGTCCCCTAGAGGGCAAAATTTCCCATGGCAGAGTCACTGATCCGCACTAATCTCTAATAACAATTCACCAGTAAAATCCTTCACTTGGGAGAAGAATCGCATGTGTGGGAAGAGTAGAAACTTATATCTTCAATATCTGTCAAAATGGCTTTCATTTATTCCATAATTTGATGTACCAGGAGAAGGCATGTTTAGAGATGATGCCATTTGGCTGCCTGTACCTCACAGCAGGAATGGCATGGGCTTTCCAAGGATCTATACAACAAAAACCAGAATGACGCACACTGAGTTACACTACAAAGTGGGACATGGGGGATCCTGTAGACATTGGAAGAAGAAAATGCATGACCCCAAGGCACCAGATAGTCCATTCTGATGCTCTCACCATCCTAGAAAACATCTCAGCCATGAATGCAGTCACATATGTCATTAGGAAGGAATGTCTTATTAAGAGGAAAATTGTAGCAAAGGAATTTCTGTTTATGTTCAAATTTGTAGACTTTTGTATTATTCTTTAAATAAGAATCTACTCTCCCCCAAAATGAATGCAATCAGTGTCTGGACAGTGTTGGGGTCTTACTCCTGGCCCCTGGGAGCTGGGAGCTGACAGTGCCCTGCTGCCCCAGCCCTGGGCCTTCTCTGAACCTCAAGAACACTGGATGGCCCCCATTTAGGGAGTAGAGAGGAGAGGTCTTTTAAACATCCTCACCATTCACCTCTCCACCTTTCAGACCCTGGGCAGAATCTGTTGCCCACTCTTGGATTTGATCTTTAAGTTACTGACCTTAAAGCATTTTGACACTTTTTTGTTTTTGGTAGTCAGAAGCTTTCCACCTCCTTGGGAAAAGTGATTCTCTACTCTATGTACAGGAATAACCAGTAGAAATAGAGAAAAAATGCATTAATATTCAGAAAGAGGATGATCTCTATGTGAACAAATGAAAGCTTAAAATCATCAGAGTCAACATAAAATCAACATTGCCAGTGCTAAAACTACAAAAGTGACATTAATGGTGAACTAGAAGAATAAAACAGGCATTACAGTTGCTCTTAAACCTAAATCACTTATTTTTTTAAAAGACCATTCTGGTATATTGCAGTGATGACAGGAGTGCCCTTCATTCAATATGATGCCTGTAATTTTTGTGACCTGGCAAGATATACTGTCCCTTCTCCTTTTAAATCTCAAATGCAAAATGAGAGGCAACTCCTGGGTCACCCCCTCCCAGAGCTAACTGCCTGCAAGCAGCCCCTGGAAGAGCAGAGGCCCTAGTTTCCCTGATCCTCAAGGCAGGAGCGATGGGAAGCTCCCTGTAAGCCGGAGGAGAGCTTTGCTCCCAGAATGTTCCTCCTCTTCCCAGAGGCACCAACCCCGATGCCCTGACACTTACCTTCTGCTCTCTCGCCCAATGTTCACTCAAATATTGAGGGCTTGGTGAGTCTGCAGAGCTCAGGAACTTCTGGGAGCCAAATCACTACCAGCTCCTCCAGGAAAGATACCTGTGCACACCCAAAACCACCCCACTGAGCCCTGGCTGGGGTCTGTACCACATCCAGCATGTGCACTGTGAGCATAGAATCCGGCCCTGAATTCATGACCACCCACCAACATGCCCCCAACTGAAACCAGCAAATTCCCACACATGGCAAGCACTGAGGCTTGGAGGTGCTTTCCCACGAGGCGGTTCTGCTTCCACCACGGGGTGGTTGTCACTGACGCTGGAAGTTGCTCAGCACCTGATAGTGGTGCAGGACCCAGGGACCCTCAACATCAATCTGGTGAAGGCAGACGGGGCCCCTCCAGATCTTCTCCCACCTGCAGGTGCCCAGCTCAGTAAGACCCCAACCCTGGGAGGAGGATCCAGACCCCTGTGCCAGGGAGACCAAGCTTGAGGCCTCAGGCAATGAGAGAGAAGGAAATGGAGGTCTGACCAGGAGTTGCTCTTCCTTGAGAGCCCGGGTCCCTTCCTTGTGCAAAGGCTTGGCTTATGAACAGAATCCTCAATCTGTAGTGACAGTGCCTAAGAGGATGACATGGACTCCGGCCTGATGTGCAGCCATCCCTGTCTAACCCCTCCCTGCTGCAGGACAGCACCAGCCCAGGACAGGAATCCTCAGTTGGGGAGCTGATAAGAACATGGAATACTCAGGGCCTCTTACCTTCCTCCAGTCCACAGCAGCAGCCACCGTTTGTGCCTAGGACACCCACCTGCTGGCCCTTCTGACCCTTACAGTCAGGCCTTCCAGATGCCACTGCTGACTCAAGGCCTAGCTACTTTCACCGTGCTGAGCCCTGCTCCTCCCAACCAGGGTCACTGCCTTGCTAAGCACCTCCTCCAGCTCCAGCTGACTGGTCATCCAACACCCAAACCCCAGAGGACAAACAAGAAAATAAACAGATATGAAGTCTGGAGGAGATGCAGGCTATGAAGACAAATAAGAGTAAGCATGAATATAATTCCACCAACAAAATTGTTTCCCAAAACAAAATCTTCTGTGCCCATGATCATGGAACTAATTGTCCCTCACTATGTAGGCAAGCACTTCCAGGGTCTCTCAATTATTTCATGGATGTCAATATATACTCTAAGGAGGAGTGGAGTTCCCCTCTGTGGATGCCTTCCCTATTAGGATTCCAGAAACACACCTAACCCTTGCCCTAGATGGAGAATCCCCCTTCGCATGGGGTAGGCCACCTTGGGAGCACATTACAGGTTCCTACTCGGTAACAATTTGGGGAGAACAACATGGCAGCACTCTACAGCAGCAACACAGCAGCACACAGTGGAGCAACTGAATTGCACTGAACAGAACGGCCTCACCAGTGAGGCAGCCACACCAGGGAGGATGTTAAAAGCCTCAGCAGCTCCGAGATATCTGGTGCTAAACAGAAGAGGTACTCTCTATTGTGCCGACTACACCAATTTCTTAAATTTGCGATCTTTAAGATGCAGAGCTCTTGCCAATGATTGCGAGAGACATAAGATGAAAATAAAGATTTATTACTTACAGGTCCTGGGGGATACAGGCCCTGTCTGGAGGACACACACACACACACACACCCACACCCACACACACACACAGGTCAGGGGCAGTATGGGGAGGACAGAGGGGGGACCCATGGGTCAAGGCCTTTATTAGGGTACAGAATATTATCCAAACAGATTGTTCTCAGGGAGTTTTAATTGGTGGATTTAATGCAAGCAGACATGAGATCCAGGTAATTAGAGGTGGTCACTGCAGCAGGCAAGGTGTGGGGTCAGTGGGGCAGTCATACGGGCTGTATCCGGAAGTCCCATAGGGAGGAGGTCACCAGGAGGCAGTTGTATCAATCAGATATCTGATCAATCACACTGAGGAACTGGAAGGAGGTGGAGAACTGGAAACTATTTCAAAGGTGACTGAGCCCTGCTTCTGGTATGAGAAAGTCCAACTTCCATCCAAAACGGATGCCAAGGCATTGTAAAATTGTAAGCATTCACAAATACTTTTGATGCATTCTTATTTAGCTGACTTCTAGTTTTTACAGCCCAAATATCATCAATTTTCATTCTTATTTGGCAACATTCTGTTAGGTGCAGCATGTATGGAGGGCACCTCCTTTATTAATACATGTGGATTTGCTCTAATTGTGGTTTTTTCATTGGTTCCATTGCATGGCTACACTATGATCTTTTACCCACACCCCTGTTGCTGGATTTGAGGCTGCTCGTCACTTGTCACATTGACATGACCTTCTGCAGTGAACTTCCTCATACACACATCTCTACCATGTGGAGTACTGTTCCTGGAGCTCATTCCTTCCACATGTATTTATGAAGTACCCTGTGCTGGGCTATTGGCTGGTCTCTGGCTTTAGCAGAGACAGAACAGGCAAGCTTGGCCTTCTCAGAGCTCACAGCACAGGGAGGCCTTCAGAAGTAGGATAGTGGTCAGAGCGTGTGCGCGTTAAACATGATGAGGTCAATGTTGCTGTAGGGACTGAACTGCAGTCCCATCAGAAGTATATGGGAATGTCCATCTCCATGTCCTCACCTTTCTTGGCATAATTATTTGAGTACTGCATGTGTTCCTGTGTCCTATTCTTTGCCCACACATCATCCATATTTACCCTCTTAACTGTCCATCCTCCACCTTGTCCCTAAGTGCTGTTGTTAATAGCCCTGTGGTAGACCAGATGCCAGGAGCCCTGAGATATCCTAAGCAGCTCCCTCTGCCAGTCCTTCCAAGAGTTCTGGTTCCACAGGTGACACACCTGAACACAGGCAACCCCTGCAAAACCTGTGATTACCACTCAAGACTGACAGTGAGTGGTGGGTGTTCTAGGAGGGGCCAGCACCTCCATATGCAGGGTCAGAGAACACTGAGTGGAGCAGGAGGCTGATGACTTTGACCACAAGGTAGGTGGATGGGTATGTTTGGCTTTATAGGGAAGGGAAGGGAAGACAAGGGAAGACGAAGGGACAGGGGTGGGGAGGGGAAGGGGAGAGGAAAGAGGAGGGGAAAAGGGAAGGGGAAGGGGAAGGGAAAGGGTGGGCATTGCAGGCAACATCACAAAGGTTGGAACCTGCCTCTGGGGACCAAGAACAGCAAGGAGGCCACCCAGGATACAGCTGAGGAGGGAAGACGTGGGGAGCAGCGGATCTAGGGGAGAAGCAGACTGTGATTGACCTTGGGGGCTGGGCGGTGAGCAGAGGTGTGTTACGTGTGTCTGTCCCAGTCACAGATATGAGGAGGAGTGGGGCCGCAAGTGGCACCTGGTTCGGTGGGATTTCCTAATACCTGCTGTTCATCAGAGCCTCTCCATGTAGCACGTCAGTATAGATCTGAGGCTGTGTCTGGGAGGGGGAGCAGGTGGTCCAAGGCAGCCTGTGGTGCTTACTGTCCCTAGGGGTGGGAGGAGAGGGATGAGGACACCCCTGCGCAGTGAAGCCTCAGGTGTGTGGAGCCACAGGTATCTCACCTGGTGATTCTTGTCAGACACGTGCCTTGGGTGAGGATGTCAGGGCCAGAGTCACTGTCATTTTTCTTAAAATGTACATGGCATGGACCCAGGTATTCAGGGACCCAGAGAACAAGGCCCCTGGTGAGAGAGGGTTGCATGGAGCTGAGCAGTTTCATGTGCTCAGAGTGGGAGGGACTCCTGAAAAGACAAAGCCTCAATCCTACCTGTCAGGAGCCACGCCTATTTCCAGGAGAGATGACAAGGGTGACCCAGGACAGACATTGAGTGTGAGGACAGGACAGAGAGGACCCTGGTGGCTTCTCAGGTGTGAGAATGTGAGGTGGGGTTTGTTCCCATCCAAGGCACAGAAGCCCTCCAGTGTACCCTGAGTGCTGTGTGTGACTAGCAGGGACACTGGATGGGTTGGACCTGTGCCGCTTGAAGGCAGGGCTGGGTCTGTAGGACCAGAGATGCCTCTGTGGGTAAGAGGTGATGGGAATGAGGAAGATGGGGGTGACTGTGAACCTATTTTAGTTCCCTGGGGATGTGTGCTGAAGAGGAAGTGGCCTAGAACATTCCTTTTCTGGGTAAAGTGAAGCGGGGAAGCAGTGTGGATTCTTTTTGTTTTGTTTTGTTTTGTTTTGTTTTGTTTTTAGATGGAGCCTCACTCTATCTCCCAGGCTGGAGTGCAGTGGTGCGATCTCAGCTCACTGCAACCTGTGTCTCCCAGGTTCAGGCAATTCTCCTGCCTCAGCCTCCCGAACAGCCAGGACTACAGGCATGAGCCACCAGGCCCGGCTAAATTTTTTGTATTTTTAGTAGAGATGGGGTTTCACCATGTTGGTCAGGCTGGTCTTGAACACCTGTCCTCAAGTGATCTGCCTGCCTCAGCCTCCAAAAGTGCTGGGACTACAGGCGTGAACCACTGCTCTCGGCCGCGGTGTGGATGCTTCAGTGTGTTCTGATAGCCATGTGTCACTACACACTTGTTCTTTATGTCTTCACATCTCATCCTGTTGCATTTTAAAGCATGTTCATAGTATGCAGTTTTGCCTAATAAAGCATTCTCATATATACATACATATAGATAGATAGATGATAGATAGATAGATAGATAGATAGATAGATAGATAGATAGATAGATAGATATTCAGACAGATCTTCAGGCCCCACTTGTCCCTGAGGAGGATTATTTGCCTACGGAAAGAACAAGCAGATGGCAAAGGCCTCTGACACCAAGCACAAGGCTCAGCCTGGAGGAGCTGACAGAGAAGCCCAGGAGATCCTCTCAAGCATCTCCTCAAGGGCTCAGCTGGGGATGGAGGAGCAGGATGCTGAGCTCAGCGGATGCTCCAGGCTGAGTGATGGATGTGCTTCAAAGGTCAGGCACAGAGAATCAGACGTTAATCATGGAAGGTTCCCATCATGTTGTAGGCAGAGACAGTGGCCTGAGTGTCAGGGGCAGGGAGACTCACCATGAGGCCAAAGCAGGCTGTCAGCCCCCCAAGAGACCACATCCTGGATGCAGCAATCAGCCCTGCAGGGAGTGGCAGCAGATGTGCTAAAAACCATGATATCCAGACATGCAAAGGTTTCGCAATTTATGGATTAGAAAAGAATAGCATTATCCCTGTAATAGCTTCCTCTTTCTTACACTCTTTCTCATATAGAATAGAATGGGCAGCTTTTCCTGCAATTCCCTCCTATCTGCATGCACCCTGCTGCCACCTGGAAATTAGCCTCACTGGGTCACTGTCCGTGGTGCTGATGTCCACGAACTATTGAAGGGCCGGTGAGTTGTGACCTTTCAGTCACCTCTGCTCTCTGTTATTCTTAGCAACTAAGCATGTCACCAAGAAGAAGGTGGAGAGGTACTAGGGGCATGGAGAGCCCTCCGTCTCCCTCTCTCAGGATCTGGAGGGTGCTGGGGACGTTAATGCAGGAACTGACGCCACAGTCAGGATGACCCCATCCAGGTGCCCATGTGTAGTTTGTAGTGAACGATGATGAGAAGATGGCCTTGAGAGGAGTGATGGACAGAACAAGGGCCTCTCAAAGATGTGTACATCCTCATCCCCAGATCTGTGGACATGTCACGTGGTAAAGGACACTTTACAGATTAAAGGAAGGATCATGAGATGGGGAGGTTGTTGTGGTTTATCCCAGGTGCGTCCAAAATAACCACAAGGCTCCTTCCTTTTAAGTGAGAGAGGGAGGTGGGAGGAGGTGGAGATGTGGGGATGGAAGCCGGGCACAGAACAGTTTCAAGATGCTGTGCTGCTGGCTTTGAAGATGGAGAAAGAGGACACAGCCAAGGTTGCAGGAGGCCTCTAGGAGGTGGAAAAGGAGAGGAAATGCACTCTTCCCTGGAGCCTCTAGAAAGAACACAGCCATGTGGGCACTTTGGTTCAGGTTTCTATGTCACTAAGCTTGTGGTAATTTGTCACAGCCTCAACAGAAAACTAAAGAGGCCTCACCTTGTCTCATCTGACGCTGTGTGCAGGTGGGATCAGGGGTCATTTAGAGCTAAATCCCGATGCAAATCCCGATATAAAACAACCGATTGCGGGTTGTTTTCTTACCTCTCATCTCAGGACGAACAACCTGTGGCAGTGGCAGAACACTCTTGGGAACTGTGGCTCTGTGCTTTACTGCAGGCACCAGCTCACTTGTGGGAAGGTGGCACCTGGTTCAAGTGAACCTACATGAGATCATCACCCTTCCAGGGGCCCTCAGGGAAGGGCTGAGAACTGCTGTCCCAGGTGTGTGGAGGAGCTGCAGGCGAGATTGGGCTGTGGGCCAGGGAGAGGAGCAGACAGGTTGTCCCATCTCCATGGGAGCCTGCATGAGCTTTAGATGGGGGAGTCCTGCACCTCTGACCTGGATGCTCCTGTGTAAAGAGTTGGCTTGCTCAGTGAGATCCACGCCAGGGGGTAAAGTGGGAACTGATGAGCAATGAGGGGCCAGAGTCCTGGGTAGTGCTCAAGGACTGAATTATGCGTCTGTATTAATCTTGGTTGCTCTGACAGCCCCTCTCTGTGCCCCACCAGGGATAAAGATGTCCTGAGCAGTAGCCACTGGGACAGAGGAGAACCTAGTGGCCAGGGATAAGCACACAGGATCCTGGATTTGGGGACAGGCAAGTTCATTTGTGGAGGACAGTGATAGACTGGGCCTCCAGGGCCTGGGTGAAGAGGGCAGGAGGGGTTAGGACACTGGAGGCTGCATAGGCGCCACAGCCGCAACCTATATCACCCATGGTTGCTCCCGCATTGCTCACCTTTTGTGGACATCAGATGGCCCCATCTTCTGTGCTCCTGAGACCCCACATGCATTCACAGAGGGACCCAGGCTGGGGCTGTGCATGGCCTTGGTCCCTGGGGTAGTGTGAGGACAGCTGAGCGCTCGGCTGGCTGGGCAGGGCTCATGTGAATCTTGCCCTTTCCTGTGTAGGGCCCACCCCAGCCTGACTCCCAACCCCCTATTTCTGCCTCCCAGGGAAGAGAGACTGCGGTTGAGACAAGGTGGAGATATTTTCCCTGTGTGACCCGGGAGAGAATGGACACGGAGTTTCAGGTGAGTTTCTGCTAAGTTCCCACGAGCAGAAAAAGAGCCAATGAGAGGAAGGGTCCTCTTTATTCAGATCCTTTCCTGGTGACCCCGGGTGGGCCATAGGCCCATTCACTTTCCCTGCAAGCCCCTGCTTCCTGTGGTGATGGGAAGCCTTTGCCTTGGCCCACCCAGAGCCCAGGGCAGTCTGTAGGGGTCTCCAGATATTCAGCAGAGACCCCCATCCCTCCCTGTCCCCAGGCCTGTGTCTCCTCAGGACTCAGAGCTGGTTCTCTGGCTCAGGCTTCATGTCTTTCCCGTCCCCAGGGCTGGGAGCTTCGGGGACGCTCCATCAACCCACAGGAGCAGCTCCCAGAGGAACCTAAGAGACCACATCTGCTTTGTGGTCGATCCGGCAGTAAACGTTTGCGTCAGAGTATAGCAATTCCTGTAAAAACAGAGAAGAGGCCTCAACCCCTGTAGCCTTCTCAGAACAGTGTCTGGCATCTCCCAGGCTCTGGGCCCACCCAGGGCTGCTCCGGGGCTGAACCTGGCTGTGCTCAGGGGGTCCCTGTTCCCAGGCCCCTCCCTCCTCTGCTCACCTCCCCCTGTTCTCATTTTCACTGCATTTTCCTGAATCTCAGAGCTCAGCCAGGTGCTGGTGGGGGCAGATCCTGGGTCCCCTGGAGCCTGTGGGACCAGAACATCCATGGCCCACACTCACCTCATAGATGGGAGTGGCTGTTCTGGGGCTGGGTAGAGGGGCCTGGGCAGGGGAGAGAGGAGATGTCAGGGGACAGGGAGGGAGGGTCACGGAAGCCCAGCCTGGAAGGTTCCTGTCTCTGATCGGCCAGGACTTACTTCCCTGCCTCCACTTCCACTCATTTCCCCTCAGGATTGACCAGCTCTGCCCCTGAGCTCAGCCTCCCAGTGTGGACACAACACCCTGACCCCTGTCCTGGCTGGGCCCACCCCGCACCCTTGTTAATGTGGGTCTCTGACTGATGGTCCCAGTGTCCACTCTGCACCTGCTGGACTCCAGGGTTCCCCTCAGGTGATAGAGGGTCCCAGGGAGGGGTGAGCACAGGGCATGGGTGGTCCTGGCCCTGTAGAGAGGCCCGGATCCTGGCCGGAGGCACTCACTTTGACCTGACTGTTCTGGGGAAAAGTGGGTCACTGCTGTGCTGTGGGGTTGAAGGTCCCCCTGCCCTGAGCCTGCACTGTTGGGACCCCAGGAGAAAAGGGCTGGGGAGGGAACAGGCTTACCGAGAAGGTGGATCTGTGAGAGGGACCATGGCCTGGGGACAGAGACAGGAGTGAGCAGCAGGGTGGGAGGAGAGCCTGGGCCCCTCCTGCAGGAGAGTGTGGGGGTCCTCAGCTCCCAGAGAATCAGGGAGAGGGAGCCTCTTCCCAGGGGAGACCTGAGCAGCTGAGGTCGAGGAGATGACCCACGACCCAGAGCCCACAGATCAGTCTGACCAAGACAGTCGGGGTCCCCTGTGTCATGTTTCCTGATATCCTCCTTGCAGCCCCAAAGAAAGGATCAGAGGCCCCCAGGGGGTGACTGGCAGGAGTGGACACCGTAGGGCAGGCCTAGGGGCTCCCACACCTGGGCTGAAGGGACACTCACCGGGGGTGGAGGCTGGGGGCTGCTCCCTGAGGTCACGCTGGATGCTGGCCCTAGGAAAGGTCAGGATTATTCATGAGGGTGCAGGGAGAAATCACAGGTTTAGGGGCAGAATAAAGGACAAGGAAGGGACTCCATTTTCAAGGACTGGAGTGAAGGCCTCCTGTCTCCATCAGTTTCATGGTAGGAGCGGCCAAGGACGGGGAGCTGAGGATAGGCCTTAAGCAGTCACGTCTGTCCTGGCCAGAGAGGAAGGACCCCCCCAGGCAGATGCCGGGTGAGGAGAACATTGACCCAGGGATGCAGGAAAGGGACTGAGGACTCAGGGAGGGAATCAGACCACCTGCGTTTGCCTGAGAGGAAGGGTCAAGGCCCCAGAGGGAAAGCAGGGCCACCTGTGTGTGCAGGACACTGGGGGAGCTGGGGGCATGGGGAGGCAAGGAGCATGTATCATATTCTCCCAGAACTCAGTATCCCTGCCATGGCCAGATCCTCCTTTCAGGCCTGGAGATGCTGAAATGGGGCAATGGCCTTGTCCTCTCTCTCTCCACCCCTTGGCAAGAGACATAAAGGACAGCAGGTCCTGAGGTCCAGGTTCTCCCGTCTCACACCTCAGGGCCATCAATCATGATGGGGTGCTGACCCCAGCCAGCCTGTCCAGGCTTTGCCACTCCCCACTGCGTGACCATGCCCAGGACCCCCACCATGGATCTCAAGCCTGCAAATCCCTCCTCACTGGGTAGGTAAATTCAATGAACAGCAGAAGGTACCAGGTTCTGAGCACTCCCGTCCTATCTGCCTCCCTCCCTCCCTCCCTTCCTCCCTCCAGGCAGCTGTGGCTTTGCTGTGTTAGGGAACTAGGACAGCATTCAGGGGTGCAACCTTAATTGTGCCACATTCATAAAGGAGGAGGCAGCCTAGGATCAGCAGCTGGCAAGGGAGGAGCCATGGAATGAGAGGGAAGGATTCCTTGGGAGGATGCGGAAAGCCTGGCCCTGAATACAGGGCGGGGTCTCCCTCCTCCTGGACTGGGGTCAGCCTAGGGGGTGGGAGGAGGCTGGGGAAAAGCTGCGGTACCTTCCAGTCCTGGAGAGGAGCAGAAAACACACCAGGGCGGCCACCAGAGCCACCCCAACCAGGACCCCAGTCACGATGCCAGCGACGGCCCCCACAGGAAGGCCTGGGACGTTGTTTTCTGCAGAAAGGGGAAGGCAAAGGGGACGAGGCCCAAGTCTGCTCCAAGGGAAACCATAAGGGGCATTGCAGGGCAGGGGCATAGTCAGGGAGGAAGGAAATGCTCCAGAGCCTGAGTGTGGTCTGTTGGGCTGTCCTCATAGCTGACTCCCTTGCTCTCCACGGTTGCACCATTTTCTGTGTCTCAGACTTGACACACTGGGATGTACCAACTCCTACATTCTTCCACAGATGCTTGCACCTCACCCTGCTCCTATACCTTTAAATCCCTTCCTCCTCTCATGTCACACCTCTTCCCTCTGTTGCTTTTTTCTTTTTCTTTTTTTTGGATGGAGTCTTGCTCTGTCACCCAGGCTGAGGCTGGAGTGCACTGACGCAGTCTCGGCTCACTGCAACCTCCATCTCCCAAGTTCAAGCGATTCTCTTGCCTCAGCCTCCCAAGTAGCTGGGATTACAGGTTTGTGCCACCATGCCAGGCTAATTTTTATATTTTTAGTAGAGATGAAATTTCGCCATGTTGTCCAGGCTGGTCTTGAACTCCTGACCTCAGATGATCTGCCCGCCTCGGCCTCCCAAAGTGCTGGGATTACAGGCACGAGCCACCGCGCCCAGTCTTCCCCTTGTTACTTCTTTTCCATTCCATGATTGTCACAGAGAGCGAGCCCTCACTGTCAACTCCATGCTGATGAGCGGGGATGATGTTCATTGACTATTTTCAGGGGCCTTCCATGTGCCAGGCACAGTGGGCAGCAACCTACCTATAGCTCATCTCATCCTCACATCACCTTGAGGGAGGGGGGCTTCACTCCCATCTGCAGAGTTAGAATCTGAGACTTACAGTGCCTCAGTAAGTCAAAGAAGGTCACAGAACTCGTACATGATAAAACCAAATTTTTACTGCATTGTTCCTGATTTTATTGCTAATAACAACATCAAAAAAATAAGAATACTAGTTGATAGCATCAACTGAGCTCTCACCCTGTGTATAACTCTGCTTTAATCTCTTTAATCTTCTAATAAACATCCTCACAACCACCCTGAGATCCAGGTGTTACAGTGAGTTTGATCTCTAGCATATATATATATACATATATATGTATACACATATATATATACATATATATGTATACACATATATATACATATATATGTATACACATATATATACATATATATGTATACACATATATATACATATATATGTATACATATATATACATATATATGTATACACATATATATACATATATATGTATACACATATATATACATATATATGTATACACATATATATACATATATATGTATACACATATATATACATATATATATACATATATATGTATACACATATATATACATATATATATATACACATATATATATATTTTGTTGTTGTTGTTATTCTTTCTTAGCCTGTCCATCTCTCTGCTCACAGCACCCGTCTGTTCTGCACATTGTCTATGCTTTCCATTGCAGCCTTTAGCATATTAGCCAGTATTGTTTTTTGTTTGTTTGTTTGTTTGTTTTAGAGACGGAATCTCGCTCTGTTGCCCAGGCCGGAGTGTAGTGGCACAATTTCGGCTCACCGCAACCTCCGCCTCCCAGGTTCAAGCAATTCTCCTGCCTCAGCCTTCCGAGTATCTAGGATTACAGGCGCCCACCACCATGCCTGCCTAATTTTTTGTATTTTTAGTAGAGACGGGGTTTTGCCATGTTGGCCAGGCTGGTATCGAACTCCTGACCTCAGGTGATCCGCCTGCCTCGGCCTCCCAAAGTGCTGGGATTACAGGCGTGAGCCACCGCTCCCGGCCCCAGAGTTGTTTTAAATTCCTGGTCTGATAATTTCAACATCCCTGCCACATCCCTGCCACATCTGCATCTGGTTCTGATGCTTGTTCTGTCTTTCGAACTGCATTTATTTATTATTTTTTTTTTTTTTTTGCCTCTCGTCTGTCTTGTAGTTTTTGTTGAAAGCCAGGACATGATGTACTGGGCAACAGGAACTTGGGTGAGCAGGCGTTCAGTGATGCGGTGGTGAGTGTGGGGAGGGAGGGGTTCTGTGGTCCTGGATAGAGTCTGTGCCCTGGGCTGTGAATGTCACAAGTGCCTCTCAGTTTTTTCTCTCCTTTAGGTGGGACATGATGGCTAGAGGGGGCTGGAGTTGGATATTTCCCACCCCCCTCGGTCAGTTAGGCTCCCATAAACCCCCAGCAGGTGAGGCTCTGGTAAAATAATGATTTATTCCTGCTAACTAATAACTATCTGAACTTGCTAAGAAGAACAGATGCTCTGGCACATTTTTAAATGTTTACTTTTTTTCTACTCCCCAGAAAGGATAGGGGAGATTATTATGGGATATTCATGGTGAGAACCAGGTAGAGCTCCAGGGTGTAAGGCTACCCGCAAGCCTGATCCCTCCCCTGAAAACCTTCCCACAGCCCTGCAGCCCCAGGGTCAGATGAGACTCAGCTCCCAGGGGCAAATTTAGGAGAAACAGGCCAGATGAATGGGACATGGGTCTTAGGCCCTAGAGGGACAGAAAACAGGTGTGGCCAGAACCTCCTAGGATCTTGTATCCAGGTCTCTGTCTCTGAAGAGGTTATAGATCATTCCTACATTCAATCCCTCCCTCCTTCATAAGAGAACTACAGAGTGTGTGTCTCATGTTGGGCCCAGAACCTCCTAGGATCTTGTATCCAGGTCTCTGTCTCTGAAGAGGTTATAGACCATTCCTTCATTCATTCCCTCCCTCCTTCATGAGAGAACTACGGAGTATGTGTCTCACACTGGGCCCTGGCTGGTGCAGGGTGTGAATGGGGAGAGAAAGCAAAGCCCTCCCCTTTATCCTCCCGTTGGAATGATGCCCACACATCAGGAAACACATGATTTCATGTCCAGAGATGCGGGGTGTGGACCTGAGCGAGGAGGCCTGAACTTCCCCAGCACTGACTGATTGTTGAGGCAGGTGATTTAGTTGAGAAAAAACTGATGAATTCTGTATTTACTCATAACTCTCCAGACCAGAATCTCCCCCTCTGAGCTGTAGACACCTAAGAAGAAAACATCCGAACCAGTGGCTGCTCTGAGGTCCACAGACACCTAGTAAGGCACCAGGGATGAAGGAGAGGACGTGGCAGTAGCTGCAGACGGTCCTCATGTGACTCTGCCAGCTGCGATCTGCCCACCATGGCCGGTGTCTGTAATCTCTCTGTGCCTCAGTTTCCCCTCCATACAATATGTAAATGGAAAATGGTCTGCGGCTTGCCACTTTGTCTGTGAATGAACTTTAAATTATTCACAGGATCTGACATGAAGCTTGGCACAGAGGAGGTGTTCACATCAACAGCATCTGTTATTTGCCTCCATGGGAGAGCACCCCTGGGCATGATCCCCGGTGGACAAGAAGCTGCCAGGAACATTTTCTCCCCTCTGTTCCTACCCCTGGGCCACTGACTGCCCAAGGGCATCTCTTAAGCTCGTCATTCAGGGGACCAATGCCCTAGTAATCCTGTCCCCCTGCCCTCTCCAGGCTGAGTCCCAGGGAAAATGGTAGGCTCTGTCCTTGTCTAGATGAGACTCTGGGAGCTGAGCCCTCACTGGTGAGAAGCTTCAGGAACCACAGCCCGCAGACAGCTGGTAAATCCTTGCTCCCAGTAAGCCCTGCCCAGGAGACCACACCCCAGCCCTGACACAGGCTTCCCGGGGTCACATGGAGTCAGGAGTCCTGAGGCTGAGCTTTTGTGAGGTTCCCAGGACCCCCTCAGGCCAGGCCCTGACCCAGTTCTCCAGGGTCTTTCTCAGGGTCAGGTTCATGGGGAGGGCATGGGGTGCTTGGCTGAGACTGACCTCCCCCTGCTGAGGCCCCCTGCGCCCCCCATCAGTGTCTGCAGGGCCTGGATACAGGAAAGGAATTCTGATCTGTTGAAGTTTACCTACCATGTGTGTGTCCTGCACTAAATGCCCAAATCTCAACACGGGACAAAATGCAGAGGGGGATGCAGGCACAGCCCAGGCCTGACAATCTCATGTGTGTGAAGCAGAACTGACCCCCAACACCCAGAGGTATGGGGGAATCACTCACGGTGTACGTGGAGCTGGCCAGTTGCTTGGTCAGAGTCGTAACTGGCATTTATGGTTCGTAGGGTGTAGGATCCTGCGTCCTCCAGGGTGATGTTTTGGAACAGCAGGGATCCATTGGGGTATACTGTCTCTCGACCACTGTATGCGGCCCCTGGGATATTTGCTTGAATGTCTGTTATATAACCAGCAATGAGAGGGCTCCCTTCTGCCGTTTTCCCCTTGTGCCAATAATAGGCTTGAATAGTTTCTGAAATATTGCAGGCCAGTAGAAGAACATCCTTTCCCTCTGCAGCACTGGACGGCAGGGCTTCAATAGTGAACTGGACAGTGGTGGGCGGGTCCCAGAAGGTTAAAAGTGAGGCTAGGAGGTGAAGACAGCATCAGTCAATACTGGGACCTATGGAGTGGGATGGAAAGATAAGGCCCTGGGTCCTCAGCAGGTCTCCTCATCCCTCAGCCTTGGAGTGTGTGTGTGTGTGTGTGTGTGTGTGTGTGTGTGTGTGTCCCACTGGGTCAGCAGCATGACTCCCATTCCTTCAACACCTTGGACCTTGGCATTTCCCTGGTGGAATCTTCTTCCCCAGGGGTCTGCATGGCTCCCTCCCCACTGCCCTCAGATCCTGCTCACATCAGGGTGTTTTTGGGAGACCCCTCCCCTGACACCTCCTCTAGAGACCCTGGGTCTTCCCTTTCTGACCTTTCCCTGCTCTGTTCCCTCCAGGGCTCTTGTCAGCACCTGACCTCACATTCTAGATCTCTTTGGGTGTCTGTCTTCCTCCCCATGAGAGCGTGAGCTCTGTGAGGGCAGGGACTTGTGTGATCTTGGTTGCACTCCAGTGCCTGGCACAGGCTGCAGACTCCTGTGGATGAGTTCATGAGCATTCTCAGGGCCTCCAAGTCCTGAGGTTTATTTCCCAGTGTCTGAGGTTGTTGGCTAAGAGCAGTGTTTTATGCCCTGGTTATGTTTTTATTTGAAGTGTCATCTGGTATAGTTATTATCATTTTTCAAAATGTAGTGGCCAGTGATGATTAACCAGGACGAGAGAACACTTGAGATTTTCCTGCCTTTTACCAATTCCAGTTCACTGAGATTTTTCTGTTGTGACCCCTGCCCCTCTCTGATGTTCTCTCCCTTATCCAGCCTCCAACAGAGGCCCTCAGTCCCCTCTCAGAGCCCCAGGAGACCCCAGCCAGAAGCCCTCTATCCCCTCCTACCCAAGAGACCCCAGTCAGTCTCTGTGCTCCCTCTTCCCACCACTCCCAGAGAGTCCTCCCCTCACCTGTGATCAGGAGCCCCTGCCAGGGCCTGTGCCTTCCATGGGGAGCGGCTGAGGGGGGGCCCATGGTCTCTGCTGCCTGCTTGTCCTCTGTGGAGAGGAGCTCGGGCTCCAGGAACGCTCTTGTCGGAGCTGCTGTGACTGTCGGCTGTCGGGGCTGCTGACCTTCCTCCTTCTGTGCTGAGCCTCCTCCCGGGCAGAAGCACTTCCCAGGGCCAGGGGCAGAGGCGGGGCTCTTCCCAGGTCACCCCTCTGCCCCCTCCCCTCTCATTTCTGCCTTTTTTGTCCCTCCTTCCCCTTTCTCTTCTGTGTACATTACAGTTTCCTAACCACACTTTGAGAATCAGGGTTGGTGGAGTCCCCTGTCCCCAGAGAGGGTGACTTGTCACCCCTGCACTGACCCTTTGGGAATGTCACCACAAACAGGGGTACTCTGGGGTCTCCCAAACTTGGGGAACTGTTTCCTTTTGTGACACAGAGACCCAGCTGGGCCCCCAGGTCTCCTCATGCTCCCCAATACTCAGGGAGTGTGAGATGATACCCAGCAGGAAGGTGACAGAGGTGGCTCTGTGGGATAGAAAATGGGGGGCGACTACGGGGGGGACCAGTCCTCTCTCTCCAGTGTCACCAGCCTTGCCTCTGACCCAGGGACAGAGATCCAGGCCTGGGGGTCTCAGGAGGATCCCCAGCTCCTGGATGTGGAGGGAGGTGTCCTGCATGTCCTGGGAAGAGAGGACTGTGGTGGAGGGAGGTGGGTGGCTCTGGGTTCTGCTGTCCTTGAGGAGGGATTCAGGGAGATCCTCCCTCTCCGTTTCTGTTGGCTGAGCTGTGGCTTAGGGCCTGTGCATGTTCTCCCTTACCATCCCGGGTGGCCTCTGTCCTCTGTGAAGGTGATTGTCCTGTTGTCACTGTACCTTCCCCATGCATGATACCAGGAGAAAGTGGAGAACTGAGCAGAGAATCCTGGCAAAGCAGGATCCTCAGAGGCTCCAGGAAGGATCAGGAGAGACAGAGCAGGCACATGGGAGGGACTGGAAGGGCCTGCTGGAGCAAAGTATGGAAACCAGGCTTCACCTCCACCTCCTTAGCAAAGCCAGGTTCCTGTCTAGGGGAATCCATTTCCTGTGTTGTCTGTGTGCAATGTTGCCCCTGGAGAGCAAGAGGAACCCTGTGGTAAAAGTCAGGGGCTTCCCCAGGGATGCTGACCAGGGTCCACGTGGTATGAGTTGGCCCTGGCCCCTGGGCAGAGGTGGGCTCTGACCTCCAGACTGCAGGGTCAGGTCATCCTTGGTCCTGTTCACTGTGGGTCCCCAGGATGCCCAACTCCATGCAGTGCAGGATGAGCTCAGGGGGAGGACGAGAGTTGTCCAGAGCACTCCTGGTCCTGATTTGGGAGAACTGTCCTGCAGGCGGATGGGCTGCCTCAGAAAGAGCCATCCGTCCCCAAGGTTTCAAAAGAAGGGCCCAGGGAGGTGTCTCTGGGGGCTTTAGAGAGAGGGCACTGGCCTGGGAGGTGGTCCTCGGAGTGTTCTGTGTTCCTCCATCACAACACTGGGAGTTCCGCCTCCAGGTCATCTGTGTCCCTGTCTGTCACCTGCCCCAGGCCTCCCCACAGGGCCCAGGAGCTGGGGCAGCTCCCACCTGCAGGCTCCAAGGGATACCTGGTTCCTCTATTAGAGCAGGGGAGGCCCTGTGACCCTCAGTCCCTCTGAGATGGAAACAAAGGCAGATCCTGGGTTATCCTGTCCCGTCCTGCAGGAGAAGTTCCCCTGGATCCCCTGGTGAAATGTCTGCAGGGACCATAGGCAGATGTCCCAAATACTGGGGATCTCGAGGCTGGGGAATCACTCCCTGACTTTCTCATGGTCATTCTGCTCTGGTGGAAGATCCACCTGGGATCGAATATCCGGAGTTTGTGTCAGTTTCGGTGTGTTTGTGAGAAAGACATATGTTAGAGCCTGGAGGGAATGTCAGTGAATGATGTCAGGGAATGAATTGGGTTTGCCCCTCACTGTTAGAAAGAGCCTGAATTCCCTCCCGATGCTACTAGGGTAAAAGTCATGTTCTTGTGCTCATTTCTCTAATGTAATGCAAATAGAGTTTATTAAGGCATTTCTGGCCAACTAAGGTGGATTTTGTCATGTAGACATAATATAGACCATAATACATGTACATATGCAAAAACACACCTAAACACATATCCACAAACAAATAAAAATCTTACAGCTTTCATTTTAGAATTTTAGTGATGAGATAGTAATACAAACCCACTAGTTGATTAAAGTCAACTGGATCCAATTGTATTTCTGACAAATTGGAATCGTTAACATGGATAAACTTTATTTGCCCCTATAGGTAATATAATGAAAGCTGGGGGAAATATTTTGGGTAAAGCAGTTTCTAATGGCAGTGTAACTTATAAACAAACAAACAAATGAAACCTCTACCCTTTCAGCATCTTTTTTTTTTTCTGTTTCACATGAGTTTAGGATTAAATTTTCAATTGCTTACACTATAGCTAGAACTGGCTGAATTGTATAAGAAAAAAAAATCTCCAACTAGCCTTAAACTAGATTTTTTGTGTGTGGTGGGGGCGGGTGGTGGTGATGTGGTTTGCTTGATTAACAAATGTGGATGAGGAAGGATTTTAGCTTTTTTTCCTGGCTTTTTCTTTTTTGCCTCTGCATGGCAGAAGAAGAAAAAAGTTTATGTCAGACAGAGACACCTTAAATTATTGCTCTGAGCTCAAGATTTTGACCTGTATGATCTGAGAGCCTAACTTTTATAATCATGTATTTTTTAATTATTGATTTTTAATTGTGCTCCATTATAAGCAATTATTAGTTAGACAAACGTAAATTTACATTTCCTAAGGGTGTCTAAGTTGTTTCTTATCATGGAGTTGTTTAATTTGTAAAGCCATTAATTTTAAAGCCCTTCAAGATTTCTTTTTTAAAACTCTGGGCTAGAATGCCATAAGCAGTGAGTTTTATCTCAACACCAGTAGAAAAGTCAGCAGATTCAAAGTAAGTAGAGAAAAAAAATAGAGAATTTAGAAGACTTTACATTTCCACCCTATAGATGCAGGGCTTTTTAAAACAGGTTGAATGATGATCATTGAGTACTGAATTTTCCTTGATGTAATTTTGCTCATAAACTTTAAAATGTGCACAAGAAAGAACCATAAAATGTAGCCAGCTGGAGCCCCAGAAAACCTGGCATGCCTTAATGTTTGAGGGCCCCATTCCATTTCTTATTAACCTCTTGAAAGTGAAGAAAATTTTACAAATCCTGCCAGAGAATGTCAGGCATTTGTACTGGTGTTTTAGATGGTGGCAACCACGCTAGTGGCTGTTAATTAGCCATTTTGTGCCCATCATTTAGAATGTTTATTTGTGCTCTGGGATGATTTCAAAAGCAAGCAAGGGGAAAAGAGTCAAACCAAATAAAAAGAAATCCAGGTAAGAGCATTCACAAGAATTTTAACCCAGGCATGCAGATTTTTAAAATATTTAAATTAGGCACACAGACCAAAATGGAAGTAAATTCACCAGAATAGACATGCCTCACAGGCAGAATGTAAATTTTGTAGAATCCAGAGTATGTGATCTAGAAAGATATATGCCTTTCTGCCAGAAAGGACCTGCTAGAAAAGACAAAAAGTTTTTTTTTTTTATCATCCCAGGAGAAATGTATGGTCTTTTACTAAGGCAGCCTTATCCAAATCAGATTCCAAATAAAGTCAAGAGCTTCTACCAAAAAGAGGCTCTGCTTGAGCAAAGACTTGTCAGGGCAGGAAAGGTGAGATGTGGAAGCAGAGAGCTCAAACTTCTCAAGTGAGTAGTGCACACTGGTTCAAAGATCACAGATTTCTTCTGATAGTGATCTTTCCCAGATCCCACTTCTGACACCATATATGGTAACAAACAGAGTGAGGCTTTCTATGAGAAACTGATGTTTATTTGGGAGTAGCACATTTCAATGGAAATGCATGTGCCATAGTAAAATGATCTACATATTCGAGTTTTTAAAGGAAAAAATTGGGATTATTATCTAGTCATTTTGAAAACAAAAAAAACTAGCTACAAAGATCAATAGCCAGAATGATGCCACTCTGAGGTTCTATAGGCAGTTGCTGAGCCGATGTCCTTGCAGAAGTAGTTTTCATATAAGGTTGTGACGGCCTTTGTATAAACTTGTGGCTTTTGCAGAGTCTTTTGTGATAGTTTTGTTATCAGGCATGAGGATCCTCTCTTCATGGTCTTCTCTGGCTCTATTTGTCAGAGTTTTTTTTTCACACTAGTGACTCATTTTGACTCTGACAACTTTCACATCTGTTAATACTTAAAGAATAAATAAAATTAAAAAGACCGAAGTCTAGTAGAAAAGTAGGCAAATATATAAACAGTTTACAGAAGAAAAAACAATTTGAATGATTTGTAGACATATGAACAAAATACCCGCACACATGCAGGAGAAATGGACATTGATATTATCCTGGAAAGGTGAGGATCATAATATGGCCCAGTGGTTTTAAATGCTGAAAAATTCCATTTGATAACACAATGTGTGGGAAGAACTTTGGTAAAAATTGTACTTCCTAACTTTGTTGGGTGACATGAAAATTTGTACCAACTGTGTGGCATCAAATTTGTCAACACTTATCAAAATTTAACATATGCATTCTCTTTGCCTCCCAAACTGCACTGCAAGGAATTTATCACACACTCATGAAAAATGACACCTAATCACGGTTTCTCACGGCAGTGATGGCTTAACAGCAAAATACTGAAAACAACCTACATTGACATTAGCATAGTTAAACAGGTTATGTACATTTACACAATGGAATATGAGGCAGATATGTAACCAACAGGGAATTGTTTTAGCCACTGATATGGAAACTCCTCCATAGTGTTTTTAAATTATATGGCATAAACAACATATAGCCTATGTGTGGTTTTTACATTGAATGTGATCTTCTTAATTTTTTTTTTTTTTGAGACAGGGTCTCATCTTGTTCCCAGGCTGGAGTGCAGTGGCATGATCTTGGCTCACTGCAGCCTCAATCTCCCAGGCTCAAGTGATCCTCCTGCCTCAGCCCCCGCCCCCCAAGTAGCTGGGACTACAGGCATGTACCACCATGCCTGGCTAATTTTTGTACTTTTTTGTAAAGACGGGGTTTCACCATGTTGCCCAGGCTGTTCTTGAACTCCTCAGCTCAAGTGATCCTCCAGCCTGGGCCTCCCAAAGTGCTGGGATTAGAGGCGTGAATCATCGTGTCCGGCCTAATCTTTTTAAACTTTAGAGTTGAGTTCATATGTATTTATTCTATAACTTTTGTTTTTTAACTTAATACTTCTGTATTTGGGGTATTTTTTTCTGTTGTCCACTTTTCTGGTGTGTTTCCATCCATTGTTTTTGACTGATTCACTTCTTTGACTTAATGATATGGTATATATATATATATATATATATATATTTTTTTTTTTTTTTTTTTTTTTTTTTTACAGAGTCTTGCCCTGTCGCTCAGGCTGGAGTGCAATGATGCCATCTCGGCTCACTGCAACCTCCGCTTCCCGGGTTCAAGTGATTCTCCTGCCTCAGCCTCCTGAGTAGCTGGGATTACAGGCACGCACCTCCACGCCCAGCTAATTTTTGTATTTTTAGTAAAGACGGGGGTTTCACCACGTTGGCCAGGCTGGTCTCAAACTGCCAACTTCATGATCCACCTGCCTCAGACTCCCAAAGTGCTGGGATTACAGGCGTGAGCCACCACGCCCAGCCCCATGATATAGTATCTTTTTCCTTTAATGTTATCTCCTACATCTCATCACAAACATTTATGTATACTTCACAATTACCTTCTGGTTCCCAAATTATGACTCTTGCACAGTGAGGATTCTTCAAGATCTCTCCCTGTTTTCAGCACTCCCTGAAATGTTTTCAAAGCTTCCTTTATATTGACATTTATGGATATTTTGAGCTAGTACAGATTTCTCCTACTCCAAGATATGGACTCACCTGTGCCTCCAGGAGCACTGGCTCATCTAATAAAAATAAGAATTAGAAAATAAATCATATCACAGACCATAAACTGGACCCATTGGGTGAATTTTAATTGTTTTCCATGAATACAATTGCAGAGAGGATAATATTGTTACCAGTGGAAGGTGTCCAGGTTCTTGGTGTATTGGACAAAACGCACAAACAAGGCAATAAAAGAATGAAGCAAAAAACACAGATTCATTTAAATGAAAGTACACTCCACAGAGTAGAAGTGGCCTCAAGCAAGCAGCTCAAGAGTGCTGGTTATAGAATTTTCTGGAGTTTAAATATGCTCTAGAGGTTTCCCATTGGCTACTTGGCTCACTCCCTATGTAAATAAAGTAGTGGCCTGCAATCAGTCTGATTGGTCATGGAAGGCAACCAATCAGAGGCTGAAGTGAAGTTACAAAGTTACATCCCTATGCAAATGAAGACTAGAACCTTGACCAGTCTGATTGTTGCAGGAGGGGACCGATCAGAAGTACTTTCCATTTCTCATCTGCAATGCAGAAAAAGGTGGGGTTGTAAAGGGTGTACCCTCTGTCCTTTTGTTCTTGGGCTTGGGAAGTCGAGGTTGCTTTAGAGTGGTCAAAGGGCAGGGCTGGGGCAGACCCCAGGGGCAGTATGGAGGCCCCTCAGTATGTGTCCTGGAGGAGCCAAGCTCTCGCACTCAGAATCTGTCCATCCCTGAGTTAGCACCCAGTTGCCTGGAACCCCCTCCTCCCCACAACGACCCCATGACCTGTGCAGAGTGGGTGCCCTCAGCACCTGCAGCCTCTCCCTATCCTGATAGCAGCCATTTTTCTTATTTTCTCAATAACTCAGGAGGACACACCCTCACCTGTGGACTTAGCTCTTTTTTTTTTTTTTCAAATTATACTTTAAGTTCTGGAATACATGTGCAGAATGTGCAGGTTTGTTACATAGGTGTACATGTGCCATGGTGATTTGCTGCACCCATCAACCTGTCATCTACATTAGGTATTTCTCTAATGCTGTTCCTCCCCTTACCCCTGAGCCCCCCAACAGGCCCCGGTGTGTGATGTTCCCCTCCCTGTGTCTATGTGTTCTCAATATTCACTGAGAGACCTCTGTTCTGTTCCATTGGTCTATCTGTTTTGGTACCAGTACCATGCTCTTTTGGTTACTGTAGCCTTGTAGTATAGTTTGAAGTCAGGTAGCATGATGCCTCCAGCTTTGTTCTTTTTGCTTAGCATTCTCTTGGCAATATGGGCTCCTTTTTGGTTCCATATGAACTTTAGAGTAGTTTTTTCTAATTCCATGAAGAAAGTCAATGGTAGCTTGACGGGAATAGCATTGAATCTATACATTACTTTGGGCAGTATGGCCATTTTCACAATATTGATTTTTCCTATCCATGAACACGGAATGTTTTTCCATTTGTTTGTGTCCTCTCTTATTTGCTTGAGCAGTGGTTTGTAATTCTCCTCGAAGAGGTCCTTCACATCCCTTGTAAGTTGTATTCATAGGTATTTTATTCTCTTTGTAGCAATTGTGAATGGGAGTTCACTCATGATTTGGCTCTCTGTTTGTCTATTATTGGTGTATAGGAATGCTTGTGATTTTTGCATATTGATTTAGTATCCTGAGACTTTGCTGAAGTCGTTTATCAGTTTAAGGAATTTTGGGGCTGAGATGATGGGGTTTTCTAAATATACAATCATGTCATCTGCAGACAGAGACAATTTGACTTCCTCTCTTCTTATTTGAATACCTTTATTTCTTTCCCTTGCTTGATTGCCCTGGCCAGAACTTCCAATACTATGTTGAATAGGAGTGGTGACAGAGGGCATCTTTGTCTTGTGCCAGTTTTCAAAGGGAATTCTTCCAGATTTTGCCCATTCAGTATGATATTGGCTGTGGGTTTGATAAAAATAGCTCTTATGATTTTGAGATACATCCCATCGATACCTAGTTTATTGAGTGTTTTTAGCATGAAGATGTGTTGAATTTTATCAAAGGCCTTTTCTGCGTCTGTTGAGATAATCATGTGGTTTTTGTCATTGGTTCTCTTTATGCGATGCATTACGTTTGTTGATTTGCATATGTTGAACCAGCCTTGCATCCCAGGGATGAAGATGACTTGATCATGGTGGATAAGCTTTTTGATGTGCTGCTGGATGCGGTTTGCCACTATTTTATTGAGGATTTTCGCATCGATGTTCATCAGGGATATTGGCCCGAAATTTTCTTTTCTTGTTGTGTCTCTGCCAGGTTTTGGTATCAGGATGATGCTGGTCACATAAAATGAGTTAGAGAGGACTCCCTCTTTCTCTATTGATTGAAAGAGTTTCAGAAGGAATGGTACCAGTTCCTCTTTGTACCTCTGGTAGAATTCAGCTGTGAATCTGTCTGGTCCTGGGCTTTTGTTGGTTGGTAGGCTATTAATTACTGCATCAGTTTCAGAACTTGTTATTGGTCTATTCAGGGATTTGACTTCTTCCTGGTTTAGTCTTGGGAGGGTGTATGTGTCCAGGAATGTATCTATTTCTTCTAGATTTTCTACTTTATTTGCATAGAGGTGTTTATAGTATTCTCTGATGGTAGTTTGTATTTCTGTGGGATCAGTGGTGATATCCCCTTTTTCCTTCTTTATTGTGTTTATTTGATTCTTCTCTCTTTCCTTCTTTATTAGTCTGGATAGTGGTCTATCTATTTTGCTAATCTTTTTAAAAAACCAGCTCCTGGATTCATTGATTTTTTGAAGGGTTTTTTGTGTCTCTATCTCCTTCATTTCTGCTCTGATCTTAGTTATTTCTTGTCTTCTGCTAGCTTTTGAATGTGTTTGCTCTTGCTTCTCTAGTTCTTTTAATTGTGATGTTAGGGTGTCGATTTTAGATCTTTCCCACTTTCTCATGTGGGCATTTAGTGCTATGAATTCCCCTCTAAACACTGCTTTATCTGTATCCCAGAGATTCTGATAGGTTGTATCTTTGTTCTCATTGGTTTCAAAGAACTTATTTATTTCTGCCTTAATTTTGTTATTTACCCAGTAGTCATTCAGGAGCAGGTTATTCAGTTTCCATGTAGTTGTGCGGTTTTGAGTGAGTTTCTTAATCCTGAGTTCTAATTTGATTGCACTGTGGTCTGAGAGACTGTTCGTTATGATTTCCATTCTCTTGCATTTGCTGAGGAGTGTTTTACTTCCAATTATGAGGTCAATTCTAGAATAAGTGCTATGTGGTGCTGAGAAGAATGTATAGTCTATTGATCTGGGGTGGAGAGTTCTGTAGATGTCTATTAGGTCTGCTTGGTGCAGAGCTGAGTTCAAGTCCTGAATATCCTTGTTAATTTTCTGTCTTGTTGATCTGTCTAATATTGACAGTGGGGTGTTAAAGTCTCCCACTATTACTGCATGGAATTCTAAGTCTCTTTGTAGGTCTTTAAGAACTTGCTTTATGAATCTGGATGTTCCTGTATTGGGTGCATATATATTTAGGACAGTTAGCTCTTCTTGTTGCATTGATGCCTTTACTATTATGTAATGCCCTTCTTTGTCTTTTTTTTTTATCTTTGTTGGCTTAAAGTCTGTTTTATCAGAGACTAGGATTGCAACCCCTGCTTTTTGTTTGTTTGTTTGCTTGTTTTCCATTTGCTTGGTAAATATTCCTCCATCCCTTTATTTTGAGCCTATGTGTGTCTTTGCACATGAGATGGGTCTCACGCACCAATGAGCCTTGACGCTTTATCCAATTTATCAGTCTGTGTCTTTTAATTGGGGCACTTAGCCCATTTACATTTAAGGTTAATATTGTTATGTGTGAATTTGATGCCATAATTATGATGTTACCTGGTTATTTTGCACATTAGTTGTTGCAGTTTCTTCATAGTGTCGATGGTCTTTACATTTTGGTATGTTTTTGCAGTGGCTGGTACTGGTTTTTTCTTTCCATATTTAATGTTTCCTTCAGGAGCTTTTATAAGGCAGGCCTGGTGGTGACAAAATCCCTCAGCATTTGCTTGTCTATAAAGGATTTTATTTCTCCTTCGCTTATGAAGCTTTATTTCGCTGGATATAAAATTCTGGGTTGAAAACTGTTTTCTTTAAGAATGTTGAATATTGGCTCCTACTCTCTTCTGGCTTGTAGAGTTTCTGCAGAGAGATCCGCTATTAGTGTGATGGGCCCTTCAGATTGAGAAATCCTTAGATTGGAGTCACTTCAATTCCAGAAGTTATGAGGACTGAGCTGGGCAATCTTCATTCCATCATACATTTTTTGAAAAGTACATGCCCTTCCTATTCTATGAAAAGCTGCCCTGGCCTCAGAGATGAACACAACTGGCAAGCCTGCTCATGTAGTTTGGATGTTTGTCCACTCCAAATCTCATGTTGAAATGTAATCCCCAATGTTAAAGGTGGGGCCTGGCTGGGTCATGAGGGCAGGTCCCTCATGAATGGCTAGGTCCTGTCCTCATGATAGTGAGTGATTTTGTACAAGGTCTGGTTATTTAGAAGTGTGTGGTGCCAGGCACAGTGGCTCATGCTTGTGATCCCAGAACTTTGGGAGACTGAAGGAGGAGGATTACCTGAGGTCAGGAACTCAAGACCAGCCTGGCCAACATGGTGAAACTCCATCTGTACTAAAAATACAAAAATTCACCAGACTTGATGGTGCACACCTGTAATCCCAGCTACTTGGGAGGCTGAGGTAGAAGAATAGCTTGAACTCAGGAAGCAGAAGTTGCGGTGAGCTGAGATTGTGCCACTGGATTCCAGCCTGAATGACAGGGTGAGACTGTCATGGAGTGACACCTCCCCCCTGCCACTTACTACCACTCTCACCATGTGTTATATCTATTCCTCTTCCCTTTCTGCCACAAGTAAAAGCTTCACTGGAAGCCAAATAAATGCTGTCACCCTGTTTCTTGTGCATCATGCAGAAACGTGAGCCAATTAACTTCTTTTTTTGCAAATTATCTGGTCTCAGGTATTTCTTTATAGCAACACAAAAGTGGCCTAATACACCTGCCTTCCCCCCAATACATAGAAGTTTATATGAGGAACAGGGACTGATCTTTATAAAGCCACAAAGAGTGCTAAGAAAGAATCTCACAAAAGTCCACAGGAGAAAAATTCAACCTGATGATGAGGTTGCAAAATCTGCGAGCTGAGAAGGAGTTCCTATTGTGGGTTCCACAGAGATGTCTGGGAGAACTCCAAGGTCACCACCATAGGGTGGTCTGGGGCGAAAGAGAGGTGCCACCTTATCCTTACAGATTGTCACCTGAGCAAAGACTCTTGATCTTCTGCAGAGGGTCAGGGCCATCCCCTGGATGGTTTCCTTTGCACACCTCATGGTGGAACCTGAGAGCTGGCTGGGATCTCTGGGAAGGAACATGGCCCCAGGCCCCAGGAAACTCTCAGTCATTCATCTCCTCTCTTTGTCCACAGGGTCAGTGGCTCACTCCTCCTTCTGAACCAGCAGCTTACCTCCAGCAAAATGATCCTTTCAGGCTGACTGTGAAATAGGAGACATCTGAGTCTTCTGTTATAGGTTATTAAATCCAAAATCAAATTTTTCTCTGCTTGGAGGCATTTTATTATAAAAAGTTGGTACTCGTACACATAAACTAATATAAACTTGAAATTTACTATACCTTTACATTTCTTAGCTTGTCCTTACAGTAAATTTTTAGCTTCATTGATCTTGGCTATTATATAAAGAGACCCTCTTTTGTCTGGGTGATTTAAGAGCATAACATGTTGATAAGAACCTCTTACTGTTTCCTTTATTGGCGATAGGGCTTACATCTAGTATTAGTGCTGCTTCCTGTTTTGTCATTTTGGGTTCAACCCCACCTCTGTCGTAATAACCTCTGAAAAATATTTTGGTAGACTTTGAAAAACTTGTTTTACTTGAGGCTCTCTGTGCTTCGTGGCTTGCCAAACATAACAGCTTGCAAATCCTGCAGCAGCAGTCGGTACAGCTGCTACCACTGCACAGGCCATGGCTCCAGCCTGGCTCCCCTGCTTCCACTAGGAGGGTGGATCATCCCAGCCCAGAGGCCGCACCCACTACCTACTTGGCTTTACCAGAGAGCAATGTAGCAGCGACCACAGTAGTCACAAATTGCCCAAGCACCTTTTTCCTTTTTAAAGTGGTGGTGATGATGCATTTACTTTATTGAGCTATGGTGAATAGTCAATGAAATCAGGTGACTTGCATTGAGTCCATAAATACTAAACGCTGTGAACTGACGTTGCCATTGTTGGCTTAAGGTCCCATTCAACACCAGATCCCACTGTTTGTCTCAGTTGCACCATCTCCACAGTGGTGGCAACACCGTGTCCCTCAGAGGATGGACCATAATTGTGTTTGAGGGTGGGAACATGTTATCAGAGGGAAGGAAAACTCCTGGTCTGTGGAAGGGCCACAGTGTCCCTCTAAGCTGAGTCACAACATTGTTTGAGAAAGTACCAACCAAACTTCCGCTGTGTTCACTGAGCCTGAGTCTGAGACATTCACCTGTTTCTCCCATCACAGGTTGTGGACCCCGAGCCTCCCATGACAGGAGCAGTCCCTCTCCACCTATTTTTGGTCAGGGCTGTGCCCTTCCGGGTTTGCCTGGGGCAGGAAGTCACAGCCAGCCTGGGTATCCAAGGGCAAGGGTCTGTGTTCTTGGACCCAAGGGGAAGTGAATGGTTTGAGCTCTGGCTATGTGGATTTGAGTTGGCAGCCTGAGCCCCAGAAGAAGAGAAGATACACGGGACATTCAGGCTAACTGGGTCGCTACAGTCGGCATTCACTGGGTTCTGGGCTCCACTCTCATAGAGTCCTGTGTCACTACCTGTGACACTGAGTAAAGTGAAGGTCCTGTTGCCCTTGGACATCTTCAGCCTGGGACTGGCCAGGAAGCTCTGACCCCTTACTCACCACAGGTATGTTGTGTCCTGAGTCTCAGGTTCACAGGTTAACCTACAGAGTCTTTGTCCTCCACAGGGTCCTGTTGCCTTGATGGAGGGCTTTGTAAGCTCTACTGTGCAGATAACAGAGAGAAGACTGCCCTATGGGGCACCCTGATTACTCCAAAGTGAATATGGAACGCATATAGCATGCACGTTTTCTTATCAAACTTGTGTAAGTCAAACCTTCATGAATATTAATAGCTCCTCCTAAACCCTATTGAATGTCTACTTGGCCAACCTGTTCAGCGTCAAACCCTGTTCCACCCCCCACTCCTTCAAGTGCCTGCTATTGGTCTCTGCAGGAAGCTGCACTTACTAGCCTGAGGAATGGCCAGCAGGCAGGCTGTAATATTTTATAAAAAATAAAGGCACCAGGTGCAATAGTTCAGGCATGTAATGCCAGTCCTTTGGGAGGCCATAGAGGGAGGATTGCTAGAGGATAGGAGTCGGAGACCACCCTGGGCAACCTCATCTCTAAAACAATTTTTTAAAAAATTAGCAGAGCATGGTAGCAAGTGTCTGTAGTCTCAGCTATGATGGAGGCTGGTGTCCTCTCCCTTATTCCCACTTCAGCAGAAACCCTCGATCCCTCTCAGAGCCCTGCCCTCCCCAGGAGACCACTGCCAGTCTCTACTCTCCCTCCTCCCACCCACTCCCAGGGAATCTTCCCCTCACCTATTACCAAGAGCCCCTGCCAGGGAATGAATCCTCTGCGGGGAGGGGCTGAGGGGGTCCCAGGGTCTCTGCTGCCTGCTCTGTCCTCCACTGTGGAGAAGAGCTTGGGCTCCAGAAATGCTCCCAAGCATGGCTGCTCTGACTGTCAGCTGTGCTGTTTGTGCTGAAACTCCTCCCAGGGCACTTCCCAGGTGGGCCTGAGGTGTGGTCTCAGCCCAGGATGCTTCTCTGTCCCCTCCTTTCTCACACTTGCCTCCTTTTTCTTTGCCTTTCCCTTCACTTCTGTCTACATTTTGGCTCCCCCAGAACATGCTTTGAGAAGCAACTCTTATTTGGACCCCTGTACCATAACACGATGAGCTGCGTTCCTCTGCACTGACCTCTGCTGTGTCCTGGGTGTGGATCTCTTCTGCACCACGCAGAGAGTCCCTAGGGTCCCCCAACCCAGCTTTTTCCTCTCTGACACAGAAACCCCTCTGTGCATTCAGAGTCTTCCTAGTGTTCTCTAATGGCTGGGAAAGTTGGATTTACTCCCAACAAGGAGGTCACAGAGATGTCCAGGGAGAGGGTTCCTAGAAATGCACACATGGGGCTAAAACCCATGTCTAAGATTCTTAGTTTTCCTTTCTGCAGCACTATGAGACTTTAATTTTATAGACATAACTGAAGATGAAGCTGCCTGGTGCTATAGTATTATGTCTCCCAAGCCTCAGATATTTACAGACCATCTCTATAATGTTTTCTACAGTTTATACCACCTTTATTATTATTGACTTCATATATTTTTTTCTAAATAAACTTACTTTACAAAACATCCTTGTCCCAGCAGCGTGCAATGGCTTACACTGTAATCCCAGGTACTTGAGAGGCTAAGATGGGGGGATCACTTGAAGCCAGGAGTTTGAAACAAAACATCCTCATCCTTTGCAATATTGTCCATGAAATTAAAGGTTTTGTGAATTTGCTTAAAATTGTTTCTAACATGCATTAAAATAAACATATAACTATTAAAGTTTCTTAAAAGCTTATTTATGTTCCACCTAAAGTCAGTTTTGGGAAACACTGATACAGTGGAATAACCATGGACTTTATACCCAGAGAGACCTGGGACTCACTACTGGTTCTGTCACTTAACTGTGTCATCTTGCACGAGTCACTTGGCTTCTTTGATCCTCGATTCCATAATTTTTAAAATGATGATGATAAAATCCACTTTGCAAGCTGTTAGGAATAAGATTTGCTTCAGTTAGGAGGTGGAGGTTGCAGTGAGCTATGATTGCACCACTGCACTCCAGCTTGGATGACGGAGCAAGACTCCGTCAATAAAAAAAAATAAAAATAAAAATAAAAAAAAAGAAAGAAAAAGAAAAGAGAGAGAGAGAAAAGAAAGAGTTACTTCCACTTGTTAGGACTTGTGGTGCGTCTGTCATTGTTTTCATTTCCTAGTTCCACTACCTATGTGCTCTGTGATTTTGATCAAGTTGCCTAACTTTTCCTCATTTACCTAATTTGTAAAATGTGGGGTTTACCAGTACACTAGTGTGAGTGTTATTTCTCAGCTCTGACCACTAGAGGGCGGAGGAGCATCACCCACTGGCAATGGATGTGTCGGTGCCCATGGTTTACCAACATCATTCTCCCATGAAAGGAACCAGGGCTCCCTGGAGAAATAGCTGATCCAGGGCTGGGGCAGGAAAGCACAAGAGAAGCCCGGAGCTTTTTGTGAGGCCAGAAAGTAAGGAACCACTCGAAAAATTATGGGAATGTTTCAAAAGATTACAGATGTCAACAGGGAGCTTAGAATTACCAATTTTGGGACAACATGAGCAACATAATAATGATAGCAATGGATTCCAACCCATAAATATCCATGAGTCCATGCTGATATAAATAATTGAACAAAGAAATAAATAAGGAAGAAGAAATAGCTCTTTCTTATAGCAGAATTCCAATTAATAAATGTAGAAGGAATTATGGAAATAAAAAATCACTATTTGGCTAACACCACAGTAATAATTGTTTATAGGCAAGAATCAAGAACCATCCACAGATTCTAAAAATTAATGGGTAAAAGTAAGATGATGCTGTAACTATTGAGTACGAAGGAGGGGTCGGAGGGAGTAAGGTGAGAAGAAACAGGCTACTTGCTCATTCCCAAAGTATCTGTCCACAAGATACTTATTAATTACAATGAGATGAATAGTGACTTTATAGTAGAGAAACCTGGCAAACACCACCTGAACCAAGCGCTTAAAGTGAACCTCATCGGTAATGAGAGATATGGACATCCTGGGGCTCCAGGTGGGATGTCCTGAGAAAGACACATCACTTCTGTGCTAATCTTACCCAAAATGCATAACCTAAAACATCCCAAGGAAACATGAGACAAACCCAAATTGAGAGGCATTCTACAAAACAACTGACCAGACCTCCTCAAAAGTGTCAAGGTCCTGAGAGAGGGAAAGAGTGGGAAACTCCCCCAGGTTGGAGGAGGCCTAGGAGATGTGACAGTGTTATTCAGTGTCAGATCTTGGATTGGACTTGGGAGCAGAAAAAGGACATGAGTGGGATGATTAGCAAAATTTGAATATTTGTAGATTGGTTAATATTATTGCACCAATGCTAGTTCCCTGATTTGAACAATTATATTAGTTATAGAAGATGTTATTTGAAAAAAAAAAAGCTGGATAAAGGATAGACTGGAACCCTATTTTTAAAGATTTTTGAATGTTTAAAAATAAATGTGATAAATGAGGCCGGGTGCGGTGGCTCACGCCTGTAATCCCAGCACTTTGGGAGGCCAAGGTGGGCGGATCACGAGTTCAGGAGATCGAGACCATCCTGGCTAACACGGTGAAACCCCATCTCTACTAAATATACAAAAAGTTAGCCGGGCGTGGTGGCGGGCGTCTGTAGTCCGAGCTACTCGGGAGGCTGAGGCAGGAGAATGACGTGAACCCGGGAGGCGGAGCTTGCAGTGAGCCGAGATCACGCCACTGCACTCCAGCCTGGGCGACAGAGTGGGACTCCATCTCAAAAAAATTAATTAATTAATTAATTAATTAAATGTGATAAATGAAAAGTCAAAATTTTAAAAATGCTTTAGATTTCTGTGAGGCCAAAATGAGTGTATAGTGCTTAGAACAATGCTTGTGACACAGGAGTTCTTAACATGTCAGCTATTATTATAAGTACTTTTATAATTAATAAGTAATGTTATAAGGAAAGAGTAATCTGTTATTATAAGTAATTTATTTCCTAATGTCCTCATATATTCTCATATTTTTTTCCTCTCTGCTGTGAAATCCATATCGAGCATGTACTTGGTTATTTTAAGATATAAAATAAGATTAGACCTGGCGTGGTGGCTCACACCTGTAATCCCAGTGCTTTGGGAGGCCAAGGCAGGCGGATCACTTGAGGTCAGGTGTTGGAGACCAGCCTGGCCAACATGGTGAAACCTCGCCTCTACTAAAAATACAAAAATTAGCGGGTGTGGTAGGCGCGTACCTGTAATCCCAGCTACTTGGGAGGCTGAGGAGAGGGAATCGCTTGAACATGGGAGGCTGAGGTTGCAGTGAACAGAGGTGGCACCTCTGCACTCCAGCGTGGACAACAGAGCGAGACTCCGTTTCAAAAAAAAAAAGACATAAAATAAGATTAGATTTTATTTTGAGAATTATTTTAGGGATAGAGGAGCTATTATTTCCTTTAGCCACTAACAGTAGCTCAGATTCAGGCCGGATTGCAAAACTTTGCTTGGCTGAGAAACAAAGCTTGAGCCAGGCTGCCACCCACCCGACGTGGTTTGTGATGGCGCCCCCTGGCGGCGCAGCGAGCTTTCCCGGTTCCTCACCCTCGTGCTTTAGGAGCGATATTTTATTTTATTTTATTTTATTTATTGTTAGTTCAATAGTTTTTGGTTACATGGATAAGTTCTTTAGTGGTCATTTCTGATATTTTGGTGCACCCATCACCCAAGCTGTGTACACTGTACCCAATGCGTAGTCTTTAATCCCTCACCCTTCTCCCACCCCTTCCCGCTAAGTCCCCAAAGTCCATTACATTATTCCGATGCCTTTGCATTCTCATAGTTTAGTTCCCACTTATAATTGAGAACATGTGATATTTGTTTTTCCATTCCTGAGTTTCTTAGAATAATGGCCTCCAGCTCCATTCGAGTTGCTGCAAAAGACTATAATTTCTTTCCTTTTTATGGCTGAGTTAGTAGTCCATGTTGTATATATACCACCTTTTCTTTATCCACTTGTTGGTTGAGGGGCACTTAAGTTGGTAGGAGCGACTTTAGAAATTCTGCTCGGTCTATTCATTGAACCCTTTCTAGCTCACATTGTGGATCCTTTAATCTTCACAACATGTCTCTGTGAGAAGTGGTATTTTTAACATTTATTTTATTTATTATTTATTTATTTATTTTGACAGGGCCTCTCTCTGTCATCCAGGCTGGAGTGTAATGGTGCGACTATGCTCACCGCAGCCTCAACCACCTCCAGTTCATATAACCCTCTGCCTCAGCCTTCCAATAGCTGGAACCTCAAGGGCACACCACCTCACCTGGCTAATTTTTTAAAAAATTTTCTAGAGACAGAGTCTCACTTTGTTGCCAGGGCTGGTCTCAAATGCCTAGCTTCAAGTGCTCCTCCTGTTTCAGCCTCCCAAAGTGCTGGGATTACAAGCTTGAGCCACCAAAGCTGGCTAAGAAGGAGTATTTAATCCTCTTAAGATGATAAAACTGAGGTTCAAAAGAGTAAAGCAACTTGCCCAGGGTTGCAAAGGGAGTGGCAGAGCCAGAATTTGGACCTAGGTCCCCCTGACTTCCAGGCTGAGTATAAATGTCTAGGTGAATCTAAATGTGTATCCAGGTAGAGAAGTATTGGTGTAGAGCAGGTGTTGTCAATTGGGGGTGGTTTCCCCCACGGAGACAGTTGGCAATGTCTGGAGATATTTTTAGTTTTCATAACAGGGGTGCGGATAGGAGAGATGGAAGGCTGCTATTGGCATCTAGTGAAGAAAGGCCACGTGGATGCTGCTGAACAATGCACAAGGCACAGAACAGCCCCCACCACAAGGAATTGTTCAGCCCAAATATCAGCAGAACTGCTATGAAGCCCTGGTTGGACTTAGAAATCTGAAGATGCATTCTTGCAGTTAGCTAATGTTTGCCAAGTACTGAGCTGGACAACGTGAGGGATATGGAAACAGTGCGCCACTTTGTGCTGCCAAGGAGGCTGCAGCCTAGAAGGTCAGGGGGTGGAGGCAGGAGAGGCACATGAAGGCCTTCAACATAAGGCAGCAGATGATAAGTGCCAAGAACAGAGCGTCCAGTAGAGCTAGGCCAGCTCTCAGGAGGGAGACCACATGTCTGGCTGTGGGAGAAACTGAGGGAAGCTGTGGGAAGGTGGTTTTGAGCTGGGTGTGTGAGCAAAGTTGAGCTGATGGGAAAACACAAGACCTGTTCAGGGAAGGGCAAAAAGTCTAGTTTGGGTGGGGAGAGAGTATTTTTTTATTGAGTAGAGAGGGAAATTCTGGAAAAGCAGGTTGGGGCTAGAGCTTTGAGTCCAGGCTGAGGACTCAAGCCTGGGTGTCTGTCACAGAGATGGAAAAGCCTTTCCTCTCAGAATGGTTGTCTAGACCGTAGGGCTACAGGGCTCAGCAGTTTCCCGAGTGCTCTCTCTACAACGGAGGGGACGTTGGAAATTGTAGTGTAGGAGGGTGAACATCTCCTGATTTTAGGACCAATTTCATGCTGAGTATGTGACAAACCCATTTCACATCAAAGTGGCCCTTGGGTAGATGGTGTTCCCAAGTGAAAATTTACATGGGGTGAGCTCTCTTCTGCGTGGTTGCTCTGTGAAAGCCTGGGCCACTTTATGCTGAAAACCCAGAGCAGACTTGAAGCCCCTAAGCAAAGGTTTGCTACCCTAAAGGTGAGCTGCTACAGCAGGACTTGCTATGGATAAAGTTGCAAATATGGACACTACCTGGTGACAGGATTTTTCTAGTTTATTACTTTACCATTAAATAGCATTAAGACATGTTTGTGGCATGTATGGTACACTGTAAAGACTATAAGCAAGGATTTCCTGACCTTCTATACATGTACAGTTGCCTTTAACACCCTCCCACCTCTGCCACCATGTTTGGCCCCAGAGAAATGCATTACTCTTCTGGAAAAGGGGTTAGAGGAGAAGGCAAGAGAGCAAATCTTTGTTGAGCTAGTCTGTGTGTGTGTGTGTGTGTGTGTGTGTGTGTGTGTGTGTGTGTGTTTGTGTGTATTTGCCAGCTACCGTTGTGGACACTTTCCCATAGAGTATCTTATTTAACTCTCTTGACACCGTTTGTATATAAGTGCAGTTTACTTCTTTTGGTAAAGGAGGAAGCTGGCACTGGGAAAGGCTAACTTGCCCTAATCCCCTGTAGCTGAAAGAAGCTACATTTTGATGCATGTGTAGCCCACTATGCCACATTTTCTCCTCCCTTTTTTCCATTCATAGGCAATTAATCTTATCCACCTGGACTTGGGCTGCTAGAGACCATGGTCATTAGCATTAGTGGCAGCAACAGAAAGAGGAAAGAGATTAGAACTTTCATTGTGATTGTTGGTGCAGCTGTAAGTCATTTGAAGACTGTATGGAAGTTTCCCGGTTGGAGGCTCCTGATCTCTGGGGATGGCTCAGGCCAGGGCACTCAGCCTGGCGGTCTGCACTTTAGTCCCAGGTCAGTGTTTCCATCTGAGGGCAAGAGCAGGTGAGGTGACGCTGGCCTTACTGTTAAGTAACAGATTAGACCATGTGCTTTCCAGAAATGTGGGAGATAAAATTCCTCAAACAAAAAAATAAGACAGAAGGTGTTGCAGTAAAGAGTTTAATACTTACAAAATGGCCAAGCAAAGAGGATGGGAGATATTTTTCAAATCTGCCTCCCCAAGAATTTGGAGACTAGGGTTTTAAAGGATTGTTTGGAGAGCAGGGGACTGGGAAATGGACATGGCTGATTGGTTGGGCTGGAAATGAAATCATGGGGTGTCAAAATTGTCTTGTGCACTGAGTAAGTTCCTGGGTGGAGCTCACAGGACCAGTTGAGTCAGTTTCTTAGTGTAGGTCAACAGTCTGGGTGGTGTCAATTGATCCACCAGAATGCAAAGTCTAAACAATATCTCAAACTCCAGCCTTAAATTTCACAATAGCAATATAATCTATAGGAGCAATTAAAGAACATATAAATCTTGTGCCCACTGGCTACATGACTCCTGAGCAGCAGGTAATTATAAAAACAAAAAAAAAGATGGGGAACAATGACTGTTTGCTGTTTAACTCTGCCTATATCTTAGCTAAATTCAGGCCCCTACCATAATTCTAACCTTGCAACATTTCATTTGTTTTACAAAGTTGGTTTCAATTCCAGAACAAGAAGGGGATTAGTTAAACTATAAATTCCTTCTATAGTTAGGCTGGCCTATGTACAGGAATAAGCAAAGGTGGATAGTTTGTGAAGTTAGAAGCAAGATGGAGCCAGTTACATTGGATTTCTCTCACTATTAAAATTTTCCAAGGGTGGTTTCAGTTCCCCCTGGCCTTAAGCATTCCTTATTCCTGAGGTGTGAGCAGATGATGAGATGGAACGGGTTGATAACCACTCTAACTTCTTCCTGATGATAGGGGCATCACTGGGGTTTATTCCAGGATAGGAGAAATGAAACTGTCTTGCTGTCGTCTTCCTATATTCACGAATGCCTGGTTGGGGACCCAAGTTTTGCATGACAAGGATATTAGTATTCACATCCCCAGCCCCAGCACAGTACTTAAGTGAACAGCAGACTGTAAGTGTTGAGCCCTAATATAAAGAGTGAAAGCCCAAGTCTCAAGAGTTCTTGTGGAACTGATCTGAAATTTTAAGGCATCCAGATAAATAACACCAAGAACCAATCAGACATGGGGTCACCGGTAAAGACCTGCTGTAACCATGAAGTTTCTTGGGAATTTCTTTCTATCCAGATTTCAACTTCTCCCGAGGTGTTTACATAGGTGCAACAAGTGGTGTTTCATATTGCACAAATTCCCCTTTGTCTAGCCAACAGGAAATCAAGCACCAACAGATTGTCTAGGACTACGTGAGCTAGCAAACTGAGGGACCTTTGTTGAACCCTAAGGCTTTTTGCAGTTTCTTCTAGACAATCAATCCGAAGGCAGCAGACAGGTTCCTGATCATGTCTCTGTTGCCATAAACACCATAACTAGGAACCAATATCCCTAGAAGGCTCTGCCACCAGGTATCTTGATGTCTGCCTGAAGTCCTCGTTTTGTTCTATGGGGAAATCGGTGGAATTTATCACCATGAAGATAGGCTGAGAAGGGAGTTACAAAATGTCCCGGTAAGCAGGAGCCCTTGATATGCAGGCTATTGAGACACAGGTGGGCTCATCCTAACAGAGCCTGCAGATACCTGTATGAACTGGATGAATTCCCCTCTTTGCAAGGTCCCAAAGTAACTTGGGGTTCCTGGGCCTATCAGAAAGTGGCATTCTTTACTTACTTCACATCACAAATCCTGTAAAGGAACTGCATAGACAAGGTACAAGACCAGCTCTTCCAAGGGGCTTTTATTGGCTCTATAAGTCAACTTCAATTTCTGAATGCAGGCTGCTCATTCCAAAGATAGCTCACTGAAAGGAAAATTCAAGACAGGGAATCAGAAGCTGTCCATGAAAGGGGATAAGATCAATAAATGGCAAAAGTCACAGAGATACCAAACCAGAAAAATCTGCCTGAGCCAGACATCAAACCCAGTCCACTGCAGTGAGAGGGCAAACCTTAGCCACTGAGCTACAGTGTAGGGCAGTCTCCATTGCTATTCCCAGAAGTAATCTAGAGCAGGCAGTGTTCAGCTTACAGAAGATTTTTTTCTAAATTTTTAAATTAATTAAAACATTATAGAGGAGACAAACAGTTAGTTATTCCTACCCTTTTGCCAGCTTGTCAGCTTCCTGGATTCCCTTTGTCTGTGGCTTCCAGAAGACCAGAGTTGGGGTCAAGCCATGTTATAAAAGAAAATCATCCTTTTCCACTTCATGGAATCATAAGCAAAAGGCCTCCCAATTTTGCAAGAAGCAGCCCAATGGGCTGCACAGGAGAGCCAAATTAACATTTCCCATTCTGGCTGAAGTGATATACACATAACAAAACACAGACACTAGTCACCCAACTCAGCACCCATGTATCAACCTGACAAAGCTCAAACTTGCCCTTGTTGGCCCCTATCATCTTTGATCCATTCAGGGTATGAAGATATGACCTCTGACCAGGAGTTCAATAGGTGGTCTCTGGGAAAGATGGGAAAGTGACTGTCACCCTGAGTTAGGCTGGCTGAGTTTCCACTAGCGATTCCTTCAGAGTTCACCAAATGTGACTACCCAGATAAACAGTTCCCAGAGTTAGGCCTGCTGAGCTTCTGATAACAAGCCCTTCAGGGAATCCCCTCCATAAACATAAATGTACATAACAAGACAAAGACAGATGAATAAAAATTCAAGGAGGGAGGGAAAAACCTGCAGTGACCCCATGGTCAGGGCTGAAGGCAGCGAGTGCACTGCGAGCTTTGGGTTTCTGTGGTCAGCAAGCCAGAGCAGCACCTCTCGGGTGGGCTGAGCCCACCCCACACCCTCAGCGCGATGAAACACAAGAGTTTAGCACTCAAGGGGATGCCCCAAAATGCTGCCGGTGCTGCCCCTGGACAGGACTGTCCTCCAGCACATCCTCAGCCACTGAGGAGCCATCAGCTTCAGCTCCAGCTCCATGTTCTTCAGCTGTCCCAATTCCCGGCAGCTATCTCAGAGGTGTGGAGCTATCTCCTATGACAGTTCTGATCACACTGCATTATACCTCATGTGCTAGGAGATGTACATGTAAGGAGCCACGCAGGATTCGAATCTGAAAGAAGAGATTCTCAACTATATATTGATTTTCATGTTTTCCACTTGGGCTTTTCATGCCAGAATTAAAAATTTCCCTAGATATTATCTGTCACTAAAAGGTATTTGTGGGAAGATGGTGGACAGGAAGCAGGACTACATTGCAACTCCAGCTCAGAGGGACAGAGCAGTGTGTAGAATCACATTGTGAACTCTTGCTCCAGAACTATTGCAGGAATATACCAGGAAAGCTGAGAGAATCCACAGACCCTCTGAAAGAAGCAGATTGCTCCTGCAGGACCCAGGAGACAGCCCAAATACTGTGCTGGTATCCATGGATGAGAGATCTGAAGATGATTTACATCACAGGACTCTGTGCAGACACTCCCAGTACCAGCCTGGAGCCTGGTAGCCTTACTAGGTGGCTAGATCCTGAAGAGAAATAACAATCACTAAAATTCAGCTCTCAGGAAGCCATATCCCTCAGAAAAGGGGGAGAGTACTACATCAAGGGAACACCCTGTGGGGCTAAAGAATCTGAACAGCAGCCTTGAGTCCCAGATCTTTCCTCTGACATAGCCTACCCAAATGAAAAAAAAAAAAAAAAAACAGAAAAACAACTCTGGTAACATGGCAAAACAAGATTCTTTAACACCCCCCTCCAAAAAAAAAAAAAGAAAATCACACTAGCTCACCGAAAATGGATCCATACCAAGAAGAAATCCCTGATTTGCCTGAAAAAGAATTCAGACTATAGGTTATTAAGCTAATCAAGGAGGCACCAGATAAAGGTGAAGTCCAATTCAAGGAAATCCAAAAAAATGACACAAGATATGAGAGGAGAAATTGTCAGTGCAACAGATAGCATAAATGAAAAACAATAAAAACTTCAGGAAATAAAGAAGACTCTTAGAGAAATGTAAAATACACTGAAAAGTCTCAGCAATAGAATTGAACAAGCAGAAGAAAGAACTTCAGATATCAAGGACAAGGTTTTCACATTAATCCAATCCAACAAACACAAGAAAAAAGAATTTAAAAAATGAATAAATCCTCCAAGAAACTTGGTATTATGTTATACAACCAAACCTCAGAATAATTGGTATTCCTGAGGAAAAAAGAAATATAAAAGTTTGGAAAACATATATGGGGAAATAAACAAGAAAAACTTCCCTGGCCTTCCTAGAGACCTACACATCCAAATACAAGAAGCTTAAAGAACACCTGGGAAATTCAATGCAAAAAGATCATCACCTAGGCACATTGTCATCAGGTTATCTAAAGTCAAGATAAAGAATCTTAAGAGCAGCGAGGCAAAAGCACCAGGTAACCTATAAAAGAAAACCCATCAGATTAACAGCAGATTTCTCAGCAGAAACCCTACAAGCTAGAAGGGATTGGGGCCCTATCTTCAGCCTCCTTAAAAAAAAGACAATTGTCAGCCAAGAATTTTGTATCCAGCAAAACTAAGCCTCATAAATAAAGAAAAGATACAGTCTTTTTCAGACAAACAAATGCTGAAAGAATTTGACACTACCTAGCCACCACTACAAGAACTGCTAAAAGGAGCTCTAAATCTTGAAATAAATCCTGGAAACACATCAAAACAGAACGTCTTTGAAACAAATCTCACAGGACCTATAAAACAAAAATACAGTTAAAAAAACATTCTAAATCTCAATACTAACATTGAATGTAAATGACCTAAATGCTCCACTTAAAAGACACAGAATTGCAGAATTGATAAAAATTTCCCAACCAAGTATCTGCTGCTTTCAAAAGACTCACCTAACACATAAGGACTCACATAAACTTAAGGTAAAGGGGTGGGAAAAGACATTCCATGCAAATGGACATGAAAAGCAAGCAGGAGTAGCTATTCTTATATCAGACAAAACAAACATTAAGGCAACAGCAGTTAAAAAAGACAAAAAGGGACATTATATGATGATAAAAGACCTTATCCAACAGGAAAACATCACAATCTTAAATATATATGCACCTAAATTTATGCTCCCAAATTTATAAAACAATTACTACTAAACCTAAGAAATGAGAGATACAGCAACACAATAATAGTGGGGACCTCAATACTCCACTTTCAGCACTAGACCAGTTATCTGGACCAAAAGTCAACAAAGAAACAATGGATTTAAACTATACCCTGGAACAAATGGACTTAACAGATATTTACAGAACATTCTACCCAACAACCACAGAATATAGATTCAATTCACCAGTATGTGGAACATTCTCCAAGATAGACCATATGATAGGCCACAAAACAAGTCTCCCAGGATCTGAGCAGAAATAAATGAAATTGAAACAAACAAACAAACAAACAAAAACACAAAAGATGAATAAAACAAAACGTGGTTCTTTGAAAAGTTAAATAAAATTGATAGGCCATTAGCAAGATTAACCAAGAAAAGAAGAGAGAAGATCCAAATAAGCTCAATTAGAAATAAAACAGAAGATATTACAACTGACACCACAGAAATACAAAAGATCATTCAAGGCTACTATGAACACCTTTATGTGCATAAACTAGAAAACCTAGAAAAGGTGGATAAATTCCTGAAAAGATGCAACCTTCCTAGCTTAAATTAGAAAGAGTTAGAAACCCTGAGCAGACCAGTAACAAGCAGCAAGATTGAAATGGTAACCAAAAAATTACCAACAACAAAAAAAAAGTCCAGGACCAAACAGATTCACAGCACAATTATACCAGGTATTCAAAGAATAATTGGTGTAAATCCTACTGACACTTTTCCACAAGATAGAGAAGGAGGCAATCCTCCCTAAATTATTCTGTGAAGCCAGTATCACCCCAATACCAAAACCAGGAAAGGACATAACAACAACCAAAAAAAAAAAAAAAAACTACAGACCAATATCTCTGATGAACATAAATGCAAAAATTCTTAACAAAATACTAGCTAACCAAATCCAACAGCTTATCAAAAAGATATAATCTATCATGATCAAGGGGGTTTCATACCAGGGATGCAGGGATGGTTTAACATTCACAAGTCAATAAATGTGATGCATCACATAAACAGAATTAAAAACAAAAATTACATGATCATCTCAATAGATGCAGAAAAAGCATTTGACAAAATCCAGCATTGCTTTATGATTAAAATCCTCATCAAAATCAGCATACAAGGGACATACCACAATGTAATAAAAGCCATTTATGACAAAGCCACAGCCAACATAAAACTGAATGGGAAAAAGTTGAAAGCATTCCCTCTGAGAACTGGAACAGGACAATGATGCCCACTCTCACCACTTCTACTAAACATAGTACTGGAAGTCCTAGCCAGAGCAATCAGACAAGAGAAAAAAATAAAGGGCATTCAAATCAATAAAGAGGAAATCAAACTGTCACTGCTTGCTGATGATTTAATTGTACATCTAGAAAACCATCAAGACTCCTTCAAAAAGCTTCTAGAACTGATAAATGAATCCAGCAAAGTTTCAGGATACAAAATTTATGTACATAAATCAGTAGTTCTGATACATCAACAGTGACCAAGCTGAGAATTGAATCAAGGACTCAACCCCTTTTACAATAGCTGCAAAAATAAAATAAAATAAAATACTTAGGAATATACCTAACCAAGGAGGTGAAATATCTGTAAAAGGAAAACTACAAAACACTGCTGGAGGAAATCATAGATGACACAAACAAATGGAAACACATCCCATGCCCATGAATAAATAGAATCAATATTGGGAAAATGACCATACTGCCAAAAGCAACTTACAAATTCAATGCAATTCCCATCTGTATTAGTCCATTTTCACGCTGCTGATAAAGACATACCTGAGACTAGGCAATTTACAAAAGAAAGAAGTTTAATTGAGGGTATGGCAAGGTGGCCAAATAGGAACAGCTCTGCTCTGCAGCTCCTAGTGAGACCAATGCAGAAGGTGGGTGATTTCTGCATTTCCAACTGAGGTACCCAGCTCATCTCATTGGGACTGGTTAGGCAGTGGGTGCAGGCCATGAAAGGTGAGCAGAAGCAAAGTGGGGCATGACCTCACCCAGGAAGCACAAGGAGTTGGGGAACTCCCTCCCCTAGCCAAGGGAAGCCATGAAAGGCTGTGCTGTGAGGGATGGTGTTATCTGGCCCAGATACTGTGCTTTTCACATGGTCCTTGCAATCCACAGGCCAGGAGATTCCCTTGGGTGCCTACACCATCAGGTCCCTGGGTTTCAACCACAAAACTAAGTGGCTGTTTGGGCAGACAATAGCTACCTGCAGGAGTTTTTATTGTACCCCAGTGGCACCTGGAACACCAGAGAGACAGTACCATTTACTCCCCTGGAAAGGGAGCTTAAGTGAGGCAGCTGAGTGGTCTTCCTCAGCGGAGTCCACCCCCACAGAGCCCAGCAAGTTAAGATCAATGGGCTTGAAATTCTCGCTGCCAGCACAGCAGTCTGAAGTCTATGTGGGAAGCTTGAACTTGGTGGGGGGAGGGGTGTCCACCATTAGTGAGGCTTGAGTAGATGGTTTTCCCCTCACAGTGTAAACAAAGCCTCCAGGAAGTTCAAACTGGGTGCAGAACCCACAGCAGCATGGCAAAGCCACTGTAGCCAGACTGGCTATCTACATTTCTCCTCTCTGGGCAGGACATCTCTAAAAGAAAGGCAGCAGCCCCAGTCAGAAGCTTATAGATAAAACTCCCATCTCCCTGGGAAACAGCACCTGGGGGAAGGGATGGCTGTAGGCACAGCTTCAGCAGACTTAAATGTTCCTGCCTACCAGCTCCGAAGAGAGCAGCAGATCTCCCAACACAGCACTTGAACTCTGCTAAGGGACAGACTGCCTCCTCAAGCAGGTCCCTGACACCCGTGCCACCTGACTGGGAGACAATTTCCAACAGGAGTTTACTGAGACCTCATACAGGAGAGCTCTGGCTGGCACCTGGTGAGTGCCCCTCTGGGATGAAGTTTCCAGAGGAAGGAGCAGGCAGCAATCTTTGCTGTTATGCAGGCTCCATTGGTGATACCCAGGCAAACAGGGTGTGGAGTGGACCTCCAGCAAACTCCAGCAGACCTGCAGAAGAGGGGCCTGACCATTAGAAGGAAAACTAACAAACAGAAAGCAATAATCTCAACATTAACAAAAAGGATGCCCAAGCAAAAACCCCATCCAAAGGTCACCAACATCAAATACCAAAGGTAGATAAATCCGCAAAGATGAGGATAAACCAGCACAAAAAGGCTAAAAATTCCAAAAATCAGAATGCCTCTTCTCCTCCAAAGGATCACAACAAAGGAACAAAACTGGATAGAGAACGAGTTTGACAAATTGACAGAAGTAGACTTCAGAAGGTGAGTAATAACAAACTCCTCCAAGCTAAAGGAGCATGTTCTAACTCAATGCAAGGAAGCAAAGACTCTTGATAAAAGGTTACAGGAACTGCTAACTTGAATAACCAGTTTAGAGAAGAACATGAATAATCTGATGGAGCTGAAAAACACAGCATGAGAACTTCATGAAACGTATACAAGTATCAATAACTGAATCGATCAAGTGGAAGAAAGGATATTAGAGATTGAAGATGAACTTAATGAAATAAAGTGTGAATACAAGATTAGAGAAAAAAGAATGAAAGGAATGAACAAAGCCTCCAAGAAATATGGGACTATGTGAAAAGACCAAACCTATATTTGATTGGTGTACCTGAATGTGATAGGGGAGAATGGGACCAAGTCGGAAAACACACTTCAGGATATTATCCAGGAGAACTTCCCCAACCTAGCAAGACAGACCAACATTGAAATTCAGGAAATACAGAGAACACCACTAAGATGCTCCTTGAGAACAGCAACCCCAAGATACATAACTGTCAGATTCACCAAGGTTGAAATGAAAGAAAAAATGTTAAGGGCAGCCAGAGAGAAAGGTCGGGTTACCCACAAAGGGAAGCCCATTAGACTAACAGTAAATCTATCTGCAGAAACCCTACAAGCCAGAAGAGAGTAGGGGCTAATATTCAACATTCTTAAAGAAAAGAATTTTCAACCCAGAATTTCATATCTGACAAAACTAAGCTTCATAAGTGAAGGAGAAATAAAATCCTCTACAGAGAAGCAAATGCTGAGGGATGTTGTCACCACCAGGACTGCCTTACAAGAGCTCCTGAAGGAAACACTAAATATGGAAAGGAAAAACCAGTACTACCCATGGCAAAAACAAACCAAAATGTAAATACCATTGACACAATGAAGAAATTGCATCAACTAATGGGCAAAATAACCAGCTAACATCATATGACATGGTCAAATTCACACATAACAATATTAACCTTAAATGTAAATGGGGTGAATGCCCCAATTAAAAGACATAGATTGCAAATTGGATAAAAAGTCAAGAACCATTGGTGTGCTGTATTCAGGAGACCCATCTCACGTGCAAAGACACACATAGGCTCAAAATAAAGGGATGGAGAAAGATTTACCAAGCAAATGGAAAGCAAAGAAAAGCAGGGGTTGCAATCCTAGTCTCTGATAAAACAGACTTTAAGCCAGCAAGGACCAAAAAAGGCAAAAAAGGGCATTACATAATGGTAAAGGGATCAATTCAACAGGAAGAGCTAACTATCCCAAATATATATGCACCCAATACAGGAGCACCCAGATTCATAAAGCAAGTTCTTAGATAACTAAGAAGAGATTTAGACTCCCACACAGTAATGGTGGAAGACTTTAACATCCCACTGTCAGTATTAGACAGATCAAAGAGACAGAAAATTAACAAGGATATTTAGGACTTGAATTCAGCTCTGGACCAAGCAGACCTAATAGACATCTACAGAACTCTCCACCCCAAATCAATAGAATATACATTCTTCTCAGCACCACATAGCACTTATTCTAAAATTGACCACATAATTAGAAGTAAAACACTCCTCAGCAAATACAAGAGAATGGAAATCATAACAAACAGTCTCTCAGACCACAGTGCAATCAAATTAGAACTCAGGATTAAGAAACTCACTCAAAACTGCACAGCTACATGGAAACTGAACAATCTGCTCCTGAGTGACTACTGGGTAAATAACAAAATTAAGGCAGAAATAAATAAGTTCTTTGAAACCAATGAGAACAAAGACACAAGGTACCAGAATCTCTGGGATACAGATAAAGCAGTGTTTAGAGGGAAATTGTAGCACTAAATGCCCACATGAGAAAGTGGGAAAGATCTAAAATTGACACCCTAACATCACAATTAAAAGAACTAGAGAAGCAAGAGCAAACAAATTCAAAAGCTAGTGGAAGACAAGAAATAACTAAGACCAGAGCAGAAATGAAGGAGATAGAGACATGAAAAACCCTTCAAAAAATCAATGAATCCAGGAGCTGGTTTTTAAAAAAGATTAACAAAATAGATAGACCACTATCCAGACTAATAAAGAAGAAAAGAGAGAAGAATCAAACACAATAAAAAATGATACAGGGGATATCGCCACTGATCCCACAGAAATACAAACTACCATCAGAGAATACTATAAACACCTCTATGCAAATACAGTAGAAAATCTGGAAGAAATAGATAAATTCCTGGACACATACACCCTCCCAAGACTAAATCAGGAAGAAGTCAAATCCCTGAATAGACCAATAACAAGTTCTGAAATTAAGGCAGTAATTAATAGCCTACCAACCAAAAAAAAAATAGACCAATAACAAGTTCTGAAATTGAGGCAGTCAGTAATAGCCTACCAACCAACAAAAGCCCAGCACCAGATGGATTCACAGCCGAATTCTACCAAAGGTACAAAGACGAGCTGGTACCATTCCTTCTGAAACTATTACAAACACTAGAAAAAGAGGGACACCTCTCTAACTCATTTTATGAGGCCAGCATCATCCTGATACAAAAACCTCGCAGAGACACAACAAGAAAAGAATATTTCAGGCCAATATCCCTGATAAACATTGATGCAAAAATCCTCAATAAAATACTGGCAAACCGAATCCAGCAGCACATAAAAAGAGCTTATCCACCACGATCAAGTCAGCTTCACCCCTGGGATGCAAGGCTGTTTCAACATATGCAAATCAATAAACGTAATCCATCACATAAACAGAACCAGTGAGAAAAAACACATGATTATCTCAATAGATGCGGAAAAGACCTTTGATAAAATTCAAAACACCTTCATGCTAAAAACACTCAATAAACTAGGTACTGATGGAACATATCTCAAAATAATAAGAGCTGTTTATGACAAACTCACAGCCAGTATCATAATGAATGGGCAAAAGCTGGAAACACTCCCTTTGAAAACCGTCAGAAGACAAGGATGCCCTCTGTCACCACTCCTATTCAACATAGTATTAGAAATTCTGGTCAGGGAAATCAGCAAGAGAAAGAAAAAAGGGGTATTTATACAAGAAGAGAGGAAGTCAAATTGTCTCTGTTTGCAGATGACATGAATTGTATATTTAGAAAATTCCATTGTCTAATCCCCAAAACTCCTTGATAAACAACTTCAGCAAAGTCTCAGGATACAAAATCAATGTGCAAAAATCACAAGCACATCTATACACCAATAATAGACAAACAGAGCCAAATCATAAGTGAATTCCCCTTCACAATTGCTACAAAGAGAATAAAATACCTAGGAATACAACTTACAAGGGATGTGAACGACCTCTTCAAGGAGAACTACAATCCACTGCTCAAAGAAATAAGAGATGACACAAACAAATGGAAAAACATTCCATGCTCATGGATAGAGAGAATCAATATCGTGAAAATGGCCATACTGCCCGAAGTAGTGTATAGGTTCAATACAATTCCCGTCAAGCTACCATTGACTTTCTTCACAGAATTAGAAAAAAGTACTTTAAATTTCATATGGAAACAAAAAAGAGCCCACATAGCCAAGACAATCCTAAGCAAAATGAACAAAGCTGGAGACATCATGCTGCCTGACTTCAAACTATACTACAAGCCTACAGTAACCAAAAGAGCATGGTACTGGTACCAAAACAGATATGTAGACCAATGGAACAGAGCAGAGGCCTCAGAAATAACACTACACATCTACAACCATCTGATCTTTGACATATGCAGGAAACTGAAACTGGACCGCTTCTTTACACTTTATACAAAAATTAACTCAAGACGGATTAAAGACTTGAACATAAGAACTAAAATCATAAAACCCTTAGAAGAAAACCTAGACAATATCATTCAGGACACAGGCATGGGCAAAGACTTCATGACTAAAACACACCAAAAGTAATGTCAACAAAAGCCAAAATTGACAAATAGGATCTAATTAAACTAAAAGCTTCTGCACAGCAAAAGAAACTATCAGCAAAATTAACAGGCAACCTACAGAATGGGAGAAAATTTTTACAATCTATCCATCTGACAAAGGGCTAATATCCAGAATCCACAAAGAACTTAAATAAATTTACAAGAAAAAACTAAACAACTTCATCAAAAAGTAGGCAAAGGATATGAACAGACACTTCTCAAAAGAAGACAGCATTTATGTGGCCAACAAACATATGAACAGACACAGAGCCAAACCATCACTGGTCATTAGAGACATGCAAATCAAAACCACAGTAAGATGCTATCTCATGGCAGTTAGAATGGTGATCATTAAAAAGTCAGGAAACAACAGATGCCGAAGAGGATTGGAGAAAGAGGAATGTTTTACACTGTTGGTGGGAATGTAAATTAGTTCAGCTATTGTGGAAGACACTGTGGTGATTCCTCACAGATCTAGAACCAGAAATACCATTTGACCCAGCAATCCCGTTATTGGGTATATACCCAAAGGATTATAAATCATTTTGCTATAAAGACACACGCACATGTATGTTTATTGCAGCACTATTCACCATAGCAATGACTTGGAACCAACCCAAATGCCCATCAATGATACACTGGATAAAGGAAATGTGGCACATATACACCATGGAATACTATACAGCCATAAAAAAGAATGAGTTCATGCCCTTTGCAGGGACATGAAATGAAACCATTATTCTCAGCAAACCAACACAGGAACAGAAAACCAAACACCGCTTGTTTTCACTCATAAATGGGAGTTGAACAATGAGAACATATGGGCACAGAGAGGGGAATATCACACACTGGAGCCTGTCTGGGGTGGAGGGCTAGGGGAGGGATAGCATTAGGAGAAATACCTAATGTAGATGACAGGTCGATGGGTGCAGCAAACTACCATGACACATTTATACCTAAGTAACAAACCTTCACGTTCTGCACATGTATCCCAGAACTTAAAGGATAATTTTTTAAAAATAAAGAAAAAGAAAGAGCTTTAACTGGACTCACAGTTTCACGTGGCTGGGGAGAATCATGGCAGAAGTCAAGGAGAAGCAAGTCACATCTTATGTGGATGGCAGCAGGCAAAAAGAGAATGAGAGCCAAGAGAAACAGGTTTCCTGTTATCAAACCATCAGATATCATGAGACTTATTCACTACCACAAGAACAGTATGAAAGAAACTGCCCCCATGACTCAATTATCTCTCACTGGGTCCCTCCCACCACACATGGGAATTATGGGAGTATGATTCAAGATGAGAATTGGGTAGGGACACAGAGTCAAACCATATTATTCCACCACTGGCTCCTGCCAAATCTCATGTCCTCACATTTCAAAACTAATCATTTCTTCCCAACAGTCCCCCAAAGTCTTAACTCGTTCGGTATTAACTCAAGAGTCCACATTCCAAAGTCTCAACTGAGACAAGGCAAGTCTCTTCCACCTATGAGTCTGTAAAATCAAAAGCAGATTAGCTACTTCCTAGATACAGTGGAGGTACAGGCATTGGGTAAACACAGCCATTCTAAATGGGAGAAATTGGCCAAAACAAAGAGGCTACAGGGCCCATGCAAGTCCAAAATCCAGTGGGGCAGTCAAGTCTTAAAGCTCCAAAATGATCTCCTTTGACTGCATGTCTCACATCCAGGTCATGCTGATGCAAAATACGGGTATCCATGGTCTTGGGCAGCCCTGCCCCTGTGGCAGTTCCACATAGCTGGAGAGGCCTCAGAATCATGGCAGAAGTCAAGGAGAAGCAAGTCACATCTTATGTGGATGGCAGCAGGCAAAAAGAGAATGAGAGCCAAGTGAAACGGGTTTCCCCTTATCAAACCATCAGATCTCATGAGACTTATTCACTACCATGAGAACAGTATGGGAAAAACTGCCCCCCACCAGGTGCCTCCCACAACACGTAGGAATTATGGGAGTACAATTCAGGATGAGATTTGGGTGGGGACACAGAGCCAAACCATATCACCATCAAAATACCACCGTCATTTTTCACAGAACTAGAAAAAACAATCTGAAAATTCATATGGAACCAAAAAAGAGCCCATGTAACCAAAGTAAGACTAAGCAAAAAGAAGAAATCTGGTGGCATCACATCACCTGATTTCAAACTATACTATAAGGCCATAGTCACTAAAACAGCATTGTACTGGTATAAAAGTAGACACATAGACCAACGGAACAGAATAGAGAACCCAGAAATAAACCCAAATACTTACAGCCAACTGATCTTTGTCAAAGCAAACAAAAACAAGAAGTGGAGAAAGGACACCCTATTCAACAAATGGTGCTGGGATAATTGGCAAGCCACATGTAGGAGAATGAAATGATTCTCCTTTCTCACCTTATACAAAAATTAACTCAAGATGGATCAAGGACTTAAATTTAAGACCTGAAACTACAAAAATTCTCAAAGATAACATCAGAAAAGCCCTTCTAGACATTGGCTTAGGCAAAGATTTTATGACCAAGAACCCAAAAGCAAAGGCAACCAAAACAAAGATAAATAGGTGGGACTTAATTAAACTACATGGCCTTTGCACAGCCAAAGGAACAGTTAGCAGAGTAAACAGACAACCCCACAGAGTGAGAGAAAATCTTCACAATCTGTACCTCTGACAAAGGATTAATATCCAGAATCTACAAGGATCTCAAACAAATTAGAAAGAAAAAAACAAACTAACCCATCAAAAAGTGGGCTAAGAACATGAATAGACAATTCTCAAAAGAAGATATACAAATGGCCAGTGTGAAAAAATGTTCAACATTACTAATGACCCGGCAAATACAAGTCAAAACCATAATGCAATGCCACCTTACTCCCACAAGAATGGCCATAATCAAAAAATTAAAAAATAATAGATGTTGGTCTGGATGCGGTGAAAAGGGAACACTTCAACACTGCTGGTGGGAATGTAAACTAGTACAACCACTATGGAAAAGAGTGTGGAGATTCCTTAAAGAACTAAAAGTAGAAATACTATTTGATCCAGCAATACCACTACTGGGTGTCTGCCCAGATGAAGAGAAATCATTATGCAAAAAAGATACTTGCACCCGCATATTTATAGCAGCAATTTCCAATTGAAAAAATATGGAACCAGCTCAAATGCCCATCAATCAATGAGTGGATTAAGAAAGTATGAGATATATCTCATATTTTCTTTATATATATATATATGAATACTACTCAGCCATAAAAGGGAATACATTCATAAATTAATGGCATTTGCAGCAACCTGAATGGAATTGGTGACTATTATTCTAAGTGAAGTAACTCAGGAATGGAAAACCAACAATCATATGTTCTCACTCATAAGTAGGAGTTAAGCTAAGGGGATGCAAAGGCATAAGAATGATACAATGGACTTTGGGGACTTGGAGGAAAGGGTGGGAAGGGGTTGAGGAATGAAAGGCAACAAACTGGGTTCAGTGTATACTGTCTGGGCGACAGGTGCAACAAAATCTCACAAATCACCATTAAAGAACTTATCCATGTAACCAAATACCACCTGTTCCCCCAAAAACTTATGGAAATAAAAAAAGTTAAAAAAGAAAAGAAAAAGATGGGGGAAAAACAAGACAAAGACAATCAAAATACCTTACCAACCTAAATTCCAGATGAGAAAATTTTCAGGAGTATTCTTCCAAACAAGCCTCCTATTCTCCATTCAATTGGGCAGGAATTTCTCCAAGCCAGGACTCTTTCTACCACCTAGGAAGAGCCAACCAAGATCTGTCAAGGGGGCACAATGCCTCCACAGTGGCCACCAGATCAGAAAAAGAAAAAGGGTGTTGCTTGCCTTTAGAATACTTACCAAAAGACATCGTCCAGTCCCAGAAAATATTTCCCCACTGCGAGCAAGTCCAAGTACCATGGATTGACCATCCACCCACCAGCAAGGATGGTGCCAGAGGTGGCCCTCAGTTTAAGAAAGATCACCTCCAGGGCCAGTGCACCAGTGAAGGGCTGCCAAACCATGGCCACGCACCTACAGGGGCAATCTGAAATGATGCTCCAAATCTGTTACAATCCAGTGGGTTTTTCTTGCCCGCTGCACAGAAAATGCCAACACACTGAGACAGCAGGTATTGCAACAGAGAATGAGCTTAATAATTGCAGGAGGCTCAAGCAATGAAGACAGGAGATATTTCTCAAATCTGCCTACCTGAGAATTTGGAGACTAGAAATTTTAAGAATTGTTTGGTGGGGAGGTGGCTAGGAAATGGACACTACTGACTGGTTGGGTCAGGGATGAAAACACAGAGGTGTGAAAACTGTCTTGTGTGCTGATTCAGTTCCTGGGTGAGGGTCACAGGACCAGTTGATTCAGTTTCTTGGTATGGGTCATTGGTCCAAATAGTGTCAGTTGCCCCACCAGAATGAAAAGTCTGAAAAATATCTCAAACACCAGTCTTTTTTTTTTAAATATACTTTTTATTATACTTTAAGTTCTAGGGTACATGTGCACAATGTGCAGGTTTGTTACATATGTATACATGTGCCATGTTGGTGGGCTGCACCCATTAACTCGTCATTTACATTAGATATATCTCCTAATACTATCCCTCCCCCCTACCCCCACCCCACAACAGGCCCCAGCGTGTGATGCTCCCCTTCATGTGTCCAAGTGTTCTCGTTGTTCAATTCCAACCCATGAGTGAGAACATGTGGCTCAAACACCAGTCTTAAGTTTCACAATAGTGATGTTATCTATAGGAGCAAATGGAGAAATTACAAATATTGTGACTACCAGCTGACTGACTCCTGAGCAATAAACAATTATTTTAAAAAGCAAGCAAGGTAGGGAATGATGACTGCTTACTGTTTAACTATGCCTACATCTTAGCAGAATTCAGGCCACTCTGATAATTCTAACCTTGTGACATTGCATCCATTTTTCAAAGGTAGTTTCTGTTCCTGAATAAGGAAGGGTAGGTTAAACTATAAACTAAATTCCTCCCACAGTTAGGCTGTCCTACATACAGAAATAAGCAAAGGCAGTTAGCTTGTGAATATAAAGGCAAGATGGAGTTAGTTATTCTTTTTTTCTCTCACTTTTATAATATCACAAGCATAGTTTTGTGTTCAGTTCTCTGTCAGTGGTAGTGGTCATGACATGGGCTCTGGAGTTAGATACACATAGTTTCTATTCCCAGATCTACCACCAATCTTGGAAAGTTACTTCACCTTTCTGAAGATTTGTATCCTTCTCTGAAATAACAAGATATTGTGGTTGAGAGGAATAAATAAAATAACATCTGCAAACCCACTCTTATTCCTGAGATCCTCTTTAAAACTAGCATCTACAGTGGTAACTTACAGTGATTCCCTTGGTTTATGTTTCTCTTTGTCTCTGTTTTCCTAAGGCTGAATGCTTCCAAGTACTCACCTGAATCCTGCCTCTTTAGTGAAATCTTTTCCAACCATTCCTGAACCAGCCGATCCTATCCTTCTATAAATTATTTCTCCCATATGTTAACATTTAATTATGTGCCATTCCTCTTGGTGAGACCCTATAGAGAGGTTTAAAGGACATTGGCTGTGTGATCATTGAGGGATAATTGAGTAAATTATTTTTTAGTGCTCACTGAGTGTTAGAGCTGCCCTCTCTTTTTTTCAGCTGTTGCTAGCAGCAGTCCCTTCTGCACCAGCAGCATCAGACCCTGGCAGGCATGTGAATACCTTAGGGATTGCTCTTGTCAGGGTCCTTCCTGCCTCTGGATTTTGGTTCCATTTGTGTTTCCTTTTGCATGTTATTCAATGGCCTCTTGTGATATTGTGAAATAGAGATTGACTGTGGCAGAATTTAACTGGAGGACACCCAGCCTGTGTCCACTGCAGAACTGATTGCTCACTTGGTGGTGGGGAGGAACACCCACACCCATATTTGGTCAAAGAATTCTTCTGTGTTGATGATGTGGTGTGAAATCAGATAAAATGGGTTTTAGAGTTTTTCTAAATATTCCTCCAAGGGAGAGATTGTTGACATTTATTTATGAAAACCTCAAGATAATAACTCTAAGGAAGTTGAGCACAGTATCCTCTTGCTTAAAAAGCCTGGTGATAGGAATTGTGTTCACTTTCCTAATTCATGAAATTTAAAACAGGGTCTTTCCTCTCCTACTTCAGAAGAGATGAAGGACAAAAGACCAGATGGGGAGGACAAGGTTGTTTATGGGGAAGTCATGTACCTCTGACCTGGATTCTACGATGTTCATTCAATCATACCTGGAAGTGTGCATCTTTGCATGTGCAGTCATATATTTCTATCACATGACTCATAATTCCCTCCCTGTCAATGGCAATTAGGAGCTCATGTAAAGCTTAGGACAGTAAAATTATATGGTGTGTTCTTCCACTGCAACAAGGTTTCTCTGAGGTTTAAGGAAACAATAGGACAAGAGGGCTGGACACTTTACCTGGTGTCCTGCCTTCTCTTTTTATTGAGCAGCAGTCTACTCACCCATCATTTTTGACCTTCCTGTTTTCCTACCATGGGTTCAGATATAATTACTGAAGTCCAGATATAATTACTTGTGCCTGGAGCTTGATGTTATTTTTTAAAAGAGAGGCCTGAGGAATGGTTTCCTAGCTGATTTCCAGGATTCTAATTTTCACTGTCTAAGTTGTTGGTTTTCAACCCTGGCTACTGGTTAGAGTCACCTTAGGAATTTAAAACATACAAATGCCTGTGTCTTCCTCAAAGAGAGTCTAATTTGATTGCTCCATGGTGTGCCTTGGGATTTGGTCATTTAAAAATGCTTCCAAGGAAAATAGTCATTTTACAGTGGAGGAACTTTAGCCCAGTGCTCAAAGTTAACATCCCCAATAATCAAAGATATAGAAATTCTGGGCATCCTAATATGATGGATGGAGAAGGTGCAGCATCGCCTCTGTGGCATTTTTGCCCAAAGTGGATAACCTGAGTTTAATTATGAGAAAATATTAGGTAAGCCCAAACTGAGGGTCATTCCACCAAATAACTCACCGATACTCTTTAAAAATATTAAGGTCATGAAGGCAAAAGTAATTCTGAGGAACCGTCCCAGATTGAAGGCAATTGAGAGGACAGAATAATGAGATGCAGTGTGTGATCTTGTATGGATCCTTGTCCAGAAAAAGGATATTAGTGGGAAGATGGAGAGGATTTGAATAGGGTCTGCAAGTTCATTCATTGTAAGATGTCAGTGATCATTTACTGATGTTGATGATTACACTGTGGTTATCTATAATGTTAATATTAAGGAAAGTTGAACGAAAAGAATATGGGGACTCTGACTATTTTTGGAACATTTTTGGAAGTGTAAGATTATTTCAAAATGAAAGTTATAAAAAAGAAGGGGGAAAAAACTTCCAGTTAATCCTGAGTTCCCAGAGTTGAAGACCACTTGCCTAAGTTATCTTGCCTAATACTGTCAGAGTAATCTTCCTGGAAATGCTTTTTGTGATGTTACTGACCTTCTCAAAGCTTTCCAGTCACTCTTATCATCTATAGGATGAAATTCCAATTTCTTAAGCCATCATTCAAAGTCCCCATAATATGACCCCAATCTACTCCCTTGATCCACATTTGACTTTCTCATGTCTAAATATTTTGCAATTATTTGACTCCTTCATATAACATGCATACCTGCCTGTTCACCTCCTAAATTGTTCTTCATCCTAAGGCTTATTTCAGTCCCTGTCTCTTCATTGAAGCTTGTATGGTTATTTCTGTTAGAAGCCGTCATCCTTTGTTTCTTTGAATTCTGGAAGGTACAATGGTGTGGACTGAAACATAAGCTTTGGATTCAGAAATATGTGAGTCTGAATTCTGGTTCCACCTTTCACCAATTCTGAGATAAAAGACAAGTTAGTGATGTCTTGGGATAGAGGGATAATAGTACCTACTTACAGGGTCATTGTGAGCATTAGATGAGGTGCAAACATAAAGGTCTCCAGCACATAACAGATGTCTTCCTCATCATTTTTGTTGCTCAATGGTCCCCAAAGGTATTATGGGTTATGCAAAGGCTTTTATCAAAATTTCCTGCAGCACCTTTTAAAAAGTCTTGTGCCTGGCCATCACTAAGATGAGAGACACCCTTGAACTGAACTGAATATATGGGACTTTAAAAAATTCAACCGAGATTTGTTTTTCCTGGAACACAACTCAGTAAACGAGTGGATAGAAAAATGTAACCCAACAGAGGGAGAAGGGAAGCACAATGGTTTCATATAACACCCATGCCTTCTTAGGAAAAAGCTGTGATGCTTTCTGAGAGTTTGCTCTCAGTCAGGCAGGATCAAAGAAGTACAACTCCTTAATACAATCCCTTAAACCGTGAGTCCTGCACAGCACCTCACTAATCCATTCCCTGCCCAGGTGATGTGTGCATAGGTGAAGACTCAGATCTCCATAAGTCAGACACTCTTCCCCCTTTTCAGCTCCCTGACTCTCACTACTGTGTGCTCTGGTCTGGCCCCAGCTCCCAGGCCATTAGTATTGGTCTAAGAAAGCAAGACCAGGACGGGTAGCTGAGAGGAAAGTCAGAGGCCACCAAGCATGAAAAGAGAGAGATGAGGCTGTCATTGCTCAAAGTCACCCACTCTGGGTGTGTTTTATGACTGTTTCTGGATTTTGAAATATTCTCCCCTTTGTGACCATTCCAGGGACTCACCCTCCTCCTATTTCCTTCTCATTGCACTTTCTGTCCTCAGTGCACCCTTTTTATGGCCAGAGACTGGCTGTATGACTAGATGACAATTCAGTGAAAGTTACTTGTTGTGAGGACTGAGAGCCAGGCCCACCCTGCTTTTTCCCAGAAGAGACTGGAGGTTCATAAAAGCCAGCTTTAATGCAGGGCTGTGCAGGTGTGAGTGTGGTATTAGGGAACAGGTGCAAAAGTGAAGAGTAAGACAGAAAAAAAAATGCTGGCTGTTCATCAAATCCTGAAAGTAGAGGGAGCAAAAATTATTCTGGAAGGTGGATGTCATTCAGGAGACCTTGGAAGACCTAGAGTGTCCTCTGCACAAATGAAGTGGAGGATGGGGTTAAATTACGGAGTTGGATGACACTCATTACCTGACTTCACTTCTCTGCCTCAGTTTTTTAAATCTGTAAAAATGGGGATGCTGACACTCAGGATTTTTTATGAGGACTGTAGCTACCTGAAAACCCCTTAGGATAGTGCCTGGTGCATAGTGAGTGCTGCATCAGTGTGAGCTATTATAGTTATGGAAATAGGCAAAGATGCCACCAGGAGCATTCAGAGTGAGGAGGTGCCTTCCAGTCAGGGTCCTCGCAGGCAGCTGGAGATGAAGATGGTTAAGGGGGCTTAAACTCCACAGTGGATGGATTGAGGAGCAGTCCTGAGAAGGAATTCAGAAGCCAACAGGCATGGAAAGAGGCCAGGGGGACTGTCATTGCTCAAAGGCCACACTGTGGGTGTGTTTTATGACTGTTACTGGCTTTGAAATCTTCTCCCCTTTGTGACCATTCCAGGGACTCGCCCTCTTCATATGTTTCTGGATTTGGAATCTTGAGCAATATTCATGACGTACAACATTCTGTGAAAAATACCTTTACCCGACAGCAGGAACAGCCAGAGTGGGTGTGGCTTCTGTCACAAATATTGTCTCCTAGGAGTCTAGGAATGTGTCCTAGGATTAAATGGTTTTGCTGAAAGCCAAGCCTAGAAATGGGCTTCAGGGGCACCTTGTGAATAGCATTTATGTTGCCAATGGAAAGCATTCATCTTTTTAAAGGAAAGCATTCATCTTAATGAACAAATCCCATCTTATGGTCTGGATCAGTATTTTTTGCCTCTGTACTATCCTTATTTATAAATTGAAAAGAGAAAGACTGAAGAACAGTGACATAAGGAAGCACATGTATGAATTAACAGGACAGAAATGGGACTAGTATGTGTAAATTAAGGGAAAGCATGTATATATTTTATGTGAACATAAAAAGGACTTCTTGTTGGCCGGCGTGGTGGCTCACGCCTGTAATACCAACAGTTTGGGAGGCAGAGGCAGGCGGATCACGAGGTCAGGAAATCAAGACCATCCTGGCTAACACGGTGAAACCCCGTCTCTACTAAAAATACAAAAAATTAGCCGGGCGTGGTGGTGGGCACCTGTAGTCCCACCTACTCAGGAGGCTGAGGCAGGAGAACGGCGTGAACCCGGGAGGCGGAGCTTGCAGTGAGCGGAAATCGTGCCACTGCACTCCAGCCTGGGCGACAGAGCGAGACTCCGTCTCAAAAAGAAAAAAAGAAAAGAAAAAGACTTCCTGCTTTAAACAGACTTCTGTGTAAAAATAAAAATAATATCCACTGCCTTGAGTGGAGAGCAGACTGCAGGACCAAAACATTCCAGCAGAGTCATGAGAGAATGGGTTGTGTGGCTTCTTTGCTAAATAGTAGGTTAAACTGAGTATGTTACTGAAGAGAAAGGAGATGAAGGAGAAGATAGGTGAGGGTGAGAGAATGTGAGATGGCAAAAGGAAAAGACTGAAAGAAAGGTTTACTAAGGGCTCATCAGGTACCAGGCTTTATGTCTAATGCCTTCCACATATTAACGTACCCATTCAAACTGTCATTTTCTGATGCAGTAAGAGTGACTCTTGTGCTGCAGATGAGAAGAGGCTGAAGTGGGTGAAGTGAGTGGTCCAGAGTCATCCAGCCAGTTCGTAGCAGAGCTGGTGTGTTTCACCTCGAAGTTTGTGCTCTTTGTGATTCAGACAGAAAAGTGAGACACAGAAGGAAGGCAAAGCAATTTTTGTTGTGGGTAAAGTTTACAGAAGTTACCTGTATTCGGCAGAATAATGGCCTCCTAAAAATGTCCACATCCTAATCCCTGGAACCTGTGCATGCTACTTTATTTGGCAAAAGAAAAGACTTTGCAGGTGAGATGAAGTTAAGTTTCTTGAGATGCGAGGTTATTCTGGATAATTTGGGTGGGCTCAGTGTAGTCAGAAGGGTCCTTGTAAGTGAAAGAGAGAGGCGGAAGGGTCAGGGTGAGAATGATGCAGCCAGAGAGACTCCACTGGCCATCACTGGCTGTAAACATGCATCGAAAGACAAAATTACAACAAATTCAGTTATAGATCCAATTGGCTTTTATTTGTGATTCATGAATCAGGGCAGTTTCCATTCTGCAAAATATAGTGATAGCTCCTACTGGGCAATACAACAGTAGAGTTTTGTAAAATGGGAATCCAGGAACAGAAGAATATAAATAAATTGATTTAAATAAACTGACTGGTTAATTTCAGAATACTTCATATTACTTTTTTCTAAGAGTTAAAGCAGAAAGGACTTTCTTACTGTGCTGACTCAGACAGCCTGGACTCTCCTGTTTTTAGGAAAATTTTGTCTGTTCTGGGATCTACCTGCTTCCTCAATGTTTCAGTGTGAGTATATGGCATTTAGCATGACTGGCTCCATTCTGGAGTCACCAGGCTGTCACCTAAATGAGAGTTTGACTAAACATAAGGCATTAACACTACTGTCAGTTACCGTCATTTTGGACTTCCATCATTCATAGGTTATGATGTCCTCCTAATCATACATTTATTTGAGTTTTTGTCATTCCAGCCAAAGAGAGAATATTTGACATTTGACGAATGGCTGCATGCAAACATTTAAAGGTTTTAGAGAATACAGCACACCAGGGTAACTAATATTGTGACAATCAGGAGGATCACACCAAGAGTTTGGAGTATGATCCATAGGCAGAGACCCCATGAACCAAACCAAATAAAAGAGAATAGATTAAAGAATGAGCCACATGAGAAGCCTACCCATTTTAACCAAGCAGCATATTTGTTAATTTTTGCAACTGAGTCTCTATAGTACCCACTGTATTTATTTATGTGCAACAAGAAGTGTCAGCAACTGCACAAACTCCTCCCTGTTCAGCTAGTAGGGAGCAATTCTGTTATCTGGCATCCCATGGCTGGGTTAAATTAAAACAGGGCGTGAGAACAGGTGAGTCTAGAGGTCTAACTCTAAAAGGGACCACCGTGCATTTGAATAAACAGTTGTATTAGGGATGTTGTTAAAGTTAGCCACTGGGCAGAATAAAGGATCCCTTAGGTCAAATATTTGGGTTTGACATGATGACATGACACATCCAACACTCTGTCAAATTACTTGCACAAGGCGCTGATTGTGAAATTCTAGTTACAGCATTATCTTACCAAATTAAAGAGGCAGGCATGAGCAGGGAAAAATGGAGTGGGATAAGAGCCTCGTCACGATGAGGCTTGGGACATCTTGGGAAAAACTGTCCACAGCATGAAGTCATCAACTTCTTGTCCTGGTTGGCAATTTGAGTGTCTCTAGTTATGGTGTTGAACATTTTGGTGAGCTCTGAGTGGCCCACATCTCAGGCATGAGGGTTTTTCCTTGAAATTTACATTGAGTTGTCCACCTCCAGCTTATAGGTCTTCAGGAAGAGAGCAGGTCTTATACTTAGTGATGCCACAGGAGAAAATGGGATTGAAGGAGCTAGAAGAATCCAGTCCAGTCTACAGGTGGATAATAAAAACTTGAAAACAAAATACAGGGCTACAATTTGATAGCAGTTGTATTATAGTCTTTCTTCTGAACATAATTTTTCTCTATCTCTCCCTGTTTCTACCAAAGTTAATCAGAGTAAGACTAATCTGTTTACAAAATAGGTAGAGTCTCATCAGACTTGGTCTGATTCTTTATATAAGAAGTATAGCAAGAATAGCGATTGACCACATAGCATCTTTTTAAGTTTGCTTTGCTGGAAGGTTTGATAAGGAATCTCAGATTCAACTTTTAGAAACCTCTCAGCACTAGGAAGCCAAACCAAGGCTGACTTCAGACTTTGCCTGCAGTACCTCAGTACCTACGGGTTCATTCTATGTATATTTCCAAATATGACATCCCAGCCAAAGCCTTGGTAATATAACCAGCATTTTTAAATGTATCCTGTTATAAACAGAACAGATTCTTATTGAACTTATGCAAATAACTATTTTCATAACAATGTGAACACCCATGAATACTTGCCTGATTCTGGATGGAAAATGTAGGGAGAAAAATTAATGTTTCAATTTTTGTTCACAAGTTGTATTTTACCAAGTTTCTGTAAGCTATAGATAGCTTAAAAGAAAAATGTTCCTTCAAATTTGGAAAACAAAACATTTAAAGAATCATCAAAACTTCAACTAAAAATTCATAAAAACATTATCCTCATTAGTTCATCTAGTCCCATGAAATTAATTTTTTGTTCTGCTTGATCTTGATTGGCAGTTTCATGAAGATATCTCTTCATTAAAGTTTTGGAAATTCTTAGCCCAATGGTATGATTTAAAGTTATCAGAAACTTGTATTCAAGACAACTTGTCAGAGTCTTAGCCATAAATCTCCTTGGAAAAGAAGCAGTTTTGGACTGTAACCATTTCCAAGTGCTTTTAGAGAAGAATCAAAACAACTGTCTGTGAATGACAAAGACTTAAGATGGCAATGGTTAAAAATCTGATAAGACTTCAGATTTGATAGATTTGATGATAATGACACCACTCACAAACAAATTTGGTTATTTCTGTGGCATGTAACACTATGACTGACAAAATATTAGATTTCTAGAAATCTCATATAATTTTTGAAACATTCACATCAATAACATACCCGCAAATATAACTTAGAGAAGGTTTGGCATCACTTGTCATTTGACAGTGTTTTCCATATAATTTAACATATCAATTAAGGTGAATTTCCATCTCGCTTCTGTTTCTCAACTGGATTACTGAGTTCAGGGCATAGCCCATTAACAAATATGGCCAACAATGTATAAGCTTATGTATGTTGAAAAAGTTCCCCAGGTAATTTTGATACATACCCCTAGCTACAAACCATTGATTTAAGCCCAAGTCCTGCTTACCAGAGCAGGGGTTCTGCATCCTGCTTGCACATTAGTAGCATGTGGGAAGGCTTAAATAATAACGCCTTGGTCCCACTCTAGACCATTAAATCAAAATGTATGAGCAGAGCCTGGAAATCAGTTGTTCTTTTAAAAATTTCCCAGTGATTCCAGTGTGTAGCCATATTTCCCATTAGATTTCTCTTTCTTCTTGTGGAATTTATCTTTTTCTATTTTGGTATTACAATTATTTTTCATGTCTTATTTTTTGGAGACAGGATCTTGCTCTGTTGCCCAGGTTGGAGTGCAGAGGCACAATCATAGCTCACTGCAACCTTGAGCTCTTGGGCTCAGAGGATCCTCCCACCTCAGCTTCCCAAAGCACTGGGATGACAGTTGTGAGCCAATGCACCTGGCCCTTTGTCTTATCGTCTGTCTTAGGCTTTATGTTCCCTGGAGTAGGGACCTTGCCTTCTTCATTTCTGTATCTTTCATGAACACATGAATTGGTTATCAGGAAAAGATTCTCAGCCACGCTTAGGTTGTGTCCTGAGTCTCAGGTTCACATACTAATGCTACCATCTTTGTCCTCCACAAGGACAGAGGTTGCTTGTGATGAAGGGTGTGGGTAACTCCACAATGCAGGTGGTGGAGGAAGGTTACCTTGTTTTTAGACATAACATTGGAACTAAGAATTCTATGTGTATATGGGGTGGAAGGGCAGGGATGTATAGGAAGACAGATCTAATTAGGATGGAGAAATTATACTCAGGAGTAGTGGTAAAGGAAGTAAAAAGGATTCATGAAGAGAAGAAATGTGAACTTATCTAATGGGCTAGAGTAGGCCCCTGCAGGTTCTTGAGTAGGTGATTTTAGGAAGGTAATGAAGTAGTCATATGCTAGGAAGCATTCAAAGACTAGAGAAAAGAAGTCAAGCAGGACTTCAAGCAGTTGTTGAGGTTTATGGGAATGGAGAGAACAGCACAAGTGAAAGATGTTTTAAAAAGGACCAAGAAGCTTTCACAATGTATTGAATTGGGGAAACAAATGAGCAGAGGCTGGGAGTAGTCATGTCTAAGAGACAGTGGAGTACAGGAAGCATGAAGACCAGGGAAGAAGAGACCTGCAGGAATTAGTGCTTAGAAGCAGGAGTTTAGTGGGAGGAGGAGGAGATCTAGTCCCAGATACAGGTGAAGAAGTCCTTTCCCTCTCCCAAGCGTGGCAGTCAGCCCTGCAGGAAATAGGATAAGAGGAAAGGTCATAATACCTACCACTCTTCCCGAAATGCAGAAACTACACCAAGGCTGCTATATCAGAGCCATCCCAGCCAGTACTCCAATCATGATGCTGACAGCGGTCCCAGCTGAGAGGTCAGGCGAACTTGCTTGTACTGACTCATCTGTCATGGAAAGAAAAGAGAAGGAATGAAGTTGATCTTATTTTACAGGGAAGTCCCCCAGGAACCAACTCTCAGCATGAAGTCGTTTCTATTTGTTCCTTCAAGGAATACATTATTTTTGTGGGAAGGTTGCTGGGTGATGATCATCCAACTAAATTCTTGCAGGTTTTTCATCTCACCAGGTTTCCAGGTTGATGGTCAGTCTTCTGTCAATTCCATCCTGACCTTTTTACACTCAGATATTTTTGAAGCCTTTGAAATTTGAGAAAGACTGATTGCTAATCTTGTATGTCATTAAAACTTCCCACTTTTTCATGGTTGCACTTTTTTCCTTAGTGTCTCAGTTGTGGCAGTTAGTGCATTTTGAATTCACCACCTCCTTTGCACAGAGACCTCACTTCCCATGGGCTCCCAGCAGGTGTGTGAAAGCAAGTCAAGTTCTGCAAGACTGTTTTGCTCTGAAAGGTGATGGGCTTGAGGAATTCCCAACAGTCTTGCAGAAACTCTCTTCGAACTGCACTGCAATCTAAAACTTTCTTTTTTTTCTCTTTCTCCTCCACAGGCATCACATCTGCATCATGATCTGAGGGCTCTCCCAGGCTCCTCCCCCTCCCAGCCCACTTTCCCTCACAGGTGTTTTTCCCTCAAAATTATATTGCATGTCTAATCCCATCTTGGCTGCATCTCTCTGAATGAAAACTAACATACTAGGCTTGAGACTTCGTATTTAACTCTGTTCTTTTCCCTCTCCCATATTAATCAGTAACCATGTCCCAGTGGACTTTTTGTGTAATGCCTGTTTCTCCCATGTATATGTATATGTATATGTATATGTATATGTATATGTATATGTATATACGTGTGTATATATGTGAATATATATATGCACATGTATATATAATACCTTCTGCATCTGTTTCTTCTTTATTTCTGTTGCAATAATTTGGGCTTAATTTCTCATCAGTCATCAGTCAACTCAGACTGATGATTAATAATCACTAATATTAGCTACTGTTGAGGGGTGCTTCCTATGTGTCAGGCCCTGTGTTAAATTATTTACATGTATCTCATTTGAGCTGTAAAATAATACTGTCAGGTAGAAAATAGAGGTGGCTTAGAGTGGTGAAAAAACTTACCCAATGTCATACAGCTAGTGACAGGCGGATCTAGGATTTGACTCTAAGACTACCTGACTTCAAGGCTAATAATAATGGTAGCTTTAACAGCAGCTAACATTTATGAAACAGTTCCTCTGCATGTGGCATTTTGCTGAATGTTTCATTGATTATTACATTAAATCTTCAAAACAATACTGTGAAGCAGGCACTCTTATTGCAATTTTCAGTTGTGGAAACTAAGGCTCAGAGAAGTTAAGAATCTTGTGCAAGAAATGTATAACTATAAATACATACATTTAAAAAGAAGAAAGATCTGAAATCAACAACCTGGCTTTACAACTTAAGGATATAGGAGAAAAACAAATGAAACCCAAAGTTAGCTAATGAAGGAAATAATAAAGATTAGAGTGGACTAGAAAAACAATAGAGAAAAGCAATGAAACCAAAAGGTGGTTCTTCAAAAAAGTTCAACAAAATTCACAACCTTTAATTAGATCGACTAAGAAAAAAAATGAGAAGATAGAAATTACTCAAATCAGAAATGAAAGTGATTACTACCAATTTTACAGAAATAGTAAGTGTTATGAGTATTATGAATAATTATATGCCAACAAGTTAGAGAACCTGGATGAAATAAATTCCCAGAAACATAAAACCTTCCAAATGGAACCATGAAGAAACAGAAAATCTGAATAGACTAATAACTACTAGGGAGACTGAACCAATAAAACATTTGACAAAATTCAACATTCTATCATAGTAAACACACTCAGATTATAAATAGAAGGAAACTACCTCAAATATAATAAAGGCATTATCTGAAAAGCCCAACGCTAACATCATACTCCAGGGAGAAAGACTGAAAGCTTTCCCTCTAAGATAAAAACAAGACAAGAATGCCTAGTTTTACCACTTCTATTCTATGTAGTATTGGAAGTTCTAGTAAGAGAAAGTAGGCAAGAAGAAAGAAAATAACATCCAAATCAGAAAGAAGTAAAATTAACTTTGTTTGCAGATGACAGGAACTTACATGTAGAAAACCCTAGAGATTAAAACAAAATTTTAGAACTAATAAACAGATTCAGTATAACTGCAAGATACTAAATCAACATGCAAAAATCAGTTGAAATCAGCTGTATTTCTTTTTTCTTTTTTCTCTGTCTCTTTCTCTCTCTCTCTTTTTTTTTTTTTTTTTGAGACAGAGTCTCATTTTATTGCCCAAGCTGAAGTGCAGTAGCATGATCTCCGCTCACTGCAACCTCTGCCTCCCCAGTTCAAATGATTCTCCTGCCTCAGCCTCCCAAGTAGTTGAAATTACAGGCGTGCGCCAACACACCTGGCTAATTTTTTTTTTTTTTTTTTTTTTTTTTTTTAGTAGAGACAGGGTTTCACCATATTGGTCAGGCTGGTCTCGAACTTGTGACCCCAAATGATCTGACCACCTCAGCCTCCCAAAGTGCTGGGATTACATGTGTAAGCCGTTGCATCCAGCCAAAAAACAGTTGTATTCCTATGCACTTACAACGAACAATCTGAAAAGAAATTAAGAAAAAAATTGATTCACATTATCATCAAAAAGAATAAAGTTCTTAGGAATATACTTAACCAAGGAGGTGAAAAAATTGTAAGCTGAAAATTATAAAATGCTGCTGAAAGAAATTAAAGAATATATTAATAAATGGAAAGAAATTCCATTTTCATAGATTGGAAGACCTAATATCATTAAGATGATAATATTAATGCAATCCCTACCAGAATCCCAGTGGCATATTTTGCAGAAATAGAAAAATCCTAAAATTCATATAGAGTCTCAGGACTCTAAATAGCCAAACAATATGAAAGAATGAAGATGGAGGACTCACACTTCCTGATTTCAGAATTTACTACAAAGCCACAGTAATCAACACAGTGTGGTACTGGCATAAAGGAATACATAGAAACCAATGGAATAGAATGGAGAGCCCAGAAACAAATGCTTGCATTTATAGTCAAATTATTTTTGACAAGGGTACCAAGACCATTCAATAGGGAAAGGATGGTCTTTTCAACAAATGATATTGGGACAGCTGGATATCCATGAAGAAGGATGAGTTGAATCTTTACTTAACACCATATAAAAATTAACACCATATAAAAATTAACCCAAAATGGATCAAAGACCTAAATCTAAGAGATAAACCTATAAAACTCTTAGAAGAAAACACAGGGGGAAAGCTTCATGACATTGGATTTCACAATGATTTCTTGGCTATGACACCCAAAGCACAGGCAACAAAAAAAAAACAGACAAATTTGACTTCATAAAAAATAAGATCTTCTCTACATCAAAGGACATTATCCAGAAAGTGAAAAGGCAACCCATGGAATGGGAGAAAATATTTGCAAATCATATATCTGATAAGGGATTAATTCTCAGAATATATAAAGAACTAATATAACTCAACAGCAAAAACCCAGAAACTCAATTTAAAAATGGGCAAAGGACTAAAACAGAGATTTCTCCAAGGAAGATATGCAAATGGCCAATAAGCACATGCAAAGATGCTCAACATCACTAATACTTAGAGATATGCAAATCAGAACCACAGTGATACACCACCACACACATGTTAGGATGGCTTTGATTTAAAGAAAGAAAAGAAAACACAAAACATGTATTTTGAGGAGGTGGGAAAATTGAAACTCTCATGCATTGCCGGTGGGAGTGTGAAATGGTGCAGCCACAGTGGAAAATGGTAGAGCCGTTTCTCAAAAAAATTAAGCAAAGCATTACCATTTGATGCAGCAATTCCACTTCTGGTCATATGCCCAAAATAATGGAGAGTAGGGCTTTGAAAAGATATTTGTACACCCATGTTGATAGTAGCATTACTCACAATAGCCAAAATGTGGAAACAGCTCAAAAGTCCACCGAACGATAAGTCAAGAGGCAAAATGAAATATATCCACACAATGGAAACTCATTCAGTCTTAACAGGTAATAAAATAAAATAAAATGCCGAGCATTTACACACTCATGAGACTCAAATTCTGATACATACTACAACGTGAATGAACCTTAAAGACATTATGCTAAGTGAAATGTGGCCAGACACAAAAGGACAAATTTTATATGAGTCTATTGATGTGAGGTACTTATTAATAAAATAGCCAATTACAGACAGACAGAAAGTAGAATGATGGCTACCAGGGACTAGGGTTAGAAGGAGTGGAGAGTTACTGTTTATTGAGTGCAGAGGTTTAGCATGGTGAGTTGAAAAAGTTCTGGAAATGGATAGCGGTGATGGTTGCACAACAGTATAAATACAATTGATATCACTAAACCATACTTTTTTTGGAGACAGGGTCTCACTCTGTCGCCGAGGCTGGAATTCAATGGCGCAATCAAGGCTCACTGGAGCCTCGACATTCTGGGCTGAAGTGGTCCTCCCGCCTTAGCCCACCAAGTAGTTGGAACTACAGGCCATGTGCCACCATGTTTCGCTAATTTTTTGGGAAGACAGGGTTTCACCATGTTGTGCAGGCTGGTATTGAACTCCTGAGCTCAAGCGAGCCACCCATCTCAACCTCTCGAAGTGCTGGAATTACAGGCATCAGCCACCGTGCCCAGCCCTAAACCGTATATGTAAAATGGCTAATATGGTAAATTTCAGGTTATGAGTGCTTAACCTTTATGAATATATAGTGGCTGGTACTCTTATCCTCGCTATTAAATACACACTTTGTGGCCCTGCCCCTTCCCTCCCTTGCAGAGTCCCGGTGGCTGAATCTCCCTATTTGTCCAAATGTTCATCCCTAGCTGTGCTCTGTGCTGTGTCCACAGCATCATACAGCCGGTGACTTCAGAGCCAGGCCACAGTTCAAGAGTCTGCCCCAGGGCTCCCTCTCTTCCCAGTTCCCTGAAGCCTGACCCAGGAGAGGCTCTGCCATTGATTGACAGCTCAATTTAGCCAGATTCAGGACAGGTCGCCCAAGCACCTTCTCCACACACCCAGGTCCCACCCCAGGTGGAGTCAGGGCAGGGCCAGTCACCAGGTGAGCCGGGAGCAGAGCAGGGAGCAGACTCTGAGCTGCTCCTCCCTCGTCCAAGGGGTTTCCTCCTCTCATCTGGGGAAAAAGTGTGAGATGTTTCAAAGCCGCCTTCTTCCTTGTAGCTCATGAATTAGGCAAAAGAACACAAAGAGGTGACAAAAAGGGACGTATTGGTGACCGAGAGAACCCTTAAGGACCCTTCCTGCTTTTCCCTCTGTGAAGCTCTTTCCACTACCTGGGGCTTTGGGGCTGAGGGAGCCCCCTCCCCACATTCCAGGCTGGATCCATAATCAGCCATGAGAAATTACTGAAGTACAGGGAGGAGGGTCTGCAGAGACAGAGTGAGAGGGTTCAGGGGGGAGAATTTGGGATCTGCTTGTGCCCATGGGACACAGGCTAGAAAAGAAAAGTTTTTTCAGCTCTTCCTTAACACCAGAGAGACCCCATCTCAAAATATGATGCCAACGGTCCAGGGATCCATGTACCACGGACTGTGATCATCTTGACTGTGGTACTATTGCGGTCAGTGGCCAATTTGTGGGCATAGCAGGTATAGGATACCCTATTCTTTGCAGTGCTTTGGGGATAAAGAGCTCTTGCATGTGTTGCAGAAGGTTTCCATTACTCAGCCAAAAATACGGAGAGGGTGGGTTAGAGGCCACATGGATGAAGAGTCTAAGGTTTGCTCCTAACTCGTAAGATATATCTGGGGTAGAAGGGGTGTCCAAGCCACCCGGAGCAAAGAGAATAAAGCCGTAAGTGATGTCCTCAGAGGGAAGCGGAAGCTCCTGGTCCGTGGAAGGGCTGCACTGTCCCTCTTACCCAAATCACAATCCTGAAGTCCCAACCAAACCCCGATGTGTTCACTGAGCCTGAGACATTCACCTGTTTCTCCCATCACAGGCTGTGGACCCTGAGCCTCCCAGGACAGGAGCAGCCCCTCCTCTCATATTCTTGGTCAAGGCTGGGTCTGCCCAGGTTTGCTTGTGGCAGAAAGTCATGGCCAGCCTGGGTGCCTAGAGGTGAGGGTCTGTGTACTTGGACCTGAGAGGGACTAAGAGGCCTGGTCTCTGGCTGCATGGATTTGGGCTGTCAGCCTGGGCCACAGAGGAACAGAAGATACTCACGGCGGACATTCAGGGTGACTGGGTCACTGCGGCTGGCACCCACTGGGTTCTGTATTTCACATTCATAGGGTCCTATGTCATTCTTTGTGGCGCTGAGTAGAACGAGGGTCCTGTTGTCAATGGAGAGCAGCAGCCTGGGACTGACCAGGAGGCTCTGATTGTTTACCCACCACAGGTAGGTTGTGTTCTGAGTCTCAGGTTGACAGGTTAAAACCACAATATCTTTGTTCTCCACCGGATTGAAGTTGTTGCTGGTGATGGAGGGCTTGGGTGGCTCCGCTGTGCAGATAAGAGAGAGAAAAGATTGCCCTGTGTGGCACCCTTGGTTCCCCCACGGGCATCTTTCAATCAGAGTTGGCATCTCCCACCTCTAAGCCCACTCAAGTCCTTAAAAGCCCACAGAAGGTGTGTGTATCACAAGACAGATGCACAATGATCTGAGAGCTCAGACACTGTGAGGCTGCCTGATTTGTCTTAGAGAAGCACAGACTTTCTCAAGTGTAAATTGTGCAGCAGCGTTGGCCCATGGACAGACCCAGGACCATCAATCACAGCCACTGGTGCCTCTCCTGGTCCTTTCCTGATGGCTGCCTACCTGGCCCTTTGGGGTCCTCACCTCGAATGGGCAGGAGCTGAGTTCCTTCCAGCTGAACACTCCTACACCACCCAGCCAAGGGGTGTTTCTCTGAGCCTTTTTTTTCCAAGGATATCCCAGAGATGGGTGATGATAACAATGGGTGTTTGAGCAGACATAGCAGAGGAGACCAGGAAAAAGTCTAGAGGTGAGTTTAGTACTCAGACTGCAGGGCCTCCAGGTGGGGCAGCTCTACCCGGGTGTTTGATGGTGACTGACAAGAGCTAGTGACCGCCAGGAAAGTGCAGCAGAGTCCAGAAGAAGATAGAGAAGGGGTGAGTGAGACAAGCAGGGGCTGGCTGAAAATCTGAGGATTCTCAATGACATAACAAGAACAATGAAGACAAATTAGGAGAAGAGATGTGTGTTATGTTAGGAAATTTACAAAGAGCTCCCTGTCCCCAGCTCCTGTGCAGTCAGCAAAACGGAGGAAATCCCAACACAGGCATGAGAAATGCTTTCTTCCTTTTCTCTCGACCTACGGAAACACAACAAGAGTTTGATCAAATTCATCTAAACTAGGCAGAGTCTAAGTGAGATGCCAGTGGCTGGTGCAGTTCCCATTCCAAGGGACCCGACCTTATGACAATGGTGTCATCATGAGGACACAGGTGTATGTGGAATGGACAGCAAACCCATCAGACAGCACCTGCCTAGGCCGCTGCACCTGGAGGAGGTCCCGGGAATGACTGGAGGACCTTAGCCCCACAGCAAGACGAGGATGGAGTTGGTAGTAAAATGGGTGGAATGAACCCATGGGCTTTGGGGACTGCACACCTGTCCTGCCTCTGGCCCCCTGGTGAGTCAGTGTAGAGAGCAGATAAAGGAGTTGCTCATCCCTGTCCCATGGCCAAGCATTTACACAGTCATGAGACTCAACACCTGGGTGGCTTCTTTTTTTTTTAAGATCCAGGGATCTTGCTATGTTGCCCAGGCTGGTCTTGAACTCCTGGGCTCAAGACACCCTCCTGTCTCAGTCTCCCACTGGGGTGGCTTTAGGGGCAGGGGATGAGAGGGGTGGAACATGGGTCTCAGTCCCTTGGAGGGACAGGGAACAGGTGCCAGACCTCCTAGGATCCTGCATCAGGTTCCAGTCTCTGAAGAGATTATGGATCATTCATTCCTTCATTCATTCCCTCCCTCCTTCATGAGAGAACTACTGAGCGAATGTGTGTCTCACTTTGGGCCCTGGCATGTGCAGGGTGTGAGTGGGGAGAGAAAGCAAAGTCCTCTCCTTTATCCTCCTGTGGGAGTGACACCAACACATCAGGAAACACAGGATTTCAGGTCCAGTGAGGGTAGGAGTGTGAATCTAAGGGAGAGGCCTGGACATTCCCAGCACTGACTCTGATAGTTGAGGCAAGAGATTCAGTTCTAGGTAAAAACTAATTCTCTATTTGTTCCTCACTCCCTAGACCAGAATCTCCCACTTCTGGCTTGGATGCCTAGGAAGCAAGCTCTGTGGCTACAAAGACCTGGGGACTCTGATGTGACTGTCCGGTCCGTGAGACCCTGCCTCAGTGGCTGTATTTCCTTCTGCCTCAGTTTCCTTTAACAAAATGAGATAAAGTGTAAATGGTCTCTGGCTTGCCTTGTTGTCTGTGAATTCACCTTAAAATAATCACAATTACCTGGATGAGAGCCCTGTGTAGAAGAGCTGCCCAAACAAGCAGGATCTCTGATTGTTTGCCTCCAGGAGTGGGTTATTTGGACCTGATTCCTGGTGTACAAAGAACTTACAGCCGAAACTTTCTTCTTCTTTTTCTCCCCCTGAGGACACTGACTCCCCTAGGACCTCTCTTAAGTTCCTCATCCAGGGGGACTGAGGTCCTAGTAATCCTGTTCATCTGTCCTCTCCAGGCTGAGTCTCAGGTGAAGGATGAGGCTCTGTTCTTGCCCAGATGAGGCCCTGGGGGTGACCAGGCTGGTGACCAGCTCCACGAGCCATGATCCTCAAACAGCTCAAATCCTTGCTCTCAGTCAGTTCAGCCCAGGAGGCCACAACCCAGCCCTGACACAGGTTCCTTAGGGTCACCTGGAGTCAAGAGCCCTGAGACAGGGATCTGGGACTTGTGCTTCCAGGGCTGAGCTTCTCTGTGAGGATTCCAGGGGACCCCTCAGGCCAGGCTCTGACCCAGTTCTCCAGGGTCTTTTTCAGGGGGAGGGCACAGAATCTTGGCTGAGACTGATCTCCCCCTGCTGAGTCCCCCCCCATCAGACTGTCCTTCCTCTGCAGCAAGTATCTGCAGGATCTGGATGCAGGAAAGGGATTCTGGTCTGTAGAAGTTTGTCTCCCCCATGTGTGTCCTTCACTAAATGCCCAAACTCCAACACTGGATAAAATGTAGATGGGGACACAGGCACAACCCAGGCCTGACAATCCCGTGTGTATGAAGTAGAACTGGCCCCCAGCACCCAGAAGTCATGGAGGTATCACTCACAGAATACGTAGAATTGGCTGGTTACTTCTTCATTCACAAGATTTTCTTTTATAACGTGTAGGGTATAGATTCCTGCATCATTGTGGGTGACGTTCTGGATCAGCAGGGTTCCATTGGGGTATATTGTCTCTCGACCGTTGTGTGCGGGCCCTGGGGCATTTTCTTGACTTCTATTTTTTACATATCCTATAATTCGATAGTTGGCATGCACCCTTTCCCCTTTGTACCAGTTGTAGCCATAAAGATTCTGGGACTCATTATGGACTACTAGAAGGACCTCCTTCCCTTCTGCGACATTGAACGGCACGACATCAATATTGGTCTGGGCACTGTTTGGCAGGTTCCAGAAGGTTAAGAGTGAGGCTAGGAGGGGGAGAGAACATCAGTCAATATTGGGACCTATGTATTGGGGTGGAAAGATGGGGCCCTGGATCCTGAGCAGGTCTCTTCACCCACCCCCATCTTGAAGTAAGTGTGTGTGTGTGTGTGTGTGTCCTACTGGATCAATGTCAGCAGCATGACCCCTATTTCTTCAGCACCTCTGACCTTACATTTCCCTGTTCGGAATCCTCTTCCCCAGGGATCTGCAGGGCTCCCTCCATACTGCAGGACCTGCTTACATCAGGGCATCCTTGGGAGACCCCTTCCCTGACACCTTCTCTAGAAGCCCTGGGTGTTCCATTTCTGACATTTCCCTGCTCTATTCCCTTTAGAGCTCTTGTCAACACCTGGCTTCACATTCTAGATCTCTTTGCCTGTCTGTCTTCTGCCCCATGAGAGCGTGAGCTCTGTGAGGGCAGGGACTTGTGTGATCTGGATTGCACCCCAGTGCCTGGAACAGGCTGCAGGCTCCAGTAGATGAGTTCATGAGAGTTCCCAGGGCCCTCCCTCCACATCCTGGGGTTTATTTTCCAATGCCTGAGGTTGGTGGCTAGGGACAATGTTTTATGCCCTGGTTATGTTTTTATTTGAAGTGTCACATGATATAGTTATTATTATCATATTTCAAAATGTAGCAGCTAGTGATGATTAACCAGGAAAAGAGAACATGTGAGATTTTCTTGACCCTTTCCAATTCCAGTCCAATGTGATTTTCCTGTTCTGGTTTCCTGTCCCTGTCTGGTGTCTTCTCCCAAAGGACTTCAACAGAAGCCCTTTGTCCCCTCTCAGAGCCCCGTCCTCCCAAGGAGACCCCAGCCAGTCTCTCTGGCCCTCCTCCCACCCACTCCCAGGAAGTCCTCCCCTCACCTGTGAGCAGGAGCCCCTGCCAGGGAATGCACACTCTGTATGGACAGGCTGAAGGGGACCCCATGGTCTCTGCTGCCTGCTTGTCCTCTGTGGAGAAGAGCTTGGGCTCCAGGAACTCTCTTGTCAGGGCTGCTGTGACTGTCAGCTCTGCTGTCCTTCCTACCTCTGTGCTGAGCCTCCTCCCAGGGCAGGAGCACTTTCCAAGATCACATGGTCCAGGGGTGGGGTCTCTGCTCAGGAGTCCTCTGTCCCCTCCCCTCTCATTCCTGCCTCTTTTGTCCCTCTTCCTCTTTCCCTTTTGTCTATATTCAGTTCCCGATACAAAGCTTTGCGTAGCAAGGCTGATGGACCCCTGTCCCCTGGGAGGACAACCAACCTTTCCCAGTGCTGACCGATGCTGTGTTCTGGCCTTGGGTCTGTCACACCAGGGGGATTATTTCTCTTGTGACAGAGAAACCCAGCTGGGCCTTGGGTTTCTGCTGGGATGATGCCCAGCAGGAAGGTGACAGAGGTGGCTCTGGGGGATAGAAAGGGGTTCACTGGGGGATAACTGGGGAGGGACCAGCCCTCTGTCTCCAGTGTCACCAGCCTGGCCTCTGACCCAGGCACAGAAACCAAGGCCCAGGGGTCTCAGGAGGAGCTACAGCTCCTGGGTGTGGAGGGAGGTGTCTGGTGTGTCCTGGGAAGAGAGCTGTGGTGGAGGGAGGTGTGTGGCTCTGAGCTCTGCTGTCCTTGGGGAAGGCTTCAAGGAAACCCTCCCTCTCCCTGTCTTTTGGATGTGCTGTGGCTCAGGTCCTTTCCATGTTCTACCTGACCTGGAAGCCTCTGTCTGGCTGACAGTCCTGTGGTCACCCCGCCTTCCCCATGGGTGGTGCCAGGAAGGAATGGGGAGCTGCACAGAAACCCCTGGCAGAGCAGGGTCTTCAAAGGCCCCAGGAAGGAAGAGGTGGGACACAGCAGGAACGCGTGAAAGACAAGAAGGGTCTGTTGGAGCAAGGAATGGAAACCAGGCTCCACCTTCACCACCTTAGCAAGGCCAAGTTCATGTCCAGGGGAATTACAGCTGACCTTCGAACACACAGATTTGAACACACAGGTCCACTTACATGCCGATGTTTTTTTGTTTGTTTGTTTGTTTGTTTTTTGCTTTTTTTTTTTTTCCTGAGACAGAGTCTCACTCTGTTGCCCATGCTAGAGTGCAGTGGCACGATCTCAGCTCACTACAACCTCCACCTCCCGGGTTCAAGTGATTCTCCTGCCTCAGCCCCCCGAGTAGCTGGGACTATAGGCACCCGCCACCACGCCTGGTTAATTTTTGTATTTTTAGTAGAGGCGGGGTTTCACCATGTTGGCCAGGCTGGTCTCAGACTCCGGACTTCAAATGATCCACCCACCTCAGCTTCCCAAAGTGCTGGGATTACAAGCATGAGCTGCCATGCCCAGCCACATGCAGATGTTTTAAAATAAAAGTTGCACTGAGTGTGTCCCCTCCTCTTGCGTCCCCTCCACCTCTTCTGCCTCTGCCATCTCTGAGACAGCAAGACCACCCTCTCCTTTCCTCCTCCTCAGCCTACTTAACCTGGAGACAAAAAAAGGATAAAAGCCTTTATGATGATCCACTGTCACTTAATGAATAGTAAATATGTTTTATCTTCCTTACGATTTTCGTAGTAACATTTTATTTTCCCCAGCTTATGTTATTGTAAGAGTACAGTATATAATATAAATAAACATGCAAAATACATTGATTTACCGTTTATGTTATCAATAAGGCTTCTGGTCAAGAGTAGGGTTTTAGTGGTTCAATTGTTGGGAAGCCAAAAGTTATACAAAGATTTTCTACAGGGTCCTCAGCACCCTTAACCCCCGCCTTATTCGAGAATCAACTGCAATTTCCTGAGTGTTCTCTGTGTGCGATGTGCACCCCTGGAAGGCAAGAGATCTGTGGTCAAAGTCAGGGGCTGTTCCAGGGATGCTGACCAGGGTCCACATGGTGTGACCTCCAAGCTACAGGATCAGGTCACCCCAGGTCCTGCTCATGGAGAGTCCCAGGCTGCCCAACTCCATGCAGTGCAGGATGAGCTCAAGGAGAGGACAGGAGTTGTCCAGAGAACAGCAAGTCAAGATTTGGAGAACTGTCCACCAGGGGGATAGGCTGCCTCAGAAGGAGCCACCTGTCCCCAAGCTTTCAAAGGTAGGACCCAGAGAGGTGTCTCTGGGGGCTTCAGAGAGAGGACACCAGCCTGGGAGGTGGTCCCCAGAGAGCCCTGTGTTCCTCCATCACAGCACTGGGGGTGCTGCCTCCAGGTCATCTGTGTCCCTGTCTGTCGTCTGCTCCAGGCCTCCTGGCAGGACCCAGGACCTGGGGCATTTCCCACCTGGATACTCAGGCAGGGGTTTCCTGGTTCCTCTGTTATGGGAGGGGAGGCCCTATGACCCTTAGCCTCTCTGAGATGGAAACAAAGGCAGATCCTGGGTTATCCTGTCCCCTCCTGCAGAGGAAGTTCCCCTGGGTCCCCAGGGCTCCTTGGGCTGGTTAGAGGTCTCCAGAGACCACAGCCAGGAGCCCCCATCTCCAGGGACCCTCGGGGGTGGGGTGTCATCACCCGACTTCCTTGTGATCAGGTCCCCTGGTGGTCACTCCATCTGGGATGGAGGATCCAGAGTCTGCAGCAGGTCAGGTGTCTTTGTGAGAAGAGGAAGGACATAGGCTGCTGGCCCAGGCCCCCTGGGAGTCGTGACATGACTCATAAGTCAGAGACGGGGAAGGGGTGTCACTGTTCTGGGACGAGTCAGATTCTGACCCCTCTGTCTTAGAAGGCCCTGTCCTCCCTCTTGAAGCTCTGAGGGTTCAGGCCCTGTCCCTGAGGCAGCCTCGGGCACTTGTTGGCCTCCTCCCATGCTGGCACCAGTGCCTCTGTGTCCACAAAGAACAGACCCTGACTCCGGGGGTCACACAGAGGTGATGTGCTTCTGTTGTGTGACCACCCACGCATTTAACCAGTATTTGTTGAGCATCTGTTGTATGTCAGACACTGGACTGGGCCCTGGGATTCCACAAAAAGCAGGACAGACGTGGCCCCTGTGCTCACAGAGTTTCCCTGTAACAGGGAGACAGGTGCTCAGTGAACATCATGGGACTGAAGAGCTAATGCTAATGAGAGAAGGGCTGTGAATGTGCTCTGAGGATCACAGGGAGCTGCCCTAGGAGATGCCTTTCGGCTGAGCCCCAGGCGGGAGGGGATGTGGGGGCAGGAGCTGCCCGCAGAAGTTGTGACTTGGTGGACGGCCGCTGGACTGCAAGGAGGAGCTGACAGAGTGCGTCTGGGGAGCTTGGAGGGCGAGGAGGAGGTGGGTCGAGATGATCCTGGTGAGGGTAGACCCTGGGGGACTGTGGTCCAGCTGAAGGACGTCAGCGGACGCTGGGGAGGCGCCAGGCCGGGAGGGACTCTGCTGCCCTCTGGGGGACAATGAGGAAAGTGTAGACGGAAAAATCAGGATAGGTTTAACTCAACGTGATCATTAAGCATTGATCACGTTTGCTTGACGCTTTAAATTCTAGATATCTCTCACGCAAGCTCTTCTCTACTCTACCCCCAACGAATCATCAAAATTAGATTGTGGTCTTATGTCAGGTCAAGTTCTGTGTGCACTTAGAGGGATCCCACACAGTATTCACACTTGAGGGCCGGCTGGAGCATGTGTGGGTAGAAGGGAGGATTCGTGTCCGTGTATCCTCACAAGAGCCAGGGTGTCTGGGTGGATAAGGCTCCACTTGACCCCAAAAGTCCTCAGAACAAGGGAGCAGAGCCTGATGAAATCAGAATCCAGGGGTGGGGCTGGGGCTCTGTGCCTCCTCCTCCTCCCTCCCTCTCTCTCTCTGGGGAGTCCCCCCTCCTCTCCCTCAGCAGAATTCTTGGGCCTCCTCATATGAAGAAACGTGATGGGCCCTTACAGACCCACCCAGAGATTTTTAGCAGAGACATCAGGTTTCAGTGTCAGGAGCACCAGTCACCCCTCAGGCCTCCCCAGACCCCTCCTCAGAGACAGATATAAATATATCTGTATATACCTTCAGTGTGTTAGTATCTTTATGAATAAGTAGAGTTTCTTGCAAGCAGCATATGCTTGGATCATGTTTTTTTATCTGTTTCATATTTTTAATCTGTTTCACCAATCTGTATCTTTTAAGTGGAGCATTTAATCCATTTACATTTAAGGTTCATATTGACATGTGAGGTTTTCTTCCTGTCATAATGATAATTGTCAGCTAGTTACTTTGTAGCTTGTTTCTTTTTTTAGTTTATGGACTTTTCATTTCTGTTTAGAACTCCTTTGAGCATTTCTTAAATTCCCTCAGAATTTGCTTCTGGGAAAGACTTTATTTCTCCATTTTGAAGCTTATTCTTGCAGGATAAAAAAATTCAAAGTTGATGTTTATTGTTGTTTTTTTCTTTAAGTACTTTGAAAATAGATTCTCAATCCCTTCTGGCTTGTAGGGATTCTGCAGAGAAGTCTACTGCTAGTCTGATGGGGTTTCCTTTATAGGAGATTAAACACTTTTCTCTTGCTGATTTTAGGATTTTTTCCTTCATGTTGACCTTAGACAGCCTGATAACTATAGTTGTGGTGAGGTCCTTCTTGCAATGTATCTGCCTGGTGCTATTTAAGCCTTTTCTATCTGAATGCCTAGATGTCTTGCTAGACTAGCTAAGTTTTCCTCAATAATTTCCTCAAATAGGTTGACCAAACTTTACAGTTTTTCTTCTCCCTCAGAAATACCTATAATTCCTAGGTTTGGATGTTTTACTTAGCCCCATGCCTCTCAAAGGTTTTGTTCCTTTTTAAATGTTTTTTCTTTATTTTTCTCTGACTGGATTAATTCTAAAGACCTGTCTTCAAGTTCTGAGATTCTTTCTTCTGCTTGGTCTGGTCTGTTGTTAAAGCTTTCAACTGCATTTTGTAATTCCTTCAATTTTTTTTTATTTTCAGAAGTTCCATTTGTTTGTTTGTTTAATATCTATCTTTTTGGTAAATTTCTCATTCATATCCTGAATTGATTTTCTGATTTCTTTGCATTAGTTTTCATATTTATCTTGGATCTAATGGGACTTCTAGAAAATCAATATTTTGAATCCTTTATCTGGTATCTTAAAGATTTTATTTTCATTAGAATCTATTGGAATCTATTGCTGGATAGTTAGTGTGATCTTTTTGGGGTGTTATCCTATCCTATTTTTTTATGCTTCCAGAATTGTTACACTGGTTCCTTCTCATTTGTAGAAACTGTCACTTCTTTTTATTTTTGAATTTACTTTTGATGGAAGTTTTTTCTTGAAATTGCAATTATATTGCATGTTGAGTAGGGTCATTTGGCTTTCCTTCTGGGTGCTTTCAATGGCAGACACTCTATATGAATTCTTTGGTTATAGATAGCCTTAGTGTGGTGGCTTTTTCAAATGCCAGTGACTGTAGCAGTGCGTCAGGTATGTGAGCAAACTCATGGCCTCCTGCAGAATTAGAGTGGCAGAGATCTCAAGAACCTTATCTTTAAAAAAATTAATAATAATAATAATAATAAAAGAACCTTATCTTGTTCCCAAGTTCCATGCACTTGATTGTCAAGTTTTGCACTGGGTTTAGAAGATCAGCCTCCAAGCCATTAGGCATCGTTTGAAGGTAAAGAGCCAGCTGCAGGCCAGGCTCAGTGGTTCACACCTGTAATCCCAACACTTTGGGAGGCCAAGGTGAGCAGATCACCTGAGGTCAGGTTCGAGGCCAGCCTGGCCAACATGGTGAAACCCCATCTCTACTAAAAATACAAAAATTAGCCAGATGTGGTGGTCCGTGCCTGTGATCCCAGCTACTCGGGAGGCTGAAACAGGAGAATTGCTTGAACCCAGGGGACAGAGGTTGCAATGAGCTGAGATCACACCATTGCACTCCAGGCTGGGCAACAAAAGTGAAACTCCATCTCACAAAAAAAAGAGAGAGAGAGAGAGCCAACTGCAGTACTGCAGTGATAGCAGTGGGGCTTATGCTTTGTTTACCAGAAGAAGCTTTTTAGTGCTTTAGACAGTGAGCTGGTCTGTCTAACCCAAGTGACCTGGGCTCCATACTCAGCCCCAGAAGTGAAGGGTGAAGCTGGGTGGAGCCAAACCAGGCAAGCCTACTCTCAGGCCTCCCAATGGCCTGAGAACCATTGGACCCAGGACCCATTACTTCTAGGGTAAGGAAGGTACAAACACCAGATCCAACCATGGTCTGGGGGACAGCTGTCAAATGCCTAAAAATATACCTGGGAGAGGAGCAGACAAACTATCACTTACCCAGGTTCTCTGAACAGAAACAGAAGGGCAACCCAAAGTCCAAATCCAGGTGAGCAGGTGCATGCACCAAATGCCCAGAGATATGACCAGGCAAGAAGTGAAGGAACCACCCCTGCACCAAATGTTTTGCATGGGAAGGAGAAGGGGGTTGCTCATGTTCCCAATCCAGGAGAATGCATTTGGGATCTGCCTTCTTCTCACTCCTTGGTTATCAAGACTAAGCAACCAGGATTCTGGATTTGGGGAAAGACGTTTATTTGTGGAGGCCAGTGATGACAATCCCACGAGGGCCTAGGTGAAGAGGGCAGGAAGGCTCGAGACACTGGGGACTGAGTGAAAACCACACCCATGATCTGCACCACCCATGGATGCTCCTTCATTGTTCACCTTTCTGTTGATATCAGATGGCCCCATTTTCTGTACCTTCACAGAAGGACACAGGCTAGGATCTGTGCATGGCCTTCATCCCCGGGGCCATGTAAGGACAGCAGGTGGGAAAGATCATGGGTCCTCCTGGGTCCTGCAGGGCCAGAACATTCATCACCCATACTGACCTCCTAGATGGGAATGGCTTCCCTGGGGCTGGGCCAATGGGGCCTGGGCAGGGGAGAAAGGACGTCAGGGGACAGGGAGGAAGGGTCATCGAGACCCAGCCTGGAAGGTTCTTGTCTCTGACCATCCAGGACTTACTTCCCTGCATCTATCTTTGGTCATTTTCCCTCAGCAATGACCAGCTCTGCCTCCTGATCTCAGCCTCCCAACCTGGACACAGCACCCCAGTCCCTGGCCCGGCTGCATCCACCCCATACCCTGATAACCCAGGACCCATTACTTCTAGGGTAAGGAGGGTCCAGGAGACAGAAGCTGAGGAAAGGTCTGAAGAAGTCACATCTGTCCTGGCCAGAGGGGAAAAACCATCAGGAGAATGTTGACCCAGGAAAGGGACCGAGGACCCAAGAAAGGAGTCAGACCACCAGGGTTTGCCTGAGAGGAAGGATCAAGGCCCCAGAGGGAAAGCAGGGCCGGCTGCATGTGCAGGACACTGGTGGGGCATATGTGTCTTAGATTCTCCCTGAATTCAGTGTCCCTGCCATGGCCAGACTCTCTACTCAGGCCTGGACATGCTGAAATAGGACAATGGCCTTGTCCTCTCTCCCCACCATTTGGCAAGAGACATAAAGGACATTCCAGGAAATGCCTTCCTGGGAGGTCCAGATTCTCTGTCTCACACCTCAGGGACTGTAGTTACTGCATCAGCCATGGTAGGTGCTGATCTCACCCAGCCTGTCCAGGCCCTTCCACTCTCCACTTTGTGACCATGTCCAGGACCACCCCTCAGATCCTGAGCCTGCAAATACCCCCTTGCTGGGCGGGTGGATTCAGTAAACAGTGAGCTCCTATCCAGCCCCCAGAGCCACCTCTGTCACCTTCTTGCTGGGCATCATCCCGCCTTCACAAGCACTAAAGAGCATGGGGAGACCTGGCCAGCTGGGTTTCTGCATCACAAAGAAAATAATCCCCCAGGTTTGGATTCCCAGGGCTCTGTATGTGGAGCTGACAGACCTGAGGCCAGGAGATAGCAGGGGTCAGCCCTAGGGAGGGTGGGTCATCCACCCAGGGGACAGGGGTACACCAGCCTTGCTACTGAAAGGGCCTCCCCAGGACAGCGCCATCAGCCCTGCATGAGAGCTTTGCTAAACAGCAGTCAGAGGAGGCCATGGCAGTGGCTGAGCTCCTGCTCCAGGGCCCAACAGACCAGACCAACAGCACAATGCAGTCCTTCCCCAATGTCACAGGTCACCAAAGGGAAACTGAGGTGCTACCTAACCTTAGAGCCATCAGGGGAGATAACAGCCCAATTTCCCAAACAGGCCAGTTTCAATCCCATGACAATGACCTCTCTGCTCTCACCCTTCCCAAAATAGGACGCTGATTCTCCCCCATCATGGATTTCTCCCTTGTCCCGGGAGCCTTTTCTGCCCCCTATGATCTGGGCACTCCTGACACACACCTCCTCTCTGGTCATATCAGGGTCCCTCACTGTCAAGCAGTCCAGAAAGGACAGAACCTTGGACAGCGCCCATCTCAGCTTCACCCTTACTCCCTCACAGGGTTCAGGGCAAAGAATAAATGGCAGAGGCCAGTGAGCCCAGAGATGGTGACAGGCAGTGACCCAGGGGCAGATGCCTGGAGCAGGAGCTGGCAGGGCCACAGGGAGAAGGTGATGCAGGAAGGGAAACCCAGAAATGGGCAGGAAAGGAGGACACAGGCTCTGTGGGGCTGCAGCCCAGGGTTGGACTATGAGTGTGAAGCCATCTCAGCAAGTAAGGCCAGGTCCCATGAACAAGAGTGGGAGCACGTGGCTTCCTGCTGTGTATATGCGGTGGGGGATTCCATGCCCCATAGAACCAGATGGCCGGGGTTCAGATGGAGAAGGAGCAGGACAGGGGATCCCCAGGATAGGAGGACCCCAGTGTCCCCACCCAGGCAGGTGACTGATGAATGAGCATGCAGGGCCCTCCTGGGCTGGGCTCTCCCTTTGTCCCTCAGGATTCCTTGAAGGAACATCCGGAATCCGACCACATCTACCTGGTGGGTTCTGGGGAGTCCATGTAAAGCCAGGAGCTTGTGTTGCTAGGAGGGGTCATGGCATGTGCTGGGGGCACCAAAGAGAGAAACCCGAGGGCAGGCAGGACCTGGTCTGAGGAGGCATGGGAGCCCAGATGGAGAGATGGATGTCAGGAAAGGCTGCCCCATCAGGGAGGGTGATAGGAATGGGGGGTCTGTGGGAGTGGGCACGTGGGATTCCCTGGGCTCTGCCGAGTTCCCTCCCATAGTCACAACCTGGGGACACTGCCCATGAAGGGGCGCCTTTGCCCAGCCAGATGCTGCTGGTTCTGCCCATCCACTACCCTCTCTGCTCCAGCCACTCTGGGTCTTTCTTCAGATACCCTGGACAGCCCTGGCCTGGACCTGTCCCCTGAGAGGTGTTGGGAGAAGCTGAGTCTCTGGGGACACTCTCATCAGAGTCTGAAAGGCACAGCAGGAAACATCCCTGGTCTCCAGGACTAGGCAATGAGGAAAGGGCCCCAGCTCCTCCCTTTGCCACTGAGAGGGTCGACCCTGGGTGGCCACAGTGACTTCTGCATCTGTCCCAGTCACCCTGAAACCACAACAAAACCCCAGCCCCAGACCCTGCAGGTACAATACATGTGGGGACAGTCTGTACCCAGGGGAAGCCAGTTCTCTCTTCCTAGGAGACCGGGCCTCAGGGCTGTGCCCGGGGCAGGCGGGGGCAGCACGTGCCTGTCCTTGAGAACTCAGGACCTTGAGGGTCTCTGCTCTGTGAGGCACAGCAAGGATCCTTCTGTCCAGAGACGAAAGCAGCTCCTGCCCCTCCTCTGACCTCTTCCTCCTTCCCAAATCTCAACCAACAAATAGGTGTTTCAAATCTCACCATCAAATCTTCATCCATCCACATGAGAAAGCTTAAAACCCAATGGATTGACAACATCAAGAATTGGAACAAGTGGACATGGAGATGTTACTTGTGGAAATTTAGATGTGTTCAGCTATCGGGCAGGAGAATCTGTGTCAAATTCCAGCATGGTTCAGAAGAATCAAAAAGTGTCACAGTCCAAATGTGCAACAGTGCAGGGGATAAAACTGTGGTGCATTCAAACTGAGGGATATTTTGGAACATGAGAAAGGAAGGGATTGCTGCTGCACAGAACATGGATGATCTCACACATAGAGTTGAAAGAAAGGAGTCAATCACAGAATAGAAAATGATCACTAATTCCACCTCTATAAAGTTTCCAAGAGGAAAACCCAATTCTGCTGCTAAAGATCAGAATGGAGGTGACCTGTGCCTTGCAATGGCTGTGAGGGTCACAGGAGTGTCACTTAGTGCAGGCAATGTGCCATATCTTAATCTGGGCAGGGCTTTCATGAGCACATAGGAATGCAGACATTACTGCTGTGTTCATTTTACTTCACTGGAAAAGAAGAATAAAATCAGCTGGGCGCGGTGGCTCACGCCTGTAATCCCAGCACTTTAGAAGGCTGAGGTGGGCAGATCACTTGAGGTCAGGAGTTCGAGACCACCCTGGCCAATATGGTGAAACCCCGACTCTACTAAAAATACAAAAATTAGCTGGGCATGGTGGTGTGCGCCTGTAATCCCAGCTACTCGGGAGACTGAGGCTGGAGAATCGCTTGGACCCAGGAAGCAGAGGTTGCAGTGAGCCAAGATTGTGCCACTGCACTCCAGCTTGGGCAACAGAGCCAGACTCCGTAAAAAAAAAAAAAAAAAAAAAAGAAAGAAAGAAAGAAAGAAAGAAAGAAAGAAAGAAAGAAAGAAAGAAAAAGAAAAAGAAAAGAAAGTATAAAATCTCTTTGGGTTAAACAAAAAAAGATCCACAAAACAAACACCAGCTCTTATCAAACTTACACAACTCTGCCAGAAAACAGGAAACACAAATACTCATTAACTCACTTTTGTGGCAGTAAAAGCTTCATGTCAAAAGGAGACCAGGACACAATGAGGAAGTAAAATTGCAGGCCCTACTTGGGTGCAGAGAGGGAAAATCCACAAATAAAACATTACCAGAAGGAGCTAAGATTTACTGCATTGAGTTCATTCCCCAGGTATGCAAGGTGATTTTAACACCTGAAAATCAATCATTGCCTTTACTACATAGACAGATTAGCTAGAAAAAAATTACAACTGGCAGAACAGAAGCAATTTGGCCTTGCCTAAAATTCCACATCATATCATCATGATGGAGACAGTGCAGACGCCAATGACAATAAAAAGAGGGACCTCCGTCACCCGGTAAACATGTCCACACAGCTCCAGCAAGCACCCGTCTTCCCAGTGAATCACTGTAACCTCCCCTTTAATCAGCCCCAGGCAAGGCTGCCTGCGATGGCCACACAGGCTCCAACCCGTGGGCCTCAACCTCCCGCAGAGGCTCTCCTTTGGCCACCCCATGGGGAGAGCATGAGGACAGGGCAGAGCCCTCTGATGCCCACACATGGCAGGAGCTGACGCCAGAGCCATGGGGGCTGGAGAGCAGAGCTGCTGGGGTCAGAGCTTCCTGAGGACACCCAGGCCTAAGGGAAGGCAGCTCCCTGGATGGGGGCAACCAGGCTCGGGGCTCCGACCTCAGAGCCCACATGGGAGGAGCCAGCACTCTAGGCCTTTCCTAGAGTGACTGTGAGGGGACCCTGACACGACAGGATCGCTGAATGCACCCGAGATGAAGGGGCCACCACGGGACCCTGTTCTCGTGGCAGATCAGGAGAGAGTGGGACACCATGCCAGGCCCCCATGGCAGGGCTGCGACTGACCCAGGCCACTCCCCTGCATGCATCAGCCTCGGCAAGTCACATGACCAAGCCCAGGACCAATGTGGAAGGAGGGAAACAGCATCCCCTTTAGTGATGGAACCCAAGGTCAGTGCAAAGAGAGGCCATGAGCAGTTAGGAAGGGTGGTCCAACCTACAGCACAAACCATCGTCTATCATAAGTAGAAGCCCTGCTCCATGACCCCTGCATTTAAATAAACGTTTGTTAAATGAGTCAAATTCCCTCACCGTGAGAGCTCACCTGTGTGTAGGCCCATCACACACACAAACACACACACACACACACACACACAGGGAAAGTGCAGGATCCTGGACAGCACCAGGCAGGCTTCACAGGCAGAGCAAACAGCGTGAATGACCCATGCAGTGCCCTGTGCCCCATCAGCTCAGAGACCCTGTGAGGGCTGAGATGGGGCTAGGCAGGGGAGAGACTTAGAGAGGGTGGGGCCTCCAGGGAGGGGTCTGCAGGGAGCTGGGTACTGCCCTCCAGGGAGGGGGCTGCAGGGAGATGGGTACTGCCCTCCAGGGAGGCAAGAGCACTGTTCCCAACAGAGAGCACATCTTCCTGCAGCAGCTGCACAGACACGGGAGCCCCCATGCCTGCCCTGGGCCAGGGTGTGGATTCCAAATTTCGTGCCCCAATGGGTGGGACTGAGGTTGACCGTGACATCCAAGGGGAATCTGTGATTCCAAACTTAAACTACTGTGCCTACAAAATAGGAAATAACCCTACTTTTTCTACTATCTCAAATTCCTTAAGCACAAGCTAGCACCCTCTAAATCAGGAAGCTCAGTCACTCCTGGGGTCCTCCCATGCCCCCAGTCTGACTTGCCGGTGCACAGGGTGGCTGACATCTGTCCCTGCTCCTCCCCTTGGCTCAACTGCCGCCCCTCCTGGGGGTGACTGATGGTCAGGACAAGGGAGCCTAGAGCTGGCCCCATGACTGACAGGAAGGTAGGACTTGGCCTCCATTCTGAAGACTAGGGGTGTCAAGAGAGCTGGGCGTCCCACAGAGCTGCACAAGATGACGCGGACAGAGGGTGACACAGGGCTCAGGGCTTCAGACGGGTCGGGAGGCTCAGCTGAGAGTTCAGGGACAGACCTGAGGAGCCTCAGTGGGAAAGAAGCACTGAAGTGGGAAGTTCTGGAATGTTCTGGACAAGCCTGAGTGCTCTAAGGAAATGCTCCCACCCCGATGTAGCCTGCAGCACTGGATGGTCTGTGCACCTCCCCGCTGCCCATCCTCTCACAGCCCCCGCCTCTAGGGACACAACTCCTGCCCTAACGTGCATCTTTCCTGTCTCATTCCACACAAAAGGGCCTCTGGGGTCCCTCTTCTGCATTGCAAGGAGTGGAGGTCACGTTCCTACAGACCACCCAGCAACAGGGTCCTATGGAGATGGGGTCAGGAGGATCACACGTCCCCCCATGCCCAGGGGACTGACTCTGGGGGTGATGGATTGGCCTGGAGGCCACTGGTCCCCTCTGTCCCTGAGGGGAACCTGCACCCTGGAGGCTGCCACATCCCTCCTGATTCTTTCAGCTGAGGGCCCTTCTTGAAATCCCAGGGAGGACTCAACCCCCAATGGGAAAGGCCCAGTGTGGACGGTTCCACAGCAGCCCAGCTAAGGCCCTTGGACACAGATCCTGAGTGAGAGAAACTTTAGGGACACAGGTGCACGGCCATGTCCCCAGTGCCCACACAGAGCAGGGGCATCTGGACCCTGAGTGTGTAGCTCCCGCGACTGAACCCAGCCCTTCCCCAATGACGTGACCCCTGGGGTGGCTCCAGGTCTCCAGTCCATGCCACCAAAATCTCCAGATTGAGGGTCCTCCCTTGAGTCCCTGATGCCTGTCCAGGAGCTGCCCCCTGAGCAAATCTAGAGTGCAGAGGGCTGGGATTGTGGCAGTAAAAGCAGCCACATTTGTCTCAGGAAGGAAAGGGAGGACATGAGCTCCAGGAAGGGCAATGGCGTCCTCTAGTGGGCGCCTCCTGTTAATGAGCAAAAAGGGGCCAGGAGAGTTGAGAGATCAGGGCTGGCCTTGGACTAAGGCTCAGGTGGAGAGGACTGAGGTGCAAAGAGGGAGCTGAAGTAGGGGAGTGGTCGGGAGAGATGGGAGGAGCAGGTAAGGGGAAGCCCCAGGGAGGCCGGGGGAGGGTACAGCAGAGCTCTCCACTCCTCAGCATTGACATTTGGGGTGGTCGTGCTAGTAGGGTTCTGTGAGTTGTAGGGTGTTCAGCACCATCTGGGGACTCTACCCACTGAATGCCAGCAGGACTCCCTCCCCAAGCTCTAACAACCAACAATGTCTCCAGACTTTGCCAAATGTCCCCTGGAGAGCAAAATTGCTTCTGGCAGAATCACTGATCTACGTCAGTCTCTAAAAGTGACTCATCAGCGAAATTCTTCACCTCTTGGGAGAAGAATCACAAGTGTGAGAGGGGTAGAAACTGAAGACTGCAAAATCTTTCCAAAAGAGTTTTACTTAATCAGCAGTTTGATGTCCCAGGAGAAGATACATTTAGAGTGTTTAGAGTTGATGCCACATGGCTGCCTGTACCTCACAGCAGGAGCAGAGTGGGTTTTCCAAGGGCCTGTAACCACAACTGGAATGACACTCACTGGGTTACATTACAAAGTGGGATGTGGGGAATTCTGTAGACTTTGGAAAGGGAAATGTATGACGTGAGCCCACAGCCTAAGGCAGTGGACAGTCCACTTTGACGCTCTCACCATCTAGGAGATATCTCAGCCATGAACATAGCCACATCTGTCATTAGAAAACATGTTTTATTAAGAGGAAAAATCTAGGCTAGAAGTGCTTTATGCTCTTTTTTCTCTTTGTGTTCAAATTCATATACTTTTAGATCATTCCTTAAAGAAGAATCTATCCCCCTAAGTAAATGTTATCACTGACTGGATAGTGTTGGTGTCTCACTCCCAGCCCCTGTGTGGTGACAGTGCCCTGCTTCCCCAGCCCTGGGCCCTCTCTGATTCCTGAGAGCTTTGGGTGCTCCTTCATTAGGAGGAAGAGAGGAAGGGTGTTTTTAACATTCTCACCATTCACCCATCCACCTCTTAGACACTGGGAAGAATCAGTTGCCCACTCTTGGATTTGATCCTCGAATTACTGACCTCTATTTCTGTCCCTTGTCCATTTCAACAATGTGACAGGCCTAAGAGATGCCTTCTCCATGTGATTTTTGAGGAGAAGGTTCTCAAGATAAGTTTTCTCACACCTCTTTGAATAACCTCCACCTGTGGCCCCATCACCATTACCAGCAGCATTTGGACCCTTTTTCTGGTAGTCAGATGCTTTCCACCTCTTGAGGGTGTATACTGTATGCTCTCTACACAGGAATACGCAGAGGAAATAGAAAAAGAGAAACTGCATTACTATTCAGAGAGAAGAAGACTTTTATGTGAATGAATGAGAGTCTAAAATCCTAAGAGAGCCCATATAAAATTATTACCAGTGCTAAAACTACAAAAGTTACATTAACAGTAAACTAGAATAATAAAACATGCATCACAGTTGCTGGTAAAGCTAAATCAGATATTTTTTTCTTAGAAAAAGCATTCCATGTGTGTTGCAGTGATGACAGGAGTGCCCTTCAGTCAATATGCTGCCTGTAATTTTTGTTCCCTGGCAGAATGTATTGTCTTTTCTCCCTTTAAATCTTAAATGCAAAACTAAAGGCAGCTCCTGGGCCCCCTCCCCAAAGTCAGCTGCCTGCAACCAGCCCCACGAAGAGCAGAGGCCCGAGCTTCCCTGATCAAAATAGGGGGCTAGGGAGCTTAACCTCGCTCGGTAGAGCTGTGTTCCCAGAATGTCGCTCCTGTTCCCAGGAGCACCAGCCTGGAGGGTGGTGAGCCTCACCGGTGGCCTGATGCTTACCTTGTGCCCTCACAGCAGTGGTCACTGGAACCTTGAACACTTGGCTGTCGCCCGGATCTGCAGATGTCAAGAACTTCTGGAAGTCAAATTACTGCCCACTTCTCCAGGGCAGATACCTGTGAACATCCAAAACCATGCCACAGAACCCTGCCCGGGATCTACAATACATATGGACTGTGAGCACCAAGTCCAGCCCTAAATCTGTGACCACCTGCCAAGATGCCCCTAACTGGGATCCACCAATCACTGCACATGGCAGGCAGCGAGGCTTGGAGGTGCTTTGCCACAAGGCAGCCCCAATTTGCTGGGAGTTTCTTGGCACCTGGTAGTGGTGAGGAGCCTTGGGACCCTCAGGATTACTCCCCTTAAGCATAGTGGAGACCCTTGCATCCCCAGCAGGTGCCCAGCTCTTCAGAGCCTCTCTCTCTGAAGTTTACCCAGACCCCTGCACCAATGAGACCATGCTGAAGCCTCAGAGAGAGAGATGGAGCTTTGACCAGGAGCTGCTCTTCCTTGAGGGCCAGGGCAGGGAAAGCAGGAGGCAGCACCAGGAGTGGGAACACCAGTGTCTAAGCCCCTGATGAGAACAGGGTGGTCTCTTCCATGTGCCCATACCAGGCCTGTGAACAGAATCCTCCTTCTGCAGTGACAATGTCTGAGAGGACGACATGTTTTCCAGCCTAACGTGCAGCCATGCCCATCTACCCCCTGCCTACTGCAGGACGGCACCAACCCAGGAGCTGGGAAGCTGGGAGAAGACAGGGAATACCCATGGCTTCTCACCTTCTTCCAGTCCAGTGGGCACCATTTATGCCTAGGACACCCACCTGCCGGCCCCAGGCTCTTAAGAGTTAGGTCACCTAGGTGCCTCTGGGAGGCCGAGGCAGGAGAATTGCTTGAACCCAGGAGGCAGAGGTTGCAGTGAGCCGAGATCACACCACTGCACTCCAGCCTGGGTGACAGAATGAGACTCTGTCTCAAAAAAAAAGAGAAAGATAGCATCAGTGGCTACCAAGGGCTAGGGGCAGGGGAAGGTGGAGAGTTAATGATTAATAGTATGAAGTTTCTATGTGAGATGATGAAAATGTGCTGGAAAAAAAATATAGTGGTGAGGATGTAGAATATTGTGAATGTAATTAATGACATTTAATGGTACACTTAACATGATTAATGTGGCATATTTTATCTTATGTATTTGACTACATCCAAGAAACACTGGGAGAGGGAAAGCCCACCATGTAAAATACACCCACCCTAATCAGATAGTCCTCATTGCACCCAGGTACAGGCCCCTCATGACCTTCTGCACAGGAATAACCAAGGATTTAAGGACATGAGGCTTCCCAGCCAACTGCAGGTGCACAGCATAAATGTATCTGCAAAGAGACTGAGAGTAAAGCTGGGGGCACAAACCTCAGCACTGCCAGGACACCCTTCTCGTGGATTCTAACTTTATCTGACCCGGCCCACTGTCCAGATCTTGTGGGATTGGGACAAGGGAGGTCATAAAGCCTGTCCCAGGGGCACTCTGTGTGAGCACACGAGACCCCCCCCCCCCCCCGGTTAGGTCTCCACACATAGCTCTGACCATTAGGCATTGTGAGGAGGACTCTAGCGCGGGCTCAGGGATCACACCAGAGAATCAGCTACAGAGAGGAAGACGGGGCTCAAGGAGCTGATGGATGATACAGAGCAGGGTTCCTGCAGTCCACAGGTCCAGCTCACCCTGGCATAGGTGCCCCATCCCCCTGATCCAGGCATCCCTGACACAGCTCCTTCCCGGAGCCTCCTCCCTGGTGACACATCAGGGTCCCTCACTCAAGCTGTCCAGAGAGGGCAGCACCTTGGACAGCGCCCACCCCACTTCACTCTTCCTCCTTCACAGGGCTCAGGGCTCAGGGCTCAAGTCTCAGAACAAATGGCAGAGGCCAGTGAGCCCAGAGATGGTGACAGGGCAATGATCCAGGGGCAGCTGCCTGAAACGGGAGCAGGTGAAGCCACAGATGGGAGAAGATGGTTCAGGAAGAAAAACCCAGGAATGGGCAGGAGAGGAGAGGAGGACACAGGCTCTGTGGGGCTGCAGCCCAGGATGGGACTAAGTATGAAGACATCTCAGCAGGTGAGGCCAGGTCCCATGAACAGAGAAGCAGCTCCCAACTCCCCTGATGCACGGATACACAGAGTGTGTGGTGCTGTGCCCCCAGAGTCGGGCTCTCCTGTTCTGGTCCCCAGGGAGTGAGAAGTGAGGTTGACTTGTCCCTGCTCCTCTCTGCTACCCCGACATTCACCTTCTCCTCATGCCCCTCCCTCTCTAATATGATTTGGATCTATGTCCCCGCCCAAATCTCATGTCAAATTGTAAACCCCAATGTTGGAGGTGGGGCCTTGTGTGAAGTGATTGGATAATGCGGGTGGATTTTCTGCTTTGATGCTGTTTCTGTGATAGAGATCTCACATGATCTGGTTGTTTAAAAGTGTGTAGTGCCTCTCCCCGCCCCCCCTTACTCATGCTCTGCCATGTAAGACTTTCCTGTTTCCCCTTCACCGTCCAGAATGATTGTAAGTTTCCTGAGGCCTCCCCAGGAGCAGAAGCCACTATGCTTCCTGTACAACTGCAGAATGATGAGCGAATTAAACCTCTTTTCTTTATAAGTTACCCAGTCTCAGGTATTTCTTTATAGCAATGCGAGGACAGAATAATACAATCTTCTACTCCCAGATCCCCGCATACAGTTAGCCCCAGACATCACTGCCCCTGGGAGCATGCACAGCGCAGCCTCCTGCAGACAAAAGCAAAGTCACAAAAGGTGACAAAAATCTGCATTTGGGGACATCTGATTGTGAAAGAGGGAGGACAGTACACTTGTAGCCACAGAGACTGGGGCTCACCGAGCTGAAACCTGGTAGCACTTTGGCATAACATGTGCATGACCCGTGTTCAATGTCTAGAGATCAGTGTTGAGTAAAACAGCCTGGTCTGGGGCCGCTGCTGTCCCCACTTCCCTCCTGTCCACCAGGGGGCGGCAGAGTTCCTCCCACCCTGGAGCCTCCCCAGGGGCTGCTGACCTCCCTCAGCCGGGCCCACAGCCCAGCAGGGTCCACCCTCACCCGGGTCACCTCGGCCCACGTCCTCCTCGCCCTCCGAGCTCCTCACACGGACTCTGTCAGCTCCTCCCTGCAGCCTATCGGCCGCCCACCTGAGGCCTGTCGGCCGCCCACCTGAGGCCTGTCGGCTGCCCTCTGCAGGCAGCTCCTGTCCCCTACACCCCCTCCTTCCCCGGGCTCAGCTGAAAGGGCGTCTCCCAGGGCAGCTCCCTGTGATCTCCAGGACAGCTCAGTCTCTCACAGGCTCCGACGCCCCCTATGCTGTCACCCCACAGCCCTGTCATTACCATTAACTCCTCAGTCCCGTGAAGTTCACTGAGCGCCTGTCTCCCGGTTACAGGAAAACTCTGTGACAGGGACCACGTCTGTCCTGCTCTCTGTGGAATCCCAGGGCCCAGCCCAGTGCCTGACACGGAACAGATGCTCCATAAATACTGGTTAAATGTGTGGGAGATCTCTAAAAAGAAGCATATCACCTCCGTGTGGCCCCCAGCAGTCAGAGTCTGTTCCATGTGGACACAGGGGCACTGGCACCAGCAAGTGCCAGTGGGTGGAGGCCAGCAAGTGCCCGCGGCTGCCCCAGGAATGAGGCCTCAACCCCTAGAGCTTCAGAAGGGAGGACAGAGGCCTGCAGGGAATAGATCCTGGTCCGGCCTGACCCTGCAGCCTAATCCAGAGTTCAGGGTCAGCTCACACCACGTGGACCCTGGTCAGCATCCCTAGGGCAGTTCCGGACAAGGCCGGAGGTCTCCTCTTGCCCTCCAGGGGGTGACATTGCACACAGACATCACTCAGGAAACGGATTCCCCTGGACAGGAACCTGGCTTTGCTAAGGACGTGGAGGTGGAGCCTGGTTTCCATCCCTTGCTCCAACAGACCCTTCTGATCTCTCCCACATACCTGCTCTGTTCCTTTCTGGGTCCTATGAGGACCCTGTTCTGCCAGGGGTCCCTGTGCAACTCCCGACTCCCTCCTGGTACCACCATGGGGAAGGTGGGGTGATCACAGGACAGTCAGCCTCACAGAGGACAGAGACCACCCAGGACAGTCAGGGAGAACATGGACAGGCCCTGAGCCGCAGCTCAGCCAACAGACACGGAGAGGGAGGGTCCCCCTGGAGCCTTCCCCAAGGACAGCAGAGCCCAGAGTCACCCACCTCCCTCCACCACAGTCCTCTCTTTCCAGGACACACAAGACACCTCCCCCTCCACATGCAGGATCTGGGGACTCCTGAGACCTCTGGGCCTGGGTCTCCATCCCTGGGTCAGTGGCGGGGTTGGTGGTACTGGAGACAGAGGGCTGGTCCCTCCCAAGCCACCACCCAGTGAGCCTTTTTCTAGCCCCCAAAGCCACCTCTGTCACCTTCCTGTTGGGCATCATCCCACCTTCCCAGAGCCCTGGAGAGCATGGGGAGACCCAGGACCCTGCTGGGTTTCTCTGTCACAAAGGAAAATAATCTCCCTGGTGTGACAGACCCAAGGACAGAACACAGCAGAGGTCAGCACTGGGGAAGACAGGTTGTCCTCTCAGGGGATGGGGGTCCATCCACCTTGCCGAAAAGATTTGTCTGGGGAACTGAAAATAGAAGGGAAAAAGGAGGAGGGACAAAAGAGGCAGAAATGAGAGGGGAGGGGACAGAGGACACCTGAATAAAGACCACACCCATGACCCACGTGATGCTGAGAAGTACTCCTGCCCTAGGAAGAGACTCAGGGCAGAGGGAGGAAGGACAGCAGACCAGACAGTCACAGCAGCCCTGACAAAAGCGTTCCTGGAACTCAAGCTCTTCTCCACAGAGGAGGACAGAGCAGACAGCAGAGACCATGGAGTCTCCCTGGGCCCCTCCCTACAGATGGTGCATCCCCTGGCAGAGGCTCCTGCTCACAGGTGAGGGGAGGACAACCTGGGAGAGGGTGGGAGGAGGGAGCACAGAGACTGGCTGGGGTCTCCTGGGTAGGACAGGGCTGTGAGACGGACAGAGGGCTCCTGTTGGAGCCTGAATAGGGAGGAGGACATCAGAGAGGGACAGGAGTCACACCAGAAAAATCAAATTGAAATGGAATTGGAAAGGGGCAGGAAAACCTCAAGTGTTCTATTTTCCTAGTTAATTGTCACTGGCCACTACATTTTTAAAAATCATAATAACTGCATCAGATGACACTTTAAATAAAAACATAACCAGGGCATGAAACACTGTCCTCATCCGCCTACTGCGGACATTGGAAAATAAGCCCCAGGCCGTGGAGGGCCCTGGGAACCCTCATGAACTCATCCACAGGAATCTGCAGCCTGTCCCAGGCACTGGGGTGCAACCAAGATCACACAAATACCTGCCCTCATAAAGCTCATGCTCTCATGGGAGGAAGACAGACATGCAAAGAGATCTAGAATGTGAGGTCAGGTGTTGACAAGAGCCCTGGAGGGAACGGAGCAGGGAAAGGTCAGAAAAGGAAGACCCAGGGTCTCTAGAGGAGGTGTCAGGGAAGGGATCTCCCAAGAATGCCCTGATGTGAGCAGGACCTGAAGGCAATGGGGAGGGAGCCGTGCAGACCCCTGGAAAAGCGGATTCCACACAGGGAAATGCCAAGGTCGGAGGTGCTAAGGAAATAGGAGACACACTGCTGACCTTGACCTAGTAGGACACACACACACACACTCACTCACTCCAGGGCTGGGGGATGAAGAGACCTGCTCAGGACCCAGGACCCCATTTTTCCACCCTAATGCATAGGTCCCAATATTGACCGATGCTCTCTGCTCTCTCCTAGCCTCACTTCTAACCTTCTGGAACCCGCCCACCACTGCCAAGCTCACTATTGAATCCACGCCGTTCAATGTCGCAGAGGGGAAGGAGGTGCTTCTACTTGTCCACAATCTGCCCCAGCATCTTTTTGGCTACGTCTGGTACAAAGGGGAAAGAGTGGATGCCAACCATCAAATTATAGGATATGTAATAGGAACTCAACAAGCTACCCCAGGGCCCGCATACAGTGGTCGAGAGACAGTATACCCCAATGCATCCCTGCTGATCCAGAACATCATCCAGAATGACACAGGATTCTATACCCTACACATCATAAAGTCAGATCTTGTGAATGAAGAAGCAACTGGCCAGTTCCGGGTATACCGTGAGTGATTCCCTCATGACCTCTGGATGTTGGGGGTCAGTTCTACTTCCCACACACAGGATTATCAGGCCTGGGCTGTGCCTGTGGCCCTCTCTGCATTACGCACCGTGTTAGGGTTTGGGCATTTAGTGCAGGATACACACAGAAGAGACAAACTTCAACAGATCAGAATTCCTTTCCGGCATCCAGACCCTGCAGACACTCACTGCAGAGGAAGGACAGTCTGATGTGGGGGACTTAGCAGGGGGAGGTCAGTCTCAGCCAGGCACCCCGTGCCCTCCCCGTAAACCTGACCCTGAGAAAGACCCTGGAGAACTGCATCAGGGCCTGGCCTGAGGGACCCCTGGGATCTTCACAGAGAAGCTCAGCCCCAGGGCTCCTGGTTCCAGGTGACTCAGGGGAGCCTGTGCCAGGGCTGTGTTGTGGCCTCCTGGGCAAGGCTAACTGGAAGCAAGGACTTAGCAGCTGTCCAAGGGCTGTGGCTCCTGGAGCTGGATTCTGGATGCAGAATCGGACTTTCTGGCCACACCTGTTCCCTGTCCCCAGAGTCTCATTTGGACAAGGACAGAGCCTTGTCCTTTACTTGAGACTCAGTGTGGGGAGGATAGATAGACAAGGTTATTAGGGTGTCAGTCCATTGCCCTGCGGACATAGGTGACTCCATGGGAAGCTCAGTGTCCCCAGGAAGAGGAACAGAGGAGAGAAGATGCTCCCGGCAGCTCCTTGTCCACCAGGGATCAGGCCCAGGGCCTTCTCTCTTGGAGGCAAATAAACATAAATGATGTTCATTTGAGCAGCTCCTCTGTGCAGAGCTGAGATCAAGTAATTGTAAATATTTTGAGGTTAATTCACAAACAACCTCACAGCCAAATAGCACTTATCCTACTTATTGAAAGGAAATTGAGGGACAGGGAGACAGTCACTAACAAGGGTCACACAGGCCATAGGTGTCAGATTGAAGTCACGTGAGGTCTGTCTGTAGCCACAGCCCCCTCCTCTCCTCAACCGGGGGTGGGTGGGGCTGTTTGTTGTTAGGCATCTGCATCTGAGACCAGTCATGGGCTTGCGTCCTTTTGTCTTGGGCATCCACAGCTCAGAAGCGGAGATTCTGGTCTGGAGAGTGAGAAGTAAATGGAGAACTAATCAGTTTTACTCTAGAACTAGATCACCTCAACAGTCAGGGTCAGTGCCGGGATTGTCCAGGCCTCTCCCTGAGATCCACAGCCCCCTCACTGGACCTCAAATCCTGTGTTTCCCGATGTGTCAGTATCACTCCCACGGAAGGATAAAGGAAAGGACTTCGCTTTCTCTCCCCACTCACACCCTGTGCCAACAGAGGCCCAAAGTGAGACACACGCTTGCTCAGTAGCTCTCTCATGAAGTGGGGAATGAATGAAGGAATGATCCATAACCTCTATAGAGACTGGGTCCTGGATGCAGAATCCTGGGAGGTTCTGACCACACCTGTTCCCTGTCCATCAGGGGCTGAGATCCATGTACCATTCCTCTGACCCCCTGTCCCGAAAGCCACCCTATCTCATGTGACTCTGGGGTTCCTTGGCCATGGGAGGGTTTTCAAGGCTCCCTGGTCCTGGTCGGGACAGCCAAGGGGCTCCTGGTCCTGGGGTCTCCGAGGTCACTATACCCCGCATGGCTCATTGCCATGGGCATTTCTGACTTTCTTCTATTCCTCCATGTTCTTCGTCTTCCTCCCTCTTCATTCCAGCTGAGATGCCCATCCCTGAACATCTTCCTCCACTCTTAGGCCTTCCCCAGACACTCCCTTGAACAAGCCTGGCTGTCCTGTTTTCTTGCCGCTCACACTGTGTCCTGGCCCACTTCCCAGGCAATAGGGAAGGCACAGAAATCAGCCAGAGCAGCCGCCCCTGCCAGGCTCCATCACAAGCCAATGTCAACAGGTCACCAGGAGAATGAGCTTCCGCTGTGTCCCCGCCCAGGGCTCTTTACCTCCATGAGGCCAACACACGGAACAGGCAGCAGGACGGGAATGAGCAACTCCTCCATCCACTCCCTACAATGACTCACCAGGGGGTCAGAGGCAGAAGGACAGGTCTTCAGTCCCCAAAGCCCGCATGCTTATTTCACTCACTTCACTACCCACTCCATCTTCATCCTGGTGCGGGGCTCACATCCTCCAGTGGATCCTGGGACCTCCCCCAGGTGGAGCTGGCCAGGCAGGTGCTGTCTGATAGGTTTGCTGCCCATTCCACATACACCTGTGTCCTCATGATGATGCCATTGTCATAAGGTGGAGTCCCTTGGACTGAGAAGTGAACCAGCCACTGGCGTCTCACTTAGACTCTGCCCAGTTACACAAACTTAAACTCTAGTTGTGTTTTCTGAGGTTGATAGGAGAGGAAGAAAACCTTTCACATGCCTGTTTTGAGGCTTCTCCTCTTTTTGCCTAACTCTGCACAGGAACTAGGGGCAGGGAGCGCTTTCTAAATTTACTAACATCACACACATTGCTTCTCCTAACTTGGCATCATTTCTCCCTTTATGTAATTGACACACCTAAGAGTTCCTCTCTGACCGGTTCTGTCCTCTTAACAGGTCTCACATCCCTCTCTCTATTCAGGGAGTCACTGATTTCAAACCACCTTCAGCATCTTCCTTTGAGCATAATGTGATCACTTTGGAATTCAGAGCAGACCTAAACCTTAGCATAATATTAAAAGAAGTACTACTTCCAGCAATTGATCTTAGATCTTTAGGCCATTGATAAGAATTTCCACTTACGGAAAAAAATTAATGTTTCCCCCAAATGTCTTTCACTTTTTAAACTATAGTCAGAAAATAACATGAGATCTAAACTCCTGACAAATTTTTAAGGGCAAATTATAGTACTACAGATTGAATATCCCAAATCCGAAAATCCAAAATCTGAAATGCTCCAAGATCCAACATTTTTTGACCACTGACATGATTCTCAAAAGAAATGCTCACTGAAGGCCAGGCACGGTGGCTCACGCCTGTAATCCCAGCACTTCGGGAGGCCAAGGTGGGCGGATCACAAAGTCAAGAGATCAAGACCATCCTGGCCAACATGGTGAAACCCCGTCTCTACTAAAAATACAAAAATTAGCTGGGCGTGGTGGCGTGCGCCTACAGTCTCAGCTACTTTGGAGGCTGAGGCAGGAGAATCGCCTGAACCCGGGAGGCGGAGGTTGCAGTGAGCCAAGATCGTGCGACTGCACTCCAGCCTGGCAACAGAGCGAGACTCCATCTCAAAAAAAAAGAAAAAGAAAGAAAAGAAAAGGAAAAAGAAAGGCTCACTGGAGCCCTTTGGATTCCGTATTTTCAGATTTGGGGTGCTAAACTGGTAAGTATACTGCAAATATTCAAAACTCAAAAACAGTCAGAAATCCAAAACACTTTTAGTCCTAAGCCTTACACATAAGAGGTACTCAATCTGTATGAACTATAGGCACCAAGCTGAACAGCAGATCCCTAGAACCTCCTCATCCTGCATAACTGAAACTGCAGACCCATGAACAACTCTCCATTCCCCCAGTTTCCAGGCCCTGACAACCACCATTCTACTCTCTGATTCCACAAGTGTGACTACTCTAGGGACCTCATATAAGTGGAATCCTACAGTATCTGCCCTGTGAGTGGCTTATTTCATTTAGCATAATGTCCAATGGGAGAAAATAATTGCAAAACTTCTTCTCAAAGTTCTGTCTCATAACTGTCAGACACACATGGTCCTTGAGGGCCAGATTTCCGGCAGTTCATGCTCCCCCTTTTCCACCAGTCAGTTCTGCATTTGCAAATGTCCACATGTATTTATGGAGAGATCCACAGCATCCTCGCCTGCCCTCTGCAAGGGGAGAAGGGACATTAAAGACCAAAGACAGGCCGGGCGCAGTGGCTCATGCCTGTAATCCCAGCACTTTGGGAGGCCGAGGTGGGCGGAACACCTGAGGTCAGAAGTTCAAGACCAGCCTGACCAATATGGTGAAACCCCATCTCTACTAAAAATACAAAATTTAGCTGGGCGTGGTGGGGGGCGCCTGTAGTCCCAGCTATTCAGGAGGCTGAGACAGGAGAATTGCTTGAACCCGGGAGGCAGAGGTGGCCATGAGCCGAGATCGTGCCTGGCCAGCACAGCAAGACTCCATCTCAAAAAACAAACAAACAAAGACCAAAGACAAAGAACATACATATGGTTCTGCTGTTAAATCCGGGCAGCTCCTGCCTGTCACCTGAAGTTCTAGATCATTCCCTGGACTCCACTCTATCTTTAGGGGTCTCTGGCTCAAGTCAGTCATCATCAAACACCTGGGAAAAACTGCCCCACCTTGTGCCTCCACTGCCTAACGACTGAGCTGACCTCCAGGCTTGCCTCTGGTGTCCCCTGTGTTATTTCTGCTGAAATATCCAGTCCCAGGCCAGGCTGCACAATATGTACAGGGTTTAAGGACAATGGGAAGACCCATCACTATCTATTTCTAGGATGTCCTTGCAAAGGGAAACCACAGAAAAAATATACCTAGGGAAACAAAGTAGGACTGAAGGTGGAAGGGACCCAGCACTTGAATGTTCCAGGTGAGGATCCCACAGTGGGCCAAGTAGTCAGCTGATCAGGGAGGGACCAGGAGAGGCACCAGGAGCTGTGACCTCCCCCCCAGTCCTGTGTCTGTCCACAGCCCAATGCTGCTGCTTATTCACACTTGAGAAAGTCTGTGCTTCCCCCACACTGAGCAGGCAGCCTCGCAGTCTCTGAGATCTCAGATCATTGTGCATCTGTCTTGTGACACATGCACCCACCGTGGGCTTTTAAGGGCTCAGGGGTGGGCTGAGAGGTGGAAGGTGCCAACTCTGATTGAAAGATGCCTGTGAGGAATCAAAGGTGCCACACAGGGCAATCTTCTCTCTGTTATCTGCACAGCGGAGCTGCCCAAGCCCTCCATCTCCAGCAACAACTCCAAACCCGTGGAGGACAAGGATGCTGTGGCCTTCACCTGTGAACCTGAGACTCAGGACACAACCTACCTGTGGTGGGTAAACAATCAGAGCCTCCCGGTCAGTCCCAGGCTGCAGCTGTCCAATGGCAACAGGACCCTCACTCTATTCAATGTCACAAGAAATGACACAGCAAGCTACAAATGTGAAACCCAGAACCCAGTGAGTGCCGGGCACAGTGATTCAGTCATCCTGAATGTCCTCTGTGAGTATATCTGCTCCTCTCTGGCCCAGGCTGCCAGCCCAAATCCACAGGGCCAGAGGCAGGATTTCTCAGTCCCTCTCAGGTTCAAGTACACAGACCCTCACCCCTGGACATCCAGACTGTCTGTGACTTTCTGCCCCAGAAAAACCTGGGCAGACCAAGTCTTGACCAAGAATAGGAGGGGAGGGGCTGCTCCTGTCCTGGGAGGCTCAGGGTCCACACCCTATGATGGGAGAAACAGGTGAATATCTCAGACTCAGGCTCAGTAGATACAAGAGGGGTTTGGTTGAGACTTTAGGATTGTGATTCAGCTTAGAGGGACACTGTGGTCCTTCCATAGACCAGCAACTTCCACTTCCCTCTGACAATATCACCTGTGGCTTTATTTTGTTTGCTCCAGATGGCCCGGATGCCCCCACCATTTCCCCTCTAAACACATCTTACAGATCAGGGGAAAATCTGAACCTCTCCTGCCACGCAGCCTCTAACCCACCTGCACAGTACTCTTGGTTTGTCAATGGGACTTTCCAGCAATCCACCCAAGAGCTCTTTATCCCCAACATCACTGTGAATAATAGCGGATCCTATACGTGCCAAGCCCATAACTCAGACACTGGCCTCAATAGGACCACAGTCACGACGATCACAGTCTATGGTAAGTGGATCCACGAAGCACTGACATCACGTTTTGAGGTGGAGTCTGTCTGGTTTTCAGAGAAGAGCCAGGAAGACATTTTCTATCCCAGCCTGTGTCCAGTGGGCACAAGCAAATCCCAGATTCTCCCACTGAACCTCCCCAATGTGTCTCTACAGACTCTCTTCTTCTTGTTCTGATTTCTCATGGCGGACCCCAGGTCCAGCCTGGAATGTGGGGAGGAGGCTCCCTCAGCCCCACAGCCCTGTGTAGTGGAGGAAGCTTCACAGAGCGGGAAGGAGCAAGGGTTCTCAAGGTCAAATTGCTTCTCTCTGTCACCGATGTGTCCCTTTCTGTCACCTCTTTGTGTTCTTTTGCCTACTCCATGAGCTGCAAGGAACATTCAAGGCTTTGAAACAAGCTCATACTTTTTTCCCAAATGAGAGAAGGAAGCCCCTTGGGTGAGGGAGACACAGCTCAGACTGCTCCCTGCTCTGCTCTGGGCTCCCCTGGGTGACTGGCCTTGCCTGACTCCACCTGGGCGGGAACCAGGTGTGTGGAGAAGGAGCCCGGGTGGTCTGTCCTGAATTCGGCTAAATCAAGCTGCCAATCAACACCAAAGCTTCCCTTCGTCCCGGTCAGGCTGCAGGAAAATGGAAAGAGAGGGAGCCTCAGGGCAGACTCCTGAGCTGTGTCCTGGCTCTGATGTCACCAGCTATATGAGGCTGTGGGCACAGCACATGGGACACAGCACAGGGGACAGCAAGTGACCCACACTTGGAGAAATCAGGAGATTCACCACAGGGGCTCTGCACGGCAGGGAATGGCAGTGTCAAAAATCGTGTATTTATACAGATGGTAACAGTACATATCTAACACAAACTTACCATCTTAAGTTTTCTACACATGCAGTTCAGTGGTATTAAATATATTCCCCTTGTTCTGCTACCATCACCACCATCTACCCACAGGACTCTTTTCTTCCTCCCAAAATGAAACTCTGTTCCCATCAAACTCCTGGGCAGAGCTGCCCCATCTATGGCCCACAGTCTGATCCCTGACTTGTCACCTCTAGACGTGCTCCTAGTCTCCTGCACTATTTCTGCTCAAGCATCCATCTCCATCATCACCTATCTCTAGGATGTCCTTAAATAGCAAAGCCTCAGAGCAAACACAACTTGGCTGGGTGGTGTGGGACTGTGCAGCTGGAAGAAACGCAGCTCCTTCAAATTCCAGGTGAGGACCCCAATGGGCCAGGCAGCCAGCCAGTCAGGAAAGGACCAGAAGTGCTGGGGGCTGTGACCCCCAGCCCTGTGTCTGTCCACAACCCAATGCTACTGCCCAATTCACACTTGAGAAAGTCTGTGCTTCTCCCACACAAAACAGCCAGCCTCATGGTCTCTGAGCCCTCAGATCATTGTGCATCTGTCTTGTGACGCACACACACCTGCCATGAGCTTTTAAGGACTCAGTTGGGCTGAGAGGTGGGAGATGCCAACTCTGATTGATAGATGCCCGTGGAGGAATCACAGGTGCCACACAGGGCAATCTTCTCCTGTTATCTGCACAGCAGAGCCACCCAAACCCTTCATCACCAGCAACAACTCCAACCCCGTGGAGGATGAGGATGCTGTAGCCTTAACCTGTGAACCTGAGATTCAGAACACAACCTACCTGTGGTGGGTAAATAATCAGAGCCTCCCGGTCAGTCCCAGGCTGCAGCTGTCCAATGACAACAGGACCCTCACTCTACTCAGTGTCACAAGGAATGATGTAGGACCCTATGAGTGTGGAATCCAGAACGAATTAAGTGTTGACCACAGCGACCCAGTCATCCTGAATGTCCTCTGTGAGTATCTTCTGTTCCTCTGTGGCTCAGGCTGCCAGCCCAAATCCACATAGCCAAAGTCCAGGCCTCTCAGTCCCTCTCAGGCCCAAGGACAGAGACTTTTACCCCTGGACATCCAGGCTGGCCCTACCCCCAGCAAATCCATGCAGGCCCAGTCCTGACCAAGAATAGGAGGGGAGGGTCTGCTCCTGTCCTGTAACACTCGGGATCCACAGCTGGTGATGGGAGAAACAGATGAATGTCTCAGACTCTGGCTAATTGGCTACAGTAGGGGTTTGGTTAGGACTTCAGGATTGTGACTTGGCTCAGGGGGACACTGTTGCCCTTTCACAGACCAGGAGCTTCCCCTTTGCTCTGATGACATTCACCTGTGGCCCTATTCTCTTTGCTCCAGATGGCCCAGACGACCCCACCATTTCCCCCTCATACACCTATTACCGTCCAGGGGTAAACCTCAGCCTCTCCTGCCATGCAGCCTCTAACCCACCTGCACAGTATTCTTGGCTGATTGATGGGAACATCCAGCAACACACACAAGAGCTCTTTATCTCCAACATCACTGAGAAGAACAGCAGACTCTATACCTGCCAGGCCAATAACTCAGCCAGTGGCCACAGCAGGACTACAGTCAAGACAATCACAGTCTCTGGTAAGTGGATCCCTGGACCATTAGCAATATGTTCTGGAGCGGAATCTGTATGGTTTTCAGAAAAGAGCCAGGAAGAAATTTTCTTTCCTAGTATGCATCCAATGGGCACAAGCAATCCCAAATTCAATCCTGAGCACTCCCAATTTGTCTCTACAGACACTCTTCCCTTTGTTTTTCTGATTTCTCATGGCTAACCTTGTGTCCACCCTGAGAAATGTGGGGAGGGGGCTTCATCAGCCCTGAGCCCTATGTAGTGGAAGGGGCTTCACAGAGGGGGAAGCAAGAAGGGTCCTCAAGGTCAAGTTGCTCCTCTCTGTCACCAATATGTCCCTTTCTGACACCACTTTGTGTTCTTTTACCTAATCCATGAACTACAAGGAACATCTGAGGCTTTGAAACAAGCTCACACTTTTTCCCCAAATGAGAGGAGGATGCCCCTTGGATGAGGGAGGAGCAGCTCAGACTCTGCTCCCGGCTCCGCTCCGGGATCCCCCAGTGACTGGCCCTGCCCTGACTTCACCTGGGGTGGGATCCGGGCATGTGGAGAAGGTGCTCAAGTGGCCTGTCCTGAATCTGGCTAAGTCAAGATGCCAGTTGAAGCCAAGCCTTTCCAGGGTCAGGCTACAGGGAAATAAGAAGAGAGGGAGCCTCGGGGCAGACTCCTGAGCTGTGTCCTGGAGTCTGAAGTCACCGGCTGTATGAGATTGTGGGCACAGCACATGGGACACAGCACAAAAGACAGTCAGTGGCACACACTTGGAGACACACAGAGATTCACCCATGGGGATTCAACATGGCAGGGAAGGGGCAGTGCCAAAATGTGTGTGTTTATAGACAGGGTAAGAATACCAGCCACTATATATATCTAACATAAGACACCATTTTAACCTTTCTATGTATGCAGTTTAGTAGTATTAAATATTTTCCCATTATTCTGCTACCATCATCACCATCCACCCACAGAACTCTTTTCTTCTTCCTAAAATGAAACTCTGTTCCCATCAAACTCTTGGGTAGAGCTGCCCACCTGTGGCCCACAGCCTGACCCCTGAACTCACCTCTAGACTTGCTCCTGGTCTCCTGAGCTATTTCTGCTTAAACACCCATCCCCATCATCACCCATCTCCAGGATAGCCTTGAAACAAAAGGCTCAGAGAAAACACCCCACGGTTGGGTGGTGTGGGACTGTGCAGCTGAACTGGATTCAGCACCCACAAGTCCCCAGGTTGGCCAGGCCGTCAGCCATCAGGGAAGAACCAAAGGAGGTTCTGGGGGCTGTGACTCCCAGTCCTGGGTCTGTCCACAACCCAACGCTGCTGCCCAATTCACACTTGAGAAAGTCTGTGCTTCCCCCACACAAAGCAGCCACCCTTACAGTCTCTGAGCCCTCAGATCATCGTACATCTGTCTTGTGATACACACACCTGCCGTGGGCTTTTAAGGACTCGGGTGGGCTGAAGGGTAGGAGTTGCCAACTCTGATTGAAAGATGCCTGTGAGGAATCAAAAGTGCCACACAGGGCAATCTTCTGTCTGTTATCTGCACAGCGGAGCTGCCCAAGCCCTCCATCTCCAGCAACAACTCCAAACCCGTGGAGGACAAGGATGCTGTGGCCTTCACCTGTGAACCTGAGGCTCAGAACACAACCTACCTGTGGTGGGTAAATGGTCAGAGCCTCCCGGTCAGTCCCAGGCTGCAGCTGTCCAATGGCAACAGGACCCTCACTCTATTCAATGTCACAAGAAATGACACAGGAGCCTATGCATGTGGAATCCAGAACTCAGTGAGTGCAAACCACAGTGACCCAGTCACCCTGGATGTCCTCTGTGAGTATCTTCTGTTCCTCTGTGGCCCTGGTTTCCAACCCAAATCCACACAGCCAGAGGCCAGGACTCTCAGTTCTCCTCAGGTCCAAAGAGGCAGACTCCCACCCCTGGACACCCAGGCTGGCCATAACTTCCTGTCCCAGGAAAACTTGGGCAACTTCAGCCTGGACCAAGAATAGGAGGGGAGAGGCTGCTCCTGTCCTAGGAGGCTCAGAGTCCACAGCCTATAATGGGAGAAACAGATGAACGTCTCAGACCCAGACTCAGTGGACATGAGGGTTATGGTTTGGACTTTTTTTTTTTTTTTTTTGAGACGGAGTCTCGCTCTTTCGCCCAGGCTGGACTGCAGTGGTGTGATCTCGGCTCACTGCAAGCTCCGCCTCCCAGGTTCACACCATTCTCCTGCCTCAGCCTCCCGAGTAACTGGGATTACAGACACGTGCCACCATGCCCAGCTAATGTTTTTTGTATTTTTAGTAGAGACGGGGTTTCACCATGTTGGTCAGGCTGGTCTCGAACTCCTGATCTGCCCGCCTCGGCCTCCCAAAGTGCTGGGATTACAGGCGTGAGCCACCGCACCCGGCCGATTTGGACTTTTTAATACAGGATTGGGACAAGATTCAGAGGGACACTGTGGCCCTTCTACAATCAGGAGCTTCCCCTTTCCTCTGATGATATCACCTGTGGCTTTGTTCTCTTTGTTCCAGATGGGCCGGACACCCCCATCATTTCCCCCCCAGACTCGTCTTACCTTTCGGGAGCGAACCTCAACCTCTCTTGCCACTCGGCCTCTAACCCATCCCCGCAGTATTCTTGGCGTATCAATGGGATACCGCAGCAACACACACAAGTTCTCTTTATCGCCAAAATCACGCCAAATAATAATGGGACCTATGCCTGTTTTGTCTCTAACTTGGCTACTGGCCGCAATAATTCCATAGTCAAGAGCATCACAGTCTCTGGTAAGTGGCTCCCTGGAGCATCAGCATCATGTTCTGGGGTGGAGTCTATCTGGTTCTCACAAAAGAGCCAAGAAGACATTTTGTTTCCCAGTCTGTGTTCCATGGGCACAAGGAAATCCCAAATTCTATCCTGAGCCCCCTCACTCCATCTCGGCCAACTCTCTCCTCCCCGGCTTCTCTGATATCTCACGGCTGACCTCGGGTCCAGCCTGGAATGTGGGGAGGGGCCTCCCTTAGCCCCAGAAGGCCCCCTATAGTGAAAGGGACTTCATAGTCCAGAAGAAAGAAGGGTCCTTAAGGTCGAGTTGCTCCTCTCTATCACCAATATGTCCCTTTCTGTCACCTCTTTGTGTTTTTTCACCTACTCTATGAGCTACAAGGAACAAGGAGGCTTTGAAACCAGCCCACATTTTTTCCCCAAATGAGAGGAGGAAGCCCCTTGGATGAGGCAGGAGCAGCTCAGACTCTGCTCCCTGCTCTGCGCCCGGCTCACCCTGTGACTGGCTCTGCCCTGGCTCCACTTGGGGTGGGACCGGGGCATGTGGACAAGGTGTCCAGGTGGCCTGTTTTGAATCTGGGTAAATCAAGCTGCCAATCCACAGCAGAGCCTCCCTTGGGTCAGGTTGCAGGGAAATGGGAAAAGAGGGAGCCTCAGGACAGACTCCTGAGCTGTGTCCTGGCTCTGAAGTCACTGGCTGTATGAGGCTGTGGACACAGCACATAGGACACAGCAGAGGAAAGTGAGTGACACACACTTGGAGAAATAGGGAGATTCAGCCATAGGGGCTCTGCATGGGAGGGAACAGGCAGTGCCAAAAAGTGTGTGTTTATAGAGAGGGTAAGACTATCAGCCACTATATACATCTAACATAAAACTTACCATTAACCATTTCTAAGTGTACAATTAAGTGAAACAGCATAAATATCAATCAAGTATATTGCCCGGTGTGGTGGCTCATCCCTGTAATCCCAGCACTTTGGGAGGCCAAGGCGAGTGGATCACCTGAGGTCAGGAGTTCAAGATACAGAAAAAAAAAAATAGCTAGGCATGGTGGTGGGTGCCTGTAATCCCAGCTACTCGGGAGGCTGAGGCAGGAGAATCGCTCGAACCTGGGCGGCGGAGGTTGCAGTGAGCCGAGATTGAGCCACTGCACTCCAGCCTGGGTGACAGAGTGAGACTACATCACAAAAAAAAAAAAAAAAAGAAAGGAAAAAATAAATCAAGTCTTTTTATACTCATGTCTAACCATCACATCACACTATCCATTTCCAGAACTTTTTCATCTTACCATATTAAACCTCTGTACCCAATAAACAGTAACTCCTTCTCTCCCCTAAACTCTGGTAACCTCCATTCTACTTTCTGTCTCTAGGTAATCAACTATTCTAACGATCTTACAAAAATGGAATTATATAATAGTTGTCCTTTTGTGTCTGCCCTATTTCACTTAGCATAATGTCTTCAAGGTTCATCCATTTTGCACCATGTATCACAATTTCTTCCTTGTTAAGGTTGAAGAACATTCCATTGTATGGATACACCTCATTTTTCTATCAACTTATCTTTCAATGGACTTTTCAGTTGTTTCCACCTTTTGGCTATTGTGAGTAATGCTGCTGTGAACATCAGTGTACAAATATCTGTTCAAATCACTGCCTTCAATTCTTTTTGGTGTATGTCCAGAAATGGAATTGGTAGATCAAATGTTAATTCTTTTTTTGTTTGTTTGTTTGTTTTTTGAGATGGAGTCTCGCTCTGTCGACCAGGCTGGAGTGCACTGGCGCGATCTCGGCTCACTGCAAGCTCCGCCTCCCGTGTTCACGCCATTCTCCTGCCTCAGCCTCCCGAGTAGCTGGGACTACAGGTGCCCGCCAACAAGCTTGGCTAATTTTTTTATTTTTATTTTTAGTAGAGACTGAGTTTCACAGTGTTAGCCAGGATGGTCTCGATCTCCTGACCTCGTGATCCGCCCACCTTGGCCCCCAAAGTGCTGGGATTACAGGCATGAGCCACCGTGTCCGGCCCCAAATGTTAATTATTTATTTAATTTTTTGAGGAACCACCATACCATTTTCCACAGTAGCTAATATTTCACATTTCTATCAGCAATGCACTAGAGTTCCAATTTTTCCACCTCCTTGAAAACACTTGTTGTTTTGTGGCCATCCTGATGTGTGTGAGGTGGAGTATCATTGTGGCTTTGACTTGCATATCTCTAAGTGTTAGTGATGTTGAGCATATTTGCATGTGCTTGTTGGCCATTTGTATATCTTCCTAGGAGAAATCTCTACTTTAGTCCTTTGTCCATTTATTAATTGGGATTTTGGATTTTTGTGGTTGTTGATTTGTAATAGTTCTTCATATATTCTGGAAATTAATCCCTTATCAGATATATGATTTGCAAATATATTTCCCATTTCATAGGTTGCCTTTTCAGTTTCTCGATAATGTTCTTTAATATATAAAAGTTTTTAATTTTCGAGGCCCTGCACGGTGGCCACGCCTGTAATCCCAGCACTTTGGGAGGCCAAGGCAGGTGGATCACAAGGTCAGGAGATCAAGACCATCCTGGCTAACACAGTGAAACCCCGTCTCTACTAAAAATACAAAAAAAATTAGCCAGGCGTGGTGGTGAGCGCCTGTAGTCCCAGCTACTCAAGAGGCTGAGGCAGGAGAATGGCATGAACCCAGGAGGTGGAGCTTGCAGTGAGCTGAGATCGCACCACTGCACTCCAGCCAGGGTGACAGAGCGAGATTCTGTCAAAAAAAAAAAAAAGTTTTTAATTTTCATGAAGTCCAGTTTATCTATTTTTTCTTTTGTTGCCTATTTGTTGTTATAACCAAGAAATCACTGTGAAATTAAATGTCATTAAGCTTTTTTCCCTATGTTTTCTTCTCAGAGTTTTATACTTTTCACTCTTACATTTAGGTCTTTGATCCATTTTAGGTTAATTTTCCTATATGGTATCAGGCAAAGATTCAACTTGTTCTTGTGCATGGATATTCAGCTTTCCCTATATCATTTGTTGAAAAGACTGTCCTTTCCCCATTAAATGGTCTTGGCACCCTTATCAAAAATCATTTGGCCATATATGCAAGCATTTCTTTCTGGGCTCTATATTCTATTGCTTTGGTTTCAATATCTTCCTTTATGCCAATACCACACTGTATTGATTACTGTGGCTTTATAGCAAATGCTGAAATCAGGAAGTGTGAGTCCTCCAGCTTCATTCTTTATTTTCCAGGTTGTTTGGCTATTTAGAGTCCTGAGATTCCATATGAATTTCAGGATATGTTTTTCTATTTCTGCAAAAAATGTCACTGGGACTCTGGTACAAATTGCGTTGAACCTGCAGCTCACTTTGAGTGGTATTGTCCTCCTAGCAATATTGAGACTTCCCATCCACGAAAAAAAATGTCTTTCCATCTATTGATGTTGTCTTTAATTTCCTTCAGCAGGGTTTTATAGTTTTCAGGGTACAGTCCTTTCACCTCCTTGGTTAAGCTTATTTCTAACTATTTTATACTATTTTATGTTAATGTGAATTGGAAATTTTTTCTTAATTTCCTTTTAGATTGTTCATTGTTAGTGTGTAGAAGTACAACTGATGTTTGCGTGTTGATTTTGTATCCTGCAACATCACTGAATTTATTTATTAACTCTAACAAGTTTTTTAATCTTCAGGGTTTTCTACATAGAAGTCCAAGTTATCTGAAAACAGAGATCATTTTACTTCTTCTTTCCAATTTGGATGTCTTTTTCTTTCTTGCCTAATTTCTCTGGCTAGGACTTCTAATACTGTGTCGAATAGACATGGCAAAAGCAGGCATTCTTGTCTTGTTCCTGGTCTTACAGGGAAAGCTTTCAGTCTTTCTCCATTGAGTATCATGTTAGCATTGGGCTTTTCACACATTGCCTTTATTATGCTGAGGTGGTTTCCTTCCATTCATAATTAGAGTGTTTTTGTTGTGAAAGAATGGTGAATTTTGTCAAATGCTTTTATTGGTTCTATCTAATTATAGGCCTATTAAATTTTTTTGTGTTTCCAGGAATTTGTCCATTTCATCTACGTTATTCAACAGTTTGTTGGCATACAATTATTCATAGCATTCTTGTAGTCCTTAATATTTCTGTAGAATTTGTAGCATTGGTAGCAATATCTCCATTTTCTTTTTTTTTTTTTTCTTTTTCTTTTTTAAGAGACTCTGTAGCCCAGCGCAAGCTAGAGTGCAGTGGTGCCATCATAGCTTACTGCAGCCTCAACCTCCAAGGCTCAAGTGATCTTCTACCCCAGCTTCTTGAGAAGCTGGGACTACAGACATGTGCCACCATGCCTGGATAGTATTTTAAAGAAATTTTGTAGACCCTGTGTCTCCCTATGTTGCCCAGGCTGGTCTTGACCTCCTGACCTCAAGCAATCCTCTTGCTTGAGTCTCCCAATGTGCTGGGATTAAATGTGTGAGCCGCCATACCTCCATTTTCATTTCTGATTTTAGTAATTTGAATCTTCTCTCTTTTTTCTTAGTCAATCTAATAAATGACTGTCAATTTTGTTGATCTTTTTTGAAGAACCAACTTTTGGTTTCATTGATTCCTTCTATTGTTTTTCAATTTTCCATTTTATTTATTTAAACTCTAATCCTTATTATTTCCTTCATGTACTATCTGTGGTTTGAGGTGGTTCTTTTTCTATATCCTGAAGTTGTAAAGTTAGGTTGTTGATTTGAGATCTCTCTTTATTTTTAATGTATTTGCCATTAAATTTCTCACACAAGATTCTTAACTTCTCTGAGCCTTCAATTCTTCAACTGAAAATTGTAATAATTCTCATCACCAGGAAATGGAGGAAAAATGAAAATTGCAATAAGAATGACTGTTTAACAGTATTGTTTTAAAGATTTAATGTAATATTCGATTAAGCCTTCAGCAAAATGCTACACACAGAGGGAAACTTCATAAATATTAGCTGCTAGTATCACTACTGTTATTATTAGCTTGAAGTTAGGCAGTTCTAGAGCCAAATCCTAGATCCACTTCTCACTAATTATATGACTTTGGATAAGTTTTTTCACCACTCCAAGTCCCTGTCGTTTCATCTGTAAGATGGAAATCATGCCTACCCAACAGGGTTATTGTATGGATCAAATGAGATGCCAGAAAAGCATTTACAGTAGCTAACATTGCATTAATCATCAGCCTGAGTTGACTGGTGAGAGCCAAGCCCCAAATGAAAACCCACTAGGACATGGTTACTGGCTAAAAATGGGGGAGAGAAAAAAAAGTTAAGTGCAAAGAATCAAGCCTGGTATGTTAGTTTTCATCCACTGAGATTCAGCCAAGATGGAATTAGAGGTGCAAGATAATTTACCGGGGAAAATCACCATGAGGAAAAGTGGAGTAGAAGTGGGAGGAGCCTGAGAGAGCCCTCAGACCACGATGCAGATCTGATTCCTGAGAAGGAGAAAGAGGAGAGAGTTTCAGATAGTGATGCAGTTCTCAGAGTTTCCACAAGGCTGGTGGGGCGTCTTCAAGCCCCTCACCCATGAGAGAGAAGCAGAGTCCCCCAGAACTGGGCTTTTCATTCCCCTGGTGGGAGTCCATGAGAAGCGAGTTCTCTGTGCAACGGACTTAGTAAATACAGAATGCACTAGCCTGGGCCTTCTGCCAATCAAGTCCCTGCCACAGAGACCCAACAGACTTATTTATGCCTACCACAACTGAGACACTGAGAAAAAGATGCAACCATGAAAAGATAGAAAGTTCTAATGACACGCAAAAATAGCAATCAGACTTTCTCAAATTTCAAAGCCTTCAGAAATATCTGAGTGCAGACAGGCCAGGGCGGAATTGACAGAAGACTGATCACCAACTAGCAACACAGTGAGAGAGAAAAAATTGCAACTTTCCCACAAAACTAATGCATTCCTTGAAGCAACAAGTAGAGACTGCTTCATGCTGAGAGCTGGAACCTGGGGCACCCCACTGTAAAATAACATCACATTCATTCCTTCTCTTTTCTTTCCATGACAGACGATTCAGCATCTGGAACTTCTCCTGGTCTCTCAGCTGGGGCCACTGTCAGCATCATGATTGGAGTGCTGGTTGGGGTTGCTCTGATATAGCAGCCCTGGTGTAGTTTCTGCATTTCAGGAAGACTGGTAGGTATAACGGCCTTTCCTCTTGTTCTGTTTCCTGCAGTGCTGACTGCCATGCTTGGGAGAGGGAAAGGATTTCTTCACCTGTATCTGGGACTGGATCTCCTCCTCCTACCCCCAAGCTCCTGCTTCTCAGCACTAATTCCTGCAGGTCTCTTCTTCCCTGGTCTTCATGCTCCCTGTATGCCACTGTCTCTTAGATATAATTATCCCCAGCCTCTGCTCATTTGTTTCCCAGATTCAATACATTGTCAAAGCCTCTTGGTCCTTTTTTAACATCTCTCACTTGTGTCATTCTCTCCATTCCCATAAACCTCAACAACTGCTCAAAGTCCTGCTTGGCCCCTTGTTGCCAGTCTTTGAAATCTTTCTTGCATATGACTGCCTCATTACCTTCCTAAAATCTAGTTCACTCGCCTACTCAAGAAGACACAGGGGCCTACTGTGGTGTATTAGATAAGTTCACATTTCTTCTCTTTACTAATCTTTTTCACTTCCTTTACCACCACTCCCTTATATAATTCCATCATCCTAATAGATCTGTTTCCCTACACATCCCTGCCTCTCCACCCCACATGTACACAGAATTCTTAGTTCCAGTGTTACACCTAAAAACATGTCAAACAGGGTGACCTCCTTCCACTGTCTGCACTGTGGAGTTACCCACACCCTTAATCACAAGCAACTTCTGACCTCATGAAGAACAAAGACTGTGGCATTAACATGTGAGTCTTAAGCTCAGGACACAACCTGCCTGTGGCTGAGAACCTTTTCCTGATAACCAATTCATGTGTTCATAACAGATACAGAAATGAAGAAGGCAAGGTCCTTAATTCTATGACAGGAGACAAAACCTGAAAAACAATCATAATACCAAAATAGAAAGGAGTGAACATCACAAGAAATCAGAGAAATCTGATGGAAAATATAGCTACACATTGGAATCACTCAGAAACATTTTATAAAATGGATACTTAAGTCCCACCCATAAATTCTGATTTACTTGTCTGGAGTGGGACCCAGGCATTCGTAATTTTTAAGCCTCCCCAGATGCTACTAATGTGTAGCCAAGATGGAGAGACCCCGTTCTAAATAGGTAGGACTTGGGGCTAAACCCATGACTTTCAGCTAGGAGTATTAGAATTGCCCATGGAGTTTTTCTGGCCAGGCACGGTGGCTCACGCCTATAATCCCAGCACTTTGGGAGGCCGAGGCGGGCGGATCAGGAGTTCGAGACCAGCCTGACCAACATGGTGAAACCCCCTCTCTACTAAAAATACAAAAAAATCAGCTGGGCATGGTGGCACGTGCCTGTAATTCCAGCTACTCAGAAGGCTGAGGCAGGAGAATCGCTTGAACCCGGGAGGTGGAGATTGCAGTGAGCCAAGATCGTGCCACTGCACTCCAGCCTGGGCGACAGAGCAAGACTCCATCTCAAAAAAAAAAAAAAGAAAAAAAAGAATTGCCTGTGGAGTTTTTCAACATACGTAAGCCTATACTTCGTTGGCCCTGTTCATTAATGGGCTCCACCAGGAACTTAGGAATCTAGTTGAGAAACAGAAGCTAAATGGAAAGGCCACATTATTTGATATGTTAAATTATATGGGAAGCACTGTCAAATCATTAGTGATGTTAAACTTTCTCTAAGTTATATTTATGAGTATGTTATTGATGTATTCCAAAAGTTATATAAGAAATTCTAGAAATCTAATAGGTTATCAGCCATAATGTCATATGCCACAGAAGTAACTAAATTTCTATGTGAGTTGTGTTCTTATTATAATAAATTATCATCAGATTTTTAACCGTACTCATTTTAAATCTTTGTCATTCACAGACAGTTGTTTTGATTCTTCCTTAAAGCATTTGCAACAGCTACAGTCTAAAATTGCTTCTTTACCAAGGATATTTACAGAAAAGACTCTGACCAGAGATCGAGACTATCCTAGCCAACATCGTGAAACCCCATCTCTACTAAAAATACAAAAATGAGCTGGGCTTGGTGGCGCGCACCTGTAGTCCCAGTTACTTGGGAGGCTGAGGCAGGAGAATCGCTTGAACCCGGGAGGCGGAGATTGCAGTGAGCCCAGATCGCACCACTGCACTCCAGCCTGGCAGCAGAGCAAGACTCCATCTCAAAAAGAAAAGAAAAGACTCTGACCTGTACTCTTGAATACAAGTTTCTGATACCACTGCACTGTCTGAGAATTTCCAAAACTTTAATGAACAAACTGACAGCTTCATGAAACTGTCCACCAAGATCAAGCAGAGAAAATAATTAATTTCATGGGACTAAATGAACTAATGAGGATAATATTTTCATAATTTTTTATTTGAAATTTTGCTGATTCTTTAAATGTCTTGTTTCCCAGATTTCAGGAAACTTTTTTTCTTTTAAGCTATCCACAGCTTACAGCAATTTGATAAAATATACTTTTGTGAACAAAAATTGAGACATTTACATTTTCTCCCTATGTGGTCGCTCCAGACTTGGGAAACTATTCATGAATATTTATATTGTATGGTAATATAGTTATTGCACAAGTTCAATAAAAATCTGCTCTTTGTATAACAGAATACATTTGAAAACATTGGTTATATTACCAAGACTTTGACTAGAATGTCATATTTGAGGATATAAACCCATAGGTAATAAACCCATAGGTACTACAAACAAAGTCTGAAGTCAGCCTTGGTTTGGCTTCCTAGTGTCAATTAAACTTCTAAAAGTTTAATCTGAGATTCCTTATAAAAACTTCCAGCAAAGCAACTTTAAAAAAGTCTGTGTGGGCCGGGCGCGGTGGCTCACGCCTGTAATCCCAGCACTTTGAGAGGCCGAGGCGGGCGGATCACGAGGTCAGGAGATCCAGATCATCCTGGCTAACACAGTGAAACCCCGTCTCTACTAAAAATACAAAAAAAGTTAGCCGGGCGTGGTGGTGGGCGCCTGTAGTCCCAGCTACTCAGGAGGCTGAGGCAGGAGAACGGCATGAACCCGGGAGGCAGAGCTTGCAGTGAGCCAAGATCATGCCGCTGCACTCCAGCCTGGGCGACAAAGTGAGACTCCGTCAAAAAAAAAAAAAGTCTATGTGGTCAGTCACTCCTCTTGCTGCAGTTATGAAAAGAATGAGGCCAAGTCTGATGAAAATAAACTTATTTTGAAAACAAATTTGTCTTATTGGGATTATCTTTGGTAGAGAGATGCCTATGAAGAGAAATTATGTTGAAAAAAAAAAACTATAGTACACCTGTTATGAGACTGTCACTTTGTACATTGTTGAGTTTTTATTATCCACCTGTAGACTAGAGTGGACCATGAATTCTTCCACTTTCTTCAATCCCATTTTCTACCATGGAATCACTAAGAGCAAAGTCTGCTCTGTTCCTGAAGCTCTATAAGCTACAGATGGATAACTCAATGTAAATTTCATGGGAAAACATTCCTGCCTAAGGTGTGGGCCACTCAGAGCTCACCAGTATGTTCAACACTATAACTAGAGACACTGAAACTGCAAACCAGCATAAGAAATTGACAACTTCACACTGTAGACAGCTTTTCCCAAGATGTCAGAACAAGACTTCCTACCATGATGAGGCTCCTACCCCTCTTAATTTGTCCTAGCTCATGCCTGCCTCTTTCACTTGGCAGGATAATGTTGTAATTAGAATTTCACAGGAAGTATCTTCTGAGGGTAGCTTAACAGAGTATCAGATCTATGATATCACTACCAAATTTTTACATAAGAGATCCTTTAGTCCACTCAACGGCTGACATTAGCAGCATCTTTAATACAACTGTTTGTTCAAAGGCACGGTGGTCCCTTTTAAAGTTACACTTCTAGACTCACCTGTTCTCACTCCCTGTTTTAATGTAACCCAGCCATGAGATGCCAGATAATAGAATTGCTACCTACTAGCTGAACAGGAAGGAACCTGTGCTGTTTCTGACACTTCTTGTTGCACATAGATAAATACAGTGGGTATTATAGAGACTCAGTTGCAGAAATTAACAAACATGCTGCTTGGTTAAAATGGGTAGACTCATCTGGCTCATTCTTTATTCCATTTTAGTTGGTTTGCATCTTGCCTAAGGTGCATAGTCCAGACTCTTGGTATTATTCTCCTGATAGTCACACTAGTAGTCTCCCTGTTGTGCTGTAATCTCTAAAAGCTTTAAATGTTTGCATGCAGCTATCCATCGAATGTCAAATGGTTTCTCTTTGGCTGGAATGACAAAATTCAAAGGAATGTGTGATCAGGAGGACATCATAACCTATGAATGATGGAAGCCCAAAATGATGGTAGCTGAGAGTAATGTCAGTGCTTTCAGTTTTGGTCACACTCTCCCCTAAGTGAGAGCATAGAGACTCCAAATAGGGCCACTGATGCTAAATGTTACATACTCCAACTGAAATTTTAAGAAAGCAGATAGATCCCAAAACAGACCAATTTAAAACAATAAAATAAATAAATAAATAAAAAGGCCAGGCACGGTGGCTAACGCCTATAATCCCAGCACTTTAGGAGGGTGAGGCAGGCGGATCACGAGGTCAGGCGTTTGAGACCAGCCTGACCAACATGATGAAACCCCGTCTCTACTAAAAATACAAAAATTAGCTGGGTGTGGTGGCACATGCCCTGTAATCCCAGCTACTCAGGAGGCTGAGGGAGGAGAATCACTTGAACTTGGGAGGTGAAGGTTGCAGTGAGCTGAGATTGCACCACTGCACTACACCCTGGATGACAGAGTGAGATTCCACCTCAAAAAAAAAAAAAAAAGAGATTCCAATCTACTTGAATTAACACAATAAGGAGGTCCCCTTTGCTTTAATTTTTATAAAAAAGTAACCTGAATTAAACTGATGTTAACCAATATATTTATTTCTACTGCTCTCTTTTCTTGTTCAAATTTGACAAAACCCACTGTTCTGTTATTGTATGGCCAAAGGGGAGTTATCACTGTATTTGTAAAGTGGGACCTGCCCCAAATTACAAATCCCAAATAAAAGCCAATTAGATTTATAACTAAAGCTATTGTAATCCTGTCTCTTGATACGAGTTCACAGCCAGCGATGGCCAGTGGAGTCTCTCAGGCTGCGTCATTCTCACCCTGACCCTCCTGCCTTCCTCTTTCACTTACAAGGACCCTTCTGATTACACTGAGCCCATCCAGATTATCCAGAATAACCTCCCGTCTCAAGATTCTTAACCTCATCACATCTGGAAAGCCTTTTGCCAAATAAAAGTGTTATGCACTGGCTCCAGGGATTAGGATGTGGACATTTGTAGGAGGCCATTATTCTGCCCAACACAGGTACGTTTTATAAACTTCACCCACAACAAAAATTTGCTTTGCCTGCCTTCTGTGTCTCACTTTTCTGTCTGTGCACAAAGTTTAAGGTGAAACACACCAGCTCTGCTGTGAACTGGCTGGATGACCCTGGACCACTCACTTCACCTCCCTCAGCCTCTTCTCATCTGAAGCACAAGGGTGATTCTTACTGCATCAGAAAATTTACATGAAAGGGTAAATTAAGACGTGTAAGGCATTAGACACAGAGCCTGGTACCTGATGAGCCCCCGGTAAACATTCCTTTCAGTCCTTTCCTTTCACCATCCTATTTCTGCCACCCTCATCCATCTGCTCCTTCATCTCCTTTCTCTTCAGTGACTTACTCAGTCTAAGCTGCCAGTTAGCAAAGAAGCCACACTTCCCATTCTCTTATGATTCTGCTGGAATGTTCTTGTGATGAAGTCTGTTATCCACACGAGACAGCCCACATTATTTATAGGAGAGGTCTAGTTAAAACAAGTCCTTTTTATGTTCACGTAAAAGCTATACATGTTTCCTCTTAATTTACACATACCAGTCCCAATTCTGCCCTGTTAATTTATACATGCACTTTCTTGTTTCACTCTTCTTCAGTATTTCTCTTTACACTTTATAAATTTGGATAGTACAGAGACAAAAATAACGAGCTGGGCCAAAAGAGAGGATTCCTTTAGCAAGATGAATGCTTTCCTTTAAAAAGATGAATGCTTTCTTTTGCCATAATGAATGCTAATTTGCAAGGCACTCCTGAAACCTGTTTCTAGGATTGGCTTTTAGAGAAATCATTTGACTCTGGCTGGGCGCGGTGGCTCACGCCTGTAATCCCAGTACTTTGGGAGGCTGAGGTGGACGGATCATGAGGTCAGGAGATCGAGACCATCCTGGCTAACACAGTGAAACCCCGTCTCTACTAAAAATACAAAAAATTAGCCAGGCGTGGTGGCGGGCGCCTGTAGTCCCAGCTACTCAGGAGGCTGGGGCAGGAGAATGGCGTGAACCCAGGAGACGGAGCTTGCAGTGAGCCGAGATCGCTCCACTGCACTCCAGCCTGGGCGACAGAACGAGACTCCATCTCAAAAAACAAAAAAAGAAAAAGAAAAATCATTTGGCTCTAGGACACATTCTAGACCCCAGGAGGTAATAACAGTGACAGAAGCCACATCCACTCTTAGTATGCCTGCTGCATTTTCACAGAATGTTGTGCATGAATTACTGTTCCCCAATCCTTCCACTCCTGGAGGTTAAGCCTCCCCCTTCACCATCTTCATCTCCAGCTGGCCTGCCAGGACTATGGCTGGGAAATACCTCCCCACCTTCCATGCCCAGGGTGGCACCTTTGCCCATTCCCATAACTATAATAGCTCACACTGATGCAGCACTCACTGTGTACCACCAGGCACTATCCTAAGAGCTTTCTAGCTAGCTACAGTCCTCGCCAAAAAATCCTGAGTGTTATCATCCCCATTTTTACAGATTAAAAAAAACTGAGGCAGAGATGTGAAGTAGTGTACCCAGTGTCACCCAACTTATTTAACCTCATCCTCCACTTTATCTGGGAAGAGGACACCCTAAGATTTCCAAGGTGTCCTGAATAACATCCACCTTCCAGAATGGTTTTTGCCCCCTCTACTCTCAGGATTTGACAAACAGCCAGCATTTTGTTTTCTGTCTTACCCTTCACTTATGTACCTGTTCCCTGACGCCACACTCACAACTGCACAGCCCGGAATAAAAGCTGGCTTTTATGAACCTCAATCTCTTTGGGAAAAAAACAGGGCCAGGTTCCCAGTCATCATAAAAAGTCATTTGTACTCTATTGTCAACTATTTGCACAGCCATTCCCTGGCCATAAATGACGTATAGTACCAACAGTAAGTGTAATGAGAAGAAAGCAGGAAAAGCATGAGTTCCTGGAATGGTCACAAAGAGGAGAAGATTTCAAATCCAGAAACAGTCATAAAACACACCCAGAGTGTGACGCCTCTGAGCAATGACAGCCCCACCTGCCTCTTTCCATGGCTGGTGGCCTCTGACTTCCTTCTCAACCTGCCCCACCTGGCCTTGCTTTATTAAACCAATACTAATAGCTTGGAATTGGGGCCAGACCAGTGCACACAGCACTGAGTGGTGGGGTGGAGGAGCTGAAAAGAGAGAAGACTGTTTGACTTATGAAGACCTGACTCACTTAGGTACACATCACCTGGGCGGGAAATGGTTTAGTGAAGGGCTGTGCAGAACTCATGGTGTTTATCCAAAATGAGTGACTGAGGCAAGTGTCTAAATTAATTGTTTATTGAGCCAGACCTTGAGGGTACACCCTAGGGAAACACAAGTCACAGAAAACCTCTGTGGCTTGTGTTCTCTCTGAAGAGGTTTTCAGGAGGCCTTAAAGAGGGGAAGGCAGGTAGGAAGAGGCGGGTAGGCGGAAGAATGATTGTTCTTGTCTTTGTTCTGTGCCTAGAAAGATAAGCATTATCAGCCTGAAATCCTAAGGACTAAGACTAAAGCCTTAGGAACCAGACTTAGATTTCAGAACTGAAGATACAATCGACATGTCCTTGTTATATGGGAGGATATACATCTTAAAAGTTTTAAGGCCAGCAAAGAACAATTTGTGAGGGCAGTCATCCAGAAATACCTAAGGCCTTTTGCCTTCCTATAGAGGTCTGTTTAATGTACAATGTTTTGACACAAGGTTTTATAGTAACAGCGATCCATCTGGGGAAATGATGATGATGTTGCATGACTCAGTCTCAAAGCTTAACTTTCCCTTTGACCTAAAGAGAGTCCTGAAGTTTTTCTTTCCCTTTACATTTACCTGCTACCTGACCTGCTATTCTCTCTCTCTCTCTCTCTCTCTCTTTTTTTTTTCTTTTTTTTTTGAGGCGGGGTCTCACTGTCACCCAGGCCGGAGTGCAGTGGTGTGATCATGGTTCACTGCAACCTCCACGTCCCAGGCTCAAGCAATCCTCCTACCTCAGCCTCCCAAGTAGTATCTGGGACTACAGGCCCATCCCACCACACTCAACTAATTTGTGTGTGTGTGTGTGTGTGTGTGTGTGTGTATCTTTTTGTAGAGACAGGGTTTCACCATGTTGCCCAGGCTGGTTTCGAACTCCTGAGCTCAAGTGATCCACCCACTGCAGCCTCCCAAAGTGCTAGGATTACAGGCATGAGTCGCTGCACCTGGCCAACCCCTGAAATTCCTCAGAATCTTTCAGAGAAAGCATTATAGAAGATACGAGTTTGTGATTGTATGTTTCATCTGATCCTACATCACCAGGAAAGCTCATTCCTAGGAAGTTGTGTCTCTTGGAGAAGGCGGTGAAGTTGCATCGGAAAAGGACCAAAGCCAAGTTACAGGAACAAAAGGAAAGTAATTGTGGAGCCCTATTTGGGCTACACAGCTGCCTCTTCAATTAAAGCAATTCTTTAAGCAATCATCACCCTAACCGTTTCAGTTGTATGTTGGTTCGATCGTAATATCTGGAGCAGTCTATAGACTAGTTTTTCTAGAGCTTCTGAAGCTCCTTGAGATTGCAGTGGCAGATTTCTCTGGATTGTAGTTTGAATTAGGTGTTCAAGTGAACCTTTTGAGTAGCCATACATCAGCAGGCACAAAAGTTGTTGTTATATAAGTTGTAATTTCTCCTGAAATTCACTTAAGTTGTCTAGCTTCAGGTTGCAGGGCTTTAGGAAAAAGCACAGTTTTAATTTCTAATGATTCCAAGTCAGAAAAACAGAAGAAAAATTTGAAAATGTTATTTTCAAGACTTGTAGCCAGGAAAGAATTCAGGATTCAATACAAATTGTAAGGAAATAACAAAACTCAAAAACAATGAGCAACACCAGAATTTAATAACAGCTGTACTGTAGTTTCTTCTGAAACATAATGTTTTCTGTCTCCAGTTCTCCATTTTTACAAAAGCCAAATTATAGTAGGACCCAAATTATTTGCAAAATAAGTTTTAGTCTTACACTTGGCCTGAAATTTTGATTTTGGAAAGTTTGTCAAATATCAAAGGTTTAAGACACTTGTTCAAAATTGGTCATAGGTCACTATAAAATAATAGTTATTAATTTAGCCAAAGTGATAATTCAAAAATTTTAAGAGGGAAAAATCTTCATTTTTTTCATTTATGTATGTATTTATTTATTTATTTATTGAGTCAGGGTCTCGCTCTGTCACCCAGGCTGGAGTGCAGTGGCACCATCATACCTCACTGCAGCCTTGACCTTCAGGGCTTATGCAATTCTCCCAACCCAGCCACCTGAGTATACGGGACTACAGGTGCATGCCACCACACCTTGCTAATTTTGTTATTGTTGTTGTTTTTTGTAGAGACAGAGTCTCTATTTGTGGCCCAGGCTGATCTTAAAGTCCTGTACTCCCGCCATCTCCCTGCCTCGGCCTCCCAAAGCGCTAGCATTATAAGCATGAACCACCATGCCTGATCAGCAAAAATTTTCATTCTTTGACAAAAATGTACTCTGACAGGAGATTTTATTTCCCAAATAATCATAAGGCTTAATAAAAACATCATGAGGCAAACTGAATCTGTCTCTCTCTCCCCCTGCTTTTTTCTCAAAAGGTAAACAAAAAAATTTTGCTATCTCCTATTAATGCTACATGAAAATCTTGTTCAAAAGAAAAAAAAACAAATGTGACCTTTGTTTTAATGTATTATTAAAGCTAAAGATAATTTTAATAAAACCTTATAAACAAATCTATTTAATTTGTATCGGTTTTGACTACAATGTAAGATTTCCATAAGAAATTTTATAACCTTTTATAATTTTGTTCATTCTCTTTCTTTCTCCAACTTTCTGACTCCATTCAGTATTACCCATCATTCTTTTTATTCCTTCAATTTAAAATAATCCTTAAAAAGCTCTAAACTAGACAAAATTACTCTTCCTTTAACAAATATTATATTTTTATCACTTCTTATACATTTTGTTTTACCAAAAACACATCCTAACTTTCCTTATACACTTTGTTATAGAATTGTTTCTCTTATATCTAGCAGTCTTAAATACCTACATTAATTACATTGTTAACACTTAGACACCCTTATTTTCAGTGAAAAACATAGGAAGTAAACAATTTTAACTATGTACCAGATGTAGAATGAATGCAGGACAAATGACAGAGCTGTGATGATCATGCCTGGAAGGCCTAATCTCTCTCAGCATAGGCAAGAGGCACAGCTGGGAGATAGGCCAGTTATTGCCCGCAGGCCTCATCATGGTCCTTTGTATCCAAAGACATAAACTCACAGACAAATTAAGCAATTTATTATATAAATATGTAATATATATAACTTGCTTAATTTATATATAATTGTTGTTTTATATATATTGTACATATTTTATATATTTAATATATATAATAGAAGCAACAATTTTATGACTTTAAAACATCTATTAGAGACAGTATAAGCCTGTCTGTCCAATAGACCCAGGCAAAAATGTCTACATTAAATTCTGAAGACATTTCTACTTTGTTTTACCAACAATTCTGAAACTATTCTTGTTTACCAAAGATTGCAAAAATCACATGAACTTGAAAAGTATTTAGGCTTATTTAATTTATGAGTACTCATTTGTCTTTATATTAATTTGATACCATGTGTAGACAATATATAAACATAGGTACAGACATATACATATCTTGACACAACATTTAACATACACATATACACATAAAGATAGAGACAAACACAAAGGCTTTAGAGTTTTGATTTTAGAACTTTAGCCATGGGACCAGTAGAACTCACTAGTTTAAAAGAGCAGTTGGATTTGAATTGTACCTTTGGAAATGGAAATGGTTAACATTTATCTGGAGAAGTCCTCACCAAGTTTTAAGATAAAATGGGTAACAAATTTACACCTCAAACCACTGAGAGAGAGAGAATTTAAGCCTTTTTGAGGAATGTAGTGTGTTCAAGGAACATTAAAAATAGATGCCATGTACACATATACACCATGGAATACTACGCAGCCATAAAAAAGGATGAGTTCATGTCCTTTGTAGGGACATGGATGAAGCTGGAAACCGTCATTCAGAGAAAACCATCACAAGGATAGAAAACCAAACGCCACATGTTCTCACTCATAGGTGGGAACTGAACAATGAGAACACTTGGACACAGGGTGGGGAACATCATACACCGGAGCCTGTCATGGGGTGGGGGTAGGAGGGAGGGATAGCATTAGGAGATATACCTAATGTAAATGACAAGTTAACGGGTGCAGCACAACAACATGGCATGTGTATACATATGTAACAAACCTGCATGTTGTGCACATGTACCCTAGAACTTAAAGTATAATTTTTAAAAAAGGAAAAAAAAAGATGCCACCTGTGTTAATTAGCTTAGGAAAAAAATAGACACCAAGGTAACACAAAATGATAGATATTTACCTTAGGATTTTATGAGGAGATTTATTTTCTTTAGATAGGTCACTTTTGATTTAGGGTGTGTTTTCCAACTGGACCGCTGAGCTCAAGATGGAGCCCAGCAGGGCCAACAAAGTATTTGCAGTTTGTGGGGCCTAATAATTTAAATATGGGAAAAGCGGGCACATTTGGAAAGCAGAGCATTTAGATCTTTAAACATTAAGGATTCCACTGAACCCCAGGTTCCCCAAAAAAAGGAAAATGCAAAAAGGACCATGCTGTACAACCCTTCCACAGTTGTACTTTGCTACAAAGGCATTTTTCTAATTGTTTAAACCGTGTCTTTCTTATCAAAACATGCAAAGAAATGAGTAGCCTTCTGAAGTAATAATTATTTATTGTAACCACTGTCAGTCATCTCCAAAACTGTAGCTCTCACCCCTGACCCAGCAGCCATCACACACACAAGGCCGAGTATTTTTACAGTATGATGTAATCTCTGATGCCTCAAGAAGCCAAAAACATCAGATAACACAACAGAAAAGAGCAGAGTGTTAGACCTGAGAGAAATCTGGTCACTTAAAATTCCTGAGGCTCCATGAGGGAAAACAGAGGTTTTTTTTTAAAAAAAAAATTATTTTAGGTTCCTTGTTATCAGATTTTAGCTGGGACATACAACTGCTATTTCTGGTTTTTGAATTTTTTTTTTAACCAAAGTTGCCCTCCCAATTAAAACTAATAAGGCTTAACCAGGGTTGTGACTTAACCAAGGATGTACAAGCCATATCCAAATAGATGAATGAGCCGGGCACAGTGGCTCACACCTGTAATCCCAGCACTTTGGGAGGCCGAGGCGGGCGGATCACAAGGTCAGGAGATCGAGACCATCCTGACTAACATGGTGAAACCCTGTCTCTACCAAAAATACAAAAAACTAGCCGGGAGTGGTGGTGGGTGCCTGTAGTCCCAGCTACTCGGGAGGCTGAGGCAGGAGAATGGCATGAACCCGGGTGGCAGAGCTTGCAGTGAGCCGAGATCTTGCCACTGCACTCCAGCCTGGGCGACAGAGCGAGACTCCGCCTCAAAAAAAAAGAAAAAAAATGAATGAGTACTCCCCCAAAAAAAGTCCAAAATCACAGAAACATAAAACCAAAAGGGACTAGTTTCCTGACTAGAATTAAACCCAGGCTGCAGTATTAAAGCACAGAATTTTAACTATTAGAAGAGAAGGTGGAGTGCCTTTTATTCGTATTTTCTCAGGAGATCTATAGCAAGCAGTTTGAGCTTACAAAAGATTTTAACTTCGTTTTAGGTCAAATTTTTGTAATTTACTCAAGAGAATTTTTAAAGCTAGCCACAACACTATGATGCGTCTTTTTCTTTTAATTTTATCTTTCCATCACCTATTTAAAATAAAAGATCTCCAAAATCTTTTTTTAATGTAGGAGTCCAATTTAAAGGATCCATCTTCTGGCCATTAGCAATTAGAATTTCCAATGGTGTACTGATCCTAATAATGAATCAACCCAGCAGTTTCTTCAGTGATGAAGCAATCCCAAAGATCTGTCCCCTCAACAAAATAAAATATTCACTCCCAGGAATAGAACAGGACAGCAAAAGACTTTTGTTTCCATAGCACTAACCAGGCAACAACGGTTGGAACAACAAAAACCCCTTATAGATGGGACTTCTTATAACAAATCCTCCTGGGAGTTCAACTCATTTGGAACAAACAAAGCAAAACAAAAAAATCTCAGGTCCCAGTCACTCTCAGGCTGATCACCTGATATGACTCAAAAATCACACCTCCCAGATGGTGGGGACCAAGAGCAAGTGCTCCCACTTGGTCACAAATCAAGCCTTCAAGGACATAAAACAAGATGAGAGGGAATTTTATTTGGTACCCTTCTTTATAAACAACACAGAATGAAAGAGACAGAGGAAAGGACAATTTCTGGAAGGAAAGGGATTAAACAATATAAATATTCATATGGAAAAATGCACCAAATACTACACCACAATCTCTACACCCAGGCTAGTCATACACAAATCTTCTCCCATTAACCAAAATTTTGCAGAGAAAACTGATTTTTCCTGTCTGCTTGACCAGATTGCACAGGGAGAAGCCAGGAGCCTCGCTGATAATAAACTCTACCCTTTTGGTGGTTGATCATTTTCCTGGATTCCTGCATGGCCAAAAACAGGTTATGGGGGTAAATCAGGTTTAAGTAGCAAGACAGGTTATTCGAGGGAGAAAGGAGGAAGTTTGGCTAACAAAGATGGTCTTGTTATATAGATGAAACCTCACAGGTAGCAGCCCTCAGAGAGAACAGATGGTAAATATTTCATTCAGGTCTTTAAGGTATAAGGCTCAGTTCATTCTTCCCAGATCCAGACAAAAGAAAGCCTGTCTGTATTAATGGGGATTCTCTACAGATGCCAATTTTTCACATGAAAGACAGCTTTGCAGGCCACTTCTGCCTGCTGGCCCTCTGACAGACATCTCAAAATATGTCAAAAAATATATTTTTGGGTACAATATTCTTATTTCCTTCAACTGACAGGTGATTCCCAGAGGTAGAACTTGATGTTCTGCAGTTGCAGGGGTTTTAGCCAATTTTGAGGCCAGCTCACCATAATGTAGAGCTCCTGCTGGATTTGACCAAGTTGGAAGGTGTTTTGGACACTAGACAGGGCCAAGAGTTGGACAAACTCAAAGGAAGAATGACAAAAACCAAAAACACAAAAAGTGATTGCACTTTACATATTACATATTGTTGAACACTGTAAGCATGAGGAGAGATTAAAGCCAACTAGCAATAAACTTTGACCTGCCGCTACCACATTTTAAAACAAAACCCCAACCCAGCTCTTTATCTCAGAGGGGACCAAGCTGAAGGCTGCTCTCCATTGTCACAGGAGAAGGCAACTCACCTTCCTTATAGGAAGTGAGCAAAGCTGCATGAGTAGAGGAGTTCCATGGCAAAACAAAACTCGGATCTCAAACAAAAAATTGTGGGGAGCAGGGACCTCAAGAGGGAGTAGGATCCAGTCCTTGGAAAGTCACACATTTGGTCAGAGCTAAAGCTCAATAGTTGGTACTGAGCATAAACAGGAGAATCGCTGCAGGCCTAAGGGGCTAAGCTCCACTCAGAGGATCCCTTCATGGTCACTAAAATGTTAACCAAAATGATTGACTGAGGCAAGCAAGTGTCGGTCCATTGAGGCTTACTGAGCCAGAGCTTGAGGGTGCACCCTGGAAAAACATAAGTCGTAGAAACCATCTGTGGCTTGTGTTGTCTTTGAAGAGGTTTTCAGGAGGCCTGGTATTTATACTTCTCCTTAAAAGGGGGAAGGCACGTAGGAAGATACAAGTAGAGGAAAGAATGATTTGTCTCATCTTGTCTTTCTTCTTGGATAGATAACCATTATCAGTGTGAAATCTTAGATTGCAAACCTAAAGTTAGTATTGACATGTCCTTGTTTTGTGGAAGGATATACATCTTGAAAGGTTTCAAGGCCAGCAAAGAACAATTTGTGAAGGCAGTCATCTAGAGATGCCTGAGGCCTTTTCACCTTTTTGTGGGGGGTCTGGCTAACGTACAATGCTTTGACACAAGGTTGGGTAGTAACAGTTGTTCATCTGGAGAAAAGATGGTGGCATTATGTGACTCAGTCTTCAGACTGAACTATCCCTTTGGTGTAATGAGTGTGACATGAGATTTTTATTTTCCCTTACATAATTTTAGGAGTTGTACTTCCTTGATGCTGTCTGACTGAGGTCAAAAGGATGGGTGTGGAAGGCATCACACCTTTCTCCCACTTAGAAATCCATTGTCCCTTCCTTCTCCCTTATTGGGTTACATTCCTCTGTCCATAGATCACGTATTTACTGAGTTGTCTTCCACGGGGAAAAAAATCTCAATTGAACTCTTTAAAGCTCCAAGCACTTAATTCAGTTCAAGAGTGTCTCTCATTTTAATGATGACCAGGCACAAATATTTTTAAAACGCTCTCCAGAAAATTGTGATAAGAGCCTCTGCACAACCCACAGTAGCTTTGGAGAGCACTGAGCTACAAAAGTGATGGGGAAGGAACCTGCTACGTGCTGGGACCTTTCTATTTCCACCTTATCTAATGTCCCCAATGACGCTTTAAGTAGGCACTATTATCCCCCTATCCCAAGACATCAATTAACTTGTCCTTTATCTCAGAATTGGTCAAAGGTGGAACCAGGATTCCGACTCACATATTTCTGAATCTAAAGGTCTTGTTTCACTGCAGAGCGATTGAGCCTACACGAACTCAAAGAAAGACAGGATGACTGATTCTAACAGAAATAACCACACAGGCTTCAATGAAGAGTCAGGGTCTGAAACGGGCCTTAGGACAAAGAACAGCTCAGGAGGCTGAGAAGACAGTTGAAGGTATTGTGGGAAGGTGTGAAAGAATTAGAATAAGTTCAGACATGAAAACATAAAATGTGGGTCAAGTCTTTCTACACAGACCAAGGGAGTAGACTGGGGCTGTGTTATGGGGCCTTTGAATGGCAGCCTAAGGAATTGGAACTTCATCCCATGGATGATAATAGTCATTGGAAAGCTTTGAGAAGGTCAGAGACATGACAAACAGCATTTCCAGAAGATTACTCTGACAGTGTAACCAAAAAGCAGATTAGTTGCAGGCTGCATGTAGAGTCCCACTAACAAAAGCAAGGTCTGGGCCGGGCGCGGTGGCTCACTCCTGTAATCCCAGCACTTTGGGAGGCCAAGGTGGGTGGATCACGAGGTCAGGAGATAGAGACCATCCTAGCTAACACGGTAAAACGCTGTCTCTACGAAAAAACACAAAAAATTAGCCGGGAGTGGTGGCGGGCGCCTGTCGTCCCAGCTACTCGGGAGGCTGAGGCGGGAGAATGGCTTGAATCCGGGAAGCGGAGCTTGCAGTGAGCCGAGATCGTGCCACTGCACTCCAGCCTGGGCGACAGAGCGAGACTCCGTCTCAAAAAAAAAAAAAAAAAAAAAAAAAAAAAAAAAAAAGCAAGATCTGATACAAAAAAGTAACTTTATTCCAAAGCTAGCTTTGAGGAAGGGGCACAAAGCATTCTGCCTTTAAATGTGCTGCTTCACCTTTGGAGCAAAAAGCAGGTATTTTTATAAGGTAAGAGAGGAAATGAGCAAGAATGACCAACAAATGAGCAAAAGAGAAAATGAGCAGTAGATAACTGTCCGGTCCTCCTGCTACCGGGCAGGTGTCTCCTGGGCAGCAGAGTTGGCACTTTCCTGGACAGAAGTAAGTTATAAAAACAGTCAACTGGATATGCTTCCGACGCGCCCTCCGAAAGTGTGTGAGTTCCGAGGTGGCCCAGGATGGAAGTTCTAAGGCAATCCCCTAAAGATGAAAGGTCCATGGCAGGTATGCTATGGTCTGCTGATCAACTGTCAACTCTTGAGGAGAGACCCGTCATGGAGCACCTACCTAGAAGAACTTGCCCCTTAGGGAGTGTCTGGTGATGGGGGAGGTGAAAGGTTATATATACATTTCTGAAGGACTAAGTAGGAAACGGGGTGCTGGAAAAATGAGAAAAGAGAGGGAAATAATTAAACCATCTCTAGAAAAATAGAGGTACTCAGTTCCAGTTTTCCACTGCCAAGCTTTATTTTATCTTTATGAGATATGGGTGGCACATATGTTCTGCCTGCTTTTTGCTGAAAGGGGGCATAGTCATTGGACAGCTGAATGGAACCAATTTACTTGGAGTTAAAAATATTTATGAGTACCCAGGCTTATAGATGATATAGGTTGGAGCATTATGATGTGAGGTCTAGAAGGTCTCTGGGAAAGCCTGCCTTGTATTTTTATACAGAGGATGTAAAAGCAGGAAGCTCCAAAACAGAGGTATATTCCTATCCCTGCAAGCAGGGCCAATATTACAAGCAGCTTTTGCCACTAGGATGGTTCTGACCCAAATCAGGACACTACCCATTGGTGTAGCAACAGTGTGGGGCTATGAGAAATGAAATAATTATTTCTGTTAAAATAATTTTAAAAATTAGGCCACCTCTAGAAAAATAGGGGTACTCGGTTACAACAGTCTTAGGCAAGATAACAAGTGGTTCTGAACTCTGGCAACTTAATAGAATTATCTGGAAGCTTTCATCTTTTTTTTTTCTTTTTTTTAACTTCTCATTTTGAAATAATTTCAGACTTTCAAAAATGTTCCAAATATAGAGTCCCCGTACACTTTTCACTCAACTTCCCCAAATATTGTTTTAGATAACCACAGTGCAAACATTAAAATCAATAAATGATCACTGACATTGTACAGTAAATAAATTGCAGACCTTATTCAAATCCCTTTTATCTTCCAAGTGATGTCCTCTTTCTAGACCAGGATCCAATCCAGGATCACACGTTGCATCTCATTGTTCTGTCCTCTCAGTCTCTCTTAATCTGGTACTCTTCCTCAGAATTTCTTTTGCCTTCATGACCTTAACATTTATGGAGAGTATTGGAGTTATTTTGTAGCATGGTCCTCAGTTTGGGCTTTTCTAATATTTTCTCCTGATTAAACTCAGATTATGCACTTTAGGCAAGAATAGGATAGATATGATGCTGCGCCTTCTCCATGCATTGTATTAAGATGCCCTAAGATGCAGATATCTCTGATTACTGGAGATGTTAACTTTGAGCACTGGGCTAAAGTCCCTCCACTGTAAAATGGCTATTTTCTTTGGAAGCATTTGTAAGTGACCAATACCCCAGGCCACACTATGGACCAATCAAATCAGACACTCCTGGGAAAAGGCACAGGCATTGGTAGGTTTTAAATGCCCTACAGCTGACTGTAACCAGCATCCAGGATTGGAAACCCACAGCTTAGACAGTGAAGATTAGAATCCTGGAAATCAGTCAGGAAGCCATTCTTTGGGCCTAACATCCAGTTCCAGACACAGTATTTGGCATGGGCCCATGGTAGGGGAATGGAAGGCCAAAAATCTCCTGATTGGGAAAATGATGGGTGAGTAGACTGCTGTCCAATAAAAACAGAAGGCAGGACCAGGTGTGGTGGCTCATGACTGTAATCCCAGCACTTTGAGAGATCAAGGCAGCCAGATAACTTGAGCTCAGGCGTTCAAGACCAGCATGGGCAACATGGTGAAATCCCATTTCTACAAAAAAAAAAATAATAGCCAGGCATAGGTAATATGTGCCTGTACTTCCAGTTATTTGGGAGGCTGGGGTGGGAAGATTGCTTGGGTCCAGGTGGTTGAGGCTGCCGTGAGCCATGATTGCACCACTGTGCTCCAGCCTGGGCAACAGAGAAAGACCCTGTCTCAAAAAAAAAAAAGAGAGAGAGAGAGAAGGCAAAATGCTAAGTAAGGTGTCCAGCCCTTCTGGAGTATTTTCTCTCCAGACTATAAAGAAACCTGTATTGTAGAGAAAGCACACACCATAAAATTTTACTATCATAAGCCTGATGTGAACTCCTAATTGCCACTAAGAAGAAGGAAATTATAAATCATGTGATAGAAATATATGACCACATATGCAGAGATGCACACTTCCGGATACAGTTGAATGAAAAATTCACAGAATCCACGTCAGAGGTACACCACCCCACCCTCCCCACTTGGTCCTTTGTCCTTAATCTCTTCTGAAGTAAGAGAATGAAGACTGTTGTAAATTTCACAAAATAGGAAAGTGTACAAATCTCCTGTCACCTGGCTGTTTAAGCAAGAGGACACTGTGCTCAACTTCCCTAGAGTTATTATCTTGGGTTCTCCATAAAGGAATACCATCAATCCTCTCTTCAGAGGGACCATCTAATAACATGCAAAAGGAAATGCCAATTTCACCAAAACCCAGAGGCAGGAAGGACCCTGACAGGAACAATCCCTAAGGTATTCACATGCCTGCCGGGGTCTGGTGTAGCTGGTGCAGGAGGAACTGCTGCTGGCAATAGCTGGAAAAAAAAAAAGGGACGGCAGCTCTAACACTCAGGGGGTAGTAAGAAAGGAGCTCACTCAATTCACCTTCAGTTCTCACACAGCCAATACCCTTCCAGCCTCCCTGTGGGGCCTCACTGGGACGACTGGCACATAATTAAATGCCAATACATGGGTAAAATAATTTACAGAACGGTGGGATCAACTGGGTCAGAAATGGTTGAAGATTTCACAAAACGGGAAGGATTTGGGTTAGGCCCTGAAAGACTCAGCCTTAAGAAAGCAGACACAAAGAGAAACAGAAGCCTAACAAAAGCATCTAGCCTTCCTGGCCAATTTTCTATTCAGACTTCAGAGAGACCTTTATCGTAGTGAAAGCAAATGTCATATAAATTTACTATCCTAAGCCTGACATGAGCTCCTAATTGCCACAGATGGGACGGAAATTGTGAATCGTGTGATAGAAATATACAACGCACGCAAAGATGCACACTTTGCACCACTCTGGATGCACAAAGACGCACACAGGCCCCACCGGAGATGCTAGTTTTGAAGAGGGTCCCAGGAAGAAGAGTGGGTTTGCAGATGTTATTTTATTTGCTCTTCTCAAACACCATATGGGGATATTTCACAAGGAGGATTCTCGTCCTCAGAAAGGGGAAGTAACTTGCCAAGGTTGTTGGTGGATGTGGGATTAGAACCTCAGTGAGTCTAACACCAGAACCCATGCCACCACCACTACCACCGAGAGCCCTGAACAGGGTATGTGTAGGGAACAGGTAGGAGCAGAGAGAGTTAAAGCAGAAAGAAACCATTTTAAAACAGGTAAGTTAGGTAAGCTTGCTAAATGGGGATCATATGTTGCAGAGGCATGAACACCAGACAGTCGTGTGAACTTGATCTTCTGATTACAGAAAAGACAAGACAAAAGAGGGTATGAAAATGGGGTTCTGGGTTCCTAAGCTAAAGAGATGCCACCAACAACAGTGAAGGGGCCATGAGATGTGTGGAGAAAGAACTGGATGGAGAAGCTGAAGCCCTGAGTTTAAATGCAAAAAGTCATAAAGTAAGGGCATGGCTGTGGAGGGAAAGTTATTTCTCTCTCTGCAGTTTGGTCTCTCTTCATCTATAAATCACATGGAGTGAGAATTAATGTCTACATGACCCTCAACCCTTGCTACTCAAAGTGTGGCCCACCAACCAGCAGCAACAACATGTCCAAAAGCTCCTTAGAAATGCAGAATCTCAGACCCCACCAGAAGGATCAGAATCCGTATTTTAACAAGAACTTGGGGTGACCTGTGAGCACATTAAAGATTGTGAAGCAGTTCTCCGAAATGTCTTCCAGTTCTAAAATGCAGTGATTTCACACTCATCTGAACTTTGTCACCTCACAGGAGAAAGAAGGAAAATGGCATTTACATTTTACCTCATTCGTGACCTTTTCTTAATCCTAACAGCCTCTTAGACTCGCCCACATCTGGGTAGAGGTTTTAGAAAACACCAGAGAGGCAGGGCTGCCACCTTGTGACTATCATCAGGAAATGCACTTAACTCTTAACCAGTCTCACCAGTCAAGGACGGGATGGGGCTGGAGCAGAGAGGGTATACAGGATGAACTCCAAGTCACAGATGAGATAAGAGACTTATAACCACCCACAAAGGCTGGAAGTAACTGTCAGAGGGGGCTCAGCCTGCATCATAAAGCAATGTCCCCTTGCAAAGGACAGTTTTTATAATACTTACTATGTGATATCAGTAGGAAATGGTTCCAGGTCAAGCCCTGCCCTTGTAACCTTAAAACTTACTCTAACAGGTATTTTCAACATCAGCCTCAGCCTGAACTCCGCCAGTAAACCTGTAATTTTCCAAGGAAACTTACTCTACTGTGACAGTTCTTTTTCATCCGGAGACAAAATGTGTCTGATTCACAATCACTGATCCTCATCCTACTCTCTGTAGGCTGAATAAGTCTAACAGCTTTTCATACAACTGACCTTCAAATATTGGTTAAGAAAAAAACAAAATCACCATGTGCCGCCCATACCACCATTCCTTGGCCGTTTCCCATGTGGGGTCACCTGAAGCCCCACACCGTCTGATCATGTTCCCATGGGCAAGTGAAGTGCAGTAACAACAACAGACACTCTGAATCCTAGGAGTGTCCCCAGAGCAGCAGAGCCACAGGACCCCCGTCCCCATCCTGGCACCTCACTGCTACCTAGAAGCCAAATGCCACATCAGCTGATCTGGGGACACTGACTTTTCCTGCTTATGCCACTGCTCAGTCATCCCACACCTGTGCAGGTGTCTACTTTTTATTCAGTTTTATTTGTAAGAAATATTTATCTGAGGCTGGGCACAGTGGCTCACGCCTGTAATCCCAGCACTTTGGGAGGCTGAAGCAGGTGGATCACAAGGTTAAGAGATCAAGACCATCCTGGCCAACATGGTGAAACCCCGTCTTTACTAAAAATACAAAAATTAGCTGGGCTTGGTGGCGTGCGCCTGTAGTCCCAGCTACTCTGGAGGCTGAGGCAGGAGAATCACTTGAACCAGGGAGGCAGAAGTTGCAGTGAGCCGAGATCGCGCCACTGCACTCCAGCCAGGCGACAGAGCAAGACTCCATCAAAAAAGAAAGATAAGAGAGAAAGAAAGAAAGAAAGAGAGAGAGAGAGAGAGAGAAAGGGAGAAAGAGAAAGAGAGGGAGGGAGGGAAGGAGGGAGGGAGGAAGGAAGGAAGGAAGGAAGGAAGGAAGGAAGGAAGGAAGGAAGGAAAAGATTGATTTATAGGAGCCTGCTGTGTACTGTCACTGGAGAGACAAAGGTGAATCACACCCGGTCCCTGCCTTGCAGAGCTCCAGGCTATGGACGGAACCCACTCAAAGTCAGACCATTACTATTCAGTGAGAAACACCGTGACAGGCATCAGAAAAGGGTTTTCTGACCCATCTCACCAATGCCCTGTGAGAAATCTGCTGTTGGTTTTCTGGGCTCAGTTTTTCTCATTTCAAGTTCAGAATGAAAAAGAGAATGTAAATGTCCCTGATGGTCCTTTGTGCGGTCACAGCTGTACCCGGCATGTCCTCCTGGTTAATCCAGGGTGCTCAGGGCTCCCACTTCACTCTGAGCGTCCTCTTTCCTATCGGAGCTCACCACGTCTGCACCTGCAGCAGCCAGGTGGCTGCACACTAACAGAAAATCCAGCAAGTCAGAAAACTTGATTTACTCCTGTAAATTTGAGGCAGTGACCTTGTGACATTGAACTACTCCTATAACTTCCCTGCACTTTAATTTCCACGTCTGTAAAGTGGGGCAGGTGGATTCGGTCACCCTAGGTGCAGCTATATAGTGAGAGCTCCTGAGAGACAGCAGCACATCTGATCTTCTCAGCATCCACCATCTAGCAAATACCAGGCACACACTAGGTGCTCAAAGCCTCACTGAATGTGGGTGTGAATAAATGACTATATGAGAGCCATGTGGATCATGGACAAAGTCAACAAATATTTTTGAACATCTACCAAGTACACTGTAGAATAGGGAAATAAGTAACCCAGGCAGGGTGGTGTTTTCTCCTAACTTCCCCTGACCTCCTTCCTGGAGGTGGGAAGGCCTCTGTACATCAGGGAGACTCTTGACACAAATAATGTTCTTGAGATGCATTGTAAGAAGTCATGTTAACAAGAGGAAAGTCCATTTGTCTTGGAGGTGTTTTAGTCAATGGATCTGAAGGACCCGAAGCCCCCTCTGATGACACACAGGGTGCAACACCCACCCTAAGTTCATGGAGGGGAAACCAGACAGGGAGCAGGACCTGGGAGAACAGGGGGTAAAGAGACTGAGGCACCTGGAGGAAGGTCTGAGGAGGAGCTCCCGGCCCCTGCGGTGGCCTCGGTGTGGACTAATGCAGAACTCAGCAGCATAAGTAAAGTGGCCACACCAGGCTCTATGCATACATGGGACCATTTTTCAGTAAGATTTTCTTTCTGCTAATGGGCTTCACTTTTGCACACTTTCTAACACATCAGGACAAGTTAACAGGTTACAAACCATCATTCCATTCAACAGTCATTTATAGAATACTCCCAAAGTGCCAGGCCCTGTGTGAATTCAGGCAATACAAAAATGAACATAAAAGCTCCTGTCCTCTAAGATCCCCATCCAATGAGTTCCAGGAGGCACCTCTCCTACAACACGCCCCTGCTCTGCACGGCCCTCCTCTCTGCCCTCCACCAACCCAAATCCTCCTCCACCTCCAGCTCAAGTTCCACCCAACCAAGTCCCTCTCAGTCCCCCTGCACTCCTGCCACTTTGAGAGATGACTGCACTCATATCTCTAGGTTTTATGAAGTGGATGTCATCTCCCTGGTTAGACTTGAGCCTCCTGAAGGAAGAGACCATTTTTAGAATTTTCCAGAAAAAAAGCCACATCAGTAATTTGCATCAGAACAAGCTTAGACTCTGCTCAAGCCTTCAACTTAGACAGAGACTCCACTGCCTAGCACAGTCCCTGGTCCCTGCAGTGCTTTATAAACCCTGCAGTAGCAAAGTCCACAGTCAACTCGTGTGTCAGTCAACAGGCTGGGATAAGTTGAAAATGCAGACAGAGAAGAACAGTCAAACAAAAATCAAAGGGCTTTGACTCATGCCTTGCCTCTTCCCTTTTCTCAGGGAAACAAAGTCACACCCCCTGCTCTCACTCCTGCCTGGAGGCTTCCAGGGAGGGCTCCCTTGTTAGCCTTCCCTTCAGCCCCCATGAATATCACCCAGCATTCAAGCCCAGCCTCTCCTCTCCCTTTGAGCACATTTCCTAAAGTCTCAAATAAATGTCAAGTTTAGTGAGTGCTGATATTCTATGCCCCTAATGTTTACTTCAAGTATTATTACCTTTCTTCTTTTGCCCGGGGCCATTTCCAAACAAGAGCTGGAGCCAGGCGCCCCAGCAGCTGGGCAAACACACTTCAGGGCTCCTTGCCTCCTGTGGCTCCTGTTTCTCAAACCCTCTGGGACCTGCAGCTCTGGGGGTCTCTTCCCCCAACCCAGTTCCCTCCCCTTTAGACCAGAACAACTAAGCCATGGCCACCTTCCAGATGGACACACAAGGAGGCCTGGTGTCACCCACTGCTCCAGGGGCGGTGTTCTCGGCAGGGGAGCTGTCTCTTGTCCCGGATCCTGCTCTGCTGCCACCTTATGTGGCTGCAGAATTGGAGGGAATTGTGAACAGAGAGAGGACAGGGCAACTTCCCAGGCAACAACACTACTATTGCCAATATTTTGCCAAGGATGGGAGCAGGAGCACAGAGGGAAAACAGACCTTGTCAACGTCTCCTCCACCAACACATAACACCCACTTTCCTGCCAAATACTCAGATAGAGAAGGTCACTGAAAGTACAAGAAAATTCAAATGAGAAAAAAGACTTGAGGAAGAAACCATGAGGCATTGGGGTGTGGGGAGGTGGGAAGGAGTACAGGAGAGAACTGGCATGGCTGCCAAGTTGTCAGTCACCTTCTTATGTTCTTAAGAATGCTGCATTTCTTTTGTTTGACCAGTTTCACTTCCCAGATTCCCGTAAAGCACATGGTCTAATCTGTTACCTAACAGCAGGAAAGCATGATCTCACCTGTTCTTGCCCTCAAATAGGAACACTGCCCTGGGACTATACCGCAGACCACCAGGCTGAGCCATCCCCAGAGGTCAGGAGCTTCCAACCGGGAACCTTTCATACACTCTTCAAGCAACGTACAGCTCCACCGACGGTCGCGATAAAAATTCTAATCTCTTCCCTCCTCCTGTTGCTGATGTCCATGGTCTCTAGCAGCCTGAATCCAGGTAAATAAGACTGTCTATGAAGGGGAAAACGGGGGGAGGAAATGGAGCAAAACAGGCCACAGGTGCATCAAAATGTAGCCCTTTCAGCTACAGGGATTGGGAGCAAGTGAGCCTTTTTCAGTGCCAGTTTCCTCATTTACTGAAAGGAGCAAACTGTACTTACATCTAGTGTTGTGAGGGTTAAATGAGATATTGTATGTGAAAGTGTCTGCAACTACAGCTGGCAGATATATACATATGTACATATTGGTTCAACGAATATTTGCTCCCATGCCTTCACCCCCAAGCCTTTTCCAGAAGAGTAATGCATTTCCCCAGGGTCAAACTTGGTGGCAGTAGTGGGAGGGTATTGAAGGCAACCATATATTTACAAAAGATAAGGAACTCTTTGCTTATATTCTTTTTTTTTTTTTTTAAAGACAGGATCTTACGCTGTCGCCCAAGCTTGGAGTACAATGGTGCAATCATAGCCCATTACAGCTCAAACTCCTGGGCTCAAGCAGTCTTCCTGCCTCAGTCTTCCAAGTAAGTAGGGCTAAAAGTGTGCACCACTCTGCCTGCCTAGTTTTTCCTTTTTTTTTTTTTAGAGTCAAAGTATCACTATGTTGCTCAGTCAGATCTCAAACTTTGCTTGTATTGTTTATATTCTTTAGAGTGCACCAAGCATGACATACTTTAATGCTATTCAATGGTAGCTAATAAATGGAAGAAAATCCTATCACCAGGTAGTGTCCGTATTTGAAGCTTTAGCCACACCAAGCCCTGCTGCAACAGTGCACCATTTGAGTAGCAGACCTTTGGCTAAGGCTTTCTAATCTGCTCCAGTTTTCACTACAACCAAAGTGGCCAAGCCCTTTGCAAAGAAATCATGCAGAAGACAGCTTAGCCCCATGTATATTTCCACTTGGGAGCACCATCTCCCCAAGGGCCACTTTGAGGTGAAACAGCTTTGTTACATACTCAGCGTCAACTTGGTCCTAAAATCAGGAGATGTTCAGCCTTCTCCACTCCAATTTCCAATGTTCCTTGCTTTGTAGAGAGAGCGCTCTGGAAGCTGCTGAGCCCCATAGCCCTGGGGCCTAAACCACCATTCAGGAAGGGAAGGTTTTTCCATCACTGTGACAGACACCCAGGCCAGAGTCCTCAGCCTAGACTAAAAGCTCTAGCCCCAACCTCCGTTTCCAGTGCAACCCCCTCCACTCACTAAAAATTACTCTCTCTCTCCACCCAAACTAGACTGTTTGCCCTTCCCTGAACAGGGCTTGTGTTTTCCCACCAGTTCAACTTTGCAGATACACTCAACTAAAAAACCATCTTCCCACAGGCCAGACAAGTGCTCAGCTCCTCCCACACCCAGACAATCACTCTCCATCCTGAGAGCTGGCTTAGCCCTACTGGACTCTCTCTTCTTGCACTTATCTGCTGCCTTATATTGAAGACCTTCCTGTGTCTCTCCTGCCTCCACCCACTACCCTTCGAGGTTGCAGCCTCCTTGGCAGCACAGACTGGTGCACTGTTTCCATATCCCTCATGCTATCCAGCTCAGCACTCAGCAACCATTAGCTAACCGCACGAATGCGTCCTCAGGTTTCTAAATCAAACCAGGGCTTCAGAGCAGCTCTACTGACAACTGGGCTGACCGATTCCTTGTGGTGAGGGCTGTTCTGTGCATTGTGAGATGTTCAGCAGCATCCACATGCCCTCTCTCCACTACATGCCAATAGCAGCCTTCCCCCTCCCTCAAGCACCCTCTTCCTTCATGAAAGCAAAAAATATTTCTAGATATTGCCAAATGTCTCCTTGAGGGAAACCACCCCTAGTCGACAAACATTGCTTTATACCAATAGTTCTCCACCTGGCCACACATTTACACTCATCTAGGCATTTACCCTCAGCCTGGAAGTCAGGGGGGCCTAGATCCAAATCCTGGTTCTGTCACTCCCTTTGCAACCCTGGACAAGTCGCTTCATTTTTTTTAGCCTTTTTATCGTCTTAAGATGAATAAATACCACTGTTCACACAGACTTGTTGTGAAGATTAGATGAACCTCAGTGTGACCTGGAAAGGGTTCAATAAATGGACTGAGTGGAATTTCTAAAGTCGCCCTAAAGCCGCTCCTAAAGCACTAGGGTGAGGAACTGGGGAAAGCTCGCTGAGCCGCCAGGGGGCGCCATCACAAACCACCTCGGTGGGTGGCGCTGGGCTCGAGCTTTGTTTCCCAGCCAAGTAAAGTTTGTAATGCGGGCCTGAGTCTGAGCTACTTAGTGGCTGGAAGAAATAATAGCTCCTCCATTCCCAAAATAAATCTCAAAATAAAATCTAATCTTATTTTATATCTCCCCCCCCCCTTTTTTTTTTTTTGAGATGGAGTTTTGCTCTGTTGCCCAGGCTAGAGTGCATTGGCGCAATCTCGGCTCACTGCAACCTCCGCCTCCTGGATTCAAGCTACTCTCCTGCCTCAGCCTCCCTAGTAGCTGGAACTATTGGTCCCTGCCACCACACCCAGCTAATTTTCATGTTTTTAATAGAGACGTGGTTTCGCTGTGCTGGCCAGGCTGGTCTCGAACTCCCGACCTCAAGTGATCCGTCCATCTCGGCCTGCCAAAGTGCCAAAGCGTAAACCACCGCCCCAAGTGGCTGGCATTGTTTATTATGTCGCTGATATTGTCCAAAATTTGGCCATTGGGAGCTCCTTCTAGTTGGTTTCTGTGACTTTTGACACAACCCCATCATTTTTCAAGCAGTTCCTTACTTCTGGCCTCACAGAATGTTTACTTCTGGCCCCACAAGTCTCCTCTCGTGCTTTCTTGCCCCAGCCCTGGATCAGCTATTTCTCCAGGGACCCCTGGTTCCTTTCACGGGAAAATGATGTTTACAGACCATGGGCACCCATATGCCCATTGCTAGTAGGTGCCGGTGCTTCTATGCCCTCTAGTGGTCGGAGCTGGGAAATAACACACCCACACTAGTGTACTGTTACCCACATTTCACAAATTAGGTAAATGAGGCACAGAAAAGTTAGACAACTTGACCAACATCACAGAGAAAATAGGTAGTAGAACTGGAAAACAAAAATAATGGCAGATGCACAAGTCCTAACAAGCAAAAGTAACTTCTTCACACATGCATGTTAGCAGAAAGCCACAAGCCCAATATTCCAGCATAGACACTCTCCTTGGAAAATAACCAGAATTCCACAGCAATAAACACAATGATAACCATCACGTACTCAACACCCGCCCGGGCACTGGGCTCCCACATATTCCCAACAACTGTGCAAGGAGGATTTTACCATCCTCCTTTTACAAATCAGGGAATCAAGGATCATAGAAGCCAAGTGACTTGTCCAAGTCAACATAGTTAAGTGACAGAATCATTAGCTGAGCCCAGGTCTATCTGGATATAAATTCCATGCTTATGCCACTATATAAGCGTTTCCCAAAACTGATTTTAGGTGAAACATAAATAAACTTTGTTTAAGTTTAACTGTGTTTATTTTAACGCATGACAGGAAAAAAATTAAGCACACATCAAATCTCTGATTTCATGGACAATATTGCATAAGACAAAAATATTTTGTCTTCAGCTCCTGGCCTCAAGCCATCCTCTCACCTCAACCTCTTGAGTAGCTGAGATCACAGGTGTGAGCCACCGAGCCCTGCTAAGACAAGGATGTTTTGTAAACTAAATTTAATTGCAAAAAAAGTATGAAGTAAATAATAATAAAGGTGGTAAAGCTGTAGAGAAAATCATAAAGTTGGTCTAGAAATGTCTGGGGTCTGGATGACATAATACTACAGCACCATGCAGCTTCATTCTCAGTTACTCCCAGGAAATTAGAGTCACATAACACTGCAGAAAGAACAATTCAGAATCTTAGACCCGGGCTTTAGCCCTGGATGTGTCCACTCCTAGGACCCCAAACATCTCTGTGACCTCCTTGCTGGGGGTAAATCCAACCTTCCCAGACATGTGAGAACACTAGGAACATCCCGCACACATAGAGGGGTTTCTCTGTAACAGAGAAAATAACACCAGGTTTGAGGACCCCAGGGACTCTCTGTGTGGTGCTGACAGACCCAAGGCCCAGACACAGCAGAGGTCCGTGCTGGGGAGGGCGGGTCGTCCTGTTATGGAACAGGGGTCCAAACAAGCTTGCTTCTCAGAGCATCTTCTGGGGAACTGAATATAAACAGAAAGGGAAGAGGAGGAGGGACAAAAGAGACAGAAATAAGAGGGGAGGGGATAGAGGATTCCTGAACAGAGACCGCACCCATGACCCACGTGACCCTGGGAAATGCTTCTGCCCTGAGAGGAGGCTCAGCACAGAAGGAGGAAGGACAGCAGGGCCAACAGTCACAGCAGCCCTGACCAGAGCATTCCTGGAGCTCAAGCTCCTCTACACAGAGGTGGACAGAGAAGACAGCAGAGACCATGGGACCCCCCTCAGCCCCTCCCTGCAGACTGCATGTCCCCTGGAAAGAGGTCCTGCTCACAGGTGAGGGGAGGACTCCCTCGGAGTGGATGGGAGGAGGGAGCACAGAGACTGGCTAGGGTCTCCTGGGGAGGACAAGGCTCTGAGAGGAGACAGAGGGCTTCTGTTGAAGCCTGAGGAAACAGAACACCAGAGAGGGACAGGGGTCACAACAGGAAAGTCACACTAAACTGGGATTGATAAAAAGGGAGGAAAATCAATTGATCATGTTTTCCAAGTTAATCATCATTTGTCATTACAATTTGAAAAAAAAGAAAAATGATAGAAATCAGAACTGCATCAGGGTGACACTCCAAATAAAAATATAACAAGGAAATTAAACGCTGCCCTTACTCACCAATCAGAAGTTGAAAAATAACCACCAGATACACTCATTAACTCATCCACAAGCATTTGCAATCAATTTTAGTCAATGGCATACAACAAGCATCAGACAAGTCTCAGTCATCACAGAGCTCATGCTGTCATGAAGAGGAAAACACACACACAAAGAGATCTAGAATGTGAGGTCAGGTGTTGACAAGAGCCCTGGAAGGAACAGAGCAGGGAAAGGTCAGAAAGAAAAGACCCAGGGTCTGTAGAGGGGGTGTCAGGGAAGGGATCTCCCAAGAATGCCCTGATGTGAGCAGGACCTGAGGCCAGTGGGGAGGGAGCCATGCAGACCCCTGGGGAAGAGCATTCCACACGGGGAAATGCCAAGGTCAAAGGTGCTGAAGGAATGGGGGTGTCACACTGCTGACTTTGACTCAGTAGGACACACACACACACACACACCCACGCTCCAATGTGGAGGGGTGAAGAGACCTGCTCAGGACCCAGGGCCCCGTTTTTCCACCCTAATGCATAGGTCCCAATATTGACCGATGCTCTCTCCTCTCTCCTAGCCTCACTTCTAACCTTCTGGAACCCGCCCACCACTGCCAAGCTCACTATTGAATCCACGCCGTTCAATGTCGCAGAAGGGAAGGAGGTTCTTCTACTCGCCCACAACCTGCCCCAGAATCGTATTGGTTACAGCTGGTACAAAGGCGAAAGAGTGGATGGCAACCGTCTAATTGTAGGATATGTGATAGGAACTCAACAAGCTACCCCAGGGCCCGCATACAGTGGTCGAGAGACAATATACCCCAATGCATCCCTGCTGATCCAGAACGTCACCCAGAATGACACAGGATTCTATACCCTACAAGTCATAAAGTCAGATCTTGTGAATGAAGAAGCAACCGGACAGTTCCATGTATACCGTGAGTATTCCCCCATGACCTCTGGGTGTTGGGGGTCAGTTCTACTTCCCACATATGGGATTGTCAGGCCTGGGCTGTGCCTGTGGCCCTCTCTGCATTACATCCTGTATCAGGGTTTGGACATTTAGTGCAGGACACACACGGGGGAGACAAACTTCCACAGATCAGAATTCCTTTCCTGGATCCAGACCCTGCAGACACTCGCTGCAGAGGAAGGACAGTCTGATGGGGGGACTCAGCAGGGCGAGGTCAGTGTCAGACAAGCACCCCATGGTCTCCCCATGGACCTGACCCTGAGAAAGACCCTGGAGAACTGGATCAGGGCCTGGCCTGAGGGGTCCCCCTAGGGACCCCTCAGAGAGAAGCTCAACTCTTCCCAGAACTGAGCCCCTGTACAAAGCCCTGTCCCTGGTTCCTGATTCCAGGTGATCCTGGGGAGTCTGTGCCAGGGCTGTGTGGTGGCCTCTTGGGCAGGGCTGGCTGGGAGCAAGGATGTGAGCTCTCCAAGGGCCATGACTCCTGGAGTTGGTCACCAGCCAGGTCCCAGCACCCAGAGCCTCATCTAGCTGAGGATAGGGCCTCCTCCTTCACTTGAGGCTCAGCATGGAAAGGACAGATGGAAAAAATTACTAGTGCATGAGCCCACTGCCCTGGGGGACACAGGTTACTCCCTGGGAAGTTCAGAGTCCCCAAGGGGAGGAACAGAGAAGAGAGGATGCTCCTGGCAGCTCCATGTCCACCAGGGATCAGGCTGAGGGCCCTCTGTCTTGGAAGCAAATAATCATAGATACTGTTCACTTGGGCAGCTCCTCTGTGCAGAGCTGAGATCAAGTAATTGTAAATATTTTGAGGTTAACTCACAAACAACCTCACAGCCAAATAGCACTTATCCTACTTATTGAAAGGAAATTGAGGGACAGGGAGACAGTCACTAACAAGGGTCAAACAGGCCATAGGTGGCAGATTAGAGACATATGAGGTCTGTCTGCAGCCACAGCCCCCTCCTCTCCTCAACCGGGGGTGGATGGGGCTGTTTGCTGTTAGGCATCTGCAGACCTGAGACCAGTCATGGGTTCACTTCCTTTTGTCTTGTGCATCCGCAGCTCAGAAGTGGAGATTCTGGTCTGGAAAGTAAGAAGCAAACAGAGAATTAATCAGTTTTACTCTAGAACTAAATCACCTGCCTCAAATAACAGAGTCAGTGCTGGAATTGTCCAGGCCTCTCCCTTCGATCCACAGTCCCCTCACTGCACCTGAAATCCTGTTTCCCGATGTGTGGGTGTCACTCCCATGGGAGGATAAAGGAGAGGACTTTGCTTTCTCTCCCCACTCACACCCTGCACCAGCACAGGCCCAAAGTGAGACACATGCTCGCTCAGGAGTTCTCTCATGAAAAAGGGAAGAAAGGAAGAAGGAATGAAAAAAGGATCCATAACCTCTTTAGAGACCGGCTCCTGAATGCAGAATCCTATGAGGTTCTGGCCCACCTGTTTCTTGTCCCTCAGGGGCTGACACCCATGTTCCATCCCTCTGAACCCCTGTCCCTAAACCTACCCCATCTCATGTGACTCTGGGGTTCCTTGGTCATTAGAGGGTTTTCAGGTCTCCCTGGTCCTGGTCTGGGGCACCCAAGAGGCTCCTGGTCCCTGGGGTCTCTGAGGTCACCGTATCCCCCACTGCTCACTGCCATGGGTATCTCTGGCTCTTTCTGCTCCTCTGTGTCCCTCATTTTCCTCTCCTTTCGTTCTAGCTGGGATGCCCTGCCCTGCACAGCTTCCTCCACCCTTAGGCCTTCCCCAGAAAACCCCTCTAACAAGGCTGGCTGTCCTGTTCCCTTCCTGCTCACACTGTGTCCTGGCCCACATCCCAGGCAACAGAGAAGGCACAGAAATCGGCCGGAGCAGCTGCCCCTGCCAGGCTCCATCACGAGCCAATGTCCCCAAGTCAACAGGAGAACGAGCTTCCACTGTGTCCCCATCCAGGGCTCTTTCCCCCAGTGAGGCCGACATGTGGAACAGGCCACGGGACAGGGACAAGCGACTCCTCCATACAGTCTCTACTGATTCACCAGGCAGTCAGAGGCAGGATGACAGGTCTGCTTTCCCCAAGGCCCAGAGGCTAATTTCACCCATTGACTTCCGTCCTCATCTTGGTGTGAGGCTCACATCCTCCAGTCATTCCCCAGGACCTTCCCCAGGTGGAGCCGGCCAGGCAGGTGCTGTCTGATGGGTTTGCTGCCCATTCCACATACACTACTGTGTCCTCATGATGATGCCATTGTCATAAGGTGGGGTCCCTTGGACTGAGAAGTGCACCAGCCACTGGAGTCTCACATAGACTCTGCCCAGTTTAGATGAACTTAAACTCTCATTGTGTTTTCTCAGGTTAACAGGAGAGGAAGAAAGCATTTCACATGACTGTTTGGGGCTCCTTCCCTATTTGCCTAACTGCACAGGAATTAGGGGCAGGGAGCTCTTTCTAAATTTACTAACATAACACACGTTGCTTCTAATTTGGCATCGTTCCTTCCTTTATGTAACTGACACACACCTAAGACTTCCTCTCCTACTGGTTCTATCCTCCCAAGAGGACTCATGTGCCTCTCTCTACTCAGGGAGTTGCTAATTTCAAACCAACTTCAGCATCTTCATTTGACGACAATATGATCCTGCTGGAATTCACAGCACACCTAAACCTTAGTATGTTATCAAGAAAAATACTACTTCCAGCCATTGATCTTCGATCTTTAGGCCATTAGTAACGATCTCCACTTATGGAAAAAATTAAATGTTTCCCCCAAATTTCTTTTATTTTTTACTATATTCAGAACATAACATGAGGTCTAAACTCCTGACAAACTTTTCAAAGCAAATTACAGCACTACAGATCAAGCATCCCACATCCAATAATCCAAAATCGGAAATGCTCCCAAATCTGACACTTTTTGACCACTAAAGTGATGCTGAAAAGAAATGCTCACTGGAGCATTTTAGATTCTGGGTTTTCAAAATTAGGGTGCTAAACGGGTAAGTCTACTGCAAATATTCAAAAATCCAGAAACAGTCAGAAATCCAAAACACTTTTTGTCCTAAGCCTTATGCGTAAGTGATACTCAATCCGTATGAACTATAGGTACCAAGCTGTACAGCAAATCTCTAGAACCTCATCCTGTGTATAACTGAAAGCGCACACCCATTGACTAACTCCCCATTCTGCCTCTCCCAATCCCTGGCAACCATGGTTCTACTCTGATTCCATGAGTGTGACTGCTCTAGGGACCTCATATAAGTGGAACCCTACAGTATCTGTCCTGTGAGTGACTTATTGCATTTAGCATAATGTCCAATGGGAGAAAATATTTGCAAAACTTCTTCTCAAATTTCTGTCTCATATCTGTCAAACACACATGGTCCTTGAGAGTCAGATTTGCAGCATTTCATGCTCCCCCTTTCCACCACTCAGCTGTGCATTTGCAAACATCCACATGTGTTTATGGAGAGAGCCACAGGGTCCTCACCTGCCCTCCACAGAGGGAGAAGAAACATTAAAGGCCAAAGAAAAGGAACACGGTTCTGCTGTGAAATTCAGGCAGCTCCTGCCTGTCCCCCTCACTGTCTTCTAGATCATTCTCTGAATTCTGCTCTATCTTTAGGGGTCACAGGCTCAAGTCAGTCATTATTAAACACCTGGGAAAAACTGCCCCACCTTGTGGTTCCACTGCCTGATGACTGAACTGACCTCCAGGCTTGCCCCTGGTGTCCCCTGGTGTCCCCTGTGTTATTTCTGCTGAAAGATCCAATCCCAGGCCAGGCTGCACAGTATCCTTGGGGTTTAAGGACAATAAGAAGTCCCATCATCACCCATCTCTAGAATGTCCTTAGAAAAGGAAGCCACACAGAAAATACAGCCAGGGGGGCAAAGTAGGACTAAAGCTTGAAAAGACCCAGCACCTGAATGTTTCAGGTGAGGACTCCAAGGGAAGCCAGGCAGGCAGCTGGTCAGGGAGAAACCAGGAGAAGCACAAGGGGCTGTGACCCCGGGTCCTGTGTCTGTCCATGACCCAATGCTGCTGCTCAATTCACACTTGAGAAAGACTGTGCTTCTCCCACACAGAGCAGGTGATCTCACACAATCTCAGCCCTCAAATCATCGTGCATCTGTTGTGTGACACATACACCTGCCAGGGGCTTTTAAGGACTCAAGGGGGCTGAGAGGTGAGAGATGCCAACTCTGATTGAAAGATGCCTGTGGAGGAATCAAAGGTGCCACACAGGGCAATCTTCTCTCTGTTTTCTGCACAGCGGAGCTGCCCAAGCCCTCCATCTCCAGCAACAACTCCAACCCCGTGGAGGACAAGGATGCTGTGGCCTTCACCTGTGAACCTGAGGTTCAGAACACAACCTACCTGTGGTGGGTAAATGGTCAGAGCCTCCCGGTCAGTCCCAGGCTGCAGCTGTCCAATGGCAACATGACCCTCACTCTACTCAGCGTCAAAAGGAATGATGCAGGATCCTATGAATGTGAAATACAGAACCCAGCGAGTGCCAACCGCAGTGACCCAGTCACCCTGAATGTCCTCTGTGAGTATCTTCTGTTCCTCTGTGGCCCAGGCTGCCAGCCCAAATCCACACAACCAGAGTCCAGGTCTCTCAGTCCCTCTCAGGTCTAAGGACTCAGACCCTCACCCAGGCTGGCCATGACTTCCTGCCCTGAGCAAACCTGGGCAGACCAGGCCTTGACCAAGAATGGGAGGGGAGGGGCTGTCTCCTGTGCTACTTCTGCTCAAACACCTATTCCCATCATCACTCATCTCCAGGATGTCCTTAAGGCTCAGGGTTCACATTATCTGATGGGAGAAACAGGTGAATGTCTCAGACTTTGGCTCAGGGGACATAGTGGGGGTTTGGTTGAGACTTCAGGGTTATGACATGGCTCAGGGGGACACCGTCGCCCTTCCACAGACCAGGAACTTATGCTTCCCTCTGACAACATCACCTGTGGCTTTATTCTCTTTCCTCCAGATGGCCCAGATGTCCCCACCATTTCCCCCTCAAAGGCCAATTACCGTCCAGGGGAAAATCTGAACCTCTCCTGCCACGCAGCCTCTAACCCACCTGCACAGTACTCTTGGTTTATCAATGGGACGTTCCAGCAATCCACACAAGAGCTCTTTATCCCCAACATCACTGTGAATAATAGCGGATCCTATATGTGCCAAGCCCATAACTCGGCCACTGGCCTCAACAGGACCACAGTCACGATGATCACAGTCTCTGGTAAGTGGATCCATGAAGCACTAGCATCACATTTTCAGGTGGAGTCTGGCTCTCAGAGAAGAGCCAGGAAGAAATTTTCTTTCCCAACCTGTGTCCAAGGGGCACAAGCAAATCCCAAATTCTCCCCTGAACCCTCCCAATTCACCTCTGCAGACTCTTTTCCCCTTGTTTTTTTGTTTTTTGGTGTTTTTTGTTTTTTGATTTCTCATGTCTGACTTTGGGTCCATCCTGGAATGAGAGAAGGGGGCTCCCTCAGCACTGAGCCCTGTGTAGTGAAAGGGGCTTCACAGAGAAAAAAGGAGGAAGGGTCCTCAGGGTCAAGTTGCTGCTCTCTGTCACCAACAATTCCCTTTCTGTCACTTCTTTGTGTTCTTTTACCTACTCCATAAGCTACAAGGGACAAGGAGGCTTTGAAATGAACTCACACTTTTTCCTTAAATGAGAAGAGGAAGCCCCTTGGGTGATGGAGGAGCAGCTCAGACTCTGCCCCCATCTCTGCTCCCAGCACCCCAAGTGACTGACTGACCCCATCCTGAAGCCACCTAAGGTGGAACCAGGGCATATGGAGAAGGTGCCCAGGTGTCTGTCCTGAATCAGGCTAAATCAAGATGCTAATCAACACCAAAGCCTCCCCTGGATCAGGCCGCAGGAAAATGGGAAGACATGGAGCCTCATGACAGACTGCTGAGCTGTGTCCTGGCTCTGAAGTCACTGGCTGTATAAGACTGTGGGCACAGCACATGGGACACAGCACAGAGGACAGCAAGTGACGCACACTTGGAGACATAGGGAGATTCAGCCATGGGGACTCTGCATGGCAGGGAAGGGGCAGTGCCAAAAAGTGTGTATTTATAGAGAGGATAAGACTACCAGCCACTATGCATCTAATATAGGACTTACCTTTTCAACCCTTCCACGTGTGCAGGTCCGTAGTATTAAACACATTCCCGTTGTACTGCTACCATCACCACCACCCACCCACAGAACTCTTTTCTTCCTCCCAAAATGAAACTCTGTTCCCATCAAACTCCTGGGCAGAGCTGCCCACCTGTGACCCACAGCCTGACCCCTGAACTCACCTCTAGACTTGCTTCTGGTCTCCCGCTCAAACCCCCATCCCCATCATCACCCATCTCCAGGATGTCCTTAAATAGCAAAGCCTCAGAAAAAACACACCTTGGCTGGGTGGTGGGGGACTGTGCAGCTGAAAGAAACAGCACCTGCATGTTCCAGGTGAGTACCCCAAAAGACCAGGCAGTCAGCCAGTCAGGGAAGAAACAGGAGAGGTGCCAGAAGCTGTGGCTGTCAGTCCTGTATCTGCCCAAGACTCAATGCTTCTGCCCTATTCACATTTGAGAAAGTCTGTACTTCTCCCACACAAAGCAGGTGGCCTCGATCTCTGAGCCCTCAGATCGTTGTGCATCCGTCTTCTGACACACACACCTGCCCTGGGCTCTTAAGGACTTGGGTGGACTGAGGGGTGGGAGATGCCAACTCTGATTGAACGATGCCTGCAGAGGAATCAAAGGTGCCACACAGGGCAATCTTCTCTCTGTTTTCTGCACAGCGGAGCTGCCCAAGCCCTCGGTCACCAGCAACAATTCCAACCCTGTAGAGTTTTCTACATATAAGTTTAAGTTATCTGTGAACAGAGATAATTTTACTTCTTTCCGATTTGGATGTCTGTTTATTTGTTTGTTTGCTGCCTAATTTCTCCAGCTAGGACTTAAAATACTATGTTGAAGAGAAGTGGGGAAAGCAGGCATCCTTGTCTTGTTCCTGGTCTTACAGGGAAAGCTTTCAGTCTTTCTCCATTGAGTATCCCTCTATTATGCTGAGGTGGTTTCCTTCCATTCACAGAGTGTTTTTATTTATAAAAGAATGTTGAATTTTGTCAAATGCTTTTATTGGCTAAATCTTATTACTAATTATAGGTCTATTCAGATTTTTTTGTGTGTTCCAGGAATTTGTCCGTTTCATCTAGGTTATCCAATTTGTTGGCATACAATTATTTACCACACTCTTTTAATCTTTATTATTTCTGTAGAATTGGTAGCAATGTCATCAATTTTTTTGAGAGTAGGTCTCACTCTGTAACCCAACCCAAGCTGGAGTGCAGTGGCTTGATCATAGCTTACTTGCAGGCTGAACCCCCTGGGCTCAAGTGATCCTCCTACCTCAGCCTCCTGAGTAGCTGGGACTACAGGCATGTGCCATCATGCCTGGCTAGCTTTAAAAAAAAAAAAAATTGTAGAGACTGTGTCACCCTATGTTGCATAAGCTGGTCATGATCTTCTGGCCTCAAGCAACCCTCATCCTCTGACCTACCAGGGTGCTGGAATTAAAGGTGTGAGCCACCATGCCCCCATTTTCATTTCTGATTTTAGTAATCTGAATCTTCTCTTTTTTTCTCAGTCAACCTAGTAAATGATTGTCAATTTTGTTGATCTGTTTTGAAGAACAAACTTTTGGTTTCATTGACTCCCTTTATTGTTTTTCTAGCCTCCATTTTATTTATTTCAGTTATAATTCTTATTGTTTCCTTCATTCACTATCTTTGGGTTGATTTTGTTCTTTTTCTATATCCTGAATTTGTAAAGTTAGGTTGTTGATTTGAGGTCTCTCTTTAATGTAAGTATTTACCACTATCAATTTCTTGTACAAGATTCTTAACTTCTCTGAGCCTTCAATTCTTCAACTGAAAATTGCAATAATTCTCATCACTAAGAAATGGGTGGAAAAAATGAAAATGGAAATAACAATGCCTGTTTCATAGTATCGTTTTGAAGATTTAATGTTACATTTGATTAAGCCTTCAGCAAAATGCCACACACAAAGAAAAGCTTCACAAATATTAGCTATTATTATTACTACTGTTACCATTAACCTTGAAGTCAGGTAGTCCTAGAGTCAAATTCTAAATCCACTTGTCACTAACCATGTGACTTTGGATAAGTTTTCTCATCACCCTAAGCCTCTGTCTTTTCATCTGTAAAATGGAAATAATGTCTACCCAAGAGAGTTACTGTATAAATCAAATGAGATACAGGTAAAGTATTTAGCACAGGGCCTGGTATCTAGGACATGCCCCTCAACAGTAGCTAACCTAGCATTAACCATCGCACTGAGATGACTGGTGAGGGCTAAGCACCAAATGGAAACTCACTAGGACATGGTTACTGGCTAAACATGGGAGAGAGGAAAAACAGTGCAAAGAATCAAGCCTGGTATGTTAGCTTTCATCCACTGAGATGCAGCCAAGATGGGATTAGAGGTACAAGATAATTCACTGGGTAAAACAGCCACGAGGGAAGGTGGAGCAGCAGTGACAGGAGAGCCTAAGAGAGCCCTCAGACCACGATGCATATCTGATTCCTGAGAAGGAGAAAGAGAAGGAGGGAAGTTTTACACAGCAGTGCAGTTCTGAGTTTCCCCAAGACCGATGGGGAGTCCTTGAACCCCTCTCCCATGAGAGTGAAGCAGGGTCTCACAGACTTGGGCTTGCTTTCTTTCCCCTGGTGGGAGCCCATGGGAAGTGAGTTCTCTGTGCAAATAACATGGTAAATTCAGAATGCACTAGCCTGGGCCTTCTGTCCATCAAGTCCCTGCCATAGAGCTCCAACAGGCTCTTATTCATGGCTGCCACAACTGAGACACTGAGAAAAAGATGCAACCATAAAAATAAAGAAAGTTCTAATGACATGCAAAAATAGCAATCAGACTTTCTCAAATTTTCAAAGCCTTCAGAAATGTCTGAGTGCAGAAAGAACAAGATGAAATTGACAGAAGACTGATCACCAACCTAGAAACATGGTAAGAGAGAAAAAAAATTGCAACTTTCCCACAAAACTAGTGTATTCCTTGAAGGAACAAGTCAAGACTACTTCATGTTGACAGCTAGTTCTTGGGGACCCCACTGTAGAATAACATCACCTTCATTCCTTCTCTTTTCTTCCCACAAGGAAGTGCTCCTGTCCTCTCAGCTGTGGCCACTGTCGGCATCATGATTGGAGTGCTGGCCAGGGTGGCTCTGATATAGCAGCCCTGGTGTATTTTCGATATTTCAGGAAGACTGGCAGGTATGATCGCCTATCCTCTTGCTATGTTTCCTGCAGGGCTGACCACCATGTTTGGGAAAGGGAAAAAACTTCTTCACCTGTATCTGGTACTGGATCTCCTTCTACCGCTAAACTCCTGCTTCTCAGCACTAATTCCTGCAGGTCTCTTCTTCCCTGGTCTTCATGCTCCCTGTACCCCACTGTCTCCCAGATATAATTATCCCCAGCCTCTGCTCATTTGTTTCCTAGAGTCAATACATTGTCAAAGCCTCTTCGTCCTTTTTCAACATCTCTCACTTGTGTCAGTCTCTCCATTCCCATAAACCTCAATAATTGTTCAACATCCTGCTTGACCCCTTGTTGTAAGGTTGGAATCTTTCTTGCATATGACTGCCTCATTACCTTCCTAAAATCTAGTTCACTCACCTACTTAAGGAGCCAAAGGGGGCCAGGCACAGTGGCTTACGCCTGTAATCCCAGCCCTTTGGGAGGCCGAGGTGGGCGGATCATGAGGTCAGGAGATCGAGACCATCCTGGATAACACGGTGAAACCCGTCTCTACTAAAAATACAAAAAATTATCCAGGCGTGGTGGCGGGCACCTGTAGTCCCAGCTACTCGGGAGGCTGAGGCAGGAGAATGGCGTGAACCTGGGAGGTGGAGCTTGCAGTGAGCCGAGATCGCGCCACTGCATTCCAGCCTGGGCGACAGTGCAAGACTCCGTCTCAAAAAAAAAAAAAAAAAAAAGAAGAAGCCAAAGAAACCTGCTCTGGCCTACTAGTTAAGTTCAAATTTCTTCTCTTTACTAATTCTTCTTACTTCCTTTACCTCTACTTCCCAGTATAATTCCTCCATCTTAATTAGAATCTGACTCTCTACACATCCCTGCCCCTTTACCCCGGATGCACATAGAATTCTTAGTTTCAATGTTACACCTAAAAACAGGGTGATCTCCCCTCCACCACCTGCCCTGTGGACTTACTCACACCCTTCATCACAAGCAACCTCTTATTTCATGGAGAACACAGACTGCGTAGTATTAATATGTGAACTTTGGACACATCCTGCATGTGGCTGAGAACCTTTTCCTGACGATCAATTCATGTGTTCATAACAGATACAGAAATGAAGAAAGCAAGGTCCCTACCCCCAGGGAACATAAAGCCCAAGACAGGAGATAAGACCTGAAAAATAATCATGATACCAAAGTAGAAAGGAGCGAATGCCACAAAAATTCAGATAAATCTGATGGGAAATATAGCTACACATTGGAATCACTCAGAAACATTTTTAAAAACGGATGCTCAAGCCCCAACCATAAATTCTGATCTACTGATCTGGAGTGGGACCCAGGCATTGGTAATTTTTAAGCCTCTCCAGATGCTACTAATGTGTAGCCACGATGGAGGATCCCTGTTCTAATAGGTAGGACTTGGGGCTAAACCCATGGTTTTTAGCTAGGAGGATTAGAATTACCTCTGGAGCTTTTTCAACATACATGGGCCTATACTTTGTTGGCCTAATTCATTAATGGGCTCCACCAAGAACTCAGTAATCTAACTGAGAAACAGAAACTAAAAGGAAAAGCTGCCTTATTTGATATGTTACATTATATGGGAAGCACTGTCAAATGATAAGTGATGCTAAACCTTCTCTAAGTTATATTTATGGTTATGTTATTGATGTGAGTGTTCCAAAAATTATAAGAGATTCCCAGAAATCTAATAGATTATAAGCCATAATGTCATATGCCACAGAAGTAACTAAATGTCTATGGGAGATGCATTCTTATCATAATGAACTCTCATCAGATGTTTAACCATACTCATTTTCAATCTTTGTCATTCACTGACAATTGTTTTTTGTTTTGTTTTGTTTGGTGGGGGGGTTGTTTTTTGTTTTTGTTTTTGTTTTGAGATGGAGTTTCACTAGTTGCCCAGGCTGAAGTGCAATGGCGTGATTTCAGCTCACCGCAACCTCTGCCTCCTGGGTTCAAGCGATTCTCCTGCCTCAGCCCCCTGCACAGCTGGGATTACAGGCATGTGCCACCATGCCCGGCTAATTTTGTATTTTTAGTAGAGATGGGGTTTCTCCATGGTGATAAGGCTGGTCTCGAACTCCTGACTTCAGGTGATCCACCCGCCTCAGCCTCCCAAAGTGCTGGGATTACAGGCAAGAACCACCGCGCCCAGCCCTGACAATTATTTTGATTCTTCCTTCCTTAAAGCATTTGCAATCAGCTACCATCCAAAATTGCTTCTTCATTGAGGATATTTACAGAAAATACTCCTACATGTACTCTTGAATACAAGTTTCTGATAACATTAAAATCATACCATTAGACTATTTAAGAATTTCCAAAATTTTAACAAACTGATAGCTTCATGAAACTGCCAACCAAGAGCAAGCAGAGAAAATAATTCATTTCATGGGACTAAAAGATAATAATGAAAATAATATTTTTATGATTTTTTTATTTGAAATTTTGTGGATTCTTTGTTTTGTTTCCCAGATTTCAGGAAACATTTTTTCTTTTAAGCTATCTAGAGCTTCAACAATTTGGTGAAGTAGACTTTTGCGAACAAAAATTGAAACATCTATATTTTCTCCCTACCTGACTGCTCCAGAATTCGGAAATTATTCATGAATATTTATATGTTTATAATAATATCGTTATTTGCACAAAAATATAGTTATTAATATTAATTGTTATAAAATAATTATTATTGATAAACAATTATTTAATGATCATTATTTAATAATTTATTAATATTTATTAATAAATTAATAATTATTATTTAATGACTAATTGTGATTGCTAATTAATATTAATATTATATAATAAATATAATAGTATAGTTATTTGCTCAATAAAAATCTGCTCCCTTTATAACAGGATACATTTGAAAACACTGGTTATATTACCCAGGCTTTGATTGGGATGTTATATTTGGGAATATACATAGATGAACCCATAGGCACTGCTGGCAAAGTCTGAAGTCGGCCTTGGTTTGGCTTCCTCATGTCAAGAGGTTTCTAAAAGTTTAATCTGAGATTCCTTATAAAAACTTCCTGTAAAACAAACTTAAAAAGACCCCAGGCTGGGCACAGTAGCTCACGTCGATAATCCCAGCACTTTAGGAGGCTGAGGTGGGTGAATCATGAGATCAGGAGTTCAAGACCAGCCTGGCCAACATGGCAAAACCTCGTCTCTGCTAAAAATATTAAAAAAAAAAAAAAAAAAAAAAAAAAAGCTAGGTGTGGTGGTGGGCGCCTGTAATCCCAGTTACTCGGGAGGCTGAGGCAGGAGAATCACTTAAACCTGGGAGGTAGAGGCTGCAGTGAGCTGCACTCCAGCCTGGGAGTGCATACATAGGCCTATACTATTCATGTGCATACATAGGGCTATACATAGGCCTATACTCCTATTCAAGGAGAATCGCTTGAACTTGGGAGGTGGAGGTTGCAGTGAGCTCCACTCCAACCTGGGCAACAGGGCAAGACTCTGTCTCAAAAGGAAAAAAAAAAAAAAAGACTGTGTGGTCACCTGCTACTCTTGTTGCACTTATATAAAGAATGAGGCCAAGTTCGATGAGACTAAACTTATTTGGAAAACAAATATGTCTTACTGGGATTATCTTTGGTAGAAATAGAGATGCCTATGAAGAGAAAAATTATGTTGAAAAAAACTATAGTACACCTGTTATGACATCACAGCTCTGCTTATTGTTTTTTATTTTCATTATCCACCTATAGATTGGACCAGACCCTGAATTCTTCTAGCTCCTCCAATCCCATTTTATCCCATGGAACCACTAAAAACAAGGTCTGCTCTGCTCCTGAAGCCCTATATGCTGGAGATGGACAACTCAATGAAAATTTAAAGGGAAAACCCTCAGGCCTGAGGTGTGTGCCACTCAGAGACTTCACCTAACTAGAGACAGTCAAACTGCAAACCATGGTGAGAAATTGACGACTTCACACTATGGACAGCTTTTCCCAAGATGTCAAAACAAGACTCCTCATCATGATAAGGCTCTTACCCCCTTTTAATTTGTCCTTGCTTATGCCTGCCTCTTTCGCTTGGCAGGATGATGCTGTCATTAGTATTTCACAAGAAGTAGCTTCAGAAGGTAACTTAACAGAGTGTCAGATCTATCTTGTCAATCCCAACGTTTTACATAAAATAAGAGATCCTTTAGTGCACCCAATGACTGACATTAGCAGCATCTTTAACACAGCTGTGTGTTCAAATGTACAGTGGTCCTTTTCAGAGCTGGACTTCTAGACTCACCTGTTCTCACTCCCTGTTTTAATTCAACCCAGCCCTGCAATGCCAAATAATAGAATTGCTCCCTAACAGCTGAACAGGGAGGAGTCTGTGCAGTTTCTGACACTTCTTGTTGAACATGGCTAAATACAATGGGTAACACTGAGACTAAGTTGTAGAAATTAACAAATGTGCTGCTTGGTTAAAATGGCTACATTCATCTGACTCATTCTTTATTCTATTTTAGTTGGTTTGTATCTTGCCTAAGGTGCGTAGTCCAACTCTTGGTATTACCCTCCTAATAGTCATACTAGTAGTCATACTCCCTGGTGTAGTGCATTCTCTAAAAGCTTTAAATGTCTGCATGCAGCCAGCCATCAAATAGTGAATGGTCTCTCTTTGGCTGGAATTACAAAACTCAGAGAAATGTGCCATCAGGAGAACATCATAACCCATGAAGGATAAAAGCCCCAAATGGTGGTAACTGATAATAGCACTAATGCTTTAAGATTTGGTCACACTCTTACCTAGGTGAGCGCATTGAGCCAGTGGTGCTAAATGCTACATACTCCAACTGAAATGTTAAGGAAGAAGATAGATCCAATTAAAAAAAAATTAAAACCAATTTTTAAAAAAAAAGAACACAGGAGATTCCAGTCTACTTGAGTTAGCATAATATAGAAGTCCCCTCTACTTTAACTTTTACAAAAAAGTAACCTGAACTAATCTGATGTTAACCAATGTATTTATTTCTGTGGTTCTGTTTCCTTGTTCCGATTTGACAAAACCCACTGTTCTTGTATTGCCCAGGGGGAGCTATCACTGTACTTGTAGAGTGGTGCTGCTTTAATTCATAAATCACAAATAAAAGCCAATTAGCTCTATAACTAAATTTGTTGTAATTCTGTCTCTTTGATGTGGGTTCACAGCCAGCCATGGCCAGTGGAGTCTCTCAGGCTGCATCATTCTCACCCCGACCCTCCTGCCTTCCTCTTTCACTTACAAGGGCCCTTCTGAATACACTGAGCTCGCCCAGATTATCCAGAATAACCTCCCATCTCAAGATCCTTAACTTTACTTATTTGCAAAGTCTTTTTGCCAAATAATGTAACATGCACATGTTCCAGGGATTAGGATGTGGACATTTTTAGGAGATCATTTTTCTGCCTAACACAAGTAACTTTCATAAACATCACCCACAACAAAAATTTGCTTTGCCTTCCTTCTGTGTCTCACCTTTCTGCCTGAATCACAGGCCAGAGCACAAACTTTAAGGTGAAACACACCAGCTCTGCTGTGAACTGCCTGGATGATCCTGGACCACTCACTTCACCTCCCACAGTCTCTTCTCATTTGCAGCACAAGGATGACACTTACTGCATCAGAAAATGACAGTGCAAGAGTAAATTAAGATACTAAACACAGAGCCTGGTACCTGATGAGCCCTCGGTAAACATTCCTTTCAGTCTCTTCCTTTCAACATCCCGTTTCTTTCACCCTCACCCGTCTGCCCTTTCATCTTCTTTCTCTTCAGCAACTTATACAGTCTACCCTACCAGTTAGCAAAGAAGCCAGCTACCCATTCTCTCTTGATTCTGCTGGAATGTTCTTGTGATGGAGTCTGCTATCTACTCAAGAAAGCCCACATTATTTATATGGAGAGGTCTGTTTAGAACAAGAGGTCCTTTTTATGTTCACATAAAATGTGTACATATGGCCGGGCGCAATGGCTCACGCCTGTAATCCCAGCACTTTGAGAGGCCGAGGCGGGCAGATCACCTGAGGTCAGGAGGTCGAGAACAGCCTGGTCAACATAGTAAAACCCCATCTCCACTAAAAATACAAAAATTAGCCGGGCGTAGTGGACAGGAGAATTGCTTGAGCCCAGGAGGCAGAGGTTGCAGTGAGCCAAGATCACGCCACTGCACTTAAGCCTGGGCAACAAAGAGCGAAATTCTGTCTCAAAAAAAAAAAAAAAAAAAATTATACCTATGTCCCCTTAACTTACACATACCCGTCCCAATTCTGCCCTGTTAATTTATATGTGCACTTCCTTATTCATTCTTTAGTCTTTCTCTTTATACCTTATAATCTAGGATAGCACAGAGACAAAACTAATGACCCAAGCCACAAGAGGGGATTTTTTTTAGCAAGATGAATGCTTTCCATTAAAAAAAATCAATGCTTTTTTTTTGGCAAAAGGAATGCTAATTTGCAAGGCACCCCTGAAGCCTGTTTTTAGGCTTGGCTTTTGGAAAAACCATTTGAGCCTACAACACATTCTTAGACGCTCCCCAAACAGGAGACAATAATTACCACAGAAGCCACATTCACTCCACGTATTCCTGCTGTTGGATAAATGCATTTTCACAGAATGTTGAGCATGAGTTACTCCTCCCCAGTCCTTCCACTCCTGGAAGTTAAACTTCCTTCTTAACCATCTTCATCTCCAGGTGGACTGCCAGGACTCTGGCTGGAAAATACCACCCACGCTGGATGGCCAGGGTGGCACCTTTGCCTATTTCCATAATTATAATAGCTCATATTAATGCAGCACTCACTATGCACCAGGCACTATCCTAAGAACTTTCTAGCTAGCTACAGTCCTCACAAAACATCCTGAGTGCCACCATCCCCATTTTTACAGATTTTTAAAACTGAGACAGAGAAGTGAAGTAGTGTACCCATTGTCTCCCAACCCATAATTTAACCTCATTCCCCTCCCCATCTGGGCAGAGGACACCCTAAGATTTCCAAGGTCTCTTGAATGACATCCACCTTCCAGAATGATTTTTGCCCCCTCTACTCTCAGGATTTGACAAACAGCCAGCATTTTGTTTTCAGTCTCACCCTTCACTTATGCACCTGTTCCCTAACACCACACTCACAACTGCACAGCCTGGAATAAAAGCTGGCTTTTATGGACCTCAATCTCTTTGGAAAAAAAACAGGGCCAGGTTCCCAGTCATATACAAAGTCATTTTTACTCAATTGTCAACTACTTGCACAGCCATTCCCTGGCCACAAATGAGGTATGCTAGGGACAGAAAGTGTAATGAGAAGGAAGTAGGAGGAGGGTGACTTCCTGGAATGGTCCCAAAGAGGAGAAGATTTCAAATCCAGAAGCGGTCATAAAACACACCCAGAGTATGGCCTTTGAATAATGACAGCCCCACCTGTCTCTTTCCATGCCTCGTGGCCTCTATCTTCCTTCTCAGCCTGCCCTTCCTGCCCTTGCTTTCTTAGATCAATACTAACCACCTGGGAGCTGGGGCCAGACCAGAGCACATAGCACTGAGTCGTCAGGGTGGAGGAGCTGAAAAGAGAGAAGAGTGTTTAACTTATGGGCGTCTGACTCACCTAGGTACACATCACCTGGGCAGAAAGTGGATTCATGATGACCTGTGCGAGACTTATGGTAATTCATCAAAATGAGTGACTGAGGCAAGTGTCTGAATCAATCGTGATTTATTAAGCCAGAGCTTGAGGGCACGCCCTGGGAAAACATGAGTCCTAGAAAACCTCTGTGGCTTGCATTCTCTCTGAAGTGGTTTTCAAGAGACCAGGTTTTCTTTCTTTTTTTTTTTTTTTTGAGATGGAGTCTCACTCTGTCTCTTAGGCTGGAGTGCAGTGGCATGATCTCGGCTCACTGCAAGCTCCAACTCCCAGGTTCAAGCAATTCTCCTGCCTCAGCCTCCCAAGTAGCTGGGATTACAGGCATGTGCCACAACACCTGGCTAATTTTTGTATTTTTAGTAGAGACAGGGTTTCACCATGTTGCTCAGGCTGGTCTCGAACTCCTCACCTCAAGTGATCCACCCACCTTGGTCTCCCAAAGTGCTGGGATTACAAGCATGAGCCACTGCACCCAGCTGAGGCCAGGTGTTTATACGTTTCCTTACAGCGGGGAAGGCAGATAGGAAGAGGTGGGGTAGGCAGAAGAATGATTAATCTTGCCTTTGTTCTGTACCTGGAAAGATAAGCATTATCAGTCTGAAATATAACAGGCTTTATTCTTAGGAACTAGACTTAGATTGCAGACCTAAAGTTATAATCGACATATTCTTGTTTTATGGGAGAATATACATCTTAAAAGGTGTATAAAAAATAAAAAGGGTTTGAGAGCAGCAAAGAACAATTTGTGAGGGCAGTTATCCAGAGATGCCTGAGGCCTTTTCACCTTCCCATGGAGGTCTGACTAATGTACAATGCCTTGACACAAGGTCATGTAGTAATAGCTATTCATTTTAGGAAATGATTATGGTGTTACATGACTCAGTCTCCAGGTTGAACTTCCCTTTGGCATAAAGAGTTTGGGAGTTCTGAGATTTTTTTATCCCTTTACATTTACCCCCTTTTTTTTTTTTTTTTTTTTTTTTTTTTTGAGACAGTCTTGCTCTGTCACCCAGGCAGCTGAGCTGGAGTGCAGTGGCACAATCTCAGCTCACTGCAAACTCCACTTCCAAGGCTCAAGCAATCCTCCCACCTCAGCCTCCCAAGTAGCTGGGACTACAGGCACATGCCAACACACCTGGCTACATTTTTTTTTTTTTTTTGTATTTTTTGTGGAGACAAGGTTTCACCCTGTTGCCCAAGCTGGTCTTGAACTCCTGAGCTCAAGTAGTCAACCTGCCTTGGCATCCCAAAGTTCGAGGATTACAGGCACGAGCCACTGCACCTGACCAGCACCTATTCTTCAAAATCTTTCACAGAAAGCATTGTAGAAAACATGAGTTTTTGGCTGTATGTTTCGTCTGATCCTACATCACTAGGAAGGTTCATTCTTAGGACGTTGTGTTCCATGGAGAAGGGCATGAAGTTCATTAGAAAAAGACCAAAGTCAAGTTACAGAAACAAAGGGAAAGTAATCCTGGAACCCTATTCAAGCTACACAGCTGCCTCTTCAACTAAAGCAGTTCTTTAGGCAACCATCACTCTAACCCTTTCAGCTGCCTCTTCAACTAAAGCAGTTCTTTAGGCAACCATCACTCTAAACCTTTCAGTTATATGTTGGCTCACTTGTAATATGTGGTAATACGTGGAGCAGACTATAGGCTAGTTTTTTTTGTTTTGTTTTGTTTTGTTTTTTTTTTTTTTTAGAGTCTCTGAAGCATCTTCAAATTCCAGTGGCAGATTCCTCTGGATTGTAGTCTGAATCAGGTGTACAACTGAGCCTTTTCAGTAGTCCATACATCAGCAGGCATGAAGGCTGTTGATCTATAATGCTGTGTTTTTCTCCTGAAGTTTACTTAAATTGTCTAGCTTCAGGTTGCAGGGCTTTAGGAAGAAGCACTGTTTTAATTTCTAATGATTCCAAGTCAGAAAAACGGAAGAAAAATTGGAAAATGTTAGCTTTGATACACAAAAATGTACCAAAAAGTACAGCAGAGTCACTACATCAAGACTAGTCCTACACAAATCTTCTCTCATTAACCAAAATTTTCCAGAGGAAATGGTGATTTTTATTGTCTGCTTGACCAGATTGCACAGAGAAAGAGAAGCCAGGAGCCTCACTGGAAATAAATTCTTACCCTTTTGCTAGCTGATCATCTTCCTGGATTCCGTCATGGCCAAAAACAGGTTATGGTTGTACATCAGGTTTTAGTGGCAAGACAGGTTATGGGAGGGAGAAAGGAGGAGGCTCGGCTAACAAAGATGGTCTTGTTATGTAGATGAAACTTCACAGGTAGCAGCTCCCAGAGAGAGTAGATGGTAAATATTTATTTCAGATCTTTAAGGTATCAAGCTCAGTTCATTTTTCCTGGATCCAGACAAGAGAAAGTCTGCCTGTATTAATAGGGATTCTCTACAGATGCCAATTTTCTCATGAAAGACAGCTTTGCAGGACCACTTCTGCTTGCTGGCCCTCCAACAGACATCTCAAAATAGGTCAAAAAAAACATTTTGGGTTAAACATCTTATTTCCTTCAACTGACACATGTTTCTAGAGGTTTAACTTGGTGTCCTGCAGTTGCGGGTGTTTTCGCCAATTTTGAGGACGGTTCACCATAATGTAGAGCTCCTGCTGGATTTGACCAAGTTGGAAGGTGTTTTGGACACTACGCGGGGTCAAGAGTTGGTCAAATCCAAAGGAAGAATGACAAAAATCAAAAACACAACAAGTGATTGCACAAATTACGTACTGTTGAACACTCTAAGCATAAAGAGAGGTTAGAGCCGGCCGGGCGCAGTGGCTCACACCTGTAATCCCAGCACTTTGGGAGGCCGAGGCTGGCGGATCACGAGGTCAGGAGATCGAGAGCATCCTGGCTAACACGGTGAAACCCTGCCTCTACTAAAAACACAAAAAATTAGCCAGGCGTTGTGGTGGGAGCCTGCAGTCCCAGCTACCCGGGAGGCTGAGGCAGGAGAATGGCGTGAGCCCGGGAGGCAGAGGTTGCAGTGAGCCGAGATCGTGCCACTGCACTCCAACCTGGGCCACAGAGTGAGACTCCGTCTCAAAAAAAAAAAAAAAAATAGAGAGGTTAGAGCCAACTAGCAATAAACCTTAATCTGCAGCTATCAAATTCTAAAACAAAATCCCAACCCAGCTCCTTACCTGGGAGGGGACCAAGCTGAAGGCTGCTCTCCATTGGCACAGGAGAAGAAAACTCACCTTCCTTATAGGAAGCGAGCAAAACTCCAAGAGTAAAGGAGTTTCATGGCAAAACAAAACTCAGATCTCAAACAATCAACTGGGGAGAGCAGTGACCTCAAGAAGGAGTAGCATCTGATCCTCAGAAAGTCACAAAAGCAGTTAAAGCTAAAGCTTGATAGTTGGTACCAAGCGTAAACAGGAGAATCGCTGCAGGCCTAAAGAGCTAAGCTCCACTCAGAGGGTTCCTTCATGGTCACCAAAATGTTAACCAAAATGAGTGACTGGGGCAAGTGACTGAGTCCATTGAGGTTTATTAAACCAAAGCTTGAGGGCACACCCTGGAAAAACATAAGTCATAGAAATGCTCCATAGCGTGTCTCATCTTTGAAGAGGTTTTCAGGAGGCCTGATACTTATACATCTGCTTAAAGTGAAGAAGGGAGATAGGAAGACACAAGTAGAGGGATGAATAATTGGTCTCATCTAGTCTTTCTTCTGTACTTGGAAATATAAGCATTATCATTGTGAAATCTAACAGGCTTTAGTTTTAGAAGCTAGATTTAGTTTATACACCTATTGTTACAATTGCTTTGTCCTTGTTTTTTTTGTTTTTTTTGTTTTTTTTGAGACAGAGTCTCGCTCAGTCGCCCAGGCTGGAGTGCAGTGGCACGATCTCGGCTCACTGCAAGCTCCGTCTCCCAGGTTCACGCCATTCTCCTGCCTCAGCCTCCCGAGTAGCTGGGACTACAGGCGCCCGTGACTACACCCAGCTAATTTTTTTAGTAGAGACGGGGTTTCACCATGTTAGCCAGGATGGTCTCGATCTCCTGACCTCGTGATCCGCCCATCTTGGCCTCCCAAAGTGCTAGGATTACAGGCGTGAGCCACCACGGCCGGCCACTTTGTCCTTGTTTTATGGGAGGATATACATCTTGAAAAGTTCCAAGGCCAGTAAAGAACAATTTGTGAGGACAGTCACCCAGAGATGTCCGAGGTCTTTTTGCCTTCCTGTGGGGGTCTGGCTAATGTACAATGCTTTGACACAGGTTGTGTAATAACAGTTGTTCATCTGGGGAAAAGATGGTGGAGTCACATGACTCAGCCTCCAGACTGAACTATCACTTTGGTGTAATGAGTTTGACAGTCCTGAGATTTTTACTTTCCTTTACATAATTTTAAGAGTCAAGGGGCTGGGTGCGGTGGCTCATGCCTGTAATCCAGGCACTTTGAGAGGCCAAGGCGGGTGGATCACGAGGTCAGGAGATCGAGACCATCCTGGCTAACACGAAGAAACCCCGTCTCTACTAAAAATACGAAAAATTAGCCAGGCATGGTGGCGGGTGCCTGTAGTCCCAGCTACTCGACAGGCTGAGGCAGGAGAATGGCGTGAACCCCGGAGGCGGAGCTAGCATGAGCCGAGATCACGCCACTGCACTCCAGTCTGGGTGACAAAGCAAGACTCCATCTCAAAAAAAAAAAAAAAAACAAAGAGCCATACTTCCTCGATGCTGTTCCACTGAGGTCAAAGGGATGGGTGTGGAAGGCATCACAGCTTTTTCCTATTTAGAAACCCATTGACCCTTCCTTCGCCCCCTATTGGGTTACATTCCTCTGTCCATAGATCACATATTTACTGAGTTGTTTTCCAGGGGAAAAAAAAGTCTCAGTTGAACTCCTTAAAGCCCCAAGCATTCAATTCAGTTCAAGAGTGTCTCTCATTTTAATGATGACCAGGCACAAATATTTTTTAAAGGCTCTCCAGAAAATTTTGATAAGAGCCTCTGCACAACCCACAGTAGCTTTGGGGAGCACTGAGCTACAAAAGTGATGGGCAAGGAACCTGCTATGTGCTGGGGACCTTTATATGTCCACCTTATCTAATGCCCCAAATGACGCTTTAAGTAGGCACTATTATCCCCCTATCCCAAGACATCAATTAACTTGTCCTTTATCTCAGAATTGGTCAAAGGTGGAACCAGGATTCCGACTCATATATTTCTGAATCTAAAGGTCATGTTTCACTGCAGAGCGATTGAGCCTACACGAACTCAAAGAAAGACAGGATGACTGCTTCTAACAGAAATAACCATACAGTCTTCAATGAAGAGTCAGGGTCTGAAATGAGCCTTAGGAAAAAGAACAGCTCAGGAGGCTGAGAAGACAGTCAAAGGTATTGTGGAAAGGAGTGAAAGAATTAGAATAAGTTCAGACATGAAAACATAAAATGGGGATCAAGTCTTTCTACACAAACCAAGGGAGTAGACTGGGGCTGTGTTATGGGGCCTTTGAATGGCAGCCTAAGGAATTGAAACTTCATTCTATGGATGATAGGAGTCACCGGAAAGCTTTGAGAAGCTCAGTAACATGACAAACAGCATTTCCAGGAAGATTACTCTGACAGTGTAACCAAAAACCAGTGTAACGAAAACCAGGTTAGTCGCATGCTGCATGTAGTGAGGTCCATCAACATGAGTGAGGTCCGATACAAAAAAAAAAAGTGAATTTATTCTAAAGCTAGCTTGGAGGAAGGGGCACAAAGCATTCTGCCTTTAAATGTGCTGCTCCACCTTTGGAGCAGAAAGCAGGCATTTTTTTAGAAGGTAAAAGAGAAAATGAGCAAGAACAAGTGTCCCCCTGCTACTGGGCAATTATCTACCGGGCAGTTGAGATGGTGCCTTCCTGGACAGAAGTAAGTTGTAAAAATGGCCATGTGGGCATGCTTCTGACATGTTCCCCTAGTGGGTGTAAGTTCTGAGGTGACGGAAGCTCTGAGGCAACCCTCTGGAGGTGAAAGGTCCATGGCAGGTATTCTTTGGTCCGCTAATGAACTGTCAACTCTTGAGAGATTCATCACGGAGCACACAGCTAGAGGAACTTGCCCTGTAGGGAATGTCTGGTGATGGGGGAGGTGGAAGGTTATATATGCATTTCTGAAGGGCTAAGGGTAGGAAAGGGGTAGCCAGGGAAATGAGACAGGAGACAGAGGGAGGAAAAAAATAATTAAACCACCTCTAGAAAAATGGGGGTACTCAGTTACCATTTTCCACTGCCAAGCTTTATTTTTATCTTTATGGGATCTGGGTGCCATATTCGTTCTGAGTACTTTTTGCTGAAAGGGGGCATAGTCAGTGAGCATTAGAATGAAACTGATCTACCTAGAGTTGGAAATATTTATGAGTACCCGGACTTATAGATTATATTGGTTGGAGCATTGTGGTCTGAGGTCTAGAAGGTCTCTGGGAAAGCGTGCCTTGTATTTTTATAAACAGGTTGTAATATCAGGAAGCTCCACACCAGAGGGATATGCCTATCCCTGCAAGCAGGGCCAATGTTATAAGCAGCTTTTGCTCCTAGGATGGTTCTGACCCAAATCAGGATGCTAACCATTGGTCAGCAACAATGTGGGGTTAGGAGAAATGAAATAATTATTTCTGTTAAAACAATTAAAAAAATTAAGCTACCTCTAGAAAAATAGGGGTACTTGGTTACAATAGTGTTAGGCAAGATAACTTAGAGATGTGGTTCTGAACTCTGACAACTTAATAGAATTACCTAGAAGCTTTTCTCTTTTTCTAAACTTTTCATTTTGAAACAATTTCACACTTTCAAAAATGTTCCAAAAATAGAGTCCCCATATACTTTTCACTCAATTTTCCCAAATATTGTTTTAGATAACCACAGTGCAATCATTAAAATCAATACATGGGCCGGGCGCAGTGGCTCACGTCTGTAATCCCGGCACTTTGGGAGGCCAAAGTGGGAAGATCACCTGAGGTCGGGAGTTCGAGACCAGCCTGACCAACATGGAGAAACCACGTTTACTAAAAATACAAAATTAGCCGGGTGTGGTGGCACATGCCTGTAATCCCAGCTACTTGGGAGGTTGAGGCAGGAGAATCACTTGAACCCAGAGGGCAGAGGTTGCGATGAGCCGAGATCATGCCATTACACTCCAGCCTGGGCAACAAGAGCAAAACTCTTGTCTCAAAAAATAAATTTAATTTAATTTAAATTTAAAAAATAAAATAAATACATTAATCACTGACATTGTACAATGAATGAATCTGCAGACCTTATTGAAATCTCCTCTATCTCCCCACTAATGTCCTCTTTCTAGACCAGGATCCAATCCAAGATCACACATTGCATCTCATTTTTTGTCCTCTCAGTCTCCTTTAAACTGGTACAGTTCCTCAGAATTTCTTTTGCCTTCATGACCTTAACACTTTTGAAGAGTATTGGAGTTATTTTGTAGAATGACCCTCAGTTTGGGCTTCTATTTTTTACTCATGATTAAACTTAGGTTGTACACGTAGACAAGAACACCACAGAGGTGATGCTGCACCTTCTCCATCCATCATATTAGGATGTCCTAAGATGTCGATATCTCTGATTACTGGAGACGTGAACTTTGAGCACTGGGCTAAAAGTTCCTCCACTGTAAAATGGCTATTTTCTTTGGAAGCATTTGTAAGTGACCAATACTTGGGCCACATGATGAACCAATCAGCTCAGACTCTCTTAGGGGAAGACACAGGCCCTGGTAAGTTTTAAATGCCATATAGGTGACTCTAACCAGCATCTAAAGCTTACACCATGAAGATTAGAATCCTGGAAATCAGCTAGGAAGCCATTCCTTGGACCTAACATCCAGTTCCAGACACAATATTTGGCATGGACCCATGATAGGGAAATGGGAAGGCAAAAAAATCTCCTAACTGAGAAAATGATGGGTGAGTAGACTGCTACCCAATAAAAAGAGAAGGCAGGGCCAGGTGCGGTGGCTCATGCCTGTAATCCCAGCACTTTGGGAGGTCAAGGCAGGCAAATAACTTGAGCTCAGACGTTCAAGACCAGCCTGGGCAACATGGTGAAACCCCATCTTTACCCCAAAAAAAAAAAAAAAATTGGCCAAGCATGGTAGTACATGGCTGTAGTCCCAGTTACTTACTTGGGAGGTTGGGGTGGGAGGATCACTCAAACCCAGGAGGTTGAGGCTGCAGTGAGCCAAGACTGCACCACTGTGCTCCAGCCTGGGTGACAGAGAAAGACCCTGTCTCAAAAAAAAAAAAAAGAAAAAAGAGAGAGAGACGCAGGACACCAAGTAAAGTGTCCAGCCCTTCTGGACTATTTTCTCTCCAGACCTCAGAGAAACCTGTATTGTAGTGAAAGCACACACCATATAATTTTTTTTTTTTTAAGACGGAGTCTCGCCGTGTCGCCCAGGCTGGAGTGCAGTGGTGCGGTCTTGGCTCACTGCAAGCTCTGCCTACCGGGTTCATACCATTCTCCTGCCTCAGCCTCCTGAGTAGCTGGGACTACAGGCTCCCACCACCATGCCTGGCCAATTTTTTGTATTTTTAGTAGAGACGGGGTTTCACCGTGTTAGCCAGGATGCTCTCGATCTCCTGACCTCGTGATCCGCGCGCCTCGGCCTCCCTAAGTGCTGGGATTACAGGCGTGAGCCATGGCGCCTGGCCCACACCATATAATTTTACTATCACAAGCCTGACATGAGCTCCTGATTGCCACTGACGGGAAGGGAATTATGAATTATGTCATGGAAATATATGACCACATATGCCAAGATGCACACTTCCGGGTATAACTGAATGAAAAATTCACAAAATCCACATCAGAGATACATGACCTCCCCTAAATAACCCTGTTCTCCCCACTTGGTCTTTTGTCCTTAATTTCTTTTGAAGTAAGAGAATAAAGACTGTTATAAATTTCACAAAATAGGAAAGTGTACACATCTCCTGTCACCCGGCTGTTTAAGCAAGAGGACACTGTGCTCAACTTCGTTAGAGTTATTATCTTGAGGTTTTTATAAAGAGATATCATCAGTCCCCTCCTCAGAGGGTCCATCTGATAACATGCAAAAAAAATGCCACTGTAACCAAAACCCAGAGGCAGGAAGGACCCTGAGAAGAGCAATCCCTAAGGTATTCACATGCCTGCCATGGTCTGGTGCTGCTGGTACAGGAGGAACTGCTGCTGGCAATAGCTCGAAAAAAAGAGAAGGCAGGGTCAAGTGCAGTGGCTCACGCCTATAATCCCAGCACTTTGGGAGGCTGAGGCCAGCGGATCATCTGAGGTCAGGAGTTCAAGACCAGCCTGGTCAACATGGTGAAACCCCATCTCTACTAAAAATACAAAAATTAGCCAGGCATGTTGGCAGGTGCCTGTAATCCCAGCTACTTGGGAGGCTGAGGCAGGAGAATCACTTGAACCTGGGAGGCGGAGTTTGCAGTGAGCCAAGATCATGCCACTGCATTCCAGCCTGGGCGATAGAGTGAGATCCTGTCTCAAAAAAAAAAAAAAAAAAAAAAAAAGATAGAAGGCAGCTCTAACACTCAGGGAGTAGTAAGAAAAGAACTCACTCAACCTTCAATTCTCAATTCTCAATTCTCACACAGCCAACACCCTTCCAGCCTCTCTATGGGGGTCTCACTGGGAGGGCTGGCACATAATTAAATGCCAATACATGGATGAAATAAGTTACAGAAGGGTGGGATCAACTGGGTCAAAAACGGTTGAACATTTCACAAAACAGGAAGGATTTGGGTTAGACCCTGAAAGACTCAGGCTTAGGAAAGCAGACACAAAGAGAAACAGAAGCCAAGGGAACCTAAGTAAAGCATCCAGCCCTCCTGGCCAATTTCCTCCTCAGACCTCAGAGGGACCTTTATTGTAGTGAAAACACATGCCATATAATTTTACTATCCTAAGCCTGAGATGAGCTCCTAATTGCCACTGATGGGAAGGAAATTATGAATCATGTGATAGAAATACACAACGCATGCAAAGATGCACACTTTGCACCACTCTGGATGCACAAAGACGCACACAGGCCCCACCGGAGATGCTAGTTTTGAAGAAGGTCCCAGGAATAAGAGTGGGTTTGCAGATGTTATTTTATTTACTCTTCTCACACACGATATGGGGATATTTCACAAGGAGGATACTGATCCTCAGAAAGGGGAAGTAACTTGCCAAGGTTGTTGGTGGATGTGGGATTAGAACCTCAGTGAGTCTAACACCGGAACCCATGCCACCACCACTACCACCGAGAGACCTGAACAGGGTATGTGTAGGGAACAGGAAGGAGCAGGGAGAGCTGAAGCAGAAAGAAACCATTTTAAAACAGGGAAGTTAGGTAAGCTTGCTAAACAGGGATAATATGTTGCAGGGAAATGAACACTAGACAGGCATTCAAACTTGATCTGATTACAGAAAAGCCACTGAAGGTTTTGAGAGGGCAGAACCAGCCAAAGTGAAACCTTGAGCCAAGACCAAAGAAGGTGGTGAAAAGGGGAGTCTGGATTCCTAAGCTAGAGAGATGCCGCCAACAACAGTGACAGGACCACGTGATGCATGGAGCAAGAACTAGTCGGAGAGGCTAAAGCTGTTGGTTTAAATACAAAAAGTCATGCAGTAAGGGCATGGCAGGGTGAGGCAAGTTATATTCTTTCTCTGCAGTTCAGTCTCTCTTCATCTATAATCAGGTGCAATGAGAATTAATGTCTAAATGACCCTCAACCCTTGCTACTCAAAGTGTGGCCCACCAACCAAAAGCAACGACATGTCCAAAAGCTCCTTAGAAATGCAGAATCTCAGACTCCATCAGAAGGATCAGAATCTGTATTTAAACAAGATCTTTGGGGGATCTGTGAGCACATTAAAGATTGTGAAGCAGTTTTCTGAAGTGTCTTCCAGTTCTAAAATGCAATGATTTCACAGTCATCTGAACTCCGTCACCTTACAGGAGAAAGAAGGAAAATAACATTTACCTTCGCCTCATTTGTGACCTTTTCTTAAAACAGCCTCTTAGACTCGCCCACATCCAGGTAGAGGATTTAGAAAACACCCGAAAGGCAGTGCTGCCACCTTGTGACCATCATCAGTAAATGCACTTAACTCTTACCGGTCTCTCCAGTCGTGGAGGGGATGGGGCTGGAGCGGGCAGGGTGTAGGAAGTGAAGTCCAAGTCACAGATGAGGTAAGAGAACCATAACCGCCCACAAAGACTGGAAGTAACTGTCAGAGAGAGCTCAGCCTGCATCACAGAGCAATGACCCATTGCAAAAAACAGTTTTTATAACAATATGTGGTCAGTGAGAAACAGTTCCAAGCCAAGTTCTGCCCTTGTAACCTTAAAAATCATTGTAATGGGTATTTTCTTTTGTTTTCTTTTCTTTTTTTTTTTTTTTTCTGGAGACGGAGTCTCGTTCTGTCGCCCAGGCTGGAGTGCAGTGGCGCGATCTTGGCGCGATCTCCACTCACTGCAACCTCCGCCTCCCAGGTTCAAGCGATTCTCCTGCCTCAGCCTCCTGAGTAGCTGGGATTACAGGTGCACACCACCATGCCCAGCTAATTTTTGTATTTTTAGTAGAGACGGGGTTTCACCATGTTGGTCAGGCTGGTCTCGAACTCCTGACCTTGTGATCCACCTGCATCGGCCTCCCAGCTGGGATTACAGGCGTGAGCCACCGCACCTGGCCCACTTGTATTCTTTAGAGTGTACCAAGTATGCACACATTTTAATGCTATTTAATGGTAATGTAATAAACTGAAGAAAATCCTATCACCAGATAGTGTCCATATTTGAAGCTTTAGTCACACCAAGCCCTGCTGCAACAACGCACCCTTTGGGAAGCAGACCTTTGGTTAAAGGTTTTGAGTTTACTCCAGTTTTCACTACAAGCAAAGTGGCCCAGACCTTTGCAAAGAAACCACCTAGAAGAGAGCTCACCCCACCAGGTGCAGTGGCTCACACCTGTAATCCCAGCACTTTGGGAGGCCAAGGCGGGCAGATGATTTGAGGTCAGCAACTCAGGACTAGCTGATTAACATGGTGAAACCACGTCTCTACTAAAAATACAAAAAAATTAGCCGAGCATGGTGGCATATGCCTGTAGTCCCAGCTACATGGGAGGCTGAGTCAGGAGAACAGCTTGAACCCATGAGGCAGAGGTTGCAGTAAGCCAAGATCGCGCGCCACTGCACTTCAGCCTGGGCAACAGAGCAAGACTCCATCTCAGAGAGAGGGAGAAAGAGAGAGAGCTCACCCCATGTATATTTCCACTTGGGAGCATCATCTTTCCAAGGGCCACTTTGAGGTGAAATGGCTTTTTTACATACTCAGCATCAATTTGGTCCTAAAATCAGGAGACATTCACCCTTCTCCACCCCAATTTCCAACATCCCCTCCTTTGTAGAGAGAGCACTCTGGAAGCCACTGAGCCCCATAGCCCTAGGGCCTAGACCACTATTCCTAAAGGGAAGACTTTTCCATCACTATGACAGACACCCAGGCTAGAGTCCTCTGCCTGGACTCAAAGCTCTAACCCCAACCTCTTTTTCCAGTGCAAACCCTTCTACTCACTAAAAATTACTCTCTCTCCACTCAAACTAGCCTGTTTGCCCTTCCCTGAACGGGGCTTGTGTTTTCCCATCAGCTCAACTTTGCTCACATGCCCAGCTCAAAACCACCTTTCCACAGGCCAGACAAGTGCTCAGTTCTTCCCACACGCAGATGAGTGCTCTGCCTCCTGAGAGCCTGCTTAGCCCTACTGGACGCTGTCTTGTTGCACTTATCATCTGCTGCCTTAGATTGAAGGCCTTCATATGCCTCTCCTGCCTCCACCCCCTGCCCTTCTAAATTTCAAACTCCTTGGCCGCACAGACTGGTGCACTGTTTCCATATCCCTCACGCTATCCAGCTCAGCACTTGGCAAACATTAGCTCACCACAAGAATGCATCCTCAGGTTTTTAAGTCAGACAAGGGCTTCATAGCAGTTCTATTGACGTTGGGGATGAACAGTTCCTTGCGGTGGGGGCTGTTCTGTGCATTGTGAGACGTTCAGCAGCATCCACGTGGCCTCTTTCCACTAGATGCCAATAGCAGCCTTCCCTCTCTCCCGTCCCCACCCCGGTATGAAAACCAAAAATGTCTCCAAACATTGCCAAATGTCCCCTGGGCGGAAACCACCCTCAATCGACAACCACTACTCTATACCAATAGTTCTCCACCTGGCCACACATTCAGACTCACCTCAACATTTACACTCAGCCTGGAAGTCAGGGGGACCTAAATCCAAATCCTGGCTCTGTCACTCCCTTTGCAACCCCGGACAAGTCGCTTCACTTTTTTTTATCCTGTTTTATCGTCTTAAGATGAATAAATATCCCTTCTCACAATCTTGTTGTGAAGATTAAATGATCCGCAGCGTGACCTAGAAAGGGTTTAATAAATGGACTGTGTAGAATTTCTAAGTCGCTCTTAAAGCACGAGGGTGAGGAACTGGGGAAAGTTCGCTGCGCCACCAGGAGGCGCCATCACAAACCACGTCGGTGGGTGGCCGCCAGGCTCCAGCTTTGTTTCCCAGCCAAGCAAACTTTGCAATGTGGGCCTGAGTCTGAGCTACTTCGTAGCTGGAGGAAATGACACTCTTCCTCATCCCCCAAAATAATTCTTAAAATAAAATCGAATCTTATTTTATCTTTTCATGACATACATGCTCAATATGCTTTTCACAGGGGAGAGGGAAAAAAGAAATGGATGAGAATATATGAGGATATTATGAAAGAAATCATATTTTATATGATTTATAATAGATGACTCATTACTTATAATATTACTTGTTAATCATAAAATTACTTATAATAATAGCTGACATGTTTTAAGAACTCCTGTGTCTCAGGCATTGTTCTAAGCACTTCACATTTATCTCATTTTATCCTCACAGAAATCTTATGCATTTTACATTTTTTTACTTTTCATTTTTCAGACTTTCAAAAATATTGTAAAAATAGTCAGAGTTCCAGTATATCCTTCATCCAGCTTTTTCAAATAACCTTAACTCTAATGCAATTATCAAAATCAGTCACCTAGCATTGATACAAAAAATTTTTTAATATAGAAATATGGGGCCGGGCACGGTGGCTCACGCCTTTAATCCCAGTACTTTGGGAGGCCAAGGCGGGTAGATCACGAGGTGAGGAGATCGAGACCATCCTGGCTAACACGATGAAACCCCGTCTCTACTAAAAATACAAAAATTAGCCAGGCGTGGTGGCGGGTACCTGTAATCCCAGCTACTCAGGAGGCTGAAGCAGGAGAATCTCTTGAACTCGGGAGGTGGGGGTTGCAGTGAGCCCAGATCGAGCCACTGCACTCCAGCCTTGGCGACAGAGTGAGACTCTGTCTCCAAAAAAAAAAAACAGAAATATTAAAATTTTGCTAATCATCTCAGTCATGTCTTTTTTCTGCTCCAGAGTCCAACCCAGGATCCCACACTGAATAACACTGTCACATTTCCTAGGCCTCCTCCAACCTGGGGGAGTTTCCCACTCTTTCCCTCTCTCAGGACCTTGATGCTTTTGAGGAGGTCTGGTCAGTTGTTTTGTAGAATGCCCCTCAATTTGGGTTTGTCTCATGTTTCCTTGGGATGTTTCAGGTTATGCATTTTGGGCAAGATTAGCACAGAAGTGATGTGTCTTTCTCAGGACATCCCAGCTGGAGCCCCAGGATGTCGATATCTCTCATTACCGATGAGGTTCACTTTAAGCGCTTGGTTCAGGTGGTGTCTGCCAGGTTTCTCTACTGTGAAGTTACTGTTCATCTCATTGTAATTAATAAGTATCTTGTGGACAGATACTTTGGAAATATGCAAATAGCCAGTTTGTTCTTAGCATATTTTTTCCAATTAGTTTCTAGAATCCAGAGATAATTGTAGCCGATAAACGATTCTTACTGTGGTGTTAGCCAAACAGTGATTTTCTGTTTCCATCATTGCTTCTACACTGATTAACTGGAATGCTGCTGTAAGAAAGAGCTACTTCTTCTTTCTCATTTATTTATGTATTCACTTATTTATATATATCAGCATGGACTCTCAAGTATTTATCGGTTGGACTACATTACTATTATTATTGATTATGTTGCTATATTGTCCCCAAATTGGCCATTGGGAGCTTCTTCTAGTTGGCATTTGTGATATTTTCCACACATCCCCATCATTTTTCAAGCTGTGCTTTACTCTCAGGCCCCGCAAGATGCTCCAGTGTCCTCTTGTGGTTTCCTTCCCCAGCCCTGGAATCAGCCATTTCTCCAGGGAACCCTGGTTCCTTTCATGGGAGAATGATGTTTACAGACCATGGGCGCCCATATACCCATTGCTAGTAGGTGCCGGTGCTTCTATGCCCTCTAGTGGTCAGAGCTGGGAAATAACACACGCACAGTAGTGTATTGTTACCCACATTTCACAAATGAGGTAAATGAGGCACAAGAAAACTTAGGCAACTTGACCAACGTCACAGAGAAAATAGGTAGTGGAACTGGGAAATGAAAATAATGACAGATGCACCACAAGTCCTAACAAGCAAAAGTAGCTTTTTCACACATCCACATCAGCAGAAAGCCACAAGCCCAATATTCCGGCGTAGACATTCTTTGAAAACCCGAATTCCATAGCAATAACCACGATGGCAACCACCACGTACTCAACACCCGCCTGGGCACGGGGCTCCCACAGCAGCTCACTTATTCCCAACAACTCTGCAAGGAGGATTTTACCATCCTCCTTTTACAAATCAGGGAATCAAGGATCACAGAAGCCAAGTGACTTGTCCAAGTCAACATAGTTAAGTGACAGAACCATTAGCTGTCCCCAGGTACATCTGGACATAAAGTCCATGCTTATGCCACTGTGTCAGCATTTCCAAAAACTGATTTTAGGCGAAACGTAAGTAAGCTTTTTAAAAACTTTAATACTTATGCGTTTAATACACATTGAGAAAACATTTAAGCGCACATCAAATCTGTAATTTCATGGACAATATTGCATAAGACAAGGATGTTTTGTCTCCAACTCCTGGCCTCAAGCCATCCTCCCACCTTAGCCTCTCGAGTAGCTGGAATCACAGATCTGAGCCACCGATCCCTGCTAGGACAGGATGTTTTGTAAACTAAATTTATTTAGAAAAAAGGATGAAATATATAATAATAAAGGTGGTACAAGCTAGAGAGAAAATCATAAAGTCAGCCTAGAAATGTCTGGTGTCTGGATGACATAAAGCTACAGCACTGTGAAGCCTCATTCTCAGTTACTCCCAGGAAATTAGAGTCACATAACGCTGCAGAAAGAACAGCTCAGAATCTTAGATCTGGGCTTTAGCCCTAGATATGTCCATTTGTAGGACCCCAAACATCTCTGTGACCTCCTTGCTGGGAGTAAATCCAACCTTCCCAGACATGTGAGAACAGTAAGAAGACCCTGCACACACAAAGGAGTTTCTCTGTCACAGAGAAAATAACACCAGGTTCAGGGACCCCAGGGACTCTGCATGGTGCTGACAGACCCAAGGCCAAGGCATAGCAGAGGTCCACGCTGGGGAGGGAGGGTCATCCTGTTATGAAACAGGGATCCAAATAAGCCTTGCTTCTCAGAGCCTGGTCTGGGGAACTCAAATGTAGACAGAAGGGAGAAAGGAAGAAGAGAAAATGAGGCAAAACTGAGAGGGGACGGGACAGAGAGGTGACCTGGGCAGAGCTTCACCCATGACCCTAGAAAGTGCTCCTGCCCTGGGAGGAGGCTCAGCATGGAAAGAGGAAGGACAGCAGAGCCTAAGTCACAGCAGCCCTGACTACAGCGTTCCTGGAGCCCAGGCTCTTTTCCACAGAGGAGGAAAGAGCAGGCAGCAGAGACCATGGGGCCCCCCTCAGCCTCTCCCCACAGAGAATGCATCCCCTGGCAGGGGCTTCTGCTCACAGGTGAGTGGAGGATTCCTGGGAGTGGGCAAGAGGAGGGATCACAGAGAATTGCTGGGGTCTCCTGGGGAGGATGGGGCTCTGATAGGGGACAGAAGGCTTCTGCTGAAGCCTCAGGGGAGAGACCATCAGAGAGGGACACGGGTCACAACAAGACAATCACATTGAACTGGGACTGATAAGAGGGAGGAAAATCCATTGATCATGTTTTCCAAGTTAATCATTACTGGTCACTACAATTAGAAAATGATAAGAATAAGAATTACATCAGGGTGATACTTTAAATAAAAATATAACCAGGGCACTAAACCCTGTCCTTGACCACCAACCACAAGTTGCAAAATAACCACCACTCCTTAACTCATCCACGAGTATTTGCAATCAAATTTTAGGCACTGGTGTACAACAAATATCAGACAAGTCTCTGTGTTCAAAGAGCTTACACTCTCGCAGAGATGAAGACAGATACCCAAAGAGATCTAGAATGTGAGGTCAGGTGTTGACAAGAGCCCTGGAGGGAACAGAGCAGAAAAAGGTCAGAAAGGGAAGACCCAGGGTCTCTAGAGGAGGTGTCAGGGGAAGGGTCTCCCAAGGATGCCCTAATGTGAGCAGGATCTGAGGGCAGTGGGGAGGGAGGCATGCAAACCCCTGGGGAAGGGGATTCCAAACAGGAAAATGCCAAGGTCAGAGGTGCTGAAGAAAGAAAGGTCACACTACTGACCTTGACCAAGTGGGACACACACACACTCTCCAAGGCTGAAGGGTGAAGAGACTCTCTCAGGACCCAGGGCCCCATCTTTCCATCCCAATACATGGGTCCCAATATTGACTGATGCTTTCTCCCTTCTAGCCTCACTTCTAAACTTCTGGAACCTGCCCACCAGTGCCCAGCTCACTATTGAATCCACGCCGTTCAATGTCGCAGAGGGGAAGGAGGTGCTTCTACTTGTCCACAATCTCCCCCAGCATCTTTTTGGCTACACCTGGTACAAAGGGGAAAGAGTGGATGGCAACAGTCTAATTGTAGCATATGCAGTAGGAATTCAACAAGCTACCCCAGGGGCCGCATACAGTGGTCGAGAGACAATATACCCCAATGCATCCCTGCTGATCCAGAATGTCACCCAGAATGACATAGGATTCTACACCCTACAAGTCATAAAGTCAGATCTTGTGAATGAAGAAGCAACTGGACAGTTCCATGTATACCGTGAGTATTTCCACATGACCTCTGGGTGTTGGGGGTCAGTTCTACTTCCCACATATGGGATTGTCAGGCCTGGGCTGTGCCTGTGGCCCTCTCTGCATTACATCCTGTATCAGGGTTTGGACATTTAGTGCAGGACACACATGGGGGAGATAAACTTCCACAGATCAGAATTCCTTTCCTGCATCCAGACCCTGCAGACACTCGCTGCAGAGGAAGGACAGTCTGATGGGGGGACTCAGCAGGGCAAGGTCAGTGTCAGAAAAGAACCCCATGGTCTCCCCATGGACCTGACCCTAAGAAAGACCCTGGAGAACTGGATCAGGGCCTGGCCTGAGGGGTCCCCCTAGGATTCTCAGAGAGAAGCTCAACTCTTCCCAGAACTGAGCCCCTGTGCAAATCCCTGTCCCAGATTCCTGACTCCAGGTGACCCTGGGGACCCTAGGGATCCTGTGCCAGGGCTGAGTGAGGCCTCCTGGGCAGGGCTGACTGGGAGCAAGAATTTACCAGCTGTCTGAGGGTGGTGGCTCCTGGAGTTGGTCACCAGCCAGGGTCCAGCCCCAAGAACCTCTTCTGGGCAAGGACAGGGCCTCATCCTTCACCTGAGACTCAGCATGGGGTGAACAGATGGACAAGATTACTAGGGCATGAGCCCACTGCCCAGGGGAACTTAGATGACTCCATGGGAAGTTCAGTATCCCCAGGGGGAGGAAAAGAAGAGAGAAGATGCTCCCAGCAGCTCCTTTTCCGCAAGGGATCAGACTCAGGGACCTCTCTTTTGGAGGCAAATAAGCATAGATGCTGTTCATTTGGGCAGCTCCTCTATACACAGCTGAGGTCAAGTAATTGTAAATATTTTGAGATTAATTCACAAACAACCTCACAGCCAAATAGCACTTATCCTACTTATTGAAAAAAAATTGAGGAACAGGGAGACACAGTCACCGACTAGGGTCACACAAGTCAAAGGTGTCAGATTAGAGTCACACGAGGTCTCTCTGCAGCCCCAGCTGCCTCTTCTCCACCAGGGGGCGGCTGGCGTTATTATTAGACATCTGCAGACCTGAGACCGGTCCTAAGTTCTCTTTCCTTTTTCTTGGGCATCCACATCTCAGAGGGGGAGGTTTTGGTCTGGAGAGTAAGGGGCAAATGGAAAATTAATCAATTTTTCCTGATATAGTTTGGATGTTTATCCTCTCCAAATCTCATGTTGAAATGTGATCCCCAACGTTGGAGGTGAGGCCTGGTGGGAGGCGATCGGATCATGGGGGGCTGTTTCTCATGAGTGGCTCAGCACCATCCCCTTGGTGACAAGCCAGTTCTCACTTTGAGTGCACAGGAGATCTGGTTCTTTAAAAGTGTGTGGCACCTCCACACTCTCTCTTGCTCCTGCTTTTGCCACATGACACCACCTGCTCCCCCTTCTCCTTCCACCATGATTGTAAGCTTGCTGGGTCTCACCAGAAGCCGAGCAGACGCTGGTGCCATGCCTGTATAGCCTGCAGATCCCTGCATCAATTAAATCTCTTTTCTTTATAAATTACCCAGCCTCAGACATTTCCTTATAGTAACAAAAAATAGCCTAACACATTAGCCTAACCTAGAACTAAATCCCTTGTGTCAACAGAGTCAGTGCCAGGAATGTCTGGGCCTCCCTCTCAGATGCGCACCACTGCCCTCACTCGACCTGAAATCCTGTGTTTCCTGATGTGTCAGTGACACTCCCACAAGAGGATAAAACACTCCCCACTCACACCCTGCACCAGCGCAGGGCCCAGTGAGAGACACACACTCAGTAGTTCTCTGACGAAGGAGGGAAGGAATGAATGATGAATAATTCTTAAACTCTTCAGAGACCGGATCTTGGATGCAGAATCCTATAAGGTTCTGGCCACATCTGTTTCCTGTCCCTCCAGGGGCCGGGATCCTTGTTGCATTCCTCTAACCCCTGCCCCTAAAGCCACCCCAAGAACCGCATCTCATGGGACTCTGGCACAGCTCATCTGTGGGAAGGTTTTCAGGTCTCCCTGGTCCTGGTTTGTGGGCGGCAGGCCACCCAGGCGCCGAGGCAAGAGACCAAGGACATGAGCTGTTCCAGTATAATAAAATATAAAACAAGAAAAGTTATACCAGATATAGATCTTAGATATGATTATATGTGAATATCATTAATCATTAGTTGGTAGCAATTACTCTTTATTCCAGTATTATAATAATCCTCGCTCTATAATCATAACCTAGGAAAAGCCAGGCCATACAGAGATAGGAGCTGGGGAGACATAGTGAGAAGTGACCAGAAGACAAGAGTGCGAGCCTTCTGTTATGCCCAGACAGGGCCACCAGAAGGGCTCCTTGGTCTAGCGGTGACACTAGGGCCTGGGAAGACACCCGTTGCCAGGCAGACAGAGGTCTAGCGGTAGCGTAAGTGTCAAGGGAAAACACCCGCTACTTGGCAGACCGGGAAAGGGAGTCTCCCTTTCCCCGGGGGAGTTTAGAGAAGACTCTGCTCCTCCACCTCTTGTGGAGGGCCAGACACCAGTCAGGTCCACTCGCAGTTATCCGGAGGCCTAACCGTCTCCCTATGATGCTGTGCTTCAGTGGTCACGCTCCTAGTCCGCCTTCACGTTCCATCCGGTACGCCTGGCTCTGCCTTCTAGATAGCAGTAGTAAATTAGTGAAAGTACCAAAAGTCTCTGATATGCAGAAATAATGGCATAAGCTGTCTTTCTCTTTGTCTCCTCTCTCTCTCTGCCTCGTCTGCCAGGCAGGGAAGGGCCCCCTGTCCAGTGGACACATGACCCATGTGACCTTACCTATCATTGGAGATGACTCACACTCTTTACCCTCCCCCTTTTGCTTTGTATCTAATAAATAAAAGCGCAGTCAGACATTCGGGGCCACTACCGGTCTCCGCGCATTGGTGGTAGTGATCCCCCCGGGCCCAGCTGTCTTTTCTTTTATCTCTTTGTCTTGTGTCTTCATTTCTACACTCTCTCGTCTCCACACATGGGGAGAGACCCACCGACCCTGTGGGGCTGGTCCCTACACTGGTTCTAGAATAACCAGGGGTCTCCTGGTCCCTGGGGTCTCTGAGGTCACCGTAGTCCCCACAGCTCACTGTGATGTAATCTCTGGCTATCTCTGCTACCCCTTGTCTCTTATCTTCCTCCCCTTTCACACCAGTGAGGATGCCCCTGCCCTGCACAGCTTCCTCCACCCTTAGGTCTTCCCCAGGAACTCCCTCTAACAAGACTGGCTGTTCTGTTCCCTTCCCACTCACACTGTGGCCTGGCCCACCTCCGGGGCAATAAAAAAAGGCACAGAAATCAGCTGGATCAGAGCCCCTGCCAGGCTTCATCATGAGCCAGTGTCCCCAGGCCACCAGGAGAACGAGCTTCCACTGTGTCCCCACCCAGGGCTCTTTCCCTTCTTGAGGCCAACATGTGGAAAAGGCCACAGGACAGGGACGAGCGACTCCTCCACCTACTCTTGTAATTTCCCAGCAGGTTTTTCCTGCCACTGCACAGACAAAACCAATTCACTGAGACCACGATATTGCAGTCAAGAAAGAGTTTAATTAATGCTAAGTGAGCCAAACAGTAAGACAAGAGTTTATTATTACTTAAATCAGCCTCCCTGGAGGCTTGAGGTTAGAGTTTTTCATGGATAGTTTGATGGCAGGGGACTAGGGAATGGGGAAAGCTGATTGGTTGGGGATAAAATCATAGGGATGTGGCAACTGATCCTGGTGTGCTGAAACTGCCTCTGAGTGGGGGCCACAAGACCACTGAATCATGGGTCACGGTCCAGGTGGAGTCAGTCAGTTGCCAGAATGCAAAAGTCTGAGAAACATCTCAAAAGACCAATCTCAGGTTCTACAATAGTGATATTATCTATGGGAGCAATTAGGGAAGTCACAAATCTTGTGACCCTCCCATAATGCTAATCTCGTAATGTTTCATTAGTTTACAAAGGCAATCCTTGACAAAGAGGGAGTTAGTTTTAGGGAGGGACTATAATCATCCTTGCTTCAAAGTTAAACTATACACTGAATTTTTCCCTTGGTTAGCCTGGCTTGTGCCCAGGAATGAGCAAGGACAGCCACCCTGAGGCTAGAAGCCAGATGAAGTCAGCCATGCTAGCTTACTCTCGCCATCTTAATCTTTGCAAAAGTGGTTTCACTCTCTACAATGACTCACCAGGGGTCAGAGGCAAGAGGAGAGGTCTGCAGTCCCCAAAGCTCATGGCTCATTTCACCCATTTCCCTCCCGACTCCACCCTCATTCAGCTATGGGGCTCCCATCCTCCAGTCATTCCCTAGAGACTTCTGGTGTCCAATTTGGCATGTAAGAAGCTTGAAATCTGTCACTCAGTTATAACAACAAGTATAAAACTGAACAAACTGAAAAATCAACAACTCTTTTAGATCCCTCAGAGAAGCTAGGCCTCGGTGTTAATTGCCCCGCATATTGGAGAGACCGACAGGCAAAGATGGAGCAGCACACCTCACCTGGGCAGAAGCCCAGGGACAGAAACCCTGCAGAACCAGCGCTGGGGTCGGAAATCTGAACTGTAACTGACAAATTGCTGGAGGCTCAGCGTGGACATGCCCCAGAGTTAAACTAAACACTCCAGGGGAGGGATCAATCTTGGGGCTGGGACAAGGAGGGACTCTTTTGTGAGTCTTAACTCCTAGAGCTACCAGATTCTCATAGTGAATAGGCAACAAAGATCCCCTCCTCCTTCCTGAAGCGGGAGGGGAAAGGAACTATTTGGAAAGATCTCCGTGAATTCTATTCTTCTTAGCAACAGCTGCCTTTAAGAGAAACTTTTACCAGAGCCTGACCTGCTGGGGTTTTATGGGAGCCTAACTGGCCTGGCAGTGGGTAAATGTCCAACTCCAGCCCCCTGTAGCCATCATGTCCCACCTAAGGGGGCAAAAATACAGAGAGTTACTTATGAAGTTCACAGCCCAGGCTGCAGACCTCATCCAGGACCACAGAACCCTTCCCTCCCCACACTCACCACAGCGTCACTGAACACCTGCTCACCCAAGTTCCTTTTACCCAGAATATCATGTCTGGCTTTCAACAAAACTGCACAAGACAGACTAAGGCAAAAACAAAAAAAATGCAATTTGAAACTCAGAACAACAATCAGAACCAGACTCAAATGTGGCAGGGATGTTGAAATTAGCAGAACGGGAATTTAAAACAACTCTGGTTAATACAGTAAAGGTTATGATGGAAAAAGTAGACCCCGTGCAGGAACAGATGGGTGATGTAAGCAGAGAGATCGATATTCTAAGACAGAACCAAAAGAAATGCTGGAGATAAAAAAAGAAACCCTCCTGTAAGGTAAATGAAGAATGCCTTCAATGGGCTTACTGGTAGCCTGGACACAGCTGAGGAAAGAATCTTTAGCTTGAGGGTGTGTCAGTAGAAACTTCCAAAACTGAACAGCAAAGTTTTGTGTGTGTGTGTGTGTGTGTGTGTGTGTGTGTGTGTGTTTTGAGAGGAGTCTCGCTCTGTACCCCAGGCTGGAGTGAAGTGATGCTATCTCAGCTCACTGCAAGCTCTGCCTCCTGGGTTCACGCCATTCTCCTGCCTCAGCCTCCCAAATAGCTGGGACCACAGGCGCCCGCCACCATGCCCGGCTAATTTTTTCTATTTTTAGTAGAGACGGAGTTTCACCGTGTTATCCAGGATGGTCTCGACCTCCCAACCTCATGATCTGCCCGTCTTGGCCTCCCAAAGTGCTGGGATTACAGGCATGAGCCACCATGCCCGGCCTGAAACAGCAAAGTTTTAGAAGAGTGGGAAAAGGCCAGGCGTGGTTGTTCATGCTTGTAATCCCTGCACTTTGGGAGGCTGAGGCGGGTGGATCACCTGAGGTCAGGAGTTCGAGACCAGCCTGGCCAACATGATGATACCCTGTCTCTACTAAAAATACAAAAAATTAGCCAGGCATGATGACAGATGCCTATAATCCCAGCTATTCAGGAGGCTGAGGCAGGAGAATTGCTTGAACCTGGGAGGTAGAGGTTGTAGTGAGCCAAGATAGCGCAATTTCACTCCAGCCTGGGCAACAAGAGCAAAACTCTGCCTCAAAAAAAAAAAAAAAAGAGTGGGGAAAAAAAGTGGAAAAGCATATTCAACTTCACATTCAATATTTTGTATTGACAATGGCATATTTTATATTTTGTACTTGTGGGACAACTACAAAGGCTGTAACATACATGTAATGGGAATACTGGTGGTTCCTGGGACCAGGTGGAGCTGGCCAGCCCTGTGCTGTCTGATGGGCCCACTGCCTGTTCCACACACACCTGTGTCCCTCGTGATGATGCCATTATCATAAGATGGGGTCTTCGGGTGGGGAGATGCACAAGCCACCGGCATCTCACTTAGACTCTGCCCAATTCGGGCTAATTTAATCAAATTCTAGTTGTGTTTCCTGAGGCCTAAAGAAAAGGAGGAAGGTGTTTCATATGCCTGTTTAGGCCCCTTCCTATTTTGCCTAACTCTGCACAGGAAATTGAGGTGAGGGCTCTTTCCACATTTACTGACATACACACATCACATCTCCTAATTTGGTATTTTTCTTCTCTGTGTATTATTGAGACATCTCAGACTTTCCCTCTGACCAGTTCTGTCTTCCTAACAGGACTCACAATTCTCTCTCTACCCAGAGAGTCACTGATTTCAAACCAAAGTCAGCATCTTTCTTTGAGCTTAACATGATTATGCTGGTCTTCAGCATTTAGCAGACCTAAACCTTATTATGTTATCAAGAGAAATGCTACAGCAACCAATTGACCTCAGACCTTTCGACCATTAATAATAATTTCCACTGATAGAAAAAAAATTAATTTCCCCCAAATTTCTTTTTTTTTTTCACTATAGTGAGATCATAACTCCTTTGTCTAAACTCCTGACAAATTTTTAAGGGCAAAATGGACTATTACAGATGGGGAATCCCAAATCCAAAAATCCAAAATACAAAATGTGCCAATATCCAAAATTTTTTGACCACTGGCATGATGTTCAAAGGAAATGCTCACTGGAGCATTTTGAAATTTTAGATTTTCAGATTTGGGATGCTAAACCGATACTTGTAATACAAATATTCCAAAATAAAAAATAATTAGAAATCCAAAACACTTTTGCTCTTATGCATAAGAGATACTCAAACTCTATTAATTATAGACACCAAGCTGTACAGTAGATCTCTAGAACCTCCATATTTTGCATAATTGAAACTGCACACCCAAGGAACAACTCCCTGCCAGCCCTTGGAAATCACCACTCTGCTCTTTTATTCTTTTTTCTTCTTTTTTTTTTTTTTTTTTTTTTTAGATAGAGTTTTACTCTTGTCACCCAGGCTGGAGTGCAATGGTGTGATCTTGGCTCACTGCAACCACCGCCTCCCAGGTTCAAGCAATTCTCCCTAGCCTCCTTAAGTAGCTGGGATTAGAGGCATGCCACCACACCTGGCTAATTTTTGTATTTTTAGTAGAGACAGGGTTTCACCATGTTGGCCAGGCTGGTCTGGAACTCCCGACCTCAGGTGATCCGCCCGCCTCAGCATCCCAAAATGCTGGGATTACAGGCATGAGCCACCGCACCCGGTCCGCATTCTACTCTCTGATTCCATGAGTTTGACTACTCTAGGGACCTCGTATTCGTGGAACCGTACAGTAGTTGTCCTTGTACGACTGACTTCTTTCACTTAACATAATGTCCAATGGGAGAAAATATTTGCAAAGATTCTTCCCAAATGTCTCTCTCATATCCATCAAACACACAGAGTCCATGAGGGCCAGATTGCCAGCAGCTTCATGCTCCCTCTTTCCACCAGTCAGTTCTGCATTTGCAAACGTTCATATGTATTTCTTATTAAGTTCCACGGAGTCCTCACCTGCCCTCTGCAGGAGGAGAAAACACATTAAGGACTGAGGACAGAGAACACGGTTCTGCTCCAAAGCCACCAGCTCCTGCATGTCCCCTCCCTCTTTCTAAGTTGGGATTCTACTCTTCCTGTTGTTGTTGTTGTTGTTGTTGTTTGTTGGTTGTTGTTACGGAGTCTTGCTCTGTCACTCAGGCTGGAGTGCAGTCGTGTAATCTCGGCTCACTGCAACCTCTGCCTCCCAGGTTCAAGTGATTCTCCTGCCTCAGCCTCCGGAGTAGCTGGAATTACAGGCATGCTCCACCACACCCAGCTAATTTTTGTATTTTTAGTAGAAACTGGGTTTTTCGCCATGTTGGCCAGGCTGGTCTCGAACTCCTGACCTCAGGTGATCTGCCCACCTTGGCCTCCCCAAGTGCTGGGATTACAGGTGTGAGCCACCACACCCGGCCTTCTACTATACCTTTTATTGACTCACTGTCTCATGTCAGTCACCATGATATACCTGGAAAGAATAACCTCACCTTGTAATTCTGAGACCTCAGCACCAGCATGTTCCAGGTGAGGACCCCAAGGTCAGCCAGGCAGTCAGCCATCAGGGAAGGAACAGGAGAGGTGCCAGGGGATGTGACTCCTGGTCCTGTGTCTGTCCAACACCCAATGCTGCTGCTTAATTCACAGTTGAGAAAGTCTCTGCTTCTTTCACAGGCAGGCAGCCTCACAGTCTCTGAGCCCTCAGACGGTCATGCATCTGTCTGTGACACACACATCTGTCTTCATCTTTTTTTGTTTGTGTGTTTGTTTGTTTGTTTGCTTGTTTGTTTTGAGAGACAGAGTGTCACTCTGTCGCCCAGGCTGGAGTGCAGTGGTGCGATCTCGGCTCACTGCAAGCTCTGCCTCCCGGGTTCACACCATTCTCCTGCCTCAGCCTCCCAAGTAGCTGGGACTACAGGCGCCTGCCACCATGCCTGGCTAATTTTTTGTATTTTTTAGTAGAGACGGGGTTTCACCATGTTAGCCAGGATGGTCTCTATCTCGTGACCTCGTGATCCACCCGCCTCAGCCTCCCAAAGTGCTGGGATTACAGGCGTGAGCCACCGCACCCGGCCCTGTCTTGGTCTTTTAAGGAGTGGAGTTGGCCAAAGAATAGGAGATGTTGATTCTGATTAAAATATGCCTGTGGAGGAATCACAGGTGCCACACAGGGCAATCTTCTCTCTGTTTTCTGCACAGCGGAGCTGCCCAAGCCCTCCATCTCCAGCAACAACTCCAACCCCGTGGAGGACAAGGATGCTGTGGCCTTCACCTGTGAACCTGAGATTCACAGCACAACCTGCCTGTAGTGGGTAAATGGTCAGAGCCTCCCAGTCAGTTCCAGGCTGCAGCTGTCCAATGGCAAGAGGACCCTCACTCTACTCAGTGTCACAAGGAATGACACAGGACCCTATGAGTGTGAAATACCGAACCCAGTGGGTGCCAGCTACAGTGACCCAGTCACGCTGAATGTCCTCTGTATCTTCTGTTCCTCTGTGGCCCAGGCTTCCAGCCCAAATCCACACAGCCAGAGGCCAGGCCTCTCAGTCCCTCTCAAGTCCAGGGACTCAGACTCTCACCCAGGCTGGCCATCACTTCCTGTCCCGAGCAAACCTGGGCAGACCCAGCCTTGACCAAGAATAGAAGGGGAGAGGCTGCTCCTGTCCTGGGAGGCTCAGGGTCCACAGCCTGTGAAGGGAGAAACAGGTGAATATCTCAGACCCAGACTCAGTGGACAGATTGGGTTTCGTTAGGACTTCAAGGTTGTGACTTGGCTCACAGGGACACTGTGGCTCTTCCACAGACCAGGAGCTTCCCCTTCCCTTTGATGATATCATCTATGACTTTATTCTCGCTGCTCCAGATGGACCGGGCATTCCCACCATTTCCCCCCCAGACTCCTATTACCATCCAGGGGCAAATCTCAACCTCTCCTGCCACATGGCCTCTAACCCACCTGCACAGTACTCCTGGTTTGTCAGTGGAATGCTCCAGCAACACACACAAAAGCTCTTTATCCCCAACATCGCAGTGGAGAAGAGTGGATCCTATGCTTGCCTCGCCCATAACTCAGCCACTGGCCTCAGTACAATCACAGTCAAGATAATCACAGTCTCTGCTAAGTGGATCCCTGGAGCATAGGCCCTGAGCCCTGGGTAAAGCCACTCAGTTTTCTGAAAGAGCCTAGAAATTTATTTCCCAGCCCGTGTCTTGGACACAAGCAAATCCCAAACTCTACCCTGAGCCCTCTCACTCCACCTCTGCAGGACCCCTCCTCCCCTTGTTGTTCTGATTTCTCACAGCTGACCTTGGGGCCAGCCTGGAATGTTGTACAAATTTTGTTTTATCACTTACAAGTTCTGTGACCTTCCTTGACTTACTGAGGTGCTTTAAGTCTCAGATTCTAACTCTGCAGCTGGGGGTGATGCCCCCTCTCCCTCAAGGTGATGTAAGGATGAGATGAGTTGTAGGTGGGTTGGTGCCCACTGGAACTGGCACATGGAAGGCCCCTGAAAACAGTCAATGAACATCATCCCTGCTTATCAGCATTGAGTTGATGCCAAGGGCCTGCCCTTTGTGAGTGTCATGGGATGGAAAAGGAGAAACAGAGGGAAGAGGCATGATGCAAGAGGAAGGAGGGACTAAAAGGCACAGGAGCAGGGTGAGGTGCAGGCACCTCTGGGAGAACGTATGAGTTGGTGCCGCCCAGTGTGTCAAGCCTGCAGAAAATGTTGCCACCATGGAAAGCAAGGGAATCCGTGATGAGGACAACACAAGAGACTACACTCAGGCCCCATGGCATCTCCTTCTTCCCTGACTGCACACCTTCCCTGCAAGGCCCCTGTGGTTTCCTCTGGGATAGACTTGGGCCTCTATCCCCTTTGCCTTCTTCTTTCTGCAGAAGAAAATGCCCCAGGCCTTCCTGTGGGGGCCATCGCCGGCATCGTGACCGGGGTCCTGGTCGGAGTGGCGCTGGTGGCCGCCCTGGTGTGTTTCCTGCTCCTTGCCAAAACTGGAAGGTACCACAGCTTTTTCCCATCCTTCTCCCACCCCCTAGGCTGACTCCAGGCCAAAAGAAAGGAGACCTTGTCCTGTATTCAGGGCCAGGCTCTCCACGGCCTCCCAAGTCCCCAGGGATCCTTCCCTCTTATTCCACGGCTCCTCCCTCGTCAGCTCCTGACCCTGGGTTGCTGCCTCAACAGCTTCCTCCTCTGTGAATTTGGCCCAATTAAGGCCCCACCCCTGAGTGTGGCCCTAGTTCCCTCACACAGCAAAGCCACAGCTGCCTGGAGGGAGGGAGAGAAGGAGGGAGGGAAGTAGGGAGGGAGGGAGGGAGGGCGTGCTCTGTACTTGGTACCTCCCATTGTTCATTGAATCCATCCACACAGTGAGGGGGATTTGCAGGCTCCAGATCCTGGGCACCATCACACAATGGGGAGTGGACCAACCTGGACAGACTGGGTGGGGTCAGTGCCCCCCATGGCTGATGTGGTAACCATAGGCCCTGAGGTGTGAGATGGGAGAACCTAGGCCTCAGAACAGCATGTCCTGGAGCTTCCTTTGTGTCTCTTGCCAAGGGGTTGAGAGAGAGGACAAGGACACTGTCCCATTTCAGCATCACCAGCCCTGAGTGCAGGGTCTGGCCACAGCAGGGACACTGAGTTCCAGGAGAATCCAAGACACTTGCGGTCCCCTCTGTGTCCTGCACACGTGGCCCTGCTTTGCCTCTGGGGACTTGACCCTTCCTCTCAGGCAAACCCTCATGGTCTGTTTCCTTCCTTGGGTCTTCAGTCCCTTTCCTGGGTCCCTGGGTCAATGTTCTCCTGGCCCGGCATCTGCCTGAGGGTCCTTCCCCTCTGCTCAGGACAGATGTGGCTTCCTAAAGCCTTTCCTCAACTCCCCTCTGCTGGGTTCCCCCTAACACAAACCTGAGGGAGACAGGAGGTCTCCATGCCCATCCTTGAAAATGGGGTTCCCTTCTTGTCCCCTGTTCGAACTCCAAAGTTGTGGCTTTTAACCTGGCACCCTCCCAAATGACCCTGACCTTTCCTAGAACCAGCATCCAGCGTGACCTCAAGGAGCAGCAGCCCCAAGCCCTTGCCCCTGGTGAGTGTCCTCTCAGCCCAGGTGTGGCTGGGAACCCCTAGGACAGCCCCACAGTGTCCGCTCCTGCCAGTCACTGCCAGGCAGACTCTGATCCTTTCCCGGGGGCTGCAAGGAGGATCTCATAAAACATCACACAGGGGACCCCAACTGCTTGGGTCAGCCCTCACCTGTGGGTTCTGGGTCATGGGTCACCTCCCCAACCTCAGCTGCTCAGGTATCTTAGAGCTGAGGACCCCCTACGCCTTCCTGGGGAGGGGATAAGGCTCTCCTCCCACCCTGCTGCTCACTCCTGTCTCTGTTTCCAGGCCGTGGTCCCTCCCACAGCTCTGCCTTCTCGGTAAGCCTGTCCCCTTCCAGCCCCTTTCTACTGGGGTCTCAGCTGTGCAGGCTCTGGGCAGAGGGGCCATCAGCCCCCCAGCACAGAACAGACCCACCTTCCCCCAAAACACACAGGACAAGGCTAGCCCTGCCCTGGCCAGGAGCTGAGCCTCCCTACAGGGTCAGGACCACCCACACCCTGTGCTGACCCCTCCCCGGGACTCTCCATCACCTGAGGAGACCCCTGGAGTGCAGCAGGTGCAGAGTGGACACTGGGACCATCAGTCAGGGGTCCACATTAACAAGGGTGCAGGGTGGGCCCAGCCAGGAAAAGGGTCAGGGTGCTGTGTCCACACTGGGAGGCTGAGCTCAGGGGCAGAGCTGGTCACTCCTGAGGGGAAATGACCAGAAGTAGACACAGAGAAGTAAATCCTGGCCAATCAGAGACAGGAAACTTCCAGGCTGGGCCTCCATGACCCTCCCTCCCTGTCCACAGATGTCCCCTCTCTCCACTGCCCAGGCCCCCCTACCCAACCCCAGGACAGCAGCTTCCATCTATGAGGTGAGTGTGGGCCATGGATGTTCTGGTCCCACAGGCCCCAGGGGACCCAGGATCTTCCCCTACTGGCATCGGCTGAGCTCTGAGATTCAGGAAACTGCTGTGAAAATAAGAACGGGGGTGGCGAGCAGAGGAGGGAGGGGCTTGGGAGCAGGAACCCCCTGAGCACAGCCAGGTTCAGCCCCAGAGCAGCCCTGGATGGGCCCAGAGGCTGGGAGACGCCACACCCTGTTCTGAGGAGACTAGAGGGATCCAGGCCTCTTCTCTGTTTTTACAGGAATTGCTAAAACATGACACAAACATTTACTGCCGGATGGACCACAAAGCAGAAGTGGCTTCTTAGCTTCCTCCAGGAGCTGCTCCTGTGGGTTGATGGAGAGTCCCCGAGGCCCCCAGCTCTGGGGATGGGGAAGGACATGAAGCCTGAGCCAGAGAACCAGCTATGAGTCCTGAGAAGACACTGGGGTCTGGGGACAGGGAGGGATGGGGGTCCCTGATGAATATCTGGAGACCTCGACAGCCTGCCCTAGGCCCTGGGTGGGTCAGGACAAAGGCCTCTCATCACCGCCGAAAGTGGAGGCTTGCAGGGAAAGTGAATGGGCCTGTGGCCCACCTGGGGTCACTTGGAAAGGATCTGAATAAAGGGGACCCTTCCTCTCATTAGCTGTTTTTCTGCTAGTGGGAACTTAGCAAAAATTCGCCTGAAACTCCATATCCATTCTCTCCTGGGTCACACAAGGAAAATGTCATCTCCAACTTATTTCAACCCCAGTCTCTCTTCCCTGGGAGGCAGAAATAGGGGGTTGGGAGTCAGGCTGGGGTGGACCCTACACAGGAAAGGGTGGGATTCACAGGAGCCCTGCCCAGCCAGCTGAGCGCTCGGCTGTGCTCATACTGCCCCAGGGACCCACGGTGCGTAGCCCTGGCCACTGGGTTTCTTCTCTGTCCAAAAGGCCAGTGCTCAGGACATCTTTACCCATATCAGCGGACACACAGAGGGGCTGTCAGAGTAATCAAGGTGAGGACAGACCCAGAATTTAGTCCTGGAGTAAGATCCTCCCAGACACTACCTGGGACTCTAGCCCATCGTTTCCCATCAGTTCCCACTTTACCCCCTGGAGTGGATCTCACTGAACAATCCTTCACTCCACACAGGAGATTCCAGGTCAGAGACACAGGGCTCTCTCACCTAAAGCTCACGCAGTCTACCATGGCAATGGGACAACCTCTCTCCTCTTCTCCCTGGCCTGCAGGGCCCTCCACTCAGGCCTCACCAGCAGCTCCACCACATACCTGGGCCAGCGGTTCTCTGTCCCTCCTGAGGGCCCTGGGGAGTGTAATGATCTCATGTAGGTTCACTCAGACCAGGTGTCACCTTCCCACAATCAGGCTGGTCCCTGCACTAAAGCACAGAGCCACGGTTCCTGAGGGTATTCTGCCATTGCCCAGGGTTGTTTGCCATGAGATGGGAAGTAGGAAAAACAACCTGCCAATTTACATCAGGATTTAGCTCTAAATGACTCCTTATCTCATTTGCACACATCGTCAGATGAGACAAGGTGATGTCTCTTGTGTCAGTTTCCTGGTGATGCTCTGACAAATTCCCACAGGCCAGGCATGTTGGTGTGTGTCTTGGTCCCAATTACTCAAGAGGCTGAGGCAGGAGGATCGCTTGAGCCCAGGAGATTGAGGCTGCATTGAGCTCTGATCACACCACTGCACGCTGGCCTAGGCAACAGAGATGACAACTCCATTGATAACTTAGTGGCATAAAACAACATGTCCACTTGGCTGTGTTCTTCCTGGCAGCTCCAGGGAAAAGTCTGTTCCCTCACCTTTTCCAATTACTGGAGGCCGCCTGCATCCTTAACTTTGGCCCCTTCCTCCATCTTCAAAGCGAGCAGTACAGCATCTTGAAACCTCTCTGTGCTCTGCTTCCATCCTCACTGACTTCCCCGCCTCCCTGTCTCACTTGTATGGTTATTTTGGACCCACCTGGATAAACCACAATAATCTCCCCATCTCATCATCCTCCATTTATCTGCGAAGTGTCTTTGACCATGTGCCGTATTCACAGATCTTGGGATGAGGATGTGTGCATCTTTGAGAGGGGCTTGTTCTATCCATCTCTCCTCTCAAGGCCATTTTATCATGATTGTTCACTACAAAGTACACATGGGCACCTGGATAGGGTTATCCTGACTGTGGCATCAGTTTTTGCAGTGATGTCCCAGCACCCTCCAGGTCCTGAGAGAGGGAGACGGAGGGCTCTCCATGCCCCTAGTACCTCTCCACCTTCTCCTCGGTGACAAGCTTAGTTGTTAAGAATAAAAGAGATGTGGCCGGGCATGGTGGCTCACACCTGTAATCCCAGCACTTTGGGAGGCCGAGGCAGGCAGATCACCTGAGGTCAGGAGTTCGAGACCAGCCTGACCAACATGGCGAAACCCCGGCTCTACTAAAATTACAAAAATTAGCTGCACGTGCTGGCGCACACCCGTAATCCCAGCTACTCCGGAGGCTGAGGCAGGAGAATCACTTGAACCTGGGAGGTGGAGGTTGCTGTGAGCCAAAATAATGCCACTGCACTCCAGCCTGGGTGACAGAGTGAGACTCCATCTCAAAAAAAAAAAAAAAAGAAAAGAAAAGAAAAACAAAGAATAAAAGAGATGTGACTGGAAGATCACAACTCACTAGCCCTTCAATAGTTCATGGACATCAGCACCATGGATAGTGACCACGGAAGGGTCATCCCCAGGCACTGCAGCAGGGAGCACACAGATGGAAAGAAACTGCCGGGAAAAGCTGCCCAGTCCATTCTGCCTGAGAAAGACACAATGAGGAAGAACCTGATTCTTCTCTAATTTATTTGTTGTGAGCCCTGTGCACATGACTAAATGTTAGGGTTGTTGGCAAAGGTTGTTGACACCCCTGGCAGGGCTGATTTCTGTACCCAAAGTATGACCTTGGAGAGGCTGAGTCTGCTCTGGTTTCCCAGTGAATGTCCCTACCTCTGAGACTCAAGCCATTGTCTCTGCCTACAACACAGTGGAAACTTTTCATGATTAACTTCCGACCCCCGTGCCTGACCTTGGAACCACTACCATCACCCAGCCTGGAGCACTGCCTGAGCAAAGCATCCTGTTCCCTGAGCTCCAGCTAAGCCCCTGGGAAGCTGAGCTGAACCGAGCCCCTGAACAATCCTCTCAGTGACTCCAGGCCAGGCCTCATGCCCCATGTCAGAGGCCTTTGCCATCTGCCAGTCCTTCCCACACAATCCTCCTGAGGGACAAGTGGAGGCCTGAACATCTGTCTCCCAGGGTAGGGCCCAACTTCTCCAGGAGACAAAAACAGACCAGAGTCCTCCCAGTCACCCTCACTCTCCTCATTCCCACCACTTCCCACCCACAGAGGCAACTCTGGTCCTACAGACCCACCCCTGCCCTTCCCAAGAGCTCAGGTCCAGTCAATCAGTGTCCCTGCAGGTCACACACACACACCACTCAGAGTGCTCAGTGGAAGGGTCACTCAGGTCCCCACCGAGAGTCTCCTGTGCTTTGGATGGGTCAGAATCCTCTACACATCCCACATCTGGGCAGTCACCAAGGTCTTCTCTGCCCTGTCCTCACACCTACAGTGTCTGTCCTGGTCATCCTCATCATCTTTTCTGAGCACGGCCACAGCTCCTAACAAGTGGGGTTAAGGCTCCTGACAGATAGGGTTAAGGCATAGGACCGTGATTCTGAGGGCTTCTCAGGTCTTGCCTGTTATGTGAAATTAGCATGTACAACACATAAAATTTGTATGTTTACCTCATAATTTTAATGTGCACACCCTTTGATCATTAATTAGTCACATTAAGAAGAGCCTCCCCTGAATCGTGAGTTCTAAGGAGGCAGGAGTACACCTGTCCTGGTCTCTGCTAAGTCCAGTGACAAGCACCCAGTCTGGCACAAGGATGCTTCATAAATACATGTGGAATAAATGAGATCCTCTTACACCCTGCTCACTTCCCTGACTTATGTGACCAGACGGAAACTCCTAATGTATAGGAGAGAAAGGCAGAAACGCTGGAGACCAGTGAGAAAGCTGTTTTTTGAAAGAGCAGCAAGTTCCAGGCCTCTAAAGATACTTCTGGACTTTACGTGGTGCAGAGAAAAAGACAAAACCAATACATTCCCTTCAAACCACTAAAGTGGGTGGGGCCATAGCCTAACTGAGAAAGAAAAAGACCAAGGTAGGGTACAGTTCCCCTAACCCACTTTGTTTCCAGACATCAAAAAATACAGTTTGTGGTCTTGGACTCTGATGTGGAAAAAGTACAAACCAAAAATTGTGTTACCACTAATTTCCTTGCTATGAGCAGTCATGAAATATCAATGTACAACCATACATGCAAAGATACAAATTCAAACAGCACTTCAGTGAACATTCACAGGATCAGTGTCAGAGGTCTGCAAACTAACTACATTTGTTTTAACTTTGAATTTTTAAATAATTGTAGATTCACAGAAACTTGAAAAAAAAATGTATTTGGAGGCCCATCACCCTTCACCCAGCCTCCACCAATGTTCACATCTTGCATAACTATAATTCAGTGTCAAAACCAGGAAAGCGACATTGGTACAATCTGCAGAGCTTTTTTCATATTTCACCAGTTATACATGCATGTGTGCGTGCATACATGTGTGCATTTGTGTGTGGGTGTGGATGTGCACATGTGTGTCTCTATGCTATGCGGCTACCACAGTCACAACAGTATATGTTGCCACCCCTTCATAACCACAATACCCTCCCTGTCCCATAACTACTTCTGGCAAGCACTAATCTAGTCTACATCTCTGTGGTTATGTTATTTCAAGAATGTTACATAAATGGAATTGTACAGTATGTATGGTTTTTTTTGTTTTTTTTGTTTGTTTTTTTTGTTTTTTGGAGATAGAGTCTTGCTCTGTCGCCCAGGCTGGAGTGCAGTGGCATGATCTTGGCTCACTGCAACCTCTGCCTCCCGGTTTTAAGCAATTCTCTTGCCTCAGCCTCCCAAGTAGCTGGGATTACAGGGATTACAGACATGCGCCACCACACCCAGGTAATTTTTGTGGTTGGCTGGTTGGTTGGTTTGTTTGTTTGTTTGTTTGTTTGGAGACAGAGTTCCGCTCTTGTTGCCCGGGCTGGAGTGCAAAGGCGCAATCTCTACTCATCACAACCTCTGCCTCCCGGGTTCAAGCGATTCTCCTGCCTCAGCCTCCTGAGTAGCTGGGATTACAGGCATGCGCCACCACGCCCGGCTAATTTTTGTATTTTTAGTACAGACGGGGTTTCTCCATGTTGGTCAGGCTGGTCTTGAACCCCCGACCTTAGGTGATCTGCCCGCCTTGGCCTCCCAAAGTGCTGGGATTACAGGTGTGAGCCACCTTGCACAGCCTTGTTTTTTTCTTTTTTAAGTAGAGACGGTGTTTCACCACTTTGGCCAGGCTGGTCTCGAACTCCTGACCTCAGGGGATCCACCTGCCTTGGTCTCCCAAAGTGCTGGGATTACAGGGTTGAGCTACCACGCCCAGCCATCACGCAGTAGGTATGCTTTTGTTTTTTTTGCTTTTTGTTTTTTGTTTTTGCTCTTGTTGCCCAGGCTGGAGTGCAGTGGTGCAATCTTGGCTCACTGCAACCTCCACCTCCCAGGTTCAAGTGATTCTCCTGCCTCAGCCTCCCAAGTAGCTGGGATTACGGGCATACGCCACAACGCCCGGCTAATTTTTGTACTTTTAGTAGAGACGGGGTTTCACCATGTTGGCCAGGCTGGTCTCGAACTCCTGACCTCAGGTGATCCGCCTGCCTCGACCTCCCAAAGTACTGGGATTACAGGCGTGAGCCACCGCACCAGGCCAGTATGTATGCTTTTGATATTGGCTTTGTTCTATCAGCAAACTTTCCTTGAGCTTCATCCAAGTTGTTGCAAGTATCAAGAGTTACTCCTTTTTATTGCTCAGGGGTGGTATTTCATAGTACTGCAATTTAATCATTCACCCATTGAAGGACATTGAATTCCTTTTTAGTCCTTGGCTATTGCAAATAAAGACACTATGAACATTCACGTACAAGTTTCCATGTGAAAATACTTTTTTCCTTTCTCCGGGAAGAATGCCCAAGAGTACAATAGTTAAGTCAGGTGATAAGCCCATTTTAAGTTTTAAAAAAAATTGCCAAAGTATTTTCCAGAATGACTGGAGCCAGCATGCATGAGTGCACCAGCAGTGTATGAGTGATTCAGCTTCTCTGCATCCTCTCCAGCATTTGGTGTTATTATTATTTATGGTACCCCTTCTATTAGGTGTATAATGATATTTCATTGTGGTTTTAACTTGCTTTTCTTTTCTTTTTTTTTTTTTACTGGAGACATAGTCTCATTCTGTCACCCGGGCTGGAGTGCAGTGATGCTGGCCCACTGCAACCTCCACCTCCTGGATTCAAGCAATTCTCCTGCCTCAGCCTCCCAAGTATCTGGGATTACAGGTGTGTACCACTACGCACAGCTAATTTTGTAGTTTTAGTAGAGATGGGGTTTCACCATGTTAGCCAGGCCGGTCTCAAACTCCCAACCTCAGGTTATCCGCCCTCCTCGGCCTCCCAACTTGCATTTTTAATGGCTAAGAATGTTGAGCATCTTTTCATGTGTTTATCTGCATATTCTTTTTGCTGAAATGTCTATGCAGGTCTTTTCCTTTTTTTTTTTTTTTTTTTTTTTTTGTGGAGTCTTACTCCTGCCCAGGCTAGAGTGCAGTGGCATGATCTTGGCTCACTGCAACCTCCACCTCCCGGATTCAAGCCATTCTCCTGCCTCAGCCTCCCTCGTAGCTGGGATTACAGGTGCGTGCCACCACGCCTAGCTAATTTTAGTATTTTTAGTAGAGAAGGGGTTTCACCGTGTTGGCCAGGCTGGTCTCGAACTCCTAACTTCAAGTGATCCATCCACCTCATCCTCCCAAAGTGCTGGGATTACAGGCGTGAGCCACCATGCCCAGCCTCTTTTCACATTTTCTAATTGGAATTTTTTTTTTTTTTTTTCTTGAGACGGAGTCTCACTCTGTCACCCAGGCTGGAGTGCAGTGGTGTGATCTCGGCTCACTGCAAGCTCCGCCTCCCGGGTTCAGGCCATTCTCCTGCCTCAGCCTCCCGAGTAGCTGGGACTACAGGCGCCCACCATCACACCTGGCTAATTTTTTGTATTTTTAGTAGAGACAGGGTTTCACCGTGTTAGCCAGAATGGTCTCGATCTTCCTGTGATCCACCCGCCTCTGCCTCCCAAAGTGCTTGGGAGGTACCTTGTGATCCACCCACCTCGGCCTCCCAAAGTGCTGGGATTACAGGCATGAGCCTCCATGCCCAGCCTCTAACTGGATTTTTTAATGTTGAGTTTTGAGCATTCTTTATGTATTCTAGACACAACTCCTTGGCTGGATATCTGATTTGCAAATATTTTCTCCCAATCTGTATTTGTCTTCTTTTTCTCTTAACAAGGTCTTTCACAGAGCAGAAGATTTTAACTTTGATTTAAAAATTCATCAGTATTTCTTTTATGGATCGCATTTTGGGTGTCGAGTCTAAGAACTCTCTTCTTTCACTTTGTCGAAAATTAACGCACATACCTGTGCACACCTATTTCTAAGTCCCCTATTCTCTCCCATTGATATATGTGTCTATCCCTCAATCAGTCCCATGTTGTCTTGATTACTATAACTATATAGCAAGCCTTATGAGGAAGAGTGATTTTTCCCATCTTATTATTCCTTTTCGAAATGATTTTGGCTATTTTAGGGCCTTTCCTTTTCCATATAAATTTTAGAGTAAGCTTATCTAGGTCTATGAAAAAAAATTGCTGACATTTAGCTAGGAATTGCATTAATGTAGATCAATTTAGGGACAATGAACATGTTTACTGTCTTGAGTCGTCCAATTCATGAACACATGTCTCTCCAAGTATTTAGTTCTCCTTTGATTTCATTCATCGGCATTTTGTAATTTTTATCATATAGTTCCTGTACATGTTTTGGTAGAGTTATGTCCGAGTATTTCATTTTCTCTGGAGCAATTGTAAGTGGTACTAGGTTTTTATTTTGGTTTCCACTAGTTGATTGTCTGTATACAAAAATGCAATTGAATTTTGCATGTTGATCTTGTATCTTGTGACTTTATTGAACTCACTTATTAGTTCTAAAAGATACGTTTTTGTAAATTCCTGGAGATCTTTTACATAGATAATCAAGTCATCTTCAAATAGAGACAGTTTTATTTATTATTTTCTTCTTCTTTTTTACTTTTCGAGACAGGATCTCACTCTGTAGCCCAGGCTGGAGTGCAGTGGCACAATCTCTGCTCACTGCAGTCTCAACCTCCCAGGCTGAAGCAATCCGCCTACCTCAGCTTCCTGAGTAGCTGGAACTACAGGCACATGCCACAGTGCCTGGCTTTTTTTTGTTTTTATTTTTGTTTTCTTTTTTTTTTTTAAGATGGCGTCTCACTCTGTCACCCTGGCTGGAGTGCAGTGGCGTGATTTAGGCTCACTACAAGCTCCGCTTCCCGGATTCACGCCATTCTCCTGCCTCAGCTTCCCGAGTAGCTGGGACTACAGGCGTCTGCCACCACGTCTGGCTAATTTTTTGTATTTTTAGTAGAGATGGGGTTTCACCGTATCAGCCAGGATGGTCTCGATCTCCTGACCTCATGATCCACCCGCCTCGGCCTCCCAAAGTGCTGGGAGTACAGGCGTGAGCCACCACGCCAGGCCGCCTGGCTTTTTTTTGTAGAGATGGGATCTCATTATGTTGCCCAGGCTGGTTTCAGACTCCTGAGCCCAAGCAATCCACTCACCTCGGCTCTCCAAACATCTGGGACCGCACCCAGGCATGCACCACTGCACCCAGCCTATTTCTTACTTTCTTTTTTTTTTTTTTTTTTTTTTGAGACACAGTCTTGCTCTTGTCACCCAGGCTAAAGTGCAATGGCACGATCTTGGCTCACTGCAACCTCCACCTCCCAGGTTCAAGCAATTCTCCTGCCTCAGCCTCCCAAGTAGCTGGGATTACAGGCGCCCACCACCATGCCTGGCTAATTTTTGTATTTTTAGTAGAGACAGGGTTTCACCTTGTTGGCCAGGCTGGTCTTGAACTCCTGACCTCAGGTGATCTGCCTGCTTCAGCCTCCCAAAGTGCTGGGATTACAGCTGTGAGCCACCGCACCTGGCCCTATTTCTTACTTTCTAGTCCATATGTATTTATTTCCTTTTCTTGCCTTATTCCAGTGCTGAAACTTCCAGTAGTATATTGAATAAGGATGATGAGAGTGGGCACCCTTGCCCTTTTCTTAGTATTAGAGGGAAAACATTCAGTCTTACACCATTGAAAGTGCAACCAGGCATGGTGGCTCACACCTGTAATCCCAGCACTTTGAGCGGCCAAGTTGGGCAGATAACTTGAGGTGAGGAGTTCGAGACCAGCCTGGCCAACATGGTGAAACACCGTCTCTACCAAAAATACAAAAAAAAAAAAAAAAAATAGCCGAGTGTGCTGGCCTGCACCTGTAGTCCCAGCTACTCAGGAGGCTGAGGCAGGAGAATCACCTGAACCTGAAAGGAGGAGGTTGCAGTAAGTGGAGACGGTGCCACTGCATTCCAGCCTGGGTGACAGAGCAACCCCTATCTCAAACACAAAAAAATTTTTAAGGAATGATGTTAAATGACAGAAGATGAGAAAGACAGCAGAGTAAGTCTCTCCAGCCATTATCTCCCAGCAGAAACATCCATTTGAGCAATTATCCACACACAAAATTACTTTCACAAGAGCCAAAAAAAAAAAACTCGAACACACGAGTGAAGTTGGGAAGCGCCCTTGGACCACAAAGACAAGCAAAACCACGGTTGGAAGGTAAAGGGATCAGTTCTCTGTGCTTGCAACATGCCTCCCCTCAAGCCATTATGGCACCACACGTGGAAACTCCCCCTGGACCCATGATTTTTACACTGGAAAAAGTGAGCTAGGGGTGGACATACAGATTCCCCATCATTCCGGGCCCCTCCACAAAAGACTCACTCCTGTATTGGCCCGTAGAGAACACTGCAAGTACCTAAGGCCAGCTAAAGACAAAAAGAAGGGGTGGGGTTGGGCAGCCACTGCAAGGAACTTGGCAGTGGCTCTCCATCCCTGCCAGAGGAGATGCTGCACCAAAGACACTGTTTACAGCAACCATGCTGCAGGAAGCATGGTCCACAGATCCTCTGGCCTTGAGGGCCTGGCTGGTTCTCCACAGGGCCCAGGTGCCCTCTGTGGCTCTCCCACCTGCCCCATCCAGGTCCGACATTTCATCAGCAGTGAAGCTAGTGCCAGACTCGCCTCTAACCTGGGCTTAGGGTACCCCCTAGTGTTGAAATGGAAGACAACAGTCAGTCCACTCAATTTCTAAATAAGCCCACTGAAATAGAATGGTCACAAACAAACTCAGGCTGTAAAGACCGTAATAAACACCTAATTCACCAATGCATAGATAGAGACGCAGATCTAGGAATAAGAATAGCCTAGGAACGTGCCTCGTCAAATAGACAGAACAAAATGCCAATGAATTATCCTAAAAACATGCAAATGAATGGTCTGGCAGGCAAACAATTCAAAACGGCTGTTTTAAGAAAACTCAGAGAACTTAAAGAAAACATAGAGAAACAATTCAGACATTTGTCAGAGAAATTTAACAGCGAAAGTAAAATAATAAGAAACAAACAGAAACCTTGAAGCTGAGAAGTACAATATGAAATGAAAAATGTGCCGGGCGCGGTGGCTCATGCCTGTAATCCCAGCACTCTGGGAGGCCGAGGCGGACGGATCACGGGGTCAGGAGATCGAGACCATCCTGGATAACACGGTGAAACCCCGTCTCTACTAAAAATACAAAAAATTAGCCGGGCGTGGTGGCGGGGGCCTGTAGTCCCAGCTACTCGGGAGGCTGAGGCAGGAGAATGGCGTGAACACGGGAGGCGGAGCTTGCAGTGAGCCGAGATCGGGCCATTGCACTCCAGCCTGGGCGACAGAGCAAGACTCCGTCTCAAAAAAAAAAAAAAAAAAAAATGTGTCGGGCATAGTGCTGCATGACTATAGTCTCAGTTATTCAGGAGAATGAAGTGAGAGGATCACTTGAGTCCAGGAGTTTGAGACCAACCTGCTCAATATAGTGAGACCCCCGTCTCTGAAAAAATAAAAAATGTACTGTGTTCATGGACTGGAAGAATTAATATTGTTAAAATGTCCATACTAACCATGATGAACTACAAATTCAACTCAGTCTCTAGCAATATTTCAATGGCATTCTTCACAGAAGTAGAAATATAGGCCATTCGCAGTGGCTCGCGCCTGTAATTTCAGCACTTTGGGAGGCCACAGTGGGTGGATCACTTGAGGCCAGGAGTTAAACTACACTGACCAACCTGGCCAATCCCATCTGTACTAAAATACAAAAATTAGCCAGGCACGGTGGTGCATGCCTGTAACCCCAGCTACTCAAGAGGGTGAGGCAAGAGAATTGCTTGAACATGGGAGGCCGAGTTTGTAGTGATCCAAGATGGCGCCACTGTACTCCACCCTGGGCAACACAGCAAGACTCTGTCTCAAAAAAAAGAAAAAAGAAAAATGCTCCCAATACTCTGGGAGGCCGAAGCAGGTGGATTACCTGATGTCAGGAGTTCGAGACCAGCCTGGCCAACATGGTGAAACCCCATTTCTACTAAAAACACAAAAATGTGCTGGGTGTGGTGGTGTGCACCTATAATCCCAGCTACCTAGGAGGCTGAGGCTGGAGAAATTTTTTTATTTCCTTATTAATTTCTTAATTTACCCATTGGTGGCTCAGTAGTATATTGTTTAATTTCCATGTGCTGGTGTGTTTTCTGGGATTCCTCTTATTATTAATTTCTAGTTTTATACCCCTGTGGTAAAAAAAAATATACTTACGCCAGGCCTGGTGGCTCACGCCTATAATCTCAACACTTTGGGAAGCCAAGATGGGAAGATCACTTGAGGCCAGGAGTTCAAGACCAGCCTGAACAACATAGTGAGATTCCATCTCCACAAAAGTAAAAAAAAAAATTAGCTGGGCATTGTGGGGCACTCTTGTAATCCCAGCTATCTGGGGGGCTGAGCGAGGAGGATCATTTGAGCCCAGGAGTTGGAGGCTGCAGTGAACTATGATCTCACCACTACACTCCAGCCTGGGTAACAGAGTAAGACCCTATCTCTTTTAAAAAAAGAAAAGATACTTAATAAGATTCCTACTTTTTTGAATTTATTGAGACTTGGTTTGTGGCCTAAGAAATAGTCTACTCTGGAGAATGTTCCATGTGCTGATGGAAAGAATATCTATTCTGCAGCAGTTGGGTGAAATGTTCTGTAAATATCAGGCCTGTTTGGTCTAAAATGTAGTTTAACTCCAATGTTTCTTTGTTGATTTTCTGTCTGGGTGATCTGTCCATTATTGACAGTGGGGTGTTGAAGTCCCCAGCTATTATTGTATTGCAGTCTATCTCTCCCTTTAGATCTATTAATGTTTGTTTTATACACTTTGGTGCTCCAGTGTTTAGTACATAAATATTTATAATTTTTATATCCTCTCACTACATTGACCCCTTTAGCGTTATATAGTGACCTTCTTTCTCTCTTTTGATAGTCTTTGGCTTGTAGTCTATTTTATCTGATATAAGTACAGTTTCTTATGATCTAGCAATCCCACTACTGGGCATTTATCCAAAGGAAAGGAAATTATACTGAAGAGACATCTACACCTTCATGTTTATTGCAGCACTATTCACAATGGCTAAGATAAAAAATCAACCTAGGTTTCCAACAACAGATAAATGGATAAAGAAAATGTGGTATATACATAAACCATGGAATACATTCAGCCTTAAAAAAAAAAGAATAAAATCCTGTCATTTGGAGCAACATGGTGGAACTGGAGGACATTAAGTAAAATAAGCCATGAACAGAAGGTAAAACCCCACATGTTCTCATTCATACGTAGAAGCTTTATAAAAAGTTGATCTCATAGAAGTAAAAAGTAGAACGGAGAATACTAGAGGATGGGAAGGGAGGAATGGAAAGCAATTTGTTAAAGGATACAGAATTATAGCTGGATAATAGGATAAGTTCCAGTGCCCTATACCACTGTAGGATGACTATATTTAACAATAATATATTGTATAGTTTCAAGTGGCTAGGAGGATGTTGAACATTCCCAACACAAAGAAATGATAAATGCTTGAGATGATAGGTATGCTGATTGCCCTGATCCAATCACTATAAATTGTGTGTATCAAAGCATCACTATGTACCCCATGACTATGTACAATTGTTATTTGTCAATTAAAAATAAAATACAATGCTTAAAAAATAAAAATAAGTATTGCTACTCCTACACTTTTTTGGTTTCCACTTGCATGGAATTTTTTTTCCATCCCTTCACTTTCAGTCTACGTGTGTCTTTATAGGTGAAGTGGGCTTGTTGTAGGCAGTATGTAGTTGGGTCTTGTTTCTTTATCCCTTTAGCCACTCTTTTTTTTTTTTTTTTTTTTTGAGACAGAGTCTCGCTTTGTTGCCCAGGCTGGAGTACAGTGGCGCGATCTCAGCTCCCTGCAAGCTCCGCCTCCTGGGTTCACGCCATTCTCCTGCCTCAGCCTCCCAAGTAGCTGGGACTACAGGCGCCTGCCACCTTGCCGGCTAATTTTTTGTATTTTTAGTAGAGACGGGGTCTCACCGTGTTAGCCAGGATGGTCTCGATCTCCTGACCTCATGATCTGCCCGCCTCGGCCTCCCAAAGTGCTGGGATTACAGGCGTGAGACACCGCTCCCAGCCCATTCTGTGTCTTTTAAATGGAGAATTGCATCCATTAACATTCACATGATTATTAATTAGTACTGCAGTTTTGTTGCTTGTTTTCTGGTTGTTTTGCAACTCCCTCTTCTTTTTCTTTCTTTCCTATTGTCTTCCTTTGTAGTTAAGTGATTTTCTCTGGTAGTATGTTTTAATTCATTTATCTTTAAGTGAGTATATTATAGGTTTTGGCATTATGATTACCTTGAGCTTTACAAAAAACATCTTATGGATTATAACAAATTAACTTAAGGAGATGACAACTTATCTTAGATCATAAAGAACAGAAATGAAGAAAGCAGGAAAAAAAACTCTAGACTTTAACTCCCTTCCCCCACCCCCTACATTTTGACTTTATGTTGTCTCAATTTACATATTTTTATATCGCCTATCTCTTAACAGGTTGCTGTAGCTATTATGTTCTTGATATTTTTGTCTTTTGGGCTTCATACTAGAGTTATTAGTGGATTTTACACCACAGTGATAGTTTAGAGTACATATTCATGTACTTAATTTTATCAGTGATTTTTACACCTTTGTTTTCTTTTTACATGTTAGTGTTTTTTCTTTCCAATTGAAGAACCGCTTTAGCATTTCTTGTAAGATGAGTCTGCTGGTGGTGAATTTTCTCAGCTGTTGTTTATCTGGAAGAAACTTTCTCTCTCCTTCGTATTTGTAGGGTGGCTTTGCTGGATACAGTGTTCTTGGAGAGCAGGGGTTTTTACCTTCAGCACTTTGAATATGCCATCCCACCCCTACCTGGCCTGTATGATTTCCACTAAGAAGTCTGTTGCTTGGCCGTGTGTGTTGGCTTATGCCTGTAATCCCAGCACTTTGGGAGGCCGAGGCGGGTGGATCACCTTACGTCAGGAGTTCGAGACTAGCCTGGCCAACATGGAAAAACCCTGTCTCTACCAAAAATACAAAAATTAGCTGGGCGTGGTTGTGCACACCTGTAATCCCAGCTACTCGGGAGGCTGAGACAGGAGAATCGTTTGAACCCAGGAGGCGGAGGTTGCAGTGAGCCGAGATTGTACCACTGGACTCCAGCCTGAGTGACAGAGTGAGATTCTGTCAAAAAAAAAAAAAAAAAGTCTGTTGCCAAATTGGAACTCCTTTGTATATTATTTGCTTATTTTCTCCTGCTGCTTTTAGGATTCTCTCTTCGTCCTTGACCTGTGCAAGTTTATTATATGCCGTAGGGTAGTCATATTTGGGTCAAATCTGTTTGGTGTTCTCTGACCTTGTTGTACCTAAATACTTATCTTTTTCTACTTTTGAAAGTTTTCTGTTTTATTTCTTTGAATAAGCTTTCTACCTCTTGCTCTTCCCCAACTCCCTCTTAAACATCAATAATTTTTAGATTTGGTTTGGGGCATTTTGTTTCTTTTTTTTTCTTTTCTTTTCTTTTTTTTTTTTTTTTTTAGGCAGAATCTCACTCTGTCACCAGGCAGCAGTGCAGTAGCATGATCTCTGCTCACTGCAACAAATTTTTTTGTATTTTTAGTAGAGACAGGGTTTCACCATGTTGGCCAGGCTAATCTCAAGCTCCTGACCTCAAGTAATCCACCCACCTCAGCCTCCCAAAGTTGGGATTACAGGCAGGAGCCACCACACCCAGCCAGATTTGGTCTTTTGAGGTAATTTTCTATATCTTATAGGTGATCATCATTCTTGTTCATTCTTTTTTTTCTCCTCTGTGTATTTTCAAAAAGCCTGTGTTTGAGCTCACTGATTCTTTTCTCTGCTTGATCCATTCTGCTGTTGAGAGACTTTAATAAATTTTTCAGTTCAGCAAATGTATTTCTCAGTTCCAAGATCTCTTTTTTGTTTGTTTGTTTGTTTGTTTGTTTTTGAGACAATGTCTCATTCTGTTCCCTAGGTTGTAGTACAGTGGCATGATCATGGCTCACTGCAGCCTCGACATCCTGGGCTCAAGTGATCCTCCCGCCTGAGCCTCCCAAGTAGCTGGCACCACAAGCACACACCACCATGCCTGGTTAATTTTTTGGTTTTTTGTAGAGACAGGGTTTTGCCATGTTGCCCAGGCTGGTCTCGAACTCCTGAGCTCAAGCAATCCACCTGCCTTGGCCTCCAAAAGTACAGAGATTACAGTGTAAGCCACCATGCCCAGCCAGTTCTGAGATTTTTGTTTGTTTGTTTTATTTCAATATGTTTGTTAAATCACTGAGTTTCCTTAAAACTGCTCTTTTGAATTCTTGGTCACAGAGCTCACATACTGTAGTCTCCTTAGGGTCAGTCACTGATTCCCTATTTTGTCCAATTGGGGAAATCATGATTCCCTGTTTGCTGTTGTTTCTTGTGGATTTACATCTATGTCTTTGCATTAAATAATTATTCCAGTATTCCAGTCCTGTCTGGATGGCTTGTTTTGGTTTTCATTAGATGTATTTGCTTAGAGATTCTTTGTAATTTATCTGTTGATTTTTTTTCCTACTAGGTTGCTGCCTCTTTTTTGGCAGTAAATGATACCTTAACCCCTGGTTTGCCTTGGTTCTAGTAAACAATCAGAGCCAGGCATGGTCGCTCACACCTGTAATCCCACCTACTCAGGAGGCTGAGGCGGGAGGATCACTTAAGCCCAGAAGTTCAAGACCAGCCTGGGGAACATAACAAGACTCTGTCTCAAAACAAAAACAAAACAAAACGCCAGGCATGGTGGCTCATACCTGTAATCCCAGCACTTTGGGAGGCCAAGGCAGGCGGATCACCTGAGGTCGGGAGTTAGTGACCAGCCTGACCAACATGGAGAAACCCCGTCTCTACTAAAAATACAAAATTAGCCAGGCATGGTGGCGCATGCCTGTAATCCCAGCTACTCAGGAAGCTGAGGCAGGAGAATCGTTTGAACATGGGAGGTGGAGATTGTGGTGATCTGAGATAGTGCCATTGCACTCCGGCCTGGGCAACAAGAGCAAAACTTCATCTCAAAAAAAAAAAAAATCAGAGCATTGTCCATTCCAAATGAGAGAAGTCCCAAAGGGTCCCGGTAGTGCGGGAAGGCTGGATAAGCAGTTCGTGCTCACGGCAGCTGTGGAAGGAACCTGCTATAGCATAGTGCTGCTGAAAAGCCACTCATATTTGGTGTCTCATTTAGCCAAATTGCAGCGCAGAGTTTCCAGAACTGAAGATGGCAGTGCAGACTCCCCCGCCCTTGTCTCTGCCTATCCTCAGGGATATTTCTCCCTCCAAGCACTCTCTATGCTTTCTGTGGATTGAGAAAGGGTCAGGTTTCCTGTCAGGAAACCCAAGATAGTGGGGAGGCTATTTGTCCGTCTCCATCTCACTTTTTTCAGTATAGAAACCATGAGTCGGGGGAAATTTTCTGTACACTTGGAGCCTGGCAGACTGGGGGGAAGGGCATCATGGATATGGATTTTTTTTTTTTAATTGCAAGGGTGAGTCTTACGTGTTTACAAACAAAATTATATGATTTCTGATATTTAACCCAGGGGGTGAAAGAGTAGATGAGTATAGATACAATAAAATTTGTCATGAGTATATATATATATTTTCGAGATGGAATCTCACTTGTTGCCCAGCTCACTGAGCTGGTACAATCTCAGCTCACTGCAACCTCCACCTTCTGGGTTCAAGCGATTCTTCTGCCTCAGCCTCCTAAGTAGCTGGGACTACAAGTACATGCCACCAAGCCTGGCTAATTTTTATTGTATTTTTAGTAGAGATAGGGTTTCACCATATTGGCCAGGCTGGTCTTGAACTTCTGACCTCAAGGGATCTACCTGCCTGGGCCTCCCAAAGTACTAAAGTTACAGGTGTGAGCCATCACACCCAGCCCATGAGTTGATATTTTTGAAACTGTTGATGGGTACATGGGAGTTCACTATACCTTTCTCTTCAGTATAATAAACTAGAGTTTGTGGGACAGGCGGAGTGGCTCACGCCTGTAATCCCAGCACTTTAGGAGGCCGAGGCGGGTGGATCACAAGGTGAGGAGATGGAGACCATCTTGGTTAACATGGTGAAACCCCGCCTCTACTAAAAATACAAAAAAAAATTAGCCAGGCGTGGTGGCGGGCGCCTGTAGTCCCATCCACTTGGGAGGCTGAGGCAGGAGAACGGCATGAACCTGGGAGGCGGAGCTTGCAGTGAGCCGAGATCGCCCCACTGCACTGCAGCCTGGGCGACAGAGCGAGACTCCATCTCAAAATAAAAACAAATAAAATAAAAAATAAACTAGAGTTTGTGTGTATATGTTTGTGTACAAACTCTCCTTGTATACGATTTGAAATTTTCTATATGAAAAGTTTTTTAAAAGAGAGGAAAAAAATATCTAGCCCAGAAGAGAGAAAAAAAATAGCCCAAAAGTTTTTGGTTTTAGTTTCGGTTTTGTGTTTTTGAGACAGGGTCTCACGCTGTTGTCCAGGCTGGAGTGCAGTGGTACGATCACGTCTCACTATAGCCTTGACTTCGTGCAGCCCAGAAGTTTTATCAGTGATTTCTACAGAATTTTCATGATGGATCATCTCAATCTTATACAAACTCTTCCATAGGGAAGAAAAGGAAGGAGTATTTCCCCAACTCATTCTATTAGGTTAGTATAAACTTGACATTGAAACCAGAACCAAAAAAAAAGTACAAAAGAGGAAATTATCAGGCCAATCACATTCATGAACAGAGATGCATAAAAACCTAAACAAGGCATTAGGAAATCAAATCAACAGTATATTAAAAAATGAAACACTATGACTAGGTTTTGTTTGTTCCAGGAAAAGCAAAAAAGGTGATTTAACATTATAAATCTATAAGTGGGCTTTTCTGCCCATGGACGCCGCCAAAGAAGCATCGTTAGAGTCTCGGTTCTCCCTGCCATCATGTCTAAGTCAGAGTGTCCTAAAGAGCCTGAACAGCTGAGGAAGCTCTTCATTGGAGGGTTGAGCTTTGAAACAACTGATAAGAGCCTGAGAAGCCATTCTGAGCAATGGAGAATGCTCACGGACTGTGTGGTAATGAGAGATCCAAACACCAAGCGCTCCAGGAGCTTTGGGCTTGTCACATATGCCACTGTGAAGGAGGCAGATGCGCCATGAATGCTAGGCCGCACAAGGTGGATAGAAGAGTTGTGGAACCAAAGAGAGCTGTCTCAAGAGAAGATTCTCAAAGACCAGGTGCCCAGTTAACTGTGAAAAAGATATTTGTTGGTGGCATTAAAGAAGACACTGAAGGCCAAGTGCAGTGACTCATGCCTATAATCCCAGCACTTTGGGAGGCCGAGGAGGGCAAATCACCTGAAGTCGGGAGTTCAAGACCAGCCTGACCAACATGAGAAACCCCGTCTCTACTAAAAATACAAAATTAGCTGGGCGTGGTGGCGCATGCCTGTAATCCCAACTACTCGGGAGGCTGAGGCGGGAAAATCGCTTGATCCCAGGAGGCGGAGGTTGTGGTGAGCCAAGGTTGCACCATTGCACTCCAGCCTGGACGACAGACTGAGACTCTGTCTAAAACAAAAAAAAAGAAGACAGTGAAGAACATCACCTAAGAGATTATTTTGAACAGTATGGAAAAATTGAAGTGACTGAAATCATGACTGACCGAAGCAGTGGCAAGAAAAGGGGCTTTGCCTTTCTAACCTTTGATGACCATGACTCCGTGGGTAAGATTATCATTCAGAAATACCATACTGTGAATGGCCACAACTGTGAAATCAGGGAAGCCCTATCAAAGCAAGAGATACCTAGTGTTTCATCCAGCCAAAGAGATCAAAGCAGTTCTGGAAATTTTGGTGGTGGTCATGGAGGCGGTTTTGCTGGGAATGACAACTTTGGTCATGGAGGAAACTTCAGTGGTCATGGTGGCTTTGGTGGCAGCCGTGTTGGTGGTGGATATGGTGGCAGTGGGGATGGCTATGACGGATTTGGTAATGATGGAAGCAACTTTGGACGTAGTGGAAGCTACAATGATTTTGGCAATTACAACAATCAGTCTTCAAATTTTGGACCCATGAAGAGAGGAAACTTTGGAGGCAGAAGCTCTGGCCCCTATAGTGGTGGAGGCCAATATTTGCCAAACCACGAAACCAAGGTGGCTATGGCGGTTCCAGTAGCAGCAGTAGCTATGGCAGTGGCAGAAGATTTTAATTAGGAAACAAAGCTTAGCAGGAGAGGAGAGCCAGAGAAGTGACAGGGAAGCTACAGGTTACAACAGATTTGTGAACTCAGCCACGCACAGTGGTGGCAGGGCCTAGCTGCTAAAAACAAGACATGTTTTAGACAAATACTCATGTGTATGGGCAAAAAACTCGAGGACTGTATTTGCAACTAATTGTATAACAGGTTATTTTAGTCTCTGTTCTGTGGAAAATGTAAAGCATTCCAACAAAGAGCTTTAATGTAGATTTTTTTTTGCATCGATGCTGTTGATCGCTAAATGTAATAGTCTGATCGTGATGCTGAATAAATGTCTTTTTTTAGAAAAAAGAAATCTATAAGTGGAAGGGGGCATGAGGGAGCTTCTAGGGTGCTAGGAAGGTTTTGTTTCCTTATCTAGCTACTATTTACATGGGTGTGTTCAATTTTTGAAAAGGCATCAAACAATACATTTATAATCTATGCACTTTTCTATATATAAGTAATGTATCAATTTTTTAAGTATTTTAAAGTATATATTACTTGCCATATTAAGAGAATAAAGGGAAAACTCATGACTATCTCAATAGATGCAGAAAAATCATGTAATAATATTTCCTGAGCTGGGTGTGGGGGCTAATGCCTGTAATTCCAGTATTTGGGGAGGCTGAGGCAGCAAGATTGCTTGAGGCCAAAAGTTTGAGACCAGCCTGGGCAACATAGCAAGACCCTGTCTCTACAAAAAAATCCAAAAAAAACTAATAACATTTGCCATCCATTTCTTAAAAATATTACACTAGGATAGAAGAGAACTTCCTTACTCTGCTAAAGCACGGCTATCCCCCCAACCCCCAAAAGAGAAAGCAAAAAAACAGCAACCAAAAAAAAATCATTGTTAATAGGAAAATGGGAGCATTCCACTGAAAATCAAGGATAATCCAAGAGGGACAAGCACAATGGTTTATGCCTGTAATCCCAACACTTTGGGAGGCTGAGGTGAGAAGATCACTTAAGGTCAGAAGTTCAAGACATGCCTGGCCAACATGGCGAAACCTCATCTCTACTAAAAATACAAAAGTTAAGGCTGGGTGTGATGGCTCACGCCTGTAATCCCAGCACTTTGGGAGGCCAAGGTGGGCGGATCACTTGAGGTCAGGAGTTCAAGATCGGCCTGGCCAACATGGTGAAACCCCATCTCTACTAAAAACAGAAAAATCAGCCAGGCATAGTGGCACACACCTGTAATCCCAGCTACTCGGGAGGCTGAGACACAGGAATTGCTAGAACCCAGAAGGCAGAGGCTGCAGTGAGCCAAGAATGTGCCACTGTGCTCCAGCCTGGGTGACTGAGTGAGACTCCATCTCAAATAAAAAAAAAAAAAAAAAACAGAAATTAGCCAGGTGTGGTGGCAGGTGCCTATAGTCCCAGGTACTCAGGAGGCTGGGGCATGGGAATTGCTTGAACCCAGAAGGCAGAGGTTGCAGCGAGCTGAGATCACACCATTGCACTCCAGCCTGGGCAACAGAGAGATTGTCTCAAAAAAAAAAAAAAAAAAAAGAAGAAGAATCCAAGGGGCAGGGCAGGCACCTGTAATCTCAGTACTTTGGGAGGCCAAGGCAGGAGAATCACTTGAGGAAAAGAGTTCAAGACCAGCCTGGGCAACATAACAAGATACCAGCTGTACAAAATTTATTTTTTAAAAAAGAATAATCCAAGGATGCCCAGCATTGTCAATATTGTACTGGGATGGCCTAGCCAACACAGATCAGCTGTCAGTATTTTTTTTTTTTTTTTGAGACGGAGTCTCGCTCTGTTGCCCAGGCTAAAGTGCAGTGGCGCGATCTCTGCTCACTGTAAGCTCCACCTCCCGGGTTCACGCCATTCGCCTGCCTCAGCCTCTGGAGTAGCTGGGACTACAGGCGTCTGCCACCACACCCAGCTAATTTTTTTGTATTTTTAGTAGAGACGGGGTTTCACCATGTTAGCCAGGATGGTCTCAATCTCCTGACCTTGTGATCCACCCACCTTGGCCTCCCAAAGTGCTGGGATTACAGGCGTGAGCCACTGTGCCTGGCCAGTATTTTTTTTATTATTATTTTTAGAAACAGGGCCTTGCTCTGTCACCCATGCTGGAATGCACTGGCATGATCATAGCTCACTGTAGCCTTGAACTCCTAGACTCATGTGATTCTCTCACCTCAGCCTCCCAAATAGCTGGGAGTACAGGCACACACCACCACACTGAGTTAATTTTTATTTTTTTACAGGTGTAAGCCACCACCCCGGGCCAGCTGTTGTTATTAACAGGTTATTATTATCTGCCCAGAAAACCCCAAAAGAGCCTACAAACAAATTATTAGAAGTTATAAAAGAGTCTAGAAAGATGCCTGGCTTTAAGATCAATATACTATACAAAAATCAATTGCGACCAGGCATGGTGGCTCACGCCTGTAATTCTAGCATTCTGGGAAGCCGAAGTGGGTGGATTACCTGAGCTCAGGAGTTCGAGATCAGCCTGGCCAACATGGTGAAACCCCATCTCTACTAAAATACAAAAAATTAGCCAGACATGGTGGCTCGTGCCTGTAGTCCCAGCTACTCGGAAGGCTGAGGCACAAGAATCGTTTGAACCCAGTAAGCAGAGGTTGCAGTAAGCCGAGATCACACCACTGCACTCCAGCCTAGGTGACAGAGTGAGACTCTGTCTAAAAAAAAAAAAATCAATTTCGCATCTATACGTTAGAAACAAATAGAAAATATAACTTTTAAAAGACACCATTTATAATAACAATAAATACTACAGATTATTTTAGACTAAATATAACAAAAGATGTGCCAAATCCTAATACAGAAGACTTTTTAACTTTATTGAAAAATATTAACAACCTTAAAAAATTGAGAGGCCAGGCACGGTGGCTCATGCCTGTAATCCCAGCACTTTGGGAGGCCGAGGTGGGCGGATCACCTGAGGTCAGGAGTTTGAGACCAGCCTGACCAACATGGAGAAACCCTGTGTCTACTAAAAATACAAAATTGCCGGGCGTGGTGGCGCATGCCTATAATCCCAACTACTCGGGAGGCTGAGGCAGGAGAATCACATGAACCTGGGAGGCGCAGGTTGCAGTGAGCCGAGACCGCACCATTGCACTCCAGCCTGGGCAACAAGAGTGAAACTCTGTCTCAAAAAACAAACAAACAAACAAACAAACAAAAAAACTATAAGGAATGAAGACAAATATTCTAACAAAGAGTTAGTATATAATATATAAAATATAGAAGAAAGCTTACATATCAAGAAGAAAAAGTTAACCCTATAGAACAATACAGCCCCCACCAAAATGGTCATTTTACAAAAGCAGCACAGTCGAGTCTTAGAAGTGTTGGGAAGCCCTCTCCCTCTCCCTCTCCCTCTCCCTCTTCCTCTCCCTCTTCCTCTCCCTCTCCCTCCTCTCCCTCTCCCTCTCCCTCTCCCTCCTCTTTCCACGGTCTCCCTCTGATGCCGAGTGGAAGCTGGACTGTACTGCTGCCATCTCGGCTCACTGCAACCTCCCTGCCTGATTCTCCTGCCTCAGCCTGCCAAGTGCCTGCGATTGCAGGCGCGTGCCGCCACGCCTGACTGGTTTTCGTATTTTTTTGGTGGAGACGGGGTTTCGCTGTGTTGGCCGGGCTGGTCTCCAGCTCCTAACAGCGAGTGATCCACCAGCCTCGGCCTCCCGAGGTGCCGGGATTGCAGACAGAGTCTGGTTCACTCAGTGCTCAATGGTGCCCAGGCTGGAGCGCAGTGGCGTGATCTCGGCTGGCTACAACCTCCACCTCCCACCCGCCTGCCTTGGCCTCCCAAAGTACCGAGATTGCAGCCTCTGCCCGGCCGCCACCCCGTCTGGGAAGTGAGGAGCGTCTCTGCCTGGTCGCCCATCGTCTGGGACGTAAGGAGCCCCTCTGCCTGGCTGCCCAGTCTGGAAAGTGAGGAGCGTCTCTGCCCCGCCGCCATCCCATCTAGGAAGTGAGGAGCGCCTCTTCCCGGCCACCATCCCATCTAGGAAGTGAGGAGCATCTCTGCCCGGCCGCCCATCGTCTGAGATGTGGGGAGCGCCTTTGCCCCGCCGCCCCATCTGGGATGTGAGGAGCGCCTCTACCCGGCCGTGACCCCCATCTGGGAGGTGAGGAGCGTCTCTGCCCAGCCGCCCCATCTGAGAAGGGAGGAGACCCTCCACCCGGCAACCGCCCCGTCTGAGAAGCGAGGAGACCCTCCGCCCAGCAACTGCCCCGTCTGAGAAGCGAGGAGACCCTCCGCCTGGCAACCGTCCCGTCTGAGAAGTGAGGAGCCCCTCCGCCCGGCAGCTGCCCCATCTGAGAAGTGAGGAGCCTCTCCGCCCGGCAGCCGCCCCGTCTGGGAAGTGAGGAGCGTCTCCGCCCGGCAGCCACCCCGTCCGGGAGGGAGGTGGGGGGGTCAGCCCCCCGCCCGGCCAGCCGCCCCGTCCGGGAGGGAGGTGGGGGGGTCAGCCCCCCGCCCGGCCAGCCGCCCCGTCCGGGAGGGAGGTGGGGGGGTCAGCCCCCCGCCTGGCCAGCCGCCCCGTCCCAGAGGGAGGTGGGGGGGTCAGCCCCCTGCCTGGCCAGCTGCCCCGTCCGGGAGGTGAGGGGCGCCTCTGCCCGGCCGCCCCTACTGGGAAGTGAGGAGCCCCTCTGCCCGGCCAGCCACCCCGTCCGGGAGGGAGGTGGGGGGGTCAGCCCCCCGCCCGGCCAGCCGCCCCGTCCGGGAGGGAGGTGGGGGGGTCACCCCCCGCCCGGCCAGCCGCCCCATCCGGGAGGTGAGGGGCGCCTCTGCCCGGCCGCCCCTACTGGGAAGTGAGGAGCCCCTCTGCCCGGCCAGCCGCCCCGTCCGGGAGGGAGGTGGAGGGGTCAGCCCCCCGCCCGGCCAGCCGCCTCGTCCGGGAGGTGAGGGGCGCCTCTGCCCGGCCGCCCCTACTGGGAAGTGAGGAGCCCCTCTGCCCAGCCAGCCGCCCCGCCCGGGAGGGAGGTGGGGGGGTCAGCCCCCCGCCCAGCCAGCCGCCTCGTCTGGGAGGTGAGGGGCGCCTCTGCCCGGCCGCCCCTACTGGGAAGTGAGGAGCCCCTCTGCCCGGCCACCACCCCGTCTGGGAGGTGTACCCAACAGCTCATTGAGAACGGGCCATGATGACAATGGCGGTTTTGTGGAATAGAAAGAGGGGAAAGGCGGGGAAAAGATTGAGAAATCGGATGGTTGCCGTGTCTGTGTAGAAAGAGGTAGACATGGGAGACTTTTCATTTTGTTCTGTACTAAGAAAAATTCTTCTGCCTTGGGATCCTGTTGATCTGTGTGACCTTACCCCCAACCCTGTGCCCTCTGAAACATGTGCTGTGTCCACTCAGGGTTAAATGGATTAAGGGCGGTGCAGGATGTGCTTTGTTAAACAGATGCTTGAAGGCAGCATGCTCGTTAAGAATCATCACCACTCCCTAATCTCAAGTACCCAGGGACACAAACACTGCGGAAGGCCGCAGGGTCCTCTGCCTAGGAAAACCAGAGACCTTTGTTCACTTGTTTATCTGCTGACCTTCCCTCCACTATTGTCCTATGACCCTGCCAAATACCCCTCTGCGAGAAACACCCAAGAATGATCAATTAAAAAAAAAACAAAAAAAAAGCAGCACAGTCAAGGCACATATGAAAAGAAGCTCAACCTACTTAGTAACCAGGAAAATACAAATTCAGACCATAATGAGATATCATTTCATACCCAACAGAGTGGCAAAAATTTTTAAGTGTGAACAGTTGAAGGGCATGTATTTCAACAAAAATTCTTTACCCTCTCACCAGTAATGTATAACTGCTACAACCATTTTGGAAAACAATTTGGCATTTACTCCCAAAGCTGAACAAACCCTACAGCCAGCAATTGTACTCCTGGGTGTATACCTATGAGAAGCTCTTACACATATGTACAAGACATGTACAAGAGGACATGCATAAGAATATTCATAGCAGCAGTAGCCAGAGTATCCAAAAACTGGGGAAGAAATCCACACATAATTGACAGAGAATAGATCAGTTGTGATACAATAGCACAGTAGGATGTAACAACAGTGAAAATGGAAGAACAAAGTCCCACACGGAAACGTGGGTGAATGTTAGAAACATAATGATGAGTTGTTTAAAAGCAAGTTCCAAGCCTGGGCAACATAGCAAGACCTTGTCTCTACTAAAAATTTAAAAAATTAGTGGAGTGTGGTGGCACATGCATGTAGTCCCAGCTACTCAGGAGGCTGAAACGAGAGGATCACTTGAGCCTGGGAGGTCAAGGCTGCAATGAGCCATGATCCTGTCACTAAGTTCCAGCCTGGGTGATACAGCAAGACCCTGTCTCTAAAAATAACAATAATAAAATAAAAAGCAAGTTCCAGAAAACTACATATGATACCATTTTTACAGAGCTCAAAACCAGGCAAATCTAAACAATATTTATTGTTTAAATGTATAATACATACATGACAAAGTATATAAAAATCCAATCCAAGCCAAACTAAATAAAATATTGCCTCCTCATGGGAGGAGGCAAAGGAGTGGATGGGGAAAAGAACACAGGTAAAAAGCAAGTTATTCCTGATGCTCCATTTCTTGGGTTAAGTGATGAGTCCATGGGGTTTGTTAAATCACACTCCACATCCAATATTTTTATTACATATAATCCTTTGTATGTAGCAAATATGTCCTGTCCCTGGTATCAGGATTAAGCCATCCATTTGTGACACCTAGGACACCATTTCCTTTGACTTGTTAATTCCCTTTGAAGGTCATTGATGTCCTCAACCACCTTGGCTAGTGGGATGAAGACAATCTGTGGAAGTATGTCTTGGCCCACCCAGGCCTCAGCTCAGCCTTCTAAAACTAATAGCCCAGCTGGTCAGATGCTAGGAAGAGGTGGGCAAAGCCCACTGATAAAACTCATCTACTAAAACCTCCCTCTATGACCTAAAGCCTCTTGTCGTAGGCTCGCTGGTCTCCACCCAGCCCTGTTCCACTTGCTGTGACTATTCTGGCTTCCCAACCACCCCTTCCAGAACCTAGATTGGTCATGGAGGTCACAGAGGTCCATGGTAACCGAAACCTCGTGTCAGTCCCACTTCTGAGGCCAGGTGCAGGCACCTGTGCTGCAGACCCCACTTGCTCAAGCTACTAACAAAGGTCGGCTCCGTGGCCTTGAGGAGTTAAGCCTGTGTCCTCGCCTGTAAAATGCAAATACAGAAGTGATGACATCTATTTAATAAGGTTGTAGTAAGGATGAACAAGGTAATGCACAGAAAATGCCTAACCCACAGTAAAGGTACCCTACGTCACTGCCTCTAAACTTCACAAGATAGTGGGAGAGAATTAAACTGAGCTCCCACACATAAATGGCCTGACACAGAGACTCTCCATTCCCTACTTCCCACCCCTAAACATACAAACTCTGTCTCACACACACACACACACACACTCATTCACTCAACTTAAAAAGGCAAGAAGTTGCAGAGTGAGTGTATCTGCTGCCCCCTTATGGCCAGAGAAAAGAATCACACTGTTCTCCTTTCCTAGGAACCCAGAACCAAAACTCCGGGTGAAAAAAAACCACCCCAGCCCTGCTCTTTCCTCTCTCCCCTATTTGCCAACTTACCAAAAAAAAAAAAAAAAAAAAAAAAAAACAAACAAACAAAAAAAAAAAAAACAAAAAACTACTGAACAGATAAAATAATCTCAGGTCTCCAAATCTCTCAATGAAATTGCCTCAGCAGGGACAGAAATCTGCAGGGGAGGTAAGGGAGATGCTACTTTGAGCAGGTTTCACCTCCTAGAGCTAGTTTCTTCTTTGCAAAATAGAGACAAAAGCTGCCTCACTGAGGTCTTGTGAGGATTAAATGATATCCTGTATGTAAAACACTAGCACAGATACTAGCACAGTGTCTGGCACACATAGTAGATACTCAGTAAGTAATCCCAGATAATAATCACCCTGGGGGTCAAACACAGTAGCTCCCATGTAAAATCCCAGCTACTGGGGAAGCTGAGGCAGGAGGATCACTTGAGGCCAAAGATTCGAGACCAGACCGGGCAACATAGTGAGACAGACCCCCATGTCAAAAGGAAAAAAAAAAAAAAAGAATTGGCCTGAGGAGGCTCTTCTCTAACTCATAAGACACTTCCTTTTAAAGAGGAGGAAACTGAGGCCCATAAAAAGGGAGAGATTTGGCCAGGGTCTCGGAAATCAGACCCTGATTAGTAGCTGAACCCAGGCTGGAGCTCAAGCCTCCAGAGGAAGGGGAAGGAGAAAAGGAATATTTCAGCTCCCCCAGTTGCTGGGCAGGACACTGTCACTTTGCCAGGCTCCTCTTCCTGGGTCCCCACCTCCCTGGACATGCTTGGCCTTCCTCACACCTTCCTCACCCCTGCACTCTCATGGACCACAGGACAACGCAGAAAGGGAACTCTGCTATTTTATTTGTTATGTGAAAGAGTCTGGGTGCTTGTCGGGTGCAGCTAGATGGTCAGTCCCTGAAGGCAAACAGGAGGCCTAAGACGACACCCCAAGCAGGATCTTGCCTGGAGGATGCTGCACCAACAATCTGAGACTTCTCTAAGATGTTGAGGACCTCAGTCACTTTGATGCTCCCAATATGATGAAAATCCACTAAAAGCTGGTTATGTTCACGAGCACACCCCATGAGGAGGAAGGTGGTATTGAGAAACCCTGTAAGGAAGAGAGGGAGAAGTCAGGAACACTTTCAAGACTCAAGAGCCCTGCCTTCAGCCAGGTGCAGTGGCTCACACCTGTAATCCCAGCACTTTGGGAGGCCGAGGCAGGTGGATCACTTGAGGACTTGAGGCCAGGAGTTTGAGACTAGCCTGGCCAACATGGCAAAAACCCATCTCCCTTAAAAATACAAAAATTAGCCAGGTATGGTGGCACATGCCTATAATCCCAGCTACTTAGGAGGCTGGGGTATGAGAATCACTTGAACCTGGGAGGCAGAGGTTGCAGTGAGCCGAGATCGGACCACTGCACTCCAGCTTGGGCAACAGAGCAAGACTCCCATCTCAAAAAAATAAAAAAAGACCCCTGCTTTCTCCCCAGAGGCCCCTCACAAACCAGAACACCTGCTCTCCCATGAGAGACTTAGGCACCAGGCGCCTTCCCCTTCCTCCTTGGAATTCATGTGCCCTGTCCCTTGCAACCCCAATCCCATCTCTGGATCCCACCAGCCTCTCTGAGATGTGAAGGTGCTGGACAATGCCTGGCAGAGAGTAGGCATTTGATAAACAAAATTCCTCTCCTCTCACCTGCCTGAAATTTTAAGGTGGAACTGTAACATGTAGAAGCAGCCAAGGGGCAAGAATTAGTGGTGACAAAATTTGGGAGGCAATCCTTCATGTGCTCGCCCACACAGGTCGGGCAGCTATGGGACGCAGATGTGATAGACTTAGGAGCGCTGGCCTTGAGTTTCACAAAAGGCTCCAAATTGGTGAGGTTGTTGCAGAGATAAGACCGGCAGACGCGACTGTAGGAGGCAATGGACACTCCGGGTGGGGAAACAAGGTAGGAGATTTGCGCAGGGTAAGACGAAGACGAGCTGCAGCCTTTAAAGCCCACGACTCCCCTTGCAGTCCCTGAGGAGCAGAGGATTGAGAGAGCTCGGATCAGTGTCACTGGCCTCACCCAGAGTCCTCCCTCCCCCCAGCTCTTTCTGCACCCACCCTGCCTGTCACAATCTGTGCCTCCCTCCCCAACCCCTGTGTCCACTCAATGCAGCTGCACAGGGCTCAGATGCTGGGGTCTCCATCTGGATCTCCTCATTCTTCCACTGCAGGACCCCCCTAGCCCCCACTCCTCTCTCCCTTGTGCCCTCCTCCAGGGATCTGTCCACCTCCATTCTACCCACTTACCCAGCCCACACCACAACCAGTGGGGCCCTGCCCCTCTCCTGCCAGTGTCCTGACATTATCCAGATAAAAATGATGGCCAGGCACAGTGGCTTATGCCTGTAATCCGGACACTTTGGGAGGCCAAGGTGGGCAGATCGCTTGAGCTCAGGAGTTTGAGACCAGCCTGGGCAACATAGTAAGAACTCCCCATCTCAAAAAAAATTAAAAAAAAAATATATATATATATATGTATAGTAACTATGTGGAATTCTAATCTACAGTCCCTCGGTGCTGGGAGTGGAGCTGGGGGTCAGAAGAGCAAGCAAAACGAAATTGATCAAACTTAGACTGCTTCACCTGTCTCAATGAACACTAGCGTCTCCTCGCAGCCCTCTTGCAGCTTACACACCATGTTCCTCATCAGAAGCCACTTCCAGTTATGGAAAGCAACAGCTCTGAATCTTGAGGCTGTTGCTTCATAGCACAAAAGAGCTCCAGCCCCTAAAAAGAGAATACTCTCCCAGTCATTGGCCCCTCATATCTCCTTCTGAGCCCGTGAACTGCCAACCAAGAGTTCAGCCCCCACAGGTCCTGTCCCCAGTGAAACCTAGATACCCAGCCCTCGTTCCACCAGTGACATGAATCCAGCCTCCCACCTTTCTGGGTCTTATAGCATCCAGCCCCACAGGACATACGAGGCAGAGTGGAGATGGCCCCTAGAAGGCAGAACAGCTGCACAAGTCTCAAATGCTGGGGTCCCATGGCCCTGTGTCTGGGTCCTGGGTGCTAGAGGTCAGTCTGGAATCAGTTTCAGTCTGGATCCCAAGCTCAGTTCCCGTCAGTCCCCGAATTCTTTGTCCACCTGTCTCTGGGTCACTGTTTCTGGAGCAGAAAGTTGATTGCATCAGCTTCTAGGACATAGGCTCCCTCAGACCTTCTGGGTCACAGGTCTTCCCATCTCCACTGTCTGCCCTCCAGTCTAACCTGCACCATCCACCATCTTAGCTTCTCAAAGCAGGACTCTCACTCTCCCACTTAGGTCCTCCCATTGGACAAGGTGCTGAGCAGAGAATCCTGGCTTACTGATATGCAGGCTGTTCTCCAGCCAGAGGCAATGAGATCAGAGAAACAAATAGATGTTTCAAACTCGTGTGTGTGTGTGTGTGTGTGTGTGTGTGTGTGTGTGTGTAAGTTAACATATCACTAAATAACCCTTGGTTCAACATGGAAATTTAAAAGTATTTAGAACTGAGGTGAGGAGCAGTGGCTCACGCCTGTAATTCCATCACTTTGGGAGGCTAAGGCAGGTGGATCACCAGAGGTCAGGAGTCCAAGACCAGCCTGCCAAAATGGTAAAACCCCATCTCTACTAGAAAATATAAATTAGCCAGGGGTGGTGGCATGAGCCTATAGTCCCAGCTACTCAGGAGGCTGAAGCATGAGAATCGCTTGAACCCAGGAGGCGGAGGTTGCAGTGAACCGAGATCGCGCCACTGCACTCCAGGCTGGGCAACAGAGAGAGAGACTCCATTTCAAAAAAAAAAAAAGTATTTAGAACTGAATAATAATAAACATACTACATAACACACACATTCACACACAGACATAGACACAGACAGACACACACATACACACACACACACACATAAGTGCATGTAAAATCTGCTGAAAACTGAATAAGGTCTGAAGTCTAGGTAAGAGTACTGTACACCAGCCCAGGCATCACGACAAAACGCCATCTCTACAAAAAAATACAAAAATTGGCCAGGCATGGTGGCATGCACCTGTGGTCCCAGCTACTTGGGAGGCTGAGGTGGGAGGACCACTTGAGCCCCGGGGATGGAGGTTGCAGTGAGCTATGACTGTACAAACAGTATTGTACAAATGTCAATTTCCTGCTCATATACTACGGTTATATAAGATGCCCCTACAGGGAAACTGGAGGAAGGATCCAAGGGACTCTATGTACCACTTTTGCAACTTCCTGTGAGCCAATAATCATTTCAAAATTAAAGGGTTTTTAAAATATATACAGCCGGGCGCAGTATCTCCCGCCTGTAATCCCAGCACTTTGGGAGGCCGAGGCAGGCGGATCACGAGGTCAGGAGATCAAGACCATCCTGGCTAACACGGTGAAACCCCATCTCTAAAAACACAAAAAAATTAGCCAGGCATGGTCGTGGACGCCTGTAGTCCCAACTACTTGGGAGGCTGAGGCAGGAGAATGGTGTGAACCCGGGAGGCGGAGCTTGCAGTGAGCCAAGATTGCAACGCTGCACTCCAGCCTGGACGACAGAGCGAAACTCCGTCTCAAAAAAAAATGAAATAAAATAAAATATATACATCAAAATTTGAGACACAGCTAAAGCAGTATTTAGAAGTAAATTTATACTTTTAAATACATGTATCAGGAAATGTGAAGCATTAAAAAATAAATATATTCATGAACTAGTTCAAGAAATTGTATAAGGAGCAACAAAGCAATTCTCTCCTACCCAAAAAAGAATGGAAATAAGGATGATAGCAGAAATCAATGAAATAGTAAACAACAACAAACATTATTACAAAAAAGATCCATTCTATGAAAAGATTTAGTTAGTTCGCTGGCAAACCTGATCAAGGGAGAAGATGCAGGCCGGCACAGTGGCTCATGCCTCTAATCCCAGTGCTTTGGGAGGCTGAGCCAGGAGGATCCCTTGAGGTCAGGAGTTCAAGACCAGCCTGGGCAACACAGTGGCTTATGCCGGTAATTCCAGTGCTTTGGGAGGCTGAGCCAGGAGGACTGCTCGAGGTCAGCAATTTGAGACCAGCCTGGGCAACACCTTGTCTATACCAAAAAAAAAAAGTTTAAAAATTAGCCAAGCATGGGAGTGCCTGTAGTCCCAGCTACTCAGGAGGCTAATGTTGAAGGATTGCTTTAGCCTCAAATCACAAGGTCAGGAGTTCGCGACCAGCCTGGCCAACAAGGTGAAACACTGTCTCTACTACAAATACAAAAATTAGCCCGGTGTGGTGGTACGTGCCTGCAGTCCCAGCTACTAGGGAGGCTGAGGAGGGAGGATCACTTGAACCCGGAAGCCAGAGGTTGCAGTGAGCTGAGATCATGCCACTGCACTCCAGCCTGGGCAATAGAACAAGACCCTGTCTCAAAAAAAAAAAAAAAAGTGAAGAAATGCACAAACCCAGCAATAACCAAGGAAATGCAATCTGTCAAATTGTACATCTCTCAGACTGGTAAGGATCAGAAAGCTGGGAAAAGACAAGTGTTGGCAGGTATGTGGGGATAAAGGAACCCTTGGCCCCTGATGCTCATGGCATTATTTGGAGGGCTGGGGAATAAAACACTATTTCTGGACTCTGAGAAACAAAGGAGTTGAGAGTTCTGACCAGGATCTCAGGCCCAAAGCAGCATTGCAGGGGTCTGACACTACATGGTCAAATTGGGTTTATAAATACCCATTTCCAGTATACCCTACATAGGTATTACAAAAATGTCCACCTTCATCTACAAAGGAACATGCACAATAATGCAGCATTTTCTTTTTCTGAGACTGGGTCTCACTCTGTTGCCCAGGCTGGAGGACAGCTGTGCTCACTGCAGCCCCCACCTGCCAGGCTCATGCAATCCTCTCACCTCGGCCACCCAAATAGCTGGGACTACAGGTGTGCGCCAACACACCCAGCTTTGTAGAGATGGGGTTTTTCCATGTTGCCCCAGCTGTTATCAAACTCCTGGGCTCAAGCAATCCACCCACCTCGGCCTCCCAAAGTGCTGGGATTACAGGCATGAGCTCCCATGCCCAGCAAATGCAGCATTATTGTGGTGATGGTAAGTTGAGACAATGGGAGCTTCCCTCTCTGAGACCAAGTGAATGCCAAACATGCTGGGGATGTACGCTATGGAATATCACGCAGGAGTTGGAAGAAGTTGATTAGATGTACACAGGATGTGAGGCAGGGTACAGTGGCTCACGCCTGTAATCCCAGCACTTCGGGAGGCTGAGGTGGGCGGATCACCTGAGGTCAGGAGTTCAAGACCAAGCTGGTCAACATGGCAAAATCCTGACTCTACTAAAAATACAAAAATTAGTCGAGTGTGGTGGTGGGAGCCTGTAATCCCAGCTACTCAAGAGGCTGTGGCAGCAGAAGAATTGCTTGAACCCGGGAGGTGGAGGGTGCAGTAAGCCAAGATCACACCATTGTACTCCAGCCTGGGCAATAAGAGTGAAACTCCGTCTAAACAAACAAAAAAAAAAAGTACACATCATGACAGAATGACAGAATGTGTACATGGATAGAATGTAAAATCACAGTGCTGATTATTATAAATAGTATATAACATAATATCACTTGCATAAATTAAAAACTCAAACAGAGGTCGGGTGTGGTCGTTCATGCCTGTGATCCCAGCACTTTGGGAGGCCAAGGCAGACAGATCACTTCAGGCCAGGAGTTCTGGACCAGCCTGGTTAATATGGCAAAACCCCATCGCTAAAAAAAAAAAAAAAAAAAAAAAAAACACTACACACATCCTGGGAGAACACACACACAAACCAAAAGATACATATTAACCACCTTAGAATGACAATTGCCTATAAGAAGGTTAGGGAATGAAAGTGGGGAATTGGTGGAAAATAACAGTGTAGGAGGGGGTACAAAGATCACTGACCTTGGCCTCAGAGACCCAGGTTGGAATCTTTACCCCTTCATTTACTAGCTGTCCAATTTGTTGAACTCAGAGCCTACTACCTTCTTTATAAAATGAAGTATAATACATCTCATAGGGTCATTGTGAAGATCAATAAAATTATTACCATAAGTATTAGGCAAATGCTAAGCTCTTTATAATCGTTGGTTACCCTGTTCCTCTACCACTATCCCTCCCTCCCACACACACTTCCTCTCACTCTCTCTCCACTACCTAAAGGATCAAGTTCAACCTCTTTAGCTGGCCTTTAAGCCTCCCCCGACCACACCCCACCCCACCCCAGATAAGCGCCACCCAACCTTTCCAATTTTATCTAGGACAGCTCCCCTGCCCAGCAGTCCAGCTAGAGGTCACGTCGGCCACCCTTTTCTGCCTGCAATGCCTCAGACACACATGCTCTGTAACCCAGAAATCTGTGGCCAAGAAAGGTGCCAAGACCCGCAGAAAAGCTGGGACACAGGAAAGAGAAACGAAGGCTGACAACAGATCTCACGGGGGTGAGGGGGATTAGGCCAATCAGAGAAGACAGCACACGCCAGCCTCAGATGCAGAACAACTGGACCTGGACCTAACAAGCTGAGTACAAGTGGAGACGCAACCAGAAAAGATTGAAGTGAAATCCTCAAGCAAAAAAAAAAAAAAAAAAAAAAAAGGATGGAGCAGTAGTCAGAGGGGATGCCACCCCTACAAAAGACAAACAAATTGATGGAATGGAACCTTGCAGGGAGACAGAGGACCAGCAGAGAGAGGGAGGCGTAGGAAAATGAGGAGTGGGGCACAAAGGTGGGGCTCTCAGGGAGAAGAGGAGTCGATTTTAGAGGGGGAGAAGAAAAGGACACAGAGCTGGCTGCACAGAGAAAAGGGGCCAAGGCAGAGAAGATGGCGGGATGGCATGAGACGGAGTTCACAGAGATACCCAGAGAAGGCGACGATTACACAGAGGAGCCCCCAGAGGGGCGAACTCTTGAGGAAGATGAACGCGGAGGGTGGAGCCAGCCGGAAATTCAGAAAAACTAGAGGCGTCCCCGGTAGCGAAGAAGCCGGGAAGGGGCCAGGCTATCAGGGCATGAAGCATGGGAGAAAATGGGTCCGAAGAGGGAGAGCGTCCGAGGGAAAAGGAAAATCAGAGATTAGGAAAATCACAACCGACACAAAGACAAGAAGAGACACAAGGAAAGGGGTGCAATCTGAGGAAGGAGGGCCCGGTAAGCAACCCGGTAATCACAGCGCTGGGAGAGAACGCATAAAAGAAGGGTAGCTCAGGAGTTGTGGGGCATCGGAAGAGACATAACAGAAAACGCGGGCCTCCACTCAGCAAAAACAAGCCACGCGCGAAGTCGAGGTACAAGGCAAGGGAAGGCCAGAAACGAGGCAACCCGTGCGCAGACCGGGCTTGGTCAACGCCCCAGGGGCGGGGCCAGGCGGGCCGTTCCTGGGGGGCGGGGCCAGCCTCAGTCCAATAAGAGGTACTCGACGCCCCATTGGCCACCTGCCTCGAAAGGGGAAAGACAGTCTGGGCGGGCAGGACGTGCGGAGGGAGAGGCAGCGGTGGCGCGAGGCTCAACTCGAAGCGCTATTGGTGGGACTGATAGTCTTGTGCGCCAAGAAGCTGGCAGAAGGGAAGGGGCGGGACATCAGTTCAGGATCTCAAACCGCATTGGTCGTCTGCCTCGGCTGAGAGAGGCGATGCTTGAAGTTCATTGGTCCTTGTGAGACAGGGTAAGAAAAGCAGCGCGAGCTTGGCCGTTCCTCTGGCCACTTTCTCACAGTGTCTTTGGGCGTCTTCTTGACTGAATCTGACTCCATTGGAGGCTGTGGTAACCGTGAACTAGCTGCACGAACACGGTCCCTCCTGCCTTTCCGTCCTCCTCCCTCTTAGCCGGACTCCCTAACCCAGGCATCCCCTCTCCTCCCCCTCGCGCCCCTCCCGCCCTCGCGCCCCCTCTCCCCTTCCCTGCCTCGCGGGCCCCTTGGCGCGTTCCCGGTTCCCCACTCGCTCCCTGGGGCACGGGAAGGGGGGAGGGGGACATGCATGAAATTAATTGTTGGTAGTGGGCACAGGAGCAGGAAGCGCTGGACACAGTGACTTCACATGTTTACACAAAAACCTGAATAAGGTGTGAGCGCAAGAGAGACATTAGTGCCCCAAGGAGAAGGTTTTTGGCCCAGATCAGGGCCTAGCACATGACAGGGGCTCAGTAACCATTTGTGGAATGAATGAAGGAGTGAAGGAAAATAACTTGAAAGTGGGTCAGGTGGCGGGTGCGGTGGCTCATGCCTGTAATCCCAACACTTTGGGAGGCCGAAGCAGGCAGGTCGCTTGAGGCAGGTCAGGAGTTCAAGACCAGCCTGGCCAACATGGTGAAACCCCATCTCTACTAAAAATACAAAAATTAGACGGGCGTGGTGGCACAGGCCTGTAATCCCAGGTACTCCGGAGGCTGAGGCAGGAGAATTGCTTGAACCCAGGAGGCAGAGGTTGCAGTGAGTCGGGATTGCACTACTGCACTACAGCCTGGGCTACAGAGTGAGATTCCATCTCAAAACCAAAAAAAGAAAGAAAGAAAGTGGGACAGGGGAGCCAAGCGTAGTGGCTCCAGCCTGTAGTCCCAGCTACTGGGGAGGCTGCGGCAGGAGGATTGCTTGAGCTCAGGAGGTGGAGGCTGCAGTGAGCCATGATCACACCACTGCGCTCCAGCCTGGGCAACAGAGCGAGACCCTGTCAATAAAAAAAAAAAGAAAGTGGAGTAGGGAATCCATGAGAATAAGGTAATTATTGGGGGTGCAAGAGAGGGTTCTGATTTAAAGGGGTACAAGAACAAAATAAGACTGAAGGAATGCAAGGAGGCAGTTGCTTTGCAGGGCATAGATGAGACTAAGAATTGAAATTGAACTAAGAATTGAAAGGGGCATAAAACTACTGGTAGGCATTGGATAAATGCATGAGAGTGGGGTGAGCATTGTTGAAGAGGATGCCAGGAAACACTGTTGGGACGGAACAGGGTGCTTGTGAAAAGGGGATGTAGGACTCGCTGAAGGGGTATGTGAGGACATGAGTAGGTTGGAACCTAGGATGTGTGTGTGGGTGGGAAAGTGTTTGGATTGAAAGAAAAGAATGTTTGAATTGAAAGAATACAGAATGCCGGGCGCAGCAGCTCATGCCTCTGATACTAGCACTGTGGGAGGCCAAGGCAGGAGGATCGCTTGAGCCCAGGAGTTCGAGACCAGACCAGCCTGGGAAACATAATGAGACCTTGTCTCTATAAAAATAAACAATTTAAAAAAATTTTTTTTTGAGACAGAGTCTTGCTCTGTCACCCAGGCTAAAGTGCAGTGGCGCGATCATGGCTCACTGCCAGCTCCGCCTCCCGGGTTCACGCCATTCTCCTGCCTCAGCCTCCGGAGTAGCTGGGACTACAGGCGCCCGCCACCACGCCCAGCTAATTTTTTGTATTTTTAGTAGAGACAGGGTTTCACTGTGTTAGCCAGGATGGTCTCGATCTCCTGACCTTGTGATGCACCCGCCTTGGCCTCCCAAAGTGCTGGGATTATAGACTTGAGCCACCGCACCTGGCCTAAAAATTTTTAAATTTAAAAAAAGGGGGGATGGGTGCAGTGGCTCATGGCTATAATTCCAGCACTTTGGGAGGCCGAGACAGGCAGATCACTTGAGGCCAGGAGTTCGAGACCAGCCTGGCCAACATGGTGAAACACCATCTCTACTAAACATACAAAAAAAAAATAGCCGGGCATGGTGGCTCTTGCCTGTAATCCCAGCTACTCAGGAGGCTGAGGCAGGAGAATCGCTTGAACCCGGGAGGTGGAGGTTGCAGCGAGCCAAGATCGTGCCACTGCCCTCCAGCCTGGGAGACAGAGCGAGACTCCATCTCAAAAAAAAAAAAAAAAAGAAAGAACACAGAAGAGGAAGAGGAGAGGGGTTTCTGAAGAAGGAAGATACCTGAGAAATGTCATGGGGTAAAGAGGGGAGAAAGCTGGGAAAGAAGCCAGGATCAGGGCGGGGTCTAAAGAGGGGCAGGATGGAGACCTGCAGGTGTGGTCTCCAGGGCAGGAGGGTTGTTAGGGGCAGGCCCACCTGGCTATGCTCACCTTCCACTCCTGCCCCTAGATCCATGGAACCCAGTGACATGCCTGCTGGCTACCACTGCCCCTTAGACTCTGCCCCCTGGGATGAGACCAGAGACCCCCAGAGCACAGAGCTGATCCCCAGGAGAGCCATCAGCCGCTCTCCAACCTGCGCCCGCTGCCGCAACCACGGTGTCACCGCCCATCTCAAGGGCCACAAGCGCCTCTGCCTCTTCCAGGCTTGCGAGTGTCACAAATGTATCCTCATCCTGTGAGTATGAGGTCTGGGAGGGGAGGAGGATGAGCCTCCTCCAAAGGGTGGCTGACCTTTGACTTGCAACTCCCCACTTTTAGGGAGCGCCGCAGGGTCATGGCTGCCCAGGTGGCCTTGCGTAGGCAGCAGGAGGCGCAGCTAAAGAAGGACCTGATGAGGAGAGGGGAAGCCTCTCCCAAAGCTCCCAACCACTTCAGAAAGGGAACCACTCAGCCACAGGTCCCCTGTGAGTGTCTCTGACCAGCGATGGGGCAGGAGTTTGGGTACAGGAGGCAGGTATGGGAAAAAGAGGCCCAGTCCTGCTGCTGAATTGGTGTGCGACCTTGAACTAAGGGTTTCTACTCCCTCGGCCTCAGCTGTCCCAGCGTTGAGAGAATGCAGCGAGTTCTGTGGGTCAAAAATGGGCTAGAGGCCGGGCACAGTGGCTCACGCCTGTAATCCAAGCACTTTGGGAGGCTGAGGCAGGCAGACCACGAGGTCAAGAGATCGAGACCATCCTGGCCAACATGGTGAAACCCCGTCTCTACTAAAAATACAAAAATTAGCTGGGCTTGGTGGCGCATGCCTGTAGTCCCAGCTACTCGGGAAGCTGAGGCAGGAGAATCACTTGAACCCAGGAGGCGGAGGTTGTAGTGAGCCAAGATCACGCCACTGCACTCCAGCCTGGGCGACACAGCAAGACTCCATCTCAAAAAAAAAAAAATGAGCTAGATGGGGGAGATGAGAACTGTCTGGGGTTGGGGTAGGATAGGGGTCAGGAGAAAGGGCTCATTAGAGCTCTCCCTGGTCCTTCACAGCTGGAAAGGAGAACATAGCACCCCAGCCTCAGACCCCCCATGGGGCAGTCCTGCTGGCACCGACACCCCCCGGGAAGGTAAGGAGAGGCTGGGGCCTGAGAAAGTGTCCCCCACCCTAGTTCCTACCCAGACCCTTTCTTCTGTGCCCTCAACACCTGGGTTCTAGCCCCAGCCCTGGTTTGCTATGTAATCTAGTCAAATCACTGCTCTTCTCTAGGCAAAATGAGGGGAAAACGAGGGCCTCCCAGCCCCAAAGTTTTGGGGTTCTGCCCATATCCCAGAATACACTCAATCCTTCTCCAGCCTTGTACCCAACTCCAGCCTGTGCCCTCTGCCCCTGCAGAACTCCTGTGGGCCTCTGCTGCTCAGCCATCCCCCGGAAGCCTCGCCCTTGTCCTGGACTCCGGTGCCTCCTGGCCCTTGGGTCCCTGGACACTGGCTGCCTCCAGGCTTCTCCATGCCACCACCAGTGGTGTGCCGCCTGCTGTACCAAGAACCTGCTGTCTCTCTGCCTCCCTTCCCTGGTAAGATGATAATTCAACATTCATTCAACAGATATTTGAGTGCCAATCTGCCACATATTGGAGAGGGAAGAGGAAGAAAGCATAGGTGGGGAGAGGGAGGAAAGAAACTATGACCTTGACCCCTATACACTCTGCATTCTTTTATTCTTATTAGGCTTTGACCCTGGCACCTCCCTCCAGCTGCCCACTCATGGGCCCTTCACCACCTGCCCAGGATCTCACCCAGTACTGACAGCTCCTCTTTCTGGAGAGCCCCAAGGGCCCCCTAGCCAGCCCCGCACGTGAGTAGGGAGAGAAGGATGTGTCTCATAAGCCTAAGCCTGTGCTGTGTCCAACCACAGTGCTGGTGTCCAACCACAGTGGATAATGAAGATGAAAAGGTCTCTGACTAATAGGCAAGGCAGAGCTGTCCTAGTACTGCCATTTCCTAGCTGTGATGCTTTGGACAATTATCTTTACCTCTCTGAGCCTGTTTTTCTATCAGTAAATTGGAGACACTATTACTTACCTCTCTGATTGTTGTAAGAATTAGCAATAATGTATGGAATAGACCTAGCACAGACTCTTTAATGGTAGCTGTTATATCTGCTTAGACAGATTTGATGGGGTAAGATTGCCTGCTGATATGGGGGGCAGAGATGGTGAGAGCCTCAGAGACCCAGGAGAGGGGCCAGAGGCCATTAGGAAAAGCTTCCCAAGGGTGAGCCAAGCTCTCCTTCAAGTTCTATGGGGATTGGGGAACTGGGGGAATGGGACCCAGACTCTGATAGGTCAGGGACAGTAATCCCAGTCTTCTAGGTGTTTTTTTAAAAACCGGCATCAGGTGGGGCCTGGTGGCTCACACCTGTAATCCCAACACTTTGGGAGGCTGAGGTGGGAGGATTACTTGAGGCCAAGAGTTTGAGACCACCTGAGTAACTGAGCGAGACTTCGTCTCTACAAAAAAATTAAAAGAGCCAGGAATGGTGGTGCACACCTGTTTTCCTGGCTACTTAGGAGGCTGAGGTGGGAAGATGGTATAGGCCCAGGAGTTCAAGCTTATGGTGAGCCATGATCACACCGCCACTGCACTCCAGCCTAGGTGACAGAGCAAGAGCCTGTCTCAAAAAAAAAAAAAAAAAAAAAAAAGACACTAGTGATTTCCCATAATCCTCACAGTAGCCCTGGGAGGAAAAACTGGCAAGGATTTTTACTTTACTGAAAACAAAATAAGTCAAGACACAGCTTAATGGCCCAGCAGGCTCTCAGATTCCCAGATCAAAACATGGCAAAACCTTGCCCCTCTTTCAATGTGTGCATGTCTGTTCATCTGTTTAACCACCCTGGCATCTTCTCTCCTTGTTTCTAGACACTCAACTCTGATACTCCAGCCCTGTGGCACCCCAGACCCTCTTCAGCTACAGCCACAGGTCCTGGGAAAGAAGTGGGATCTAGGGCCCTGGGAGGAGGTTGAGCCTGGGGAAGGAAAAAGCAGGAAACTGAAGGAAGCAGGGGCTGAGGAACACTTAGAGGGTGGGCAGAAGCGGGGGTTCCCAGTCTGCTTGTCTCCCTTTCCCTTGCAGGCCTCTGGAGCCTCGTGCCTGGCCCGGACATCTGGCCCCTCAGAGTGGCAGCTGCAGCAAGAGGCAGCTGAAGCCCTCGTGGGGCTGAAAGATTCATCCCAGGCTCCTCGTGTGACCCCTTCTGTGCCCCCCAACCCTGCCTGGATCTCCCTGATTCACCCCTGTGGCCCACCAGGTGGGCCATGAAAGGAGAGGATGGATAGGGATGGCTGGGAAATGGAGATCACTGAAGTACACAGGGACTAACCAAGGAGATGAGGGGGTCGACAGGTTGAACGTCTTCAGGCCCAGGACCCCAAGCTCCTCAGCCTGGCCCCTGGGATTGCAGTTGAGAGTTATTCAGTGAATCCATTTTATCAGTTTGGCACTCGACAGCAAATTTCTTGATATCAAGGAAAGTGGGGCACTGAGAAAGGCAGGGACTTGCCCAAGGGCATATAGTGAGACAGTGGCAGGGAACCCAATGCTCTGTCTCTGGACCCAGGCTGCCTGCTGAAGTCTGAAGTGGGGTCTGGCCTGGGAGGAGGTCTGATAAGTGCCTTCAAGGAGCTTCCGTTCTAGTTAGGGAAATTGGATGCCTTCACAAGGCTCAGTGACAAACCTGGAGAAGATTGGAGGAACCTTGAAGAGTGAGAAACACCTAGGGGGACAGACAGGGAAAGCTGCGAATTCTCTTGTCCAAATAGTGGATCGGGCAGACTGGCCTGGAGGAAATGCTAGAACAGAGGGAAAGGAGGCTGGAGAGGCTTCTGATGCTGGAGATCCGGCATGCCAGGCTTAGGTGTCTAGAACAGCAACTGTACGTGAAGGGGAGCCAGGGAACGTTTCTGAACTAAGCAAGGACAAATTCAGAGACCCTGAGCTTTAGAAAGACAAGTGGGTGGCTTTGATGGACGGTTTGGAGGAGGCAAGACTGGAGGTGGGAAAATTAGCAAGGAGGTCTGTGAAATAATCCAGGAGAACAATGATGAGGCCTGGATTGGATTCGGTAAAAAGAGGGGGTTGCTAGAAGGAAAAACAGGTGTGACCTGATCCTGCCCCTTCCTTCTTGCCTGTAGCTCCTGCTGGAGGAAGAGGATTCCAGCCTGTTGGCCCCTGTCTTCAACCCAGCCCAGCCCCCTCTGTTGCTCTGCATATTGGCCGTCTGGGGTCCATCTCCCTCCTGAGCTAGAAACCCGGAGATGGAGGCTGTCTTGCTATGGCAGGGAGGTGACAGCCTGCTGGCACTGTATATTTAGTGTCTTACTTAAGGATTTATGCATGGAATTTAATGTAGTACAAGCTTCGGGCTTTTTTGTTTGTTTGTTTGTTTGTTTAAGCTTTCAGGTGCTTCATTAGCTTTCAGTTCCTTTGGTAGTGTGGGCATTTCCTTGGCTGACAGTGGATATTCTTGTACCCTTCTTGGGTCCTGGGATCTCTTGAAATCCCCTATAAAGAGAGAGTTGTGCTATTTAAGCTGACCAGTATCTATAAACGTGTTTGCATGAGTTTACATCCCAGGATTCCATGATTCTGTAAATGCCTATGCATTCATGTCTGTCTCCATGCATGTGAAAACAGGAGGGTGTTTTCATTTTGTGTCTAGGTTTGTGTGAGTAAGCAAGAAATAAACCTTTGTTGTTGTAAGCCACTGAGATTTGGAGATTGTTACCACAGCCTAACCTAGTCTATCCTGACTGACAGAAAGGACTTGTTCATTTTGCTTCTCAAAGTGAAAAATCTGTTATCCAGTAGCTACCATAGATGAAAACAAACTTGGATTTTTTTCTTTGTCCAAATAAAAAAAAAATGATGTAAAGAAATAATGGGGGATTCACTGATTAATTGCCCGCTCTGTGCCAGGCATAGACAGTTTCCAGCTGTCTAGAGGGGCTACAAATCGAAATGCCTACAGGGCTGAGCAGATCAAATAAATGAGTAAAGAAGGCCAGATGGACCCTGGCAAACTGAGAATGGATGCCTTGCCTAAAGAGCAGCCTCCTTTTGGCCCTAGCAGATTACTGCCAGGCGGGAATGTGGACTCAGTGTTGCTCCATCTTCTGATTTTTTAAGAGAAACTGGAAAACTAGATTTCCATGTAAAACATCTTAATTTTCAAATGTTGGCTCAGTTTTCTTCTTTAAATTCTATACGTGCCAAATAAAACATATTTTCAGGCTAGCTTTGGCCAATGGAATACCAATTTGATACATTTTCCAGATGGGGAAATTGAGGCTAACCAGAATAGAAAGAATCGAGTTAGTCTTTATCACAAGTTTTTCCTCAACTAGGGAGGTTCACGTGTCTGAGTTTCGAAGGATCCATAAAAGGTTAAGAAACATTTATTATCATTTATTGAGTGCCCACTCCATTTGATTCACATATCTTCACAGCAACCCTGGAAGTTATGCAGGATGGTTCCCATTTTACAAGTGAAGAAACAAGCTTAAAGAGGTAAAGTAACTTGCCCAAGTGTTTTAGGGGAAATTTCTAGGCAGAGATCAGAGGAGGGTTCCCTCTCTTTGCCAGGCTCCAAATTAGTTAATAATGTTTATAAAGCATTGGGCTGGGTGTGATAGCTCACACCTGTAATCCCAGCACTTTGGGAGGCCAAGGCAGGAGGATCGCTTGAGCCCAGGAGTTTGAGACCAGCCTGAGTAACACAGGGAGACCCTGTCTCTATAAAAACAAATAAATAAAAGCATAGAATGAAAGATGCACCACTCCTTTCCCCAATCAGGACTCCAGAAGATAGATACAAGTCAAGAGTTTTTCAAAAAAGTCTTTTATTTTTCTCCTCAAGATATCATTAAGAATAAGATCTTACCTGCATTTGTTTCTCAGTCCTCTGGTGTCAAGTCCTTCTCCTTGAACCATTCCGTACATAGGAAAACCTGTTGAGCTATTCCAAAGACATGAAGCCTGGAGACCCCCTTCCCATTCCCACCCTTAGAAGGGGCTCAAGGGATGTGCTTGATCACTGATTCTTTTTCCTGATGTTACCTACACCCCTTGTTTTACTCAAGATGATTGATGGTGATGACATCCAATTACAACTTGTTATTTCTTATTTGGGATTTTTGAGAGGGTGGGTTTCTTCTCCTCCCTAGCAGAGTACAGAGTAACAAACCTGCAGCACTTCTCAGGAGGTACTGAGATATCAGGAGACCAAAGTCGGCTTCACACCCTTCTTCCCTCCCCTTAGCTATAACTTAGATATATGATTGCTCCTTAATAGACCTGCCTAAGACTTGGTGTGCCATGCTTTCCTAGTGACAGATGACCAGGGCCACAAAGTCACAGAGAAAGGAAGCACTGCAACATCCAACGTGGCTGAGAGTCTGCTACTCAGCACTGACCAAGGGTCCTCTGTACACCAAGGTCACAGAGCTGAGAAGGGTAAAAGAGAAAGTATAATTTGGGGTTAAAGGATGGCATGAAAAGGGGAGGAAAAGAGGAAGTGATGGAGATTGGGGGAAGGAGTAGACTAGAGGCCACCTCTCCTTCACCTCTCCTTCAGTACCCGGCCTTCAGTACCCGGCCTGGGCAAGGCTTTTCACACCAGTTGGCCAGGCCAACTTTGTCTTTCAAATTGTTAGGGCCCCCCATTAGTGCCTGAGGGAAAGGGCCAGAGCTTCTGCAGATGTCAGTCTTAGGGAAAAGAGCAGATTTAAGAGTTGCTCATGCTCCTAAGTTGTTGCCTGTTCAGGTGCAGCACTCTTCACCTGTGGTTGTAGGGAGCCACTAGGCTCCTGGCCTCTTCTCGGCTCTGAGAGATTACAGATAATAGACTGTGAGCACTGTTTCCTATACTGCCCCCTTTCCCACTTCCCAGTGCCAGGTAGGGAAAGGTATTGCCATGGTCCAATAAAGTACTGAGTAAATCATCTCCCTTCTAAACCTTCTTTGTGTACCCTCTTGGCACTCTGCAGACTTAACCAATGAGGTCCCAAATATGAAGCACCGTCCCTGTTCCTCTCTCTCCTCACAAGACTCCTCCCCACAGTCACCCAGGTTTTATTTCAGGAGCTTATTTCACATTCTGCCCTTTGGGAATCCATGCTCCTTTCACTTCAGCCCTACATTAACTTGCTCCACTCCTGACCTCAATTCTCGTCCAACGTAGAACTGACATCATACACTTATCCCATCCAGCCTATACGCAGACCCTCATTGCTTCATCCACATAGGCCTCATTCTGCACCCCTGTTCCATTGTGTAGCTGGCTTTGCAGCCCTGACACGTTTGCATAAATACAGTCCTATAACCCCTACCCTGCATGGGCCTTCACAAGATCCTGAACTCTTCACAAAACCAAAGTTCATCCTTTTCATCCAACTCAAAATAATATGTTAAGCCTCTCAGGCAGAGTTCCCTATGTTCCCAAGGGGCCACTGGTCTCTACTTCATAGTCCTGATCACCCTGAGCTGTGCCTATCTATGTCCATCTATGTCTCCCCCTCAGAGAATAAGCACTCTCAGAGCACAGGACTTGCCTGCAGCTCCTCCCTGGGAGCTCAGAATAAATGACTGAGTAAAATACGTTCTGTCTGATTCCTTAGGAATTGTTTTTTCCTACTGAGTTAACACACTCCAGTGCTGCCCCTCTCCTCATCAAAATATGAACTTTCTGACCTCAAACCATTTTTTCTAAGACAGTCTCTGTCACCCAAGCTGGAGTACAGTGGCACAGTCATGGCTCACGGCAGTCTCAACCTCCCAGGCTCAAGTGACCCTCCAGCCTCAGCCTCCTGAGTAGCTGGGACTACAGGCATACACCTCCATGTGAGACTAATTTTTATTTTTTGTAGAGACAGTGTCTCACTATGTTGCCCAGGCTGGTCTTGAATGTCTGAGCTCAACCGATCCTCCTGTCTCAGCCTCCCAAAGTGCTGGGATTAGAGTTGTTTTGTTTGTATGTGTGTATTTTTGTTTCTTCTTATTATTTTGGGATTAGAGTTGTGAGCCACCATACCCAGCAAAAAAACCTTCAGGGGCCAGATGCAGTGGCTCACACCTCTGATCTCGGAACTTTGGGAGGCCAAGGTGGGAGGATTGCTTGAGCTCAGGAGTTCGGGACCAGCCTCAGCAACATGGCAAAACCCCCTTTCTGCAAAAAATACAAAATTTAGCCAGGCATGGTGGCGTGCACCTGTAGTCCCAGCTACTCAGGAGGCTGAGGTGGGAGAATAGCTTGAGCCCAGGAGGTCAAGGCTGCAGTGAGCCATGATTACACCACTGCACTCCAGCCTGGGTGACAGAGCAAGACTGTCTCATATATATGTGTGTGTGTATATACATGCAACACACATATATACACACATATACATATACATATGTATACATATATATATTATATATGTTCATAGCAAAATTTAGTGGAAAGTACAGAATTCCCATAGTCCCCTTGCCAACACACAGGGATGGCCTCCCTTTTGTATCAACATTCCACACCAGAGTGGTACCTTTGCTACAATCAAGGAACACAGTATTATCACCCAAAGTCCGCAGTTTACATCAGTGTTCACTCTTGTTGTATGTTCTGCAAGTTTTGGTAAATGTGTAATGACACGTATCCACCATTACAGTTTCATAGAGAATAGTTTCATTGCCCTAAACAACACCCATTCATCCCTCCATCCCTCCAAGCCAACAACCAATTATCATTTTATCATTTTATTGTCATCACAATTTTGCCTTTTTCCAGAATGTCATATAGTTGGAATCATACATTTGGATTGGCTTCTTTCAGTTAGTAAGGCATTTAAGGTTCCACCGTATCTTTCTTTTGGCGGGGTGGAGGGGAGGGGGAGGCAGACGGTCCTGCTGTGGAGTGCAGTGGTGCTGGAACGCAGTGCACTTGGCTCACTGCAACCTCCGCCTCCCAGGTTCAAGCGATTCTCGTGCCTCATCTTCCTGAGTAGCTGGGATTACAGGCGTGCACCACCACACCTAGCTAATTTTTGTATTTTTTTAGTAGAGACGGGATTTCGTTTTTTTGATTTGTTTTATTTTGTTTTGAGACGGAGTCTCGCTCTGTCTCCCAGGCTAGAGTGCAGTGGCGCAATCTCGGCTCACTGCAAACTCCGCCTCCCGGGTTCGGCCATTCTCCTGCCTCAGCCTCCCGAGTAGCTGGGACTACAGGCGCCCACCACCTCCCCCAGCTAATGTTTTGTATTTTTAGTAGAGACGGGGTTTCACCATGTTAGCCAGGACGGTCTCCATCTCCTGACCTCGTGATCCGCCCACCTCGGCCTCCCAAAGTGCTGGGATTACAGGCGTGAGCCACCGCGCCCGGCCTAATTTTTTGTATTTTAGTAGAGAGGGGGTTTCACCGTGTTGCCCAGGCTGGTCAAGAACTCCTAAACTCAGGCAATCCGCCCATCTCAGCCTCCCAAAGTGCTGGGATTACAGGCATGAGCCACCGCTCCCGGCCAGCTCATTTCTTTTTAGGGCTGAATAATATCCCACTGTTTGTAGGTACTACAGCCTCAACCCATTTTTAAAACTGTGTTTAAAGAGTTTATTGAGGCCAGGTGCAGTGGCTCACGCCTGTAATCCCAGCACTCCAGTGCCACTGCACTCCAGAGCAGGACCCTGTCTGCCTCCCCCTCCCCTCCACCCCGCCAAAAGAAAGATACGGGGGAACCTTAAATGCCTTACTAACTGAAAGAAGCCAATCCAAATGTATGATTCCAACTATATGACATTCTGGAAAAAGGCAAAATTGTGATGACAATAAAATGATAAAATGATAATTGGTTGTCGGCTTGGAGGGATGGAGGGATAAATGGGTGTTGTTTAGGGCAATGAAGCTATTCTCTATGAAACTGTAATGGTGGATACGTGTCATTACACATTTGCCAAAACTTGCAGAACATACAACAAGAGTGAACACTGATGTAAACTGCGGACTTCGGGTGATAATATTGTGTTCCTTGATTGTAGCAAAGGTACCACTCTGGTGTGGAATGTTGATAGAAAGGGAGGCCATCCCTGTGTGTCGGCATGGGGACTATGGGAATTCTGTACTTTACACTAAATTTACAGGCATGAGCCTGTAATCCCAGCACTCTGGGAGACCAAGGCGGGTGGATCACAAGGTCAGGAGATCAAGACCATCCTGGCTAACACGATGAAACCCCGTCTCTACTAAAAATACAAAAAATTACCCAGGCGTGGTGGCGGGAAACTGTAGTACCAGCTACTCGACAGGCTGAGGTAGGAGAATGGTGTGAACCCGGGAGGCGGAGCTTGCATGAGCAGAGATCACACCACTGCACTCCAGCCTGGGCGACAGAGCGAGGCTCCGTCTCAAAAAAAAAAAAAAAGTTTATTGCAAGAGCTTGAGTATCTTCAGTTGTGGCTTCAAATCCGGGCTCAGGCTTTAACCTTATGTGACCCTGGACAAATGACTTGACTCTAAGGCTCAGTTGACTGGTCTATAACCACCTCACAGAGTTGTCAATTATGAACCTGTAAAAACTAACATGTACAAAAATTAACACCAGGGACACAGTGCTGAGAAACTGTGTTCTCTAAAATCACAGACTGCCAGAATTTTTAAAAATATTTAAAATCATAACAATAGTGAAAATGGGACATCTCATTCTTACCTGGAAAGTCTAAGTCACTTTGACACAGAGAAGCAGTCATGATCTCAGAGAAGCGGTTTTTAGAGACAACATTGTACATTTACCTAAACTTTCTAATGTCCAAGGAAACAGAATCCTGGGTCTGCTCCTCGCCCAGGCATGATGTTAACTCCGTTGCATAAATACATGCCTGCTTTGCCTTATGTCCATCAAAACTCTGCTTTATATAAATTTTACCTAAGCTTCACTCTTCCCAAAATCCTATATTCACCCTGTCTCTTCCTTTGGTCAGGCACTCCAGAGTTCCTCTGGAGAGCTTTAAAAAAAAAAATTAAATGTAATGAAATGACTCAAATGAATTACGTGTAAATGATTCAGAACTGGTATTAGAAATTATTAAAAGTGGGGGCCAGGCACGGTGGCTCACACCTGTAATCCCAGCATTTTGGGAGGCCAACGCAGGTGGATCACCTGAGGTCAGGAGTTCGAGACCAGCCTGGCCAACGTGGTGAAAACCCGTCTCTATAAAAATACAAAAATTAGCCAGGTGTGGTGGCAGGCGCCTGTAATCCCAGCTACCTGGGAGCCTGAGGCCGGAGAATCGCTTGAACCCGGGAGGTGGAGGTTGCAGTGAACCAAGATCACATCATTGCACTCCCGCCTGGGCGACAAAGCGAGGCTCCAACTCAAAAAAAAAATTAAATAATAATTACTTAATTAAATTATAAAAAGTGAATATAAATTACCCAAGTACATGGAGATTTCCAGTTAGACATGCATATATTACCCACTTTGAATACATATGGAAATATGTATGTGTTGGTTCTGGAAAAACAATTGAGATAATGAAAATATTTTCTCAAGTTTTAGAAACAGTATGAGATAGGTTTCAACAACATTCTACATGAATGTAAAACCTTGATTTAAATATATGATCTTATGCTAGAAGCATGGTTGGTTTTAATTTTTCTAACAGATACGAGTCTTGGCTTATTAATAATTAACACATTTTGCAGCCACAGTATCAGTGTGGGGTAAAATTCTAATATTTGCTCTGATGTTTTAAATTCTCAGTCTTTCCAACATAAGAAAATAGCTACACACATTTCAGTGTTTCCTTTTTGCAACAAGTTAACATAATTTTATTGGACCACATGTTATTTAGTTGTTGGGCCTTGTAAGGATTAAATGAGATCATGCATGTAACACTACAGTAACAGCCACATGATAAATGTCCAGATAATATTTACCTGTGCCTGGCACAGAGCAGGCACTCAAAAAATATTTTTTAGAGCATGTGACGCGCCATGAACCAGAGGAGCCACTTTAAATGGGCAAACAGGGATCTCTTTTTTTTTTTTTTTTTTAATGGTGAGACAAGCCCTGAGAAGGCAAATGGACTGCCTAAAGCTACACAGGTCAGCGGGGCAGGTAAATCTAAATTGGCAAAGTAAGGGCTGAGCGAACAGACTCCGACACTAGAAGGCAGAGCTGAACTAACTTCTGCTAAGGTCCCGCCTCTGCCGCTTTGTCCCGCCCTTATCTTCTCCCCTCCTCCAGCGCCTCATTCCCTTTTCGCTCGCCCCGGCCGTGCTGAAGCAACTTCCGCCCTGAGAAGGGTGGGGCTTCCGTCTCCCGCTCTCGCGACTCCCGGCGGTGAAGGACGGAAGATGATAGCCACATTTCTTCCTCGCCCTTCCCCTAGGTTCCCTGTCACAGTTCCGCCCTTACTACTCCCACTTCCGGCGAGGGAACAGCCACTTCCACCCGGAAAAAGGGTTGTTCCGCCGTGGGGCGCCAGCTGTGGCCCACCCATCCTGCCCCGTACTTTCGCCATCATAGTCTTCTCCACCACTGTTCCTTCCAGCCACGAACAACGCAAACGAAGCCAAGTTCCCCCAGCTCCGAACAGGAGCTCTCTATCCTCTCTATTACACTCCGGGAGAAGGAAACGCGGGAGGAAACCCAGGCCTCCACGCCCGACCCCTTGGCCCTCCCCTTTACCTCTCCACCCCTCACTAGACACCCTCCCCTCTAGACGGGGACGAAGCCACTTTCGCCCTGAGAGAGGCGGAGCCTCAGCGTCTACCCTCGCTCTCGCGAGCTTTCGGAACTCTCGCGAGACCCTACGCCCGACTTGTGCGCCCGGGAAACCCCGTCGCTCCCTTTCCCCTGGCTGGCAGCGCGGAGGCCGCACGGTAAGCGGGGGCTCCGAGCTGGACCGGGCGCGAGGCGGCAGGGCCGGACGCCGAAGCCTCAGAGCGCGTGCCTGAGGGCCCCGAGGCGCCCGGCGCGGGCCCGTCCCGCCCCCTAGAGCCGCGGCCACGTGCGAGCGGCAGGCCCGGACATGCCCGGTCGGCGCCGTCCGGGAACCGAGCGTGGGCCCCGGGGGGCAGCGGCGGGGTGCGTGGGGCGTCCGGAGTCCCGGGGCTGGGGAGTGGGGTCGCGCAGGATCCTCACACGCAGGGGCCGGGCTCTGTTAGTGCGATTCAGAGAGGCCGTGGGCGTCGGTGAGCTCCTTCAGACCCGCAGGAGCCGGAGCCCGGCGTTGAAGGGGCCGTGGGAAGTAACGGGGGGTACCACGGTTTAGGATGCGTTGGAGCGAAAGGATTGGGGTGGGGTCCGTGCTCTTGGCAGTCGTCTCCGCCAGGCCTGTGTTCACATGCTTGACTTTCTCCCTCAGATGCCTGGAGTTACTGTAAAAGACGTGAACCAGCAGGAGTTCGTCAGAGCTCTGGCAGCCTTCCTCAAAAAGTGAGTTTGGGGACTGAGGTTCAAAACGGGTGGAGGCTGTCGCCTTGGCCTGCCCATCTGAGCCCCAGTGTTTGCCGGTCCTGGCAGGGGAGGCTTGTTTGGGGCTTCCGTGGCTCCTTTCAGCGTGAGGCCTGGCTTGTGTTCCGGTTCCAGCCTCTCTTTGTACTCTGGGCGCAGCATAGTTGTGTTGAGGGGAGGGCATTTGGGATATGGGGTAGTTTGTGGAGATGACTGAATCGTGCTTTTCCCACTGTTTTGGTCTTAGGTCCGGGAAGCTGAAAGTCCCCGAATGGGTGGACACCGTCAAGCTGGCCAAGCACAAAGAGCTTGCTCCCTACGATGAGAACTGGTTCTACACGCGAGCTGGTGAGGAACTTAGGTCTTTGGCTGGAGAGTGGGGAGCTGGGTGACCCCTGGCACAAACCATACTTCCCTGTCTCCTCTGAGCTCTTTCCTGCCCCAAGAGGGAGAGAAACCCTTGGTTGTGTCACCACTTGCTTTGTGTGATGTGACATTCGATAACTTGTTACTCCAAGTTTTTATGACATTCTAAGAGCTTTGTGAGAGGAGGACCTGTGGCTTTGAGCCTCAGGGGAAACCAGAGACAGATGAATGTTCATATTTTGCTTACAGGTGGTTTAATCCTTTCTATATACACGGAGGCAGACTCCCTGGGTTTGAATCCATCTTTTACATCTGGCTGTGTGTCCTCTGGCAAGTTGGTTAACCTGCCTGTGCACTCTCTCATCCCCAAAATGGGACTAATTATTGTACCAGTACTAGAGTATTGCGAGGATTGAATGAATTTAAAGAAGAGTGTTTAGAACGTGTCTGTTGCACAGTAGTTATTCAGGAAAAAGCCAGTTATCTTTACTATTGCTCAGATCATCAAGTTAGCCTTCTCCATGTCTCTAACAGGCTGTTTCTAACTAAATGGTTGGAGATCTGGCCAGGTCAGTCCCTGCTTTAAATCTTGACTTCTGATCTTATGGACACCCTGCGACCTCGTGCCAGCTCCGTCTCTTTTCGATCTTCCAATAATAATTTACGTACAGTCCCTGACTAGTGTTAGTTCTCACGTGTCTTAATATTTCAGTACTCACTAAATCTTCACTTTCAGGAAGATGTAACAGGGTGGGCGGTGGCAGTGCCGTGTTATGTCAAGGTGACAGCCTTAGCACCGACCTTCACTAAGGGGCCTCGGCCTCTCCAATCTTAAACCTTCTCTCTCTGTGAAGTGGGGGCTCCATCCTGACCACAACTTGTCTCCAGATAAGAAGTAGGTGGGAAGCAGGGTTTGCAAATCGGCAAAACTCCTCAATGACCCTGAAAGGAGTTGGCCTTGGTACAGGTTGCTTGGCCCTTCAGAATATGAAGCATTTTGTAGATTTGTGGTACACTTGTGCCTCAAATGTCTATTGGGGCCCACTCTTTGAGGCCATGGAGTGAGCACAGAGGACCAGCATAACTCAGCCGCGGCCTCTGAGAACTGAAAGATGAACTTGCTGAGGTGGGTCGGGTTGCTGGCATACCACCTACCCACCATTTGTTTTAGACAGAAAATGGGGCGGATGAAGAGAAGCTGACTTCCCTGGGCGCACAGCAGTGACAAGGCCTGGAAGTTACATATCCCCTCCACCTGTCCCCCCATCTTGCTTTGGCAGTGCCTCAAGGGTCAGTAGGTCAGAGCAGCTTTGGATCTGGGATTAGCCTTTCTCATTTGCTGGGGTGAAGACACATTCTGCACATACCAAATACCTCCAAAGTAGGACTGTATGTGTCTTGTACATTTTTTTTTTTTTTTTACATGGGGAGGGATTAACAAGAGATGGCATTAAGACCTTGGATAATAAACCTAGTTGCATCTGCTGGTCATGGTAGAGCTGCTGTGGTCCCTTGCAGCCCACAGTGGCCCTGCCTGGAAACCTCAAGCAGGATGTGCATCTTCTGCCTGCCTACTGATCTCCATCACTTGGAGTACCCCAGAGGCCTCTTTTTCACCTCACTTGCCCAGCTGCCCTAGCGGCATAGGATGGTTGTGTGGTAGACCAGAGGCCTGTTGTGTATATTTTTGTTGGGATATAGCCACCCCTGTGTATCTACATGCACAAGGGCAGAGTTGTAGTTGTGGCAGAAGCTGTAGCCTACAAAGCCTGAAATATTTCCTACCTGACCCTTTATTATTTATTTTCAGGGACAGGGTCTAGGCCTGTCACCCAGGTTGGAGTGCAGTGGCACAATTATAGCTCACTGCAGCTTCCTGGGCTCAAGTGATCCTCCTGCCCCACCCTCCTAAGTAGCTGGGACTACAGGTGCCAGTCACCATGCCTAGCTAATTTTTTTTATTTGTAGAGATGGAGTCTCACCATGTTGAACTCCCGAGCTCAAGCGGTCCTCCCGCCTCAGCCTTCCAAAGCACTGGGATTACAGGCAAAGTTGACCAGCCTCTATTCTAGAGTTTAACATGTTCCACCCAGTTTGGCAGTCAGCTTATACTGGTCATGGGAGTGATCTTGTTTTACCAAAGAGGAAGCTGTGGTGCAGACAGGCGAAGGGACTTGCTGCAAGTTACCCTGAGAGGGCTTGGCAGGGTGGCTCTGTCCAAAACTAGGTTCCCTGCTATATTCCCTTTTTTCTACTCATAAGAGTCTGGCCTATTTTGCCTCCTCAGATTTGAGGCTAAAGTGTGCTAAAGCTGCGCCCTTCCTGAGCAGGGCCAAATTGTGGAGACCTGTAGGAATGAGTGTGAGGTAGACAGGTCTTAATCCTGGGGTTTGGGGGTAAAGAGGCCCATGGTAGAAGATGGGGCCCTCTTGAGGGTGGTCTGGAAATGGAGCAGAGCTGTAGGAGTAAGCAGTCCCAAGGCAGTGGTGTAGGAGGCAGGGCAAGGTAGAGGAAGAACCCGCAAAGACTTGCTCTCACTGGACGTTCAAGGGATGGCCGCCATGGGTCTTTATGAAGCAGGTGGTGCAGTGTAGCCCTGGACAGGCTTTTTTTTTTTTTAAACAGAGTTGCAGTGTCACCAGGCTGGAGTACACTGGTGCCGTCTCGGCTAACTGCAACCTCTGCCCGCCGGGTTCAAGCGATTCTCCTACCTCAGCCTCCCAAGTACCTGGGACTACAGGTGCCCGCCACCACGCCCAGCTAATTTTTCTATTTTTAGTAGAGACAGGGTTTCACCATGTTGGCTGGGATGCTCTCGATCTCTTGACCTCGTGATCCGCCCGCCTCGGCCTCCCAAAGTGCTGGGATTACAGGCATGAGCTCCCGCACCCAGCTGGACAAGCCTCTTGCTGTCTTAATTCTTTAAAGGACCTGCTGAAGATGGAGATGTGGGAGTCCAGTTTGATGTCCTGGTGTGCGTCTGAGAGCAGCTGCTGAATTGGGATGTCTGGAAACACTTCTTGTAGGTTGGAGGCTGCTCCATTTCTGGCTCCTGCATGGGGCTGGGCACCCACTTGTGCTATGATAGTAGAAAGAATGAGATCTGGGAGGCATCACAGAAGTGAGTTAAGGGATGAATCAAGGTCAGGAGAGTGGTTTCTTACAAGTTCGGCAGAGAAGGGTCAGCTAGAGTGTGCTGGGGAAGTTCTTCCCTGCCTTTGACTCAGTAGGTCAGGATGGGACCACCGGTCTGGACTTTGCTGAGCTGTGATGACTCCTGAGGAGCTGTGCTTGGTTGGTCTGCCCCGTGCTCAGATCCAGAGGGACCCTCCCTCTCGGTCTAGCAGGAACACAGCTGCTTTCCCTTGACCATGAACTCACAGTAGAGTGGAGAGGGGTGGCCTCCTTTACAGTTCCAGGTAGGGGGTGATTCCTGGACAGGGGTTCCTTAGAGGAGTGGGTTGCCATCCCAAGAATGCACACAGCAGAGGAGCAGAAGGCCTCTAGCGTGGAGGAACTGGAGGAGAACGCATTTGTGACAGCAACTTGCTCGCAATTGGCCCTCATGAGTACCAGCTACGGCGGTCTGCATTTGTGCAGCTCCACATCAAAAGCTGGGGCTGGAACCTTGGTCTCCAGGGGGTGAGGAAAAAGGTCAGTGTTTTAATAGAACGCGGTATTTCAACTCTTAGCATTTTCCAATTTGTGAAGTTAATAACCTTTCCTCTCCCTTCTAGTGGGTCAGAAAAAAATAATTAGCATGAACTGGGATAGCAAGGGAGGAGCTTGTAATATCTGACCAAGGTTCTCCATGCCAAAAGGTTTTTATACAGCCTTAAGAAAAATTTAAGCCTCCATTGAAGAACCTAATAGGCCTTTGGGAGGCCAAGGCAGGCGGATCACCTGAGGTCAAGAGTTTGAGACCATCCTGACCAATGTGGTGAAACCCCGTCTCTACTAAAAATAAAAATTAGCCAGGCGTGGTAGCAGGCGCCTGTAGTCCCAGCTACTGGGGAGGCTGAGACAGAAGAATTGCTTGGACCCCGGAGGCAGAGGTTGCAGTGAGCCTGAGATCGTACCACTACACTCCAGCCTGGGCAACAGAGTGAGACTGTCTCAAAAAAAAAAAAAAAAAAAACACCTAATAGGCTTTATGGGAGCTTTTTCTCTACCAGTCACTGTGCTCAAGGTTTAAGTAAAGTGTCTCCTTTAGTACCGCAGCACAAACCACCTGGAGGATAGGTGGGTCCTGTGTCCCTCCTGAGGAGGAACGGTGTCAGGATTCAAGCTCCTGTCTGACTGCTCTGGGCGCTGGTCCCAACCCAACAAGACTGAGGTTGAGTGTCCCATTTCTGGTGTACAGCCGCTTTGGGCATCTCTGCGCTTAGGAGTGTGTGCCTTACTCTTAAAAAGCAAGATAACAGAGGCCCGGTGCGGTGGCTCACACCTGTAATCCCAGCACTTTGGGAGGCCGAGGTGGGCGGATCATGAGGTCAAGAGATCGAGACCATCCTGGCTAACATGGTGAAACCCCATGTCTACTAAAAATACGAAAAAATTAGCCGGGCGTGGTGGCGGGCGCCTGTAGTCCCAGTTACTGTAGAGGCTGAGGCAGGAGAATAGCATGAACCCGGGAGGCGGAGCTTGCAGTGAGCTGAGATCGCGCCACTGCACTCCAGCCTGGGCGACAGAGTGAGACTCCGTCTTAAAAAAAAAAAAAAAAAAAGGCCGGGCACGGTGGCTCACGCCTGTAATCCCAGCACTTTGGGAGGCCGAGGCGGGCGGATCAGGAGGTCAGGAGTTCAAGACCAGCCTGGCCAGCATGGTGAAAACCCCATCTCTACTAAAAATACAAAAAATTAGCCAGGTGTGGTGGCGTGTGCCTGTAGTCCCAGCTACTCGGGAGGCTGAGACAGGAGAATTGCTTGAACCCGGGAGGCGGAGCTAGCAGTGAGCCCAGACGGCACCACTGCACTCCAACCTAGGCAACAGAGAAAGACTCCGTCTCAAAAAAAAATAAAGCAGGATAACAGGAAAAGCTATTCTGCATTCCCCAGTCCTGGGTACTGTAGTTCAAATGGGAGAGCAGGTCTCCACCCAGAGCCCCAGGGCACAACCAGCTACAGGGCCCAGAGGGATGGCAGCAGCTGCTGGGTATTTGAGCTGGTCTGAAAGGGTGGAGGTTTCCAGTGATGTCACCCTCTGGCGGAAGGATTGTGGGGGGTGACTTACGCCAGGTGAGTCTGTCTGTTGGTCCTGGTTATGGGCACTTATTACCAGGCAGTGGCGTAGGGGGTAGCTGGAGTGAAGTGGGGATTTTAAAGTGAGCAGATGCCAGAGGTAGTGAGCCAACAGCAGGGCTGTGCTCTTGGCCCCCAGCAGAGCATGGTTGTACAGTATCAGCTGAGGATTGGTTCCAGGATGAACCCCAATACCCAAGTCCACAGATGCTCACCCTTACTATAAAATGGTGTAATATCGGGGCCAGGGGCCGGGTGCGGTGGCTCAACCCTGTAATCCCAGCACTTTGGGAGGCCGAGGCAGGTGGATCACGAGGTCAGGAGATCGAGACCATCCTCGCTAACACGGTGAAACCCCGTCTCTACTAAAAATACAAAAAAATTAGCCAGGCGTGGTGGCGGGCGCCTGTAGTCCCAGCTACTCTGGAGGCTGAGGCAGGAGAATGGAGTGAACCCGGAAGGCAGAGCTTGCAGTGAACCGAGATTGCGCCACTGCACTCCAGCCTGGGCGACAGAGCGAGAGACTCCATCTCAGAAAAAAAAATATATCGGGGCCAGCACAGTGGCACACACCTGTAAATCCCAGCACTTTGGGAGGCCAAGATGGGTGGATCACTTCACTCCAGGAGTTCAGCCAGAGCAACATGGCAAAACCGGGTCTCCTCAGAAATTATCTGGGCGTGGTGGCTTGCACCTGTAGTTCCAACTATTCAGGAGGTCAAAGCTGCAGTGAGCTGTTAGCACTGCACTCCAGCCTGGGTGACAGAATGATGCCCTGTCTCCAAAAAAAAAAAAAAAAAGGTATAATATTTGCATATATCCTATGTAGATGTTTTACTTTTGAGACAGAGTCTCACTCTGTCACCCAGTCTGGAGTGCAGTGGCATGATCTTGGCTAACTGCAACCTCTGCCTCCCAGGTTCAAGTGATTCTTTTGCCCTGCCTCAGCCTCCCAGGTAGCTGGGGTTACAGGGGGTGTGCCACCACACCTGGCTAATTTTCTTGTAATTTCAGTAGAGATGGGGTTTCACCATGTTGGCCAGGCTGGTCTCAAACTCCTGACCTCAGGTGATTCTCCCGCCTCAGCCTCCCAAAGTGGTGGGATTACAGGCGTGAGCCACTGCGCCCGGCCTGATCCCATATATTTTAAATCATCTGTAGATTACTTATAGATTAATACAGGCCAGACATGGCACATACTTATACTCCCAGCTACTTAGGAGGCTGAGGCAAGAGGATTGCTTAAGCCCAGGAGTTCGAGGCTGCAGTGAGCTATGATCACACCACAGCACTCCAGCCTGGGTGACAGAATGAGGCCCTTTTTTTGTGTTTTAAGAAAAAAGAAAAAGCACTAATATGGTGTAAATAATTGTTACACTGTTTTGAATTGTAGTTTTTTTCCCCTAAATATTTTTGATCCACCCTTGGTTGAGTCTGTGGATATGAAGGGCTGGCTGTATCTGGACCTGATCTCAGGGCAGGAGTGGGCTGGGAACAAGCGGTATGCAAGAACTGTTTCTGGGCAGAAGCAGCTCACCCCACACAGACTACTGCCTGGCACTTGGCAGTTACGGAAGAACCCCCAGTTCCCCCACTTGATCTTTAGAACTGGAGGAAAGAAATCACTTGAGCAGACTCAGACCAACTTGCTGATCTCTGGGTCCCAGGAACAAACCAGACTCTGCTCTGAGCTCCAGAGCTAGGCAGGACCATGTGATGGCTGAAATCTGGGTGCTTCCTGCATGTGGGCCCCGGTGCCATCACAGTGGCAGGACAGGGCAGTTCCTCCAGAGCTGTGTGACACGGAGCCAGTGAGTACCCTCTGGCACCTCAGTTTCACTCTTTAAAGGAGAGTAGCACTTGACACACCTGTTGAGTCCTCAGAGTAACCCGGCCCTCAGGTGAAGCAGGGTGGAGAGATCGAAAAGCATTTGGCACAGGGCCTGGCAGATGTGTGCTCCAGTTAATAGAAGCGTGCAAGCGTTTCTGGGGAGGCTGGTGTGTCGACTGGATTTTACGGAGCTTTTTTTGCAGGCAAGGAGGCTGGCTGGGGTGGACCAGGGACTTGCCCAAGCCAGCCTTCCCTGTGTCCGCAGAGGGGCTGGTACACATTCCAAGCAGGGGGCACCCACTGCACAGAGTGTCTGCCCTGCCCTTGTTATTCTGAGCTCTCCAGACTGAGGTGGCCCGGAGAGTGGCAATAGGTCCCTTCACTCCTGCTTCTCTGGGGCCCATGGAGATGGTCACAGCTAGGCTCCACCCCTACATAACCTCAGGTTCAATTCAACAGCAGTGCTGCTGGGATAGTAACCACTAAAGAAGTTGGCCCTGGAGATGGTGGGAGTGCCCACCCAGGGTGCAGGGCTGTTTGTCAAGGAAGAGCTAGCCGGGGGGTGGGTGAGGAGAGGGGGCTGTCAGTTTCTGGGTGTTAGTGTGTGTTTTCAGTTTCCCTTTTTATAAAACAGTGAGAATTAGCTGTTTACACACAAGGAATTGTTTACCTGAGACCTTGATCAAGACCCTTAAATCTCCCTCTCACACAACCCCCAGCTTCCACAGCGCGGCACCTGTACCTCCGGGGTGGCGCTGGGGTTGGCTCCATGACCAAGATCTATGGGGGACGTCAGAGAAACGGCGTCATGCCCAGCCACTTCAGCCGAGGCTCCAAGAGTGTGGCCCGCCGGATCCTCCAAGCCCTGGAGGGGCTGAAAATGGTGGAAAAGGACCAAGATGGGTAAGCAGGGTAGGGAGGGCTGCATTGATGGAGTAGCCTTGAGGCCCGGTCATCACTTCCCCAACGAATGGTCCTGCATAGTCTGCCCAGCCCCTCAGGCCCCTCCTATCAGAGGCAGGCAGGAGGGGATTCTGCAGAAAAGCAAACAATACGGGGCCTCACCCCGACCTCTGGCTGACTAGCCCAGGCTCCAGGAGGGTAATTTAGCGACTATCTGCTTTCATTAGCCTGCTCGTTAACTTTTCCCAATTGATTTTTCGGGGCTTTTGATCTAAATGCTTGCACAAACAACACCCCGTCAGCTCCCGGGGGGCTCCCACTACTGCCCCCAGCTCGTTAGAATGCACCTGACTAGGGCCCTCAGTGGGACTTGGCTGGCGGCAGGTGGCTTCTTGAGAAGCCTGGCTTACAGCCAGGAGGGAAGGGGCTGAGAACAGGACCTGTGCTCACTGGGGCCTGCATGACCCTTCCCTCCCCACAGCGGCCGCAAACTGACACCTCAGGGACAAAGAGATCTGGACAGAATCGCCGGACAGGTAAGGCCTGCGTTTGGGGTGGGGCTGGGTCCCTTAGTCGCTGCCCAAGCATTTCCAAAGCCCATGCTTTGTCAGGTAGACTTATTTCCTTCTCTGGAGGGCACAGCCCAGGGTGCTGGTGGGGTCAGAGGAGGGCTGCCCAGAGACAGGAGAAAGGACAGTCCTGTCTGACTTTTGCTGTTGGTGCTGCTTAGAAATTTGGAGGCAGGCTGGCTGTGGTGTCTCACCCCTGTAATCCCAGCACTTTGGGATGCCAAGGCAGGCGAATTATCTGAGGTCAGGAGTTCAAGACCATTCTGACCAACATGGAGAAACCCTGTCTCTACTAAAAATACAAAATTAGCCGGGTGTGGTGGCACATTCCTGTAATCTCAGCTACTGGGGAGGCTGAGGCACAAGAATCGCTTGAACCCGGGAGGTGGAGGTTGCGGTGAGCCAAGATCACGCCATTGCACCCCAGCCTGGGCAACAAGAGTGAAACTCCATCTCAAAAAAAAAAAAAATTGGAGGGAACTCCAGCCCAGGTGCCACTGGGCATCTATCCACAGAGCACATAGCTGTACCCGTAGATGACTCCCCCTCCCCAGGTCAGCCTGCAATGTTTCCCCTTAGTCCTCATGCGTACTGAGCATCACATGGGCTGCTTGGGAGAGGTGGAGATAAGGGAGGGGGGGCTGGTTCAGAACCCAGGTCTCCATTCAGATCCTGGCTGGCCGACACCCTGGGGCAGAGTGGCCACACCCCTGGTGCCACAGTCTCCTGTCTTGGCCTCCCTGTGGCCAAAATCTACCCTTGGCCACCTCAAGCATGGTAGTGAGGAGTCAGTGAGCTATAGTACAGCAGGAGCACCCAGGGCCTGGCATGAGCTCAATTCTGTATCACTGACTCAGGCCTCCTAGGAGCCTTGGAGCATTTAGTCAGTCAAGTGTCACAAAAGAATGGAAAGTGTCAGCCCTCTAGGAGTTGGGGGTGGTCTGGAAGGAGAAAGCTCTTCCAGGCAGAGTGGGGCTTGGCGCACACATCATTGCTGGTGGTTGGATGTTGGCCTTCTCACATGGCAGTGGGCGGAATTTGGACTCCACTCCGCCACTCCCTTCTCTCTTTTTTTTTTTTTTCTTTTTGAGACAGAGTCTTGCTCTGTCGCCCAGGCTGGAGTGCAGTGGTGCAATGTCAGCTCACTGCAACCTCTGCCACCCGAGTTCAAGCAATTCTCCTGTCTCAGCCTCCCGAGTAGCTGGGACTACAGGCACACACCACCACACCTGGCTAGTTTTTATATTTTTAGTAGAGACAGGGTTTCACCATATTGGTCAGGCTGGTCTCGAACTCTTGACCTCAGGTGATCCACCTGCCTCGGCCTTCCAGAGTGCTGGGATTAAAGGTTTGAGCCACCGTGCCCGGCCACTCCCTTGAGACCCAGTTTCCACGTCTGTGAAATGGGGGAATACCCACAGTAAGAATTAGATGAGATAGATGCATTTGAAACTACAAATCGGGGTGCCCACCTCTGGTGGGTAGTTAGGTAGCTGTTACAAAGTGCCCCAGCAGAGACCCCCTTGACTAACTTTTATTCTTCCATCTTTTCCCACAGGTGGCAGCTGCCAACAAGAAGCATTAGAACAAACCATGCTGGGTTAATAAATTGCCTCATTCGTAATCCTGGTCTGGGTCTCTTTTTTGAGTCTCTTGCTCTGTCGCCCAGGCTGGAGTGCAGTGGCGCCATCTCAGCTCACTGCAATCTCCGCCTTCTGGGTTCAAATGATTCTCCTGCCTCAGCCTCCCAAAGTGCTGGGATTACAAGTGTGAGCCACTGCGCCTGGTCTGGTTTGGGTCTCTTGATTGTTCTTCAGGGGCATGAGGAAGAGGCGCTTCCTCCCTTCCCTTGGGTGAGGGGGCCCAGGGTGATTGGGTGGCTGTGTACCCGGCAGCCAGTCGGGCCTTCCCAGGTCAAACAGTTCCCATCTGGGTTTGGAGGAAGGACCCAGGGGCCCTTGTGGCTCACTCCCCCACATCCTGTCTTTGCAATTGTCAGAAAGTGAGAAACGAAAGGATGGCTGTGAGCTGTGACCTCAGCTGGGCCTGGGCTGCAGAGGTGGCTTCCGCTGGAGTAAAGCAAGAGGGCCCAGGGTTCATGCTCTTCCCTGGAAGGTAGAAAAGGACAGACCACCAGGGAGCCTCCACCGCAAACTGACCTGTGCTGCCTACACATTAACTTTCCTGGGCCTGCACAGGCTGAATGGTCCTTGAGCCTTCACTCTGCATCTGAGCGGTCTTGGGCCCGCTGAGTGGCAGTGGCAGGAAGTCGGTGGAAGCAGATCCCTGTGCAGAAGTTGAATTCCCAGGGCGGCCACACACGGGTTGCACAACCTTTGCAGTCGTGCACGGCAAGTGGGATGTGGCCTCCGCCCATGATTGGGCACCTGGTCAGGCTGGGAGATCCAAATAGCACCCAGTGGGCAGCTGTCCAACCCCTGGAGGGGCAAGCCAGGAAAGAAACTTAGTGCCCGCTGTGACCAGATGTCCCTCCCAGTTGGGAAGACTAAACTGGTTTGGCCAATATCTCCCAGGATTCCCCTGTCCAAATTATTCCTGGGATCTGACCCATTTCCTGGAAAGGGGCGAGCCTGGGTTTTGAAGTTCAAACTAGAGTTTAAATCACAACTCTGCCCCTAATCCCATGTAACCCTGTGCACCTTATCCTCTGAGCCTTCGTCTCCTCGTGTGTAAGCCTGCTAACTCCTGAGAGACTGGACAAGATGCTGTGGAGAGCCTTGGCTCTGAGTAGCTCTGCTGCTGGACAGTTCAGTTGGCAGTCCCCAAAAGTAAGGCGTTAAGAGTTTAAGAAGTATCGGCCAGGCACAGTGGCTCACACCTGTAATCTCAACACTTTGGGAGGCCGAGACGGGCTGATCACCTGAGGTTGGGAGCTTGAGAACAGCCTGACCAACATGGAGAAACCCTGTCTCTAAAAATACCAAAATTAGTTGGGCATGGTGGCGTGCACCTGTAATCCCAGCTACTCAGGAGGCTGAGGCAGAAGAATCGCTCGAACCCCGGAGGCGGAGGTTGCAGTGGGTTGAGATCGAGCAATTGCAATCCAGCCTGGGCAACAGAGTGAGACTCCATTTCAAAAAAAGAATCAATAAAAATGTTAAAAGCACCGTTGTTTACACTCAGCAACTCTGTGAAGTAAGTGCCGAAAAGTGCTTTGGAGGTAGGTAAAGTAAGCCATAGGCTGGGTAACTTGCCAGATATCCCACAGCTGGAGCCATCATTTGAACCCAAGCAACCCAGCTGCAACCTGGACCTAGCCACTCCAAGGCCTCTGTGCCTCAGAAAAGAGGCCCAAAGGGTTGCACTCTAGCTGCAGGCCAGTCACTCCCCATTCTGGGCTCTAGTTTCCTCTTTTGGCCATTAATGAAAACATTTCCCAGAGCTGACATGAGAACTCAATGCCAAGCGTCCGGTTTGCACAGCAGCAGGCACTGCGCTTCCCAGGTAGGAAGCAAGGTCTAGGTGTCCCAAGCAGGCCTACAATCCTGCAGCCGCGCCGCTCCAGCCACTGGGGGGCAGTAGAGGGCCTAGAAAGAAGCTCAGCCACCGAAGGCTCTTGAAGGTGAATTCCTAGGGCTTCCAGGTCTGGAGCCAGGCTTATTCCTGGGAGGGGGTCGTAACGGGGAATTGAAGTGCAGAGGGGCTAGTGACCCCAGCAGAACACCTGGGGTCCTGGTCCCCAGGGCTACAGAACTGTCCTAGATACTGTGCCAAATGCACTGCAGAATATTCTTGCAGTCTTATCAAGTAGGGGGTTTGTACCCATGTTACAGGAGAAAAAACTGAGTTTCAGATGACCAGTCAGTTGGCAGAGCTGAGTTGTAAAAGAATCCTGGACTCTTGAGGCCCAGGCTCTTCTGCGTGGATGGCAATTGCACTTTTCCCGTCTCCTGGTTTCACGCCATTCTGCCTCAGCCTCCCCAGCAGCTGGGACTACAGGCACACGCCGCCATGCCCGGCTAATTTTGGTATTTTTAGTAGAGATGGGGTTTCACTGTGTTAGCCAGGAAATGGTTTTGATCTCCTGACCTTCTGATCCGCCCGCCTCAGCCTCCCAACGTGCTGGGATTACAGGCGTGAGCCACCGCGCCCAGCTGGCAATTGCACTTTTTAAAAATTCTGCACTCTAGGAGGCAGAGGTGGGCAGATTACTTAAGGTCAAGAGTTTGAGACCTTGGCCTGGAGTGGTGGCTCACACCTGTAATCCCAACACTTGGAGAGGCCGAGGCAGGTGGATCACCTGAGGTCAGAAGTTCGAGACCAGCCTGGCCAACATGGTGGAACCCTGTCTCTACTAAAAAATACAAAAATTAGCCGGACCTGGAGGCAGGAGAATCGCTTGAATGCAGGAAGTGGAGCTCACAGTGAGCCAAGATTGCACCATTGTACTCCAGTCTGGGCAACAAGAGTGAAACACCGTCTCAAAAAAAAAAAAAAGTTCGAGACCAGCCTGGCCAACATGGTGAAACCCTGTGTCTATTTAAAAAAAAATTGGGTGGGAATGGTGGTGCACACCTGTAATTCCAGCTTTAGGAGGCTGAGACAGGAGAACAGCTTGAACCCGGGAGGCGGAGGTTGCAGTGAGCCAAGATCACACCATCGCACTCCAGCCTGGGCTACACAGCGAGACTCTGTCTCAAAAGAAAAAAAAATTAAAAATAGCCAGCCATAGTGGTGTGCACCTGTAATCCCAGCTACTTGGGAAGCTGAGGCAAGAGAATCACTTGAGCCCAGGAGTTTGAGGTTATGATCATGCCACTGGACACCAGCCTTGGCGACAGAGAGAGGCCCTATCTCTAAAAAAGAAAAAAAAAAAAAAAAAAGTGGCCAGCCACGGTGGCTCCCGCCTGTAATCCCAGCACTATGGGAGGCTGAGGTGGGTGGATTACCTGAGGTCAGGAGTGTGAGACCAGCCTGCCCAACATGGTGAAACCTGGTCTCTACTAAAAATACAAAAATATAGCCAGGCATGGTGGCAGCCGCCTGTAATCCCAGCTACTCAGGAGGCTGAGGCAGGAGAATCACTTGAACCTGGGAGGCAGAGGTTGCAGTGAGCCAAGATCACGCCACTGCACTTCAGCCTGGGTGACAAAGCGAGACTCCGTCTCAAAAAAAAAAGAAAAAAAGTAACACAGGAAATAAAACCAAGACAAGATGAGCTCTCTGTGTCTCTGTGTGTCCCTCCCCAGACCCAACCCTGGCATCCCCCAGAGGTAACCCCTCCCAGGAACTGGGCGTTTGCCACTCCCCTGCACGGGTCTACACCTCTGCTACAAACGTGTGTCCCTAAGCAGCGGACGCCTTTTGAAAACAAGTCAACTGTATCATGCTACGATATTTTTTCTGATGTTTGTGCTGTTTCTGAGACAGCCTTATGACACCTTCCCCTATTCTGTAGCATTCTGTTGGCTCACTTTGCCACAGTATATGCACCCATTCTCCCACAAATGGGCTTTTCATTTGCTTCTCAATGTTTGCTACCAAAAATCTCCCTGCAATAAATTTATTTTATATATCCCCTTGTATGTGTGTGAGGGTCCCCTAACTGCTCACAAATATCTCAGCAACTCCGCCCTCCCCACTCAGACCTCATTTCCCTCCTACCAGACATGCTCAAAGGAAACTGGGAGCAACACAAAGATGACTTTGAATCTCTGTCCACCACCCCTAGACTGTATGACACCAGCAAGTGACAACCTCCCCTCTCTGGCCTCGGTTTCCCCCTCTGTAAAATGGGGGATGGCCTACCTTGCCAGTCATGGCAGATCAATATAAAACAACTTCTGGCTGTGCGCAGTGGCACATGCCTGTAATCCCAGCACTTTGGGAAGCTGAGGCAGGAGGATTGCTTGAGGCCAGGAGTTCAAGACCAGCCTGGGCAATATAGCAAGATCCCATCCCTCTAAAAAAAAAAGAAGAAAAATATATGTTGTTATTATTATTATTAGAGACAGAGTTTCGCTCATTATTATTATTATTAGAGACAGAGTTTCGCTTTTGTCACCCAGGCTGCAGTGCAATGGTGTGATCTCGGCTCACTGCAACCTCCACCTCCTGGGTTCAACTGGTTCTCCTGCCTCAGCCTCCTGAGTAGCTGGAATAATAGGCATGTGCCACAACATCTGGCTAATTTTGTATTTTTAGTAGAGATGGGGTTTCGCCATGTTGGCCAGGCTGGTCTCAAACTCGACCTCAGGTGATTCTCCTGTCTCAGCCTCCCAAAGTGCTGGGATTACAGGCATAAGCCACCATAGCTGGCCTGTTTTTTTTAAAAAAGAATTCCAGTAAAGAGCTAATCGTGGCTCTCACTCCTTGAATACCAGGAACACCATCTCATATCACATAATGAGATGGAGACATTCTGGTCCTCATCTCACAGATGAAAAATGTCAAGCTTCGAAGGATCAAAGTACCCACCTAGTCACACGGGTAGTCAGCCACAGGTCAGCCTGCCTTATTTATTCTTCATGAGTATTTATAGTGACTAACATTTACTGGGCGCCTACTGTGGGCCATTTCTGTGCATGCGACAACCCCTTTAAGTCCTTGTTTCTAATCCCAAGAAGCAAGGAAATGGGGTCAGGGAAGAGACAAGGTTTGCCCAAGTCCAGGCAGGGGGAGAGGTCAAGCTCAGAACCATCACCTGCCCATGACACATGCCCAGGACTCAGGTTCCCTAGGCTTCCTTCCAAAGGCTCAGCAGTGACGAGCCAGCCCTTGAACCAGCCTCTTCCCCCACCCAAGCAGCCACCTCTCAGGGGAATTGTGGCCACCACAGGTGCAGGGAGCAGTTTCTCTCCACTCACAGCCTGAAGCATACCCGGCAGGGGCTGTCCCCAGGCCCAACAAGCAAAGGGCCCAGTAGCGAGGGTCACTGGAGCCCATCTCCGGGGGGCTGGGCAGGAAGTAGGGTGGGGTTTGGGGTAGGGATCTGGTACCCTGGGACTGCTGCAACTCAAACTAACCAACCCACTGGGAGAAGATGCCTGGGAGTCCAGGAGTCCTCCAAGCTCTGCCTGCCACCATCTTCCTCCTCTTCCTGCTGTCTGCTGCCTACCTGGGTATGTGGCCAAAGGGCAGGAACTGGCGGGAGGTGGGGGAAGCTGTGGAGGCTGCAGAGAGGGCACAGGCAGAGGGAAGGGGGCTCAGGGAAAGGGGAAGAGGAGGCAGAGGATAGGGGACCCAGGGAAGATGCCTATAGAAATCGTATCTGTGCCAAGATGGGCCAAGGTGGGGCTGGAGGGAGCCCAGCGAAGGAGAAGGGGCATCCACAGTCTCACAGAGGGAGGCAGGAGCAAGAGTCACCTCCCCCACCTCCTGTTCCCCACAGGCCAAAATAAGGAACTAAAGTTGCTCTTGACTGAGCACCAGGGCTGGGGGCAGGAAGGGGACTTAGGGGTAGCAGCATTCAGCGTCTGTCAAGGGGAGAAAAAGCTTTCTCTGCCTTAAACCTCAGGTGCCTCTCTCTGTTGGGAGTCCCTTCTCAGCACTGGGGGAATGGGTGTCTCATGGACTCCCCCTCACCTGCTCAAGGACAGCTGGCAGGGGCTGTGGCCACGCTAACCCAGGAGTTCAGAGAAAAAGGTTCCCCACCCAAGGGGACACTGGGAGCAAGGATTGGAGTTCACGTCTGAGTCTTAAGCCCGTGACGGTGAGGGTGCTCGGCCCCTCTCCCCATCTCTTCCTCCTTCTCTCTTCCTCACCTCCCTCCTCCGCCTACCTCCAGAGGAGGGGACCGGCCATGTGGGAGGCCTGGCTGAGAGCTGGGGCTTCCCAGAGGAGCCCGGATTGGACATTGCAGCCAGCCTGAGCCGCCTCGTCTCACTCAGAGACACCCCCAGTCTCCACCCCGCTCTGAGCCCCTTCGATCACCAGCAGCCCAGCCCAAGGACTGAACTCACCCCTGACCCCTAGGTTGACACATACAACTTACAGAGAATGAGGGCCGGGCACAGGGTCACAGGCCAGGGCAGGCCACAGACTGGCTCCTCAGCCCAGGCAGGGAGAGGCCAGGGAGCCAAGAGTTTGAACCCAGTGCCACTCCTGACTGCCTGGTGATGCTGGCAACCCACCTGCCCTCCCAGAGCCTCAGCCATCCCTCCTGTAAAATGGGGCTAAGGAGAGAACCTACTTCTAGGGTTCTGTGAATGATTACACAAGAAAAAGCGCCAGGTGCTGGGCCTGGCTGCGGCTGGGGTGCAAAAATGGACCGGGAAGGCTGCGGGAGGAGGGGACGCCTGCACTGCTTCTGGAAGGAGCTGTCTGGACAGCGGTCCTCCAGTGCCTGGAACAAACATCCAAAATCCAGAGAGTTCACAGGGCCAGAGTACAAAGTGGGTATGTGGGAGGGGGGCAAGAGATGGCGCTGCAGAGGTGAGAAGGGCCTCCCAGGGGTCTTACCATCCCAGGGAGTCTCATTCTCCTCCCCCAGGATGTCCTCACCCACCCCAACCAGGTATGTCCTCTCTCCTTCCCAGGGGCTTCTTCACTTTCCCGCATCCCCCTTCTCCCCAGGATGCATCAGCCCCTGTCAGGGGCTCTCCCTCTCCCTCCCCACCCAGGAGAGTCCTCACCCTCCTCCCCTCCCCACCCAGGAGAGTCCTCACCCTCCTCCCCTCCCCACCCAGGAGAGTCCTCACCCTCCTCCCCTCCCCACCCAGGCGTGTCCTCACCCTCTTCCCAGGAGTGTTGGAACTGCAGGGGCCAGGGCTGGGGAAATGTGTCGCCATCCCCAGTCCCTGACCCACCCACCCGGTCTCTCCACAGGCCCTGGGTGCCAGGCCCTGTGGATGCACAAGGTCCCAGCATCATTGATGGTGAGCCTGGGGGAAGACGCCCACTTCCAATGCCCGCACAATAGCAGCAACAACGCCAACGTCACCTGGTGGCGCGTCCTCCATGGCAACTACACGTGGCCCCCTGAGTTCTTGGGCCCGGGCGAGGACCCCAATGGTACGCTGATCATCCAGAATGTGAACAAGAGCCATGGGGGCATATACGTGTGCCGGGTCCAGGAGGGCAACGAGTCATACCAGCAGTCCTGCGGCACCTACCTCCGCGTGCGCCGTGAGTGGCCCAGCCCTGGCCCCTACTCCCACTGTCCCGCTGGGGACACTCGGTTTATCTTTGAAGTGGGGATAGAGCCAATACCTTCAATGTGGGTTTCAAACCGGCTTGGACAGAGGGACGGACATTCTCCTCTGCAGAGTGGGGTCTCTGGGGGGTCTGGGGCCTTGCAGGAGGTGGGTGGGGCCAGGAGGCTAGGGAGGGCAAGAGGGGCCAGGGCTCTGAGCCATACCACCTCCTTGCAGAGCCGCCCCCCAGGCCCTTCCTGGACATGGGGGAGGGCACCAAGAACCGAATCATCACAGCCGAGGGGATCATCCTCCTGTTCTGCGCGGTGGTGCCTGGGACGCTGCTGCTGTTCAGGGTGAGCCCCCTCGGACCCCTGAGTCAGCCGGGCGAGGGCCTGGGCCGAGGGACCCCCAATGCCCAGGTAGCCCTCTAGAGCCTGAGGTTCCCCATCCAAAACTTGGGAGAATGAAAGCACCCACCACATAGGGGCTGTGGAAGTTAAATGAATGAATATAAAGAAGAGACTTGAACTGGCGCGCTGAGCCCAGGGGGTGTCTTCAATTTAGTTTCCCCTTCTGGGCTGTCCTCACGTCCACCTCCCCGCAAGAAGAGTCTCATTCTTCTCCCTAAGAGTGTCCTCACTCCCCTCCTGCCCTCACCCAGGAGTGTGGTTACCCTCCAGGTGTAGCCAAGACCAGGGAAGGTGGGGCCTGGGGTCCTCCCAGAATCTCTGATCTGTACCAGCCTCTCCTTAGGCACTACAGAAAGTGTGACTGTTATTGTTATTATTCATGGAGAATAGTAAGGGAGTGGAGACTCAAGAAGACGCTAGCTTGGGAGGCCGAGGCAAGAGGATCACTTGAGGCCATGAGTTTGAGACCAGCCTGGGCAACACAGCAAGACCCTATCTCTACACACACACACAAAAAAAGTCTTAAAAAAAAATTAGCCAGGCATGGTGGCACACACCTATAGTCCCAGCTACTCAGGAGGCTGAGGTGGGAGGATTGCTTGAGCCCAGGAGTTCAAGGCTGCAGTGAACTATGATGTTGCCACAGCACTCCAGCCTGGGCAACTGAGGGAGAAGAAAGAGAGAGAGAGAGAGAGAGAAAGAGAGAGAGGGAGGGAGAGAGGGAGAGAGGGAGGGAGGGAAGGAAGGGAAGGAAGGAAGGAAGGAAGGAAGGAAGGAAGGAAGGAAGGAAGGAAGGAAGGACGGACACTGGTTGTAGACTCAGAGAGAACTGCTACGTAACCAGTATGTGGCCTTGGGGACATCTCTTACCCTTTCTGGAAAAGTACTTCCTGGCATCCAGGAGGGTCTGAAAGATATTCACCTCCCCCTGCTCACTGAGGCACCCACCCCACCCACCCCTACAGAAACGATGGCAGAATGAGAAGCTCGGGTTGGATGCCGGGGATGAATATGAAGATGAAAACCTTTATGAAGTGAGTGAAGGGTGGGGATGGGGTAGGGGCAGTTGTGTTAGGGGTGGGGGTGTTCCCTCTGGGGGTGGCTGGGGCAGGGACCCCAGGTGTCAGGGTGCTGATGTTCGCTGCCTCATTTCCATCCCAGGGCCTGAACCTGGACGACTGCTCCATGTATGAGGACATCTCCCGGGGCCTCCAGGGCACCTACCAGGATGTGGGCAGCCTCAACATAGGAGATGTCCAGCTGGAGAAGCCGTGACACCCCTACTCCTGCCAGGCTGCCCCCGCCTGCTGTGCACCCAGCTCCAGTGTCTCAGCTCACTTCCCTGGGACATTCTCCCTTCAGCCCCCACTGGGGGCTTCCTTAGTCATATTCCCCCAGTGGGGGGTGGGGGGGTAACCTCACTCTTCTCCAGGCCAGGCCTCCTTGGACTCCCCCGGGGGTGTCCCACTCTTCTTCCCTCTAAACTGCCCCACCTCCTAACCTAATCCCCCCGCCCCGCTGCCTTTCCCAGGCTCCCCTCACCCCAGCGGGTAATGAGCCCTTAATCGCTGCCTCTAGGGGAGCTGATTGTAGCAGCCTCGTTAGTGTCACCCCCTCCTCCCTGATCTGTCAGGGCCACTTAGTGATAATAAATTCTTCCCAACTGCAGACCTTGGCAGGAGTCGTGGATCTTATGGGAACCGCCTCTCCCACATGTCCCTCAGACCCAGGAGTCCCAGCCCAAGCCACTCCCTGCCCACTCCCCACACCTGGGACCAGGTAGCCAGTCTGGGCTGCCCTCCTGGGAGAACAAGATGTCTCTTGGGAAGGTCCCCAGACCAACTGAAGGACTGGTTTGGCCCTCTTTGCAGGGCCTCACCCTAGGGTCATATCCTTAAGCAAGAAGGGGACAAGATCAAGATAGCTGTGGCTACCAAATTATTTACGCTTTTTTTTTTTTTTTTGAGACAGAGTCTCACTCTGTTGCCCAGGTTGGAGTGCTCACTGCAACCTCTGCCTCCTGGGTTCAAGCGATTCTCCTGCCTCAGCCTCCCAAGTAGCTGGGATTACAGGCGCCTGCCACCATGCCCAGCTAATTTTTGTATTTTTAGTAGAGGCGGGGTTTCACCATGTTGGCCAGGCTGGTCTTGAACCTCTGACCTCAGGTGATCCACCCGCCTTGGCCTCCCAAAGTGCTGGGATTACAGGCGCCTGCCACCACACCCGGCTGCTTTTTTTTTTTTTTTTTTTTGAGGCAGAGTCTGACTCTGTCGCCCAGGCTGGAGTGCAGTGGCGCAATCTCAGCCCACTTCAACCTCCACCTCAAGCGATTCTTGTACCTCAGGCTCCCGAGTAGCTGGGATGACAGGCATGTGCCACCACACCCAGCTAATTTTTGTTTTAGTAGAGACAGGGTTTCGCCATGTTGGCCGGGCTGGTCTCGAACTCCTGACCTCAAGTGATCCACCATGCTTCGGCCTCCCAAAGTGCTGGGATTACAGGCATGAGCCACTTTATGCGTATTTAAGCCTTGGAAACACAGGGACTATCTTGTGGATTGGGGCTAGTACAGAATTCAGACTGCAGCCTTTTCCCGATGCATTGACTTACAGAAGGGGCATTTTGGAGGGTCTGTGGTCCTAACCTGGGGATAGCAGGGAGATCCAGGGGCAATGACAGAGAGGCACAGAGACACGGATTTCCTGAGAAAGGGAGAGAAGAGAGGCTGAGACCCAGGGATCATGAAGGGGACGAGCAAGGGAAGGAAGAGATGATGAGACCCTGGGAATCCGGGAGAGAGACAGGGACGTGGAGAGAAAGGGACAGAGACAGAGCGAGAAGGAAAGGAAGAGACAGAAGGGAGAAGGGGCAACCGAAAATGGGCACGAAGAGGCCCAGGCACAGCAACAGCTGGGGAAATGACAGAGACTGAGACGGAGATGCAGAAAGATACAGAGAGAGCTGGAGAGGGTAGAGAAGGGCTTTCGGGGAGAAAGTGATGGAGGGACAGAGAGGAGAGGTGGAGGCCAAGGAGGGAAAGACCCCAGTAGAGAAAGACAGAGGGACAGAGAAGGGGACGCAGACGCAGGCGGGAGCACACCCACAGAGGCGAAGGAAGGGCGCAAGACCAAGAGAACCACAGACGCGGAAAGCCGGGGAGGTCGTGGCTCGGTCTAGGGCGCACGGGGAGCAGGGCTTGCCCCCCAGCACCTCCGGGGAGGTGACCCCAGCCGGGAGATGCGAGTCCCGCGGAGCCCGCGCCCGGCGGACGGACCGATGGACAAAGCCGGGGAGAGCTCGGGCGCGGCCGGGGCGGGGCCGGTGCCCGCAGGGACCCGGGCGCAGCGGGGAAAGGAGGGGCGGGCAAGCGGCGAGAAGGGGAAGGAAGCGGAGGTGCCGGGCGGGCGCGGGGCGCGGGCAGGAAGCGGGGAGGGGCGGCGGGGCGGGGGCCTCCGGAAAAACGCCCCGACTTCCTGCCCCGCCAGAGCCAGGAAGCGGGAGCCGGGACCCAGGGCCCGGGATCGCCGAGCCCGACCTCGGGCGCCCCGCCGGTCACCTCCGCGCGGACACCAGGTACTCGGTCCCCGGCCCCGCCCGGCCTCCTCCCCTCGGCTGTTGGGGGAAGTGGGGAGGAGGAGGGAGGGGCTGGGGCGCTGCCGGCAGCGGAGGGGCCCCCTTCGGACCCCACGGAACCAGCGGCCGCCCCTCCTCGGGCCTCAGTTTTCCCATCTGTCAAAGGGAGCAAAGAGGGGAGAACTCACACTTGACGAGTGCCCCATAGGTGGGGACGAACGGTGCGAGGCCGGGGCCAAGGCCTCCCACCTGCTCAGTGGAGAACGGACGATCACTCCCATTGTACGGGTGGGGAAACCGAGGCCCGGGGAGCCAAACCAACTCGTCCCAGGGAACGCACATCGTGAGACAGTGTGGAGTTGGGATTTGAACTCGCACGTGCTTTCCGCAAAGCGCCATCCTCCAACCCCCGCATGCTTTAGGGCCACCTAAAAAAGGAAAACAACAATAACAACAACGACGAGGGCCGCTGTGAAGCTGAAAGTTGCAGAGTGCATTTGAAAGAGTTTTCGGAAAGCTCTTTTCTAGGTCATTAATTATACCGTGGGAGACAGGTGTAGGGAGAGAACTGGAGGCCTTCTCCCATTGTACGGATGGGAAGACTGAGGTCTACAGAGAAGTCATTACTTTTTGCAGATTACACTGCATGTCAGAGGGAAAGTTGTGCTGGAACTCAAGACTATTGCTTTTCCGGTTCCAAAGGAAGGGGGTGGGGGTGGGAGACGGAGGGGATTGATGTACGAGGGTTGGAAATTCAGCGGGTCCCCTAAGTGGGGAGACTAATAGGACGGGGAGCCCCAGTCCGCCGTCCGAGTGCTCAGCGCTGGGGTGACTAGGAGATCTCGGATCGAACTCGGGAGGAGTTGGACCCATCTGCACCTCCGGGCGCGGGGCGGGGCCCGGGGAGTGACGGGGGCAGTCGAGATACGGAAACGCTTGCCCTCCAAGACAGGCCAGAGCGGCCCTATCTGGCCTGCGTGGCGCAGTGCAGCGCTAGAGCGGCCGGCGGGAGGAGTAGAGTCGTCGGGGCCGGAGCCCGGCAGGAGCCGGGCTAGAGCGGCTGGCAGGAGGAGTGGAGGTGGGCGCAAAGGTGGACTCAGGGCGGCTAGAGCGACGCGGCGGCAGGGGTGGGGAGAGTGCGGAGCCGGCGCGCGGAGGCTTCGGTTCCGGTGGCGGCGATGGCTTCTCTTTCCACCTGGAGCAGGTGAGGGACGCGGTCCCCAGCGGGTGTCAGACCCTGACTCTGCACGTCCTCCCCGGCATCCCTGGCCGTGCACACTGCCACGTCCCCCGTAGGATTTAGGGCCCGCGTAAGACCCGCCACGTCCATGTAAGATTTGGGTCTCGTGTAGACCCGCCGCATTCCGTATAAAGTCTTACAGACCCTCCAGGTTCCTGCCAGCCCCCCATGGAGAACTGGCTTCTTATAGACGTGGGGTCCTCATAGACCAGTGGCATCCCCTAGAATCCGGGGCTCTATAGACCATGGGTCTCGGGACCCACCACGCACCCCTATGGAATTCTGAGCCCCTTTTAAGTCTCCAGAGGTTCCGCAGACTGGCAGCTGTCCCTATAGAATCATGATCCTGTATGATCCCTGGATCCTTTAGACCCACTGTGTGTCAAATAGAATCTGGGGAGTTACACATTCCAACGACTCTTTTAGGTTCTTTAAGGCTCCCAGAAGTTCTTGGAGACCCTGAGTCACCTGCTCAACACCTTATAGACCCTGAGACCTCCATAGAACTCAACACCCATGTGGCCCCCCAACCCATGGACCTTCTAAACCAGCCCTAACCCCCCAGCGCCCCATGGACGCAGTGCTCCCTCTGCTGGACCCCCCAGGCCTTGTCAGTTGCCTATAGATCCATCTATTCTCTGACAGCTTCACCTATAATTCTCCAGCCTTTGTGGGACTCCCCCAAACCCCTCCTCCTAAACAGGCGACACTCCTCGCCTCCATCATCTCCAACCCCCAAGCCTCTGTGGAGCAGCCGTATCCAACTTGCACTCCTGCCTAGGCCATAGTGACCACATACCCGTGACTTTTCCAGGCATCCGTAAGAAGACATGATGTGTCTCAGAGCTTTGGTTCAGATTTTAGTTTCTGAAGGGTAGGGTGGGGGCTCCCCATGCTCTGAAGCAATGCTCTCTGTTTTATTTTGTTTTATTTATTTATTTATTTTTGAGACAAAGTCTCATTTCTGTTACCAGGCTGGAGTGCAGTGGCGCGATCTCAGCTCACTGCAACCTCCGCCTCCCGGATTCAAGCGATTCTCCTGCCTCAGCCTCCCGAGTAGCTGGGACTACAGGCTCGTGCCACCACGCCCAGCTAATTTTGGTATTTTTAGTAGAGACAGGGTTTCACTATGTTGGCCAGGATGGTGTCGATCTCTTGACTTCGTGATCCGCCCGCCTTGGTCTCCCAAAGTGCTGGGATTACGGGCGAGAGCCACTGTGCCTAGCCTATTTTATTTTAAGACATCACTGTCGCCCAGGCTGGAGGGCAGTGGCACAATTTTGGCTCACTGCAACCTCTGCCTCCTGGGCTCAAGCGATCCTCTCATCTTAGCCTCCCAAGTAGCTGTGACTACAGGCATGAACCACACACCTGGCTATCTTTTGTAGAGATGGGGGTTTCACCATGTTAGCCAGGCTGGTCTCGAACTCCTGAGCTCAAGTGATCCACCTGCCTTGGTCTCCCAAAGTGCTGGGATTACAGGTGTGAGCCACTGCGTCCACCAAATGCAGTTTATTTTAAATGCGTAAACTCTGTAGCCCGACTGCCCAGGTCTGAGTCCTGGTTCTGCCTCTTATGAGCTGTGCCTCAGTTTCCTTCTTTGTTAAATGGAGATGAGAATAATAATGATCTCTTGGAGTCACCGAGAGGATTAAATGAGTTATTACCTGTCAACCAGCGACGCCATGCCTGGCACATACTAAGTGTCTCTTCTGTGTCAGCTGTCATTTCATTATTATTGTGATAAGGAATAAGGAGATAAGAACTTGGCAAGTGCACAGTTCCAGACCTGGCACCAAGCACTTGCAAAGATAATGAGTATCCCCTCCTTTGCCTTTTTAAAATCTCCCTGCCTCAGTTGAGCGTTTCTACCTCTGAGTGGGATGAGCATGCACCCTCCACGTCCGTGGTCATGTTTCATAGTGAGACAGGGTCTCACCGTGTTCCCCAGGCTGGTCTCAAACTCCTGAGCTCAAGCGATCTTCCCACCTTGGCCTCCCAAAGTGCTGGGGTTACAGGCATGAACCACCTCGCCTGGCCAGTTTGCAAATTTATTAAAGTGAATGTTTAACAGTACTTGAATCTTGAATTGCCCAAGCTTAGATATTGGACAATACACTTTGTGGGAAATAATAAAAATGATGCCTTCCCCAGGTGGACCCACAGGGTGGCATTTGGACACTCTAGAAAGCATCATTGTTTAATCATCAAAATCCTGGTTACCATTTACTGGGGAGCTAGGGAGGAGGCCCATAAAGCAGGAGAAGGGCGGGTCTCTGCTGGCTTGGGTTATAAATAGCTTTGGGCTGTGGGGAGCCCCGCCACCAGTCCACCCCACCCCTCTTTCCACAGCTCCTTCCCGCCTGACACGGGCTCCGTGGCATTAGTCAGACTAATTAAGGACACAGAAGATGTCGGTGGAAAGACTCAGAGAGAAGTGGAGACTCAAGGAGAGACAAAGATGGGAAAGACAGCAAGAGATGGGGGAGAAAAAGGGATGGAGAGAGATGAGAGACAGCACATGAGACCGTGACTCAGAGAGGTGTGAGGATGGTGGCTGCAGAAACCAGATGTGGGAGGACAGAGGCACAGAGACAGGGACAGGACAGACGGAGCTACAGAAGCAGGAAGGGGGTGTCACCGCTGAGAGGGAGAGATGGAGGGAGGAGAGGCAGGGATGGTGGGGAAAATGAGACAGGTCTGGAGGAAGGGAAACAGAAAAATCAGGAAACAGGGTGAAAAGAGACCAAGACATGAGACAGATTCAAGGGACAGACAGCCAAGGAGAGCTGGCTGCGGACAGACCAAGGCGCACGTAGGGTGGAGGGGACAGACGCACCTTGGAGATGGGCTGTCTGAGGCCCCATCACTTGGTTTCTGGGACTGGAAGCCTGGGAAGAGATGAGGTCCCTGGGGGAAAGAAGAACTTCTGGGTTTGGGGACTCCCAGTCCCTGAGGGAGGAGGGTTCTGAGTTTTGTTTTCTTATGTGGAGAGTTGGGGGTTGGGGGTTTGCCATTGTGACTTCCTGTCACAGGAAGTGGGGCTGGTGGGTTCCAAGGCAACATCCTGTCCCAGGCCTGTCACAGACCAGAGGAGACCCCTGCACCCCACTTCTCTCCCGCCTCTCCTCTAACCCTCCCATCCCCGCTTGCCTCTGGGCTGTGCCCTCAGGAATTAGCCCCCAGGCCCCTGGTCCCTCCAACCTGGGAGTCCAGGCCCCCAGCCCCCTCTTCCATTAGGGCATTAGGGACCCCAGATTGCAGGCTGTCAGACTCAGCCTTCCCATGGACCCAGGCTCCTGAGCCTCCAACGCCTGCCCCCGCAAGGCTCCCGTCCCTGGGCTCCCGCCCCCTGGCGGGTCTCTGAAGGGCTCTTTGTGGCCACACAGAGGCCCCATTGAGCTGCGGAGGCTGGGATGGGGGAGGCTGTTTACTCACCTTCACACCTGGGCCAGGAATCTGTGAGTAACCACCCTGGGCCGCCTCCTCCCACCCTCCTAACCACAGCCCCTCCTCTTCCCCCAGCCCTGCAGAGCCCAGGGAGATGGAAGACTTCGCCCGAGGGGCGGTGAGTGGACAGAGCAAGGGGTGAGGGGACTCTGGGGCTGTGGGTGGGGAGTCCTGTGGACTGAAGCTGCCCTCCCTTTCCACAGGCCTCCCCAGGCCCCTCCCGGCCTGGCCTGGTTCCCGTCAGCATCATCGGGGCTGAGGATGAGGATTTTGAGAACGAGCTGGAGACAGTGAGTGGGAGATAGGGTGGAAAAGCTCTGTCCCAGGCTCAGTGTCCCGCCCCAGGTCCCCTCCCACCCGCAGATGCTGTCTTCTTGGCCTCTTCCCACGGTCTGTCTCATCCTCTCATCTCCCTGGTACCTCCTTCCTCACCTTGCCGACCCCACACAGCAGCATAGACGCCCACGCTTCTTACTCTTAACCCCATTTCTTATCGTTGCTCTCTCCTCCCCCAGCATGGACCCCAATTTCTTCTCTCCTAATTTCTGTCCTCATCATCCACCATTATAATATTAAGTCTCATCCACTCTCCCTGACCACCTGCCCTTGCTGTCACCATCATTTTTTGGACACTGTCACCACTCCCCACTTCCCAGGAGCTAACCCTGGCTTGGATCCCTTGTGAAGTGCCAGGAGTGGGTAGGGTCAACCCTAAGGCCCCTCCTCTTCTCCCCATTGTACTCACCCCTTCCTGCACCCCCAGAACTCGGAAGAGCAAAACAGCCAGTTCCAGAGCCTGGAGCAGGTGAAGCGGCGCCCAGCCCACCTCATGGCCCTCCTGCAGCACGTGGCCCTGCAGTTTGAGCCAGGACCCCTGGTGAGGGCAGGGCTGGGTGGGCACAGGGAGGGGTGGGGCTGGGACAGGCACAGCTTTTAGTGAATTAAACCAGCGAGCTAGTGCCTGGAGGGTCTGGAAAAGCAGATCTAGAACACAGAGAGCCAGATCTAGAAAAAGAGAATGCTTTAGACAAGAGCCAGAAAGCATGCCACGTGACCTCAACAGGCTTACAAGTGCCCAGGGTAGATCTCAGTGCGCAGCGGGCAGGGTACACGTGGCAGGACCCCGCGGAGCCACAGAGAGTCCAGCAGCCTGGCAGAAATCACATCCCATCCCACTCTGTGCCTGTGGCAGCGCCCCCATCAGCCTGTGGCAGCGCCCTTCCGTGGACTCTAGGGGACCAAATCCTTCTCTCCAAAGCCTTTTTGGCAGATGCCAGCACGCAGTCATTCACGATTGATGGTTGGGAAAAAGAAGCTGTTAGCCATCCCAGGTCTAGGGAGCACAGCAGGCCCTGATCTGGAAACAAGAAAACCACCACACACAGCTCACAAGGCAGACCACACAATTGTGGATCCAGAAGCCTCCGGATGAGGCAGAAGATACCTGGGAGATGTGGATGGACAACCGTGCCATCCAGAAACACCCGCAGAGTCTAGAAAACCCAGCAGGTGATTTAGAAAGGGAGAGGCCACAGTGCTGGCTGGCAGGGGATCTGTAGACAAGGGTCTCATCCCAAGAAGACCCCGTCCAGCCCAGCACAGGATAGGAGGACAGCCTGGGGACAGCCAGGGCACTGCACCATGTGGACATGCATAGTGGACCCCTCCAGAAAACCAGGAAACCGATAGAGTGGGGAGAAGTGCCCGAGGCATGCAGAAAGAAGAACATGTCAGCTGCAAGACCAGAGGCTGGTCATCCGGACGCCAAACCATCAGATATGCAGAAAATTAGGAAATTGCAGTCTTTCCCCCGTCTACATTCTCTTTCCAGAAGAGTGGTTCCCCCCACAACCACATGCATGGAGACTCTGGCCCTCTGAGCAAGGGGGTCCCCTATTTAAGCCTTGGGGTTTCTAGAACACCAGATTGTGGACATCAGCCCAGGGATCATGCTGACTACCATGTTCTTTTACAGATGTGGAAACTGAGGCCTAGAGAGGGTCAGGGACTTGCCTGAGGTGACCCCGGCGGCCTCTGGGCATTTTGAGGTTTATTCTCGCATAGCTCCCTCACCTCATCATCTTGTGGGGAGCCAATCAGAGATAGCTGTGGTCCCCTGGGCAGCTTCCTGTTGGCCTGTCTTAGAATTTTGCTATATTTGGGGGGTGTGAAGAGTGGATATAGATGTGTTAAAACTGTTTAAAGTGGAGAAGGAGGACCGGGCCTGGTGGTTCATGACCGTAGTCCCAACACTTTGGGAGGCTGAGGCAGGAGGATAGCTTGAGCCTGGGAGGTTGAGGCTGCAGTGATTGCACCACTGCACTCCAGCCTGGGCGACAAGAGTGAAACCCTGTCTTGAAAAAAAAAAAAAAAAAGTGGGGCCGGGCATGGTGGCTCACACCTATAACCCCAGAACTTTGGAGGCTGAGGTGGGTATCTTTGGAGGCTGAGATGGGTGAGATCAGGAGTTCGAGACCAGCGTGGCCAACATGGTAAAACCCCGTCTCTACTAAAAATATGAAAATTGGCCAGGCGCAGTGACTCACGCATATAATCCCAGCACTTTGGGAGGCTGAGGCAGGTGGATCACCCGACGTCAGGAGTTCAAGACCAGCCCGGCCAACATGGTGAAATCCCATCTCTACTAAAATACAAAAATTAGCCAGGCACAGTGGTACACACCTGTAATTCCAGCTACTCGGGAGGCTGAGGCAGGAGACTCACTTGAACTTGGGAGGTGGTGGTTGCAATGAGCCGAGATTGCACCATTGCACTCCAGCCTAGGCGGAAAAAAAAAAAAATTAGCCAGGCATGGTGGTAGGCACCTGTAATCCAAGCTACTCCAGAGGCTGAGGCAGGAGAATCGCTTGAACCCAGGAGGAGGTTGCAGTTAGCCGAGATCACGCCACTGCACTCCAGCCTGGGTGACAGAGCGAGACTCCATCTCAAAAAAGAAAAAGGAGAAAAAGTCCCACTCCCATTGGAGTGAGTTCATTTCCCAGATGAGAGCCCCCAGGAGCCAGGACAGGTTGGAGTCCCCACTGTCACCCAGCACAGGGGCGGGCACTCAGGAAATGCTTGACGAATGACAGAGTGAGCCCCACTTGTCCACCTGTTCTTTCCAAGCCCTCAGTATGCACAAGGCACCATCTGGGACACAGATGGATCAACCTACAACACCCCTCAACACACACAAACCCTTAAGCTGCTCACAGTCTTTCCAGGCAGTGGAGTGTAGTGGAGACAGGCTGCCTGGATTCGAATCCTAACTTTGCCACTTAGTAGCTGTGTGATTTTGGGTTTTATTTATTTATTTATTTATGAAACAGTCTCGCTCTGTGTCACCCAGGCTGGAGTGCAGTGGCACAATCTCCACTCACTGCAACCTCCATCTCCTGTGTTCAAGCAGTTCTCCCTGCCTCAGCCTCCCGAGTAGCTGGGATCACAGGTGCCCACCACCACACCCGGCTAATTTTTTTATTTTTAGTAGAGACAGGGTTTCGCCATGTTGGCCAGGCCGGTCACAAATTCCTGACCTCATGTGATCCACCTGCCTTGGCCTCCCAAAGTGCTGGGATTACAGGTGTGAGCCACTGTGCCTGGCCTAGCTGTGCGACTAAGCTTGACTAAACTTCTTGAGCTCCGTTTTCTCATCTGTAAAATGGGGATAATGACGGTCCCTATGATTGAACATGTTAATGCATGTAGAGGGTGTACAGCAGCGTCTGGCATACACTAAGCCGTCAGTATAGACAGTAGTAGTAGTTGTTGTCATTATTGCCGGGAGGAGACCATGATGAAGAACCACAAAGGACCATAGCACAGGATGGAAAATTAGAAAATGCTCATGGCAGCCCCAGGGAGCCTGCAGGGGAACCCAGGGCCTGGCTTTAGGGGTGGAGGTCAGGGAGTGCTTCCCAGAGGAGGTGGCCGTTGAGTCCCACAGTCATAGGATGGCCAGGAGGTGGGGAAGGCCCTTTTCAAAGGGAGAGTGTGGTTTGAGGCAGGGTGAGGGAGCGGAGAGTCATGCTGTGTGTCTCCCCCAGCTTTGCTGTCTGCATGCCGACATGCTGGGCTCACTGGGCCCCAAGGAGGCCAAGAAGGCCTTCCTGGACTTCTACCACAGCTTCCTGGAGAAGACAGCGGTGAGAGACCTTCAAGCTGCCCCAACCCTGCAATCCCTGTTTGGGCCTGCAGAGTCACCATGCGGTCCCCAACCTCTGCCCTGAGGGCAGCTGCTGACCCAGGCCTTCCCCAGCACCCTCGCTTAGACCAGGGTTCCTGGCAGTCCTCCCGGCCTGCATCTCAGCACACCAAGTCCTCCTCTTCACCCCATTCTCTCTCTTGAGCAGGTTCTCCGGGTGCCGGTCCCTCCCAACGTCGCCTTTGAACTTGGTAAGGAGAAGGATGGGATGAGGGAGAGGTGTCTAGCAGGGACCACACCTCCCAGGAGGCCAAGGGGAGGGAGGCCGCACTCCCATGCTCTGCTCGGACAGCCGAGATTCATTCATTCCTTCTTGGCAGCGGCCTCAGGACGTGTGGCTGTTGGAGTCCAAGGGTGGGTGGGGACCATGGTCCAAGCCACCAGGGAACTGGACCCTAGCCCCCATGTGTGTCCCTGCAGACCGCACTAGGGCTGACCTCATCTCCGAGGATGTCCAGCGGCGGTTCGTGCAGGAGGTGGTGCAAAGCCAGCAGGCAGCCGTGGGCCGGCAGCTGGAGGACTTCCGCTCCAAGCGGCTCATGGGCATGACGCCCTGGGAGCAGGAGCTGGCCCAGCTGGAGGCTTGGGTTGGGCGGGACCGAGCCAGCTACGAGGCCCGGGAGCGGCACGTGGCGGAGCGGCTGCTCATGCACCTGGAGGAGATGCAGTGAGTAGGCCAGCCCTGGTGGGAGCGTTGCCCCTCCCCAGCACCAGGGCACCCGTGCTACCTCTGGCATGTTCCATCCCGTTTGCAGGTTCCCTCTTCAGGGTCAGAGTTCATTTCTTGGCACTGGGGGTCTTCCTCTACCCTGGCGTTTTAACTCACCTTGAATCTGAGTCTTCCCTTTCCAGCTTTGGTGTTCCCTTGTCATTTCTGGGTCTTGTCCATGATCTGGCACTTGGATCCCATCCTCCTGGATGAGAGACCTCCGTCCCTCTTGTGACAGTCCTTCCCAATCCCTTCTACAGTGTCCCCTCTCTGTCTCTCTTCCCCCTGCCTATCCCGGGACAGCAACCCTGAGATGTATCCTGGGTGGATGGGGTCCCCAGGCCTAGCAAATATGTCACAAACATCTCTCTTCCTCCTACAGACATACCATCTCTACCGACGAAGAAAAGAGGTGAGGGGGGCAGGGAGGGTGGCAGGGAGAGGCATGCGGCCTCCTGGGTTTGAGGGAGGAGGGGGCTGGGGGCCTGGATTCCTGGGTCTGAGGGAGGAGGAGGCTGGGGGGCCTGGACGCCTGGGTCTGAAGGAGGAGGGGGCTGGGGGCCTGGACGCCTGTGTCTGAGGGAGGAGGGGGCTGGGGGCCTGGGCGCCTGTGTCTGAGGGAGGAGGAGGCTGGGGGGCCTGGACGCCTGGGTCTGAGGGAGGAGGGGGCTGGGGGGCCTGGACGCCTGGGTCTGAGGGAGGAGGGGGCTGGGGGCCTGGACGCCTGGGTCTGAGGGAGGAAGGGGCTGGGGGCCTGGACGCCTGGGTCTGAGGGAGGAGGAGGCTGGGGGCCTGGACTCCTGGGTCTGAGGGAGGAGGAGCCTGGGGCCTGGACACTTGGGTCCTGGGCATTGGGTAACAGCCCTTGCCCCTGTCCTTTTGAAGCCTCTCATCTCTCCTCAGAGTCTCACAGGAAGTAGTTGTGGGGTCAGGATGGGAAGGCCGGGCCTCTGCCTCTAGGGGGAGAGAGAGAGAGAGTGTATGTGTGTGTGTGTGCGTGTGTGTGTGGGGGGCCAGGCCTCTGCCTCTAGGGAGAGAGAGAGAGAGAGTGTGTGTGTGTCTTTGTGTGTGTTGAGCCCTCACTGTC